>NW_022145683.1:353108-1806096 GCF_002938485.1 Sitophilus oryzae | reverse complement strand
CTTCTTTCAATATTCGTCTCACCGGTCGGTCTATCCATCCCTCATCCCCTTGCTGCAATATCGAATTAGATTAGAGAAGCGCACGTGATCAAATGCCGGCCGTATATCTGTCTGCCGCTGCCTTGTTCCGGACGAGCAATTTTCCAAAGAGGATCACCTGTGTGTGCGCGGGGGGTTGCCTGCCTGCCACCGGCTGCTGCAAGGCTGGCCGAGCGAGCGGAGACTCGTTTGATTGAGTTAAATTATTGGAAATGGGACAATGGTTGCGGCCGGCCACCGCAGATCGCCCGGATAAATACGTTATTGTTTGGTAAGTTGACGGGGTCGGATCGGGTCAATATAGTGTAATTTTCGGTTCGGTTTGTTTTTAAATTCGTAATATTTTTAATATATTACGTAAAAAGTAACTATACAGGCAAATAACATAACTAGAAGAACTGCCTATCATATACTATGAAATTATGATTTACCTTTCTAGCATTACGTCAAATTGAAACTAAGCAAAAAACGTAATCTCTGTACATAATTTTATAGTATATGATAGGCAGTTCTTTTAGTTATGTTAATTGAACGACAGCAAGACTGTTTTTGTCCAGCGTATAAGAAGAGCTTTAAAAAACAGAAAAAATACTTCTGCTACGCATTCTACTATCTTAGTCCAGTAAATAAGAACACGAGTTCAAGTGGTGTAATTCTTCGACCATGACGTTGGGCGGATTGTGTACCTTTTGGGGAGTAGTCTTAGGGGGAAAACTTGTAACATCGTGCTCCAAACTGAAAAAAAAAACAGTTGTTGTTAGAATCTCTTTAAGCAACTCAGAAAGTTTGAAGTATTTTTAATCATATTTTAATAAAAAACAACTATTCGTTAGTGGTTTTCCTGCTTTTCAATCTTCATTTACTGGAAGAAACTAAGAAAGAAAGGTAAATCATAATTTCACAGTGTCTGATAGACAGTTCTTCTAGTTATGTTAATTGCAAGCAGGGTTGTTTTTTGACCAGCATATAAAAATTTAATTCTTAAAAAATAGAAAAAAAAACTTCTGCTACGCATTCTACTATCTCTGAGTCTATTAATAAGACCCGAATCAAGAAAATAGTGTATTTCCTTTTCGCATTTTGTTCTTCCTTTGATTAATGATTCGAACGCTGACCTGGACGTTCCACCTGCGTGTTCGCCTTCATTGTCTTATCGCAATAATATTCTTCTGTGGGCCTGGAAAAGGGGTTTGTTTCCCCTCGGGGATGGGGTTGGTTTCCTTTAAATTCGGATTTATTAAAGGAGAGTTGGGAGCGCTGAGGCTTAATTAAAAAACCGTGACAAATCAGAAAAAAGTCGAAAAACTCAGCGAAACCCTTTTCATTTGTATTCGTTAGTAGAGCGGGGTGGAATTGAGTGACTGTGCGGGAAGGGTTGGGGGTGATTTATTCTTTTTGAGGGTGGTTTTGAAGTAATGTATTAGAGACGATTTATACAAATTTTGTTAAACTGGAAATTAACCATTGCAATAAAAGTTAAAGTTTAGCTTATGAATTCATATCTACGAGTGTTTCAAAAAACATGTGCCATCTCTCGTGAGGAGATTCCTCGCGTAAAAATAAGATTTATTTTTTATATCAACATAGGTCCGATTCTGCTTTGTTTCATAGCTACAGGGTGTTAAAACCTTAAAAATCTTTCGATTTATTATAATTTTCTTCCAAGTGCGTTTAGTGATTCGAATGAAATTTACGTTATTAATGTTACTGTAATTGCTACATATTTTAATGCTAAAAATATCGATACAATCATCAGGGGCGTGCATATGGGTTATCACTGGAATATTTAAAGAAAAAAACATGTCACTAACTTTTTTTCTTTTGATATCAAAATTGTCTAGGTCGTTTAATGCCAATTAAAAGTTATCTTTTGATATTTTCTTGAATTCGGCCTCCTTGATGAGATAAACGCAATTTTATTAATGACAATTAATAAAATTAAAATAAAATTAATAAAATATATATTTTACCTAATTTAATATTAATTATTATTACTAGTCCAAGTGTTTTAACATCCTGTACCTCTAAAACTATGCATTTCCATACCTATGTTTATGTTTATAAAAAATTGTTCATATTTTTTGATAAAGAATCAACGAGTACTTATTTAAAACTTTCGCAAGTTAATGGTATTATTTTTTTTAATTTTTTTTGCTATTAGAGATGGATCAAGGCAAATTAATAAAATTGCGTTTATCTCATCAAGGGGCCAAACTCGGCAAAATATCAAGAGACAACTTTTAATCGGCATTAAACTGCTTACACTATTTCGCTAACAAGAGAAAAAAGTCAGTGGCGTACATGCTTTTTTAGAAAAATATTCCAGTAATAACCTATATATGCACGTCACTGGTGAATATGTCGACACTTTTTTAGGTTTAAAATATGTCACATTTATAGTAATTTTTACCCTCAAAATTCCATTCGAAACGCTAAAAGTACTTACAATAAAAATCGAAAAAATATTAAGACCTTTAACAATCCCTAGCTACGAAACAAAGCAGAATCGGACTTACGTTGATATGAAAAATCAACCTTATTTGTACGCGAGGAATCTCCCACGAGAAATAGCACATGTTTTTTGAAACACCCTCTATAATTGAGAAATTCAACAAAACATTTAATTATGCGGTCTTTAAAATACGAGCGCTTTTATTTCATGCATATAATCGTTAGTTTTTAATTTTAAATTCGCACATAAAACGATATTAATTAAATAATGCGAACAATAAATGAGGTCGAAGTTATTAATAGCTAATGTTTGTAATTAATAATTATTGAGTTATTACCCGTGTTGTAGTCGTGCGCATTATATTTCAATACGGATAAATATTTCAAATTATTAATAATATAAGTGTATTAATAATGCAGTCGAAATTATTAAATAATTAATTATTACGATATTTTTCATAAATGAAACATTTTGTATTTGGTTTTGTAATATATTTATACTGGGTGAGTCTTAAATAAGTGCAAATATAACACGATTATGAGGTTTTTTACGATTTTTTTTTTAAATTTGGAATTTTTAAAAAAAAATTGGAAATTTTTCTAGTTTTTAGTTAAAAATTTCTTGATAATATGAGAACATAGGTAGTAGATTAAATTTACATGAAAGAAAATCCAGAAAAGATCCAGTGGTTCTCAAAATTTAATCAAAAAATCTTTTCTTTTGGAAATGTTCAAAGGAAAAATAACTCGGTTATTTTGGATTCATTTTAAAAATGGTAAAGATGGTTTCTTTTATTGAGATTTACTAGCCCTGAAAATATTTGCACTTAGTTAAGGCTCACCTATACCGGGTGCGTCTCAAAAGTGGCTTACCCCTATAACCTTTTTATGTTTTCAGATATAAAAACGAGATTTGATATGTTAGTGTATGACATAAATTAGGATTGATTGACGTATCCAATTGTTTCTGGTCACTTCCTGTTTCGCCGAAAATGACTGCAACTTTTGATTTTTAAATGGCACCCTCGGTATTTTTTTTACTTTAGAAAATGACATTCTAAATAGAATGACATATCATATGTCAACTTTTGACATTCTCCCTTAATAAAAAATTGTATTTTAAAATTCAATCTAAAGTGCTATGGCTATGTTAAAAACATTAATTCTTAATCAAGAAGCCTTGGAAAAATAGATTTGACCGTCTAATGTTTTTAATGTCTTATCCTGGCCAGTTATAGAAAATGCTCAAATCGTATTTTTAATAATATCTCAATATTTTCAAATGGAACGGGGGTGGCTCATAAGCATATTTGGAAAAAGTATTTTTTTATGAATAATTTGATACCACACACTTGGTATTTCGAGTCAAATTTTCGTCACTATTAGCAAATAAACCATATGCGAAAATGTCAAAAGTTGACATATGATATGTCATTCTATTCAGAGTGTTATTTTCTATCAAATAATGTAAAAAATACAGAGGGTGCCGTTTAAAATCAAAAATTGTAGTCATTTCCGGTGAAACAGGAAGTAACCAGAAACAATTGAATCGTAATTTATGTCATATACTAACATACCAAATCTCGTTTTTTTATCTGAAAAAATAAAAAAGTTATAGGGGTGAGCCAGTTTTGAGACGCACCCGATATAGGATGCGATAAAAAATATTTTATTGGGCGCTTCACAAATTATTTATGTTTAGAAACGAGAATATATAATAATAAGTATCTTGCATCCACACAAAAATCAAGACTCTGTTCTTAAAATATCGATACCACCACCCAAAGCCCAATCTGAATCGAGTATATATACCAAGGTTAAGGGGCGGGAGAGGCCTTCTAAATGTAGAAAATTGCCAAAATACACAAGTTCAGAAACTGAAGAACTTCTTCTTTAGTAACAACTTACCGCTTCACCGTACCCTCTAAGATATTGACCAAAACTATTTCCCTCTTGATTTTATGAACCCCAACAGCCCAACTCCAATAAATTGGACGGAAATGGAAGAAGAATGGGCCAGTAAAACTCTCCATGGCGGGTTTAGAGCAAACTTAAAAAATAACGCAGTTATAGTATGCTGGATTCAAATACTTACATAAAAGCGGGTTACCTGTTCCCGGAAACCTAAGGAGGTATACTGGCAATACAAGATGAATTTGTCCCGATCCTAAACTATAGGAAATATGTTTTAAAAGAGAGAGTTGAAAATGATCTGTGAAGGAAATGCAAACGTACAGTTGAGAGCATCCAAAGTATAACAGCAGGGTGTGTTCTATTCTAGTTCTAAGGGCATTACTTGACAACATTTGCAAAATTGAAATAAGTACATTTCAACATTTACAATAAAGAGTACGAATGCATTCAGAATTATAAGAAGAAGATATATTCAAAGAGCTATAAATAAAATTGAACGAAAAATCAATTTGTGCAGTAGGGAGGGTAGGAACCCTTTCGAACATGGTAGAGCATTAGAAACTAGTTTGTAGACATTGATTTATTTATAATAACTACGATTAATATTATGCATATTATTAGACCGTACACTGATATTTCAAATTCACAATAACAAAAGTTATTTATTTGAATCTTTTAATTGGCTCGATTTTCCTTATTCAATGTGAATTCGCGCTGATCAATATTGTTGCGATGAAAATAATCAGATTAAATAATTTTAGAAAGCAGAGTCTTGAAGTTATTATAATAATAATTAAATAGTTTTGTTGTTGTTACCCAAATCAAAAAAAGTATAAATATGGCATATCATTGTCCTCAGGAGATCGAGTTCTTTCAAAACCGGAAATAAAAACTGCAGGTCCGTATTTAAAAAAAAATTAAGTTGGTCTCTGTATCTCACAAATTATCGCCTAATTTGAAAATATAAGAAAACGGAAAATCAGATAAAGTGGCTATTGGAATCTACAATTAGTTTTTTGATTTTCTAAAAAGTAACGACAGGAAAAAATAAAAAAGATTTTCAAAAAAAACCGTTTTTCCAAAAAACTCAAGAATCCTTGAATATGAAAAAAAAAGTTGATGGTATCTTGGTTAACATCCCAAGGAACAACTTTTTGCCCCAATTTAACCATCTTCGTATCTATTACGGTTTTCGAGATACCAATGCTTGTAGAATTTTAGAATTAGAATAAGTGGGAGGGGGGTTAATCTCTGCGACCTTAGAGATCTATTGTGTCCCCCTTTCTTGAGTTACTTAACTCATCATACAGTCCCAGGACTTCCTACGGAGACCCGTGTCCCTCACAGTCGAGGAGGTACGACCCAGGCCGGGTAGACGAAACGGTAGCTTGTGTCGCCTGTTGGGTTTAGAGGTAGGAGGTAGGCTCCCGACCCTTGGAGGAGGTGGTAGCTTGTATGCCACTTGCGGAGGATGGTCTCACGCAAGTGTCAGCCACCTCTCCTGTAGTTCTCTTTGGGTTTGGCCCCTTGGAACTTTCTTTCATTGTTATTGTTCCCAGTGTCGCTAGGGGGGTTTCCCCACAGCTCACCGGTGATGTTTTTATTACTATTATTATCAGATCAAATAGTGTTCCTATGAGTCGCTAGGGACAGTCGGTCCACTTCTACAGAGCCCCGCATGTAGAAGTAAGGGGTAAAATACAATGGGGTGACCCCCGGTGCCCCAAGGTTGAGGCTGTCCGTAGTCCCGCCCGGTATCGTTATATGTCTTGGTGCAATTCCCTGGCCACGACACTACAGTCAGGGACAAGACGATGAGTGAGATGCTTCTTAGACCAAGCCAAGTGCTAGAGGGGATTCCCCCCAGCACCTGACCAGGAGCTTCCCCACCAACGACAAGGTCTCTTGCATCTCCTAGGGGAAGTACCAACGCTTGTACCTCAAATTTGTATATAAGTCAGCTATATTAATTCAAGCGTGGGTAATTTTATTAAAAACTATATAATGTAAAATTTAATCTACCGGACGTAGCAATTTACGAGTATAATTTTATAGTAGATAGGCATCAGCATAAAAATTAATGTGCTGTAATGACAGAAAAGTTTATTCGTAAAATATTTGTTCTATATTCAAACAAAAATATTATGTCTGCTGTCAGCGCGTCGTGACGATGTGAAATAAAGTGTTTTTTTGTCGGACAGAAACATAAACATGCAATTAACCGTTGTTGTGTGTGCATTATGTTGGAAAATGTATTGAATAAATCATTTTGAAAATGTCCAGTTAACAGAACCGAATGAAATTTTCATTCAAAACGAGGTTTTAATGATAAAAATACATATTATTTTTTTTTATTTAGTTTTGTACATGAAGAATTTTTTAATTTATTTTTAGTAGGGCATTCATAGGGATTCTGTGCCAATAAAAGATTTTGCTACAAACACAAAAATATTTTTTTAACAAGTAAAACTTTCATTCAAGAACTGTTTAAAGAATGCATATTATTTTTTTATATAATTTTGTACATAAAGTATTTTTAGTTTATTTTTAGTAGTGTAGTTATAGGGATTCTATGTCAAAAATATATTTTATACTATAAACTCAGTATTTTTTCTTTACAAGTGAAACTTTCATTCAATTTCAGTGAGTGGCTTTTTAGGAGATATTTTTATTAAAATGTGATTAAACATATACTTCAAACTTTCTGGGTTGCTTAAATAGACTATGAAATCAACTGTAAAAAAAATCTTCACAAATAACCTATTATTAGTGAAAATATGAATAAGTGAAGTAATTAGTGAAAAATATAATTTTTAGGTCAAAGGACTTTTGCCAGGTATTTTTAGTGTCATAGAGTACCCCTACCTTTTAAATGAACTTTGAATCATCAAAAAATATTAAATTTTAGCCAAGTTCTCAAACAATTTGTCCTATCATTCAAAGATACGCTGATGAAATCTATCTTCGGAGCGTTAAGACTTGGAGAGAGAATTCAGGGATCTTCGAGGGGGAATATCTCGAATAATACTAATTCTACGTAAAAAATGATTCTACGTAAAAAAGTGCCATTTTTGTAGGCAATAACCTAAGCTTCATTTATTCCAAGAAAAATTATGTAAATTACATACTTTGGCAGATATTTGCTAAAAACTGAGTTTTGGGCCAAAGCTGGCCGAGCACGGTGTTACAATTTAGTGTGATTTTTCCTTCTTGATCGTCAACGAGATCGTCAAAATTGGTGCCAAATATAGCAAATTTTGATGTTTTGGGAAGACTAAACGGTGTTAGAAGGCGTTTAAATATTGAAGAAGTCATCAGAGCCACAACTTTATTGCAGAAGGGTCGGTCGCAACGATGCGTATCGCAGCTTTTTTCATGTTACACAATCGGTCATTTCCAGATTATGGAATCGACACAGAGGTTTTGTGGTCCGCAGACCATATCCTCAACGAGTAAGGCGGACAACGAGGCGGGAAAATCGGTATCTTGTTCAAACCTCTCTTTGTGAAAAAACACCTACCGCAAGAAACCTACAAAATCTTCTTACGGTCGCCACAGGAACTCGAATTTTAACTCAGACTGTAAGAAATATAGGCTGCATGAAGTTAACATTCCATCAAGGCGAGCAGCTGCTGTGACGGATTTAACTGCTAATAATCGTAGGACACGAAGGATATTTGCTCAAGGACATCTTCACTGAGGCACGTCCTTTTTATAGACGAGTCAGACGAGAGTATACAGAAGACCGAATGAACGGTATCTGGACACAACAGTCAGAGAAGCAATTCATTTCGGTGGAGGTTCCGTTATGGTATGGAAAGGTAACTTTAAATGGGAGTGCGGACTTGCATGTCTTTCTAACCGGCATAATTAATGCTGAAAGATACAGAGATGAGATTCTTGAAGCACATATTATTCAATTTGCTGCTTAGCATGGTCCAGAATTCATACTGCGAGAGTAGTTACTCGATACCTTGAATAGTCCAATATCACAATTATGGATTGGCCTGCTAATAGCCCTGATCTCAATCCTATTGAGCACCTTTGGGACCTATTAAAGAGAAGACTACAAAGTTGTCCACGAGGACCAGATCTTTAAACTTTGGGATAAAATCTTCGAGAGGAGTCGAATGCCTCTCCTCAAGATATTATTCGGAGCTTCATTCAGTCTATGCTAATTCGGTGTGCAGAAGTGCGTAGAAACCGCGGAGGACACACACAGTATTGGGGAAAAAGTATTTCCTGCCAATTAAGATGATAAAAGTTGTTTAGCGTTGTTTCGATGCATATTGGTAGTCATTTATAACGCAATAAAAATACAATTCAATCATCAGTTTAACAACTTTTTGTCATGAATACTAAGGTGCATGCACTACATTCAAAATTAATTCCTATTGAATATATTGCTAAGTTTATATGTTTAAATAAATATATTTTCTTTGTTTAAACTAAATTTATCAAAGTGATCCCTAATTCGTTTTGACTAGTTTATTCTAAGTAGTAGATCTGTAGGGATTCTATGTCAATAAATAATATTTCCCTCTAAATTGTTTTTCTTTCTTTACATTTTAAAATGGTAGTATCCAACTAAACTGTCAATTCAAGGAGATGAATAAATAGCAACATGGTATGCCTCTTTCCTTTTATGAAGTTTCAAGTACACATTTAAACAAACTCTCCCTAGAAAAGCACAATGTTTCGACAAAACTACCACTACCCGAAGACTAATAACAAAGTAAATACTAATCTGAAGCGTCGCCATAAATTTTACGGGCAACTTTCTTCGCGCGCCGGACTTTTTCCAAGAAGAGCAGTAAACTGGAAATCGCCGCTCGCTCCAGCCGCAGCTCGAGAAGTAAATCACAAGACGAATTTTACACGAGAAGGAGGAAAAAAGGAGCGTGTACAGACGCTGCCTGGGCAGTTAATTTCCGCTGGAGACGTTAATTGTACTTTGTTCGGCTGCTGCCAATAACATCTTGATTTATACGTTTGCGCAAGGTTTGAGCGCAGCAAAAAATATATCGAAAGGGAGATTATATTTCAGCTCGAGAAAGAACGAAGGCAATGTCACAGCTTATATTCCACGTTCTTACGTCGCACACTGGATCGAGGTATACGGAAATATTGACATTTGCTTTGTTTTAGAACTATTATTAGTTTGATTTTGACAATTTTGATTTTTTAATAGAATTGACCATTAAATAGTTTTAGTCCCAAATTTGATTTTTCCAAAAACTCAAGATGGCGGCTAAATACAGAATTTCCACAAGTATTTCCCTAATTGCATTGATATTTTTACAACTTTACTTGTGAGATATTTCTTATACTATTATCTCTGACCACTAACTAACAAAATTTCATTCGTCATATTTATTTTTTAGTTGAAAAATTACTGGACATTAGCTATCAACTAAAAAATAATATACAGGGTTGTTCACGCTATTCGACACGGAGTATTGTAGCCAAATGATTAGATTTGTGGAAGTTATGAGTGATGGGATTGTTGATGGACCACTAAAGCTACTCTTTAAAATTATTTTCAAAACGTACAGTGTCCCAAATAAATCTATCAAAAAGTTATATTTTAATTAGGTTTACTGCACTTTCATCTTTCCGTTTTTGAAATACTTTTGTGAAAAAACACTAACAATTTTAATGCTTTATTTCTCTGGCATATTTGTGTTTTTAAAACCAAATATAGTACTGCAGTTTTTGCATTTACTAGATTTTGTGTTGCAATAATAAAAATAATACTACTTCATACAGAGTGTCTATAAATTTATTTTAAATAGTTCGTTCTCAGTTTTTTAAACGGCAATAACTTCTTTAATTTTAAATGGACCTGTATAATATACCCTGTATATTTTACGTGAATCAGATGAAGATGAGGTACTATATGTAAAATGTTATGAATGTCCAGCAAATTGCATTGGGTCGATCCACTGTGCGTCGGTTTTACGTCGGTTTGGTCGGTAAAAACAAATTATAAAAAAAAATAGTAAAAATATTCGTAAGGTACCTTAACTGAGAATCGATTTACATTGAGTAATTGATTGTAGTATTGTAGAATTCCAGGAGCCCGCATTAACGACGCTTGCGACCCCAAAACTGAAATTTTGGCGAAGATCCAACATGCCAGACGTACCTTTTTCTTCCCTGAAAACACTCTTCTCCAGCCGAGATTCTAAGCCTCGAACTGCGCATACGTATGCTGCGTTGCTACATCTTTCCAGTATTTCTCTACGGCTCTGAAAGTTGGACACCAAACCAAACCAAAACACCGCAATAACGCTTTTAAGATGTACTAGTTTTGTTGTATGCTGCGCATATCCTGGATGGATAGGGTGACAAATGAGGAGGTGCTCAGGCGGATGGGCAAAGATAAGGAGCTCCAATCAACAGTGAAGGCAAGGAAGTTACAGTACGTCGGTCACATCATGAGGGGTGAACAATACGAGGTGCTCAGTCTGGTCATTGAAGGCAAAAATGAGTGCAAGAGATCAGTGGGAAGAAGCCAGAACTCCTGACTTAAGGATCTACGTCGTTGGTTCGGAAGAACATCGATTGAAATTTTCAGAGGTACGGTTTCACGCACCATTATAGCCAGTTCACAAAAGATTTTTCTCGGTCGCAAGTCCCAAGAAATTTTTTCGAGTGTCTTAGACTGTTTTAGGATTTCCATTCCAGGTTACGGAGGTAGTCTTCCAGGTTCTTGAGTTCTACTTTAAATTGGTTTTCACTTGGGAAGCAGAACGGTTCTGGTCCAGTTAGTCGAGTTTTTGCTCGATTTCTAGCTAGATCGTTTTCTTTTTCATTTCTTTTTATCCCTTAGTGGGCTGGCACCCAGAGTAGGAGGACTTTATTTTATTTGCCTAATTTGTTCAGCTTCTCTAGGCATTCTTTGGTCAACTTCGAAATGATGGTTACTGATGTTCTTAAAGCGGCTTGATTATCCGATATAATGAATATTTCTTATTTCTCATAGTTCATGTGCAAGATAAGTTGTACGCATTTTTCGATAATGTGATGGTATGGTCATTTAACTGCTAAGAAAACGTTATTCTCTTCTATTTTTTTTTGTTACTCATTATCACTATGTTCCCATATTACACAGTATTCCCAATATCCCAAGTGTTCCTCAAAGTTCTACAGTCTTGGTATGTCAATAACTGGGAGTTGGAGGAATGGCATTTACATTTTTAGAGTATTCCAAGCTCCTGAGCTAACAATCTGTCCAAATACTGTTTCCGTTTGCTCTAGTATACAACCCCAGTAGTTTTAGGATTTAGAATAGTTGACACTTAATGGTTACTGATATATATGATTGAAACTTTGTGTAAGTATAATAATATAATAATAATATAAAAACAATAAAGAAAAAAAGTAAAGAGTAACCCAAAACCGATTTTTTTTGTTTCAATACTTATCAATGTCTATTACAATTTAAAACCCATCTTTAGAGCGAGTTATACAAAAAAGTTTTCCTAAAGATTACTGACTTTCATCAGCCAATCACATTCCGTATTCGCTCCGTTCAAATTGATTTCGGACATGTTAACTTTGAAACTAATAAAGTATTCTACATTCTCACCATCGAATCAAGACTCTTCTACTTGAGAAACACCAAGTATTTTTATCAATATCTACAATTTTCTCGTCTGGAAATCATCTCCGACAAAACATACACGAATCCGAGCCACCGATTGCTCCCAAAGCATATAACACAGGCGCTGCCTTTGATATTCGTGCTGGAAGAGACCCGGGTTTCGATTTTATTGCAGTCTCTCTGTGTGGTTTTTCAGCTGAGAGACCTTTGAAGCCTTCGGCAGCGGGAGGGCGAGACGCTTTAAACATATATATGAAAATCCATATCCAGGAAAAATTCTGCATTCTCCCTCTCGGCAGCGGCGGAGGCCTTTGTGCCTGAGCCGGATTGATTTAGGTTCAGCGAATTGAACGAAAATTGACAGAAATAAATGTTTTTATTGGGTATTGTGAAGGGTGCGGTGTGAAGAAATGGATTTATACAAAGGAGAAGCGAATTGGCAAAAGAGTCAAGACTATAAAGAAGATATTGTAAACTGGGGATAAAATATTTTTAAAGAAGAAAAAATGTTGAATCGGTGAAAGAATCATTCGCATCTTTATAATTTTAATGAATGATGCCCGCAACTCTGTTGACGATTTAACTTCCCCCAGTGTTGTAGATTTGTGTATCTCCGAGATAAAAAGGTTGCAGGGATTTGACAAGAGCTAGTATCTGAGACAGTTTTACAGAGGGTAACAATCAGTTGTACCAAGGTTTAAGGCATGAATGGTTGTCGTCGAAACACAGAATCTGCATTTGCTGTTATTTCTCAGCTTCAGTCTACTGAGGATTTCTGTTAAAAAAACATGACACTCCGAAGATTGCCCTTACCTAAATCAAGGAAGATATCGGTTTGACTCGGTCGAGATATCGGTCGTAAGTTTTGGGAAATTTCTTCGAGTGTCTTAGACCATTGGAGGATCCCATTCCAAATTACAGATGGAGTCTACCAAGTTCTTGAGTTCCGTTTCAAGTTGGTTTCCACTAAGGAAGCAGAACCGTTCTGGTTCAGTTAGTAAAATCGTTCCTTTTCTAGCTAGATCGTTTGATTTTTCATTCCCTCTATCGCTTGGAGAGCTGGCACCCAGAGTAGGATGACTTCATTATATTTGCCTAATTTGTTCAACTTCTCTAGGCATTCTTTGACCAACTTCGAATTGATTCGGATAAAATGGCGATTTCCTGTTTCCTGTAGTTCCTATCTAAGATAGGTTGTACGCATCTTTCTATAGCGTAGATTTCTCTATGAACGATACTGGGGTAAGTGTTTTGATTT
This sequence comes from Sitophilus oryzae, assembly GCF_002938485.1. Taxonomy (NCBI): domain Eukaryota; kingdom Metazoa; phylum Arthropoda; class Insecta; order Coleoptera; family Curculionidae; genus Sitophilus; species Sitophilus oryzae. Next base: position 1,792,825 of record NW_022145683.1, on the reverse strand, counting down.
TGGAAGAATCGGTACACCACGTTACAGTATGGTCTTTTACTTGCTGAGTAGGAACGATATATCTAAGAAATCTCATAATATAGGGTATCCTATTTAAAACAACATAAGTTTGAGTCATACTTCGAGAATCACAACTCCGAGCGTAAAACTAGTTACGCCACTGTATTCTACATAAAAACCTCTATGACACTCAGTATTTACTTCAGTTTTCGATAAGTTATAAGGTAAGCGAGATACCAGGAGAATCGAATGCATCAATTTCAAATTCGCCATTATATTTCAGTAACTAGGAGTTCTAGGACAAATTCTATGGCGTCTTTGTATATCTACTCATAAACTAGAAACCGTGCAAAACACTCGAAAATTGGACGCACTATATACTAATGTCATAATTAAAAAATATATTTTAGTGTAACAACCCAGGGTCGTCAACGAAGTTGAAGAGGTAATATTTTGGCCAACTGTTTAACAAACAATTTAAATGAAATAAAGAAACCTACGTTGTTTTAAAAATATTTTTTATCATGATTATCTCGGATGCGCCTCGACAGAAGCAATATTTTGCGAAATTTGAGAATAGGTTATGTAAATGAAACGCTAAATTTGTAAATAGCCCTACTTATTTTATTAAATGAAATGAAAGGAGTGCCGTACTTTTCTGGCATTCACAAGTAAAAGAGCACGGCAGAGAAAACCTTGATCACTATGCCAAATAATACAACTATGCTGTTCTGAACTTTAATAAAATAGAAATAAAAACTGTACTCATACCAAGGTTGGTAATTTCATACATTCCAATATGCCACGTTTATATCGTTCAAAACTGAGGATTTTTTGTTAGTTTTTACGAGTAACCCTGGTTGCGCAGCTCGAAACTAAAGTTGAAGGTTTGGTGTAAATATCTTTAGATTGTAAGCTGTTTTATTTATTGTTTCTGGTTGCCCTTTTACGAGCTAAGATAGTGTATGTCCATGCACGGTCGAAAAATGTTAGTACACTCAACAATGCCCTTATTCTCACACTGAACCACAAACATCGGTACGATTGGACAGTAAACGATTGTATTTAGATTACTTTTAAACTGAAATTATTCACAGCATAATCGATTCCATTAAACACATACACATGTTATCTGAATAATTCTCAGATGAAATAAATAAGTAAAATTTTTAGCACTGAATATTACAACAGACAAATAAACTATATGCTTTAGTTAACAGTAGTTAAATAAAGAGAAAACATTTATTTACCTTTAATAATATTTCTTGTCACAAAACTTACGAACCAAAAATAACATCAATGCGTCTCAAATGGTAGTCTAAAAGCTATTACCTAACAACTATATCTGTTCATTGTATGATTTCCCTCTCCATAGTTTGTGAATAATATTTTCAAAATCAATAATTTTATTTATATATACAGAGTGTCTTAAAACTAAATGTATTGAATTTACGTCTATTTTTATATATAGGCGGCTCATTAAATATACAAATCAGTGAGCGAATCACACGATTCAATTTCTCATATTAAATCGACTCCAACGATTCGTTTATTTGAACGAACCACATATACAATTTACCTTTAATAAAAGAATCGTAACTGGCACTACCGGCGATAATTTGGTCGGACAATTACTTAAGTTGCCAGAAAAAAAAATACAGTTCTTTCATTTTTTTCAACACTTTATGACACTGGCGTAATTGGATTGATTATTTTACGAATAATATTAAATTATCAATTTAATTCATATATTTACTATTTATTAAAGACTCCTTAATATCAATTTAATATTTTTATTATATTTTAATTCCGATTTAATAATCATATAATAATACCGTATGATCGAATAAAAACAAACAACTGGAAGCCATTTTTTTTCGATTATACGGTAGTTTATAATACCGATATCGAAAAAAATGGCGTCCAGTTAGCTTGAAAATGAACATCGATGAAATTCCCCATATAAGTTTAAAATGACAGCAATCTTCATTTCATAACCATCGCTGACGACGTATTTTTTGTCATATTGAGCAGAGGCCAACAATATTTATTTGGAGTTGCTTAAACGATTTCGTCTTTTAGTCCGACCATTAAATGGTTTTAATTAGTAAATAGTATTTTAACACAAATATTAACCTGAAAATTAAATGCATTACAGATACTCCCATTCTTATCGTTTGCATTTTATGCCCATGATGTTTGTTTAAGGTTTTTGTTCAAGTCTAAATATTGGTACCCGACTCTCTCTATGCCTATATCACCGTGCCGTTGAAACGAACGATCGCATTGTGATCCGATTCAATTTTTATGACTCTTTTTTACGGATCATCGTTCAAATTTTATGGATCCGTGCTACCAACGATTCAATTGAACGAACCGTATTGTGAGCAATGAATCAATTCTCACGACTCTTTGAACGAATGAACCGTAGAAACGAACGATCGCATTGTGATCCGATTCAATTCTCACGACTCTTTTTTACAACTCGTTCTCGTTCGATTAAATTTTATGGATCCGTGTTGATCACAATTCAATTGAACGAACCGTATTCTAAGCGGGGAATCGAATCTCACGATTTATTTTTAATACTCGTTCAAATGAACGACTCGTTAACTCTTTACCCACCTCTACTAGACGTCAGTTACTTGATCCTTACTCTTCTTTATTCTCTAATTGCCCTTACTGCCATTTTTTGGCCTTAAAGAGGTTGTAATTTATTGACACAGGGTGTCCACGAAATAAGTGCAGATATCTTAACTGGTAGTATATTTCGGCCCCAGAAACAGGCCTATGAGGTTTTTTTGCGAAAAAAAATTGTTGAAAATTTTATATTTTTCTTGACATTTTCAGTGAAATTTTAATAAACATTTTAGTGCCACTTTAAACCTTGCTGTGTTGCCACCTCCTACATTTTCCATATTCAACATATTATTTGTATTCACTGTAATTTTAAATTTGTTCACAATTAATTGAGTATTAATTCTAATCATATAAGTGTCTATTACTAACAATTCTAGAAACACACTACATTAATTATTTTTACGCATACCACATTTTTATATATAATTTTAACTATACTTAAAAAATAACTTTCAACATTGCCATATTACGAAGTAGTTTGAATAAAAAAACATCTTTTTTAAATATTTTGCTTGTATTTATCATTTCAATAAGATACAGCAAAATAACTTTATTTAGAACTAAATTTAATAAAATAATTCACCATATTATTCATACTGAGATCACATAATAGAAAATACCAACATGTTTATTGGAATTTGCTATTCCGAACATCGACAAAATCGGACAAATAAACCGAACGACACACAACTAATTCCAGGCCTTTCAGATTTCACTAATTATAGCATATACTTCTTTTGAATATGAAGAGATCTATTTAAATCTCTAGAAGCAACTATATTGATGTGACATAGTTACGTTGCAAGTAACTAATAACAGAGCTTTAAAGTTTATATTTATTATTGATTATATTTTCCAATAAATTTAAATAAGACTTACTACGTTGATACTCAAAAGTTTAGTACTAAATCAGAAACAACACTAATCTTTTTAGGTTGTAATAAATAATGTATAAAGCTCCCGTTACCCTGGTCGTTAAATTTTAGAGAAGAAATTCTTATTGGTTTTGGTTTTAAAATGTGTTTGAATTATTTACTAGGGCCTGTTTTAATAGAAATTTATAAAGAAAGTAAAGCAAAGGGCTAGAGAGGGAGCGAGAACCTCTCACCTCTGCTCCGGTAAGGAGAGAAAAAAGCCGTCCAACATTGAGAGGTAAGCAGGCTTGTATACCAGCATTGCCTCTATTGCTGGACAAGTGAAAATGGCAGGGCTGCCGAAGAATTACCCAGAGTAAGCTTAAGAATTGGCAGGATTCAGGACTGGTTGCTGTGAAGGGAGACAACATCCCCAAAGGGGTAACCATCGCGGACTTTCTGCCGAGGAGCAAGGCTACCACCTACCCGCTGAGCCATATCCAGTTTATAATCATCTGCTGATGATGCTAACATGGTTAGCGAAACGCGCGTCCAGTGTAAAAGTAAAAGTGTTTTGGTGTATTGTGGTGATTTAGTGTTTTTATTTTGCTGTGTAACACCAAAGGTTCCAACCCTCAACTGTAACCTCAACTGTAATCATTATCCAGGCTCAGAACTCCAATGTAAGGACATCGAGTTAGCGAGTCATCAAGTCGAGGGAGGAGGGTCATGGACCTCACAACAGGAAATGACCTCAAATCCCAGGAGGTAATAGAGAAAGAGGGATATATCTATTACAGATTCGAGACAACACCGGTATCGATTCTAAGGAGAGATCAAGTTAAAGAGGTGGAGAAAATGAAGAAAGATACTCCAGCCTCCACCTCCTGGGTACCTCAGCCGGAGAAAAGCTCCTCGACTATGAAGAGCACGGAGAGCCATATCCCAACCGTGGAAGGGTGTATACACTCGGTGGAAGAACATCTGTTGTCAGAGAATGATGGGAAACTCCTCTCTCCCTCCCGCTCAGTTTACATTCTACATTGACGCTCTTTTCTTCGATAGTATGGTATTTTATTTACACAATTCGTAAAATCTTCCACCTGCCTGAATAATTTAAATATAGAGACAAAAGCAGGGTAAAGATCGCAAGATCTCTATATATCAGTTCCGATTCCGAGTAAGCCCTATTCAGGGCACATAGGGCCAAGCCCTAGAGGCCTCATAAACCACCCGAACCACACCTGAAAATAGATTAAACCTAATTTTACCTGTGACTTTATCTCTTGTAACTGGCACTAAGCCCTAATACAATTAGGCAACCTTAATGCTTTAAGATCTTTTTAATAATTCAGCTAGCCTGAGTAGTGGAAGTGTTAACGATTCTAAATATTTTATCAGTCTTGGGGACTGTGCGAAATTGTTTCGAGAAGGAATATTATCTGGAAATAGCTTTATTTAGTTAATTATTGTGGAAGTTTTTTCGTCTTCAGGTTTTCCGAGAGTTTGAAGTTTTCTCAAAAATTAGCTGGAAATTTCTTAACGAGATTCGGAAGAAACGCCCGGAGGGGAAAACAAGTTCGTGCTTGAAAGTTTTAAATTCTTAATTTATATGTTTATTACAATGATATTCGAATTTTGCTAATAGAAATACAGAGAAAGTTAGGTTTGCCTAAGAGACGAAATCAAGTTTTTTTTTATTAAAGAATTTCAAAATTTCTTCTCTTATCAAATCTCTGAAAAACGGTTTTTTTGGAGAGAAAAATTTATTTGTTGTCGAAGAAAGTTTACGTTAGTCATAAATTTTATTATACAGGGTAGCACAAATTGTAATCAGGAAATTTCGATAACATAATATTCTGTCAATAAAAATAAGTAAAAAGTTCGTATAAACTTCTTCTTCTTTCCTTCTTTATACTAGGCGAATTGCCTGTTCTGTTTCGTCGTCTCTACCGGTCAGACTGACAAGTTGTCGCTTCATCGTGGTAATGGACGTCCTAAGCTTCTGCGACCAAGCGGTGATTTGTCGCGTGCAACTCTCACTATCCTTCGGTTGTCCATTTTGCTGATATGCTCGTTCCATTCTTTTTTTCTGCTGAGTACCCACTCATTTACATGGTCCACCTTGCATGCTCTTCTTATACTTCCATTTCTCTCCCTGTCCAGAAGCGTATTTCCAGCTATTTTGAGTAGTACTCTCATTTTGTTGGTTGTCTCTAGTAGTTAATTAGTTTTCGCTGTATCACGGCCTACATTTATTGGTTCGGTCAGGTTAATTTTGGCTTGAATTTGTATAATTGTTTAACTTATATACTAAAATGCCTCTTTTGATGGACACAGGGTGGCAGAAGTTTGATTTTTGGTTCGTTTTTTTTCCAAATAATTTTTGGTTTATCGTCGTTATTTGGGTGAAAATTGGTGTCTGGGTATTTCTTGACATGATACATTTGATTTTGATGTCATCCTTATAGGGAACTCTACCTATATGTTTTTAACTGTTTTGAAGATTAAAAACTTTTTATCCATACTTATATTACTCTACTGAAAGGTGAAAAATATGCATTTCTGTCACTTTAACGTTAAATAAAGGCATATTGGCAAAAATCGCTACGGGCAACCGTTCTCAACAAATTTCGACTCTGAATAATCAAGTTTGCAGATTTATCAAATAACTATCTCGTTAATATATTTATTTTCTGTCAACGATTACATGTATTAATTATTTCCATTCCAAAAATCTTGAGGACGGTTCCTCGTAGATATTTTTTTACGTAAAAAATGCCGAAAATGTATATTTTCTTCTTTCAGTAATGCAACAGATTCAGACGAAAAGTTATTACTTTAAACAGTTAAAAAACATGTAGATGGCGTCCCTTACAAATAGGAGTGATACTGACATCGAAATCAAATTTGTGGTTTTAAAAACATCCAGACATCAATTTTCAACTAAATATCGACATTATTTTAGAAATGTTTTGGAAAAAATCGAAATAAAAGTGAAACTTATACACCCTGTATCTCCGGAACGAAGCAAAACAACCCTGTATGTTCGTATAATGGTGAAAATGTTCGGTCGTCAAAGTTTTTAGTGGGAAAAATTAAATATTTTCAATTATTTATATCAATTTTGCGCCTGTTGCATCCCTAGGGAAGCCGAGTTTTGTTCAGTCCCGAAATTTAAATAATTTCATTAGCTATCGATGCCGTTGTTTGTTCGGAATGAATATAATAAAAAACTACCGTCAAAATATTGCCAATTCTCGCCAATTTGTTTTCTCTGTTACGGGGTAAATATATATCTATATTTTATTGAATTAAAAATGTACTTCTGCTTTTTTTCTTTGAAATCAAAATCCCATACCCATACCGAGAGATTTTTGTTAAAATTTATTAAACATTACTTTGAATGTGGTAGACAATGATTCAATATTGAAACTAAAATAACTTTTGACTTTCATTGTCTTAGTTTAATTTGTTTACACACCGTTTCGGTCAGGTGATACTTCTGACCTAAACGTTGTGTAAGCAAAATAGTGTAAGAGGAAACCGGGTGGGTAACTCAAAACATACAAGGATATTTTCCATGAAAAATTAAAGGGGATAATCATGCAGAACCAGTGGGAGGAAACAGCGCACAATAGAACGCATGGGAGAAAAATTGTAAACTTGTAAAAAAAAAATTGTTGTTGACTGAACAACGACAACCAAAAAGTAAAGAGGCAACAAAGTATTGAGATTTTTGAATATCCGGAGTGCGGAAGAGTGATAACATCACGTATTGGGCTGTTCAGTCACAGAAAATCTCATGAAAAAAAACGCCTTGCGTAACCAAGAAGTCTTCTGATGCGTGTCAAATAATTAAAGGTACATAAGCAAAGTAGTTAAGGACACTGGATGTTCTTTTAGTTTCTATATTAAACATGTGATTATTAAAGTTACTAACATTTATTTAACATATTTTAACATTCATTTTTAACATTATTACAACTGCCAAACACTTTCGAACCAGCCCAATTTGAGCTGGAAAAAGACGAGAAAATATCAACTGAGTCATATTCAAACCTAGAAGTCCGCTTTATGTAAACAAGAAAACATTCGACCTATGTGTACTACCCGTCATGACCTATGCATGGGAAATCTGGACACTTAAAACGGAAATTATAAAGAAACTACTAGTCTCACAACACTCAGTGGAACGACATATATGCTGGGAATGACCAAGAAAGTCCGTCAAGGAATAGAGTGGATACGACAAAAGACCCAGGTAATAGATGTCATCCACAGAATCAAATCCCCCAAGTGGCAATGGGGGGAACACCTAACAAGAAGGACAGACAACAGATAGACGATAAAAATTACAGCATGGTACCCTCGAGGAAGTAAGAGACGTAGAGGAAGACCAAACTTGAGATGGGACAATGCTATTAGGAAATTAGCAGGAATGATTTAGAATAACTCCATAGCCAACAACAGACAACAATGTGTCCAACTAAAAAAAGAGTACCTAAAATGTAAGTGAAGCTACACCATACTTGGAAATGGTTGAATAAGCTGAAAATGATCATGATAAATGATCATGACATAAGTTTTTAAAATGTCTTTTTTGTCACTTCAATGAATAATATCTTGAAACTACCCATAAGGATTGTAAAGACTTTCACACTGGATTGTAACTTTCTCAGGGAGCTTCTTAGGTTTATAGTAATGTTTTTCTTTATTTTTATCTCTAGCACTCACTGAAATTTAGTAACACACTATTTTTCTCACCCTGTATTTGACTTTGCTGCAAAATTAAAAGAGCTATAATTTTAAGTTACAGTTGAGGATTGGAACTTTTGGTGTTACAACAGCAAAAGAAAAACACTAATTTAACACAATACACCAAAACAGTTTACTTTTGCACTGGATGCGCGTTTCACTAACAATATTAGCATTATCAGGAATAATATTTTTGTTATCAACATATTGTTGATAAGGAACATTGCATAGATATTAATAATTTAAAATTAATTAAACAAGTCTCAAATTACAGGCAATTAGATATATATGAGAGCATCAAAATTAAATGTAAAGATAGTATGAACAGAGACAAAGGTCCAATTCCTTCCAGTTCACTGTTCATATTGCTCTAGTTTCAGTAATTAATTGTTACGATCGGTTTGTTTTGACTCGCTTGGCTAGTTTTGCCAACCTAGACCAACAAGACCTACTCGGTGCCAACTGAGCGCCTATATAAACGCTCAAATTGTAGATATTAGTTTAATTTTAATCATCTGCTAATGATACTAACATGGTTCGCGAAACGCGCGTCCAATGCAAACATAAAATGTTTTGGTGTATTGTGGTGAAAAAAAACGCTTAAAATTTCTTTCTCAAAAATAATTAAACAGAGTATCAATTTATATTTCACGCTGTTTCACTTTTTGACTAAATTTTAAAAGATCCTCCATAATTTAAGCCCATTAAAGCGATTGCGTTCTTCACCGTATATATCTCTAAAATTGTAGCTATGAAATTACTTGCCAACATATAAAAGTATACGTAGCAGGAGCGTAGCAGCTACTTGTTCGTTTTATTGCCTGAATTATTAACGCGAGTTAAGTTACATTTTAAATTATTAGCCCGAGTGTATGCAAGGGCTGTAATGCCGAAGCATTAAACTGGATTAAAACGAAATTCTTCGGAAGCGCTAAAATTATAGTTACGACTCTAACGAATGCGCATATTCTATGCGAAATGCGATAGGGGATGGCTTTATTATTGCATTATTTTGTTTAAAGTTTACTTGACGTGACGCTTTGTTCATTTTGAATGTCACAGTTTATATCACAAATTTTTGGGGATGTTGTTTATAACTGGCAAAAGAATATGCATAAAAAAGTGTGTGCTCTATGTACGCATATTTGAAGTAAAACTTCTTACTAACAGCTATTAAATTGGATTTGAAGGGCATGTTTGAAAAAGTTTTTTGTTTTAATATAAATATTATTTTCAATTTATTTCTGTAATCTGTACATTTTCTGTTTCCTCAATAGCTTGCAAAGTTTGTGGAATAACACCTAAAATACACAGTTTTATGCAAATACCTAATGATGTACGCCCCTTAAAATTTATTTAAGAATAGAAGAAATTTTGAACCTAACCAACAATTTGTGTGGTCTGTTCTTTGAATAAGAAGACTAAGGAAGGAGCATATCAAAAATCTTAGGTCCACCGCGATGGGCCTCAAATATGGCCCACTTAAATTCCGGTTTATCAGTGCCGTTCTAATTTTATTTAAAAAATGTAAAACTATGATGTAGGATAGACGTAGGGTAGACTCAATAATATGTTGTTTTATTTGACGTTGTGAATAAATGTTGGTAGTTATTAAAATTGTTATAAAAATATATAATTCTAATAAAAATAGATAAGTTATAATAATTATTTATTAACACAAACATCCGATACGCTACTGAAGCAGGTAAATCTGGTAAATCAAATTGACGTATCTAAATTCTTTGACATCTAATCTTTGACAAGTAGTAAATAAAAGCAAAAATGCAAGAAAAACTATATAATTAGTTAATTTAAGTGAATTTCATAATTGATCGGTTTACTACACGTATGTATATTATATAGTCACTTACTAGCGAAAAGTCCATTATTCCATTATTTCATTCGATTTTTGCCGAGATCTACCGCACGCTACACAACCAACTATTTTAGAGTCTTTTTCGATAAATCGCGATAGTGTCACTGTTAATTTAAGTTCTGCCACAATTTCCATCTAGATTTACTACCTTTATACAACTAATAGTATAGAATATATAAGAAATAACATAAAATAAGCTCCCTAAAGACTGACAAATCCATAAAATTTCAAATCAAATTCAAATGTGTCAAATGAATCGTCAAACAGAACTGTCAAGGATCCCAACCCTAGAGTGCTTTTTCCGCCCACCATGCATGAATACATGGATAGCATTATGCTCCTTCCTTAGTCTTCTTATTCAAAGGGTCTGTTATTGTTTGCATGTTTTGTTCATTATTTATAATGATTTTCAGTAATTTGGTTAAATTATACGAATATTCTCGTTGATTATTGGTTTGAAATAAATATGACAATGTCATCCAATGAAAATGCTAGTTGATTAACTCTAATAATTCTGATTCTGAGCTAGCAAATGAGTTAGATGCTTTACCTGGACCGTGATTGAGAAGCTACAAACCTATCGATGAAAATATGCATGAAAATTTACTTCCTAACACACAACCAGAGGATACAAGTATCAAGTTTATTATAATGGTTTTCTTAGCTTTAAATGTGTTTACTGTTTGCACGATCGTGCGGTACTTACCACTTTTCATAAAACCTTTTATCTAGGCAAAATTCCATTTTCTTACTTATGACCATTCTACAAACTTGAAAATAATTTGCAGCAATTTCTCATGGTTTCTTTAGTTATAAATATTTTTTTCCGCAGGCTCTACGGTTAATGCTTTCAGAGATATATCTCAAAGCTCTTATTAGTGGAACACCTGGTACAGGTCTATGATAGTATGGGAGTATAATTCTCCCGGTTCTAGCCTTGCTTTCCCAAACAAAATGTATCGTTTTCATTTCAAAGCCTCGCAGTGACATATTATTAGTTTGCTGTTATTAAATGTTGGAATTTTTTATTTCTATCATTAATAGAGAACAGGATTTGGAAAAGAGCTTTATTAATTTGAAAAGCAGTTTTTTAGATTTTCATAAAATGTTTTTTACACGTAAAATATAGTCTCTGGCACATTGAGGTTTTTTATATGAACATCTCTGATATTAACGATCAACATGAATCAATTAAACTTTTAGTTACGTAATCCAGGGCGCGATTTTTATATTCATTGTTGCCAACCATTTGACATATTCGGCGCCGTGCTGACTAACTGGAATTTAAATTTCGAGCTTTGGACTCAGGTGATAGCTCCACTGTAAATGATGTCAAGTTGCCGCATTTATTTATTTCCTGACATTGTTATTCGTTTTGACACTTTGGTTTTGTATATTACGGATTTTTGGTTTAAATAAATAGTGTTGTGATACTTTAAGCATAAAATGTTTACTAGCAGACCTTGCAGTCGAACATTGTTCTTTTTAGAACCTCTTTTAGTGCGAAGTGTACAAGATAGCTTAATAGCCGTAAAAAACTCATTGCAACTTTATTAGAATATTTTGGACGGGAAAACGGTAGTAATGACCCTTTAGGTCTCTTAAGTGCTATTAAGAAGGTGAGTTTTGTTGATGTAAATACTAAATGTTTATATATTTATAATTAACTTATTTTGGTCTAATAAAATATTTTCATTAAAAGAAAATATATAAAAGTAGGTAACGCTGTGCCAGTCAAACGTAATCATGTATCTAACAGTTTATTTAACATGAACTGTATATAACATCACTTAAAATTTGGTCGCCTGGGCAAAGTGCTTTATTCAGCTAATATATATCTTTCCCTTTAGGCTTAAAATTTTAGTTAACAATCACGTAAAGTCAACACACGCTAAATCAATTTTATCCCGGATCGCCTACAATCCAATTATGCACTAAAAATCCGTGACACTTACAGCCCAAGTACTACAATCGTAGAGAGCGAGCTTTATTGTTCAAACGACTGAAATTACTGCGCTCCGGCGAGCGGCAATTCTCCTCCGGAATAGTCCGGGAAGTGCAAGTCCGGGCCGTCTCGTCGCTGAATGTTAATGCGGAAGAGCTCCCGGAGGACTTTCGTTAAGCAACTGGGCCGGGATACGCGCCTGCCGAGGTTTAGGGAAACGTCCAATTAACCTTCACCTACAACGGCGGGCTTATCACTAATTCTACCGCGCCGCGATTTTTGGCAGGCTAGACTCGAAACTAAATCTCCGACTAGATGAAGTTGTGCATAATGCATCGCGAAATTGCGATTTTTATAATTAATAGCATAATCTTTGAGGATAGGATGACCGTTTTTTTAGGAGAACATTTAAGAGTCCATTTCACTAGTCCGAAAAAGAAGCCAAATAAGCGTTCGGCATTTAAAGTTTTATGTAAAACTGGCTAGGTATTTTTACACAAATGAAGAAGGAAACTAAAGATAAAGGATTATACTATATCCGTATTGTAGCACATTTTTAGAAAACACAGAAATAAAAATAGTGGCTGTTTGGGAACAATGTTTTTGCGACGTTTCGAGACTTCGTTGTCGCTACTTCAGGCACCAAAACATATATTATAAAGTCGCGAAACGTCGCAAAAACATTGTTTCCTTTTGAGCCTTCCCAAACACCCACTTTTTTTTCTGCGTACTAACTACTGGGAACTAACAATAATCATAATTTTTAGAAAACCTCTTTATTTTAAAGATTTTGATGGCCAAACATCAACAAAATATTCCTTAGGTTTGGACTAAATTTTCTCGTAAAAAAAGACATAATTTAAAATTTCGTTACAATACGGAAATAGACTGAAGTTTTGTGATTACAGTGATATATAATTTATACGGTTTTGTAACAAATTGTTCGTTATTTTATGGTAAATGCTGAAGCTCTGCAAATCTTAATCAAAGCAGGTCTGTTTGGAATTTTTGGTGTGGCTTAACACGACAAGATCAGGTAAGCCTTAGGTAGATTTCTGAAATGTGATATATATTTCCTTCGGCCACACACGCTTTACCCGACCCCTGAGAGCGAACAAAACCAAACCAAACCGTAGGGAGTAGTGTTGGGCATTACGATTCTTTTTAGTGAATCGAATCACGCGATTCAAGCAACTCTACAATGCGACTCGTTCGTTCAAAGAATCGTGAGAATTGATTCTTTTCAATTTTCACGATTCTTTGAACGAACGAGTCGCATTGTGATCCGATTCAATTCTCATAACTCTTTTTTACGACTTCAAATTTTATGGATCCATTCTGACCACGATTCAGTTGAACGAACCATATTGTAAATGAATCACAAATTCTCACGACTCTTTGAACGAATGAGCCGTAGAAACGAACGAGTCGCATTGTGATCCGATTGAATTCTTACGACTCGTTCATTTCAATTTTATGAATCAGTGAGTAGATAAGCAGACAATTCGGCATGTATTGCTGGCTGCAGTACGTGTATATGTTGTGACAACGATAATAATCTGTAGGTGTAGCCTATAGTGTGTCTGCCGTTTTTCAATAAAAGTTTTGCCTTTACTCCTGATTTATTCTGAAGCTGAGTCTCTGTAGTGATGAAAAACACACAGTGATGAACACTGTAGTGGTCACGATTCAATTGAACGAACATATTTTAAGCGGCGAATCGAATCTCACGATTTATTTTTAATACCCGTTCAAATGAACGACTTGTCCAATTTTTGCCCAACTCTTTCTCAACCATTCTCCTTCTATCAGACGGTATATTACTCGAAAATAAATCGAAAAAATGCACTTTCTAAAACCATAAATAATAAAAGTCGAGTTAAATTGAGCCCATTCTTCAAAACCTTGACACTGGCCGCACAGAAAAAGCAATTAAAATAATAATCGCTTTTTCATGACGTAGCGCTAAAACTCTTCGAAACCGTTTAAAACTTTTATTGTCTAATACATTATAAATCAGGCTGAGCTGGAAGAGTTCTATTTTAAAAGTCCACTTTCCATATTGCGCGCGCGGAAACCGTCTGGATACGAAGCCGCTTTAAACCGGATCGGAATCCAGATGCAATTTTTTGCTTGAAAAGACTTGGGTTCTTTTATATATATGAGAGGGAAAACGATAAAAACTGTCCGGTAAGCATTTAGGAAAGAGTTTTGAACTATATTACTTTTCTTTAAATTGATTGCTTTAATATTTTATTTTAATAATACTAGTAAATTTTGTTGGAAAAGAATTTTATAAAGTTAACAAGAAGATTACTTTCGCGGAAGTAATTTGATCATAAATCTATTAAATTTCAATTATATTGAATATCAAATTCGAAGAAAGATGAAGTTTATAAGTACTTGGTAATCATATCCGCGAAAATTATGAACATTTTTTTTTATATTTTTGTTAGAATTTAGTTTTAAATTTTTTGTAGCCAAACATTGCAATTTAACTATTGATTTATCACTTTTTTATATAGGGTGTGTATTAAACAAGTGCAAGTATTTTAACTGATAGTATAGTTCAACACTAGAAATATGTAAAACACTGGATTAGGGAAAGCAGAATGCTCACTGGAAAAACAGACAGAGGCACAGGTTTAGCAAAGCCTTCATCCAAGTTCCTAATTTTAAAATCACAAAGAAACTGCTAATACTAGTAGGAATAACGCAGACGAATGAGTGCAGATATAGAAAGGATATAAACACAATAGACCTGACAAGTCGCAGTGTTTCCGACAAAGGATGGCCCCCTAATATTAAGATAAGACAGAAACGTATCAGTTAGGATTTTTTGAAAAAAAACATTTTGAAAATTTTATATTCCTCGGACAATTAATAATATAGTACCCCAGATGGTCCATTTATAAATTTCTTGACGGTGTATCAGAGCTTGGCAGTGTGGCCACCTCCTACATTACTTACATTCTGTATATTTATGTTTTTATAAGTTTATAGTAATTTTAATCTTCTACACAATAAATTACGAAAATTAATATTAATTATATCAGTAGCATTACTAACAATTCTATAAAAACACACTGCACTTATTTTTTAACACACACTAATACAGTTTTACAATTATTTTTAACTAAACTTGAAAAATATTCCTTTACAATTTTTTCAGATTCTCTAATCGCCATATTGCGAACTATTTTATATTTTTTTTACCTATTTATGGGACAGCCTGTATATTAATACACAGTTAGGTGTATTTTTTACAAATAAAAACAGATAAACTTCACAAACATCTTATTTAGATTGTTATCGAAATTGTAAGCTGATTTTTAATCCATATTTCTCTTAATTTTTATTTTTAGTTTTAATTTCGACAGTTTCAAGGTTTTCCTTCTTAATTTAATATCTAGTATTAAACGAATTTATGATTATTTACTATGTGTACGCCACTGGCAGCCCAAAGGGCACAATGAGCGAAATCGGGGTAATTACTTTAAAATGTCTTAGGCAAAGGGTTGTAGTCTACCTCCATTTGCTCGGATGTCTTAGGGTCGGAGGGCTTAAATAGAACAGTTAAGGAGAAGGGTTGGAACTTTGTACAAGAATAATATAAATATTGATTTATATTGTTCGTATCCAGCAGAGAATTAGTATAGAGTTGATATAACTTTGGGGAACTGGTTGTTGTTCTTACAGAAATGTTTTATAATAAGTAATTATATTAAATTACACTTCAGTACACGCGCGGGGTATTTTAATATCACACATGTGCACAAAATTACATGCCACCTCTTGTATTACTTAACAATAGTGTGTAGGTATGCGTTCAAGCAGATAATCGCAATCACATCACTAAAAGTTAAGAAATGCTTCTTTTGGATGTCGAGGAGTCCAACAAGATCTACTAAAGTACATTATTCGAAACATTACATGTGCAAAAAGATCCCAAACTGGCAAAGAAAGGTGTTATTTTTGTCCTAGATATCATAAAAATCATGTAATTCACCAACAATGGCTTAGAAAATAGGGCAAAAACAGTTTTTCAATGTCTACAATTGTTAAAATTTAAACTTGCTTTTCTAATTTTGAAAGTTGTTTATTTTTTTAGCATACTAAACATTTCCTTTTGTTACAGATAGAAGACGCAATGTTGATGTTCGACAAACAAACAAATCGACATCGAGGTAAGTTTTTATTAAAAACATTCCAAAAATTCAGAACCTACATTTTTTCCGCCTATTTAAAGAAACAATTTTACTTTACGAGGTTTTCTTGACACATTTCAAAGAATTTATGGCCAAGCCTTAATGCTTCGCTTCACGCATTTTTGTAATACAAACAGAGAATTATGGCGACATAAAATAAACAAAGTCAGTCACCTTATACTGCTTAATGGACTGAAATTACCTTAGAAAAACAATTTAAGACGAGAGCGATATTAGCGAAACTAAACAAAATTTTTTTTGTGAGCTGTTACTAAGGCAACTTGGTCTTAATCGATTTAATATTTAGTAGAAAGTAGGTCTTGAGCAAAAACGTGAGCATTTCGTTTTTTATAAAAAAAACAGTGACGTAAGTCTTTAAGGAGATAATACGTTTTTAGAAAGGTACTTAATTTACTAAAGTTTTATGTACATAAAATAATTCTAATGATTATTTTTATTCAATACCCACTGTGTAGAGTGGTAATGTAATTGATTGAATGGTTAGTTATACTGGTACAGAAGTAAGAACAATTTTCGGACACTGTCTCCTCAATGGACATCTTAGTATATTGGAACTAAGAACCAACGGCGAATGCAGGTTCTGTGGGTAAAATGGGGAAACATCAGACACCTTATCACTGAGTGCGCCAAGACGACAAGCAATCCAGTCATAAACTTTGGTGCGACTGATACGGGATAAGGAGAACTATCCTCTGTAAAACCGTCTTGGATACGTGTCAAATCCCTGGGACTCTATGATGAATTATAACTCAAGAAAGGGGGACACAATTAGATCTATGAGATCACGGTGATTCACTTCCGCTTTTCCTTATAATCTGCAATCTACAAGATTGTTCCAGTTGTTTTAGAGAAATTTTAGATAGTAATTAATATTAGTTAGTAATTGTAAAGATTAGTAAACTCTACAGTTATAATTTTCCTAAAATACATTATTTAAATGATCAATGGTTTTAACAAAAACTGTTTTTATTTATAAAGATAATTGTCAATTTATATTCGTTATGTTTTGTTTATATCTGATTTTTCCAATTAGTAGTGTAGCTCAAGGGGTTCTACGTCAAAAAAGTTCAGTTTCTTGCAACTAACGTCAAATAATCAGAGTAAAGGGGAAATCATTCGAATTTAGATAATGTTCCAAGCCAGAGATCATTGGACTAGAGCTGCAGGAACTTATATAATAAACGCGGTAAATTAAACCTCCCTAGATTAGCAAGTTTTAAAGTAATAAATAGCGAAAACTTGAGCGAGTTTAGATGCCGGCAAGGACTTTGTAACAGCGTTCGCGTCCTATATCATTCGCAACGCTCTAACCCGGATAGTTTAGAGCGCGAGTTGTTGGAAAAGGTTCCGATATTACGCCGAGCCAGTGACTAATGTTATATGATTCAACTAGTTGGGATGAAGTTTTGGCGCAGTCGAGTGGATCGGAGGTTTTTCATTTTTTTGGTTTCAAAGTTTTGACTTTCATGTATCGTGCAAGGTACACATTCTGGATATTGCAGTGTTTATGAGTGGGTTATTTATGTATAAATACGAAGTTTTTCAAAACTGAAACAAAAACGAAACACAGATCTAGATGTCATTAACTTTAAAATAGACAACTTGCTTCTTTTTAATAATTATGGAAAAAATGTCTTGAATTTTGTGGAACTTTTATATATTTGAGATTTAGCTATAATACAAAAAATGACTCGAGATAATATGTAACGAGAATGATAGGTTAGGAGAAATGCTTGATAGAGTTAGTTAAGAACAGGCCATTGAGAATGTCAGGTTGCTTATATGTAATCCTGAATACTACGACGGAACAAAGGAATTATGAGGGAAATCCAATTTTTTTATTTAGAAGATACTTACTACGTTTTGACATTAGAAGTGGGATATTCCTACTAAAAGTATCAAAAAAGTTTTAAAAAGTACCAGTATATCATGTTGTGTGTGAATTACCACCCTCTTTTATTGACAAAATATTAAACTAAATACAAACCGCAAATCATAGGCATAATACACACAATGATAAATATACACAATTATACAACTTACAATTACATACATACGAGGCGTTTCGGATAAAATAAGAAGGATAGGATTACTAGTAGCCTGGTCTTCTCTGTATATGTTACTATGTGCAAGATGCAGACTACAAATCATATTTGTTAAAATAGATCTTTTGAGTAGCCATGTTGATGTAAAAACTAAGGCAGTGAGAAAATATAATTTCGGAAGTACATTATAAATATAAGTAGGTACACACAAAAATAATTTTAGTTTTTGTTTATTAGAGTGTGGCTATAGGGATTATATTATTTTTTTCTATAGCAACTGTTAAAATTGCCTTATATCTATCAAAAATAGTACTTTAACCGCAAGGGTAGATTAAATGCAAAAAAGCAGTGGAAACAAATTTCAGGACATCTTCTGGGTTTAAAATTTTTGACTTTTTCGGTTTGTAACCTCTACATGACTGCTTCAAGAAAGCTATGAGCTTGCGATATCTACAAAGTTTAGATGTTACTATATTACTACGGAAATTTAAACGGTATAGCTTATCCTCAACCTTGAAATATCAATATTTTCATTGACCAGTATTGTACTTTTTAGCATTGAATAGTACGACCATAAACTGGACAGCTGCATTTTCTTTGATTTTTCAGAAAAATATGCTAAAAGTATGTTTTCGATGGATCTTTCTTCTCGCACGTTTTTTAATTGCTTCCATTTTTGAAAATTTTTGTATTCCTTTTCATAAGTTATTCGGGATTTAAATGGAAGTAGTTTGGATATAGCGTTTGTCGCCTCAGCCTGAATATGTGTTGGTCATTTACTTATTTCGTTTTGAGCCATTTCTGGCTCCAATTTAATCAGCAATCGACACGAAAGAGAATTAAAAAATATTTACTCAAAACTGACAACTAAAGAGACAGCTTTATTTATTTGTCAAGTTACATAGAAACCAACCTAGCCAACTCAGCACAATATTTTTTCTACTCGTAATAAATTCCTTGAAATAATAATTTCTGAATATTTTTTAAGACGTAGCTCGCTATGGAAAAAAATATTGTTTTATACACAACGATAAAATTGCATTACCGTCGCCCGAAATTAATTCCCTCGCGATTTCATCACTCGTGAATTAATATTTTCGGTCGACGATAAAATACCATTCTAACGTCTTGTATAAAAAATAACTATTAGTAGGAAATTCTACAGATATAATTTTTCTTTCTACAGATATAATTTTTCTACAGATTTTACAGAAGATTTTGGAAATTCTACAGATATAATTTTTCTTTTTCTTTTAACAATTTTACAGTTTCAACTTATTTGACCAAAATAAATATGCCACTAAAAATACAAAAGAAAATAAATAAGCAGGAAGGGAGGAGATCAGTTGGCCTGGTCAAAGTTGGAAGTTTTGCAATTCAATTCTCCAATTCCGGACCTTTCCAAAGATATATGGCTGGATTATGAATGCGCGGCGTCCGGTTCTTTTTATTTTTTCTATTCTACTTCTTTTTCTTTCGGTCCTATCAGAGAAAAAAATCGAAAAAGGGCTCCATTCGCCGGTCTCCGGAGTATTACTGTTCGTTTTGGAAAGAATGGAAAGTATTAGGAGAAAAAAATTGGTTGGAGAGTAAATTGCCAAGATAATCTACACATATTTCAATAAATCTTTATTCCAGATGTTTTCTTATATTTTTCTTTTTGAAAAAAAAATGTTTTGTAAGAAGATTATAACTGTGGATTTTACTAGAAAAATATATTTTGAAATAATCCCTGAACTACAAATAGAATACATTAATACTGTTATGTATACCGTATATAACTACCTAACTACATTTATTAACCTAATTAATTAACTAAAAAAGGAAAGGTGATTCCAATTCGATCCCGAGAAGTTTAAATCAAATAACCTGTATTTTTTAATAATTATGAGAATGTCTTGAATTCTGTAGAATTTATATCTGTTTTGCATATAACATTTTTAATTTATTGTATTAGTTGTATGAAGTTAGATGTAAATTAGTAACTATAGATATCATGTTAGAGAAGCTAACCAATTTAGTCACAAAGAAAATATAGTCTCCCTTTAGGGGAACTGGTTGTTGTTCTTACAGAAATGTTTTATAATATGTAATTATATTAAATTACACTTTAGTACACGCGCGGGGTATTTTAATATCACACATGTGCACAAAATTACATGCCACCTCTTGTATTACTTAACTATAGTGTGTAGGTATGCGTTCAAGCAGATAATCGCAATCACATCACTAAAAGTTACGAAATGCTTGTTTTGGATGTCGAGGGGTCCAACAAGATCTACTAAAGTACATTATTCGAAACATTACATGTGCAAAAAGATCCCAAACTGGCAAAGAAAGGTGTTTGGTCCATGTCCATATCCTCTTTTTGTTTTTGAAGGAAATGCCAAGAGATAAAAATTAGAGTACCTCCGTTACATGAACCGTCACAACGTAACAACAAGAAACATCCAACCCCTTCGTAAACAAGCTCAAAAATATAAAACCCAAGACAAAATCGACGGAAACTTTGGCAGAATTTGATATAAATATTTCCCGACATGTTTTGACCGCGCGGCGCACCGACAAAACCGGGAAAAAGACAAAAAGAAAAGACGAAAGAATGCATTTCGATAATTGAAAAGCTCTCCACCAATAAAAAGCAACTTTCTCGCTGTTCGTCTGACATTTGTGACGTGGAATGGAGCAAAGTTTCGGGCTTTTTATCGAGTTTACGGAGTTAGCGAGCAAATTGCAAATTGTATTTATATGATTTTTTGTTCGCAACCACCGCCAACCACGATATTATCGGTGCCGCTAATGGATTTTCGGCTTGGCAGCGAACCGGCGCTTTTTGTTTTCTTTGAGGGGAAATTATCGATATCTGAAAACTTATAATAAAGTAAACTGAATTACTTCGATATTGCGGAGAGAAAGTTTGAGAGAATCGATCGTCTTCACCGACATAATGGTGAGGTCTTTATTGTTTCGAATAATGGTTTTGTTTTCTTAAATATAGAGTTGGTTAATTTAAATTTCAAGTTCTTTTGAATACTTGGAAAGTTATAATACTGAAATCAAGATAATACCGAATACCCACAAAAAAATGACATTGTTAAATAAAATTAGACTACCAAAAATATATTTTAAATATTAAGTCTAACTATGACAGATATATTTTATTAGTTTTATACAGCTTTATAATTAGTCGAATATTAGTAGTTTAATTAGTGGTATAGCGAAACTAAAGCAGGAACAGAGATAGGAATATTTTGACCGTAAACAAAATATTCCGAGCCAATGGGCACTTACTCCAGCATCTTTCAACTTCTTAAACTTTTTTCTTCTTCTTCTTCTTCTACTTCTTCTTCTTCTTCTTCTTTTGGAAGGCGTATCGCCTGTTTAGTTCCGGTTTCCTCCTCGTCTAAGCAACTCTTGCGAGGTTGACTGCCAACTGTCTTGACAACGTTTAGGTGGTCGTCCAGTAGGTCTTCTGCCATGGGGTACGTTGTCGCGAATTATTATGGCCATTCTGTCGGGGCCCATTCTATTGACATGCTGGTTCCATTCTCTTCTTCTCTGCCTTATCCATCTGACAAGGTCGTCTGTTTGGCACTTTTTTCTTATGTCTACATTTCTCTGTCTGTCCCTCAATGTGTATCCAGTTATCATTCTTAAGGTCTTCATTTCAGTAGTTCGTAGGATTCTCTTTGTTACTGATGTTTCAGCTCTGGTTTCCGCACCATATGTCATCACTGGTCGTATGCAGGTTTTGTATATTCTTGACTTACATTCTGTACTCAAATGTATGGGATATTTAAGATGTTCTGATATTGCGACAGCTTAATTGGCTTGTTTCCTTACTTCTTCTTCCAGGAATCCTGAGCTTGTAATTTTGCATCCGAGGTATTCGAATGACATTATCTGATCAATAGTTTTGTTTTTTATTACCAATTTGCACCGTAGAGGCTCCTTTGTAATGGTCATGCATTTCGTCTAATTTGTGGAAATTTGCATGTTAAGTTTTTCTGCCTGTCTGTTAAAAGCTTGTAGCATTCTTTGGAGGTCGTCCTCTGACTCTGCAATAAGTACTGCGTCATCGGCATAGCATAATATGTTTACTTTGTGCATTCCCATTCGATATCCTAATCCAGTATTCTTGACGGTTTTTATTACTTGATCCATGATTGTGTTGAATAACAGAGGGCTGAGGCTGTCGCCTTGGCGAATACCAGTTGTTGTTCGAAGATGCTGCGTTAAGGTAAAGTTTGTTCTTATTTGGGTTGTTGTGTTTGTGTTTAAGTCCTTGATAAGTTCTGTGAGTTCTTTCGAGACATTACTGCTTTCCAAGATGGTGATGATGTCTTTTAGTTGGACTCTATCAAAGGCCTTTGTTAAATCTATAAAACATAGATAGGCTGGAGAGTTATATTCTAAGGATTTTTCAACTAGTTGCCTGAGTATGAATAGTGCATCGGTAGTTGATCGGTTTCTTCGGAATCCTTGTTGTTCCTCGCTTATTGGCACTATTGAGGAGATTTTGTCCGCAATGATCTTAGTCAGAAGTTTTAGCGAGGTGCTCAGTAATGTTATTCCTCTATAGTTTGCTGGGTCTGTTTTATCTCCCTTTTTAAAAATGGGTATTGTTATACTTTGTTTCCATTCTTCTGGTATTTTCTTATGTTGTAATATAATGTTAAACAGTTTTGTGTATTCCTCTATGATAGCCGTGGCTGCGTTTTTTATTAGCTCGTTCGGTATTTTATCTTGATTAGGAGATTTTCTATTTTTAAGTTTCCTTATTGTCTCTTCTACTTGCTTGTAAGTGATTTGCGCATGATCTTCTGTATTATCTCTTTGACTTGTCTCTTGTGCTTCCATTGGTTCATCTGTTTCTGCGTATAAGTCTCTGAAATATTTTTCCCACGTATCTTCTGCAATTGTTCTTAGTTGTATTGTTTCATTTGTTTCTCGTTTCAAACCCCTCAACATCTTCCAAATACGTTTTTGTGCTCCGTACATATTCGCCTCCATTTCGCTACTAAATCGCTGCCAATATTCTTCTTTAATTTCTCCTACTCTATTATTAGTCCTGTTCCTTATTTCGGTATAGATATTTCGGTTCTCCGGTGTTGGAGATTTCTTGTATTGTAAGTATTTTTCCTTCTTTTCCCTTGTAATGTTCTTGACTTCTAATGTAAACCAAGGTTTAATGTTCGGTCTAAACTTTTTCGCGAATTTTAAATTCATTGTGGCCAATCATGGACATATTCGGCGCCGTGCTGATTAACTGGAATTTCAATTTCGCGCTGGGGATTCAGGTGGTAGCTCTGCTGTAAAAAATGTCAAGTTGCGGCATTTATTTATTTATTTCCTGACATTGTCATTCGTTTAGATGTTTTGTAAATAGTGTTGTGATACTGTAAGCTTGAAAATGTTTACCAGCAGACCTTGCAGACGAATCTTGCATCGCAACTTTATTAGAATATTGTAACGCGCCAAAATTTCACTAAACTATTTTATTATTTTTTCTTCAATAATTTAACGTTAGTAGATATTATTATTAGTTTGAAATATCGATCAGTTCAATTCGGTAAACCAAGAATAAATAAATCGTACTTATATGTCAACAAAAGTAATTATTCCATCCTTATTTTTAACTAAACATATTTCACACTTAATAACATTTTATTTGCAGCAAAAAACTAGTTCGATTTAATACAATTTAATATTTATTTTAGCCGAAATAGATAAAATAATTCTTTCCGCCGTTAATTCTGTTTATTTATTAAATACGTAGGATAGAAATGTTTGAATTGAAACGTCAAATATTTATTTATATTTTTATTAACATTAACTATAGGCAATATATTTTTGTATTTTATTTAATCAACAGTAATTATTGAGCCTATTGTCACTTTACACAGTTAAACTCATTAAATTTATGTTGCTCTATTTTAATTTTTAAGTAAAATTTTCTAAGCATAATTGTCTTAAAAATATCGTGTCGATCCGGCAAGTGAGTCATGCGCAATATCTCTAGATTGTTGTTATTTATTAATTTTTGAATGTTTTGATAAGCAAATTTCAATATAACTTTCATTAATCTCGTTAACTTTATTTATTCTATTAATTATATAAATTATTGATTTTAACTTTATTTTCCTTTAACTCAAGGGATCGTGTTTTTATCTGGCTATTTCTTTGTCGCAAAAAAGGTTTTCGTTTTTCTTGGAACTACCTTGGTTTGGTCATTTTATGTTCAGCTAGTGTGAGGTACAGATGCCTCTCGGTATTTTTGTCAAGTTTTTTTGATTTTTACCCTTGTGGGGATTTTCGAGTGTGCCTCAAAAATTACTGCAGCACCCTATCTTGCCTTTTGTTTTTTTGGACGGTCCTACAGTTTACTGGTGACGGGATTTTCACCTCAAAAAAAACAAAGCTGACGTGGGTCAACCAAGCAGACCGCCTTTTTTTCTCATACAGCATCCCATTCCATCCAGGGGAAGAACTAATTTTAATCACCTGAGGATTCGTAGAAAACCCTGAGTTAGCAGGTAAAGCCTATTTTTTTTAAATTATTACATTTCTTTCCACTTTTTTCTTCTTAAAAAACTATATTTTTTTATGGTATCTCGTACTATGGAGAATCTATAATATTATTTCTCCGTAGGGTTTTTTGTCTGGGCCGAAGAAGTTTTTTTGTGTGGGCCGAAGAAGTTTTTTTTTCGTCTGCGTCGAAGAAGTTTTCTTCTGTGTTGAAGACTTTTCTCTGAGCCAGTTTTTTTCGCTGCATCCATTTTACTTTCCTGGAGGAATTGACAGTCGACGGTTGACAGTTGACAGCCGACGGTATCCACCTAAGATATTGATTGAGAAGATAATCAACTATTTGGTATCGTACAATTCAATTTTTATTTTTTTTATGTTTTTCTATCTTACGATTTGAATTTCATTGGTGCTTACGAATACTGACCGTATACATATATATTTTTTTACATTCTATTATAATTAGAATAAATTTTCACATTTAATTCTGTTGATAGAACAATATTTCATTTTCTTTTTCGCTCTTTAATTTTTTTTTGTAAATTTAATATAGCTGATATAGTTTCTTTTTATCTCTATTTAAATCTATTAATTTCTTTTTTTTATGGATATCTGAATTTATTTTTGTAATTAGTAGTTGATTGTTTTATTTATTTAATAATTATATTATTAATTATTAATATTAGCGAATTAGTTGATTATTATTTATTTGATTTATTACTTTGTTGATTAATTTGATATATCATCTGAATTTAGTTGCGCTGATATATACATATATATTGTTTTTGTAAATCTTACGTGATCACGGAAGGTACCAATTTATTTACGTAATTTTACTATTTGCGTATTGTGAGAAATATTTTTCTTGGTGCACAATTTTTTTTATTGATTTATTTAATTTATTATTTGCTATTTGGTATTTTCTATTTACTGTTTCCTATTATTTTTTTTATATTTTAATAGAGGTACTGAATCTAATCAGTTTGCATTATTATTTTTTATATTTGCTTTGGCCCTACGTCTACTTAATTCTCTGAAATACTGTTCTTTTTTTATTTTATTTATGTATTTGTGGAACTTGTAAGGCCCTAAATACACCTTGGGGGATTTCTGACTTTTTTTCCGTCTAAAGTCAGTGGCGCTCTTTAACCCGCCCCTACTCTCCAAATTTTCTGAGCTAGGGCATAAATTTGTTCGCGACTAGACCCCTGCAAATGCCATAAATATTTATTTTTCTTAATCGCTAACTTAACAATATTTTTTTCTTCTACGTATTTTTTTTACTTTTTTTTTCTACAATTTTTTTAATTTTTTTTAAATTTAAAACACCCGAGCTAAGGCCAAAACGCGTGAACGGATTGAACGGGAAACGATGAACGATTTGAACGGGAAAATGGTAGAAATGGCCCTTTATGTCCCTTAAGTGCTGTTAAGAAGGTGAGTTTTGTTTTGTATGAATTGTCGCTATCTTATTGATAGTCAAACAGACTCAAGAACGATCAAATCAGTAAACACCAATTCGAAGTTGTTCAAAGGGTGCCTCGAGAAGCTGAACAAATTAGGCAAAGAAAATAAAGCCCTAGTCTGAATTTGAGCACACCAAAAGATAGAAGGTAATCAAAAAGGAAACAATCGAGCTAGAAAAGGAGCACATATTATATAATTTCTTTATAAAAACTCTTATCTACAATAGTCTATTTTATTTTTTAATGTCAGGTAAACTAGTCTTTTTAGCCATTTTCATTTTCCTGGAAAGAGTGGACTTTTTATCTATAAGTAATAAATCGATTCAATGTTAAGTTGTATAGTGTGACCAACGGATCTGTAGCTACGGGGTATCGGCAGGGGAACGCAGTTGTAAACAAAACACGCGCAATTTCATTCATAAAATAGGCATGGGCGTACGGTGTTATATGAAAATAATGTGTATCATAAATATAATACTCAGATTAATATTTTTTTTCAAAAAACTTTGAAGTTGAGTTAACAGATAAACACTAAAAGCTTTTATTAAAGCTCCCTTAAATATTTTGAATCATATTATTATTGTGTTGTTAATATAATAGAAGAAATAATTACAGCTGGGGGTTGGGACCTTTGGTGTTACACAGCAAAATAAAACACTAAATCAGTACAATACACCAAAACACTTTTAATTTTACACTGGACGCACGTTTCGCTAACCATGTCTGCCATCAGCAGATGATCAAGACTGAGTCTTGAGGTATATTTATTTATATATCTGTACTAACTATATTTTTTCTATAATACATAATTTTAGATATAACTATTTCCAGCAAAAAAAATCTTGAAAATAGTTAACTTTGGAAGCGCAAACAAAACATAATTTTACTCACCAGTAGATCCTATTACACCAGATATGGTATCGCTCCGCCAGCAGTTTTTAAAGGTTAGGTCATTGTCTACCCATATGTTTCATCCAAATAGATAATACTTGGCTATATTTTCGAATTTCGCGTATATATTTATGCCTCTCTCTGCAATATAATGGGCCGTTCCATTAATATTTATCTGTTATTTTGACATTTACGCCAAAAAAATTAATTTGATTTTAATAACCCCCTAAGCGTTTCCCTGCAAAAGGAAAATTCGATTCTTCCTGCAATTTTTGCAAAAGCTTTCTAATTGCGGAGACGAGTTTGAATTCGAGATAAAATCTATTTATCAAATTCCTGACCACTTCGAAAAAGTCGTCGAGCTTTTCGACAGCAATCTCACGTGGTCGTTTCTTTCCAGAGCTGGATATCATTTTATCGGGGTTAGTTTTCAGCCTTTTTTTATCTTCTGTGTGATTTTTTTATAGCCGATATGCTAACTCCGGTATAAAAAAATATCCGCTCAAGTTTACGTTTAAGCGACAACTTAAGCGAACTCTCTGTAGCTTCTTCATTGCAAACCTTATTATGAACACAAGGAAATAAACCAAATGAGATTACATCCACGTTATTATTAACTTACCTATATAAATTAGCTATTATTTCTCTTGTCTGACTATGTAGCGTCTTACCCTTAACAAATTTATTCATTTTAAAATACAAATATATGATCAAGCTTGATATTAACTATTAAAAACTACGAACGAAAAACATTATAACAAGATAACAAAACAATAAAACACAACTTAACTATCAAATATACGAAAAATATAGGAATAAAGTTTAGGATAACCGGTATAAAATAATGGAATAAAGTAATAATGATCAAAAAAATGACACAGCCACTGGATATTTCAATAGTATTCAATATTCCTACTCCTTTCAGAAGAGACCCTGAAGTTGGGGATAAAGCAAGCGAATATAACCGCGTGGTAACAAATCCTGTGACGTACTCTCGCCAATCATGTTCGATGAATAGGCGGCCAGATTATACAGAATGAAAGAAATAAGTTATTAAATAAAACATATCGAACAATATGAACTACGTTAAAATTCCATAGTAATATACGTCAGAATATATGCTAAACACATTATATATAATAAAAATATATTAAATTTATAGTTCATGTCTGGCAATTTTGCAATTTTATAGATAAACGTGGCAATGTCGATTTTTTTCTCGCATTCCTTCCGTAGCTTCAGATCCGCTGGTTAAACAGTAGTTTTAGTATCCGACATGGATTTAATTTTAATTAAAAATCAAATTACATGACTCCATAACAACTGATTGTCGTACGACTTGAAACAGCATACTTCAAACGTTAAATTCTGGTTTACTCAGTACAAAAATTAACAAATATTTGAATTATATTTATTTATCGTATGGCTCATATACATGTAAGAAAACCAGACACTTAAACATAGACATAAAATAAACTACAATGTATATGAAAACATTACAATATAAATATAAAAAAAAACAAGTATAATATAAAAAGACAACATAAAAAACGTATATACGAACGCTATATATTAACATCTAGATGCCCTATCCATTCCAAAGCTGATGGAGAAGCCTCCAGAAAGTCCCTCCAGTCTTCACCATAAGCGCGTAGGTTGCACTCTCTAGTTATGTGATGGATGGTTTGGTGAGGGGATCCGCAATCACATTCTGGGGAAGGTATTTTTCCCCACTTATAAAGGGAATCCGCACATCTTCCATGACCAGAGCGTATCCTATTCAAAGTTGACCATGTTTTCCGGTTTAGATCGGTACCCGGTGTCTGGCAATAGTTATGTTTGAACCAGGAATATAGGTGCGCATCGGCCATTTCTCTCCATAACTGAAGCCACTGTTCTCGAGAATTGTAGTTACTGCTTTTTAGTTGTTCAGCTGTTCGCAAAGGTGGATTAAAGTAAAGCAGGAAGTGTTTTATGAACAGGTAGCGTTGGGGTAGCTATTATTTTATCAAATTCTCTAAGATGAGCCTCGTTTCTGCGTAGATTTGGAGGTAGGATGTTGCTCAGAACTGGAAGCCAGTAACTAGGGGTGCATCAAATATTTGAAAATAGTTGTAGATAATAAATGCAACACGTGCTTGATACAGCTCTTATTCTTTAGAAGCATATTAATAATTTTCGAAATGATGGAACGTTGACAATCTTAACGTCCGTTGATTCTGGACAATAACACGTTGATGTGACTTTTTTACGATGTTAAAGGCATAGCCGTTAATAATGTACCTACTCGGATGCAAATTTTAAAAGAAGGAAGGAATTTTAAAGCTTCACTAACTGGACCAGAACTGTTCTGCTTCCCAAGTGGAAAACAGCTTAAAGCAGAACTCAATAACCTAGAAGTAAAACCTAACCAAACCGTAACCTGGAATGGGAATAATCCAACGGTCGAAGATATTTCTCAGGACTTACGCTCTAGAAAAATAAATGCTTTTTGTTAAAACCAGACTTGAACACAGTTTTAATGTTATATTGTTTGGTTATTGAATTGATTTTTTCTGATGTTCCTATTACATACAGAATGGAACATATAGAGAGAGCAGGCTGTTGCACCAATGAGTCAAATTAATTTAATTTTTCTTCAAAAAATCATACATCTTTTTAATTATTAACGAAGAAGAAAAAAACAATCCTCAGCGAAATTACAGCCTAATTAATCCCATCCACTTTTTAATTCGGAATGTTTCGAGCGAATTTAATCCGCCTCTAATGACTATTAACAATTTTTTTCTGCTGGAAAATCAACCCGAATGGAGGAAATCTCGTTAAAACCCGCTGAAATCGCTCGACAACAATATTCCAGCAATTAAAATGTAAAAAAATGAAAACGGCACGGAAAGTGTTCCGCTAGTTTTCAGCGGTGGGTAGGCCCGATTTAATGAGCTCGGAGATTTCGTCGCCAGACTCTTCTCGCTCCTCCGCAAAAAAATAATGAAGCTGTGGAGGTGTCGACAACCGCAGCCAAATTTTTTTTTCACCAAAAATTGAGGTTTTAATAATTAGTCTATTTATAAAGATCCATAACTTTAGCCTAGAAAAATATATATTAATAGCTATTGAAATATGTCTTGTATGGTAGATTGTAGATGTGAATTTTATGGTAGGGGGAAGTTATCACCGATCACAGTTATCACAGATCTATTGTGTCCCCTTTTCTTGAGTTATAACTCATCATACAGCCTCAGGGTTTTGACAAAAGCCAGTATCTGGGACGGTTTTAGAGAGGATAGTTCCATCTCCAATATCAGTCGTAAGTTTATGGCATGAATGGTTGTCGTCTCGGCGCACTCAGTGATGAGGTGTTCTGGTGTTTCCCTATTTTCCCTACAGAATTTGCATTTACCGTTTTTTTTAAGCTTCAGTCTACTAAGGTATTTATTGAGGAGACAGTTTCCTGTTAAAAACATCGTGACAATCCAAATATTGTTTTTTACTTAAATCACGGTAAGTCTTTGATTTTTCTTGGTCGTAAGTCCTCAGAAACTTTTTCAGTGTCTTAGACCGTTGAATGATTCCCATTCCAGGTTATGGATGGAGTCTTCCAAGTTCTTGAGTTCCGATATTAATTAGTTTCCACTTTGAAAGCTCGCTCGCGTGCTCCTTTTTTAGGTTTCTAGATCGTTTACTTTCTCATTATCTTCTATCCCTTGGTGAGCTGGCATTCAGAACAGGAGGACTTTGTCTTTGCCTAATTTGTTCAGGCCTAATTTGTTCTTGGACAGCTGAACAAAGATCGTTAGAACTGTTAACCACCATCAAGGCCAGAAAGGTAAGCTACTTCGGATACATAATGCGTGACACCAAATATTATATTCCTCGTTTGATTATTCAAGGAAAAGTCGATGGGTAGGTCGAAAGAAACTGTCATGGCTCATAAATATACGGAACTGGACCGGTCTGGGGGTGGAGAGGCTGTTTCATGCAATAGAAGATAAGAACTCTTCCACGAAATAGTCATGGAGATGACATGCCAACGCCTGAAGACAGGCACGGCACCGCAAGACGAAGAAGAATTTGTTCAGCTTCTCTATGCATGCCTTTGACCAACTTAGAATTGATTAATACTGAGTTGACCGCTTTTAACGCTGCTTGACTATCAAATAAGATGGCTATTTCTTGTTTCCGATAGTTCCTATCTAAGATAAGTTGTACGCGTCTTTCGGTAGCGTCCATTTCTGCCTGTATGATGCTAGGGTAGGTGCACATTGGTTCGGAGTATTTAGCTCACGGCGCAAGTACTCCGATCCTAGAGTCTGCATTACCAAGTTATGGTCTGGTCTTTTAATTGCTGAGCAAACGTTTCTCTCTTCCAATTTTTTTTATTGCTCAATACTAAATTGAGGTGTTTCTCAAATTTGATATCCACAAGGAGTTGGAGGAGTGGTATTTCTTTTTTGAGGGTATTCCAAGCCCCTGATCTAACAAGTATCCCAGTACTGACTCCGTTATTGACCATTCTAATCATTGTCATAGTACCATATCTACCGATGACTATTTGCAGTGGTGTTTGATCTAGAAACAACAAATTTTACAGAGATTAGTTCTCCATCCCCGATATCAGTCATTCCAAAGTTTACGGCACCAATGGTTGTCGTCTAGGTGCATTCAGTGTTGAGTTGTTCTAGTATTTCCCCAATTTTCTCCATAGAATCTCTATTTACTGCTGCCTTTACCTTAGCTTTAATCTACTGAGGTTGATTGATTGAGGAGAATCATTGAGGAAAGTTGATTTATTGATGAATCATTGAGGAGACAGTGTTCCCAGTAAATCCGATGATTGTTCTTACTTAAATCGAGGAAAATCTTTGATTTCACACCTCAGTAGATCTTTAATTTTTCTCGGTTGCAAGTTGTTTTTTTTAGCAATTTGTTTCTAGTGTCTTAAACCGTTGCAGGATTTCCATTCCAAGTTACGGATGGAGTCTTCCAGGTTCTTGAATTCTGCTTATTCCATATGGCTATTAATTTAATTTCAATACTAAATCATTGTGTATAAGGAAGTGACGTCATGTAACGTAAATCAGCTTAGACCACGTAAAATAGGCTAATAAACAAGTATAAACAGGTTTAAACAGGAAACGACTGCTTTAATCAGAAACAAACGCATTTGAACAAAAAATGAACAGATCTGCTATAGTAAGCTAAAAAGCGGTTAAAAGTAGTTCAAAAGCGGTTGTTTCCTGTTTAAACCTGTTTGTTTTTGTTTATTAGCTGATTTTACATACAGCTGATTTGAGTTACATGACGTCACTTCCTGGTGAATCGGCCATCTCCCTATACTTGTATAACATTTAAAGAAACGAAATTAAATTGACCACGATTGCGCAGTCTGTTTTTCTCGATAGTTCCATATTCTATATTTCTCTGCTCCGATTTTTTTAATTCCACCACCACAACTCCCTGATTTAATCCGCGGCAGATTCGAGGGGCGATCCCACCCGGAAGTAACGGGGAGAATAACTGTTGGCGATGGGGGAGGAGCAGGGGGAGCAGCTAACATTGGCAGCGGCGCCGGCTTGTTAATGAAAAACAGCTTTTATGAGCGCTTGATAAATGATGTTATCTTTCAGAAGCGCTGATTAATTAAGGGGCATTAAAAATAGTTGTTGCGCCGCGCGTTGAAACTCGAGGTGCCATTATCAATCGCTCGGTAGAGGGCGCAGCACCTACGTGGCTGCTGCGGAACGAGCCCCGGATTGGCTTTTGCCTCCGTTTGGTTTCTCGTCAGAAATAATGCCGTGTAAACGAGATTACATTTAGTCGGGAAAGGAACCTTATAATTCATCGCGAGGCTTGAAGGTAATTGATAGTAATAATATTGCTTTTATTTCACAGATTGCCAGAGATTACAATAGAAAATAATATTTATAAACAAAATATATACACTTATCGGCACGAAAACGGGCATCTTAAAATTTTCATATATTTTAAACTTTTATACTGCTACAAATTACTTATAAGTGCTACAAATTCCAGGTATACGAACATTGGTATCTCGGTAACCGTAATAGATCCGAACATAGCTAAATTGGGGTAAAATTCGGGGATGTTTACAAAGATACTATCAAAAAAGTTTTAAACATTTCAAGGATTGCTGATTTTTTTGAGAAAAACGGATTTTTTTGAAAATAAATTTCATTTTTTCCTCTCGTTACTTTTTAGAAAATCGAAAAACTAATTACACATCCTCATACCTACTTTATCAGGGATATCTGGTAGTATTTTTAGATTTTCAAATTAGCTGATAATTTGTGAGATTCATAGGCCAACTTATTTTTTTTTAAATACGGACCTGTATTTTTTATTTCAGGTTTTGAAAGAATTCGGTCTCCTGAGTATAATGGCATGCCACACTTATTTTTTTTTGTTTCGTGCATTTAAGCACAATTTATTTAAACTAATTTCAAGTTTGGCTCTGTTTGTTTTTGAAATATAATCTATTGATCGTTACAATATTGATGAGCAATAAAACTTAACAATGACGTGGAGTAAAACATTGAATACGACAAAAAAAAATATCCAATAAAATGATAAAAAATAATATAAAATAAATTAATATAATTATAATATAATATAAACAATCAAATAATTTCCCCGGAAGATGGATGGGTAATGGCGGAGCAGAATAATGGCCAGCGAGATTTCTGAACCTGTAGCCAAGAGACGGGGGGCATTTGACGTCGTTTATAAAACTGAAATAATTTACAACAAAGAGTACAAAATGCATTCGAAAGTATAAGAAGAAAATTTGAATGAAAAATAAATTTGAGTAATAGGGAGGGTGATAAACCTTTCGAAAATGTAAAGCATTAGAAAGTAGTTTGTGGAGTTGCTTTATTTATTATTAGTACGATTAGTATTATGCATATTATTAGATCATACACTGAGGTTTTAAGTTCACAATAAAAAGAGTCAAAAATTATATCTAAATTGCTGATCTTTCGTATTCAGTGTTAATTATTGTTCATCGATATTGCTGCAATAAATATAATCATTTATATAAATAATATATAAATAGTTTTGTTGTTGTATCAGTACACACACAGTTTGTTGTTATATCAGTACAAAAAAGTACCAAGTGTGGAATATCATTGTACTCAGGAGACTGAATTCTTTCAAAACCTGAAATAAAAAATGCAGGTCCGTAAAAAAAATTAAATTGGCCTATGTGTCTCACAAAGTATCAGCTAATTTGAAAATTTAAAAATACTGTCAGATAGGCCTGATAAAGTGGCCATCACAATGTTCAATTAGGTTTAAAAATTTATTTAAAAAAATCGGTTTTTTCCAAAAAACTCAGCAATCCTTGGAATTTTTAAAACTTTTGTGATAAAATGTTGGCGAATCCAAAAACATCCCAAATCGCAACTTTGCCCCAAATTAATCATCTTCGTATCTATTACAGTTTCTGAGATACCAATGCTCGTACCTCGAATTTCTAGCACCCTGTATATTGTGTTCTAGTGGGCCGATTTTGAAAAATTTTAAGCAATTTGTAGCTAAATTAATTGGTCTTTTAGTAACTTTTCATAAATTAAAAATGAAGGTTCCCATCTGTCAATTATACGAGGGAAAGCAAAATGTTGTAAATATCTAAATAGATACCGTCTGATCGAAAAAAAAACGGCATCAGCGATGACAATGAAATGAAGATAGCTGTCATTTTATATGTAAGTTCATATGAGAAATGTCATTGATCGTCATCTCCCAGCCACCTGGACGCCGGTTTTATATTAGTACGAGTAAAACATCTATAGAAAACCTTACGGTAAGAGCCGCATAGCCTCTAAACCGATTAACCCCCTTCTGGAACCAAGCGACTGTAATAAAGCGTTTATCCCTGACCAATTTCTGTACAATTTGTGCGGGTATTTGCTGATTTATCTTGCTGGGCGAGAGCTTAATTCACTTATACGCGCGCGCAGCATCTGATGTAATTACGGCCTATTGAATCGGACCACTTACGTAACGAAATCAATGACGGTTAAATTCTTTGATCAATCGTCGGATCGCAATATCGAGAGAACTCCTCGTTTGCCTGTTTTCCAATTAGGGATTTCCAGAATTATCTCTTTACATACATTTCTCGATGTTCTCAAATGAAAACTTATATTGATTTTTTTTGTTGCATATAAATAATCGAAATAAAAATTGTAATCTGCTGATTAAATAAACAATTCAGATATCGATAAAAATACTGAAATAACAAACTAATGAATTTGATTGTTACATTAGAAAAATGTATTGTTTTTTTTATAATAAAAATGAATTTTTGTGCTTACTAACTTATTTTGGACCTATTTGAAAAATAGTAAATAGTTATATGTTTCTTATATCGACATCTACAAGCCCTGAAAAAAAATGCAACTTATTTAAGACTCACCCTGTATAATAGAAACGAACACACTTTGTTTTGATCCTACAGCATCTTTATATAAATATAAAATTAGTGTTTTAAGTATACAAGAAAATACACTGCAATACATGCACACAAATACAATTGTATTCATAACTGTAGGGTATAGGATTCTCAGTTGCTTATTTTTTAACTATTTTTCGGAAAATATTTTTTTAGATACGCCTAATTAAATATGGCGAAAATTAAAAATATAAACAAATCAAAAACGTGTGGTGTTGTCAAATTAAATTTTGAAAGCATGAAAAAAATAAATATTATACAGGGTGTTTCAAAAAACATGTGCCGTCTCTCGTGGGGAGATTTCTCACGTATAAGTAAGATTTATTTGTCATATTTACATTCTCTGTCCGATTCTGCTTTGTTTTGTAGCTACAGGGTGTTAAAGTCTTAATATTTTTTCGATTTATTATAATTTTCTTCCAAGTACTTTTAGCGTTTCGAATGAAATTTTGAGGGTAAAAATTACTATAAATGCGACATATTTTAATGCTATAAAAGTGTCGACATATTCACCAGGGACGTGTATATGGGTTATCGCTTTTCTAAAAAAGCATGTAAGCCACTGATTTCTTTTGATATTTTGAAATAGTAGAAAGTAAAAGTAGTTGTAAGCAGTTTAATATCTATTAAAAGTTGCCTCTTGATATTTTGTCGATTTTGGCCTCCTTGATGAGATTAACGCAATTTTATTAATGTGCCTGGATCCAAGTCTAATAGCAACCTTTAAAAAAATTTAATATCATTAATTTGCGAAAGTTTTAAATAAGTATTCATTGATTCGTCATGAAGAAATGTGAAAAAAAGTTCCTATAAACATGGGGAAAGGCATAGTTTTAGAGTTACAAGTTGTTTTTTAAAATTATGTTTTTTACATTTATCTTAAATACCATTATTTTTTTATTTGAAACTGTTGTAGGTTGGGCAAATAGTAATAATAAATAATACCAACAATATTTAATAAAAAACTAGGTAAAATATATTTTTAATTGGCATTAAAAGGCCTACATAAATTTGCTATCAAAACAAAAAGTCAGTGGCGCACATGTTTTTTTTTGAAAAATGTTACAATGATAACCCATACGCACATCCCTGATGAATTTATCGATACTTTTTTAGTATTAAAATATGTAGCACTGATAGTATCCTCAAAATTTCATTCGAATCAGTAAAAGAACTTGGAAGAAAATTATCATAAATCGAAAGATTATTAAGACTTTAACACCCTGTAGCTACAAAACAAAGCAGAATCGGACCATGTTCATATGAAAAATGAATCTTATTTTTACGTGAGGAATCTCTCCACGAGAGATGGCACATGTTTTTTAAAACACCCTGTATACACATAAAATTAGTGTTTCAAGTAAACAGGAAACCACACACATATATTTCGTATATTATGTTCCTGCATTTCCGTTCATAACTGTAGGGTATATGATACTCATTTGCTGATTTTTTGAATATATTTTTTATAGACAAGGCTAAATAAATATGACGAATCTTAAAAATATAAACAATGGAAAAAACTGCGACGTTGTCAAATTGAATTTTGCATGCATGAAACAAATAAGTATTATACAGCAATAGATAAAAATCTATAAATCTTTAAATAAAATCTGTGCCGAAAAAATCTTTATAATTTTATTAAATACTATAATCATTGTATAGTAATCATGTACGATGTGCGTTAATAAACGTGTTTAATAAATAAGTGACAACCTAGCATTTTTCTGTTTACATCTGGTTTGTATATTATATTGATTACCTTCACTTTATGCATTAGTTGTCTTTTCTGAGAATAGAAACAAGAAGAAATATATTTGAGTATATCACTGCAACTTTGCTGTACAGGGTGGGTCAAATTCGACGCTTTTAAATGGAAACACCCTTTTCTATAGGAGATAGACAAAAACTAATATCGGTGTCTGGAGCTCAATTTTCATCAAAAACATGATGGTGAAAACCGCATATCAATATCTGTTACAGTTTCGGGGTTACGGTGTGTTTTTCAAAAATGTGCATTTTTAACAAATCGTTGTAAGTTTTTTGCTATGGAAAATTTTGTATTTCTATGAAAACATTTCCAAAGCACCTTTTTACGTAGACTTTAATGGTTTAAGTATATTTTTTTTTAAATTAATAATTTAAGAGTTATCAACAGAAAAACTGATTTTTTATTAGGGACACTCTGTATATTTTTAATTAACTGAAAAGAATTTAAAATTACCTTTTCAAAAATATAGCACACTTGATACCTACTTTGTTATAATTCCCTTCGAAATACAGAATTTTTAAAAGTTCGCCACTTTTAACTAGTAGGCTTTGGGCCCCTTATTGATGATATATGCCCTTAATGGAACTCGAAAACATATTTTTCCAGCAAGACGACGCACCGCCTCTGAGCGCTGAAGTTATCAGCAAATTTTTGCATCCAATTTCAACAATAATTGAATAGCTTACAAAGATTCCAGCCGTTGACCGTCGAGGCCGCCTGACTTAGTACCGATGGATCTAATCCTATGGATATATTTGCGGAAAAATAAAGGTTCTTTATTCTTCCTTATATCCTTATAATCAAATCTCATGTCTTGGTTTGCTATTTAGTTTTATTGTTATTAGATATAGTTTAAATGTGTTGATGTTGGTTAAATATATTTTAAATAGTTATAAAATTCTGAATCTCTCATAGCAATTATTATTTTTGTTTTAATTGATGCTCAAAGCTAGATTTTTTTGCATTACAGCCGGTTCCGTTCAAAGCCTACTCATTTAAAGCGGGCGAATTTTTATATACTCTATATCTCGAAGAGGAATCGAGGAAAATATCAACTGTGTTATATTTTTGGAAAGGTAATTTTAAATTCTTTTCAATATATTAAAAATATACAGGATGTCCCATATAAAAAATCAAATTTTCTGTTGATAACTCTTAAATTATTAATTTAAAAAAAATTATACTTAAACCATTAAATTCTACGTAAAAAGGTGCTTTGGAAATGTTTTCATAAAAATACAAAATTTTCCATACTAAAAAAGTTACAGCGATTTGTTAAAAGTGCATATTTTTGAAAAACACCCCGTAACTCCGAAACGGTAACAGATATCGATATGCGGTTTTCACCATCATGTTTTTGACAAAAATTGAGCTCCAGACACCGATATTAGTTTTCGTCTATCTCCTATAGAAAAGGATGTTTCCATTTACTTCGAATTGTTTCAAATTTGACCCACCCTGTACATACATCATTGATACACTGTCTTGTATTTCTGTATCAATACAATCTTAGTAGTAACTTTACGAGATATGATTGAAAAAAAACACAGATTAATGCTAAATGCTTAACCCGACACACTTGAACGATTCGATCGATAGCAAACTTCCCTTTCAAGTTCGAACTTCGACAATATCCCTGTAAATGAAAATAGGTCTGGGGCCCGCACTCACACACCCATTAGACCAAACTGGCTGCCTATCAAACTTGTTTATCTGGTAGCGGAAGCGGATCGGTGAAAGCGATGGCTGCTGCAGCCAAACTTGGCAGCTCTGGCTCCACTTCCGCCAGTTAACTAATAAATAGGTTCGAATGCGCCGAATTTTGACTTAGTTCGAAAGTTCGACGTAACGTTATGTTAATTTTCGTTGGCCCGGAGAGGCCTCGACTTGGCGTTACTAAAGTTGGAAGCGATATCGGACCAATCGAACAGAATTAATAAACAGAAGTACTGACTTAATACTACAAATTGTTATCAAAAAGTAGTATGTATGCTAGGGTGTTTCAAAAGAAAAAAAAATCTTTTTCTTATGGTGTTGAAAAGTTGAAAGTACATTTAATCAATATTTTTGATAAACACGTGGACTGCTCACAAATACACGTCGCATCACTACGTCAGCCGTAGGATGTCCTTACTCTTTGTCTCGCTAGCTTGTGTCACGGCCTTGAATTTTTGCTCCCACCGACCGCGCGTAAAGAAGTTTTACTTCAAAAAATAAACTAAAGCAAAACGTAATGTCAAAATTACAAAAAATAATTAGCATCAAGCTCAAGAAAAGGAAACAGCAAAAAGATACGAATCTAACGATTTTTCTTATGTTCTTATTTTTCTGTTCTTTCTACAAAAGACAATTGGTAAATCCGACTGGCCCCGTTACCCGTTACGGCACGTCCCTAAAAATTTACGAGACAGAAAATGACATTGGACTGACACATTCGATTCGGCCTGATATTTTATTCTGGCCTCGGGCGAAAGGTCACAGCACACAGAGAGAGCCAAACTATGTTCCGTGAAATTTTAATGGCGTTTTGCTTACGACGAGCACCGGAGCGATCGATGCAAATTTTACAGGCACACGATTATGGCGAACGGACTGTCCGGATTGGAAATTGGGTCGTTTTCCGGGCAAAATGTCTTCCGATTTGCCGAAACATCGAAATATTATTGTCGAGTCGAGTGAAATTGGCGAGGCACGTTTAGGAGACTAAAATAAAAGCGTTTGATCTTGAGAAAAACCGTAGCGATAAGCATAATCACGCGGAAGAAGTATTCTTTTTCAATTTGGTTTTATTTTCTGTCACGTAGTTTTGCCTCATCCAGATATACAAGGTTAGTATTAAATAAAATCATTTCATTTGTATTATTAGTTCTTATTTTATATTATTAGTCAAAATCTCTATTGTATTTTATGGTTGTTAGTTATAAATGGTAGAGGGAATTGTGGCATCTTAATAAAGTCCCAAGGGAATTATGGTTAGACATAATATTAATAATAAACCAATTTTATAAAATTGTTCTCTATATAAAATATAAATACCCAGAAAAATATCATGCAGCATACTAAAGAAAAATAACGGCAGATAAATTTTAATTCTCTCTAGTTAAAACAAATAAAGTTACAGATTATTTTAATAGAAATATTTCGTAAAATGCTTTACCTCCTATTTAATGAATAAAAATTTAATAAATAAATATTCTAGGCATAATGCGCGCCTAGCTTTTTGCATCGGGTAAATTTTTAACTCGTGAGATTAAATAAATCGTACCCTATATATGTATGATAAATATGTATGGAAAAAATTCGCTTTATAAAATAAGTTCGCCATTCTTGGGAAGTTAATTAAATAAAAATAATATTCAATTAAAAAGTTGCTTTTCATCAATTGAATCTTTTACTATTTACTTACTCTTTTATCTTTCCTTTTACTAACTCTTTTCGCAACGAATTTCATACAAGATTTTTTTGTGAAATCGGATAATTTGACATTTTTATGCTATTATTATTATTATTATTATTTATTTTTAAACATTTTTTAAAATGTTCTGGTAATCG
The DNA here is from genome assembly GCF_002938485.1 of Sitophilus oryzae. Classification (NCBI taxonomy): domain Eukaryota; kingdom Metazoa; phylum Arthropoda; class Insecta; order Coleoptera; family Curculionidae; genus Sitophilus; species Sitophilus oryzae. The sequence goes on along the minus strand of NW_022145683.1, from coordinate 1,751,794 downwards.
GTTTCTAAGGCATTATTTATTCATTGTTTAATGACAAAGTTCTGTCAGGTTGAAACGTCGCCGTATTTCCCACGAAGTTTTGTGAAAAAATGAACGATAATGACGAATTTTTGGATATTCAACAAGCTGCTGAAACTGCGCTATCCACATTAGTGCCCGAGAAGTCGAAAAACTTATACGAGATCACCTATAACAACTTTGAAACCTAAGTCAAAGAAAAACATGTTGAGAATTTTACAGAAAATGTATTGCTTGCCTATAAATAATCACGTCGCAAAAATTAATACTTTTCTGACGTTTGAAAAAAATATTTTAATATAATTTGCAACGTTTATATTTTAAAAAATTATTTCTGACGTTTAAAAAAAATACCATTTTCTATTCGGAGTAAAAATGACTTTTTGTTCCTCGTCTGTAATGACATGTGTACAGTCTTGTAACATTTTTAGTTCGTTACATGTGTTTTTTATATATAATATATGATGTCTGGCGCATCATCACCGGATTCCCTATCGTTCAGGCCGGTTAATTTACTTGACGCGCTTGGCGTAATTTTTACGTTCTCTAGTCCACAACCCTGTTATCGTTTGACACAACCCTATTATCGCTCTGTGGAGGCGCTGTTAACATCGCTTCTGTCAACTCTCTCCGTGCTTAACTTCAATTGGCTTTGACCGTCCTACTGTCACCGTCAAAAAATCCTTGCTTCGAGAAACTGCAATTATAAAAATCTTGCTGAATAATTTGAATCAGCTGCTATTTCGAAGTTACAGGTAAAAATGAGATATTATCTTTTTTGATTCGTTATTATTATTGCGTATTTTTAGGGTAGAGTTACGGATGCCCCAACCTAACTTGTATTTGTATTTTGCTGGCACGTTTGCGTCTCTTTTCTTTTGTCCTCCAGAATGTCACATGGAAGAAAGGACAGGTTCTTTATTATTTAGTGAGCCCTCGGAAGTAATTCGAGGTAGGTTCATTTTGTTTATTAGACCTTGTTTGATTTTAAACAAGAGTTTCGTTTTTTAGGGTCTTATGGACGGACTGTGTCCAAGGTTATAGTCCTAGGTTATGGTCCAAGGTACGGGTAGTGTTCCCTTGTACCATTATCCTATGTACGGATGTCCTGTGGACGAGTGTCCACAGTAGGAGTGATTTTTCTTACATATGAAGTACCCCAGCGTGGATGTAGCTTGAGCCCCATGCTGCTTCGTTCCCATCTATAACTTAGTAGTTACGGCTGTATCAATTCATGGTGTCCTCATTCTGGCCCCTTTTGTTGTATTGAATGGCCGAGTACAGAGATGCGAGACCACCTCACGCTGCTACTGTTTGAAGCAAGATTGCATAAAGAACAGCTAAGTGTAGATTTAAGTTCTACTTTTACATTTAACATCTAAAACATTTTCAGTCTTAAACAATAACGTACATCTTAAGTAATATCGTACAGACTATGTTTAGTGGTTTCATTGTTAAGAACATTCATGTCGATTTAATATTTAAAATATGATTTAGATTTTAGGTTTCATTACATTACGTCTTGTAATGGTATTACTTTCATAGATATTTAGTACAACTCTTAACACCATTTTTTTTACATATAACCACTATATATTTATTAGAATTCTACAATGTCATGTACCAGCAAAGAACATCATGAAATATAGTCATTAGTTTTAAGTAATATACAACTGTGTTTTCTTTCTCTGTCCATGCCTGGCGCCCAATATTTATAATTTCGAGTTATTATTATTAATTAGTTCTTTCCAGTGAAATACCTTATCCACGACTGCTCTACTAACGAAAAGCTGCCGTTCGCAGTGATAATGTTTATAAAAAACGCTACAGTCTCGCCACCAAAAGTATAATTTTTACTAATAATAAAACAATATACTATTATTGTGATTTATTATCGTATTTTTCTATATAGCGTATTATTATATGCACGCCACTGCAACGGACACCCGATATTTTAATGAAAGAGAGTGTAAAATAATTAGTATTATACAGGGAGGGATTAGAAAGTGAAAAAAACTAAAAAAAAATATATGTTTTATAAAATATTTAATTTTTTTAAGTTATTCTCTAACACAATTTGTTTACGCCTTTGTATTCTACTAAATAAGGTTGGCACGCCTATGTATCCTAATTCCCTCTACGATTCATTAGGAAAGTGTGGAAGAACTGTCGGCAGGCAGAAACTAACCTATTTTGTATTTTCTACAATTAATCCGATATTACACAGCTTTTCCCTCTAAATCCAGATCCGTGACACCGGTTACTAATGATCTAGCTAAACGGGGCTTTAGATTAAACTTCTCCCCTTATTCCCCCCTCGTACAACACCTCCACCGTACCTTTCTGCTGTGGAAAGGTCCCGTAATGGATGTTGGAAAACAGGAAGCCAGCCAGGACTTCTCTCCAGTCTTTCCAAGAGCCGTTTTCTTACTAGATATAAACGATGCCGTGTTGCAAACTAGAATAAGATTTATTAAGAGTCAGTACAAACTTGATTTTAATACGAAAAATGATTTTTAAGTTATGTTATATAAATTAGGATTGACACCGGAAATGACTACAAGTTTTGATTTTTAAGTGGCACCCTCGGTATTTTTTACTTTATTCGATAGAAAGTGACATTCTGGGTAGAATGACATATCATATGTCAACTTTTGACATTTTCGCTTAATAGAAAATCGTATTTTAAAGTTCATTCTAGAGTGCCCACGGCTGTGAAAAACACTAATTTTTAATCAAGGAGCCTTGAAAAATAGATTTGAGCGTCTAATGTTTTTCGTGACTTGTCCTGGCGGGTTAAGAGATGACCAAATCGTATTTTTAATCATATCTCAATTTATTCAAATGGAACGTGGGTGGCTCATTGGCATATTTGGAAAAAGCATTGTTACGAATAATTTGATACCCACACACTTGGTATTTCAAGTTAAATTATCGTTATGAACCGCATGTTACAATTTCAAATAAACCATATGAGAAAATGTCAAAAGTCGACACATGATATGTCATGCTATTCAGAGTGTCATTTTCTATCGAATAAAGTAAAAAAATACCGAGGGTGCATTTAAAAATCAAAAGTTGTAGTCATTTCCGGTGAAACAGGAAGTGACCAAAAACAATTGAATACGTCAATCAATCCTAATTTATGTCATATACTAACAAATCTCGTTTTTTTATGTCAAAAAATAAAAAAGTTACAGGGGTGAGCCACTTTTGAAACGCACCCCGTATACAACTATTTATTCAAAGATCCATAAAATCTTTGAATAAATATTTATAATCAAAATACCATATGATCGAAAAAAACGGCGTTCAGTTGGCTGAAAAATGACGATCGATGACATTTCCCATATAAATTTATATGTTAAATGAGAGTCATCTTCATTTCATAGCCATCGCTAACCCCGTTTTTTTCGATCATACGGTAGTTATTTGTGTAAGGGGATCATAAAGGTGGTTAATTACAGAGGACAAAATTTCTGTCCCGAGGGCCTATGGCCCGAAGGAGAATAATATCCCGCCGAGGTTATTACACCTTATAATTTCCGTCAACATAATAGATAATTTTATTTCTTACACTAAATTTAATATAATTTGTCCAATTTTAAAACGACACAAATATTACATTTATTAATCTTCCGGTATATTTGTATTAATGCTGCTGATAGGAACTTTGTTTGTTGCCAGGTTACTATTGTATTAAACGACCTGTTTGACGGTTGCTGTCGTTTAGAGTATAGAGTTTTTGGTTCCAGTCGACCCACAATTAAGAAAAATCCTGATAATTTCGTCCATTTAGAGGCTTTATATAGAGATAATTTCGTCCATTTAGGATAAACGAATCTCAAATTACAGGCAATTAGAAGCATATGAGAGCTTCAAAATTAACAAAAGGTACTACGAACAGGGACAATGACCCAATTCCTTCAGGTTCTCAGTTCATACTGCTCTAGTTTCGGTAATTAATTGTTACGTTTGGTTGGTTTTGTCTCGCTTGGCTGAGCGAGTATATAAAAATAGCGCTCTATTTTGTGGATATCAGTTCAGTTTTAATCATTTGCTGATGATGCTATCATGGTTAGCGAAACGAGCGTCTAGTGTAAAAGAAAAAGTGTTTTGGTGTATTGTAGTGTTTAGTGTTTTATTTTGCTGCTGTAACATCGAAGGACAACCCCAACTGTAACAAGGAGCGAAATAATCATAGTATTTTTTTGAAGAGGTGAATCCGCCAGAGAGGTATAGACATTTTTTTAATTTTTTTTATCGCATACTATTTTCTATTGTTACTCAAAAGCACATAAATCGACAAAGAAACCAAAAGTGTCCCGAAACCCTTATAAATATGAAAACTCGAAACGTTTTTGCGACCCGAACAAGAAAAGATCGAGCGGAGCGAACCTAATATAAAAAATCTAAAAGTTTTAGGCCATAAAACAGCCATATTTCCAAACTTTTATTTTCCTTCGAACCTTCATTACAATCGTCGTCGTCGCGCAGCCTGCAAGAACAAAAGTTGAACGTAATTTACTCCCGGAGCCGTGGTACACGTTGAATTTATGTCGCTGGTTCTCTTTTTGGCCGCACACACACGGCGTGGCGCTGATTCCGTAAAAATAAAACTACCTCCTCGCGTTCGGGAAATTTATCGAAAGGTTTTAATTTTAAAAAATTCAAAAGGATTCCTTGCTCGCCGCAGAACGAAACGTTAGGTTTGCTCTTTGCCCTAAATAAAGGCTGGAGAAAAGGTATTTTATTTTAGTGTATATGGGGGGGGGGTATTTCAAAGTGTGACGTTAACTGATAAGAATGACCGACAGAAAAAGAAATGTGGTGCTTGGTGTGGTCTGAAAGGTTGAGAAAAAAGGAGTCTAGCAATCTTAATTTTTCTCTCAGAAGAAGGATTAAAAGAAAGGTTTATAAATAAACATATACTGTGTGGTCCATCGAAACGCGCGACATAAGAAATCCCACGTAAATTTTGAAAAGGTCCAATATTATCTCCCCAGATAGAGGAGCTCTGGCACGAAGGAACAGAATTAAATTATTCTGGGTGCCGGGCAACAGCGGCATCCAAGGCAACGAAAAAGCCGATGAGCTAGCTAGGCAGGGATCATCGGCATTCTATCTTGATCCAGAGCCAGTACTGGGAATACCCAAATGTATGGCCCGTAGTGCACTAAAACTCTGGATCCAGGAAAAGCACAATGTCCACTGGAGAAACAGACAGGGGCGTTAAGTATTAAATAATAATAAATAATTAATTATAAATATATAACAGTTAATATATCATTGTCAAAAATATCACAACAAAACTTACCTCCTTAATAGCACTTAACGGACACAAAGGGCCATTACTAGGTGGCGCCCTCTACAAGCAGAAGACATAATAACATCAAAATCAAATTTCTCGTGTCAAAAAACTCCTAGACACCAATTTTCATCCAAATATTGACAGGAGTTATTAACAAATTATTTGGAAGAAATCGAAATAAAATTGAAACTTCTACACCCTGTATCTCCGAAACTAAGCATTTTAGGACATACATTTATACGAACTTTTTTACTTGAATATGCTGCCAAAGTTTCCGGAATATAGTTAGGACCACCCTGCATATTAAATTAATTGACAAAAAAAACTTAAAAAAGACCTCGAATCTTCGAAGAGAACTGTACCCCAATCTTCTATAGTTCCTTAAAATTCTTTTACGTCTCTCTGTTCGTTCTTCCACAGAGATAATCGCGCAAACATATTTGTACTCGGATTTATCCCGATAAAAGCGCCTCTAGACGAGTCTTTCTCCCTTTGTTAATTCCCTTTATCGTCTTAAATTTTATCGAGCCCGTGCAATTCTTTATTTTATATCCCTTTTAATAACACGGAACAAGTTCATTGTGGATGGAGCGCCTTGGGGAACCGTCCTTTGAAGTTTTAAATCGTCTACGGCATCGTTAAAATTTATGTGTGTAAGATATTACGCGTTTTAGGGGTGCAAAAGGGGGGCGAAAGGGGGTGGGGGAGGAGATAATTCTTTTTTCTTTGAGCGTAGCGAGCGGCGCGGGCGCTTAGTTCGCGGCGCTCAGGCAATCAACTTTACGAGATTACTTTCCTTCGGTATTATGATTGTCAAATTTATTTTATGGGAGTGGCGAGGCTTAACGCTTTTATTGCCACGCTTCTTTTTCCTGGGTGGAATTTCTCTTAAGTTCCGTTAAACAATATATCGAATTTTAGAAACTGATTATTTAGTCTTTATAACTTAGCAAAAATATTTTCTTTTAGTTCTATGTCTTAGACATAGATACAAGAAAATAACCATCTATTAAGAGTCCATTTCATTAGTCCGAAAAAGTAGCAAAATAAGCGTTCTGCATTTAACGGTTTATGTAAAACGGGCTAGATATTTTTACACACATGAAGAAGGAAATTAAAGATAAAGAATTATACTATATCCGTATTATAGCACATTTTTAGGCAACTTCTATATTTTTTGAAGATTTTGATGATCAAACATTAACAAAATATTCCTTATGTTTGGACTAAATTTTCTCGAAAATAAAAACATAATTTAAAATTCCGTTACAATACAGAAATAGATTGAAGTTTTGTGATTACAGTGATATACAGGGTTGTTCACCACATACGACACGGAGTATTGTAGCTAAACGATGAGATTTTTACAAAATTTAAGTTTTGGGTTCGATGAAGAACTATTAGAGGTACAATTTAAAAATAATTTTACAAGATACAGAGTGTCCCAAATAAGTAAAAAATATCAAAGTTGTATTTTTTTAAATGGAACACCCTGTATATTATTACATTTTTAGTTTCTATGATTAAAATAAAGGTAAATTTGATTAAGGTTTATTATACTTAAACCTTACCGTTTTTGAAATATTTTCAATTTTGTGAAATTGCAGTAAAAATTTTAAGGTTTTATTTCTCCAAGGGTATCAAAGTTTTTAATACTAAATATTTACTGAAGTTTATTTACTGATCAGTTATTGTGTTGCAATAATAAAAATAATACTACCTTATACAGAGTGTCTAAAAATTTATTTTAAATAATTACTAACTTCAAACGGCAATAACTTGTTTAATTTAAATGGAACACCCTATATATTTTAGGAGAATCAGATGCACAATTTAATTGTCTATCAAATTATATTATACCATTTTTTACCTATCTCTTTAAGTTTCCGTAGAAAATGCATTTTCTTGTAATTTAGAACTTATTTATCAATATACCCATGGACTATTGACATTTTAGATTATTTTTAAAGATGTACCAAATTTTTAAAAAGTACAGATACTAATATTGTCGACATAATTCGTTTATTTAATTAAAAAATTAAAAAAAAAACTGTTTAAATATTTGTTAAAGAGGATCAATTAATATGATTCCAGTATTCAAACTACATTAACTGACTGCGTTGATTAATAATAATTGCTCCAAATACTAAAAAACTGAATTTTGTATGGGCATTAGACAGTGTGATAAAAAGTAACACCTTAAAAATGATATTTCATTTTTTAATAAATGCTTATTTATAACAACAGAGACTTTAATTTGATAACTTATTATTGTATTGATTTCTGACTCAAATCCACATTTATTTATAATAATTTATTAACGAACACAATTAAGTATGTAATTAATTAGTATATGGGCGGAAATAATGGTGTTATATTTAATTAATGGTATACTCTGTTATAAAGTTTTAAATAGTTTTCTTTTTGCATACAAATGGGCTAGTATATTACTAGTCTGTACATTTCGTACATTTGTTGCTTTAAAAACAATCTAAAATGTCAATATTCCATGGATATATTGATAAATGAGGTCTAAATTATAAGAAAATGCATTTTCTACGAAAACTTGAAGGGATAGGTAAAAAGTGGTATAATACAATTTGATAGACAATTTAATTGTGCATCTGATTCTCCTAAAATATATAGGGCATTCCATTTAAATTAAAGAAGTTATTGCCGTTTGAAGCTAATAATTATTTAAAAAAAAAAAAAAAAAATTGAAAATATTTCAAAAACGGTAAGGTTTAAGTATAATAAACCTTAATCAAATTTACCTTTATTTTAATCGTAGAAACTAAAAATGTAATAATATACAGGGTGTTCCATTTAAAAAAATACAACTTTGATATTTTTTATTTATTTGGGACACTCTGTATCTTGTAAAAATATTTTTAAATTGTAGCTCTAATAATCCTTCAACGAACCCCAAACTTACAATTTGTAAAAATCTCATCGTTTAGCTACAATACTCCGTGTCGTATGTGGTGAACAACCCTGTATAATTTATATGGTTTTGTAAAAAATTGCTGGCTCTTTTATGGCAAATGCTGAAGCTCTGCAAACCTTAATCAAGCCTCAATGAAAGCCCGTGTGTTTGGAATTTTAGGTGTTGTTTAACACGACAGGATCGGGCTAAGCCTTAAGCAGATTTCTGAAATATAATATATATGTCTTTTGGCCACACACCCGCTGAAAGCGACCCGAAAGTACAGCGGAATAGACTCTTAAGTTCCATTAAACAGTATATCAAACTTTAGAAATTGATTATTTAGTCTTCATAACTTAGCACAAATATTTACTTTTACTTCTATGTCTTAGACATAGATAAAAGAAAATAACCATCCCATTAAAATAAATATGAAACTTAATAGTAACATTTTGAGTCAAAGCGCCCCTCCGTGTCCTAAAAATTTAAATTATTTTATTTTTTATACATTCTAACAATAAGGTTATATTAGAAAGATAAAAAGTCTTAGTATATGTACATCCCTGTGATTATACAAGGTGGTCCGAACTGTATTCCGGAAACTTCAGCAGCATATTCTGCACATAAATATAAGTAAAAAAGTTCCTATAAATGTATGTCCGAAAATGCTCAGTTTCGAAGATACAGGGTGTAGAAGTTTCATTTTTATTTCGATTTTTTCCAAATATTTTTTGAAGTAACGCCAATATCACTCTGGCCCTATGTGAGCTAAGGAGCTGAAACTCGGAATATAGATGTGGCTCGAAGAGCCCCATATTTTCATGATATTTTGACGACGTTTCGTGCACTACGAAACCCCATCATCAATGAATAAAATCAAAAAATCGCCCAATTTAAATGAAATTTGGTATGTCGATAGATTGTACGACACATGTTACTGTGACAGTTAGTTTTGACGTCGGAACCGTCAAAAGTTGATGTTTAAACGTCAAAAGTTGTTGAAAATGTAACTTTTAGTCCTATTTTCATCATTTTTTTAGAAAACTGTATATAGATATATCAACTTTAATTCATAAACTCAGTTTATTATAAACTTTAGTATTTGGCTTTGTGATAACTTGAGTTTAAGGGATAGTTTTACTCATCAATAAAAAGCAGTCTTCCATTTGGAGTATAAAAAATACGCCTATATTTAAAACATTAAAACTAATTACATTCAATAGTAGAAATGCCTCGTTAGCAGAATGCATGTTTTGCTTACTATTGCTAGACTACCTAAATGAACCCAGTTAAACCTATTACTTAATTAATATTTCCTTATATACAGGATGATTAAATAAAATAATATATAATACAATAAATATCTACTTATACTAGGTACAGCTTATTATACAGGGTTAATTGAAAGGTTGTTTTTTATTCTAACTTTTAAATACCCTGTGTAATAATTTCGTGAGTAACTTTTACTAAAACATTATTTTTTGATCAGAACCATGTTTCCTGAGCATTTTCTTTTTCAATTATGTCAACTATAGTTTAACTATCATTACTTTATGATGTTATTTTTAATACATATAATGATATTTTTATTATCACGAGGTGGTTTTGGTGACTATTGCCGTAATATCATATCGACACTGATTAGAACTCTATATTAAAATTTAAATAACGTTAAAAAGTAACGATACAGGCTTGGTTTTAATAAATATTAGTAACACTAAGAGAACTAAGGATATAAAAAAATATCCGTAATAACTAAATGTACAAACACACAAAAAAATTGTAAAAATACTCTAATTCTATGTATTGTCTCCCCCGGCTGCTATAACTGTTTGTAGACATCGGTTCATACTGTTATGAGGGTGCAAATATATTGTGTTATGTTTTCCCATTATCTTTCAAGGACCAAGCGAATATTTCGACCATCTTCAACAAGATCAATGACTTTTGCATAATTTTTGACACTAAGAACCATATTCAATCGTTCTAAACAATAATCACCAAAGCCACCTCGCCATTATGAAGAATATCATCAAAAAGTCACGATAATTGAAAAAATTGCAAAATGTTTGTGGCAAGTTCATTTTGCTAAGAATTAGCCAAGGCATGTGTTGAGATGAGTCAAAAAACAAAATATTCAGGAGACCGAAGAATAATGTTTTAGGAAAATTTGCTAACGAAATTATAGCACAGAGTGTTTGAAAGATAGGGTAAAAACAACTTTTTGATTTACCTTGTATAGTAAGTCAAATACTAAATTTTATAATAAACTGAGTTTACGAATTGATACGATATGTATATTTATATACAGTTTGCTAAAAATCAAGGAAATATGTCTAGAAATAAAAAATATAACATTTTAAACTTGACCAAAAATTTTTCCGTTGCGTTTTTTTTGCTTCTGAGAGTACAAAAATAAAAAAAGTTATAGACAGTTAAAAGTAGGATAAAAAAAAGAAAGCACTGTGCCTTTTTCGGTGTAAAACATTTTTAAAATACACCCTAGCCGAATCTCGTACTCCAGCCTCTCTATCTCCCTACCATACATTATCCATTCTGCTCCGAACCGTATCGCCAAAAACGAACGTTTCGAGTCTCCGAAACGAAACTTTATCAACCTTGGCCGAAGCGAACAGATGCGCCATTCCGGTCATCCGTCGTAATCTTTATGCGAGCCACTGTCTTTCGGTTTATGGCAAAAAGCACCGGCACTGCGACGTTGCCGTATCTATGAAATAGCACCGGGTCGTTCCAGCAGCGGCAGCACCGGAAATCCACATCCATTACGGCGCAGATAACAATGGCCGCTTTAATTCACTTCTATCGTCGGTCGGCCCGGGCCGTTTCCTTTGTATATATATGCGAACGTGTAGGGTTTTTAGTCCGTTTATGGTTTAGTACGGGGTTTCGTGTTTGTGAACCTAGATTATTATTATTAGATAAGTATTAAGTTCGTATTTAGTCACGTGATTAGCCTTGACCGTTACAGCGTTGCCAACTTTTACATATTTTCTTCTAATCAAAATATTTTAGGAAACAAAAATAAATTAATTATAAATATACCCTCAGATTAAAAAAAAACGCAACAGAGAAATTTTTGGTCAAATTTAAAGTGTTACACTTTTGTTATTTTTAGCCCTATTTTTATGATTTTTTTAGCAAGCCTGTATTTAATTATATTACCTTTTACTCGTAAATTCAGCTTTTTATAAACTTTAGTATTTGGTTATTATACAGGGTTAATCGAGGGGTTGTTTTTTACCCTAACTTTAAAACACCCTATGCAATAATTTCGTGTGTAAATTTTCCTAAAATATCATTTTGCGGTAAGAACCATATCTCCTGAGTATTTTGTTTTTTGGATCACGTCAATGCATGCCTTGGTTAATTTTTAAGAGCAAACTGAACCGATCACGATCAATTTGCTAATTTTTCAGTTATCATTACTTTTGATGTAAACTTTTAAAAATACGAGATGGTTTTTGTCACTATTGTCGTAACGTCATATTACGCTGCATCGGATACTCTATACTAAATTAAAAAAACGTTAAAAACTAACGTCTTGACTTGATAACTTGATACAGTCCTGGATTTAATAATCATTAATAACGATATTAGGACTAACGATATTAACGAAAACATCTGTAACTAAAGTACGCAAACAGAAAAAAATTGTAAAAAATACTTTGTATTGCCTACCCTGGCTGCTATAACTGCCTGCATACATCCGTTCATACTGTCATTGAGGCTGCATATATCATATTGCGTTATTTTTTCCCATTCTTCTTTAAAGATCAAGCGAAGTTCATTTAATGAAGCTGGTAATGCTTCGCGACCTCTAACCCTCCTGCGAAACAGTTTCCAAATGTCGAACATGATGGGCAGTTCATAGTAGTATATAGTTCACAATAATCACCAAAGCTGCCTTGTCATATTGAAAAAAAAAAAATTATAATTCAAAAAATTGCAAATTGTTGGTGGCAAGTTCATTTCGCTCTTAAAAATTAGCCAAGGCATGTATTGACATGATCCAAAACACAAAATGCTCAGGAGACATGGTTCTGGCCCTAAAATTATATTTCAGGAAAATTTACACATGAAATTATTGCACAGGGTGTGTCAAAGTTAGGGTAAAAAACAACCCCACGATTAACCCTGTATAATATGCCAAATGCTAAAGCTTACAAATTAAAGTTGATATAATTCTATACAGCTTGCTAAAAAAATCATGAAAATAAGGATAAAAATAATTATAGCAACTACAACTATAACAGTTCAAATTTGACCAAAATTTTCTCCGTTGCGTTTTTTTGCATCTGAGTGTATAAACGGTTATTATTTACAATCAATAAAAGTCACCAATACAACACACATAAAAAGCAATTACTACAGCTTTCCCGTTCAAATTATTCTAATAAAGTTACGGTGAGTTTTTACGGCCATTAAGCTATCTTGTACACGTGGCACTAAAAGAGGTTCTAAAAAGAATAATGTTCGAGTGTGAGTAGTTCTGCTAGTAAAATATTTTAAGTTTAAAATATCACAACATAATTCATTTAAACCAAAAACTCGTCGGAAAAAAGGATTCGTTCTTTTTTATTTTGAGGTACGGAATCCTAAAAATGAACAAAATAACGGGTATGGTGAGCCATCCTTATAATTACCTAGATCAATGGTCTTAATCTACACAAACTTTATTTTTATTTCTATTTTTAATCTAGTGGGGCAGATCATGGTATATACAGTTCCACACTCCCGTAATTTACAAAGCTTTTTATCGACCTTCTCATAACCTACCCCAACTATTTTATACGCATCACTTTACTGGTTACAGTTACATTATAATCCTTACGGGCAAAGAACCTGCTTCCTTTCTCTATACCTGTCAATTGCAAACCGAAATCGAATCCGAAGCCGCATCGACCTTCTTTCAATATTCGTCTCACCGGTCGGTCTATCCATCCCTCATCCCCTTGCTGCAATATCGAATTAGATTAGAGAAGCGCACGTGATCAAATGCCGGCCGTATATCTGTCTGCCGCTGCCTTGTTCCGGACGAGCAATTTTCCAAAGAGGATTACCTGTGTGTGCGCGGGGTGTTGCCTGCCTGCCACCGGCTGCTGCAAGGCTGGCCGAGCGAGCGGAGACTCGTTTGATTGAGTTAAATTATTGGAAATGGGACAGGTTGCGGCCGGCCACCGCAGATCGCTCGGATAAATACGTTATTGTTTGGTAAGTTGACGGGGTCGGATCGGGTCAATATAGTGTAATTTTCGGTTCGGTTTGTTTTTAAATTCGTGATATTTTTAATATATTACGTAAAAAGTAACTATACAGGCAAATAACATAACTAGAAGAATTGCCTATCATATACTATGAAATTATGATTTACCTTTCTTGCTTAGTTCCAATATGATGTTATGCGAAAAGGAAATATTCTACTCTCTTAATCTGAGCCTTATTATTGAACCGAGAGATAGTAGAATGCATAGTAAAAGTTTTTGTCCAACATATAAGATACAAGACACTCCTTAGTGTCTTAGTAAAAAGAGAGACATTAACTTTTACCACGCATTCTACTATCTCTAGGTTTATTAACAAGGTCCGAATTAAGGGAGTAGAATATTTTCTTTTAGCATTACGTCAAATTGAAACTAAGCAAGAAACGTAATCTCTGTATCATAATTTAATAGTATATGATAGGCAGTTCTTTTAGTTATGTTAATTGAACGATAGCAAGACTGTTTTTGTCCAGCGTATAAGAAGAGCTTTAAAAAAACAGGAAAAAATACTTCTGCTACGCATTCTACTATCTTAGTCCAGTAAATAAGAACACGAGTTCAAGTGGTGTAATTCTTCGACCATGACGTTGGGCGGATTGTGTACCTTTTGGGGAGTAGTCTTAGGGGGGAAACTTGTAACACCGTGCTCGACCAGCTTTGGTCGAAAAATGACCCCAAACTGCAAAAAAAAACAGTTGTTGTTAGAGTCTCTTTAAGCAACTCAGAAAGTTTGAAGTATTTTTAATCATATTTTAATAAAAAACAACTATTCGTTAGTGGTTTTCCTGCTTTTCAATCTTCATTTACTGGAAGAAACTAAGAAAGAAACGTAAATCATAATTTCACAGTGTCTGATAGACAGTTCTTCTAGTTATGTTAATTGCAAGCAGGGTTGTTTTTTGACCAGCATATAAAAATTTAATTCTTAAAAAATAGAAAAAAAAACTTCTGCTACGCATTCTACTATCTCTGAGTCTATTAATAAGACCCGAATCAAGAAAATAGTCTATTTCCTTTTCGCATTTCGTCCTTCCTTTGATTAATGATTCGAACGCTGACCTGGACGTTCCACCTGCGTGTTCGCCTTCATTGTCTTATCGCAATAATATTCTTCTGTGGGCCTGGAAAAGGGGTTTGCTTCCCCCCGGGGATGGGGTTGGTTTCCTTTAAATTCGGATTTATTAAAGGAGAGTTGGGAGTGCTGAGGCTTAATTAAAAAACCGTGACAAATCAGAAAAAAGTCGAAAAACTCAGCGAAACCCTTTTCATTTGTATTCGTTAGTAGAGCGGGGTGGAATTGAGTGACTGTGCGGGAAGGGTTGGGGGTGATTTATTCTTTTTGAGGGTGGTTTTGAAGTAATGTATTAAAGACGATTTATACAAATTTTGTTAAACTGGAAATTAACCATTGCAATAAAAGTTAAAGTTTAGCTTATGAATTCATATCTACGAGTGTTTCAAAAAAACATGTGCCATCTCTCGTGAGGAGATTCCTCGCGTAAAAATAAGATTTATTTTTTATATCAACATAGGTCCGATTCTGCTTTGTTTCATAGCTACAGGGTGTTAAAACCTTAAAAATCTTTCGATTTATTATAATTTTCTTCCAAGTGCGTTTAGTGATTCGAATGAAATTTACGTTATTAATGTTACTGTAATTGCTACATATTTTAATGCTAAAAATATCGATACAATCATCAGGGGCGTGCATATGGGTTATTACTGGAATATTTAAAAAAAAAACATGTCACTAACTTTTTTTCTTTTGATATCAAAATTGTCTAGGTCGTTTAATGCCAATTAAAAGTTATCTTTTGATATTTTCTTGAATTCGGCCTCCTTGATGAGATAAACGCAATTTTATTAATGACAATTAATAAAATTAAAATAAAATTAATAAAATATATATTTTACCTAATTTAATATTAGTTATTATTACTAGTCCAAGTGTTTTAACATCCTGTACCTCTAAAACTATGCATTTCCATACCCATGTTTATGTTTATAAAAATTGTTCATATTTTTTGATAAAGAATCAACGAGTACTTATTTAAAACTTTCGCAAGTTAATGATATTATTTTTTTATTTTTTTTGCTATTAGAGATGGATCAAGGCAAATTAATAAAATTGCGTTTATCTCATCAATGGGCCAAACTCGGCAAAATATCAAGAGACAACTTTTAATCGGCATTAAACTGCTTACACTATTTCGCTAACAAGAGAAAAAAGTCAGTGGCGTACATGCTTTTTTAGAAAAATATTCCAGTAATAACCTATATATGCACGTCACTGGTGAATATGTCGACACTTTTTTAGATTTAAAATATGTCACATTTATAGTAATTTTTACCCTCAAAATTTCATTCGAAACGCTAAAAGTACTTACAATAAAAATCGAAAAAATGTTAAGACCTTAACAATCCCTACCTACGAAACAAACAGAATCGGACTTACGTTGATATGAAAAATAAACCTTATTTGTATGCGAGGAATCTCCCACGAGAAATAGCACATGTTTTTTGAAACACCCTCTATAATTGAGAAATTCAACAAAACATTCAATTATGCGGTCTTTAAAATACGAGCGCTTTTATTTCATGCATATAATCGTTAGTTTTTAATTTCAAATTCGCACATAAAACGATATTAATTAAATAATACGAACAATAAATGAGGTCGAAGTTATTAATAGCTAATGTTTGTAATTAATAATTATTGAGTTATTACCCGTGTTGTAGTCGTGCGCATTATATTTCAATACGGATAAATATTTCAAATTATTAATAATATAAGTGTATTAATAATGCAGTCGAAATTATTTAATAATTAATTATTCCGATATTTTTCATAAATAAAACATTTTGTATTTGGTTTTGTAATATAATTATATAGGGTGTCTTAAATAAGTGCAAATATTTTTGGGGTAGTATATTTCGACCGCAGAAGCTCGATTATGAGGGTTTTTATGCGAGAATTTTTTTTCAAATTTTGAATTTTTTGAAATGTTTCTAGTTTCTAGTTAAAAATCACAATTTCTTGATAATATGGCAACATAGGTAGTAGAAAACATAGGTAGTAGATAAGAAAAAAAATCCAGAAAAGATCCAGTGGTTCTCAAAATTTAATTAAAAAATCCTTTTTTTTTTGGAAATTTTCAATGAAAAAGCTTAGTTATTTTGGATTTATTTGATAAACGGTAAAGAGAAAACATGTTTCTTTTATCGGGATTTACCAGCCCTGAAGATATTTGCACTTATTTAAGACTCACCTTTATAGGATGCGATAAAAACATATTTTATTGGACTCTTCACAAATTATTTATGTTTAGAAACGAAAAGAGAAACACCTACATGAATTTATGTATAATAAAATATATAACAATAAGTATCTTACATCGACACAAAAATCAAGACTCTGTTCTTAAAATATCGATACCACCACCCAAAGCCCAATGTGAACCGCGTATATACGAGTATACCAAGGTTATGAGGCGGGAGAGGCCTTCTAAATGTAGAAAATTGCCACAATACACAAGTTCAGAAACTGAAGAACTACTTCTTGAGTAACAACTTACTGCTTCACCGTACACTCTAAGATATTGACCAAAACTGTTTCCCTCTTGATTTTATGAACCCCAACAGCCCAACTCCAAGAAATTGGACGGAAATGGAAGAAGAATGGGCCAGTAAAACTCTCCATGGCAGGTTTAGAGCAAACTTAAAAATTAACAGTTAGTATACTGGATTCAAATACTTACATAAAAGCGGGTTACATGTTTCCGGAAACTGAAGGGAGTATACTGGCAATACCAGATCAAGTTGTCCCTACCCTAAACTATAGGAAATATGTCTTAAAAGAGAGAGTTGAAAGCGATTTGTGTAGAAAATGCAAAAGTACAGTTGAGAGCATCCAACATATAATATCAGGGAGTTCTATTCTAATTTTAAGGGCATTACTTGACGTCATTTGTAAAAGTGAAATAAGTACATTTCAATATTTACAATAAAGAGTACGAATGCATTCAGAATTATAAGAAGAAGATATGTTCAAAGAGCCATAAATAAAATTGAACGAAAAATCAATTTGTGCAGTAGGGAGGGTAGGAACCCTTTCGAACATGGTAGAGCATTAGAAACTAGTTTGTAGACATTGATTTATTTATAATAACTACGATTAATATTATTAGACCGTACAGTGATATTTCAAATTCACAATAAAAAAAGTTATTTATTTGAATCTTTTAATTGACTCGATTTTCGTTATTCAATGTGAATTCGCGCTGATCATGGTGATTAAATGATTAAATAATTTTAGAAAGCAGAGTCTTGAAGTTATTTTAAATAATAATTAAATCGTTTTGTTGTTGTTAAGCTACCCAAAACAAAAAAAGTATAAATGTGGCATATCATTGTCCTCAGGAGACCGAGTTCTTTCAAAAGCGGAAATTAAAACTGCAGGTCCGTATTTAAAAAAAAATTAAGTTGGCCTCTGTATCTCACAAATTATCGCCTAATTTGAAAATATAAGAAAACGGAAAATCAGATAAAGTGGCTATTTGAACCTGCAATTAGTTTTTTGATTTTCTAAAAAGTAACGACAGGAAAAAATAAAACTGATTTTCAAAAAAAAACGTTTTTCCAAAAAACTCAAGAATCCTTGAAATATAAAAAAAATGTTGATGGTATCTTGGTTAACATCCCAAGGAGCAACTTTGCCCCAATTTAACCATCTTCGTATCTATTACGGTTTTTGAGATACCAATGCTTGTAGAATTTTAGAATTAGAATAAGTGGGACGGGGGTTAATCTCTGCGACCTTAGAGATCTATTGTGTCCCCCTTTCTTGAGTTATAACTCATCATACAACAGTCCCAGGACTTCCTACGGAGACCCGTGGCCCTCACAGTCGAGGAGCTACGACCCAGGCCGGGTAGACGAAACGGTAGCTTCTGTCGCCTGTTGGGTTTAGAGGTAGGAGGTAGGTTCCCGACCCTTGGAGGAGGTGCTAGCTTGTATGCCACTTGCGGAGGATGGTCTCACGCAAGTGTCAGCCACCTCTCCTGTAGTTCTCTTTGGGTTTGGCCTCTTGGAACTTTCATTGTTACTGTTCCCAGTGTCGCTAGGGGGTTTCCCCACAGCTTCACCGGTGATGTTTTTATTACTATTATTACCAGATCTCATAGTGTTCCTATGAGTCGCTAGGGACAGTCGGTCCACTTCTACAGAGCCCCGCATGTAGAAGTAAGGGGTAAAATACAATGGGGTGCCCCCCGGTGCCCCAAGGTTGAGGCTGTCCGTAGCCCCGCCCGGTATCGTTATATGTCTTGGTGCAATTCCCTGGCCACGACACTACAGTCAGGGACAAGACGATGAGTGAGATGCTTCTTAGACCAAGCCAAGTGCTAGAGGGGATTCCCCCCAGCACCTGACCAGGAGCTTCCCCACCAACGACAAGGTCTTGCATCTCCTAGGGGAAGTACCAACGCTTGTACCTCAAATTTGTATATAAGTCAGCTATATTAATTCAAGCGTGGGTAATTTTATTAAAAACTATATAATGTAAAATTTAATCTACCGGACGTAGCAATTTACGAGTATAATTTTATAGTAGATAGGCATCAGCATAAAAATTAATGTGCTGTAATGACAGAAAAGTTTATTCGTAAAATATTTGTTCTATATTCAAACAAAAATATTATGTCTGCTGTCAGCGCGTCGTGACGATGTGAAATAAAGTGTTTTTTTGTCGGACAGAAACATAAACATGCAATTAACCGTTGTTGTGTGTCCATTATGTTGGAAAATGTATTGAATAAATCATTTTGAAAATGTCCAGTTAACAGACCGAATGAAATTTTCATTCAAAACGAGGTTTTAATGATAAAAATACATATTATTTTCATTGTTTAGTTTTGTTCATGAAGATTTTTTTAATTTATTATATATATTAACAACAAAAAAATATTTTTTAACAAGTAAAACTTTCATTCAAGAACTGTTTAAACAATGCATATTATTTTTTTATATAATTTTGTACATAAAGTATTTTTAGTTTATTTTTAGTAGTGTAGTGATAGGGATTCTATGTCAAAAGTATATTTTGCTATAAACTCAGTATTTTTTTCTTTACAAGTGAAACTTTCATTCAATTTCAGTGAGTGGCTTTTTAGGAGATATTTTTATTAAAATGTGATTAAACATATACTTCAAACTTTCTGAGTTGCTTAAAGAGACTATAAAATCAACTGTTAAAAAATCTTCACTAATAAGCTATTATTACTGAAAATATGAATAAGTGAAGTAATTAGTGAAAAATATAATTTTTAGGTCAAAAAACTTTTGCCAGGTATTTTTAGTGTCATAGAATACCCCTACCTTTTAAATGAACTTTGAATCATCAAAAAATATTAAATTTTAGCCAAGTTCTCAGACAATTTGTCCTATCATTCAACAATACGCTGATGAAATCTATCTTCGGAGCGTTAAGACTTGGAAAGAAAATTCAGGGATCTTCGAGGGGGAATATCTCGAATAATACTAATTCTACGTAAAAAAGTGCCATTTTTGTAGGCAATAACCTAAGCTTCATTTATCCCAAGAAAAATTATATAAATTACATATTTTGGCAGATATTTGCTAAAAACTGAGTTTTGGGCCAAAGCTGGCCGAGCACGATGTTACAATTATGTAGTATTAGTGTGATTTTTCTTTCTTGATCGTCAACGAGATCGTCAAAATTGGTGTAAATATGGCAAATTTTAATATTTGGGAAGACCAAACGGTGTTAGAAGGCGTTTAAATATTGAAGAAGTCATCAGAACCACAACTTTATTGCAGAAGGGTCGGTCGCAACGATGCGTATCGCAGCTTTTTCATGTTACACAATCGGTCATTTCCAGACTATGGAATCGACACGAGGTTTTGTGGTCCGCAGACCATATCCTCAACGAGTAAGGCGGACAACGAGGCGGGAAAATCAGTATCTTGTTCAAGCCGCTCTTTGTGAAAAAACACTTACCGCAGGAAACCTACAAAATCTTCTTACGATCGCCACAGGAACTCGAATTTTAACTTAGACTGTAAGAAATAGGTCGCATGAAGTTAACATTCGATCAAGGCGAGCAGCTGTTGTGACGGATTTAACTGCTAATCATCGTAGGACACGAAGGATATTTGCTCAAGGACATCTTCACTGAGGCACGTCCTTTTTACAGACGAGTCAGACGAGAGTATACAGAAGACCGAATGAACGGTATCTGGACACAACAGTCAGAGAAGCAATTCATTTCGGTGGAGGTTCCGTTATGGTATGAGGGGTATAAACTATAAATGGGCGTACGGACTTGCATGTCTTTCTAGACGGCATAATTAATGCTGAAAGATACAGAGATGAGATTCTTGAAGCATATATTATTCAATTTGCTGCTTAGCATGGTCCAGAATTCATCTTAGAACGGGATAATACCAGATCTCATACTGCGAGAGTAGTTACTCGATACCTTGAATAGTCTAATATCACAATTATGGATTGGCCTGCTAATAGCCCTGATCTCAATCCTACTGAGCACCTTTGGGACCTACTAAAGAGAAGACTACAAAGTTGTCCACGAGGACCAGATCTTTAAACTTTGGGATAAAATCTTCGAGAGGAGTCGAATGCCTCTCCTTAAGATATTATTCGGAGCTTCATTCAGTCTATGCCAATTCGGTGTGCAGAAGTGCGTAGAAACCGCGGAGGACACACACAGTATTGGGGAAAAAGTATTTCCCTTGCCAATTAAGATAAAAGTTGTTTAGCGTTGTTTTCGATGCATATTGTAGTCATTTATAACGCAATAAAAATATAATTCAATCATCAGTTTAACAACTTTTTTCGTCATGAATACCAAGGTGCATGCACTACATTCAAACTTAATTCCTATTGAATATATTGCTAAGTTTATATGTTTAAATAAATATATTTTCTTTGTTTAAACTAAATTTTTCAAAGTGATCCCTAATTCGTTTTGACTAGTTTATTCTAAGTAGTAGATTCGTAGGGATTCTATGTCAATAAATAATATTTCCCTCTAAATTGTTTTTTTCTTTTACATTTTAAAATGGTAGTATCCAACTAAACTGTCAATTCAAGGAGATGAATAAATAGCAACATGGTATGCCTTCTTTCCTTTATGAAGTTTCAAGTACACATTTAAACAAACTCTCCCTAGAAAAGCACAATGTTTCGACAAAACTACCACTACTCCGAAGACTAATAACAAAGTAAATACTAATCTGAAGCGTCGCCATAAATTTTTACGGGCAACTTTCTTTGCGCGCCGGACTTTTTCCAAGAAGAGCAGTAAACTGGAAATCGCCGCTCGCTCCAGCCGCAGCTCGAGAAGTAAATCACAAGACGAATTTTACACGAGAAGGAGGAAAAAAAGGAGCGTGTACAGACGCTGCCGGGGCAGTTAATTTCCGCTGGAGACGTTAATTGTACTTTGTTCGGCTGCTGCCAATAACATCTTGATTTATACTGTTGCGCAAGGTTTGAGCGCAGCAAAAAATATATTGAAAGGGAGATTATATTTCAGCTCGAGAAAGAACGAAGGCAATGTCACAGCTTATATTCCACGTTGTTACGTCGCACACTGGATCGAGGTATACGGAAATATTGACATTTGCTTTTGTTTTAGAACTATTATTAGTTTGATTTTGACAATTTTGATTTTTTTTAATAGAATTGACCATTAAATAGTTTTAGTCCCAAATTTGATTTTTCCAAAAACTCAAGATGGCGGCTAAATACAGAATTTCCACAAGTATTTCCTAATTGCATTGATATTTTTACAACTTACTTGTGAGATATTTCTTATACTATTATCTCTGACCACTAACTAACAAAATTTCATTCGTCATATTTATTTTTTTAGTTGAAAAATTACCGGACATTAGCTATCAACTAAAAAATATACAGGGTTGTTCACGCTATTCGACACGGAGTATTGTAGCCAAATGATTAGATTTGTGGAAGTTATGAGTGATGGGATTGTTGATGGACCACTAAAGCTACTCTTTAAAATTATTTTCAAAACGTACAGTGTCCCAAATAAATCTATCAAAAAGTTGTATTTTAATTAGGTTTACCGCACTTTCATCTTTCCGTTTTTGAAATACTTACGATTTTGTGAAAAAAACACTAACAATTTTAATGCTTTATTTCTCTGGCATATTTGTCTTTTTAAAACCAAATATAGTACTGCAGTTTTTGCATTTACTAGATTTTGTGTTGCAATAATAAAAATACTACTACCTCATACAGAGTGTCTATATATTTATTTTAAATAATTATAACTTTAAACGGCAATAACTTCTTTAATTTTAAATGGACCTGTATAATATACCCTGTATATTTTACGTGAATCAGATGAAGATGAGGTACTATATGTATAATGTTATGAATGTCCAGCAAATTGCATTGGGTCGATCCACTGTGCGTCGGTTTTACGTCGGTTTGGTCGGTAAAAACAAATTATAAAAAAAAATAGTAAAAATATTCGTAAGGTACCTTAACTGAGAATCGATTTACATTGAGTAATTGATTGTAGTATTGTAGAATTCTAGGAGCTCGCATTAACGACGCTTGCGACCCCAAAACTGAAATTTTGGCGAAGATCCAACATGCCAGACGTACCTTTTTCTTCCCTGAAAACCCTCTTCTCCAGCGGAGATTCTAAGCCTCGAACTGCGCATACGTATGCTGCGTTGCTATATCTTTCCAGTATTTCTCTACGGCTCTGAGAGTTGGACACTCAATCAGTTATTGGAACACCGCAATAACGCTTTTAAGATGTACTAGTTTTGTTGTATGCTGCGCATATCCTGGATGGATAGGGTGACAAGTGAGGAGGTGCTCAGGCGGATGGGCAAAGATAAAGAGGTCCAATCAACAGTGAAGGCAAGGAAGTTACAGTACGTCGGTCACATCATGAGGGGTGAACGATACGAGGTGCTCAGACTGGTCATTGAAGGCAAAACTGAGTGCAAGAGATCAGTGGGAAGAAGCCAGAACTCCTGACTTAAGGATCTACGTCGTTGGTTCGGAAGAACATCGATTGAAATTTTCAGAGGTACGGTTTCACGCACCATTATAGCCAGTTCACAAAATATTTTTCTCGGTCGCAAGTCCCAAGAAATTTTTTCGAGTGTCTTAGACTGTTTTAGGATTTCCATTCCAGGTTACGGAGGGAGTCTTCCAGGTTCTTGAGTTCTACTTTAAATTGGTTTTCACTTGGGAAGCAGAACGGTTCTGGTCCAGTTAGTCGAGTTTTTGCTCGATTTCTAGCTAGATCGTTTTCTTTTTCATTTCTTTTTATCCCTTAGTGGGCTGGCACCCAGAGTAGGAGGACTTTATTTTATTTGCCTAATTTGTTCAGCTTCTCTAGGCATTCTTTGGTCAACTTCGAAATGATGGTTACTGATGTTCTTAAAGCGGCTTGATTATCCGATATAATGAATATTTCTTATTTCTCATAGTTCATGTGCAAGATAAGTTGTACGCATTTTTCGATAATGTGATGGTATGGTCATTTAACTGCTAAGAAAACGTTATTCTCTTCTAATTTTTTTTGTTGCTCATTATCACTATGTTCCTATATTACACAGTATTCCCAATATCACAAGTGTTCCTCAAAGTTGTACAGTCTTGGTATGTCAGTAACTGGGAGTTGGAGGAATGGCATTTACATTTTTAGGGTGTTCCAAGCTCCTGAGCTAACAATCTGTCCAAATACTGTTTCCGTTTGCTCTAGTATACAACCCCAGTAGTTTTAGGATTTCGAATAGTTGACACTTAATGGTTACTGATATATCTGATTGAAACTTTGTGTAAATATAATAATATAATAATAATATAAAAACAATAAAGAAAAAAAGTAAAGAGTAACCCAAGACCGATTTTTTTTGTTTCAATACTTATCAATGTCTATTACAATTTAAAACCCATCTTTAGAGCGAGTTATACAAAAAAGTTTTCCTAAAGATTACTGACTTTCATCAGCCAATCACATTCCGTATTCGCTCCGTTCAAATTGATTTCGGACATGTTAACTTTGAAACTAATAAAGTATTCTACATTCTCACCATCGAATCAAGACTCTTCTACTTGAGAAACACCAAGTATCCTTATCAATATCTACAATTTTCTCGTCTGGAAATCATCTCCGACAAAACATACACGAATCCGAGCCACCGATTGCTCCCAAAGCATATAACACAGGCGCTGCCTTTGATATTCGTGCTGGAAGAGACCCGGGTTTCGATTTTATTGCAGTCTCTCTGTGTGGTTTTTCAGCTGAGAGACCTTTGAAGCCTTCGGCACCGGGAGGGCGAGACGCTTTAAACATATATATGAAAATCCATATCCAGGAAAAATTCTGCATTCTCCCTCTCGGCAGCGGCGGAGGCCTTTGTGCCTGAGCCGGATTGATTTAGGTTCAGCGAATTGAACGAAAATTGACAGAAATAAATGTTTTTATTGGGTATTGGGAAGGGTGCGGTGTGAAGAAATGGATTTATACAAAGGAAAAGCGAATTGGCAAAAGAGTCAAGACTATAAAGAAGATATTGTAAACTGGGAATAAAATATTTTTAAAGAAGAAAAAATGTTGAATCGATGAAAGAATCATTCGCATCTTTATAATTTTAATGAATGATGCCCGCAACTCTGTTGACGATTTAACTTCCCCCAGTGTTGTAGATTTGTGTATCTCTGAGATAAAAAGGTTGCAGGGATTTGACAAGAGCTAGTATCTGAGACAGTTTTACAGAGGGTAACAATCAGTTGTACCAAGGTTTAAGGCATGAATGGTTGTCGTCGAAACACAGAATCTGCATTTGCTGTTGTTTCTCAGCTTCAGTCTGTTAAAAAAACATGACACTCCGAAGATTGCCCTTACCTAAATCAAGGAAGATATCGGTTTGACTCGGTCGAGATATCGGTCGTAAGTTTTGGGAATATTTCTTCGAGTGTCTTAGACCATTGGAGGATCCCATTCCAAATTACAGATGGAGTCTACCAAGTTTTTGAGTTCCGTTTCAAGTTGGTTTCCACTAAGGAAGCAGAACCGTTCTGGTTCAGTTAGTAAAATCGTTCCTTTTCTAGCTAGATCGTTTGATTTTTCATTCCCTCTATCGCTTGGAGAGCTGGCACCCAGAGTATGATGACTTCATTATATTTGCCTAATTTGTTCAACTTCTCTAGGCATTCTTTGACCAACTTCGAATTGATTCGGATAAAATGGCGATTTCCTGTTTCCTGTAGTTCCTATCTAAGATAGGTTGTACGCATCTTTCTATAGCGTAGATTTCTCTCTGAACGATGCTGGGGTAAGTGTTTTGATTTTGAAAGAATCGGTACACCACGTTACAGTATGGTCTTTTACTTGCTGAGTAGGAACGATATATCTAAGAAATCTATCTATTTAAAAAAAACATAAGTTTGAGTCATACTTCGAGAATCACAACTCCGAGCGTAAAACTAGTTACGCCACTGTATTCTACATGAAACCCTCTATGACACTCAGTATTTACTTCAGTTTTCGATAAGTTATAAGGTAAGCGAGATACCAGGAGAATCGAATGCATCAATTTCAAATTCGCCATTATATTTCAGTAACTAGGAGTTCTAGGATAAATTCTATGGCGTCTTTGTATATCTACTCATAAACTAGAAACCGTGTAAAACACTCGAAAATTGGACGCACTATATACTAATGTCATAATTAAAAAATATATTTTAGTGTAACAACCCAGGGTCGTCGACAAAGTTGAAGAGGTAATATTTTGGCCAACTGTACTACAAACAATTTTAATGAAATAAAGGAACCTACGTTGTTTTAAAAATATTTTTTATTATGATTATCTCGGATGCGCCTCGACAGAAGCAATATTTTGCGAAATTTGAGAATAGGTTATGTAAATAAAACGCTAGATTTGTAAATAGCCCTACTTATTTTATTAAATGAAATGAAAGGAGTGCCGTACTTTGTCTGGAAGTCACAAGTAAAAGAACACGGCAGAGAAAACCTTGATCACTATGCCAAATAATACAACTATGCTGTTCTGAACTTTAATAAAATAGAAATAAAAAACTGTACTCATACCAAGGTTGGTTATTTCATACATTCCAATATGCCACGTTTATATCGTTCAAAACTGAGGAGTTTTTGTTAGTTTTTACGAGTAACCCTGGTTGCGCAGCTCGAAGCTAAAGTTGGCGGTTTGGTGTAAATATCTTTAGATTGTAAGCTGTTTTATTTATTGTTTCTGGTTGCCCTTTTACGAGCTAAGATAGTGTATGTCCATGCGCGGTCGAAAAATGTTAGTACACTCAACAATGCCCTTATTCTCACACTGAACCACAAACATCGGCACGATTGGACAGTAAACGATTGTATTTAGATTACTTTTAAACTGAAATTATTCACAGCATAATCGATTCCATTAAACACATACACATGTTATATGAATAATTCTCAGATAAAATAAATAAGTAAAATTTTTAGCACTGAATATTACAACAGACAAATAAGCTATATGCTTTAGTTAACAGTAGTTAAATAAAGAGAAAACATTTATTTACCTTTAATAATATTTCTTGTCACAAAACTTACGAACCAAAAATAACATCAATGCGTCTCAAACGGTAGTCTAAAAGCTATTACCTAACAACTATATCTGTTCATTGTATGATTTCCCTCTCCATAGTTTGTGAATAATATTTTCAAAATCAATAATTTTATTTATATATACAGAGTGTCTTAAAACTAAATGTATTGAATTTACGTCTATTTTTAAATAGGCGGCTCATCTAAATATACAATGTGAAAATACTTAAAAAAGAAAAGTATACCCTTGTTCGGTCAGGTTAAAATTAGTTCGACAGCAGTAAACAAAAGCAGAGAGTAATCGAGAAGGACAGACATTGATTTAGGCAAAGCAGTGAGTAAAGCTAGAATACCCTTCGGTCCCTCTTTAAATTAACAGAAACACATCAATCCTTTAAAGGTAAATGGGCCGCTGCTCCGAAACTATTCTGCCAGTATCAAATTTCACAGGCTATATATTCTCATCGAGCGAATTAGGTTGTAAAGATCGCATCAGATTAATGCGCGGGAGATTTCGGCTCGAGAATGTGCCAACTTTCGGGTCCCAAACCCGTGTTACTCTCTAACGAGCTGGCAGGGGAATTCGCATATTAGTTGGGCGGAAGTGTTAAGTAGAGGGCCTTAAAATGTTTGGTATGATTTATTAGCTGGACGTATCGAAGGATTGGAGAGTTTAGGTGCTTTGCTGGTTAATGAAAGCAAGTTCAAGTTTGTCCTAAAATACCCAAAAATACTACAGTCACCGGCACGAAAAACGGGCACATTAAAATTTTCATATATTTTAAAGTTTTATGTAATTGTGTTCTAGTGGACCGATTTTGATGATTTCTTAAGAAGCTTGTAGCTAAATTATTTTACTTTTTAGCACCTCTTTCTAAATTAAAAATGAAAGCAGCCATCTGTCAATTATACGAGGGGAAACAAATTGTTGATATTTTGATGAAAGTTTGAAACACCCTCTGGAGTACGTTAACAAAGCAAGGAATTTAAAAATAAATTTATAATCTAGGTGTATCTTTTCTGATCTGTTGTGTTTGTTTTTTGGTTCATCTCAATAGTTTTGATTTTTTGGAGATATTCGCTTTTGAAGAAGATACTAACATTTTTTTCGTAATATTTCCATTAAAACCATTCCTTTGCTTTTGGTTCCAGTCAACAGACATACAAAATATTGTTTATGATGTATGTAATGTCACTGTTTTTGAAAAATCATATTATTATTGTCCGAGTTATTGTCTGTTGGGCAATTACTCTAGCAGAGATGTTTTAAGTCCAAAAGTTGATCTCTACCATGATCTATTAAAGCCGATACTTCAGAATAGTTTAAGAACTAGCAACGTTTTTGGGAAAGTATTTTAAGAAATCTGTCTCTTTGATGTGTCTTTTACTATGCTCTCTGAAACAGCATGCGGGCCGTCTGGCTGCCGATACACGTTGCATTCACTACTGCGCATCGGAAGAATATATTCCCGTTCGGGATATAAAACTTTTTTATTTTATTTTCGTTTATATTCTGATAGTAAAGTATTAAATATGTGTTTTTTTGAATCACCATAATTATTTATTACTTTACTATCAGAATATAAACGAAAATAAATTAAAAAAGTTTTATACCCCGAGCCGGTCTCGAACTCGGACTCGGGATATAAAACGCCGCGCTATGAAGACTCGCTCGGTTTATATTTTTTTATTTCTAGAATTTAAAGGACTAATAAAAATATAGGACCTTCTTTCAACACGCAGTAGTGAACGCAACGTTTACCGGCAGCCAGACAGCCCGACGCTGTTCAAGAGAACATAAATACGTAGTAAAAGATATATCCAGCCAGATTTCTTAAAATACTTGTTTTCCTGACGTTGCTAGCTCTCGTACTAGAATTTTAAAATATCTTTTCTAAAGTAAACGTCAATAAACAATAATAATATGAGTTTTCAATGACAGTGACATTACAAAAACAATAAACACTTATTTATAAGTGTGCTGATGAGGAAAAGCAAAGGTATGCTTTCAATGCTAAAATTGCTGTAAATCGTTACTGTCTTATTCTAAAGTTAATATCTCCAATAAAAATAAAGCTTTTGAGATGAATCAAAAAACAAATTATCGAGGAAAGACGTACCTAAATAACCAAATGATTTTTAAATTCTTTGCTTTGTTAATATATCAAAATATCAACGTTTTGTGTTTCTCATATCATTGACATTCAGGAACTTTATTTTTTAATTAGAAAGAGGTGCTAAAAAATCAAATACTTTAGCTACAAATTGCTTAAAAAATCACCAAAATCGGGCTACTACAACAAAATATATTAAACTTTAAAATATACCAACATTTTAAGGTGCCCGTTTTTCGTGCCAGTGAGTGTATATACAGGGTTGTTCACCACATACGACACGGAGTATTGTAGCTAAACGACGAGATTTTTACAAATTGTAAGTTTTGGGTTCGATGAAGGACTATTAGAGGTACAATTTAAAAATAATTTTACAAGATACAGCGTGTCCCAAATAAGTAAAAAATATCAAAGTTGTATTTTTTTAAATGGAACACCCTGTATATTATTACATTTTTAGTTTCTACGATTAAAATAAAGGTAAATTTGATTAAGATTTATTATACTTAAACCTTACCGTTTTTGAAATATTTTCAATTTTGTGAAATTGCAGTAAAAATTTTAAAGCTACATTTCTCCAAGGGTATCAAAGTTTTTAATACTAAATATTTACTGAAGTTTATTTACTGATCAGTTATTGTGTTGCAATAATAAAAATAATACTACCTTATACAGAGTGTCTAAAAATTTATTTTAAATAATTATTAGCTTCAAACGGCAATAACTTGTTTAATTTCAATGGAACATCTTGTATATTTTACGAGAATCAGATGCACAATTTAATTGTCTATCAAATTATATTATACCATTTTTTACCTATCTCTTTAAGTTTCCGTAGAAAATTTATTTTCTTGTAATTTAGAACTTATTTATCAATATATCCATGGACTATTGACATTTTAGATTATTTTTAAAGATGTATCAAATTTTTAAAGAGACAGATACTAATATTGTCGATATAATTCGTTTATTTCATTAAAAAATAAAAAAAAACTGTTTAAATATTTGTTAAAGAGGACCAATTAATATGATTCCAGTATTCAAACTACATTAACTGACTGTTTGCGTTGATTAATAATAATTGCTCCAAATACTAAAAAACTGAATTTTGCATGGGCATTAGACAGTGTGATAAAAAGTAACATCTTAAAAATGATATTTCATTTTTTAATAAATGCTTATTTATAACAACAAAGGCTTTAATTTGATAACTTATTATTATATTGATTTCTGACTCAAAAATCCACATTTATTTATAATAATTTATTAACGAACACAATTAAGTATGTCATTAATTAGTATATGGGCGGAAATAATGGTGTTATATTTAATTAATGGTATACTCTTTTATAAAGATTTAAATAGTTTTCTTTTTGCATACAAATGGGCTAGTAATATTATCGTTTTGCTAAAAACGATAATATTACTAGTCTGTACATTTTGTACATTTGTTGCTTTAAAAACAATCTAAAATGTCAATATTCCATAGATATATTGATAAATGAGGTCTAATTTAGAAGAAAATGCATTTTCTACGAAAACTTGAAGGGATAGGTAAAAAATGGTATAATACAATTTGATAGACAATTTAATTGTGCATCTGATTCTCCTAAAATATATAGGGCATTCCATTTAAATTAAAGAAGTTATTGCCGTTTGAAGCTAATAATTATTTAAAATAAATTTTTAGACACTGTGTATAAGGTACTATTATTTTTATTATTGCAACACAATAACTGATCAATAAATAAACTTCATTAAATATTTAGTATTAAAAACATTGATACCCTTGGAGAAATGAAGCTTTAAAATTTTGACTACAATTTCACAAAATTGAAAATATTTCAAAAACGGTAAAGTTTAAGTATAATAAACCTTAATCAAATTTACCTTTATTTTAATCGTAGAAACTAAAAATGTAATAATATACAGGGTGTTCCGTTAAAAAAATACAACTTTGATATTTTTTATTTATTTGGGACACTCTGTATCTTGTAAAAATATTTTTAAATTGTAGCTCTAATAGTCCTTCAACGAACCCCAGACTTACAATTTGTAAAAATCTCATCGTTTAGCTACAATACTCCGTGTCGTATGTGGTGAACAACCCTGTATAGTACATAATCAAATCTAGAACGATATAGAAATATATAGAAAATACTTGAATCAAAATATCTACAAAAATATAGAGAACAAATGACCTGATCAATTCTCAAATCGATTGGTTTCCATCATTCCGGATCATTGTGTTAAGCAGTCATCCTTACTACAAAATTGGCAAAAAAAACTCCCACTTCACTTCACTCTTAGGTGGTACCACAAAAATATAAAATGGATGAAATAAAAACAGATCAGATAGAAGACGTAATAAAATTTAAATACTGAAACACCCAAGGTTGAAAAGTTGTAAACAGTCCAACACGAGGTTTTACTTGACATATTTTTTTTTGTTTTTACTAATTCATTCTACACTTTATTTAAACTTTGTATACACTTTATATCAACTATCTTTTTATAAAATACACTTAAAAATCTTCATCGCTACATTTTTTCTTTTCCTTGAGAAAATTCCTTCTCTCGACTCTTCGTAAATAGAAAAATAACACTTCTAATGCATAGCTTGACGCCTAAACAATCCGGCTGAAATTGCTCTTTAACTTTGCGCCATTAAAAGTGCAATTTTCACTATCTCCTCGCAAATAGAACTAGCTTAAGCGTGCGAAACTTTTAACGAACATTAAAATTAATAGGGAAACACAGGATTTACCTGGGAAACGGTTGAAAGTTACTATATAACTGTTTATTAGTTGAGTAAAGGCTCATGTCCTGCATAAACAAACAGCTCGGTTTTTGTAATTTAAAACTATATTTTGTAGTTTAAAAATTTGTATAAAGTTTATATGAAAATTATTATGTGGTGTAAATTTATAAAACTATTTTCAACTTTAAATATGTATAAAACCAGTTTTTGAATCGTTTTAACTTTAAAAATATTTGTAGATTGGAAAAACGTCTTAAATACTTCTTTTTTTGAGTTTAAAGTCCTTTCATAATTTTACTAATAATCAAGTGGTACGGATTTGGAATGACTAAAACCAATCAATTTGACCGTTAATGTCATTAGTTTTTTATACAGAGTGGTCCGAACTGTATTCCAGAAACTTTAGCAGTACACTCTGCAGATAAAAATAAGTAAGAGTTCCTATAAATCTATGTTAGAAAATGCTTAGTTTTTGAGATACAGGGTGTAGAAGTTTTATTTTTATATTGATTTTTCCAAATAATTTCTGAAGTAACGTCAATATTTGGATGAAAATTGGTTTCTAGGAGTTTTTTGGTATGAGAAATTTGATTTTGATGTCAATATTAATCCTACTTTACTTGTAGAGGGTGCCACCTACGTATTTTGTAATTATTGGTTTGAATACTAATAACTTTTCGTGCGTACCTGTATAAAACTACTGGGTTTTTTACCCAAAAAAGTATCTTGGTTAAAATTGCTACGAGTAATAGTTCTCGAGGTATTTGGAATCTAAATTATCTATACCTGTCATCATTGACATAAATTAAAGATGTTGACTAAACAGTTATTAGATTGAAATAATAAATTTGAAATGTTTTTTTGTTCAACAGAAACTCTTATCATCATTTTTTCAAAGAAAAATGTATGATTAATTAAAAAAAAATAAAAAAGATCCCAAATTTATCATTTCGGTCAAATAACTATCTACTCAACATGTTTATTTTTTATCAATAATGACATGTATTGACAATTACCATTCTAAATATTTTGAGAACAGTTGTTGCTCTTAGCGATTTTTACCCAGAGACATTTGTTACGTAAAAAATTAAGGAAATGTATATTTTTTCACTCAGTGGTTTTATACAGGTACGGACAAAAAGTTATTACTCTTCAAAACAGTTAAAACACATGTAGGTGACGTACCCTAGTAATAGGAGTTAAAAATGACATCAAAATTAAGTTTCTCATGTCAAAAAAACTCCCAGACGCCAATTTTCATCCAAATATTGACGTCACTTCAGAAATTATTTGGAAAAAATCAAAATCAAAGTGAAACTTCTACAATCTGTATCTCTGAAACTAAGCATTTTAGAACATACATTTATACGAACTTTTTTACTTATTTTTATCTGCAAAATATACTGCCAAAGTTTCTGGAATATAGTTTGGACCACTTTGTATATTTCATTATCTTTCTAGATTTGAATGAGCTATTTTTACACATTCGTTGAATTTCTATTCTATAATGTCTGGTGTGTCACTAATTGACAGTGGATATCAATTATTACAAATCGTCTATAAGCGTACGTGACGTGAGCTGTCAATTGCCGCAGTTGGCCGAGTTCCATATCTAATTTATTTAAAAATTAATTTTCTGCATAGTTTTTTTCCGTCAATTTTTCCGATATTTTAATAGTTATTCTGATATTCGGGCGGAGATTAATTCAACTAATATACCGGGTCAGTATTTGGTGGTTTCGGGTGCCGATTTTCGTGTGTACGAAGAGGATAGTCAATATACTAACAACAAGATATACTGAATAAAGAAAGCAAAGCAGGTATTTTTCCAAGCACATGAAATCTAGCGTTGGTTTGTAAAAATACTTCGCATTTTTTTCTCTTCGACTTACTAGATCGCCATAGTAATTCACTTCTAGACATGTAAATACTGACTTAATTTCTTGTCCCGATATGGTAGGTACTACAATAGACAGAAATGTACAAGATACCTCATACAAAGTATCTGGAATACAAGTTACAAGATACTTCGAAGCAAAGTATTT
This sequence comes from Sitophilus oryzae, assembly GCF_002938485.1. Taxonomy (NCBI): domain Eukaryota; kingdom Metazoa; phylum Arthropoda; class Insecta; order Coleoptera; family Curculionidae; genus Sitophilus; species Sitophilus oryzae. Next base: position 1,717,688 of record NW_022145683.1, on the reverse strand, counting down.
GATATATATCAGATACAAGATACTTTTGGAAAAGGTATTTGAAATACTAGTTATAAAATACATATTTTCTAAATACTTTTTACATATTTGAATGTTTTAATTTGGCCTATTTAGACTTAAGTAAAACTAGTTCTTCAGTTCTAGTTCTATCGATTAATTTTGTTCAATGTGGTGTCATAACCATTCCTTCAAATTCAATTATTCCCATTGATATTTAAAGTATCCAAGTTTTCTTTTCCTACCGATTAATTTTACGTGTTTCAGTCAGGACATCAAGGACAGGTCTTTAAATGATTTTGGCTCCCATTGCATTTAAAGAATGGATGTGACACGGAATCTATAATTGCATCATTAGCTGCAGATTCTAATTGCAAAAACTTTATAAAACGTCTCTTTATGTTTTCTTTAATGACATCTAGCAAAAATACCCTATAAATTTTGATTCCTTTGAGTGTGTCGTGTTATGTATATTTATGTATCACCGATTTGAATGTTGTTATTTTTACATTCCGTTAGTTCTATTCTCATAATGTCTGGTGGCGTACTGATTGACCAATTGGATATCGATTATAAAGTCGATCTATATTACGTGACGGGCTATCCGATGCCACCAGTTGGCCGGGGACCATATCCCGATTTAACAAAATTAGATTTCTTCGTTTTCCGTCAATTTTTCCGATATTTTAATAGTTATTCTGATATTCGGGCGGAGATTAATTCAACTAATATACCGGGTCAGCATTTGGTGGTTTTGGGTGCCGATTTTCGTGTATACGAAGAGTATAGTCAATATGCTCAGTACAACAAGATGTACTGAATAAAAAAAGCAAAGCAGGTATTTTTCCAAGCACATAAAATGCTTAAAGTTGCTTTTTAAAACACTTCGCATTTTTTCCTCTTCTACTTACTAGATCGCCATAGCGATTCTCTTCTAGACATGTAAATTCCGACTAAATCTCTTTCCTATATGGTATGTACTACAATAAACAGAGATGCCTCATCACAAGATACCTCATAAAAAATTTCTAGAATACAAGTTACAAGATACTTCGAAGCAAAGTATTTGAGATATATCAGATACAAGATACTTTTGGAAAAGGTATTTGAAATACTAGTTATAAAATACATATTTTCTAAATACTTTTTACATATTTGAATGTTTTAATTTGGCCTATTTAGACTTAAGTAAACCTAGTTCTTCAGTTCTAGTTCTATCGATTAATTTTGTTCAATGTGGTGTTCAATAACCATTCCTTCAAATTCAATTATTTCCATTGATATTTAAAGTATCCAAGTTTTCTTTTCCTACCGATTAATTTTACGTGTTTCAGTCAGGACATCAAGGACAGGTCTTTAAATGATTTCGGCTCCCATTTCATTTAAAGAATGGATGTGACACGGAATCTATAATTGCATCATTAGCTGCAGATTCTAATTGCAAAAACTTTATAAAACGTCTCTTTATGTTTTCTTTAATGACATCTAGCAAAAATACCCTATAAATTTTGATTCCTTTGAGTGTGTCGAAATATAAGTTTTTTGTGGCATAAACGGCCCTATATTTTTTTTGTTATGATTCTTAGAAGTGATCTTAGAAGTTTTATTTTTTCACAACCTCAAGGGTTTGTTAAGCTTCATTCAGACCCTCGCAATTAGTGGAATAAATGAGTGGTTTCAATTACACTTTATACTTTTTAGTTTACAAGTATTTGCAATGCTTAAAAACACAATTAAAATTAATACGATATCCTAGCAACAGCTTCCGTTAGTCAGTTGTTTCCATAGAAAAAACCTAATGTTTAGCTTATAAAACAATCAACTTTTGATTTCCAACTAAAATATCTCTTGACGGAAGATAATCAAAGGCCAAAATGACATTTCTCGCAAATTTTGAAGTATAATTTGTCTACATTTGTCGATAAAATGTCTACCACTAATTTTGACGTTCTGAATGATTATATTGAAATTAAAGGAACAAACTTTTACGCTAATTGGAACCACTAATTACGAGCTTCTGAATGAAGCTTTAGACTTGTGTATATGGTTTTAATTTCAACTCGATACCTCCATACCCGAGTTAAATGATCATGACAGACTGACGGACGAATACAACAAGGAACTCTAAAAACAACGCCTCTTCTTTTTATTTTTTCTTAAGCCTCCCTTAAATCCCCGAGACCTTTAGCATAAGTGGAAACGAAACGTACTCGTCATTCACTCCCCCTCTTCAGGATAACGCACCCTCCGAAGTAACGATCGGCCTTGTTAGGACAAAAATTGGAGCGTTTACCGCTCGGTTGATCCGGTTCAACTGCCGATTCATTAGAGTGGCGTAGCGTGTGTGTGTGAGTTGAAATGGCAGGTGATTGCGTCAACTGACTTCGAGCTGCACACATTAACCTGCCCCGAGCGCTAACAAGGGAGTTTTTAATAATGGCGTCGTTATTTTAAACGACGCGGATGATAATGGAGGGAAAACATCGACTAGTACGGATGAAAATGTTTTTTATCCCCCCGGTTTTATTAAGCGAGTTTTGAAAATGTCAACTCGAAGAAATACTGCTTTGATATTTTACTGAAGATTGTATGGGAGGGGGGAAGTTAATCACCCCGACGGTATACCGTGCTGGCAACTCTTACTTTCGGGTCGGTATTTACATGTGTGGAAGTAAATCGCATAGGGATTTTATTAAGTCGGAGTGAGAGAAATGTGACGCTGTGCTGTTGCGGTTCAAAATTTGCAAAAAATCGATCGAAATTGAAAATTTTTAGTATGTTTCTTTACGTCATTTTACAACTTTTAACCAAGCATTACTTTAATGGCTTTATCATGACTGCAGATCTTTATGAGCAAAAGCTAAAAAAATAATAATAATTTTATACACCATATTTTGGCAATAAAATGTACTCTTTTGCTTCGACGTTAGCCGCTCCAGGTCGAATTTTTCATGGAAATGTAATTGTATCGGGAAAAAGTACATATTTTCAGGATTTAAATAACCTAAATACTATAATGAAGGTCGCTTTTCCTTTCAGGTATAATTCGCTGCCTATAACCCAATAGAGTTTTTGAAGAAATGTAATTTTATTGGCCTTTTATGTTTATTGCTAGTCTTTGCTCATCAATAAATTATACATTAAATACAAGCCTATAATCTAAGGAATTTAGGAACATTTTGTTTTACCTGCGCAAAGGTGCGCATCAGGCTGCAATATGGATTCATTTGCGCTGAGTTCCAAACATGTTTACACGCGGCCGGGCGCGGGCGGCCAGTATTTAGTTTTTTAGTATATGGTGTTCAGTGTAGTCATAAGTTTAGTTTGTGTTATTTTGCGGTGTTGTAAATCAAGAAATATATTGTTTTAAAGTGTGTGGGTTTATTTTTGGCATTTTTTTCATGATGGCAAATACACGTCTGCATCTACATGAGAAAATGATGGAAATACCTGGCCAAGATTTCTCTGTGAAGAAAATTCATGTTTTGGACTTTTTAAAAGATTATTTTGAAACAAACGGAGATGAAATTGCAAATAACGCTCTCAATAACTTCATGAGGCAATCGTTTTTCTGCGATATTTAACAAAATGGAAAGCTGCTGGGAGGAAAGACAGAAATTTATTGTCTAGGTATGCAGATTGGCTACAGATTCATGTTATTTTAGCTCTCTATAAAGAAGTAAAAAATCATTTAAATCAATGCATTAACGATTCGAGGTGTAACGCAAACGTAGTCGCGGGAAAAAGCTAGTAATTTATTAAATTATTTTATTTAACTGATTAATTTTCATTGAAAAGGAATTTTTGTAATTCGCCACTATATTAGTTAAAAACTAAGAAACTCATATCAAATTTAAGTTTTACGATTTTGACTTATACTTTTTACAAAATCTGAACATATTTTAAAGAAAAAAAGCTTTTGATAATATTTGTGTAGATTGACTGCAAGTTGTATAACATAAATTTCTACGACCGGTCTACCTAGTGGTCTGCAGCATCGCCTTGTGGTGCAAACGTGGGCCTGTTAATCTGTGACGTGACGCACAACAGCCAAGAAAAACAGAAGCGTGGCTAAGAATTTAGTAATTTAAAAAAAATGTCTTTTAGATACAGTAGTAGGCATTAAAAAGTTTTGTGTTTAAATGGGGTTTGCCTTTAACAGTTAAAAAATTATATCGTAAAGTGTAACTTTCCGTAAGAATTCTTTATCTGTCATCGATCATGATCTGTCATCATGTTAACCTGATGTCTTGTATGTTATTTTGTTTTTTTGCTTGTTTGTTTTACGGATAGGTGCGATCGCATAATTATTATTGATAATATTTTATTTAATGTTAACATTACTACTTTTTCAGTGAATCTTTAAATCTGTTGTTTTTTGTTAAGTTCGTTATTTAAACATATTTATGTAATACACTCATATTAACACTAATCATATTTTTACGTTTTTATTCATCATTTTCAATGCCCCCCCGGTTGCATCTTTGTAAAGAACTTTAAATTTTTATTTATAATCGTGTAAGATTTTCACATAACAGTCTTTTAAGAAAATATAGCAGAAATATTAAGAAAGTAACCTAAAGCTAACCAAAAGTGCAAGTGTTTCTAACTCGCACTTAAAAATTTACGAGCTATAGGGAAAATTACCACTCGTTAATAAATAAAGAAATAAAGTATTACGAGACGTAATTAAATCGTGAAGCTGAACGCATGATGTGCACCTTTCCCTAGAACTTTAAGTACTGATTGGATCGACCGGTCGACCGCGACGAATCTGCGATATCACTTTCCACGTTTCTTAGCAATGTGCACAGTTTTTCGGTTTATTTCATAAGTTTGGCAACGTTTTTAGTGTTCTCTCTTTGTTCGGTACATTATAAACGCATTGTACTCTTCTAACATACGGAAATCTCGACCTAAAACTAACTTTTGCCAGCACTTAGTTTACTCGTGTCTTGTATGGTAAGGTTTTTCTATATTTACGTTATTTAGTTCAGGGCATAACTATTTTCACTCTCTCTCTCTGTCATTAATTAAATATAATTATTATTGTAAACGAGACATATCAAATTTTCAATTAAAACTATCTAGTTATACACAATAAAAACTCGAAAAATAGTTAACAACCTACACCTACTCTCATATACATATTTTATATACGTATAACCATTTTTACCGAAGAAATTTCTTCAAGTGTCTTAAACCATTGGAAGATTCCCATTCCAGGTTACGGATGAAATCTTCCAGGTTCTTAAGTTCCGCTTTAAGTTGGTTTTCACTTTTTAGCTGGATCGTTTGCTTTTTCATTACGTTTGTATCGCTTCTTTGCCTAATTTGTTCAGGTTCTTTAGGCATTCTTTGACTAACTTCGAATTGATGGTTACTGAGTTGATAAAACTGCCTAAAAACAACAAAAAATAACGCATGATATATTATTATAAACTCGAGATGCAAAAAAAAACGTAAAATTTTTCGTCAAATTTAAAGTGTTTATTTTTAGTCTTGTTTTCATGAATTTTTTAGCAAACTGTATGTAAATATATTAACTTTAATTCTTAGAATCAGTTTTTTATAAACTTTAGTATTGAGCTTTATTATACAGGGTTAAACCAAGGTTTGATTTTTACCCTACTTTTAAAGCACCTTGTGCAATAATTTCAAGAGCCAATTTTCCTTAAACATTATTTTTCTGTTAGAACCATGTCTCCTGAGTATTTTATTTTTTGGTTCATGTCAATACGTGTCTTGGTTAATTTTTAAAAGCAAAATTAACTTGCCACCAATAATTTGCAACATTGTTCAATTATCATTACTTTTTAATGATATTTTGCAATATGACGTGGTGGCTTGGATGATTATTCTGAACTATATACTACTATGAACTACCCAACATTTTTGACAGATCTGAAATCTATAAAACAGCCTTCATTAAATGAATTCGCGTGGTTCTTAAAAAAAATAGATTTTTTTTAAAAACATAGACACAGAATACAGACAGTTATAGCAGCCAAGGCAGGCAATACAAAGTATTAGGGTTTTTTTCAGTTTTTTTTGTTTGTATACTTGGTAAGTAGATTATGATCAGTAGGAATCAAATTGCTTTATCGTTACTCTTTGACAATCAATGCAGCGTAGTATGACATGACAATACGACAATCGTCACCAAAGCCACCTTGTTATATTGAAAATTAACATCAAAAAGTAATGATAATTGAAAAAATTGCAAATTGTTGGTGGCAAGTTCATTTCGCTCTTAAAAATTAACCTGTAGATGTGTTGACATGAGCCAAAAAACAAAATGCTCAGAAGACATGGTTCTGACTGAAAAATAATGTTTTAGGAAAATTTGCTCGCGAAAGTAAAAAACAGTCCTTTGATTTACCCTGTATAATAAGCCAAATACTAAAGTTTATAAAAACCTGAGTTTATAAATTAAACTAGATATATTTATATACAGCTTGCTAAAAAAATATGAAAATAGGACTAAAAAAATATAATATTTTAAATGTGACGAAAAAAATCTCCGTTGGGTTAGGTTTGGTTTGGCATCTGAGTGTATAAACCAATCCATAGTTAATTAAAAAAAAATATTTTTTTTTGGTGAAATAGATTTGCCTTTTTTTCTGTCGAAATATTTCCTGAATCGTTGTACATACAGACTATACATAGATATAAATGTATAAGAGCTAAATCGTTCTGGCTTTTTTGACGTTTCGTTTTCATTTCCTCCCACACACACACACTCACCCTTGGTGGCAATAAAAAATGCATTTCCAACAGTCGCCGGAAAAGAAATTCGAGATTAGCTATTTTGGGCGTCGCGTCGTTTTCCGTTCTCGTGCAGAGGGCTAAAAGCTTATCGTTTATTCGTCAATCATGGCGATGGGGGCGAAAGCCCCACGGAATTAGGACCTCGAATATCGAAACCGGTCGTTCTCGACACGCCTGTCATTTTTTACGTGAGACTATCGACGTTTCTACGTTTTTTTCTCACTCGTCGCCTCTTTCTAGGTTTCTCTTTTCGCGCATTTGGGTTTTTTAATCGTTTTTTGGAATTAAGGCCGATTTTCATGCGTCCGATATCTGACGATACGATTTGGATTTGATTAGTTTTTTGAGGTGGCTATCGGCTAGTGATGGGCATTACGATTCTTTTTAGCTAATGAGTGAATCACACGATTCGATTTCTCATATTGAGTCGACTCCTAAAGAAAAAGTAATAAGAGTTAAATACCCCAGCCTACATCTGGTTCATCGACTTGACTAAATCATTCGATAAACCACGCCTATCTGACATTATAAACATATTGAAAGAGAAAAAAGTGCCCGATAATATTGTGAAATTGATCGGAAAGCTAAATATCGATAACACAACTCAAGTAAAAGCAGGGAATAATCTAACAGGAGACATACCAACACCAGGCGGCATTAGACAAGGAGACAGCCTTAGCCCCTTCTTATTCAATCTTTTAATGGACATCATCATAGAAAAGGTGACCTCGATGAATATCGGTTATCGAATGGGACACAACAGAGTTAGCATGGTGTGTTACGCTGATAATGCTGCCATAGAATGTAGAATGTAGAATGTTTAGGAGGGGAGTTAGTCACCGCGACCTTAAAGATCTATTGTGTGTTCCCCTTTCTTGAGCTATAACCAGTTATAACTCATCATACAGTCTCAAGGCTTTAACAAAAGCCAGTATCTGAGACGGCTCCATAGAGGCCAGCTCACCATCCTTGACATCAGCCGTACCAAAGTTCATGGCACGAATGGTCGTCGTCTCGGCGCACTCAGTGATGAGGTGTTCTGGTGTTTCCCCATATTCCCCACAGAATCTGCATTCGCCGTTGTTTCTCAGCTTCAGCCTACTGAGGTGTTCGTTGAGGAGACAGTGTGAACCCCGTGACAATCCGAAGATTGTTTTTACTTAAATCAAGGAAAACCCTTCAGGATTTTTCTCGGTCGTAGGTTCTGAGGAACTTTTTCGAGTGTCTTAGACCGTTGGAGGACACCCATTCCAAGTTGCGGTTGGAGTCTTCCAGATTCTTCAGTTCCGCTTTCAGCTGGTTTCCGCTTGGAAAACAGAACGGTTCTGGTCCAGTTAGTGGAGTGTTCGCTCCTTTCCTAGCTAGATCATTTGCTTTTTCATTGCCTTCTATCCCTTGGTGAGCAGGCACCCAGAGTAGGAGGACTTTATTTTCTTTGCCCAACTTGTTGAGCTTCTCTAGGCATTCTTTGGCCAACTTCGAATTGAATGCCATAATCGCGAAGACAGTGGACGATATGCAGAGACACAGCTTCATAAATTCTATCAAGTAAGCCGAGAATTAAATAGGATTATCTCAACAGAAAAACTGAATGCCTAACTTTTTCTAAAGAGCCGGTAAGATGCAAACTGGTAGTAGAAAACAAAATTATTGAGCAAGTATCACACTTAGATACCTAGGGATAGATATATCGTACTACCATGATCCAGAGAAAGATCTGAGAAGCCAAATGAACAAAGCAACGGCCATTCAGGATGTGTGAGGCCAAAGTGTCGACAAACCCCTTCATGTGAACAGACAGCAAAATTAAAATTTATAAGACCTGCATCCGACCAACAATGACATATAGCGTAGAAATCCGAGAGGAAACAAACAAAACCAAAAGCATGTTAGGAGTTCTGAAATGAAGAACCTAAGAACCATAATGGGGAAGACTAGAAGAGACAGAATTATAAACACAAATATCAGACAACAATGTGGAATAGAGGACGTAGTGAGATGGGGTAGGCAAAGAAAAAGACAATGGTTCGCACACGTAAATACGATTGCCTGATCCTGTTGTTTCATTGTTGCCAACCATGGACATATTCGGTACCGGGCTGACTAACTGGAATTTAAATTTGCTGCTGGGAATTCAGGTGGTAGCTCTGCTGTAAAAAATGTCACATTTATTTATTTATTTCCTGAGATTGCCATTCGTTTTGACACTTTAGTTTTGTATTACGAGTTTTTGGTTTAAATAAATTGCTGTGATATTTTAAGCTAAAAAGTTTTACTAGCAGACCCTTTAGTCGAACATTGTTCTTTTTAGAACCTCTTTTAGTACGAAGCGTTACAAGATGGCCTAATAGCCGTAAAAAACTCATCGCCACTTTTAGAATATTTTAAACGATAAAGCGGTAGTAATGACCATTTATGTCCCTTAAGTGCTGTTAAGAAGACGAGTTTTGTTGATGTAAATAATAACTGTTTATATATTTATAACTAATTTATTTTTGTTTTCTAAAATATTTTGATTAAAAGAAAATATGTATATGGGCAACGCTGTGCCGGTCAAGCATAATCACATGATTAAAAGTTTGTTTGATATGAACTATATATAGTTAGACTCTTATACATTGTTAACAATCAACAAAAACGAGGCAAAATAGACAATTTGCAATAGCAGAGGTAAAATTTGGAATTCCTTCTTTATTTCGCTTGGCCATACAATTTCTGACAGCTCCGCTGTACTCTGTGGCTCGTCCCACGAATAAATTAGCTTGTGCCCGCACACGCATGTATATTTAAGTGGTCATTACAAGCGAATTCCTGTTTTATGACCGGATCCAGGGCCGGACCGGCGCTTTACAACGTTATATTTTGCTTTAATTAGATTTGGCGAAGGCCGCACAGGAGGGCGACAACAGAATTGGTGTTGAATTTTTGGTGCTGTTTTAATTAGAGAATAATTTCACCCCTTCGTCAGTTTAAAGGGGAAAGAATAATGTAAAAAATGTCTATACCTTTGTGGAAGCTTCATTAAATTATTTTTATATAACTAACTTTATAACCTTTTTTTATAACCTTATATAATTAACTTAAAAAAACATTTTTTTAATTCTCCATCGGATCGAAACCGAAAATGCTTCGACCTATAAATCGAGGCGGTTCAGCCGTGCTGGCACATCGGTCATCCCCCAACCCAGCCGCCCCATTCCCCTGGGGACGATCGAATTAAAAATAAACCACTGGGGCGCTGGCCGGCCGGTTGGCAGCACTGAATTTTTGATAAATGAAACGGTGTCAATGTAGCCGTAAGCCTGCCGATACTGCCGTCGTTTTAATAAATGCCCCCCCGACGACGACATTCAATTTGCGAATATAAAATATTTTATTGTGCCTCTCTGTATCTGGCCGAGTTTTTAGGATGGAATTGCTTGGATATGGACAAGGGCCATAATGAGAAACCTGGATGTGGAAAAGCTGAAAATAGGCCAGTAGGTGATTTTTTTAATAAATCGATTCATGTTATTGGTAGATTGTATGAGGGGGGGGGGAGGGAGGGAGAAGATAATCACCGCGACCTTATAGATCTAGTTTGTCCCCTTTTCTTGAGTTATAATTCCTCGTACAGTCCCAGGGCTTTGACAAAAGCCAGTATGTGAGACGGTTTTACGGAAGCTACTTCTCCATCTCCGATATCAGTCGTACCAAAGTTTATGACACGAATGGTTGTCGTCTTGGCGCACTCAGCGATGAGGTGTTCTGGTGTCTCCCCATTTTCCTCACAGAATCTGTATTCGCTGATGTTTCTTAGCTTATCTACTGAGGTGTTCATTAAGGAAACCGTGTCCTATTAATAACACCGTGATAATTTGAAGATTGTTCTTACTTACTTAAATCAAGAAAATTCTTGGATTTTTTTTGGTCGTAAGTTGTGAAAAATTTCTCCCGAGTGTCTTAGACCGTTGGAGGATTCTTATTCCTTTTCAGTGTCTTCATGTTTATTTGTCTAGTTTTGTTATTCATGTTCGCTATTGATTCGAACCTATAAATAAAAACCCAATCATATTAAATTTGATGACTTAGCTGGCCATGGAAATATGCCGCCCCAGCGTCCCTATCTACTAAACTAATTGTTATGCAAGGAGTCCCACATATTCATAAGCAAAATGGCACAAGCATGATGGCTCCGTTGTGCAACTTATTTTTCACAACTGCACCAATTGAACTATTATGCTGAAATAGCGACAAATTCAATTTCATCATGCTGGGTCCTCTAATAAAATTGGCAATTCCTCTCTTAGAAATTGTGGATAGTTCATTCCAATGCAGATGATTAAAAAAGTCCAACCATTTGCCCTCCTAGAATTCCTGCCCAAACATTTAACTGCCATTGGTCTTGATGCTGAACTTGCATCAAGGGTAGATTTGGACCAGTAGTGCATATTGTTAAGATTTGCATCTTTATTGCTATATGAAAAGTGACCCGAACAACATAAATTATTAATATAATAATAAATAATGCAAACAACAAGTAAAACACAAAAACAAGTGAAATCATGGACGAACTAAATGACGTTAGCAAAAAATTAAACCCTAGTTTTCGGCCATACGAAATTCGAGCGTTTTCTGTTAAAAGCAATATGGCAGCACAAAATCCCTAAATATTAAATAAAATTATTGATTGTCCGACAGAAATTAATTAATCTGACAACTTCCAGCACAAAATTAACCAAGAAATTCGTAAAAATATATGGATGGACGATAATGTTACATAAAAACGTTTAAAAATGTATGACATAATTTTTTCTAAGAAAACGTTTATACTTTTAGTAGTATATTCATAGGGATTCTATGCCAAAAAAAATGTTTTGCTATACACTCTGTATTTGTTCTTCACAAGTGAAACTTTTATTCGAGAATTGTTTAAAAATGCATATTCATTTATTTTTTTGCACAGGGTGTTTAAATTCGAGCCTAGTTGGGATTTCGGAAACTAGTAGAGATGTGAGGGCGGTTAAATTGATGCAATGTTGCGTAATTTGATTTTTTATCCAAATGCCACATTAAGAATTTAAACATTCCGAATACTTCCGAAAAAAACGAATATTCGCGATTTTATTTTTTGAACCTATTTTCCGAAGAACTGAAAAAGTTACAAAAAAATCTAAAACCGGAAATTTCAGTTTTCCGCCATATTTCCGGAAATGGCAAAGATAAGTTCATTTACTAAACGGATTATCATTCGTCTCACTAAATTTTTCTTCAATTTAAGCCATCCTGTATATCTTCTTATCTATCCTAGATCCCAGGTGAGAGATGAATTTGAAACAGTTGATCTCTCTTTGACATTTTTGTTATATTTTATCAAACCCTGTAACACTGAATGAACGCAAAAATAGCAAAAAATTCTAAATAATAAATAAAAAATCTTTTTTTTTATTTAACCGATAAAAATTACATTTATTTTAGTTACAAATGCGGAGCTTAACAGAATTTTCCCCGAAAAAAAGCAAGCGCGGTTTAAAATTTTATTTCGACAATCAATCAAAAGTTTCGACAAAAAAAATTCTATACACGTTATTTCCATTCAGTATTCGTCCCACATAATGTGTGAAATTTCGAAGGAAAGTATCGATTTTATTAATAAAATTACGTATACCTGTTCGATATTAAATTCGTTTATACGTATTAGTACGTTAAAATGAATAATAAAGGATGATGAATTTTGTATTATTTATATTTAGAAAATTAGCAAATTATTTCCATGGCAATTTTATACTTACAGAGTGTTTTTCAGTAGGTACCTAAAGTATATTGAGGTGCGATTTTCGGATCATTTTATGAACAAAATTTATACCTATGGTTCATATCAAATAAACTTTTAGTCACGTGATTAAGCTTGACCGGCACAGCACATATTTTTTACATATACAGAGTTGTTCACCACATACGACGCGGAGTATTGTAGCTAAACTCTTAGAGTTTTGCAAGTTGTAAGTTTTGGGTTCGTTGAAGGACTATTAGAGCTACAATTTAAAAATCTTTTTGCAAGATACAGAGTGGCCCAAATAAATAAAAAATATCAAAGTTATATTTTTTTAAATACTTACCCTGTATATTATTACATTTTTAGTTTCTACGATAAAGGTAAATTTGATTAAGGTTTACCTCATTTTAATCTTACCGTTTTTGAGATATTTAGGTTTTTGTCAAAATACAGTAATAATTTTAATGCTTTATTTTTCCAGGCGTATTTAAATTTTTAAAACCAAATATTGTACTGAAGTATTTCTATTTACTAACTTTTGTGTTGCAATAATAAAAATTATACTACCTTATACAGAGTATCTAAAAATTTATTTTAAATAATATCTAGCTATAAACGGCAATAACTTCTTTAATTTAAATAGAACACCCTGTATATTTTATGAGAATCAGTTGAACAATTTAATTGTCTATCAAATTGTATTATATAATTTTTTACCTATGTCTTCAGGTTTTCGTTGAAAATGCATTTTCTTACCATTTTAGACCTCAATTATCAATTTACCCATGGAATATTGATATTTTTGATTATTTTTAAAAATTTAACAAATGTTTAAAGGGTACAGATACTAATATTGTCGATATAGTTCTTTATGTCATTAAAATATATAAAAAAAATGTTTAAATATTTGTAAAAGGGGACCTTAATATGGAATTAATATGATTCCAGTATTCAAACTACATTAATTGACTGTTTGCGTTGATTAATAATAATTGCTCCAAATACTAAAAAACTTAATTTTGTATGTGTATTAGACAGTGTGGTAAAAAGTAACACCTTAAAAATTTTATTTAATTTTTTGACGGATGCGTATTTATATCAACAGAGACGTTCATTTTCATAACTTTTTATTATTATATTGATTTTTGATTCCAAATCCACATTTATTTAGAATAATTTATTAAATAACACAATTAAATATGTAATTAATTAATATTTTGGCGGAAATAATGGTGGTATATTTAATTAATGGTATACTCTTTTATAAAGATTTAAATAGTTTTGTTTTTGTATACCAATAGACTGGTAATATTATCGTTTTTAGCACCTGGGCATTCGTTGCTTTAAAAACAATCTAAAATGTCAATATTCCATGGTTATATTGATAAATGAAGTCTAAATTATAAGAAAATGCATTTTCTACGAAAACTTGAAGGGATAGGTAAAAAGTGATATAATACAATTTAATAGACAATTAAATTATGCATCTGATTCTCCTAAAATATACAGGGTGTTCTATTTAAATTAAACAAGTTATTGCCGTTTAAAGCTAGTAATTATTTAAAATAAAATTTTAGACACTCTGTATAAGGTAGAATAATTTTTATTATTGCAACATAATAACTGATCAATAAATAAACTTCAATAAATATTTAGTATTAAAAACTTTGATACCCTTGGAGAAATGAAGCCTTAAAATTTTTACTGCAATTTCACAAAATTGAAAATATTTCAAAAACGGTAAGGTTTAAGTGTGATAAACCTGAATCAAATTTACCTTTATTTCAATCGTAGAATCATCTAAAAATAGAATAATATACAGGGTGTTCCATTTAAAAAATACAACTATAGCATTTTTTACTTATTTGGGACACTCTGTATCTTAAAATTATTTCTAAACTGTAGCTCTAATAGTCCTTCAACGAACACAAAACTTAAAATTTGTAAAAATCTAATCGTTTAGCTACAATACTCCGTGTCGTATGTGGCGAACAACCCTGTATCAGTGGATAAGACGGATTTTGTTGCAGTAACATAATTTGTAGTCAATTATAATATATAGGAACAGGCGACTTTTACTGCAGTGTGGGATTACGTTTATGTAGATTTCAGCGCCCACTATTAATATATGTCATTAGGCCATTTTTTAAAAATGGATAAGGCGGATTTTGCAACTTGACGCCTCAATTATAAAAAAAACTGTAAAAAATCAAGAAATAAACTGAATCAATTCATGTCACGTATATTCCTGCGTGCAATAAAGGAAAAAGATTTTAATCTGTGGCAAACTCTCTCCGCTCCCTTTGCTTTTATGGAGACAGCAATAAAACAATTTCGCAAACAGAAATAACGATAATAAATAACCCCAACTATGTCCCAAATAAAGGCCTACTGGGATTTATTATGAGGGCTCGTCTCCCTCACGCGCATTGATTTATATGTTTTGGGTTTTTTCCTCCTCCGAGGGAATTCGAGAACGCGGTGAAGGATTGGAAATCTTGGGGGATTTTTTTTAAGATGGCCGACATTTCCGTATAAAATATGAAATGCTTTAATGAAAGTTTTTGCTGTTTGAATGTCTTTGAAGATAAATATCGGTTTTCCTCATGGACATCTACAAAATTACTGGAATGACCATTGGATATCCATTGACTTGCTTCGATTCTATACCGGGTGCGTCTCAAAAGTGGCTCACTCCTGTAAATTTTTTATTTTTTCATTTAAAAAAACGAGATTTGGTATGTTAGTATATGACATAAATTAGGATTGATAGACGTATTCAATTGTTTTCGGTTACGTCCTGTTTCACCGGAAATGACTACAACTTTTGATTTTTAAACGGCACCCTTGGTATTTTTTTACTTAATTCGATAGAAAATAACAATCTGAATAGAACGACATATCATATGTCAACTTTTTTGCATATGATTACAGTTGAGGGTTGGAACCTTTGGTGTTAAACAGCAAAATAAGAACATTAAATCACCACAATACACCAAAACACTTTTACTTTTACACTGGACGCGCGTTTCGCTAACCATGTTAGCATCATCAGCAGATGATTATAAACTAAAATACAATCTACAAGTTGAGCGTTTATATACTCGCTCAGTGGGCACCGTTCCTACTATAGTGGCGGAAATCTAACTGTTACGCTCAGTGGGCTCTGACTCGGTTGGTTAGATTTTGCCACGCCCACTCGGTGCCCACTGAGCGAGTATATAAACGCTCAACTTGTAGATTGTACTTTAGTTTATAATCATCTGCTGATGATGCTAACATGGTTAGCGAAACGCGCGTCCAGTGTAAAAGTAAAAGTGTTTTGGTGTATTGTGGTTTTAGTGTTTTTATTTTGTTTTTTACATATGGTTTATTTGAAATTATAACTTACGGTTTGCGTTGAGAATTTGACTCGAAATGCCAAGTGTGTGGTATCAAATTATTCGTAAAAAATGCTTTTTCCAAATATGCTAATGAGTCACCCTCGTTTTATTTGAAAAAATTGATATATGATTAAAAGTATGATTTGAGTATTTTCTAACTGGCCAGGACAAGACACTATAAACGTTAGACGATCAATCTATTTTTCCAAGGCTCCTTGATTAAGAATTAGTGTTTTTAACATAACCATGGCACTCTAGATTGAAATTTAAAATACGATTTTTTATTAAGCGAGAATTTCAAAATTGACATATGATATGTCATTTTATTCAGAATGTTATTTTCTATCTAATAAAGTAAAGAAATACCGAGGGTGCTATTTAAAAATCAAAAGTTGTAGTCATTTCCAGTGAAACAGGAAGTGACCAAAACCAATTGAATATGTCAATCAATCCTAATTTATGTCATACAAAATCTTGTTTTTTTATTTGAAAAATTAAGAAAAAGTTATAGGAGTTAGGTAGGGTAGTATACAGGGTGGTATGTTAGTGCGAGGAAGTTTAAAAGGTGCATTTCTTACAAATATTTTGCTGTATACAGGGTGTTCCAAAAAATAATGATAACGTTTTTAGTTTTTTAAATTGGTATGAGTGCACTACTACTGTGTGCACTACTACTGTTCAGATCTGTTTTGGTCCTTTTGTGATCTCTAAGTTGAGTTCGCTAGCCCTATTCTTTTCAAAAGTTCTAGCAACTTGGAGACTGAACCCCCCATACAGCTCTTTGTCAATGGCATATCATACTCTTAAATATATTCGAAATACATTTCTTTCGTTCGTCTTTTGGGCTACATAACGGAGTCGGGGATTCACTTGAAAGAAATAAACTCACTACGCATGCGTAACACGACAAATAATCAAAACAAAAAAACTAACGTTTTATTTGCTAGTGGTATTGAGCATTGTTTTTTATTCTGCTGCTTAACAGTTTGACATGGAATGCTGCTGCTAAAAATGTATCATAAAAATATATAAAAATCTGATTAAGACTTTTATATAAAAATACTTAAATCTTTTTAATGACTTAAGTCTTTTCTAAAATGACTTAAATGTGCTGTTTAGTAGACCCACTACAGTTGTGATAGTCTTTCTGTTTTTGCTTATCAGGTCTGCCGTAAATTTTGGCCTATCTCGGCATAGGTGAATTTCTGCACCATTCTAGAAATTTGTTGGCCACTTACTATTTTGTATTGTCATTCTGGTGGCTGCCTTTGCAGTGTCGGAGAAGCGTTCTGGACTTATCAATGGAATTTATGAGATTTGTTTGGCCAATTCATCGGCCTTTTTGTCACACTTTTCTCGCAGGTTTGAAAGGAATCGCCTATGATCTGTCATGATATAGTTTTAATGTTTTCCATAAATTGAATTGAATTTTTGAATGAATTGATTTTGTTTAAGTATCATTTCTTGGTTTGGTTTGGTTACACTACAGAAACACAGAATGCAATGTGCTGCACAACGGTAGAACCAG
Organism: Sitophilus oryzae; assembly: GCF_002938485.1. Taxonomy (NCBI): domain Eukaryota; kingdom Metazoa; phylum Arthropoda; class Insecta; order Coleoptera; family Curculionidae; genus Sitophilus; species Sitophilus oryzae. The sequence goes on along the minus strand of NW_022145683.1, from coordinate 1,700,254 downwards.
CGACAGTTTTAACTTAGGGACAGGAGTAAAGCAGGGTTGCACATTATCGCCGCTTTTATTTAATATCGTGCTCGACAGCGTTTTGACTAAAGCCACAACAAACATTAGGGGAGTACAATGGACTCTGACATCGCATCTGATGGATCTTGATTATGCTGATGATATCTGTCTCACAACGCAATCCTTCAAAGACATGGAAATGATGCTCAGACGTCTAAAGACAGAAGCAGACAAAGTAGGATTAAGCATAAACATCGACAAAACAAAGTCAATGTATGCATTAATACAAACAACAACACTCCATTCAATGTAGGAATCAAACATATCGAAAATGTAACAGAGTTAACTTACCTGGGAAGTATTGTAACAGCAAACGGTGGCGCAGACGTGGATATTGTCAGCAGGATCAGGAAGGTGCAGCGAGCCTTTGGCCAACTAAAATCAGTTTGGACCTCCCGTCAACTTTCCATACAAACAAAATTAAGAATATTCAATTCCAACGTCATACCAGTTTTATTATATGGCTGCGAGACATGGAGAGTGACAAAAATATCCATCAACCGTCCACAGGTGTTTATCAATAGCTGCTTGCGGAAAATACTTAAAATCTTTTGGCTAGACACTATACGTAACACCGACCTGCTTCATCTTACAAACCAAGAAGAAGTAGGCATTGAAATCCGCAAAAGAAAATGGGGTTGGATAGGTCACACTTTGCGGAAACCTGATAGTAATATAGCGAGATCAGCGTTGGAGTGGAATCCCCAAGGAAAAAGAAAGCAAGGACGACCGGCTCAAACATGGAGACGTTCCATACTGGATGAGCTTCAACAAGTAGGGTCAACATGGAAGGAAGCAAAAACAACTGCCAAAAACAGAACCCGATGGAGAGCTTTCACTGAAGCCCTTTGCTTCGCGTAGGAGATATAGGATCCTTTATATATCATTTCTTGGTTACCGTCTGTCGAGATCTTCACTAACTCGTTGGACAAACTTTACCCTTGATTTTGTAGTGTGCCTAATTTCTGTTAAACGTATTTATCGAGAATAAATTTAAGCGGATAAAGCCGAAGCGCTTAAACAAAAATTAGCATACACGATATTCCCATTCGATAATGCTACACGCGCGCTGTCATCTGGCGAAACTCTGATACACAGAACAAGCGATGCGGCTTCAACTTTGTCGATATATATAACTAACGTCAATTAACGGCTTATAATAGAAACAGTGCTGCCGATATCGCACAGAGAGCAGCGAGCGACTATGATAATAATTACAGCCGATTTGGCTTGCACGGTTTTCAAATTATCTCCTCGCCAAAATACTCTCCGATGATCTAATCTGTTACATCGAAATTCCATTTGTGCCAACTCGCACACATACCTATTATTTTATTCGTTCAAACAAATCAATCGAAATCGCACTCGAGTAGGCTTTTGGCAGTGCGAGGAGTCGACGGAGCGTATAGATTACCTACATATTGTTGCTGTTTGTTGGGATTTTTTGAAATAGGTTTCATATATGCGACACACTCGAAACAATATTGATTTAGTGTCACAGGGCGCATATTCGTAATTCGCCGACACATTAGCTGCTCGGATTAGGTCGGGTACAGCGACGGACGGTTTCTGAAGTACCGACGTATCAGACTAGTCCCAACCCTTATGCGTCGGTGATTTACGAAAAGGAAATACTGTTGTCTGCATATTGCACTACAGTATAGTTTATGGTAAATCGAGAACTGTTAGAAAATTATACAAAACAGACTTGAACAGAAATTATCTTTAATACCTACTAAAATTAAACTTTACGGTGTATTCCATTTAAAATAAGCAATATAATTTTCAAAAATATTATGAAGCAATTTTCAATTTGTGATTTTTAGTATAAAATTCTAACTAAAATTTTGTTAACTTAAAAAAAAATACTTTCTGTTAGATAAATATTACTGGCGAAATGATGGTGGATTGCTCTGTTTATAGAAATTAAACATAAGATACAACATTTTAAGAAAAACATATTAGTAAAAAAATATATGAATAGAAAAAAATTAAGATATTTTTATTTTTTGGATTTATTACCTCCTAATCCCATATTTTTTTAATTTTGTGTCTGGAAGAAATTGTTTGATAGTTACTAATAATTTTACTGGACAGTCTATATTTCGCGAAGTTCTTTTGCGGCTCGCTTCCCTATTTGTCTTTTGTTTACCATCAAAATGGCAGTGATAAAATCTCCTAAATGCTTATTAGACGTAGTCTCAGAGCCAATCTTAAAATGTTTTTGAAACTCTTTCAAAAATTTCTCTTCTAACATTTACCAAGGCAGTTATCCATTCTATAATAAAATAAAAATAAACTAAAATTTACTCGCTAAGCAGTTTTAAGCTTTCATGCCGATAATAGAATGATTGGAACCATAATAAAGGAAGGTAAGTTAAGTTTTAAGATTTATCGCAAGTACCGTATGATCGAAAAAAGACAGCGTCTAGTTGGTTTGGAAACGACGATCACTGACATTCCTTATATAATCTTACATACAAAATGACAGCTATCTTATTTTCTATGCCAGCTCTGACGCCATTTTTTTCAATCGTATGGTATATGTAGCATTCACATGAAAGCGCACAAGAATTTTGCGCAGTATAAACAAAAGCTGTGCTATTACTATTTATTTTATATTAATGATACATTAATAACATTACTGTTATTATTTAATTTATCTGCAAAAAAACAGCTTCTACAATCTAAAATCTGTTTTTATCAGTAATCTGCAACATCAGTTTATTGAAGACTATATCAGGTACAGCTGGTAATGTCTTAAAATCCATGTTTTTGAATTAACAATCTGCTCGAAATGTGCTAATCACTGGAAAACAATGAAAACTAATACAGACGATTACTGATTAATCATAAAAATTACGAATACCAATTACAAACGCAGATCAAATTAATCCGATTTACAAACTTGCGAAGAAAGTAACAATATTTTGAGCGCATCGTAAATCGACGAGGTATTAGTCTAATACGTCGGTACTTTACGCAGCACCCGAACTATCCCGAACGGCTTATGTGTCGGCGAATTCCGAATATGCCACCCGGGCTTGTATTTTCAGTATTGTCACGATTATAGGAATTAAAATTAATGGAAAATGACATGAAATTTTTATTTTGTGTTTTAATAGGGATGTTTTAAAATAGGGAAAAAACGCTGGATTTCTTGCGCTTGGAAAAATACTTGCTCTTTTTTCTTTGTTCGGTACATCTGTACTCTACTTACACATGAAAAATTGGCACCAAAACCCAAAAAATCAATCAATCCAATTGGAGCTTGGCGACCCTGTAACCGTATTTGTTCATGAATCCTCTAAAGTACTTTATGATATTTTGAAAACACTTTCCAAGTAGTTTGTTTTCTTGTTGGATCATATTTATATCGATTTTATACCGGGTGTGTCTAAAAAGAGATGTTTAAATGATACCCTCGGTATTTTTTCACTTTATTCGATAGAAAATGACATTTTGAATAGAATGGCATATCTTATTATGTCAACTTTTGACATTTCCGCATATGGTTTATTTGAAATTGTAACATAAGGTTCATAAAGACAATTTGACTCGAAATACCAAGTGTGTGGTACCAAATTATTAATAAAAAAATTATTTTTTGAAATATATGCTAATGAGCCACCCTTGTTCCATTTGAAAAAAAATGAGATTGGGGCATCCTTTATCCGGCCAGGACGAGACACGAAAAATATTATATGGTGAATTCTATTTTTCCAAGGCTCTTTGATTAAAAATTAGAGTTTTAAACACAGCCATGACACTCTAGATTGAAATTTAAAATTTTAATTAATTAATTTGATTTTTTTTAAAGCGAAAATGTCAAAAGTTGGCATATTATATGTCATTCTATCCAGAGTGTCATTTTCTATGGAATACAGTAAAAATATATCGGGTGTATATTTTATAATATATCTGTTACGGTTAAAGTCCGATATCCGGTTAATGTCGACATTAACATGTTAATGTTGGGGTTAGGTTATGTTTTTGGTTGTTTTGTTGTGTGTTATTCTCGGGATTAACCGGGTAATGTCGACATTAATCGGACATCGGACCTTAACCGTAACATATCGATAATTAACTAATACCTTAACCGGTATAATCGGGTGCGTCCCAAAAGTGATTTTAAAATGACACCCTCAATATTGTTTTACTTTATTCGATAGAAAATGACTCTATGAATAGAATGACTCTATGAAAATATCATATGTCAACTTTTAACATTTTCTAATATGGTTTATTTGAAGTGGCAACATATGCAATTCATATCGACAGTTCGAATCGAAATACCAAGTGAGTAGTACCAAATTATTCGTAAAATAATCCTTTTCCAAATATGCTAATGAGCCACCCTCGTTCCATTTGAAAAAATTGAGATATGGCTAAAAAACGATTTGAGAATCTTTTAACCGGCCAGGACAAGACACTAAAAATATTAGATCATCAAATCTATTTTTCCAAGGCTCCTTGATTTAATTAGTGTTTTTAACACAGCTATGGCACTCTAGATTGAAATTTAAAATACATTTTTGTTTTAAGCGAAAATGTCAAAAGTTGACATACGATATGTCATTCTATTCATAGCGTTATAAAGTAAAAAAATACCGAGGGTGTCATTTAAAAATCAAAAGTTGTAGTAATTTCCGGTGAAACAGGAAGTGACCAAAAAACAATTGAATACGTCAATCAATCCTAATTTATGTCATATACTAACATACCAGATTTGGTTTATTTATCTGAAAGAATAAAAAAGTTATAGGGGTGAGCCACTTTTGAGACGCACCCGGTATATTATTCAGGGATTACCCTCACTATTCCAATACAAATATTTATTTTCGCCCCGATAAAAAAATCCTACTAACAGAAAAAAGCATCATATACTTATTTATGTAGGCTCACGTTTCCTAAATGGAGGGTTGACATAGACTCTAGATGTCAATCATCATGCCAAAGACCCATTTCAACCCGGGCTACGTCAAACGGCAAACAAAATACGTATGTATTCAAATATAGATCCCGGAGACTTTCATATATTAAGCGGGAGACGTACTGCTACATTTTAATATCTGGCTGGCATGCAAGTGAACCTCCAGAAAGGCTTTCCTAATATTTCCTACTATAATATTTCATATATCAAATTGTAATTTTCCCAAAACATGAAATGCACAGAAAGTAAAGGTCGTGTGTGGTTAAGTGAGGCGGTTTTTTATCGTTTTTATATTCAAAGTTAATAGGGTTTTTATTTTGAATGGTTCCCAGTTTTCACCTTTATGCGTTTTATTCTTAGAGAAATAAGTAAACGTAGAAGCACCCTAATATATAAAATAGAAAACAAATTTCCTGCAGTAGAGGTACATAATAAAACTACATAAGGATTCTTGCCACTTAACTGCTAATATAGAAATTCAATTCTACGCTGTGTCCGTCATTATGCGGATCAACCTGCTCTCACTACCGGTTTCGGAGCCCTACTCCATCATCAGGTGAGCTTGGGAGATCCACAAAATGACAACCACAGCGCAGAGATAGTTAATTCCGACTTGTCGGAAAGTATCGGTTAGATATCAAGTCCCGAACGGGAGACAGCGGCCTGCGTGCAATGGCAGCACTTTCGCACCACCGAGGCGCAACCATCGATAGTAAAAGGATGGTAAAAGTGATTGTCATTTTGTGGATCTCCCAAGCTCACCTGATGATGGAGTAGGACTCTGAAACCGGTAGTGAGAGCAAGTTGATCCGCATTATGACGGACACAGCGTAGAATTGAATTTCTATATTAGCAGTTAAGTGGCAAGAATCCTTATGTAGTTTTATTACCTAATATATAAATAGCATAGGTTTTAAACTAAAGAAAATAAAGTCCTTCTACTCTGGGTGCCAGCTCACCAAGGGATAGAAGGTAATAAAAAACAAACGATGTAGCTAGAAAAGGAGCAAACACTCCCAGGATTGTTTTGCTTCCCAAGTTGGAAACCTACTTAAAGCGGAACTTAAGAACCTGGAAAACTCTCTATCCGTAACCTGGAATAGGAATCCTCCAAAGGTCTAAGACACTCGAAGCTAGTTCTCAAAACTTACGACCGAGAAAAATCAAAGATTTTCATTGATTTAAGTAATAACAATCTTCGGATTGTCACGGGTTTTTAACGGGACACTGTTAAAAACACAATGAACAACTCAGTAGATTGAGGCTAAGAAACAACGGCGAATGCAGATTCTGTAGGAAAATGAGGAAACACCAGAACACCTCATCACGGACTGCGCCGAGACGACAACCATTCGTGCCATAAACTTTGGTACGACTGATATCGGAGATGGAGAACTAACTTGTGTAAAACCGTCTCAGATATTGGCTTTTGTCAAAGTCCTGAAACTGTATGATGACTTAAGCTTGATTTTCATGCATCCGACGATACGATGATACGATATTAATTATTTTATTGGTAGAATTTAATCCTCAACTGGTAATACCCTTCTGAGAGACGCTATTGTTTACATGTTTTCTCACAAAGGCAGTGCCGCCTCACTTGGCGCCACTGCCGCTCAGTCTATGCCTAGCTCTCTTACTGACACATCATTCTGCGCGGTAACAACTTTTTACATATCTATTTATAGCCGTAAGAAGTTTTTTATTTGAATCAACCCTGTTAAAACTTTTCGACTTCATGCATTTACTAGCAGAGAGCCTCATAAAAAAGCAGGTCCAACGCAGACTAACTATTCCTAATCTTCCACACTGCCTAAAAAAATTAAGGGATATTTTGGAAGATGTGGAAAGGCACATTTTGTTATATAGTTGTTGTTTTTTAAGACTTTTTCATATAAAAATTACTCTTTAAACATTTGAAATTCATGCCGTCATCTCTCAGACGTGTGTTATTTGTAGCGTACTAAAATTTCATGTTACCAGTTGAGGGTTAAAGACTTCTATTGGTTAGAAAATTACGCACTTTTGAAATTTACTGCATTTTAATGCCTCCGTTCATCGCATCGATTTGTTTGTGATTGGTGTCATTTTATATTTTCATTTCCATAACGATTTTGCTGTTTTACTTATAGTTTCAGAGCTAGCAACGTTTTCGGGAGAGAATTTTAAGAAAGCTTGTTCTATAATATATCTTTTGTGACGATCTACTGAACAGAGAACGGATCGCCTAGATGCCGATAGACGTTTTCGTTTACTACTGCGCATCACAAATTCGCCCTGTATTTCAGGAACTGAGGAGGGTAGGACAAACCTATGTATGTGTAGCATATTTAGTTTCATAAAAAATAGCAAAGTAATGTGAAAATCGTATCATTGTATCTCTACTCATAAACAATAAATCCCATAAAACACATTAAAATGGGATACCTTGTACAGATGTTATGCGCAGTAGCGAACCGGAGTAGTCTACCGGCAATCAGGCGGCCGGCACTTTGGTCAGGGGAGCACAGGAGAGCATAGCAAAAGACGTATTAAAGAACCAGCTTTCTTAAAATTCTCGTTTACCCGACGTCGCTAGCTCCTGTATTATTATATATCTATTAAGGGTAGATTAAATTTGTCAAAAAAGTGTCAAAACGTCCGTTATCGTACGATCTACGGAAGAAAAATGGTGCAGAAACGCTACGACCAATGGAAAGCACTGTTCATTAAAATGTTGTATCCTATGTTATAGGGCTTGTTTCTCTCCACAATTTCATGTCTCACTATGTACCGTTCGTGTCGGGGAAGGGATCATAGTTTCATAGTTGTGGATTTTCGAAAGAAATCAGTACATGTATATTATTTCGTATATTTTTTATTTTATTGATTTTATGGAAAGCCCTGTTCATTAACATGTTGTATTCTATGTTATAGAGCTTGTTTCTCTCTACAATTTCCTGTTTCACAATGTACCGTTTGTGTCGGGGAAGGGATCATAGTTTCATAGTTGTGGATTTTCGAAAGAAATCAGTACATGTATATTATTTCGTATATTTTTCATTTTATTGATTTTATGGAAAGCACTGTTTATTAAAATGTTGTATCCTATGTTATAGGGCTTGTTTCTCTCTACAATTTCCTATCTCACAATGTACCGTTTGTGTCGGGGAAGGGATCATAATTTCATAGTTGTGGATTTTCGAAAGAAATAAGTACATGTCTATTATTTCGTATATTTTTCATTTTATTGATTTTATGGAAAGCACTGTTCATTAAAATGTTGTATCCTATGTTATAGGGCTTGTTTTTCTCTACAATTTCCTGTCTCACAATGTACCGTTTGTGTCGGGAAAGGGATCATAGTTTCATAGTTGTGGATTTTCGAAAGAAATCAGTACATGTATATTATTTCGTATATTTTTCATTTTATTAATTTTATGGAAAGCACTGTTCATTAAAATGTTGTATCCTATGTTATAGGGCTTGTTTCTCTCTACAATTTCCTGTTTCACAATGTACCGTTTGTGTCGCTGAAGGGATCATAGTTTCATAGTTGTCGATTTTCGAAAGAAATCAGTACATGTATATTATTTCGTATATTTTTCATTTTATTGATTTTATGGAAAGCACTGTTCATTAAAATGTTGTATCCTATGTTATAGGGCTTGTTTCTCTCTACAATTTGCTGTCTCACAATGTACGGTTCGTGTCGGTACATCGGACCGTCGTATCAACCAATAACGGACGCATGAAAATCAAGCTTTATAAGTCAAGAAAGGGGGACACAATAGATAGATAAGGTCGCCTTGATTAACTTCCCCCTCCCATAAAATCTACAACCCACATTACAAGATTGACAAAAAAATCGCACTTCACTCTTAGGCTGCGCAAAGTTCTCATTTTATCAGCTAGTAATAGATAAAAGTGTATAATCAAATAACAGGTGACAGATAGAACCACTAATCGGTTTTATTTTTATTAAACAAATAAAATCTCTATTATTTAGAGCGCTTTTAAATTGAAAACGGGATATCGAGCGACGAGGAATTTGTTTTTATTTCATAACCCCCTGTGTGGATTTTTGTTAGTTTAATCCGGGAACAAAGTAGTTACGTGCGGATTTTTTGTGATTGGCAAACGGTGCTTCTGGTCGCTGTAAAATGCAATTAAAAAAAACGCGCGTCCTAGTGAAAACAACAGACGGTTTAAATCGAAAATGTATTAATTTTGCATATTAAAGTGACAGAAAAAATAGAGACAAAACACGACGAATTGTAGTTGAGCTGTTTAAAGGTAAATTAGTTCCATCAAAAACAGAAAATGTAAAAAAAGTCTACAAAAAAAATTGTGAGACATCCTGTAAAATTAAGTCAGTTGTAATCCGAAAAATATAATAACACCTTCACTGTAAAGGTCGAGTATTAGTGGCATTCTTGATGTGAATATGACTGTGTTTCTATGCCAACTAAATTCGGTGATCTCTAGTAGTAGAGGTCATGGGCTGCGTATTAATTGTCCCAAATATGCATACTCTTCTTCTATTTCCAATGTTGTATTATACCGTGCTGGCAACTGTTACTTTTGGGTCAGTACTTACATGAGAAGAAGTAAATCGCATAGGGATCTTATTAAGTCGGAGTGAGAGAAATGCGACGGTGTGCTGTTGCGGCGTTGCCGGTACGTCTTTCCTTATCAAGTAAAGTAAAATCACGATAGCAAACCGCTTATTTTTAAGACTTTTTTGTTCGAAAATATAACTAAATAAAATCATTAGATATGTTTCTGAGCATTTGAGATGGAATTATAAGGATATCGTTAGGGTGTCCATTTTTTATAACGAGGAAACGTCAGTAATGCGATTCTGCATCGATCTTTGCGATAATTTAAAAACTCAACTTATAACGCTACTTAAAAACCACTTTAGAAACTTTTTTTTATTTTGAAGATCGGATCTTTTACAATATGTTTAAATAAGAAAAATTCGATAAGGTTTTTTTTCCATTCAAAAATTTTAAACAACCCATCCATTTGCTTTTAGCGCATAGCAATTTTCAGCAATTTTGTAACTTTTTTATTTATAAAGATTTTCACATACTGTCTGCGAAGAAAATATAGCAGAAATATTAGAAAGGTTTCGAAAAAACTACAATCAATTATTTCTAATAAATTTCGAGATATCGATTTTTGAATTCAGAGTTCTAATAGCGACCACTGTCGAACACCAACTCAATTCCACTTATTTTTACCAAAAATATATGTAAATGTTTCTAACTTGCACTTAAAAATGTTCAAGCTATGGGGAAAATTACAACGACTCGTTGATAAATAAACAAATAAAGTATCAAGAGATGTAATTATATCGTGAAGCTGAACGCATGATGTACACCTCTCCCTAGAACTTTACCAAGTACTGACCATGTTACTGACAGAGGTAATGATTGGGTTGACCGGTCGACTGCGAAAAATCTGCTATACCCCCTTCCACGACGTCTCTTAGCAATGTGGACAGTTTCTCGGTTTATTTCATACGTTTGGCAACGTGTTTACTGTTCTCTCTTTGTTCAGTATATATAAACGCATTGTCCTCTTCTTACATACGGAAATCTCGATCCAAGGCTAACCTTTGCCAGCCCTTAGTATGCTATATGCTATATATAATGGCTTTTCCTCCTACCAGTCCGTTGATTAACAGTGTAATAACTAGCAAAACTAGCAGCTGTCACGTTAACTTTAAATCAACGAATTAAATCTGCATCGGCGAACAAAGACCAAGCATTACATAAAAGGAGAACTGTGTTATTCGAAGCCGGAAAAATGAAACAAGGTGTTTCAGTTTGCAAACTTGGCCATTACGAGAAAAACAATTCGGATGCTAAGCGGCTTAGGCTGCGGCGTTTTAAAACTGTTTGAAATCTGAGCGCAAAGCCGAAAAGTTTTCTTTCAAAGCCCAAACCACACTGCCATGACGGGTTCGTAGTTTTTGCATTCGTTGGGACGAGAAAACAGGCGGAATGATACTCTTTTCGTCGGAAAGTTTAGGTTATGTACCACTGAAATTTATATAAAAGTTTGTCTCAGGTAAGTTAAAATATTTTGAAAAAGAGTAATTTATCTAGGATCGTTTTTTTTTCTCAATAACAAGGGGCCGTCCTCTGCCGGAAACACTGCGACGTGTGAGGCCTGTTGTGTTTGTCCCCTTTCTATATCTGCACCCATTCTCCTATCCCTGTACCCTGCACTAACTTCTACAGGTCCTTGATAGGATGGGAGCATAGTTCCTCCGGTTCTAGCCTAGTTTTTCCAAATAAAAAATGTCGCTTGCGATCCAAAGCCTCGCAGTGACATTATGTGCTCCCCTGTTTCAGGATCTTTATCGCAGAGTCTGCAGCAAAGACTTCCTTGATACAGGTTGAGCTTGTTCAGGTAACACTTGACAGCCATGTGTCCTGTCGAGAGGTCTGTTGTAATCCCTCTAGGATCGGTTAATATAGGTGCCGTGTGGTGCATCGTAACACGGGACATAGAAAATCACATGTAAATTTTAAAAGGATCAAATATTATCTCCCCAGATAATTTTATGCCAAAGTTGTATTAGACTTTTTTTTAAGAGGAGTTAAAGTTATACCTTTGTCTAGATTTTTAATATGTTTTATTTGAAATAGTCATTTAAAAGTTATTTGTAAAAATCTACCTTCAAATTAGTAAAATTTATAATAAGGCACAGAGGCAGCTACAATTAAAAAACTAGCAGAAATGTGATTGAGTCATGGTTACATTCGATGTCACATTGTGTGTACAAAAAGTTGAAGGTACCAAACAGAATAATTTTCAACTTCTGAAAAAGTTACGATGGTTAAACGGCATTTAGCAGGAAGTAATATTCTTGCTGTATTAGATATATTCGCAGCTCAGTCTCCGGAAAGCCTATACCGAATAAGACAACAGTTTAAAGAATAAACCAGAGGTTTGAAACTAAAGGCACTAACGTATGAAGCACATGAAAGTTGAAGACAAAAATAATTTAACAGGAAGAAAACAACAATGTATTATTTGGGATACAGTAGGAAAAGACCACAGGATCTTTCGCCGAACAACTTCTTCCTGTGGAGCACACTCAAAAATCGCCTTGCTGGTCATATTAAATACAGAAAATTAGATGGGATGTAACTACACACTACATCTCTGTGGAATGTTAGAGATTCTCCCCTTAACAGATTTGTATTGCGAAGCGTGAATTTCATAATTATATGAGGTATTGTTTGGCTGTGAATGGGGGATTATGTAAACATTTTAATAATTAGTGTATATAGTTTAATAAAGTTCCTTTAGTTACAAATATTTCTTTTATTAATAAATTATTGTGGCTGATACCACTATGCGACATACAATATATCATGTCGCCGTCGCAAAAGTTAATATTTTTGTGATGTTTAAAAAAATATATATATTAAGCACATTAAACTGTTCATAATATTGCAGTTTATGATTAACGTTTCCTAAGCCAAACGAACGATTAATATTTCCAGTCAAATTATTCTGAATTACAGCACCGAAACTCCAAAATTAAACCTGAAATTCGGTCAATTTTCGTGAAGCCAAATGACGACGTTGCCATCTGTTGTCCGGCCAATGAAAACAGGAAATTGCCCAGTCGTACTACGTCTGAAATGACCGGTGATTAAATAACCCAGTCTGCTGACTGTCGTGCTCTCTGTCCCCGAAAAAAGCGCCATATTAATTGGGAAATGGATATTTGCCGAAACTAGTGGGCTCTCTAATGGACTGGTTATCCGATTAGCGTCGAGGGTAATTGGAGATATACTGGATTTTTTCTGGCTCGATGTTTTGATTAAGCCTGTTGAATCTGTTAATGTGTCCACTTTAAATGTTTTTTCTCTCTTCCTTTTTATGTCGTTTTAATATTAATTTTGTAGATTACTATTAAAATTGTTCAGTATCGGATAAAAAAACAAACTAAAACACTAATTTACCACAAAACACTAGATTTAGTACTTTATTTTCTTCAAACCACTGATCTGCAATGGTGCAAGTGATTGCAAATCAGTCTGATTATATTCATCACAACAATATTGATCAGCGCTAATTAACATTGGATAAGGAAAATAGAGCCAATTAGAAGATTCAAATAAATAATATCCAGGTCAGCAATTTAAAGATATTATTTTTAACTTTTTTTGTTGTGAATTTGAAATTCAAACAACAAAATCAGTGTGCGATCTAATAATATGCGTAATATTAATTGTAGTTATTATGAATAAATCAACTTCTACAAACTAGTTTCTAATGATCTACATGTTCGAAAGGGTTACCACCCTCCCTATTGCACAAAAAATGTATTTTTTGTTCAATTTTATTAATATCTCTTTGAACTTTCTTTTTATAGTTTCGAATGCATTTTGTACTCTTTATGGTAAATGTTGAAATGTATTGATTTCACTTTTACAAATAACGTGAAGTAATATCCCCCCCTCCGCCTTTTGGCGACAGGTCCATCAGGAACCTCGCTGGCCATTATACTGCTCTACTATTTCCAATCCATCTTCCGGGGAAATTATTTGATTGTTTATTTTATATTATATTTGTATTATTTTTTTATTATTTTATTGCATTTGATTTTCAATATTCAATGTTTTACCCCACGTCATTGGTAAATTTGACAGTTTTTCAATATTGTAACGATGAATAGATTAAATATTAAAAAACCGAGGCGAACTTGAAATTAGTTTAAATAAATTGTGTTCAAATGTCCGAAACAAAAAAAAATAAAGTGTGGCATATCGTTGTACTCACGAGACTGAATTCTTTCAAAACCTGAAATAAAAAATGCAGGTCCGTATTTAAACAATTAAGTTGACCTCTGTATCTCACAAATTATCAGCTAATTTGAAAATCTAAAAATACTGACAAATAGCCCTAATAAAGTGGCTATGAGAATCTGCAATTAGTTTTTTGATTTTAAGTAACGGCAGGAAAAAATTAAATTGATTTTCAAAAAATCCGTTTTTTCCAAAAAAATCAGCAATCCTTGAAATTTTTAGAACTTTTTTGATGGCATCTTGGTGAACATCAAGGCGCAACTTTGCCCCAATTTAACCATCTTCGTATCTATTACGGTTTCCGAGATACCAATGCTCGTACCTCGAATTTGTAGCACCCTGTATAGGGTACATCGTTGACCTAGAACTACGAAATTTGGCAAGTAATGCCGTCTTATACTACAAGTATAAGGATAGATCTGGAAACGATACTTTTGTAATTAAATTATTAAAAATATAGTCTTTAATACAGAATCTTCGGTGGCCGAGTCCGACCCGCACTTGTCCCGTTTTTTTTTAGTTAAAAAAAGATACAGGACATTTATGTTACTTTACTTAGATTACGTCTGACGCCAACCGAGAAAAAAACATTAATAGACTGATGCTAGAAACCGATCAACTGAAAAGACTTTTATCGCAGTCGGCAGACATCCATCTTCATTTCCTTTTAATCTTGGCCCTTTTAGGTGAGCCGGTCTGTTAATATGTCCGCAAAAATAACTTTTGCTGATGGCGAAAAATCTTCCGATTAAATCCATTAGATTGATTTGAAGCAGTAGATTAGTTTGGTGGAACTTTGATTGATATATGATATTTTTTGGAGCTTGGAAATGAAAAGATATGTCGGTGAAATGAGTACTTTCTTGATTTTGGAAACTATTTAATTGAAATGTGAAAGTTCGAGTGCGGATTTTTTTCTTTTTTTATCTACAGGGTGTCGCTTAAATATTATATCTCTTATAAGTGTATATCGTCTTTTAAACGATGTGCGATTAATTTGTTGTTAAAAAGAGAGAAACTCGTGTTCCAATAATGAATCGACAATAAAAGGAAACGTTGTTCCCATAATAGTCAACAACGCCAATCAAAACTTCTGGTCAAAATAATTAACACATTTTTATTTACTTATTATAACACAATTAAAACATAAAAACATCCATTGTGGAAAAAAGAGCAAAAAAAATGTTTGCAATGTTGGTAACACTTTTCTTCGGTATCCTGATAGGCATGGAAGGGATTTTTCGAAATTCCAGTTCTAAGCGGGTGAAACCACCCCTCAAATATTACAATATTTTTTATTTAAAAAACGATCAAGTTTCCGAAAAAACGCTTAAAAACGTATATTTTATCTTGTTTTTTTATATATTTTAAGATTTTTTAAAAATGTATACAGGGTGTTTCGAAAAATCTGGTCATTGATTAATCACAATCCTGCTTAAGCGCTTGACGTAAAAAGCTGATTTTTGGAAAACAGATTGACTTTAGGGTGTAGAGGTTCGATAAGAAGGGATTTTTCGAAACTCGAATTCTAAGAGGGTGAAACTATCCCTCAAATATTAAAATATTTTTTATTTAAAAACCGGTGAGTTTTTCGGAAAAACTCTTAAACACGTATATTTTATTTTGTTGTTTCGCATATTTTAAGATTTTTTATAAATTTATACAGGGTATTTCATAAAATATTACCATTGAGTAATCACGATTCTGCTTAAACTGCTTGACGTTTAAAGCTGATTTTTGGCAAACGGATTGACTGTGGAGTGTAGAGGTTCGATAAGGAGGGGTTTCTCGAATCTCAAATTCCAAGAGGGTGAAAACGCCCCTCAAATATTACAATATTTGTTATTTAAAAAACGGTTAGCCTTTCGGGAAAACGCTTGGACAAGCATAATTTATTTGTTTTTTTTACATACCTATTTTGAAATTTTTTAAAAAATCATACAGAGTGTTCCAAAAAGTTGGGTCATTTCTTAACCACGATTCTGCTTAAACTGCTTGACGTAAAAAGCTTATTTTTGGCAAACGGATTTTTCGAAAGCCAAATTCCAACGAGATGAAACTACCCCTCAAATATTACCAAGTTATATAATAATATCGCCAAATTGTTTTTTCTCATGCTGACATAAATGTGAGAAAATTTTATCCAATTTGTATGTTAATGGAAATTCTTGCTTTGCTTTATCATCAACATTACAAATGATTAATTCAACGCGAACGAAGTCGCTGGTACACGCTAGTATTACTATAAAAACTTGAAGAATGCTTAAATGCAAAAACTGAAGGACAAAATCCAAACAATAAAGTAAAAATAAAGGTTATGTTCTCATTTTTTTCAGAATATCAAATAAATTATGGAAACTTTTCAGGCTAAAAACGGGTTCGAAATCTTTGTAAATGTGAACCACATTTGTTTCTTAAAAGTTTCGAAAAATTGACACTGATATTTTTATTGTTATAGTTTATTTAGCGGAACCATATTTTGGCAAAATGTTTCGAAACAAAAAGCTATTTACGAAATATATGTATCAAAAATGTGTCGAATTAACTCCAGAACTTTTGTGTCTTGACATAAACACCATTACTGTTTCGAAACTGTTTCGCAATGTTATTTTGTGTCTAAAAATGCTATTTCGGTAGCCTCTACGGGTAAAAAACTCCAGTTTTTAGTACCCTATGCACTATGTAAACTTTATGCGTCTACATTTAATTTTCCCTCATTTTTTCCTACACTTAACTTTAAAAAACACAAAACAAATATGAACAAAATTTGAACAATATCTCAAAAGGTCCGCCATCCCTGCTCTAGACGTTTTATAATCTTGCGGTTTAAACCAAGACCGATGGTGGATACTGTCGCGAAAAGATTAAGGCAGTGGCGGAACTATAGAGGGGGGTACAGACGAGAGAGTGTACCCCACTCTCTCGCCCGTATCTGGGAGTTATAGCAACGCAGCGACCCGTATTCCAACTTCCAGCCCTGGATGTTATTTAGAGCTTAGGGGATTTGGGGTGCTTGCGGGCCGCTAAATTCCCGTTCTAAACTGTCTCTTAATCCGGGCCTGGGCTTCGAATAAAATTTAACGTTTTGTGTGGCCGGAGGGGGGGCTAATCGGATTCTTGGAATGATATTTTCGGCCCAAGCATTATTTCACGCTCTGTTTCGTCTTTTTCATCGATTCGGAGCGGGCTCGATAGCCGGAGTTTCGGAAGTTGGCGTTATCAGATTCGCCAATAATATTGGCCGGATTGAAATAATTAAGGCGCTCGGATGGGCTGGAGTATTTAATTACCAACTTAACAGATTATTTTCTTGGTATTTGTTTCAGAAGTTTTATCGAATAATAAGATTATTTTATATTTTTTAGCAGTTTACCAATCAAATTTCTAATTCTTATCTCTCTGTTTGATTAAATCCAATTTGAAATATTCAACTTTTTTTTTGTTTAATATACTGGGTGTTTCTCAAAAGTGGCTCACTCCTAAAACTTTTTTATTTTTTCAGATAAAAAAACGAGACTTGGTATATTAGTATTCGACATAAATTAAAATTGATTAACGTATTCAATTGTTTTTGGTCACTTCCTGTTTCACCGGAAATGACTACAACTTTGATTTTTAAATTACATCCTGAATAGGATGACCGAGTCGACCAAGGATATTGAATTGGACCGAATGGCTTTTAAACTGATAAGAATGCGTTCTGCTTACAGTAATTTATATATTTTTATTTTCAGAACCATGATATGCCTAGGAATAAAAATAAAAGTCTATATTCCAAACAAAAATATTTTGTAGCAACAAATAATGATATATAGAAGGGGCATTAAAAATATGAAAGTACATTATTAAATTAAACAATGGATTTGCTTTTGCCAGACATTTTTTGTGCGAGAAAACCTAAAAACAAAGATCTTAAGACAAAAAAAATATGGCGGAAGTCAACACTGTTGGGCAAAAATGCCGTGAGTTACTTCGAGAAAAAGATGATACGACTGGACTCCAGATATCTTTACAAAACTAAGTTTTAAAAATGTTTCACGCATTAATATATTTTTCTTTTATTTTTAGGTGAGTTCAGATGATTGGGTGATACAGTGGTAAGCCTTAAATATAGTAGATTTTTTTATTTAAATTAATTTCAATGTATTTTTAATTATACTATCTTTTCTTTTAAAAATCTTTAGGGCAAAAATTAAAACTTCTTTAATTTTCTTCATAATAGAAAAACAAAAAGACCTAAACTACGCTATTATTCCGCAACTATTTACACTTGAAATTGTACCTACCTCGGTCGACTTAATTATCCGTCCATTCATTCTCGTTGTCTGGAGCAAAAAGGGAACAATAAGGAACACCGGGAATATTCCTTAATTCGGTTCAATTATGTAGAGATTAATTTGCCTCTAATATTTATTCCCGTTTCCTATCTTCTCTCTAATCTCTTTTCGGTTTGGCAGGAGTTAAGACCGACCCAGTCGAAGATTTATGAGTTTTTAGATTAATAATAACTTAATTATTCATTAATATCGGTTAGAAGACCGACAGCAAGATTGTTCTTGCTGAAAAAGTAGCTTAAACCGTTTTTATTTTTTTCCGAAATTATCAAGTTGGTTGAAAATTTTCTCTTATTTTATTTGGCGAACAAAAAATACTTACTTATATAGGGTGTTTTAAAAAATCCATCCATGTTTTAAAAAAGCCATCTCTCGTTGAAAGATTCCTCACGTAAAACTAAGATTTATTTTTCATATCAACATAGGTCCGATTCTGCTTTGTTTGGTAGCTAGAGGGTGTTAAAATCTTAATATTTTTTCGATTTATTATAATTTTCTTCCAAATACTTTTAGCGTTTCGAATGATATTTTGAGGATAAAAATTACTATAAATGCGGCATATTTATTTTAATGCTAAAAAAGTGTCGACATATTCACCAGGGACGTGCATATGGGTTATCGCTGTAATATTTTTCTAAAAAAAAACATGTACGCCACTGACTTTTTTTTCTTTTGTTAGCGAAATAGTGTAAGCAGTTTAATGCCGATTAAAAGTTGTCTCTTGATATTTTGTTGATTTCGGTTTCCTTGATGGGATAAACGCAATTTTATTAATTTGCCTTAATCCAAGTCAAACAGCAATCTTTAATAAAAATTTAATATCATTAACATGCGAAAGTTTCAAATAAGTACTTACTGGTTATAAAAAATATGAAAAAAAGTTCCTATAAACATGGGTATGGAAATAGATAGTTTTAGAGTTACAGGATGTTAAAACATTTTAAAATTAGTTTTTTTTGTAACTATCTTAAATACCATAATATTTTTATTTGAATTAGGTTGGACTAATAGTAATAATAACTAATAATAATAATATTTAATAATAAATTATATATGTGAGTAAATTATATATAAAAAAAAATTATGAATTTTATTTTTATTTTAATTTTATTAATTGACATTAATAAAGGGTATAGCCGGATTAATATAGGAAATCTGCTCCCGCGGCTTTTTGCCTCGCACTCAAGGGATCGATTTGGTGTCGAATCAAAATAATTCACCTAAATTTTTAGCTGTTTAACTCAAACGGTTTTTGAGATTTTCGAAAAAATCTGTTTTTATTTTTATAAAAAAGAAGAATGAAATTATTGGGCCACCTACAGTAAGATTAGCCATGAAACATGGCTAAAATACAACTACCCGTAGAAACTTAATGTTTCTGCCTTCCGGCTCATGAATACGGGAGGAATCAGCAACGATGAACTCGCAATCCTGAAAAAAGAAAAAGGGAAAGCAAACGAGGCACTAGACACTAGAGATGAGCAAAACCGCGATTTTCCAATCGCAGTTGAAACTGCGATTGTGATTTGTAAATCGCTGTCATAAAAATTACGGGCCCCTGATTGCGAATGTGATTTTGCGATCTAGTCTAGGCCGATGTGTTGGGAGCTGCGAACGAAAATCACAATCGCCGCTCTTCGTTGGCGTGCCCACTCCCGATGCCGCGCCGATGCCAACGAAAATCGCAATCGCAATGCTGGGATGAGCTGCGATTTTCGTTCAGCTCCTCGTTCGCCTGCCCACTGCCGTGTTGATGACGCGCCGCCGCCAGCCGGTGCGTACGAGAATCGCAATATTGCGATTTTCGTTCCCAGCTCATCGTTCGGCTTCTCAGTGCCGTGTCGATGCACCGCCGGTGCAAGCGAAAATCGCAATGCTGTGATTTTCGTTCGCAGCTCTTCGTTCGCGTGCCCACTGCGATTGCAAATCTGCAAATCACAACTGGTGTAATATTGGTTGCCTAAAAATCCAAAATCGGCAGATATATGTTTCAATCGCAAGTCGCAGTTTGTTATGGAAAGGAATCACAGGTTGCGATTGCGAATTTACAATCGCTGCGATTAAATCGCAGTTTGCGATTTTCTGCTCATCTCTACTAGACACCATTTGCAACCTGGTTAAGCAGTAGCTCACAATTCGCAAGCATTACTACCAAAAAACCGCTGCGGAGGTACTTCAACATACCTCGCCGCTATCACCTTGGTCCAGAGAAAACAATAAACAAAAGATGTTATCGTGGGGACTATAATAAAAAAGAAGAATGAAATTATTGGGCAACCTACAGTAATATTAGCCATGAAACATGGCTAAAATACAACTACCCGTAGTTTTTTGGTAGTAACGCTTGCAAATTGTGAGCTACTGCTTAACCAGGTTACAAATGGTGCCTAGTGCCTCGTTTGCTTTTCCTTTTTCTTTTTTCATGATCGCTAGTTCATAGTTGCTGATTCCACCCGTATTGATGAGCCGGAAGGCAGAAACACTAAGTGTCTACGGGTAGTTGTATTTTAGCCATCTTACTGTGGGTGGCCCAATAATTTCATTCTTCTTTTTTATTATAGTCCCCACGATAACATCTTTTGTTTATTTATTTTTTTTTCTAATTCTTAGAAGTCTAAGGCGTCCCATACATTATCAAACAAATTGCTCACACACAAATTCAACACAGGCTGTTGCGCAACGAGTTGCCAATGTATGATAACGTTTGATGCGTTGCGCAATTGTTTGATTAGTTTAAAGAAACAAAGAGAACGTTTAGTTTAAAGAATGTTTGAATTCTTTTGTGCAACAGGCGTTTGCGCAACGCGTTGTGTAGTGTATGCGCTTTGTTGTGCAATATTTTAGTTCTTTTAGATCCTTCATCCAAATTTTTTGTTTTCTTTTTCATTTTTTGGTATCATTTTCTATCATCATCTATCAACATCTAGGGTATATATGATAATAATTGACGCAATGGCAATTGAGGACATGATTGTTTCTGAAACAATGCACAACTTTTAATAAAAAGTTTGGTCAAAATTTTACTAAGTGCATGGGTGAATCAGTTGTGCAGCGGAACGTTGCGCATCGCTTTGTTGCGCAATTTGTTTGATAATGTATGGACCGCTTTAGACATGAAAAAATAATATGATCATGATTCTTAAACGAATAGTCGATTTTTAGCAGAGGAAAGAAAATTAAAATCTTCATTTTTTTAACATTTGTGAAATATCTCACTCACTAAAAATCGTCAGAAAATGTCTTTTATACTTCTTTATACTCAGGAATTTTTTAGATTTTTTTGAAGTGGTGGAACAATATGATTTTTTTTCTAAAATCTTCTGGTTTTAACTTATATTTTTGATTTAAACTAATCAAAAAATTATTTAAAAATAATAATAAAAAATAAAAAAGTGCGTTAGAAAATAAATTTTTTCATTAAAAATACATCCTTGCCTGGCATAAACATAAAGATTATTTTAAAAAAGTCCGAGAAGATTTGAGAAAAAAAAAAGATTTTAGAAAAAAATGAGTTTTTAATTTTTTTCATATTGTTCCACCACTTCAAAAAATTCTAAAAAATTCCTGAGTGTAAAGAATTATAAAAGACATTTTCTGACGATTTTTAGTGAGTGACATATCGTTAGATCAACGTCAATCGTCAAACGTTAAAAAAATTAAGATTTTAATTTTCTTTCCTCCGCTAAAAATCGGCTATTCGTTTAAGAATCATGATTTTTTTCATGTCTCAGACTTCTAAAAATTAGAAAAAAAAATCATCATTAATTAATTTTGAATTTTACTATAAAAATAAGAATAAAATTGAAAAAACAGGTTTTTCAGAAAATCCTGAAAACCGTTTGAGTTAAAGAGCTAATAATTTAGGTGAATTATTTTGATTCGACACCAAATCGATCCCTTGAGTAGGAGTCAAAAAAGCCGCGGGGCAGATTTCCCATATTAATCCGGCTATACCCTTTGCGTTTATCTCATAAAGGATGCTAAATTCGACAAAATAACAAGAGATAACTTTTAATTGGCATTAAACGGCCTACACAATTTTGATACCAAAAGAAAAAAGTCAGTGATGCACATGCTTTTTTAAATATTCCAGTGATGAACCCATGCGAAGCACTCAAAAATTTTCCGGATAATTTCAAAAAAAAATATAAAATTTCAACATTTTTTTTTTGCAGAAAAAAACTCATGGGCGTTTACGCATTAAGGACCACTTAAAATACTTGCACTTATTTCTGGAACACACTGTATATTCAAGAATGTTTAAAAATTGTAAGATGTTCGTTATTTTACTTACGTTTTCTAAATAACAATTAAAAGAATAATATCTACAGATAACTTTCTCTAACTAGTTATAACATTACACGTAAAATACAGAGTCAGAACTAAAGTTTACAGCACAAGCCGAAGTAAATAATTCTTCAGGTAGACAAGGTAAAGCACGAAGTTTGAATAATTAAAATAACTTTATTTAAACAGTACAATTTCTTAGCGTAATGCATTTTTGTTTGCAAACCTTCGCCATTAAAGCCATTCGTGCTACCGCTCGCTGTATTCGCTCGGCGTTAAAATGTTTTATAATGCACTTCTTGTTGGCCTCGTATAATAAATCTCCTTAGTCATGATGTATTGTGGCGATATTCGGAAAATACGGCTGCGTTTGTTGTTGTGTGTAGTTTTCTCCGGCTCTCTATTTTTCACTAAGTTTTTCGATTATTCTTTGGGATAAAGCTTTTTAAACTGTAACGTTTTTGGGAGGGCATGGAAATAAAGAAGGAAATAAGAACGTTTATTGAAGAACGATATACAGGATGGTCCGAACTGTATTCCGGAAACTTCGCCAGCATATTCTGCAGATAAAAATAAATAAAAAACTTCGTCTAAATATATGTCCTAAAATGCTTAGTTTCGGAGGCACAGGGGGTACAAGTTTCACATTTATGTCGATTCTTTCCAAATCATTTCTAAAATAAGGTTAATATTTGGATGAAAATTGGTGTCTGGAAGTTTCCTGACAAGAGAAATTTTTGATGTCAATATGACTGATATTTGTAAAATATGACTGATATTTGTACACACTTACATGTGTTTTAACTGTTTTGAAAAGAAATAACTTTTCTCTCTCGTACGTACCTATATAAAACTACTGAGTGAAAAAATATACATTTTCGTGATTTTTTACGTAAAAAGGTTCTTGGTAAAAATTGCTACGAGCAACCGTTTTCAAGATATTTAGTTATTAATTGAAATAGTCAATACATGTCATTATTGACAAAAAAATAAACATGTCCAGTAGATAGTTATTTGACTGAAATGATTAATTTGGGAACTTTTTATTTTTTTAAATTAATTATAAATTTTTCTTCGAAAAAATGATGATAAAACAGTTTCTATTGAACTTTTCCCACAAAAATCTTTCAAATTTATAATTTTAGTCTAATAACTATTTAGTCAACATGTTTAATTTATATCGATAATGTCCGGGTATTGATAATTTAGATTCCAAATATCTCGAGAATCATAACTCGTAGCGATTTTAAATTAGTAGCGATTTTATATAGTAGTACTAGTCTTCAAACCAGTTAAACAATATGTAGGTGGCGCCTTCTACAATTAGAAGTCATTTTGACATTAAAATCAAATTTATCATATCAAAAAACTCCCAGACACCAATTTTCATTCAAATATTGACATTACTTCAGAAATTATTTGAAAAAAAATCGAAATAAAAATGAAACTTCTACACCCTGTATCTCCGGAACTAAGCATTTTGGGACATACATTTATACGAACTTTTTTATTTATTTTTGTCTACAGAATATGCCGAAGTTTCCGGAATACAGTTCTACTATTATACAGTACTGTATAATTAATAAAAAACTGTATTAAAAATTATTTCTATTATTTCTATTAAAATTTTATTATTAATTATAAAGAATATATGGTTATCAAGTACTATCTAAACAAGCTCAACCTGTATGAAGGAAATCTTTGCTGCACACTCTGCGATAAAGATCCTGAAACAGCGGAACGCATAGTATATCACTGCGAGCCTCTGGATCACAAGCGATACTTTCTAATTGGGAAACATCGGATACCATTCCATCAACCACAAACCAATGCGAGGCACAGGAGTAGGAGACTGGTTGCAGATATAGAAAGAGAACAAACACAATACACAGGTGGCAGTGTTTCCGCCATAGAATGGTCCCATGAGGGATAGGAGTATTTGGGTCGAAATCTAAATACTCCAAACGAATGCACACCTAAGATACGCACCTAAGATGCGTACAACTTATCTCAGATAGAAACTATCGGAAACAAGAAGTAGTCTTTTTATCCGATAGTCAAGAGCTTAAAGAGTAACCAACCTCAGTAACCATCAATTCGAAGTTGGTTAAAGACTTCCTAGAAAAAATTGAACAAATTAGGCAAAAAAAGTCTTCCTATTCTGGATACCAGCTCACCAAAGGGTAGAAAGCAATGAAAAAGCAAAAGATCTAGATAGAAAAGGAGCGAACACTTCAGGCACTAACTAGACCAGAACCGTTCTGCTTCCCAAGTGGAAACCAAACTTAAATCAGAGCTCAAGAACCTGGGAAATTTCATCCGTTATCTGCATTGGGAATCTTCCAACGGTCTATGACAGTCGAAGAAATTTCTCAAGGCTTACGACCGAGAAGAATCAAAGATTTTCCTTATTTTAAGTAAGAACAATTTTCGGACTGTGACGGAGATTTTAACCGGACCCTGTCTCCTCAATGAACACCTCAGTAGATTGAAGCTAAGAAACAACGGCGAATACAGATTCTGTGGGAAAATAGGAAAATACCTCATCACTGTGTGCGCCGAGATGACAACCAGTCGTGCCATAAACTTTGGTACGAACTAACCTCTGTAAATGTACACCCCAGTATCCTTCAGGCAGAAATCTACGCTATCGAAAGATGTGTACTATTTATCTTAGATAGGAACTATCGAAAACAGGAAATTGGCATCCTATCCGATAGTCATGCAGCACTAAATGCGATCAACTCAGTAACCATCAATTCGAAGTTGGTCAAAGAATGCCTAGAGAAGCTCAACAAGTTAGGCAAAGAAAATAAAGTCCTCCTACTCTGGGTGCCTGCTCACCAAGGGATAGAAGGCAATGAAATAGCAAATGATCTAGCTAGGAAAGGAACGAACACTCCACTAACTGGACCAGAACCGTTCTGTTTTCCAAGCCAACTGAAAGCGGAACTGAAGAATCTGGAAGACTTCAACCGCAACTTGGAATGGGTGTCCTCCAACGGTCTAAGACACTCGAAAAAGTTCCTCAGAACCTACGACCGAGAAAAATCAAAGGTTTTCCTTGATTTAAGTAAAAAATCTTCGAATTGTCACGGGGTTTCTAACAGGACACTGTCTCCTCAACGAACACCTCAGTAGGCTGAAGTTGAGAAACAACGGCGAATGCAGATTCTGTGGGGTATATGGTAACACCAGAACACCTCACCACTGAGTGCGCCGAGACGACGACCATTCGTGCCATGAACTTTGGTACGGCTGATGTCAAGGATGGAGAGCTGGCCTCTGTGGAGCCCTCTGTGGTCTCAGATACTGGCTTTTGTTAAAGCCTTGAGAATGTATGATGAATTATAACTCGTTATAACTCAAGAAAGGGGAACACACAATAGATCTGTAAGGTCGCGGTGACTAACTCCCCTCCTATACATTCTACAACCTCTGTAAAACCGTCTCAGATAGTGGCTTTTATCAAAGTTTTGAGACCGTATGATGAGTTATAACTCAAGGAATTTGGAGAAAATAGATCTATAAGGTCGCAGTGATTAACTCCTCCCTTCCCCATACAATCTACAATCTACAACGGTACCATAATAAAAATTAATTATAATGATATTTAAATAAATGTTTATACAAAAAAAGATATATTTCTTTTTAAAACTTCCATGAAAAGTATACGTTAGGGGTTAGGGGTAATAAAAATGCTTCTTACTAGAAAACCCGATTACGAAATTCTTTCTAGATACAAAACAACCCAAAATTATTTTTCCGTTACTCGTATATTTCGAATGCAACTGTCTGAACGTGGGTCTTCTAGGTCATTCTGGCTTGTTGTCGACCGAAAACATACATGCAAGTGTTTTATTTTATTCTTACCTTGTGTCCTGAAGACCAACGACCATTAGATTGTCGTGGATAAGGCTATAACCATTCAACTGTGATGTCTACACATAGCGTGTTTCTTAACGACATGCTAATATTTAAAGCAATCATTTTTGGACCTATTCTAAAAGAAAACTTTGTATGACTGAATGTATATCCTAAATTCCTTAATTTTTGAAATTTTATGTGATAAAATTTAATAATCTAATATGATGAAACTTTATGTAGGTACGCCTTCTATGCATCAAAATGCACTTTTGATGTATAAACAATTTTATTTATTTCTATCAGTGGCGTTTGTACAGGTTTTATATTAAATAATTTTGGAAAAAAATGGAAATGCTTCTAATTATCTTAAAATAAATATTATTTTCAATATTTGAGGCGTCAAGTTGCAAAACCCGCCTTATCCATTTTTAAAAAAAATGTCTTAATGACATATATTAATAGTGGGACCCTGAAATCTACATAAACAAAATAAATAATCCCAAACTGTAGTAAAAGTCGCCTATTCCTATATAAAATTCACTACCAAATTACATTACAGCAACAATCCGTTTATCCACTTATATTTGCTTTTTATTGTCATTATTGTTACAAATCCCGCATTTTTTGTAAGTTTTTTACACAAGTATAATATTACTACTGACGTCTTTTCAAATCCTTACTTATTTTTAATAAAATAATATATTTAATAAATCAAGTTAGGATGCTAATACCGTATGATCGAAAAAGAAAAAAGCGTTCTTCATTTTATAGCCAATATGTATCATACTGCAACAAAACCTGCCTTAACCGAATTATTTTTGTGTTTTTTCTGTTTAAAAATTAAATATTATTTTTTTATTTCTAGTAAAACGAGATACAAACCAATGATTCCACTCAATGGACATGTTTTTTGTAAATTGACGCTTCAAACATTTGCTAAAACAGTTTTTGGTTATTATGTCATAACAACATTTGTGGGACAAGGCGGGTTTTGCAACTTGACGCCTCATTTTCATTCTACAAATGAACGAAAATATTGAATATATATTTTATTAACGTTTGAAAAAAAATACGAATATGAAAAAATATTTTTGTTCTTTTAATTTCAATTTTTTTTTAAAAATGGATAAGGCGGGTTTTGCAACTTGACGCCTCAAATATTGAAAATAATATTTATTTTAAGATAATTAGAAGCATTTCCATTTTTTCCAAAATTATTTAATATAAAACCCGTACAAACGCCACTGATAGAAATAAATAAAAATCTCCAAGAAATTGTCTATTTTCTTTTTACAGAAAGTTTGAAGCTTTTTGGTTTTACTTTATTAAGTAATTGTTAATTTTGAAGTTTAACTTGATATATCATTTTAACAGAACGTCAACGATTTTTGGAGATCGTATCCCAAGTAGCAAAATGAAATTCTAAAAGGATTGAATTATTTTATAACAGCCGAATAGCGTTGTCTTAAGGACTGCTTGATTTTATTAAGCGTTTGGTTTCGACCATTCTGTTTTTTAATTAAAGTTGTCATATTAAACTATTTTCTAGTGGTTTTTACAACGTATCCTATAACGCATTAAACGATAATTTCTTTTAGTATGATATAACACTTAATAATACAATGCTATATGATAACAAACATATTATTTTATTAGACTCTTATACCCACCATGTAAGAGTTCTATAATATTCACATAACTAGTAGTCACAAGATCATATAATAGTTACTTAAACTTGTCTTATTAAAGTTGTATTACGTTCTATGATAGAATGTTTTATTGCGTTAAACTACGGTGCTGTATACAACACCAGTTATATAGCCTTATATGATAAAATTGTGATTAACAAAATAAATTCGCTGTAATATCTGCATTATAAAACTGTTTTTTGTTTTTTTTTGCTTCCAACGACGGAAAGAGATATACGAGTACTTTCCGAAACGTTAAAAAATTTTTTGTCCGTTAGGCAAATTTGTTTATTAGTGCTGACAATTAGTCTCCGTTGGATTAACACAGAAGTGTTAACAAACAATAACTATTTTATTTTGTAGATTTTCTTACAGTGGTAAAATATCCACAGACTTTTTTGGAGAGATGAGTCCGCCATAGAGGTACAGACATTTTTTAATTTCTTTTTAGTTGGAGATTGGTTAATATCATGGATATTAACCAATCTTATGATGTTGAAATATCTATGTAATACGTATGGTCTAAAGTGACTAGTTCTTAAGAAATTTATCGTGTTTTGACGACGGCTGTTGCACAGGGGACGGTCATAAACCTAGAGACCACTCTCCAGAGGTTAGTTTTATAGAAAAATCGAGAGTAAAACTGTATAATATACTCCCCGTGTAGTTGTTTCTGGCAGATAATGCCTGTTTCTATGCTACAGGCAACCAGGAAAACATATTTGAGGCCGTTTTACGTGCTAACGTTAAAATATTATGGCATATTGAGGTATACTATACTGTAAATGTTGTTATTAATATAAAATAGAATATGTGTTTTGTGCCTCTTTATTAAAGTTTGATTGTTATGGGTAGTAAAGTTGATATTCTGTTATAAAATTTTAGTAGGTTTATATAGTAGATATGTATGTGAGATTTAGGAAGATCACAACGAACCAACTAAAATTTTTATATTCGTAACTTAATTGATATCTGTATACTTATCTTATTCAAATTTATCCTCCGAAATTTTACTTTCTCGCTACTTTAGTTTTTACATTACCATGGACTCCAAAGACCTATTTTAGCAAATAAGACTTGTAGTTTGCATCTTGCACATCGTAACAGTCCTGGCTTTTTCAGTTTTTGAAGTAGAAGTGTGATATATTTTCAAAGGATTTTTACCTAATTTCCAAATGTTCTTGTAGGTACTACCATACTTTTTATTGACTAACTCTGCTGGACTTGTTGCGCTATAGTTTTTTCATATTTTCTAATATTTGATTGTTCTACAAATGTTTTTTATTGGAATATTACTTTCAAGTATGCTTTTAAAATCACAAGCAAACAACCAAAACTTTTATATCCGTTAGGACAGTATTACACCATCAAATTTCTTTGTCAAAGATTTTATTTTGCAAAGAATTTGACAGTGTAATATGTGTGATTTTATAAAACATTGTATATGTAACAAATGTCAAATTTTTCATCAAATATCTTTTATAAAAGATCTATGACAAAGAAATTGGCTCAAGTTTCGTTTACTTGAAATCAGTCATGTAAGAAATATTTATTTATTTAATATTTGGAAGCTTTTTCGAATGGTATGTCATAAAAAATTTACTGCAGAAATGCATCCTTGTCGGTTTTTCAATTTTCGAATAGCTGAAACCAGTTACATGCAAAACTTCTTGCAGAAGTGTACCATTTTTATTTTTTAATAAAATATTGTAAAATATAGCAAGACTTGAAAAGTACTATACAATTGGAATTCTTAAAAAGACGCGTTTTAGTTTACATCGTGTTTTGATTGCTTTGGTTAGGTTTGTTTTGGTTTCGTTTGGTTTGTTGGTTCATTTTTGTTTATTTTGGTTTTTTCTCGGTATGGTATTGATGTCTAAATTACAATATCTACTAGGTTAAGTATACATACCTACACAAGAAAAGTGTTTAGAATATAAAGCAGGAACACGTTTTAATGTAACTGATTTCAGTTATTCTAAAGTGAAAAAAAAAGAATTATGCATTTCCGCAGAGAATATTTTATGATTTTGTGTTTGGGGAGGCTTTTATATACTGGATGTTTTGTTGTTTTTTTTTATAAGTCATTTCAGGTAAAAAAAACGTGTAAAAGCGCTGGCCTTACTTAATTGATATCTGTATACTTATATTATTTAAACGTATCCTCCGAAATTTTAGTTTCTGACTGCTTTTATTTTTACATCAACATGGCCACTCAAAACACCTATTTCAGCAAATATTATGACTTGTAATTTGCATCTTGCACATCATAACAGCTCCGGCTTTTTCTATTTTTAAAGTAGAAGGTCTGTTATTTTCCTAAAGGTTTTTAACGTAATGGCCAACTTCCAAATTTTCCTGTAATTTTTTTTATTCACTAACACTGCTTGGACTTTATAGTTTTATCTCATTTTCCAGCACTTACGGATTCACACAAAATGGCATATTGGCACTTTTAAAACTTCTGTGGTACTGTTAATAGGTCGATCCCACTTGCGATGTCAGCATGTAGTTCGTATTTTCTAAATAAACTCCTGGATTTCCTTCATAATTCTTTTATTCCGTCGCAGTACTCAAAATTACAGAAGAACGACCCGATACACTCAATCGCCTGTTTTTAACTAACTATATCGAACATTGTGTTTCTCCCTACCTATCGTTATCGTTATATAATATCTATAGCGCCCCATACACGGAAATACCCGGCCTTCGGATGAAATCCTTGCGTTTGTGGGCAAGACCAAGTCTTTGGCAGGCAAATCCTTTGGCGGACTAAGCCTGTCAGAGGCCAAGTCCGCGGACTTGGCCTTTGAGATTAGATTTCTCTAGTAAAACGAAGAACTAACTTTCAGACGTTTTTGTTCTTTAAGCGAAAATATGGCAATTTTTATTTCGATAAACATTTATCTACAGTATGTTCCCGGACTGTCTTTACAAAAGGAAAAACTTTTCTATTATTGACATTTTGAGAAAAATGCATACTTATATTAATAATACTTTATAAAAAGTTTTGCTTGTTTTAAAATGGTTGATCCAGTTTATACTTTTTCCATTTTTCAGTCTTAAAAATAAAAATGCGTTTATGGTAATATAAATTCGCTTTCATTCTTATATAGATTGTTTATTCATACCGTGCTGGCAACTGTTATTTTTGGGTCGGCATTTACATGTGTGGAAGTAAATCGCATAGGGATCTTATTAAGTCGGAGTGAGAGAAATGCGACCGACCGACGCGACGCGCGACTGTGTGCTGTTGCGGCGTTGCCGATACGCCTTTCCTTAACAAGTAAAGTAAAATCACGATCGCAAACCGATTATTTTTAAAAGACTTTTTTTTTCAAGAGATAACTAGATAAAATCATTAGACATATTTCTGAGCATCTGGAATGGAATTATAAGGATATCGTTAGGGTGTCATTTTTTTATAACGAGAAAACGTCAGTAATCGCGATAATTTAAAAACTCAACATTTTAACACATACATAACAGGTCATAACTCAAGAACCACTTTAGATATTGAAACTTTTTTTATTTTCAAGATCGGATATTTTACAATCTGTTTACATAAGAAAAATTCGATAAGGTTGGGTTTTCCATTCAAGAATTGTAAACAATCCATCCATTTACTTTTAGAGTATAGCAATTTTCAGCAGTCGTGTAATATTTTTATTGATAAAGATTTTCACATACTGTCTACAAAGAAAATACAGCAGAAATATTAACTCTCTATAATAGTACCGCAAATATCTGCGAAACCGTTAAAAATTTTGAAATACGTTGAATACAAAAAAATGTTTATTTTTTTATTCTCCTTCAAATGAAAACTAACATACTTGTTAGATTGTTTCATTAAAAAAAAACGAAGAAAACTTATTTTATGATTTAGAATGTTTGGTATGGAATTTTGGACACCCTTTATGATATAAGATTTACGATATTTATAATAAAGTAAGTACAGACCAACTATAGTAAGACCTCTGCCTAGATTCTTCTCTTATAATAATTATTTAGAAGAATTTACAGCTCACGCTGTACATTTTTAGCGGATTTTCATTTAAAATTTCTTCCCAAAGTGTTTGTTTACGGCAAGTACGCCGATAAACGTAAATACAAAGCTTGGTTTGAATTCGAAAATTTAAGCATCGCTACTAAAACTTTTAGCGCTTTTAAATCAGAATCTCCAGTATTGGATATTGTAGAGTTTATATGCAGACTTTGATCTACCGTATCTATTAGTCTCTGTCAATATTGACTCAGCTTT
The DNA here is from genome assembly GCF_002938485.1 of Sitophilus oryzae. Lineage (NCBI taxonomy): Eukaryota > Metazoa > Arthropoda > Insecta > Coleoptera > Curculionidae > Sitophilus > Sitophilus oryzae. The sequence goes on along the minus strand of NW_022145683.1, from coordinate 1,668,005 downwards.
TCACCTAGCGGCTAATAATTTCACCACAGATGTCGCCAATGAATTTATTCATCAATGTTTAGTATGTCTTTAAAAAATATACCGTCTATATCTAGTATACAGTTTTTCCACTTAAAATTATCAGTAATTGAAATTTTTATATTTTTTAGAGATAAGAGGAATTAGATTTAAGGAATACATTCATATATTCATGCATTAAAGATGGAATAGATCATGTCACCCTCTTCTTGACAGTTTTATTTGTCGTTTCATTTGATACATTTGAATTTGATTTGAAATTTTTCGAATTTGTTGGACTTTTCTGGGCATATTTATGTTATTTATTGTTTTATTCAGAGGAAGTAATTTATTTAGTAGGATATTGTGTCAAAATTTAAATTAGCAGTAACATTAGCTAGAAAAGAAGCCAGCACTCCACTAACTGGACCGGAAACGTTCTGCTCCCCAAGAGGAAACCAACTTAAAGTGGAACTCAAGAACCTGGAACCTGTAAGACTCTTAGACCTACGGCTGAGAAACAAATAAGTCACGTCATCGGGTACAAAAGGTTCGAGTTTTTTGGATGAAAGTACTTTATATGTATATCTTAAAACCGGCCGTCTGCCGGGACCCAGCGGTCAACTTCACAAATGACAACTTGTCAAAAAGGCCAAAATCTGATTTTAGTCACGTTATTAGTACATGTATCAAAATTGTACAGTGTGTAAGGTAAGATAGATATATATCTATTTTGGCCGGCAGACGTCGATATTCGGTCGCGTATGTCGAGCAGACGCCCGCTGCGACGCCTAAAATTTGACGTAAGTCACGTCATGTGGTACAAAGGCAAATTTGGGCTTAAATAAAAGGTATTTATGTATAGAATACGAAAATATTTTTTAAAATTCTGCAGACGGTCAACAACAAACTGCAGACGCTTTAGAAAATTTATAATTTGGTATTATATTAACATGATACAATGATACAATTTTTGATACAAATTTTTTTTAACAAACTGAGTAATTCTGGCGAGGTTACAAGGATAAACGAACACTTAATAACAACAAAATGACACCATAATCATCAAAAAAACATACCTACAATAAAACAGGTACAAACCTTTGTAACATATAGAAGCTCAGGTAGCTATTAAGTAGTGAATACTTTTTGTCATAAAATATAAACTCAAACTATGTGGCATAGGTACATCTCTAAACCTAAGCGAAATACCTAAATCTAATCAAATAACACGTAAAATAAAAAATATAACCTAAAGATATAAACAGGCACCAAGTTGAACAACCAAATAGGAACATTTAGCATTTAAAAATATATGGCATCGGTACATTCCTAAACCTAATTGAAACACCTAAATCTAATAAAAAAACACGTAAGGTTAAAAATTAAACGTAAAAATATAAACAGGTACCAAGTTGAACAACCAAATAGGAACTTTTCGCAATTAAAAATAAAAAACACACAAAATACGTAAACTATAATTATTGACAATCCACTTATTTAAGAGTCTATAGGGGTGCTTCAAACTATAACGATACAAATCATGTATTAAAAAGTATAAAAATAATTTCTATTGCTCATTGCTCATCATCAGAAGAATGATGGTATATATCTTCCTTTTCATCGTCGATATTCTGGACAGTATCTGGCAAAATTATATCATTTAGGCAAGCAGGGACTTGAGGACCGTCAAACCAAATCGGCGAAACTTATTATTTAAGTCCAACCATTCTTCATAGGATCATAAAATTATGGTTCCGTTTCGGTTGCGTTGTTCCATATTGCATAAATTTGATTCATTCTCTTAACTTTAAATAATAATACGTTTTTGCACGGTGGCAACATTGTACTATCAAAATTTTTGAGATTTTGGAAAGGACTTTGATTTGGTTTGGTGACTGTAAAAAATATCGAACCGAGCGTCATTAATATTGGACAAACTTGATCAAGGACTGTTTAAAATTATCGTTTCGCATTGCTTTCATAAAATCTGATGGGCATTGTTGTTCAGAACCCTGAATTAGGAATTGCGTACTTCTTTCATATAAATTTGCTCTTATATCGCGCTCGATATCTTTTATGGATGGTTTTATAAACTTATCAAACACTATGTGAATTTCATTACCATTGTGTTGGCAATTTTTTTAATACATGTGCAGCTAATTTGCCAAATATTTGTGGCGTTTCCCCTAGTAAATAAAGCAAATAAAACCCGTCATTTAGAGTACAGTCAATATGACTCGGTGGAGTGGAAGTTACCTCTCTTTCAAGAGATGTGAAAAGCTTTCAGGAGCTTTGAAAAGACTATATTTGTCCGTTTCATTAATTGTACCATCTATGTGACGCAGTGAAAGTGGAAATGGTGTTAATGGTAAAGATAGGATAGTTGGAAGATCTATTTTATTCTCTAAGGATAACGCTAATATTCGACTAACTAAATTGTGCTCAAACCGAACTTCAATAACCTTTCCATTTTCTTTCTTCAATTTTGCCTTATTTTCTGAAGCAAACGTAAATATTTCCTGTCGCTTGATGGTAGCTTCAAATCTTTGTGAATCCAATGAACATTCATGAATAAAGCTGTCTCTCCCATTGTCTCCGATAGATGATATGTTTAGTAAATAATCTTTAGTTTTTTCAGTAGCGGATTTTCCTGTAGATATATTAAATAAATTGTCTATAAAAATTCATCTCTCCAAAAAAATCCTTTATGGGTATTTCGCCACTGAACTGCAAGAAAAATCTACAAAATAAAATAGTTATTTTTTGTAAACACGTCTGCGTTAAACCTAAACGGACACTGCTTGTCAGTCAAATTGTCTATATCAATTGACTGATTTTAAAGCAAGGTTGTCCTTTCTAACTACATGTGACCGGCAAGCATTACTTGTATCTTCCGATTTCTTAATGTTTAAATAATCTAACAGGTGTGAACTTAATGAGGTTAAATTTACTGTTGTCGAAGGGCATATGCAAAGGGAATAGTGATACCTAAATATTTCCTAGGAAATCTACATAAAATTAACAAAAATGTAAATGTATGGATGGAAGCTGGAGTTGCATCTAAAAATACATGTAGATTTGTTGACGTACATGCAATTTTTAACAAATTATAAAGGGGCCAGGATGTGCAAATCTTTACCGGCCTTTGCAATGAGCTCTTACAGGATGTGATTATACCGCTTCCTTTTCCAGAAGAGAGAAGCTAAAACCAGTTGGTATACTTAAGAAGTACCTGAAATTACAAAAAGTATTTGGTACATTTGGCTGTAATGCGACCATTTCCAAAGAGCAAATTGAATCTGTGGAAAGGTTTATCTGTGCAATCTACGGAAAACAAAGTTTATCCAACATTAATGACGCTCGGTTCGATATTTTTTACAGTCCCCAAACCAAATCAAAGTCCTTTCCAAAATTGCAAAAATGTTGATAGTACGATGTTGCCACCGTGCAAAAACGTATTATTATTTAAAGTTAAGAGTATGAATTAAATTTGTGCAATATGCAACGATTGCAAATTAAATTTGAACAACGCAACCAACATTTTATAATCTTATGAAGAATAGTTGGACTTTAAATAATAATAAGTTTTCGCCGATTTGGTTTGACGATCCTAAAGTCCCTGCTTGCCTAAATGATATAATTTTGCCAGATACTGTCCAGAATATCGACGATGAAAAAGAAAATATATACCATGATTCTTCTGATGATGAGCAATGAGCAATAGAAATTATTTTTATACTTTTTAATACATAATTTGTATCGTTATAGTTTGAAGCATCCCTAGACTCTTAAATAAGTGGGTTGTCAATAATTGAAGACCTCCCTGGAAAAACGTTGTAACCGACATTTTCGCCATATCGACGATTTCAGTGGAATAACGTTATATCTAACTTATCACGTGGCTGATAGTATTTTCTGTCGCGGTATTTTGAATATTAAGGGGTGGGGTGAGTTGACAAGTTTGCTCGTTAGTGGAATAACGTTGTAACTGTTTAAAAATGGACAACGCAGTAGGTGTTGTGTTGTCACCGGCCGGCTTAAAATCGCTAAATAAGGGCAAAAACGAAAAGCTAATATCACAGAATGGAAGGACAACAAAAGACGCATATTAAGACAAACAGGAAAAGGTTATGTAACAAGGAAAGGCCAAGAAAAACCGGGAAAACAAGGACCATTGCTGGTAAGTGGAAAAAAAGTTGTATGTGATTGTTTACTTTATTCTAGTTTTTGTTATTTTAGGAGCGACAGTGTAAATGTCAGTACAAATGCGGCGAATTAAGTGACGCTGCAAAGGAATACCTTTATAGACAGTTTTATAAAGTGAACCATTCAGAACAAAATTCAATTTTAGTTGCCTGCATGGAGTTATGTGATATAAAAAGACACGTAACGCCAGAAAATATAAGTAAACGACATTGTTCTTTTAAGTATAATCTAACATTTAATGGAAAAAGATATGATGTGTGCCAAAAAACTATATGTGCAATTTACTGTGTTACTCCAAGAGGAATTCAACTACTTCAGGAAAAACTTAAAAATGGGCACTCTATTGAGGATAAAAGAGGCAAACACTTGAATCGGCCCCACAAAATTCAAGAAAATTTAAGAAATAGTATAAAAGAACATATTACATCTTTTCCAACCGAGCAAAGCCATTATAGCCGGCAAAAATGTAAAAAAATGTGCTTATCTTCTGATCTGAATGTGCAGAAAATGTTTGAATTATTCCAGGAAAAATTTAAGGAGTCTAAAGTAAAGCTTCATTTATACAGAGACGTCTTTAATGAAGATTTTAATCTTCGTTTTGGTGTACCCCGGTCTGACACTTGTGCAAGATGCGACTTATTATATACTAAGTTGGTGAACGCGGAAAACGAAGAGAAAGAAGACGGATTAAAGCAGAAAGCGAAGTGCATCATAGAAAAGCCGAGAAAAGTTACCAGACGTTAAAAGAAGATACAGAGCGTTCAAAAAATGATCCATCAATAGTAGTGATATATATGGATTTACAACAGGTAGTTTTTTCTCCTACATTAACGCACAGTAATGTCTTTTACCAACGTCAGTTTTCAACCAATAACTTTTGTATACATAATCCTGCTACCAAAGACTCTGTTATGCATGTCTGGCATGAAACGACCGCTAAACGTGGATCTGCGGAAATCGTCTCCTGCTTACTGTCCTTTATAGTTTCACATTTTAAGCCGCTTGGGAGATGTGAATCGAGGTCTTTAATCATTTGGTCCGACAGATGTGTCGGCCAAAATAACAACTTTAAAATTGTTACGCTATTACACCATTTAGTTTTGTGGAACTATTTTTCTCAAGTAGAACAAAAGTTTCTTTGCAGTGGTCACAGTTTTTTGCCTTGCGATCGTAATTTCGCTCTTATCGAGAGGCAAAAAAAAGTTGCAAGAATACTTCACCCTTTTCAATGGATCGAACTAATAGCTAATGCGCGGCCATCAAAACCATTTTTTGTAAAGCTCATGCAGCAGTCAGACTTTTTGGATATTAGTATACTTGAAAAGAGAACCTCCCGACCAAAAGAATTTAAAGTAACAGAATCAATGTGGTTGTTATTTAAAAGAGATGATCCAAAATGTGTTTCGGTAAGACAATCGCATTCTGTGCTTATGCCGTGGAAAACTTTTACATTAAGAAGAACAATACTTCCACTTACTAGAGTTAAAAACTTGTCAGTATTATACTCAACACCAATTCCCGTTAAGGCTGAGAAAAAAGCAAATTTAGTTGATATGTGCAAGTATATAGAAGATGCAGAAGCAAGAGATTTTTTCCTAACTTTGCCAAGCGAAGAAAAGTAAAAAAAGCAAATCGTATTAAAATTTTGATTCTATTTTACGTTTATGAGTTAATTTAGTTTAGTTTTTAAAAACAAATATGTATATTACTTTGAGAATGCATTAATTTTGTTAGTCGTAAAACGTTGTAACTGTGCCACTTACAACGTTATTCCAGAATATCTTATCTTTTTTGCATAATAAAAAGTTTTTCTTCTTAAATATATGTTTTTTTTTGTTTAACCAAGCTATTTTAACAATAAATATCACGAAATGACTTACCAACTTAAAAAATTGCTACTCAAACAAAAAAAAAACAAAAAAGACGTGTTCTGAAAAAAGGTTATTTTGTTGCTTACAACGTTATTCCAGGGAGGTCTTCAATTATAGTTTACGTATTTTGTGTGTTTTTTATTTTTAATTGGTAAAAGTTCCTATTTGGTTTTTCAACTTGGTACCTGTTATATTTTTAAGTTTAATTTTTAACTTTACGTGTTTTTTTATTAGATTTAGGTGTTTCAATTAGGTTTAGGAATGTACCCCGATCCCATATATTTTTAAATGCTAAATGTTCCTATTTGGTTGTTCAACTTGGTACCTGTTTATATCTTTAGGTTATAGTTTTTATTTTACGTGTTGTTTGATTAGATTTAGGTGTTTCGATTAGGTTTAGAGATGTACCTATGCCATATAGTTTGAGTTTATATTTTATGACAAGAAGTATTCGCTATCTAATAGCTACCTGAGCTTCTACATGTTACAAAGTTTTGTATCTGTTTTATTGTAGATATGTTTTTTTGATGATTATGTTTTCATTTTGTTGTTATTAAGTGTTCGTTTATCCTTGTAACCTCGCCAGAATTACTTATTTTGTTAATACATTTTTATATCAAAAATTGTATCATTGTATCATGTTAATATAATACCAAATTATAAATTTTCTAAAGCGTCTGCAGTTTGTTGTTGACTGTCTGCAGAATTTTAAAAAATATTTCCGTATTCTGTACATAAATACCTTTCATTTAAGACCAAATTTGCCTTTGTACCACATCACGTGACTTACGTCAAATTTTAAGCGTCGCGGCGGGCGTCTGCTCGACATACGCGACCGAATATCGGCGTCTGCCGGCCAAAATAGATATATATCTATCTTACCTTACACACTGTACAATTTTGATACATGTACTAATAACGTGACTAAAATCAGATTTTGGCCTTTTTGACAAGTTGTCATTTGTGAAGTTGACCGCTGGGTCCCGGCAGACGGCCGGTTTTAGGATATCCATATAAAGTACTTTCATCCAAAAAACTCGAACCTTTTGTACCCGATGACGTGACTTATTTGCTTCTCAGCCGTAGGTCTATCTATCCGTAATCTGGAATGGGAATCCTCCAACGGTCTAAGACATTCGAAGAAATTTCCCAGAACTTAATAATCTAGAAAAATCGAAGATTTTCCTTAATTTATGTAAGAACATAATCCTATCTAATCCTTGGATTGTCACGGTTTTTTTAACAGGCCATTGTCTCCTCAATGTCCAAATCAGCAGACTGAAGCTGAGAAACAACGGAGAATGCAAATTCTGTGGGGAATATGGGGAAACACCAGAACACCTCATCACTGAGTGCGCCGAGACAACAACCATTCGTGCCATAAACTTTGGTACGACTGAAATCGGAGATGGAGAACTAATGTCGGTAAAACCGTCTCAGATACTGGTTTTTGTCAAAGCCCTGAAACTGTATGATGAGTTATAACTTAAGAAAGGAGGACACAATAGATCTATAAAGGTGCGTACAGTTTGAACATTTTAGCCAGAACGAACCGAGCGCGCAGGAATAACGCGCGCGAACGAATAAAGCTTGATTTTCATGCATCCGTTGTCCGACGATACGTTGATACGATATTAATTTTATTGGTAGAATTTAAAGACTTTGATTGGCTAGAAAATAACGCAGTTTTTAAATTTATTGCATTTTCATGCCTCCGTTTATCGGATATACGTTGGTGTTATTTTATATTTTCGTTTCCATAACGTTTTTGCTATTTTACTTATATTTTTATTAAGGTTAGATTAAATTTGTCAAAAAAGTGTCAAAACGTCCGTTGTCGTATGAACGGGTCCGTTGACGGGCTGAACTAAAATATTTACGGATTACAAGTGGCGCGAAAAAGCTATGACCAATCAGAGCACCGTCGGACAATCAAGCTTTGGCAGAACTTGCTTCCCACGAACGACAAAAAAGGCGATATTTTGTTTCCTTTTCTACTGATCTAAAGGGTCCTCAGATACTCGCTCTAAATATAAGCAGGTAGAAAATTTAGCTTTCAGTTATTTCAATGTTGACAATTTAAATTTCTTTTTATTATTAAGAACTGCTGTTACTAGGAATCTACAACAGTAAATACTTCTATTTTTATGAATATTTAAGTTACTTTTACTATATTGGTGGTATCCTACTTTAAACTTAAAAAAACTTTTTACTTACTTATCCTACTTTGTTGCTTTTTGTCCAGATATTTCCGAATAATCGCGTTTCAAAGTTGCAGAAACAATAAAACATACCTGCATTGAGATTTTGGTTTTCAGGCTAGTGTTTACACAAAAATTATTGCAGTAAATTTCCATGTAGTACAAACGACTAGAAGATTAGGGGTAACAAGGATGTAGCCATTACATTTTTCTAGGGGGTCGAAATTCGACATACTAATAAACAAAAAATCATCATAAACATTAATGTTTCCTTTCTCAAATTCGAATGTGTTGCAACCTCTAATCAGTTTCACAGGAGGATTTGTTAACATTCCAGCAGGACGGTGCTTTAGCTCATTATATTTTTGCGGTCCGACAGTGGTTAAACGAGAGATTTCCGGGTACATGGATTGGCAGAAGGAGACCAATTGAATGGCTTTCAAGATCACTTAGACTTTTGTTTTTTGGGGGGACATCTTAACTTCATTGTTTATAAAACACGATCTACTGATATTGATGATCTTAAATTACAGCAGAATGCCAGTCAAATCCCGGTGAAGTTTTCCGAAATGTTAGGGAGATGTTTGAAAACATACTTTATTACTGTTTACAGCAAAATGGACAAGATTTTGAACAACTTATAAGATGGGGCGTAAGTGGTGTAACCTAATCTTCTAATCATTTGTACTACAAGGAGATCCATTGCAATAACTTTTGTGTAAACACTAACGTGAAAACCAAAATCTCAATGCAGGCACGTTTAATTGTTTCTGCAACTTTGAAACGCGATTATTCGGAAACCTCTGGATAAAAAGCAATGAAGTAGGATACCACTGAAAAGAGAATTAAACGCCCTTTAAAACGATTTGCCACTTGACCCCCATTCCCATTTAAGATTATAAAGGTGACATCTACCCCTCCTAGGGGGTTGAAAGAAAAAGGCTAAAAATATTTTTAGCCTTTTTCTTTATGATGAATATGAATATTTTTAGCCTTTTTATTTGTAAGGACAAATAAAATTGAGGTGTCTTTTCAATTTTTCATATTTTTAACTACAAGAAAGATATTAAGGGTGGGAAGTTTCAAAATTGACACACTGTATAGCATTAATTTGGTGTAAAACAACAAAATTCTTATAGTTACAATGATGTCAATAACGATGGAAATAAATATTTCTAGAATTTCGTAACGAATAGCTCAATAAACACTTAATCAGGAAATGGATGTATTAATAATTTTGAATATATGGTTAATAAAATAATAATTCACCCATAAATATCTCAATCAAAACGAATAGGCTAATATATCTGAGCCAATATTGCCAAAGCAAATTTACATAAAATGCTACTTGAAATACTGTTCGATTTTTCCAAAATACACACACTATACCACCCATTATATTAAATTATAGTGTTTGCTATCCTAAACGCCTACCATTATTTTATGTGTTCGCCCACATAAAATACAATAACCGAATTTTATTCAAATTTCTTTATCAAAAGGATTTATTGAGAGGTTTAAAGAAAAGCAGCCGTGGGATTCTGTAAGATCGTAACATGAAATTTCTTGCTAGTGACTCACTATTTTTATGATATTTTTAGGATATACAGGTTGTTAATTTGTTTATTAGTCGCAGCAAGAGCTTTATAGTTGAAATATGGCAAGCTCGGCCCGCTCGTCGATAGACGACGCGACGGGACGAGTCGGTAGTAAACCCTATAAGTGCATGCTTTCTCAATAGGCAGTGTTGCCATTCTGTTCCCCTACAAGTAACTGTCCAGTTAACAACCTGTATAATATAATTTTCCTCGATTTACGAACTTAGCCGACTGATATTTTCATCCCAGCCAAATCAAAAATTTTTCAAAATGTATTCGGAAACTATATCATAACCCGAACGTGGTATTCGGCAAGACTCGGCAACAAAGATGTTAAAAGCTCTTGCTATAGTGTTAAAAATAGGTAAAATTTAAAAATATATCGACATATTTATTCTCTCGTTTTAATATATCGATACATCTATATATTATATTTAAAAATTTGTTGATATATTTATATACAGTTTGTCAGATTTATCAATTTTTATTAAATGACGTCTATAGGGATATACGGTATTTTTTATAATTCCGACATAACTACTCTTGTAGCTCCGATTCCACAAGACGTCATGCGGATGACTAAACGTAGACTTCTACTCCTTGCGTTCACTCGGTCAGTGATCGTCAGCCAAACTCATCTGCCTCAAAAGTCATAGGGATAACAGCTTTCTGCATGTTGATGGCCAGATTTTCGGATGACTCTTTACAGAGTTTGGTATTCTCTGTAGTTCCGTTATTAAAGTGTCTTTTGTTCCACCCAAAACACCAATAATTAACACTACAAGATGCACGCCACATTCAGGATAGAGTCTGCGTAACTCTCCCAGTAGCTATTGGTATTTGGCTTTCTCCTCTCTATTTTTGATCTCGGTGTTAGTTTCTGCTGTTCATGTCGGCTGTCGGCCTAGAGGGAAATGAGTGCTGATTCCCTCGCCAAAATTGGTGCAGGCTCGCCATTCGTGGGTCCAGAACCGACACTTAGTTTTCCAAAAAAATCTCGCATGAGACAGGCTCTGTGAATGGGTTAGAGGTGCGACGTTCCGGGACCCGGAATGGAAAATGCCAAGAAAATCCTAGCAGAGCCATCCAAACATAGAACAGGAAGACTCCTAAAGCCTGGTAGGAATGTGTGTGTGGAGCGCGTACACTCACTGCAGTGTAACACGGGTCACACCCAGCTGAGATCACACCTACAGAGAATGGGACTGGTGGAAGACTCCGAATGCCGACTCTGTATAGAAGATGACGAAACAATGAAGCACGTTATGTGTACCTGCCCCGCTGGGGGCAGGACCGGGATTGAGATGTTTTTAGCAAACTCATGCTAGACCTATCAGACGTAGGAGACATATCACTATGTTAAAAAGCTTGAGGGTGAACTTTAATATAAATCTTTTTATGTTAAAGAGCTTGTAGAAACTGAGCCACAATAGGCCCTCGCGGCCGCAATGGAGGGTCCCATGGGACCCACTCTTGGTCAATACAATATAATACAATAGTTTCTGCTGGGCGGAAAATTCTATAATGTGTATGGAATTGAACTGTTTGTCTAACAGGACTATGTCAGGTTTGCTAGCCTGAATACGTGTTATGGTGGAAAATGTTGCCTTTCTCCACCACCGGCACCGCCTCAGTATCGTCCGAAGCAAACGGCGCTATCGCCGTCTCATCAAAACCGTATCGGTGCCGTGGTATAGCACTCGTAACGCTGCGTTGTACCGTTGGATGTAGGTGGTAGAAGCATGTACGGGGCAAGCAGACAATAGGTGTATCAGGGTCTCAGGGTGTTGTCCACATGCTCTTCAGTTAGTGTCACTTACGTTGGTGAATTGGCTACCGGTGTTAATCACACCATCCTGGCAGGTAAACAAGGCACCAAACCAAACCCTTCTGTTTCAGACTCTAAACTAGCTGACCTCAAGAATGGAAATGTTTGTCTTTTAGATAGTTGGAAGTGTTTCCATATTTCTGTAGAATCCATCATGTTGAGGTCTGTTGATATGATCATCTAAGAGCCTCTCTTGTTGTGGAACTCACGGCCTGTGGTTGCAGCTTTGTGACAGATTCATCATCTCCTTTCATCTTAGTCCAAATCTATCTGCTGCTCACTCTGCTGCTTTAAAAAAATGCTCCGATATTACACATCTCGTGATCTTGAACAAGATGCAACAATGGATCTCTGCTGCCAGCGACTTTGCAAGCAAGATATAAATGTTATTATTATTATTTATTGTCTTTATAAATGGAAAACTAAAACTAAAACTTAAAATTCCAGGAAAAAAAACACTGTAAGGAGAATGACTAGATAAAACCTCCATCAAATCTCCATCCCCCAAATTACCACCACCTATAGACTTGGGTATTTCGAGAGGAAAAACCCTGGAAGGAAAAAAAAGCCGGCATCAACCGCTATCGCCTCGAAAATCTCCACTCTTGCCACCGCCGACCCCATTAAAATTCTTGGCGAAATCTGAGTGTCGCTGTCCGTTCCATTGACATTATTATCACGTGAAGTGGGTTTCCATTACTACGTAATGTAGCGCGTGCGAGACAAGGATCGATAGATAACTCCCACCCACACCCTCTGCCAACTACGGACGCCTCTTCGATTTCGAACAGGGTTGGGTAGAGGTAGCATAATATTATCAATTTATAACCAAATTTACCACGAATAATAGTATATTGTCACAAATAATTTTCTAAATAATTTCCAACGTCGCAAATGATATAAAAAGTAATACCGTGTAAGTAATTATATCTCGAACAGCAATGGGTATACTCGTTGAATTTGACACTTAATGGCAGTTTAATAATAAGTTTTTGTGCTTTTGTGCGTAAAAATGCTTCACTTTTATGTCCATGCGTTAAGAGTCCATTTCACTAGTCCGAAAAAGTAGCAAAATAAGCGTTCGGCATTTAACGTTTTATGTAAAACTGGCTAGGTATTTTTACACAAATGAAGAAGGAAATTAAAGATAAAGGATTAATACTATATCCGTGTACTGTAGCACATTTTTAGACGACTTCTTTATTTTTAAGATTTTGATGGTCAAACATCAACAAAATATTCCTTATGTTTGGACTAAATTTTCTCGGAAATAAAGACATAATTTAAAATTCCATTACAATACGGAAATATATTGAAGTTTTGTAATTACAGTGATATATAATTTATATATTTTTGTAACAAATTGCACGCTATTTTATAACAAATGCTCAAACTCTGCAAACATTAATCAAGCCTTAATCAAAGCACGTTTTGGTATTTTGGGTGTGGGTTAACACGACAGGATCGGGCTAAGCCTTAGGCAGATTTCTGAAATATAATATATATTTCTTTTGGCCACACACCCGCTTTACCCGACCCCTGAGAGCGACCCGAACAGTACAGCTTAATATACTCTTAACATGAACTTTTTATATTGTCAATCATGTCGCAAAAATTAATACTGTGACGTTTAAAAAATATATATTCGCTATGGGGGTGGATTTAAAGGGTTTTCTAATAATGTAAAAATGTTTTACATTATTACCGTTTTTTTACTGATTTTAATATTTCTAGTTTTTCCAGGTAATTTAAGCGTATGCCTTTTGCTTCCCTATATAGTAATTTAATTGAATTTAAATTAATTATGTGACTATTTAATATAAAATGGGTTGTTAGATCGGAATTTTGTTTGGTGATTATTTTATGCTTTCATTTTATATGCTCTTTAATTTTTAGATCTAATTTTCTACCTGTTTAGTTTATGTACACGGTACCACAATTATCGCGATCAACCCTATACCGGGTGCATCTAAAAAGTTGCTCACCCCTATAACTTTTTTATTTTATCAGATAATAAAATGAGATTTGGAATGTTAGTATATGACATATAGAGAAATTAAAATAACTTTGGTTGCACATCATAATACGACCACCAGCAAACTCCATAAGACGACGCATGATGTCATTGATAGCATGCAACGAAAGTTGTTTTAATTTCCCTTTAAATTAGGATTGATTGATGTAGTCAATTGTTTTAGGTCAGTTCCTGTTTCATCGGAAATCAGTACAACTTTTCATTTTTAAACAATTTTTATAAAAACACACAATGAATTTTAAAAATTATTGTACTCAACTATATACATATCCTAAAAATCAATTACCTTAATACCTTTGTTCAAATAACACCATGCATGGCAATGTCTGTATGACGGTAAATAATATTGACGTCACTAGTTTAAAAAATGAGCGATTCGGAAAGCATTCCCTCTACGGCACTATATAATACTATATCCAGTTACTTACGCACCATTAAATCTTGGTGCGATTCTTATCTCCTATGCCTCAATCTTTCAAAAACTAAAGTTTTGTCATACAAAAGTACTATACAACCTTTTGTACTTAATAACACCACTATTGACGTCGTGGACTTTGTGAGATTCTTAGGACTTGTTGTAGACAACTCGTTAAAATGGGACTTGCACATCGAAGCTTTATCAAAGAAACTAAGCGCTGCCTGTTTTGCGCTAAGATCAGTTTCAAAGGAACTTAACTCATCAACCTCTAGAATGGTCTATTATGCCCTTCCATTCTGGGGTACTTGCTGCGCGACAAAATTTGATCGTATTTTTAAACTTCAAAAGAGAGCAGTTCGATACTTATTGGGACTAAACAGTAGGACTCATTGCCAGAATTTCTTTAAATATTTCAAAATACTGACTCTTCCTTCCTTATTCATTTTTGAATCCGTTTGCTTAATCCGCAAGCACATATTCTCTATTCCGGAAAGGCCTTCTCACAACTATCCACTTAGGAATGCGGAGCACGATATTTATCTGCCAACCCCGAGCTCAGAACTAGTTAAGGGCTCAATACTGTACAATGCCAAGAAAATGTACAATCATTTGCCATCGAATATCAAGTCACTTTCATTCTTTCCCGCATTTCGCAAAGCTCTGAAATCATACTTACTGGAGAGAGCCCTATATGCGATAAACGACTTTTTTGTTGATGTTTAATCATGAACAATTTTGAATTTTAAAATTTTGATCATCTCACAGACTGGTTAAAGGTCTAGTATTTAATATTTAATATTTTATAACTCTTGATTTTATGATATATAACATGATTTTATCCATTTACAGTTTTCCTTCTGTAAAATTTTCTAGATACGCCTGTGTTCTGCAATGTCCATATATGTTTTATTTGTAATTTCATGACGTAATTTTTTTTGAATTGATTTGTATTGAATATTTTTTTTTATTATTTGTATATTTGTTTTTGTGCCTTTTTGTTTTGTGAATGCTTTGTCGATGAAGCTGTTTTGGCTTTTTGTACAATAAAGCGTTGCTTTTTTTTTTGACATTGAATAAGAGGCATTCAGAGTCATTTCTGGATTGCTTCCAGCAAGATCGAAACAGAAGTATGACTATACATACTCTAAGTATGAAAAATGGTGCACCGAAAAAAAGGTACACAACTATGGAAATGGAAAGGTACTCATAACATATTTTTCCAATTTATCCGCTAATTATAAGCCTTCGTTTGTTTGGGCTTTCTATTCAATGATACGTACTATATCTATTAAAATGAATATATATATGCTTCATCAGGCATTTACTTGAAAGATTGTTCAAACTGTATCATTAACATTTATAATAAATAAGTTTTCATGTTTTTATAATTATTATCAATAGAACAGTTTATTTGTACTTAGTAGGTGTTTAGTGCAAAATAAATGTTTTACAAAATATTTTTTTTTCTTTGGGAGTCATCTAAACAAGGAGTGCGGTAATGAAAATGCCTGAGTTAAGAAGCTCTTAACTCACTCAAAATGCGTGAGTTAAGAGCTTCTTAACTTACTGACGTAGATAAAGTAAGTATTATAAGTCGAAAGTCGATAATTTTTACCAGCTATCTTTAGAATAAAAAAAATAATTCCATTTTCTTTTTTTTTGTTTTTTGTCATTGCCTAAAAATAGACAAAAATTTAAACAGTGACATCTACCCATCCCTGCTTCTGTTGTCTCTCTCTCGCCACCCGCTGTTCGAATTTCGTTATTCATGAAGGGTGAAGGGTTGTTGTGCTACGTGGTGCTGAACGCGATCCGGAGGGATTGATTTTTTGCGCCGGATAGAGAGGAAAAAAAACAAACGGGGCGCAGAATAGGAATCGAAATTTATGCCATGATTCTTTCGCAGGGAGAAACCAGAGAGGTTTTTCCACAGTTTTTACCCTCGAATTCGCTGTTGAAGAGGGAAAGCGGGCAAAGAAAGAGTGCGTGAAAATTTGGTTTAGAAGCTTGAGTTTTAATATAATCTACAGACATGGATGACTTCTTGTAGAACATGTATAATTTGAGGTTTGTTATACCTTATAATGTGATATTATTCACGGTATTTTATGTTAGTAAATTAGTCAGGTTAGAGCCTAGAGAAGTAAATTAAATGGTTAGTGCGACGGTTAGGATAGACTTGAAAAGAGAAAGGTCAAAGATGGTTCGACAAAACAAAAATACTAAATGGAACCCCCCTAACAGTGACTCCAACTATGCAGATTCCGTTACAGCTTTCCTGGAAGAACGGACCTTAAACAGCCAACACGATATTGAAAATATAAGTAGCAATATTGTTGAAGCCATTAAAGAAGCGGAAGTACAACACTGCCAACAAATTAATAACAAACAACAAAAACTCACCCAAAATACAAAGAATATGATATCTTTGCGAAAAGAAATGTTAAAGCAAAATAACAGAAACTCTGAAGACCTGAGACAATTGAACAAAACAATATCTGAAGAAATCAGAAAGGACGTAAGAAAATTTAATACAGATAATATAAGGCGAACTATAGAAGAGAATAAAAGTATGAAGGTGTTGCGGGGAATACTATCAAATGGAAAGAGAGAGATCTTTAAACTAAAAGACAACCAAGGGGTCGTAACAACAAATAGAGAAAGGCTGTTGAAAATAACAGAAAACTTTTACACTGAACTATACACAAGTAATCACCAACAAACATACAACAGTCAACAACGTCTGTGCAAAAAGATAGTTAACCAGGGATCAGAGGATTATACCGGAAATAACTACAGAAGAAATCAGAAACTCCTTAAAAGAAATGAAAAATAACAAAGCCCCGGGCGAGGACGGCAGTGATTGAGGCAATAAAACTCGGAGGAGGAACACTATTAAAATGGATTAAAGACTTATTTAATCTATGCCTTGAATAAGGAATAATCATGTCTCAATGGAACAACGCCATAACGATACTTCTCCATAAAAAGGGCGATATCACCGAGCTTGAAAGTTATAGACCGATAAGCCTTCTTTGTCACTTGTATAAGCTGTTTACCAAAATCATTGCCAAACGTCTCGAACGTAAACTAGATTTCTATCAACCAAGAGAACAGGCAGGCTTTAGGAAAGGTTATGGAACAAACGATCATCTTCAAGTAGGTAATTAAAGTCCTGATAGAAAAATCTGTGGAATACAACAGGCCCCTAGCATTGGTGTTCGTTGATTTCCAGAAAGCATTTGACACAGTAGAATTAACATCAATAATAGCAGCATTGGAGCAGGGAAGAGTAGATTATAGGTATACAAGGCTTATAGAATACATATATAACTTCACGAAACAACAGATAAAATTGAGGTAGGCAGAGGAGTTCGACAAGGGGATACTATTTCGCCTAAAGTTTTTACAGCTGTCCTTGAATACGCAATGAAATCACTCTCTTGGGAGAATAGGGGCATAAATATCGATGGTGAAAGGTTGACACATCTATTCGCAGATAACATCGTCCTTGTCTCACATAACATCGGAGATTCAAAGCAGATGCTCGAAGAATTAGTGCAGGCCTTATTAAAAGTCGGTCTCCGGATAAATACGAGTAAAACGCAAATAATGACAAACTTAGTGCTCACACAGAACATCAGAATAGGTGACGCAGACATAAAAGAAACACATATATACAAATATCTCGGGCACGAAATACAAATCGGAAAAAACAACCAAACACACGAGATACAGCGCAGAATAGGTTTGGGTTGGGCTGCTTTTGGCAAACTGCGGGAGACCTTTAAAAGTGATATACCCATATGCTTGAAGAGGAAAGTTTATGAACAATGCGTCTTGCCGGTAATTACATATGGAGCGGAAACTCTAACATTAACGAAAAAGTCAGCAGAAATTTAAGAGTAGCCCAGAGAGCCATGGAGAGAGCCATGCTTGGAATAACTAAAAGAGACAAAATTCTAATAATACTATCAGACAAAAAACCAAAATTAAAGACATAGTGGAACACGTAACTCGAATGAAATGGAGATGGGCAGGTCATGTGGCGAGAACATCTAAAGACAGGTGGACTAGAAGATTGTTAGAATGGCGACCTCGAGCAGATAAACGTAGCAGAGGCAGACCACCGACACGCTGGACCGATGATGTAAAGGGGATTGCTGGAAATTGGATGATGACGGCCCAAAATCGAGAGACATGGAGAAATATGGAGGAGGCCTACGTTCAGCACTGGACAACGATGGCTACATGATGATGATGAAATTAGTCAGGACGGATTCTGGCATAGACCAGCTTCTGATACAGTATGTGGCCATTATTATCTCAAGATGTGGATGACTTCTTGTAGAACATATACAGGGTGAGTCTTAAATAAGTGCAAATATTTTCAGGGGTGGTATATTTCGACCCCAGGAACACCTCTATATTTTTTTCGCAAAAAAAAGATGTTAAAAATTCTGCATTTTCTTTTAAATTTGACTGTTTATTTTTCGAAAACTTTTTAGAACTGTGCTTTTTGTTCACCGTAACTTTTCCCACGGTCTAATTTCTTAATCTCTGATATTACCATGATTACGGCATTAATACGGGATGCAACATTGCCACTTTTTAAATGACCTATATTTCTAATTATTTATATGAGAAAATGCAATTAACAAGTAAAAATTGCCAAAAAGGGGTGAAAATTTCAGAAAAGGTGTGAACAAAATAACCTGTATTATAAAGTGCAGAAATACTAGTTGTGCAATTATGATTAATTACCTATTTCAGTATTCATATAATAAATAACTCTAGAATAAAACACACCCCTTTAACCGGTTTTAAGTTTAATTATAACTTAACTAACTAATATTCCTAACCAATTCGATTTTAGTGTCTTACCTTGTCAACCAAACCAATCTATATCCAATATTTAGTTTTCTGATAGTTTGCGTCTATTAAAATAATGTGGTTGGAATTCAAAATTTCCTACCTATACATCTCCTTGTGGTATTGTGTGTATTTCACACACAATGTATTGCAATTTTTCAAATAAGAAAATATTGAGCTTAACAGAATTAAAAACCATTTTTTCTTTATTTTAAAATTAAAATAGATTTGACATTGTTTTGTTATTCTGTCATGTGATAACTGTCAAGTCAGTGTCAGTTTTGACGTAGTATGTAATATCTTGTTAGAGAAGGACATTCTTATTAGAGATCGATAGTTATGATTATTGCATACAGTATTATAAAAACTACATATCAACTGCATGTAACAATATAAAAAATATAAGTATAAACAAACTGTATGAAGCCACGTTATTTCATTTACACATTAAAGAAGTCGATTTTACAAAGATAGATTTTGTTAGTAAATGCGTACGTTTCGTGAGTGTTTAAGGAAATGAATAAAGATATTGGTTTTCCTTGTTCTGTGTTGTGTACAGATAAAACAGGACATGCACGTCAGTGGCGTAACAACAGACTCACGGGCCTGTGTGCAAAAATTTTACCGGGCCCCCTATTACACCTACATATTTCAATACTTATATACTAATGTGAATAATATGCACTCATATTTTAGGTTAGAAATAACATTATCAAATTAATTTTTATATAGTATTATTTATTACTGCAACACAGAATATCTAACCCAAAACATATAAAATATCAAATAAATAAAAAAATAAATAAAAACAAAACAAAACAAAAAACAACAACAAAACTAACTAAATTAAAAGAAACAGTGTAAATAGGAACATAAACATGTTAAAATTATTTTTTGTTGCTTTAGCATGGGCGAAAGTTGACACAATATTACCAATGTCTATTGTACGAGTAACTTCATTTTCTATTGAAATAATTGCCAAGAAAAGTGGCAGTTTCGGGCACCTCTCGTAACTCAGCTGCCTTATCGTCCCCTTAATAGTCCCCCCATTAGGTAACTAGAGTTTTTGTGATTTTGAGTTAACTAGTTTGGCCAGTATAATTTTTCATGCTCTTTTTGATGCTACAACTAGCTTAGTTCTCTTTTTTTTCGATTGCACAGAAATCCAGTGACAATACAGCAAATTTCCTTTTTTGTCAAATTTAATGCTCTAATGAAAAATCACATATTTCCAGTTATTTTTATTTTGCAAAATAAAAAGGAAAACACAGCTACAAAATTGCACAAGAACAAGTGTAAAGTTATTTTCGCGATAGCGTGTGATAGTTAAGTAGTTAAGAAAACATGTGATAGATAAGAACATAGTTCGGGATCGCCCGATTCTGCTTGATTCGCGATAGCATGTGATAGATATGGGAATGTAGCCGGGCCCCCCGAGGGCCCGGGCCTGTGTGCCTCGCACACACGGCACATCGATAGTTACGCCACTGATGCACGTTAAGAATATAATAAATAATAACTTAATAACCTAATATCCAATTTAAATATCAGAGGTAAGGTTTTTCTATTTATTTTGTGGTATAACAGTGCTACTGACGAACACCATTAAACCAAAAACGCGCTTTTACAATACCCTTTGGGTGGCGTGTAATAAATACGAGTATCACTTGAAAAAAATGGTGAAATTTTGAAATTTTCAGTTAAAAAATATAATATCTTAAAAACGTGATAACATCGGTAGTAGATTAAAATTAGAGGAACAAATTACAGAAAAAATCCGGTGGCTCTCAAATTTTTTTTCAAAAAAAAAACATTTTTTATTATTTCCACTTACTTAAATAACTTGGTTATTTTGGATTTATTTGAAAAACGGTAAAGGGAAAATATGTTTCTTTTATCGAGATCTACCAGTCCTAAAAATATTTACACTTATTTAAGACCCTGTATAATTTGAGGTTTATTTTTAAATAAAAATATTTCTTGCCATATAACTGCTGTTTTGTAAAATTTTTAGCTTTCAAAAATAATGAAAAACTGAAAAAAACCCTCATTTGAGGTTTATTATATCTTTTATTGTGATATTATATTCGCGTATTTTATGTTAGTGTATTTTATTTAGTTATTTTTGTAGTTATTGAGGAGGGATTCTTTCGCAGGAAGAAGCTAGAGAATATTTTTCTCAGTTTTTAATTTATCTGTTTTTAGTTGTCATTTACCCTCGAATTGATTTAAGTACGGGTTGTTAACGGGACACTGTCTCCTCAACGAACACCTCCGTAGAATGAAGCCAAAGAAATAACCGTGAATGCAGATTCTGTGGGGAAAATGGAGAAACACCAGAACACCTCATCACTAAGTAGTCAACTGTATCATAACTGTATTAAAATGAGATAATTTAGAAAAACAACAAGTCAATGTTTAGAGACTGCAAAATATATGATATCAAAAAAGGTGTACAAAAATGCGTTTTAGCTGGTAATAATTACCAGTTAATAATTATTATTATTAATGCTTATGTAATCGTAGTCGACCATTTTTAGTAAAAAATTGGCATTCAATTCAAGCAAAACATCCGAGTAATACAACGATTTTTTTTTCAAAATTTATTCGATACCATCTCAAAATCTGTATCTGACTTTCCCTTTTATTCCTTTTTTTCTCATACCGAAATAACCAATAAAAAATGCAATCAAAAAAGCGAAATAAACCTTCCGGAAATACAGAAACACACACAGGGACACATATTGCAGGGGTGATTTTTATCGGCGGATTCTAGGAAAAACCGAAAACACAACGGATTGATTCAGCGGCAAATTGAGTAATTTACCAGAAAATATATACAGAGATTCCGGCAGTGTATCTGATAGATAGAATAAGTGGAGTCGAAAGGAAACGGCTTTTTAACTGGGCTGATTGTGAAGGGTTTGTTTCGGTTCGGTTGACGAGTTGAAGAGGGTTGATTTGGAAAATATTTAAGAAAGTTTCTTTGTTTTTCTCTTATTTATATGGAGAGGCTAATTTAAAGGAAGAAAAAGTGTTTTTTTTTATTTTTAGGAAGGTTTGTTTAAAGCTAAATATAGAAACTTGAAAATAAGTGCAGGTGGTCCCGAGCTAGTAAAATATCTAAGATTGTTATTTAACGATTCTCGGAACATCAGAAACTCCTCAAGAATGGCACAAAAGCGTCACAATTCCTATATTTAAAAAAGGACAAAAAACTCTCCTCAATACAATCATGAAACTCTTCACTAATATAGTAATATGTTGAAAGGAAACCTTGGGGGTACAATTTACGAATAGTCGTCGAACAACAAGGTTTTAGACGAAATCGGTCAACTACAAACGCCGTATTCATAATTAAACAAATTAAAGAAAAAGCAACAGAGTTTAATACACCAGCCTATATCTGTTTCATCGACTTAATCTAACACGAGACATACCATGGATATCAACATAGAAAAGGTGACCTCGATGAATATCGGTTATCGAATGGAACACAACAGAGTTAGCATGGTGTGTTACGCTGATGATGCAGCCATTATCGCGAAGACAGAGGGCGATATGCAGAGACAGCTTCATAAATTCTATCAAGTAAGCCGAGAATTAAATGTGATTAATTCCCTCATCGTGAAATGGACCAATCAGCTAATCTAATTTTTCGAATAAATTTTGTTGAGATAAGTGATTAAATCCCAAGACCAGTTTAACCGCGATTATTTTTTCGGCTTCTTTTTGGGTTTTCTTTTTGTCGTTTATCACTAATTCTGAGAGATTTTAGCACCAGTTCATTTAAAAATATTGATTTACAACTCAGATGTATGACTTAATAACGATTTTAATCGGTGAAAACCAGAGAG
Source organism: Sitophilus oryzae (assembly GCF_002938485.1). Lineage (NCBI taxonomy): Eukaryota > Metazoa > Arthropoda > Insecta > Coleoptera > Curculionidae > Sitophilus > Sitophilus oryzae. The sequence continues at coordinate 1,645,119 of NW_022145683.1, read as the reverse complement.
AACACTAATAACTAAAACGAGAGGGCTTGTGGAATAGGGCATTTCGTAGACAAGTTTATTTTGTCACCGCGCATCCCAGACGTGCATAGCGTTTAGGCGGTCAAAAAAGGAAGTTTTCAACTTTGCAAGTTTAACATTTGACAGGATTAATTAGATTGTCAGTAGCTTTTTCTATTTCTTAGCTCTAGAAGGAGATAACTAAAATCTGTTGATAATCGGAGTAATAAATTGTTTTTGACTGAATGTACCTGTTCTTTAAGCTTGTGAGAAGAGAAGATTATTGTCATATGATTGTCATTATTGATTATTTCAGATTCCATGATTATTCGGCATTTTTGTAATTTTTGTTTTGTGGTTGAGATCTAGACAAAACGTTTCCTTTAAAGGTAAGTTTTATCTCGGTAATTATTTTAAAATACGTAATAGTAATAGTGAGTGCACATAATATAGTCTAACGCTAGCAACGTTTTCAAGAAAGTATTTTAAGACGTCTGGCTCTTTGGTATATCTTTTTATATTTTTTGCTCCTTGGAACAGTATACGATATTGATATATTTTTTACTATGCTCTCTAGAACAGCATGAGGCCCGTCTGGCTGCCGATATCCGTTGCGTTCACTACTGCGCATCGGAAGAAGATCCTACATTTTTTTTTAATTTAGGCCTATAAATTCTAGTATTGAATATAAATCGAACATGTCCATAGCGCAGTGCGTAGAGTTTCCGACTACAAACCGACGATTCAGAGTTCGAACCTAGGTCAGGGCAAAGACTTTTTTATTTTATTTTCTTATATATTCTGATAGTAAAGTATTAAATAATTCTGGTGATTAAAAAAAACAAATATTTAATACTTTACTATCAGAATACAAACGAAAATAAAATAAAAAAGTTTTTGTCCTGACCCGGATTCGAACTCTGACTCCTCGGCTCGTGGTCTGAAACTCTATGCATTGAGTTATGTAGACTCGGTCGGTTTATATTCAATACTAGAATTTAAATGACTAATAAAGTATAGGATGCGCAGTAGGGGACGCAACATTTACCGGCAGCCAGACGGGCCTCATGCTATTCTAGAGAGCATAGTAAAAGATATATCAAAGAGCCAGACGTCTTAAAATATTTGTTTTTCCGACGTTGCTAGCTCTCGTACTAATAGTCGTACATTGCTAATTTACATAGGTAAGCATAACATATGGGATAAATCCGATTGTAAAAGTAAAACATCACATTCTTATTCTTTTCTGATACCTATAGAACGACTAGGTATTATTACCAATTACCAGTAATACAAATTATTTTCTTCAACTGATAGGTTCTTGTTATAGAATAAAGACTATCAAAAACATTGAATACCTACGGGATACCTACTGATACTCTGTGCGAGCTCCCAACCGTGCTTCCATTAGATAAAAAGCTTGATAAAAAATTGCTTCAAGTTAGATAAAAAAGATATTGAAGATTGCAGCCTTCAGTTGGATTATGGCAAGGAGTATGGGCTCCACTACGACATGTACAGAAACGGATTACCTAAACTGGTAAGCATGTAAAATTAAACCTTAGTGAAAAATTGAAATTATTTATTTTTAGTTCAAGAAAAGGCATGACAATCCACAACCCACCAAAGACCTGGTAAATGGATTCTGCAAAAACTGAAAACAAACTAAGTTAAATAAATTATTATGTTCCTACACAGTATTTTATTTATACGGTTTAAAGTCTAATAATAAATTTTCGTTGTCAACAAAATAATCTAAAAAAACTAGGAAGATTTCTTATTATAAACTTGAAAGATTAAGATTCGGTTCAAATACACAAATTTTAAATTTTTGGCGCCAGTATATAGGTATGAATGCAACCTACTATATCGATAATGCGCTCATAGTTCGGGTTAGACGCCAAAGGCCGCGCCACTAACACAGTCTTCAGAAATTAACATTGATTGGTCTCTCTCACTTTAGTTATTAGTGTTCTCTCTAGTGAAAACCCCTTATTCGATATTAATTTCAACAAATAAGTGGAGAAAAATACGTCAGAATTTAATATGTTGACATGCGAAACGGTCCTCGATGCATTGTTGGGATGCGTAACGAAGGTAGCAGAGGCACAAACATTACTTACGAGACGTCATTTTGAAACGTCTTTAAATTTTGTTTACCGATGTAGTGAAAATGAATTCACGGTTTAGTATGTTGTCCAAAATTTTATAGTTAATAAAATTCTTATAGTAATTTGCTTTCATCCTAAGTCATTCAGGAAATAATCTAGCCGTATATCACTCAACCTATAAATTTAATTGATTATACTACCCAAATAATTTTTTGCATGATTTTGCTTTTTAGAAAATAGTTTCATGCACAATAATTTTAGAACAAAAGCCCTTGACCGTTTCGCGGTCTCGGGTTTTTATTAACTTATTGTACATTCAACTATTTTCCAAGCAAAATCACGCGCAAAATATATTTGAATAATTTAATCGATTTAATTTGTAGGTCTTGTGATATAATATATGATTATCTCCACAGAAAAAAACGAAATGCTTTAACTTTCTCTAAAGAGCCGGTAGGATGCAAACTGGTAGTAGAAAATAAAATTATTGAGCAAGTATCACAGTTCAAATACCTAGGAATAGATATGTCGCCCTACCATGATCCAGAGAAAGATCTGAGAAGCCAGATAAATAGAGCAACGGCCGTGTCAGGATGTCTGAGACAAATAATGTGGACAAACCCCTTCATGCGAACAGACAGCAAAATTAAAATTTATAAGACCTGCTTCAGACCAATAATGGACATATGGCATAGAAATCCGAGAAGAAACAAACAAGACCAAAAGCATGTTAAGAATAGCTGAAATGAAGAACCTGAAAACCATAATGGAGAAGACTAGAGGACAGAATTAGAGACACAAATATCAGACAACCATGTGGAATACAGGACATAGTGAGATGGGGTAGGCAAAGAAAAAGACAATGGTCGTAGAATTACACCCTGTAGAATTAACCTCTACATATGCTCACAATGTTTCATTTCAATCCAAACTGTCGTTATCCTTGGAGCCCCCGCGTCGTATGAGATCCACCCTGTACAGATACTTGGTTTTTTCGAGATTCCTATCTAATCCTCAATCTTCTTTTAGCTTACATTACAAAAATATAGAATTCTTTTTTGTATCTCGTTCCACCTAATAACATCATCTTCTCCCGCCCGTTTCAATTTCGACTAATCTATTTTGAATGACGACGCGCCGAGACTTTTGGCGGCAAAAACGCTCCGCGCTACCAAAGCGACAACGTTGCCAAACGTCGAAAAACAAAATTATGCAAATCGGCGCTCGTAGCTTAACATAATCTGACACGTTTAGTTCCGATATCGACCGCCCGTAGCGCTGGTGGCGGCCTCGCTGCAACGCCGCCACCGGCGTGTATTTTTATGGAAATTAAACGCAATTTATCTGCCGCTTATTACTACATAAAAAAGATAAAAATGTTCCGGCAGGGCTGCTGGTAGTGGCATTGTTGCCGGTTTCGGGGGTTTATTGGTGCCCGCTTGCAGGGTTTTGATAGAAATATTAAAGGCCAATTGGAGCCGGTGTATTTTTTTGGGCGTTTTTTTACTTTTTTTTATTTTTTATTAATTTTAAAAGGATTAATATCATACTGGATATATAAACTGGCCGGCACAGGCTCACTAAAAAGTCTGACAGCAGACTAATTATTTTTTCTGTGGCTTTTTTATAACATTATATACAGAGTGACTCAGAAATAAGTTCAAGTTTTTTAACTGGTAGTATCTTTCGACCCTAGAAACACGCCTACGAGGTTTTTGTTGAAAATTTAAAATTTTTCTTAACATTTTTCGGGAAATTTTAAAAAACTTTTTAGTGCCACTTGTTTATTCACCTGAGATTTCTCTACGGTGTAATTACAATTAAAATACGTAAAGTCGCGATAAGAGACAATAATTCTCAACATTTATTCATTCAGAAAATTATTCAAAGTAACGTGCGCTTTTCAAGGTGTTTTGTAAATCAGTAGTTCAAATTGTGATGAAGCCTATATGAAAATAATGTGTTAGAAATGGGAACTGTTATTTTAGCAGTTATTATAATAGCATGTACAAGTAAAGCAGCACAGTGAAGTGTATTTTAGTTAAGTGTGTATAGAAAAAAGAGAACTGTCACAGTTACATCGATCTGTCATAAGTATCTTTTTTTTAATGTTGGGTAAGTTTGTTCTGTTAATTTATTTTGTGTAATAATATCACAATCTTAAAAATGTAATGCATCTCTGCAATCTCTGCCAAACTACTCAGGTGTGATTTTATGACTTACTTTAAAGCATATACTTTCTTGTCCATATGGTAACACATGGCATCGAATTACATCCGGGCTTGATCCGGCGGTTCCCAAAATGTTGCTAATATTCTTTTAAATTTTCGAAGTTAAATAACTCGGTTATTTTCAATTTATTTTATAAATGGTAAAGAGACAATATGTTTATTTTGACCAGATCTACCACCACTTAAAATACTTCCGCTTATTTCTGGGACACCCTGTATAGTGTCACAGATAAAGTCCGAATCATTTGGGATATTTTAGTTAATGCCTTGATTAGATTAAAAATGATATAATAAAGTGTTACTAAAATGTCTCTGTAATTACAAAAATACTACTGTAATTATTATAGTATTGCTTATTTAGCTGTTTAACGTTACGACTTCCGTAAGCTTTGGAAAAATTTGTTTACTCGTCGTAAGAATTTTTATGGCATGTTCCTACTGATCTACTCTAGTAAAGCATAAGTCATAAAATTCCACTTTTATCGTGCCATTTTGCATGTTCAAAACGTGCCTGGGATACTGTGCCAGGACGATTCCAACTTTAACACAAATTATTTCTTTTTTATATGGCTTATATAGGTATGCTAACAAAAAATACTACTAGCTACGAAGTATTCAACTTATTGCTTTGCTGATAGATTAATTAAAATTGAGTAAAATAAATCAAATAATTAAAATAAAGAAATATAACCTTAAAATAATTATTATTAACCAACAATATGCACAGCGGCACAGATAAACTCCGTTAATCTTGAGGGATTTTTTTTATCTATTATCTTACATGAAATTTGCCTTCGGCAATTTAGACTTACTACTTCTATGCAAAACTAATGGTAGATTAAATAATAAATAGCCTAAAATAGGCCCAGCAAAGCCCAATAAATCTGCATAATTTCAAATGAAACAAATTCAAATCTGCCAATTGAAACGTTAAAAAAACTGTCACAAATGAGGGGCAATAATGTCGGTTCCTCTGCTAATACACTGATATACAGGGTGGCCCGAACCGTATTTCGGAAACTTCTGCGGCATACTCTGCAGATAAAAATAAGTAAAAAAGTTCGAATAAATGTATGTCCTGAAATGCTTAGTTTCCGAGATACAGGGTGTAGAATTTTTATTATTATTTCAATTTTTTCTAAATAATTTCTGAAGTAACATCAATATTTCTATGAAAATTTGTGTCTGGTAGCTTTTTGACATGAGAAATTTGATTTTGATATCAATATGACTCCTACTTATATAGGGCGCCTCCTACATATTTTTTAACTGATCTGCTAAAGTAATAACTTTTCGTCCGTACCTGTATTAAAGTACTGAGTAAAAAAATATACATTTTCAATGTTTTTTTACGTAAAAAAGGTATCTTGGTAAAAATCGCTACGAGTAATGGTTCTCGAGATATTTGGAATCGAATTTATCAATACCTGTCATATAATTGACATAAACATGTTCACTAAATAGTTATTAGACTGAAATAATAATTTCCCAAAAAGTAAATATTTCCTAATTATTTCAGTTAAATAACTATCTACTTAACGTCAATAATAACATGTATTGACTATTTCCATTCTAAATATCTTGAGAACGGTTGCTCGTAGCGATTTTTACCAAGAGACATTTTTTACGTAAAAAGTCACGGAAATGTATATTTTTTCATTCAGTAGTTTTATACAGGTACGGACGAAAAGTTATTACCCTTAAAAACAGTTAAAAAACATATGTGTGGGTGGAGCCCCCTACAAATTGGAGTCATATTGACATCAAAATCAAATTTTCCATGTCAAGAAACTTCCAGACACCAATTTTCATCCAAATATTGACGGTACTTCAGAAATTATTTGGAAAAAATTGAAATAAAAATGAAACTCCTAGACCCTGTATTTCCGAAACTAAACATTTTAGGAGATACATTTATTTGTACTTTTTTACTTATTTTTATCTGCAGAATATGTTGCCGAAGTTTCCGGAATATAGTTCGGACCACCCTGTACAAATAATATTATACTCTTTCCTTAAGCCTTTTTTATTCAAAGTAAATATCTTATCTATTGGTGAATCCCAGGGTAGTTTCTTCCAAACAACCCCACTGTTCTTGACAACGCGCCATTTAATAACAACAAAACTTCCTCCCAGTAGGAAATAGCAAAGTTGCACAACCGAAAAGTAAACAAATCGCAGCGACGACTTACTTAATTTGCGTTCTAATTCACCGCCAAGACTTAGACCCGAAGTTCCTGTTTGTTCCCCTTCCCCCTTCATAGCTTTTACACGTCGCAACTTTAACGTAAACTTCGCCGAAATTTGACATAAGAAGTTTCGCTAGTGGGCGCGGCTTAAAAACAAACTTTTATACCGATTTTGAGGTTATTACGTTACCAATTAGGGGATAACATAAGGGTCGCGTTGTTGTTGTGGGATGTGTATGAGTTTAATGATGCCCTAAGGAGCAATAATAAAATAAGGGTTAAGTTCAAACTTTGAACTGTCTTCAGGTACATATACATATACAAATTAAAACAAAATTAATGGTTTGTTAAGTTTGGTTTCATATAATGTCATTTTAACAAAACGTCACTGGTTTATAATAGACGTATAAAACTAAAGTGTTCTTGAATAGTTATATTTGGAGATTTTAAATAGTTTTTTCTTTTTGTTAGTTTTTGCTTCTAACAAAAGCAAACATTTTATTTTCTGTTTTTGTTCCTCTATGTTTAATCTACTACCTACTGCCATTACTCGCTGACGAGTATTTGACACACATCAGAAGATGGATTTTTCATGAGCTTTTCTGAGGCTGAAAAGCCCGATACGTAAAGTTATCTCTCTTCTGAACCCCGGACATTCAAAAATCTCATTACTTTGTTACCACTACCTTTTGGTTGTCGCTGTTAGTTGAGTTTACAATTCTTCTCCATTTTCTTCTATTCTAGCGCTGTTTTCTCCCACTGATTCTGCATGTTTTTCTCCTTTAAGTTTTCATGGAAAATATCCTTGTACCTTTAGAGTTGACTACCCGGTTTCCTATTACTGTCTACAAACTCACCGTAAAGAAGAGACTTTGTTTTGTTTTGCATCCTGCATACGTAACCAGCCCATTTTAAGGGAGATTTAGTAATCATGACTTCAGAGCTCTCACAGCTGGCTTTTTTTAATTCTAGTTACTCCACACTCCACATCTAAAGTATATTATTTTTATTTATTTATATTATTATTTGTTTACATTTTCTGTTTTATGTATAATGTCTAGTAGGTCACTGATTTACAATGGATAACAATAATTAAAAATAATCGTTAAAAATTAAAAATAATCGAGTAAATAATGCAAGACATTAATTAACGTTATTAATACTGTAATAAAAATGCTTTAGCAGGAAAATAGAAAAAAAAACAACTCTTGTATGGAGAATCTCAGGATAAAAAATGTGTTTATTTCGTTGTTTTATTTTTGTATCTTGTTAACTTCATGGAACATCAACAACACTTAGCTGGCCCTCAGCGATCCTCGCTAGGGCAATCCCGGGAGCGTACAGAGATTGTTAGCGCCCCGTTCGCTGGAAAACCGGGATAAATTTCCCGTAGAGCAGTTCCTTAAACGGCTCATATATTTCGCGAATCTCTCACAAAAATTACACTATTTGCTATTTGCTGCTAAAAATGGGGTTTCGTATCTAAGATATATGAGAGTTAGTTTTTTTCAAGGCTTTTATTAAGTATCACTAGGTAGTATTAATTGAAAATTTGATAAAATGATTGAAATACTTGTAAACTTATCTTGTTTACAATTAACTAAACGAAAATAGACTGATTAATGATTGCGATCTAGTTGCAAAAACGTTACCACAAGTACAAGAAATGCTGAACATATACACCTGGGCATACGAGGCTTTGTGCCTTAAGCTGAATATCGATAGAACTAAAATCATGTGCACTTCTCCGGAAAAGCATAATAACGCTATAAAAATCGAAGAAGAACTATTGGAATATGTAACGGAATTTAATTACCTTGGCAGTCTGAGTTCGGAAACGGCCAATATCGACTTAGAAATTCAGCACAGAATTAGCAGCGCTTCAAGAGCATTCTTGAAATTAAAAAACAGAGTTTTTTACAATCATGACTTCAGAACAAAAACGAAACTTGCAGTGTACCAAGCAATAATAATCCCCACCATGTTCTATGGAAGCAAAACCTCGTTGTGAGGAAGAGAGATAACATTACGTATCGGGCTTTTCAGTCACAGAAAAGCTTATGAAAGAACAACGCCCTGCGTAACCATCTTGTTGCACTAGTTCCAATCCTAATATTAACTCAACTTTTATCCCATTAACAACCCAACTTTATGTTGTGTTTACTTAGATTACAAATCAAAGACTCGACAGACAATAAAAAAATGTAAAACTAATAAAATTTTATTAAATATAAGCATTAATCTACTCTTCGCAATTATTCTATTCTCGATTTACCTATAAATAGTTCATCCACATAGGTAACTGCAAATCCCTAACGATTCCCAATCGACCATACGTGGCCTTTGGCCATTCGCCGTCCAGATGCCTCGCGGGACGGACACAAAACTGCCCGCTGCAAAGACCGGAATAAGAAAAACGTAATGGTGCATGTGCCCCAGCTTACACAGATCATTAAACACTTTGACTGGAGTCCCAGTTGGGCTGGGAAAGGTTGGGCTTTGAACGCAATTTGATGTCCAACAAGAACCTGAATTAGGCCAGCTCAAAAGGCTGTCGACCAGTTCCGATTGAGGTCTCCGTCAGGAGGGACTTTAATTTTAATGAAGTTCAATTTGTGGATTTTCGTTTATTGATTGTATAGCTTGTTTTTTACAGTTTCTATAATATAATAGAATTGCGTCTCATATACAAATGAATTATGAAATAAGTATTAAATTATTTTGAATTGAAATCTAAATCGATTATAATGACATTTAAAACTTGGTACGATAGGAGAGTTAGAAAAATACTTAAGAACCATAATTGATCAAGAGAAATTTGAAATTATTCATTTCTACGTTAAATTTTTAACGAAATATTGAGCTTTATTGTTCTCCAACAAACGTTATTCTTATCTCTTTATCATATTAAAGCATGAATATACTTGCTATATGTGTATTTTTGTACCGTTTTTTGATCTCTAAAATTAGGAATAATGGAGTTTAGCTGTTTAACACATTTCACGAACGATATCATTTTGCAGTGTTTTAATAGAAATGCGTTTCATACATTTATGAATTATGATAACAACAGGTTTAGGCGTGACTAAGCTAAGAAAAAACTCAAAATTTAAGTGAGGATGCAACTGACAGTGAGAACAGTGAGTTACTGTTTGATCGAGCTCGAAACAACAATGTAGCAATTATTTTTAGATTTTTTTTAAAGAAGATGTATCGTTGTTAGATGTATATATATTTTAATATTTTATATAGGAAATGTCTTTGCGTTTTCAATGTCTTATGATGTTAGTTTTTAAGGCATTATTGTGCAGAGGATTTCGTTTTGTTAATTGACTCATTCAAACTGTCCTGATGATGGGAATACAATTATTCTCGAAAGCTTGACAAATTGAAAAAGTAATTTTATTAGCCTGTGTGGTGATTGTTGACTGCATCCTCACTTAAATTTTGTATTTTTTTTAATAAATAATGAATAATTAAAAAATATAGTAATGTAAAAAGAACATTGACACAAGTAATAGTGTGCATCTACCAGGTACCCCGTAAATGCAGTAGTAACTTAGTAGTTTGTCTTACTAATGTCGTATATGCTAATGTTATCTTACTAATATACGACATTAGTAAGACAAAAGGTCCTCTAATTGTGTGAAACAATGTACCCAGGTATTGCAGGCAATGTGTGATCCAAAATTATCAAAAATTATTCTTTAATTCACTAAACTTTCTGACGTAGTGTGTAGAAATTTTACCCTTTTGACGAGTCAAAATGTAGCAAACTCTAGGATTATTTGCACCAGGGAGTCGGATATTAAAGATAACTTACGTCGCCTGGCAATAAAAGTGATAAAACATTTTCGTGCTCTAGTGAAACGGACGTCAAAGTCGTTAGTCAGCATTACGTTTCGGCAATTTGCGAAAGTCGATTTTTATGTCATCTGCAGGAAACTCGTTGTCAGGACAGCAGCCTGATTTCTCAGGATGTAACGCAGATTGAGTTACAAATTATGTGCAAATCAATAATATACATGGTGGTCTAAAGTGTAATCGGGAAATTTCGGAAGCATAATCTGCAGATAAAAATGGCCCAAAGTGCTTTGTTTCGGAGATACAGGGTGTAAAAGTTTCATTTTAATTTCGATGTTTCTCAAATAATTTATTATTTGTGTATTTATTTGTTTAGTTTTTAAAACCAAACCAAACCCAATATAAACCCTCCATGTAATGATCCTAACCGCATTGTGTACCAATTTATTTTTATCTTCCCCACGATCTTCTTCTCCCAACCATCAGCCTGGGGGCATCGCAAATCTCACCACCCGATAGAGTAAATGCGCCCGGGGGGCAAGGAAACTCTCCACGAGGGGTGGTAAAACTGGATTAAAACTGTCTACATGTTAAGAGTTATGATAAACAACCCCCGGGCTTGCGGCCTCACTCTTAGCCCTAGTTTACGAGAAGGAAAGAGACAACGAACGCTATGACGTGAGGAGAGATGTTGAAATGAGGGTGAGAGGGTGGTGTTAATTGAATTAGCGGTTTTAACTTGTGTTTTTCCTTAGAAAACTATTAAATGTTACCTACGTGTTTTGAAAGGAATAAAATAGACAGGGTGGTTTTTAAATTAGAAGTTGAAAGAGTATAATACTCTAAACTAAGTATAATACTCTAAACTCTAAACGGAGTATAATACTCTAAACTGAATTTTATTCATTATATATACGAGTAGTAATTATTATTATAGGAAAAGCAGAAACAAAAAAAAACACTAAATCACCAAAATTCACCAAAACAATTTTAGTTTTACACTGGACGCGCGTTTCGCTAACCAGGTTAGCATCATCAGCAGATGATTATAAACTAAGTTCTGTGTAACACCAAAGCTTCCATACCTTCCAACCCTCAACTGTAATTATTATAGGATTTAATTATATTATAAAGATTGTTTGTCACGCCTACCTTTTATACAGGGTGTCCCAGAAATAAGTGAAAATATTTTAACTGGTAATATAGTTCAACCCCAGAAGCACGCCCATGATTTTTTTTACTAAAAAAGAATGTTAAAATTTTCATATTTTTCTTGATATTTTCCGGAAACTATTAAAAACGTTTTGGGTGACGCTTGTACAGTTTTCGGAAATTTGTTTCTAGCACTTCGAGAGAATGTAATGTTGCCACGTTTTACGTTATTCACATTCTATATGTTTATGAAAAAAAAATACTTAAATTAATTTTATTCACTGTAGATATTTTAGTCATTGTAGATTACTATTAAATACAGTGCAACGTCTACTATAATTTAAATACATTTTTAAACACTTTAGTAAACTGAAATAATGAATTTTTCAACATGCATTTCAATAATGCAGTTTCTCAACATTTTAGAATTAGCGTCTTCTATTAGATATGTTACGTAGTCAACGTTTGATTTAAACAGATCTGGTTATGGTATTTTAGAGTTCATTTTAGGTTTTTCTCAAAACAGTAAACTTCCAACAAAACTAAAAAAATTGGCAAATGTAAGGTAGGCCTGTAAATATACCTTGATTATTTAATAAAACATTGAATAGTTTTATAGGTATAGAAGAAATAATTTTATAGGTATTCTTAAATATTCATCAAATTAACAAAAATTTTCAAAAAAATTAGAGTACCTAACTTAAATATTCTTAAAAATACAAGTATTTAAAAAAATTATTGTAATACAAAACTGGGCAAATCTTGTAATAAAGTACTGTAATTATTACTTGTAATTATTACTACTGTAATAATATTCTAATGACTGTATACTGTATACTATAATACCGTAATTATATTTACTGTAATTATTACCTGAAACAATTTAATTTTCAATAAACAGTACTTTACGCACACAAATTACTAACTCTTTTTATGAAAATTATGTTTTCTTCGCTCTAAATATAAACAGGTAGAAAGTTTTTATTAGGTTTTTTTTATTTCAATGTTTACAATATAAATTTCTCTTTATTATGGTTACTGAGAATCTACAACACCTTTTTGTCCTTCGCGCTGACGCAATGCTTTTTGTTCGGCCTATTTGTTCTGCTTGTTCCTGCGCGCTCGGTTCGTTCTGTTTGTTCGACCTAAAATTCCCAAGTCTGACGCACCTCAAGGAGCAACTTTTCCCCAATTTAACCATCTTCGTATCTTTACCCCGAATTTGTAGCACTCTGTATAGTATTTTATACACGTCTGTGGATTATCATATTTTCAAGACTTAAATAGATATTAACTTGGGTTTATATCAAATTGGGAAAAAGCATGTAAAATATAACTCTAGTAAACCAAATGAAGGCCCAAGAGATCGGTTACCTGCATGACATCAACCTAGATATGTTTTTAAATAACATTAAGAACGAGGGGTGTCTCACTATTGGAATTACATGTATATTTTCTTGGCAGTCGTTGGCAGTCATTGGCAGTCTTATGGCAGTCGCCTATAATAATTACATGGCAGTCATAGGCAGTCTTCTTCGTAGTCATTATTGGCAGTCGCTTGACAGTGAAAGATTATTTTGACAGTACGTGTACATTTTTTACCCGAGTGAGACACCTCTCGATTAAGAATTAAACAATTAAAATACAACAATCGGGTGCCCGGTGGCGTAGAGGTACAGGCTCTCGTCTACCAATCTCAAGGTTGTGGGTTCGAATCCTATACCCGACATTTCATCAGCCGACTATTTTTATTAAAATAAAAATAGTTTGGGTACCTAGGTCGACTTAGCTTTAAATGAGTACTTGGAATTCACAATCCTGAGGTAATAATAGGCGGTTGAAGCGTAGTGTAGCCACATTACCTTCCTTGTATATCGAACGGCTCTAGCATGGCAAACTGTACCTTGCTACTCCCAAGGCGTTAAACGCTACATATATACGGGAGCTATTATTATTATATAAAATACAACAATCTCGGGTGGATAATCAAACGCAGGTTACCGAAGTTTGATTTCCTCATGGTCATAGCCGGGTGAATGTAATTAGATGGAAACATATTGAACGACGTAAGCGGCGATGACCACGAGGGATAGAAAATATAAAAAGAGTATGCTGAAGAGAGTTTGGGTAGTCAGTTAGTCGGTTAGTTGCAATAAGATCAGTTAATCAGTCCAATGGTCAATCACAGTTGACAGTCAGTTAATCAGTACGTAGTGAATCGGTAAAAGACAGCGAAGACGTTGAAAATGTTCCTGTAAGTACTCCTTTGAGCATACCCTTAAGCCTTGGCATTTCCTGAAATTATCCTGATATTTTTATCCACACTGTAAACTTTTGTTTAATAAATGTGTTTTTTCTAATGGTTGTTTTGATTGAAAGAGAGAACCTGGTATAAGCAATCCTAGCAAACAAAACAGTATTAATATATAATTAACTTAAAATAATAATTACGTGATAAAAGAATCGGAACGAGTGAGTCCATTTCATTTCCGCCAAAACTGACAATAAAACATTAAATTTAATGAAAAATAAATATATTTATCTGGGTAAATGCAAATATTGTGATTCCGCCTAACGGGATTAATATGCATAACACACTAAAATCTCATGAAATAATCATAAATAGCATCCGGATTGTTTACCTGCGGAGATTCACAAATAAAATTCGAACAAACTAATTTCGAAGTGTTAATGCTGTATTGCATGACTTTTTTATGATGATGATGTGTCGCTGTACGGAATATTTACATTTTTAATTTGGACTGAAAAAAAAAATTAAAGTTATTTTATATTAATTCTGTAATCTTTATACATATTTTTAATCTTCATTGTTTATATATTTTTTGTATACAGGGCGTGCTAGGATGAGCGTACATTAAAAGTTTCTATAGAATAAATCCAAAAACTTTAAATGTACGCTACAATTTCTAAGAAATATTATCTAAATCCGAGATTTTTTTACGACATTGAACGAAATATATCGATTAAAATTATTTTCAATATGGAGGCACTTCCGAAAATACCGAAAATTGACATAAATTTTCTTGTTTTAAATTGGCATCCCCATTTTTTAATAAATACTTGAATTATCTGTATAATTTTATGAATTTTCATGCCACACTCTATACCTAACAACCGTTCTAAATCAAAATTGACTTTTTTCTATAGCTCTCTATTTCAACATGGTTTATGTCTTCCTTAGGAACGTAAAACTAAAAAATAACCACTGGATCCTTTCTGAAATTTCTTACTTGTAAATTTAATCTACTACCTATGTTGCCATATTAACAAGAATTTGTTTTTCAACTAAAAATTTAAAAAAATTCAAAATATTTTTCAAAAAGTTGTCAATTTAAAAAGAAATGTGTTTTTGGGGTCAAAATATACTACCCCTAAAATATTTGCAGTTATTTAAGACTCACCCTGTGTATGCCTTTCTCAATAGTAAAATTTCAGACAAAAATCATTAGGTGGCTTTGATAAAAATTTACTATTGAAAAATCCATGTAATGGTAATACTACGAATATCTGTGAAGCCATTAAAAATTTTGAAATAATTTAAATACTAAAATTGTTACAATAATGATCTTAACGAAAATAATACACAGGGTGTTACATTAAAAAGACGAAGAAAAATTATTTTATATTTTAGAAAGTTGAGAGTAGAATTTTGTAACACCATGTATATTTAAGAATACGAAATTTATAGCAAAGTAGGTAAGTACAGACCAACCATAGTAAGTACATAGTATAATTTTGATTTCAGAACATTTCTTGTATATACAGGGTGTCAAAAAATAGTGTGTCTAACTTTGGTGGGTGATTCTACAGATAAAAATAAAATAAAAAGTTCTTATGAAAATATGTCTTAAAATGTTTCCCGAAGAAGTTAAAGCTCTGGAAAGGTTAAATAGAAATAATATATTTTGTTTATTTTTAAGAACATTGGTAAACCGTTTTTCTTGAAACAGATGCCTAACGCACTCTTGCAGGACCCTGTATGAAAACTACCGAAAAATAATAAAAGTCTACTCGAAAAGACATGAAGACGTTGAAACGAATCTGTTTAGCTTGCCGGCGTTAAAGATAATACATCTAATTAGGTTGATCGATCACCGCGAAGCTCAAAACTCAGCCCTAAGGGCCCGATTGTGGAGTTTACGAGCAGCGGGGCCTGCTCCGAACGTGTTCCGAAGATAAATAACGCGATACGTCATCAGTCATAAGCGTTCGCCGAGTTTACGGCGCAAACTTTATGTTGCAGTTTAGGAAAATGACCTCGGAGTTAAGTACGAAGGTAAACTGTAAAGTTTTCGACCACGACAAAGTCATAATCACTATATTCTGTTTGTGATATTCTATGCATCTTTGAATATACATCAGCGGAATAAAATTATTCTGAGTGCCGGGCCACAGCGGCATCAAAGGCAACGGAAAAGCCGATGAGCTAGCTAGGCAAGGATCATCGGCATCCCATCTTAGTCCAGAGCGAGTACTGGGAATACCCAAATGTATAGCCTGTAGTGCGCTAAAACTATGAATAAAGCAGAATGTCCACTGGAGAAACAGACAGGGGCACAGGCACAGCAAGGCCATTATCCAACGACCTAGCTCTAAAACCGCAAAAGAACTTCTAATGCTTAGCAGGAATAAAGGCGGATTACAACAAATCAAACAACGGCCTCTTGGCAGGACACATGGCTGTCAAGTGTTACTTGAACAAGCTCAACCGGTACCAAGGAAGTCTTTGCTCCAGACCCTGCGATAAAGATCCTGAAACAGCGGAGCACATAATATGTCACTGCGAGGCTCTGGATCGCCAGCGACACTTTTTATTTTGGAAAGGTAGGCTAGAATCGGAGGAACTATGCTCCCATCCTATCAAGGACCTGCATAAATTAGTGTAGGGCACAGGAATAGGAGAATAGATGCAAATATAGAAAGGAGAAAACACAATAAGCCTCACAAGTCGCAGTGTTTCCGGCAGAGGACGGCCCCTTTTCATTGAAAAAAAAAGTGCATCGGCGTTGGAAGTATAGGATTTTACAGCCAAATCTTAGATAGGTTTTTTAAGAGTCACCTCTATGTGTTTACAAATGACTCATTCATCTAACGTTATAAATTTTAAAATATTTAGCTATCCATTGCCTCCAGAACCCGCATAATTCTATCTGTTTATGATTATCCGGTTATCATATTTCCGAACTTCTCCAGAAACAACAAAGAAACTAACTTAACAACTTCGATATCATCGATCTCCGTAGCGCTGACCGTTTCCCAAACTTTGACCACCGCGACATTAGCAACTAACTCCTTAGCTGGGGCCCGCATGAAACTTTAAAGTGGGATCAGGTAAACCGGGAAGCATCGCCCCTTTCCGCCAACACTCGTGGGAATATCCTGACCTATTCATATTTAAACAATACGATACGTAATAAACCTCAAATTGGACTGCCAGCGCCTTCGGTAACAAAGTTACGGGCCTAGTACTAAGCAAGGCGCGTGAAATATGCATGGACGACACCTAATTATTGCCTGGGTAACGTATATGGTAATCTCAGGCCGGAATGCGGGGGGTTTTATGGGAGTGGGAGACTATGTGTAAGCAGTGGCGTGGTTAAAAATACGTAAAAGATTTAAAACCCTTCAAATTATACCAAATAATATTGCTCTTCTTGCGACTTATTTACAGATGCTTGATTCTACTCCAGTTAGTTATTTCTGTATTCGGTCCTTTTCTGGCTAGATTATTTGCTTTTTCATTACCTTCTATCCCTTGATGGGCTGGCACCCAGAGTAGGAATATTACCAGTTGTAAAAAGAAAGAAATAGTCTCAATGAGTATCAACTGACACACGCTGCTCATACACGCCAATTCGAGGCCGGATGAGATCGGATATCGCGTGAGTAAGGGTCGATTTAGACACTCGCCAAGTCGGTGGGACATTGACAATGATATAGCCGAGGACAGCGGTTCGGATTCCGTGTACAGCAAGAAGGACGCGTGAACTCAACATATACTTACTTTAGCAATAAATATATTATGTTGTAATATATTGACATTGTCAAAATTATCAAACTGTTATAAATGTAATTTAATATATTTTTCTTTCATTTTCAGGTAAGTGTCGCAGATTATGAAATATTAAATTACCACCAGTAAGTGTAAGTAAACAAACTAAATTTCTAGATGTAGATGTAGATTTTAAGGGAGGAGAGGAGTTAATCAACCGTGACCTTACAGATCTATTTCATTCTCTTTTCTTGAATTATAACTCATCATACAGCCTCAGTGCTTTCACAATAGCCAGAATCTAAGATAGTTTTACAGAGGTTAGTCCTCCATCTCCGATAACAGTCGTACCAAAGTTTATGGCTTGAATGTTTGTAGTCTCGGCGCAATGAGACTTGATTTCTCATTTTCCCCACAGAATCTGTATTCGCGGTTGTTTCTTAGCTGGAATATATCGATGTATTCATTGAGGAGATCTGTGTGTCCTGTTAAAAACCCCGTGACCATCCGAAGATTGCTCTTACTTAACACAAGGAAAATCCTTGATTATCCTCAATCGTAAGTCTTGAGAAATTTTTTTGAGAGTCTTAGACCATTGGAGGATTTTCATTCTGAGTTACGGATAAAGGTTGACTCTCACTATACCTTCCATATCAGCTCCCTTCCGTTTTTCTTCCATTTACATAAAATATTATATCATGTAAATGAATAGGACAATGCACACTATACGTTCCGTTTCCCTTCTGTTCCATATCCTTTTCTTTCGTACATTTTTTTGGCGGACGGACTGAAGGGTATCGGAAACAGCGTTGTCAAGTTCTTACATTTGTACCTGCTCTGTTAACATTTTGCTGATATTTATTTATTTTTTTACCTCCTAATTAAATCTATTACCTTTTTCAAAAGATACAAATTTGTAAAATAAGATTTTCGTAATGACATAAATTGTACAATAAAAAGTATGTAACTGATACGGAATGGAAGCTTACGTATAGCGTCAATATAATAAAAAATACGGAACGGATATGGAATGGAAACGAAAGGTATAGTGAGAATCAACCTTTAATCTTCCAGATATGGTGGATCATAACTGTTACACTAATAGTGAAATAAAAAACTACATTTATTTTATTAGGGACTAGAAATAACAATAATATTAAACGTACCCTAAGTTAAAGTCCTTAGTCGTTTATTTTTGTTATCTGCGGGCAAAATCGAGACGTCAAACGGCATTAAAGTGTCAGGGAAATAATTTATTTTCGTGAATTAGTTCGTTTTTTTAAGGTTAAAGACTCTCGCTGCGGATATCCTCCAGGAACAAACTTGGCCTCGCAGTGCCTTACGACCGAAATGCGTGTTGCGATGTAATTAAACGAATTGGAGGTGATTGTTGTTGCGAGTCTAGCAATATTCGGAGATAATTTCGGAGATATACTTTCTCGCTCTCGCTGGCAGAATGGGGTCATATCAGGGCCGTATTTTTTAATAAAAAGACTTAAGGCAGGAGGCTAATAATATTTTTGTACTACATTCGGAATCGACATCCTGATACTCCATTTTTGACATTTTTGTTTGACATTTTAATTGGCACATTTGAAATTAATGTAATTTTTTGCGGATTTGTTGGGCATTTCTGAGCTTATTTCATGCTGTTTCTTTTTTATTTTATAATTGGTTTCATGCAAAATTATCTGTGCAGTATGCCATCGTTCCCAGGTTAAAAAAAATATGAAAAATGTAGGAACTATAAAATAGGGGTTGCTAAAATTCAGTCATTTTTCGTGTAAAATAAATTAAAAGTAAAAACAAATTTTTCATAGAATGTTTGTAAAAATTGAACTAACAAATAAAAATATATAAGGAATTTTCGAGACAAGTTTCATAACTTCTTATGTTAGGATTCACACTTTGTTATTTTTTTTATCAGATTGTGGTTAATCACAGAAAGAGATTATAAGAATAACTACTAGAGTAGGTACTAATGTGATCTTTCTCAGACTAAAAATAAATCTATTTGTTAGTTGACAAAAATGATGTAAAGGGTGTATTATCAAGTTACCATAGACTTCTCGAAAACTATAAGAAATACGAAGGAGATCAAATTACAGAAAAGTTTAGCAATGTATTATAATATAGTATGCTTTATATATATTTACTATATCTTGCAATATAGTATGCTTTAAATAAAATATATGGTATATGTTTTTACTTTTTACGATGGAATGCAAAAGTATCTGGTTAAATTAAATAAAATAAACCTCTTTTAAACTAGATTAATTTATGTTAAAAATGATGCATTTTTTACCTTATTTATGAAATTATGAGTCTGTGCAGAAATGCAGTTGTGGACTGTATTATTTTAATTTTGACTGGTTTTATTTTATCTATGTAACTTAATTAAGTTAATAGCTGGGAGAAATCGCACAGGGAAATGAGAAACCTCCTCCTATCCTTAATGGTCGTCTCAGACAGCTTCAGAGAGCCCTCTTCTCGATCTTGATCTTCTCAGCGCTAATTTTCACAACATGAATCGTCTTTGAAAGGATTTAATTAAGTTTTAAGTTTAGACTTTCGGCGCGTACCGGTTAGTTGACCAATTTCGTCGTACGACGGTTTGTTATAGAATGTGTGCCACACTTGTCCTAGTGTTCGGGCATGCGTACACTAATGTTGCAGGAAGCAGGTATAAGTGCGGCAATTTAAAATTTAAAGAAATTAAAATGATTAATCTTAATCTAAGAAACTACATAAAAAGAAAATAATTTTATATAAATATTAAGTTTCCTAAACAGAGTATTTTATATTTCTGGAAAGCTCATAACAAGGCAAATAAAATAAAAAAATAATATACAGCGTGTCCCGTTTAAAATACCATAAGTTTGAGTACTATTTTGAAAACGACAACTTCCAAAGAAGAAATAGTTACGTCACTGGATTCTCTGTGAAAAACTCTACAGGACACAGATTTCTCCTTTTTGATAAGTTATAAGATAACCAAGATGCGAAGATAAGAACGAAGTCAAAATATGCCACATTTTAAAATTTGCTCTATATTTCAGAAACTAAGAAGATTAGGACAAATCTGTGTGTAGCAACTTTAAACATAAAAACATAAAGTTTAATAATTATTGAAAACGTTAATAAAAAGTTTAAAGAATATATTTTATTAAATCTATTGAAAATGCCAAGACGAAATAAATTTACCATAGCAAGATAAATTATTATTCATTTCTAAGAGAAATGCTTCCTACAAAACCCGGTTTATTTTCCATATTCTGGACCTTTTTCCAGTGTACAATAAAGCCCCATCCAGGCTTATCTAGCAAAACAAAAAAGAGAAGAAACGCACTGGCAATAATTGATCCGGTTTTGGGGTAAAGAATCGATACAGTGGCGCCCCAGAGACGCCCCCTCGGGCCTTGAAGGTGTCTCCCGGATGCGGGACTGCGAGCTAGGGCCCTTTTTTTGCCTCGACGATTGCCTCGGAAATCGATGTTGCCGAAATGTTTTCGTTGGGATTTCTCGGGTCCTTTCATAATATTTATTTGCTGGGCTAATTGTGTTTTGAGATTAGGGTTTGGGAAATTGTTATAAATAACAGAATAATGTAATTTTATGCGTTATGGAAATAATCTGTATTAAACGAAACAGAAGGTGTGTTAAATATGTTTTTTCTATAGCAACTGTTAAAATTGCCTTATATATATCAAAAATAGTAGATAAAATAGTACTTTAACCCCAAGGGTAGATTAAATGACACTTTAACAGCGAGGATCGGTTAAAAACTTTATTTCTTTTTGCACGATTTTAATTGCTTCCATTTTTGAAAATTCTTGTATTCCTTTTTATAAGTTATTCGGGATTTAAATGGAAGTAGTTTGGAAATGGCGTTTGTCGCTTCAGCCTGAATGTCTGTTGGTAATTTACTTATTTCATTTTCGGCCATTTCTGGCTCAAATTCAGTCAGCAATCGACACGAAAGAGAATTAAAAAATATTGACTCAAAACTGACAACTAAAGAGACAGCTTTATTTCTTTGTCAAATTACATAGACACAAACTCCTACCCAGCACAATATTTTTTCTACTTGTAATAAATTCCTTGAAATAATAATTTCTGAATATTATTATAAAAAAAATATTATTTTATACACGACGATAAAATTGCATTATCGTCTCCCGAAATTAATTCACTCGCGATTTCATCGCTCGTGAATTAATCTTTTCGGTATAAAAAAATATTTTATCATCTTGTATAAAAAATAACTATTTGTAGTTGAAAACGAATGTGGATGTACTTAATTAATAAAAACGTTATTGTGACTGTTTTTGCGTTTTTATGACAAATATTCCATCAATATTTCCTAAGACAATTCTAAAACTTCGGGGCGATCATCAATGGTTGAAATAATCTCACCGGCACGAAAAACGGGCACCTAAAAAATTTGATGTATTTTAAAGTTATATATAATGTATTCTAGCGAAAAATTTTGATAATTTTTTAAGCAATAAATTATTTAACTTTTTATTTTTTCACTATTTGAAATTTACAATCTCTCTATTATTTTGTCTATTATTTGATTTTAGGTCAAAATATTGATATTTTGATGAAAGTTTGAAACACCTCCTGGAATTTGTTAACAAAGCAAATAATTTTATCATCACATCATCTACGTACATCTTTTCTCGATAGTTTGTGGTTCATCTCAATAGCTTTATTTTTGTTGAAGATATTCGCCTTTGAAAAAGACACTTAATTTTTTTTGTTATAAAGTAATAACTTTTAGAGTTTCCGTCACTTCCGTTAACTTTAGCAGCATATTTTGCAGGTAAAAGTATGTAAAAAAGTTCTTATAAATGTATATCCTAAAATGCTTAGTTTCGGAGATACAGGATGTAGAAGTTTCATATTTATTTCGATTTTTTCCAAATAATTTCTGAAGTAATGGCAATATTTGGACGAAAATTGGTATCTGGGAGTTTTTTAACATGATATATTTGATTTTGATGTCAATATGGTTTCTATTTATTGGGGGCGCCACCTACATATGTTTTAACTGTTTTGGAGAGTAATACCTGTTCGACCATACCCGTATAAATCTACTGAGTGAAAAATACACATTTTCGTGATTTTTTACACAAAAACTGTCTCTTGGTCAAAATGGCTACGAGCATCCGTTCTCAAGATATTTAAAATGGAAATAGTCATGCTGTGTAGATTATTTGAGTGAAATAATAAATTTGGGAACTTTTTATTTTTCTAAATTAATCATAAATTTTGTTGAAAAAAAAATGATGTTAGTTTCTGTTGAACTTTTCGCACAAAAACATTTCAAATTTATGATTTCAGTCTAATAACTATTTAGTCAACATGTTTAATTTATGTCAATGACGACAGGCATTGATAATTTCGATTCCAAATATCTCGAGAACCATTACTCGTAGCGATTTTTACCAAGAGACGTTTTTTACGTAAAAAAACATCGTAAATGTATATTTTTTTACTCAGTAGTTTTATACAGGTACGAACGGAAAAGTTATTACCCTTCAAAGCAGTTAAAAAATATGTAGGTGGCGCCCTTTACAAATAGAAGTCATATTGACATAAAAATCAAATTGCTCATGTTAAAAAAGACACCAATTTTCATCGAAATATTGACGTTACTTCTGAAATTATTTGATAAAAATCGACATATAAATGAAACTTCTACACCCTGTATCTACGAAACTAAGCATTTTAGAGCATATATTTACACGAACCTTTTTACTTATTTTAGTTGCAGAATATGCTGCCGATGTTTCCGGAATACAGTTCGGACCACCCTGTATATATGTATAGTATTTTTCTGATACTAGAAACCAATATTATTTTAGATAAAAACATAATCTAATAAAAAAAGAACCATTTTCTTTAAACCTATAAACTTCTATCGATTTCGAATAAAAAAAAGGTCTCCCCTCACGCGACATCTCGTTTTTCAATTTAAGCAAACAAAACAAGGAGAAACAGAAAAAGAGCAAACAAAAAAGGACATAAAATCGAAACAAAACCAACAAAAAACACACACTTGGCCGGATTAAGGTTTTTACATCGGACAAATTGACTGCCTAACTTACCAAATACTTCACATTTTATTACCAACCCGTTACAGAGGAGTAAACATTGTTTATGTGCGGCCATAATGCCGCCCGTCATCTTGATAAGAAAACATATCGGAGAAAAAAGTTTTTCGGCGCCGGTGACGTCACGAGACTGCCGGAAGAACTACGCGAATGCGTAAAAAAGAGGGGTTGAATGAAAAGTGCTTATCATAGTTTGTGTAGTTATGAAGAGTATACAAGGTTTCCCAATATTCCCTGGACGTAGAACAACTTCGTATTCTTGAAATTTAAATAAATTAGTTAGACATTATCAAAAATGCATGGTCCGTTAGAGGACACCAATCAAAAGATGATGCACAAGAAATATTTTTCGTAAGTCACATGGAAATATATGAGGTGAAATCATTTTTTTTGGAAATTTTCAAAGTAAAATAACTCGATTATTTTGGACCGATTTGAAAAACGGTGAAGAGAAAATATGTTGGTTGGGCTAGCTTGTTGGGGTTTGGAATCCTCTTTGATCCCTCACTCGGAGGCTTTGGGCCCTTTGCAATACCCCTATATTATTGTACAAAACCTTCCTCTCATTATTTCTTTGTGTTAAAATACTTCCGGCTCTTTGCAAAGTTCCCGATGTCGCTGATGTTGGCTTCTGCTGCTTCCTCTAGTCCCTCCAAAAAAACCTTGCTTTAAAGTTTTAAAGTGTCAGTATTCCAGTGCCGGACAGTGGCACAGCAGATTCTCTATGGTTTCTTCTTCCTCTCCACATTCTTTGCAGTAGTCATTGTTGGAAATTTTCAAGCTCACGAGGTTTACCCCCGTGGGGCAGTTTCCAGTGACGACACCTATAATTATGCGTACTAGATTCTTTTTGTGCTCTATTACTTCTTTTGTCTTTTTGCTATCTACCACTGATCACAGTCTTTGAGCTGTCGTGCAGTCGATCGCAGTTTATCGAGATCTAACAGCCTTGAAACTATTTGCAACTTACTTAAGACTCACCCTGTATATCTACCCTTTCTAGTTTTTTGTTTGTGAAATCTCATTCAAACCGGAATATCGGCTCTCAAAATATCTTAAAGATGTGTCTATTTTTAAAAGTTTGAAGCCCTCTAACAGAGAAACAAAGTGTGGACTTAGTTTGTTATAATCTTATATTTTTGAAAGGGAAAACTTATTTTTAACAAGTTTGCTTTTTATTTAATTATGCACTCCACATTCAATTAATACGTTCGGGAATTTTCTAAAACTATCTCTAAGCAATTCTCCTCCGAACCGCAAGCTTCATTCAGCCTCTAATCAACTATTTAAGGAAATGTGTAATTGCATCTGTGGAGACAGCAAGTGCTGGAAGAGGATAGAGCGTATCTTTGCGGTAAGCTAAAGAGCCGCTGCGAAATGCTGGAATAGAGGAAAACGACCAGGGGCAATGTTGCCATGTTTCCTTTGTTGCCAACGTCCTAAAGGGTTTCTTACATTTTGAATAGTCTGATATTCTACAGTTTTCTGATACAGAGTCCTAGTAAAGTTCAAAGTTTTTTCTACTACTTTATACGGGCCCGGCAACAGTGCGTCGGGCATCTGTAGCTCCTATAATAAAAAAAACTTAAGGATTTTGGATAAGTGCAAACCTAAAGTATATATTAGGATGTATTTCAGGAAAATATTTTAACTTCTACAGGGTGGCGCAAAAAAGTGTGTTTTGTTAAATGGAACACCCTGTATATTATTGCATTTTAGCTTCCTTTTTGATCACTTTACATAATCTTATGATATTATTAAATATGTTTAGATAGTTTCAGAAATATTAATTAATAAATTAATAAGAAATGTTCAGCATTTTTTCAAAAACATATTAAAAATATTAGAAATATCCTGAAGTCAAAACTATACCAGGTATTTACTATAGTTGGTCTTTATTTACTTTGTTATAAATATAGTAATAATTAATTAATATAAATATTGTAATTTTAAACTATACAGGGTGTTCAAAATGTTTTGCCAAACTTTCTAAAATATAATAAAGTTTTTCTTCGTTTTTTTAAATGGAACCGCCAAAAATTCTAAAGTGCTTTAAATACAAAAAAAATCTAATTCTTCATCTAATAAATAAATAATAACAGGGTGTCAAAGTGTGGAACAGGCGATAACCAACCCATAAATCTAATCAAATTTGGATTACTTCTTGGGTATCATGTATAAAATTGTCTAGTGCCTTTATATTTTATTCAATTATAAAATTATATGCAACACGAAAATTAAAAATAAAAGCAATAATTTGAAGACAAAATTGAATATATTTAGTCATAAGGCTGCAATCCGACAGCTAAAAAATTGTTGCCGGGAGGCACGTATAGCCGCCCATACTAAAATATGTTAATCAAAAGTTGGTAGGCAGTTCTTATAGTTTCAAAGTAAAGGAATTTTTTCAATTTTTTTTATCTCAAAAACTGCGACTTTGACTGATTTTGATGTTATTACAAATTTTGTTGCAAATATTATTACCAATCTTAAATTGAAAATCGCGTTTCGCTAGCTACTGTAATTTTGGAGTTACGATTTTTTTAAATTTTTAACCCCCTTTCATACCCCCTTATCAACCCCCCACCCCCACCAAAAACTAATGGTCAGATTCTCGGGTGCGACAGTATTTTTGTGCCAAATTTGGTTAAAATCGGTTTACCGGTTTTTGAGTTATCGTGTTACAGACGGACAGACAGTCAGACAACATGAAAATACTTTGTATTTAGGTCATTTATGACCCAAATAACTCATTTTGAGTGAAATTAAAAAAACTTTTTTTTGCTAATCTGAATAGCCTACCATACCTATTGGTATGGTCGGCTAAAAAATTGTATGTGCACTATGTGCGCATATTTGATGTGAAACTTCTTACTAACTTATTAACTATAAAGTTATTAATTAAATTAAAGGATTTGAAGGACTTTTTTTTGTTGAGTTTGAAATCTTCATAAAGTAATAAATTAAAAAAAAATAGTTTTTTGCGTATAACAAATATTTTTTTACGTGTAACAAATACCTTTTTACGTGTAACAAATACTTTTTTACGTGTAACAAATAGTTTTATACGCGTAAATTAAAAAAATAATAAATAATTCGATTAACTTTCACAATATTTGTATTAAAATGTCAATATGCTCACAAATACACGCCGCGTCACTAAACATTTCTAAGCCGTAGTCTGTTCTTACCACTTTTCGCCTTGCTCTTGTGTGTCACGGGCGTCTCACCAGCTTACGTGTCATGGCCTTGAATTTTTATTCCCCGCGTGCCTAAAAAAATTTACATCAAAATGTTTCTTTTAAAAATTAAGCTTCATTCAGAAGCTCGCTATTATTGGAATAAATTAGTGGTTTCAATTACACTTTAGACTTTTTAGTTTACGATCATTCACAATGTTGAGAAAACACAATTAAAATTAATAGGTTATCCTAGCAACAGCTTGCTTTAGTTAGTTGTATCCATAGAGATAGCCTAATATTTAGCTTATAAAACAATTAACTTTTGATTTCTAACCAAAATTTCTCTTTACGGAAATAATCAAAGGCCAAAATGGTATTTGTCGCAAATTTTGCAGTATAATTAGTGAAAAAGTTAAAAGTTTGACAACTTTTTCTACTAATTGGAAATGTCTACCACTAATTTTGACGTTATGAATGCTTCTACGCTAATTTAAACCACTAATTTATTCCACTAATTGCCAGGTTCTAACCGAAGCTTTAGTATCAATAACACATAAAATCCATTACACTTTTTAATAAATTCGATATTACACCTCCACACACATGAATTAGTCATTGGGTTAATAGATAAAATCGATACACCCCATAAAAGATTCATGGTCACTTTACAACTCATCATTCTACGTCCACCCACATTCAAAAACTCGCTCCCCTCTTCCGTAAAAACCAGTCCGATTTAATTAAAACGGACAGCGCTGCACCGAAAAGCAATCAAAATTCGCCGCTAGATGTCGCCCGAAAAGCTTCGGTAATTGAATGTCTAAGCCGCGCTTCGGGACCCTGCCAGTGCGCGAGTGTGGGTGAGTGTGTGTATTTGCCTTTATTTGGCGCAATCCAATTCGGGACAAGTCTGTATTATGTGGCGCGTCTCCACACTCGCTAATGCTAATGTAGACGCCGCTTTCGGATGCGACGTTGCCAACACTCTCTTAGTTATCTTAGATCATCAAACACTCATAGACGCAAGACCTACGTTAATCGCAAAACATTTTCCGATGCACGTCATCAATCATATCGAAATTATAAACCTAACTAAATGAAATTTTGCCAAAAATGTTTAAATTTGTTGTATAATTTAAAATACTATGCAGGTCTTCATTTTACTTCATAGAGCAAATAATTGTAACAGATATATTATTTAGATTAAAACTGCAAAGAATGGTGAAAGTCACATTGCGCCGCGATCAGCAATGTTGTCGTTTATTATTTGACAATTATCATAATGTCAGTCATTATTTTGTATAATATCGTGTTGTTGTTGAATATTTGAGAGTAATTCTCGTTTTTTGCCGATTTTCATAGTATTTTTTTTAAATTGTACTTTTAAGCACAAATAGTTTTTTAAGAACTAAATCTTCGAGTTTTTGTATTGCATTTCTTGAAATTGTGTGTCGAAAATATGCCGAAGCATTTAAACAGTCGAAGCAAAGATCTTGTAGCTTCCCTGAACTATTTTGAACGAGACCGTGACAATGAAAGTCCTTTATTACCCTTGACTGCAGTTAGAGAAGTAAGTTTGATTGGTAAGCACATTATACCACTTTCAAAGTTATTTCTACCTATTTCGATTTATAGCGTGTAGCTGCTGCCTTAAAATTAAATATTGCTACTGGGAGCCTAAGTGACTACTGTTAATAAATAAATAATTACTAAATTATTAATTATTAAATTAAAAATAAAACGTAAGAGTCAAAATGAATATTGACCGGATGCATAGCCCAATTGCATGAACGGTAGTAGACCGAGCTTGGAGAACAGTACAGTCGTTATCGGTAAAAATACTTGCGTAGTTTTGTTAATTTTTTATTGTTTTTCTTCTTATTTTTTTCATTTTATAAAGATTATGTATCATTTACGTGGAAAACGGTGAAATAAATAAAACTGGCTGTATTTTTGAAGTTTTTGTATAAGTAATGTTATTTAAAATAATTATTGCACGCCCATCTCGCATGTACTTGTGTGTTATCAGTGTTTCACAAGTATCGGGACCTACAGTTTATCATCGAATGTAAACGGCTATATTTGAGAGGCTGTACTATGCAAATATTCGTACCTTCTGAGCTATTTCTTTTTTCCCAACTACACTACATGTTATCCCAAAAGTGTCGCCACTGTCCTTGCCAATACAAACAATAGCTCGTTTAAAATACATTTATCAGCTGACTATTTTACCTCTTTTTTGAGTATTCGCGAACCTACAGCGTCTATTCCCTTATACATAATATTGTTTCAAAACATATCTGCATAATTTCTTACTGTATGGCCAAAGGGTGTCTAGTCAATTTCTTGTACGGTCTAAGTTGTCTACGACCGTGTGTGAAACGGCTTTGTTGCACGTGCGTGCACGTGGTCCAAAGACGGTAATTGGCAGTGAAGGCGGGTAATTTTCAGCGGGAGACGCAGTTGCACTACCGGAATTCTCGATAGAGCACGGCTTTGTCCTGAGTATTTCCGATGCGAGGCGAGCTGAATGCGAAGCACCTTCTTAAAAGGATTTTGAGAGGAAAAACATGGCAAGGCGTTAACTAATTTTAGGTAGGTAGCTATAGAAGGAATAGTTAGATTCGTCAAATATAAGAAATGTATGAAAGATATACAATTTCGTACATGTTTATCCTTAACTTTCAGTGACGTACCATATGAACACGACTATACAGATAAGCTTTCTTGTTTAATATCAAATATAAAATATAGGTATATGATGGTGCGATCGCCGATTTAACAATACAATAGAACCAGATGTTGATGGCCATATAAGTACCAATAGAAGCACACTACCAGTAACCAGAAGCTTTTCCGATTATTAACAGGCATGAAATAGATGTATATGGCGGTAATATAGCCTATATATAATAAGTAGTACAATGGAAAATAACAAAAAAGAAATTACAATAGTTCAATTTATTGTTTTCTATATTTTTTTTATTTGTATATCTTAATTTAGAGAGATTATATTCCAATGATTACCCTCTAATTTAGGACACTCTATACATAGATTTTTTGTGCATTGTAAATGGCTGTATTCTAGTCTGGTAACCGAGCACAGTACATGTTGCACAAGTAACTATTTTTAAAATATGTTTTAAAAATATCAAGAAAGTGCGTATCATAATATAAGAAGTTATGAAATTTGTAGCTAAAATTTATTAGATTTTTACTTGTTAATTTCAGTTTTAAAGAGCTTATTTAAATTAGAGTTAAAAATCGCATTTTACTTTATATCCATTTTTAAATAACTACTTAATTTTTTCTTGGAAAACTTGCAGTTTCTAATTATTTAAATGTTTCTATATTCATCGTATGATTAAAAGGATTGAATTTCTATAAACAATTTACAGAGACTTAATCCTTTTATAGAATTTCCTACATATGCTATAAAAAACTGTCTTACGGTCTTTGATATTCCCAGCATATTTCGTTCCATCAAGCGTTATATATCCTGCAGTTTCCTTATAATGATGGTTTTAACTGTCCAGGTTTTGCATGCATAGGTCATGACTGATAGTAGGTACACATTGATAGTATGTTTTCTTAATAAAGTGGCATTATAAGTTTGAATATAATTGAGTTTCTTCTATATATATTTTAAGCTAACTTAATTCTTCTTTTGATTTCTGGTAGTATAGATCCTGAGCTGTGTATTAGTTGTCCCAAATATATAATATATTTTTCTACTATTTCCAGTGTTGTGTTATTTATTAGAATGTATTTTCTGTCTACTTGTGCATTCATTTAGTGTTTGCTGAATTCATTTTGAGTCCTACTTTACTGCTGGCTGTGTTTAGTTTGTTAATTTGTACACATTCGTAATTAAAGTAGTAGGTAGTAGATTCGTAGTAGGTAGTAGGAATGTATTCGCATTATATCATCAGCGAATCTTAGATGGATAAGATATTCTTTATGTATTTTCTCTCTTTTGTTGGTCCAGTCTAATTGACCAAGAGGATTTCTTCTAGTGTTGCTGTAAACAGCTTTGGGGATATAGCGTCTCCCTGTCGTACTCCTTTGCCAGTTCGGAATTCTGGGATTGTTTTATATATAATTATTATTTGTGCTTTGGCGTCTTTGTAAATATTGGCAAGAGTATACAGGGTGAGTCTTAAATAAGTGTATCTAAGGAGTAGTATATTTTAATCCCAGAAACACGTCTATGAGGTTTTTCCGCGAAAAAAAATTGAACATTTTTTTTTAGTTAAAAATCATATCTTCATAATATGGCACCATAAGTAGTAGATTAAATTTACAAAAAAAATACAGATAAGATCTAGTAGTTCTCAAAATTTAAGCGAAAAATCAAATGTTTTAAAAATTTTCAAAGTAAATTATCTCAGTTATTTTTGACTTATTTAAAAAAGGGTACAGAGAAAATATGTTTCTTTAATTGAGATCTAGCAGCCCTGAAAATATTTTCACTTATTTAAGACTCACCCTGTATATAATGCATATCTATTCCTTGTTTCGTCAGGGTTTCTATTATCGTCTTAGAATATATTGAGCCAGAAGCCTTTTCGTTTACTTACGTAGGTTGTTAAAGAGCTTCTTTTAAAAATATGATGTTTTTTATTTTTTTTTAATTAACTTTCTTGGATAAACATTTTATTATATTATGATTAAATAAGATTCATTTTCTATAGAAAATTTTTCGGAAATTATGTTATTTATATAAACCGAACGAGTTGTCAATCGACGCTTCGCGTCGTCGAATGCAATTTTCTCTCGGCGGAAATTCACCAGACGTAGAAGGATTTTCTAGTCGATGAAACCGGCTATAGACTCACTTTCACGCCATCATTAATCTCGGCTTAACAATAAGAAGAAATATGGGCAATAGTGCGGCGCGCCGAGCCGAGCCCGGGCAAAAGTAGATGTTTTTGGGGAGGATTTATGGGATTACATGTGTTGAGAAAGGGTAGATATAGCGTATTGATTGCGAAAGGGCTAAAAAAGAGATACGTTTCTCTGCAGCGTAAATATGGTGGGTTTTATCTAGCCGATGGACGTAGAGTAAGGATTTAACTAAAAGAAATAAATAAACATTGAAGAAGTCTCGGACGAATAATACGGGGTAAGACTTAAGAGTTCGATATTATGCTGTACTGTTCGGGTCACTTTCAGGGATCGGGTAAAGCGGGTGTGTGGCCGAAGGAAATATATATTATATTTTAGAAATCTTCCTAAGGCTTAGCCCGATCCTGTCGTCTTAAGCCACACCCAAAATTCCAAACACACGTGCTTTGATTAAAGCTTGATTAAGGTTTGCAGAGCTTCAGCATTTGCCATAAAATAGCGAGCAATTTGTTACAAAACCAAATAAATTATATATCACTGTAATTACAAAACTTCAATCTATTTCCGTATTGTAACGGAATTTTAAATTATGTCTTTATTTTTGAGAAAATTTAGTCCGAACATAAAGAATATTTTGCGAGATATTTTGTTGATGTTTGACCATCAAAATCTTAAAAATAAAGAAATTGTCTAAAAATGTGCTACAAAAAAGATATAGTATAATCCTTTATCTTTAGTTTCCTTCTTCATTTGTGTAAAAATATCTAGCCAGTTTTACATAAAACGTTAAATGCCGAACTCTTATTTTGCTACTTTTTCGAACTAGTGAAATGGACTTTTAAATAAGTGCAAATGTTTTCAGGGCTGGTATATTTCGACCCCAGGAATGCGTCTATGAGTTTCTTTCGCAAAAAAAAGATGTTGAAAATCGTGCATTGTCTTTTAAATTTAACTGTAACTGTTTGTTCATCGCAAATTTTTCCACGGTATAATTTTTTAATCTCTAATATTACCATGGTTACGGCATTAAAAGGGATTTATTTATAGATATTGTACAAACCTTGTGTGCTAGGAAGTAAATTTTTATGCATATTTTCATCGATAAGTTTGTAGCTTCTGAATAGCGATGTAGATAAAGCATCCAGCTTATTTGCCAGCTCAGAATTAGAATTTAGAGTTAGTAACTCACATTTTCATTGGAGGTCATATTTATTTCAAACCAATAATCAACGAGAACATTCGTATAATTTAATAAAATTACTGTAAATTACTATAAATAATGACTTGTTTGTAATTGAACTGTAATTTCTGTATTATTAATCCGGTAAATGATGAAGGAAAACAACTGTGATTGCAAAATAAAAACACTAAATCACCACAATACACCAAAACACTTTTACTTTTACACTGGACGCGCGTTTCGTTTGAATAAACTGAGTTTATAATCATCTGCTGATGATGCTAACATGGTTAGCGAAACGCGCGTCCAGTGTAAAAGTAAAAGTGTTTTGGTGTATTGTGGTGATTTAGTGTTTTTTTTTTGCTGTGTAACACCAAAGGTTCCAAACCTCAACTGTAACAATTGTGATTGATTAAAATTTTATTTTAAGATGCAACTTTTTTTAACAACATTCTGAAAATTTGAATAATGAATTGAATAATGACTAGATAAGTGACATCTGTCTAAAAAAGACAGCGATTTAGAGTAAAAATTTGGTTATGTAAAATTTAGAGTGACAATTTTGATTATGCAAAAGAAATACATATTCTATGAGTTTACTGGTTGCCTAACGATTAACATTAATTTAAAAATAAATTTTCAACATAAATAATTAACAAAACATTTAAACAAAAACACACCACAGACCACACAAAACAAATTATTGGTTAGTAGCAGTTAGTAGTCAGAGATATAGATGTAGTAGTATTTTGGTTTAATGGCCATAGCTGCCAGGCTATCCGGCCGATTGATAGAATTAACGTTTTTTAATAGAAATTAAAAAACATTATAAAATTATAAAGCTAGAATAGTATACGGTTTTATATTAACTCTAACTCTAACTTTGTTTAATTTTTAATGTTTTAAGTTTATAAAAAGCATTCATAAAAAATGTATATCCTTCAAATCCTTCAATTTAATAGCTGTTAGTAAGAAGTTTCACTTCAAATATGCGCACATAGTGCACACACAATTTTTTTTATTTTTCATTTTATGTTTTTTTTGCATGGATATATTTTACTTTTTGCTCTTATATACCATGCTGGCAACTGTTACTTTTGGGTCGGCATTTACATGTGTGGAAGTAAATCGCATAGGGATCTTATGGTGCATCCAGACCTGAGGAGTCGAGTGCGAGACGAGAGCGAGACAAGAGCGAGACAAGAGCGAGGCAAGAGCAAGACGAGTGCGAGACGAGAGCAAGACATTTTCTATCCATTTTTTGACGCAAGCCTGCCGCGAGACTAGTTAAAGGTGACCGGTTTGTATAAACATGTCCGATGAAAAACCTGCAGCAAATAATAACGCATAAGTAATACATTTTTCTATCTTTAACATGATATTTGGTTTGTCGTATTTTATTCATCGTCGATTTTTCCCCTTTTACTCTTCATTTGTTTCAAGACACGACGTCTTTAACAAAATTCGTTTTTTAGAACAAAATGTTAAATAGAAATGTTATAGGAACAGTGTTGCCAGAATTACGGATTAATCCGTAGATTGACGGATTTCGGATATATTCTACGGACGTACGGATTTTTTTCCAATAATACGGATTTTTTGTTATTGAATAATTTAACACAATATTATATGATTAAAAAAGAACAGCGTCACAGTTGCCTTGAAAATGAAGATCACTGTTATTTCATAATATGTAAAATGATATCGTAAATGTTCATTTCCAAGCCCACTAAACGACTTTTATCATACGAAATATGCAGTACCCATACCCATAAAAGAATATTTGCAAATTAAAAATGTTATCTATTACCATCGATTAATCGACAATACTAATCATACAAAGAAATAATAACGGATGTTTTTGCCTTCATTTACATAATAATAAAAAATTGTAGGTTTGCAATACTTGTTTATTGTCTCATCTATTCTTGTACATGTAATACTACGTAGCTAATACGTAGATATTGAAGAGTAGTAATGTTTTGTTATTTTTAAAATGTTTATATTTGATATTTATTTTATGTTTAACACGAATTACTTAATGATTAATAAAATACAGGGTGAGCCTTAAGTACAAATATTTTCAGGGGTGGTAGATCCCGATAACATATTTTCTTTTTAACGTTTTTCAAATAAGTCCAAAATAACCGAGTTATTCAAGTTTGAAAATTTGAAAAAATATATATTTTTAAAAAATTTTGAGAGCTGCTGTTTTTTTTCTGTATTTGCACCCCTCTTAGTGTCCGATTTTTGTCATATTTTTTGCGAAAAACCTCATAGACGTGTGCCTGGGGTCGAAATATACCATCCCTGAAGATATTTGCACTTATTTAAAACTCTGTATAAATACGGATTTTTTTACCACCATGGACGCACCATTAGTAAGTCGGAGTGAGAGTAATACGACCGACCGACGCGACGCGCGACGGTGTTCTGTTGCGGCGTTGCCGATACGCCTTTCCCTATCAAGTAAAGTAAAATCACGATCGCAAACAGCTTATTTTTAAAAGATTTTTTTTCAAGAGATAACTAGATAAAATCATTAGACATGTTTCTGAGCATCTGAAATGAAATTATAAGGATATCGTTAGGGTGTCATTTTTTTTATAACGAGAAAACGTATAAGGTTTAATTGTAATCGCGATAATTTAAATAATATAATAATAAGTAATCGCGATAATTTAAAAACTCAACTTTTTAACACATAACAGGCCATAACTCAAGAACCACTTTAGATATTGAAACTTTTTTTTATTTTTAAGATCGGATATTTTACAATATGTTTACATAAGAAAAATTCGATAAGGTAGTTTTTTCCATTCAATAATTGTTAACAATCCATCCATTTACGTTTAAAGCATAGCAATTCTCAGCAATCGTGTAATTTTTTTATTGATAAAGATTTTCACATACTGTCTACAAAAAAAATACAGCAGAAATATTGTCAAAATTCTTGAAAAAACTGCAATCTATTATTTCTAATAGATTTTGAGATATCGATTTTTGAATTCAGAGTTCTAATAGCGCGACCATTATCGAACACCCACTCTATTCCACTTATTTTTACCAAAAATGCAAGTGTTTCTAGCTTGCACTTAAAAAAATTCAAGCTATAGGAAAAATTACAACGACTCGTTAATAAATAAACAAATTAAGTATCACGAGACGTAATTAAATCGTGAAGCTGAACGCATGACGTACACCTTTCCCTAGAACTTTAAGTACTGACAGAGGTATTGATTGGGTCGACCGGTCAACTGCGCCAAATCTGCTATATCCCCTTCCACGTCTCTTAGCGATGTGCACAGTTTCTCGGTTTATTTCATACGTTTGGCAACGTGTTTACTGTCCTCTCTTTGTTCAGTACATTATAAACGCATTGTACTCTTCTTACATACGGAAATCTCGACCCAAGACTAACATTTACCAGCCTTTAGTATAAATACATTCAAGATTCGAAAAAATCTCAAAAATTCTTGAAAAAAAATAAATCTCATTAAATTTCTAAATTGTAATATTAAAAAACAATCCAATTAGTGTTACATAATCTTCCTTATACAAAAATAAAAACGAAACCTCCCGAAAATCTACGTCCAATTTATAAACTGTCATCCGCACGGCCTTTATTTTAATCATAATATAAATGGCTAAATTTGGCAAAGAGATGCCCCAGCCTGCAAAAAAAAGGATGAGGGCATTTCATTAGCAAAGACGGGGCAGCAGGCGCACGCAGAAATGTCAAGCTCGGCGTTCTCGAATTAGATGGATCCCAGAGGAACACCCTGGGAAATGTCACCACTTGCAGACACGACTGTGTCTACAATAATGGCGTCCCCAGGGACGGGGATTCGCCGGGCTGGCAAAATGGCCACTCGAAATAAAATTTTAATTTTCAATAAACCCTAAAAACAACGGTATTATGCTGAATGTTTGGTGGAATTTAGATTATTTTGAGGGCGTTAACATACATAGTAATGCGCCTGAGAAATAAATAAAGTTTAAAAAATAAAAGAGATATTTTTATTTTAGGTTAGCGTCCAAACTCAGATGCTCTATATCAATGACTAAAGAATATAAGGACATGTAACGCCCATTATACGGGCTGCATCAGAATTTGTGACATTAAACGTCATTTTTTTATGGCAACAAATGAGTCATCAGCTGGTCACCAGCGACAATTTTAGCGATTTTTAATAGTTTGTGTGTTGTGAACTTTGTATAAACTTTATTACAATGGTGATTAGTTGTTCAGCTTTCAACTGTAAAAGCCGCAGCGATAAGAAAGAGCCAGGAGTTACGTTTCATAGGTAAATAAACAGTCCGCTCCACCTTTTTAGCGTTTTCTTAGTTTTCTAATTGAATTCGATAATTATTTTTCTGATATTATATGTACTTGATGTGTGCTTATACGTCGATACTAGTTTTGTACCTTTTGTTAACATTTGAATACGTTTTTTTCGTAATTAATTAGTATAATACCACCGTATATACCATAGGCATAGTCAAAACATTTATCAAAAAATATAAATATCTCTTGAAACAGCTAAGTTAAGAAAAATATGTGTCACGGCACTGTTTGGTGACATAGTAACAATTTTCTATCGGGTATTATTTGTCCTTGGATTCTTTAGTCATTGCTCTATATACTAGACCTGTATAAAAGATGGTCTAACCATACAGGGTGTTTCACGGCCATGACACGTTAGACATTTATTTAGAAAACAGCAAAATAAAACACTACATCACCACAATACACCAAAACACTTTTACTTTTACACTGCCGCTTTTTCAGTGTAAAAGTAAAAGTGTTTTGGTGTATTGTGGTGATTTAGTATTTTATTTTGCTGTGTAACACCAAAGGTTCCAATCCCCAACTGTAATCTTTATTTAGAACACGTGATTTTTTTTTTTGAAAACTTGGATTATTGCATAAAGGCGTCTGCTCCATCTGTCTAAATTATTTTCAGCATTACAGTGTTGCCGCTTCATACTAGTGGTAGCATCTTTGTTATTTTAAATATATC
This sequence comes from Sitophilus oryzae, assembly GCF_002938485.1. Classification (NCBI taxonomy): domain Eukaryota; kingdom Metazoa; phylum Arthropoda; class Insecta; order Coleoptera; family Curculionidae; genus Sitophilus; species Sitophilus oryzae. The sequence goes on along the minus strand of NW_022145683.1, from coordinate 1,607,266 downwards.
ATCGGGTATATTATTACATGCTTCCATATATCAAATTAGTTCTATTATACTAACATATACCAATCTCTAATAGTTTTCTAAAAAATAAAATATGTGTAAAATTGACAAAAACATGATCTTGAATAAGCATTGGTTAAATTAAATCATAAGGTCAGCATATTGAAAGCTAAAATTTGGTTTATAAGTTAAGGAAAATCGACATATCCGATCTGTCTAAATCAACTGATTGGATATGGATATCAAACAGGGAGGTCAGATAAAATAATTATTTCCGTTTGTTATAAAATTGTTCAAATTTTTGTTATTTTAAATTCACGCCTATGTATATTATTTAAACAATCGAAACCCAAATAAAATTGCTTTTCAACGATATATCATATTCCTATACCTAAACCTTCTGGGTTTTTCAGTAAAACCCTTTAAGAGATAATAATTCAATTATAATTATTTCGTTTAAAGAAAATCGTTGACCATGACAAATATTCAAACTTTATAAGTATCAATCAGAGTTTAGGTACGTGCTAAATTACTAAAATTGTCATGGTAACGAAATTCTTGAAATGAAACTATAATAATACAATTATTAATTTTTAAATAGGTTCTACCAATGCCTTCTATAAAAGATCAGCCTACGGGCGGACTTTTGTTTACTTCATCAGCTGTACATACTTAGATATTCGGTTAGATTCTGTATTCATATTTTGTCGGTTGATTTTTGGTATTATTTGTTATTGTAGTGCAAAAAACTAATTATTTTTGTGTTTAAGTGACATAAAGTACTACCAGATATATGGTCACTATGATAGTCACTCTGTTTCTCATAAAAAAACACGAAATATTACACGTTTTGTTAAGTGTTTTAACCTAAAAGTGCCCATAAATTTTTTATTTATCGTGATTTTTGTGTGTGTTTTTTAAGTCTCTAACAATTCATCAATAAAGCTTAAGTGGAGTGTATTTTTGGTGCTATGCCTCATCTTTGTTGTGTTCCTGGTGGAAAGGATAGTTATACTAGGAAGCCTAAAGTATCCGGAAGAGCAAGAAAAGTGGGTACGAGTTATAAATCAAGACAATTCTATTGAAAATATCTTTAATAAATTTAAAAATAATATTCTCCCAGGATGGTATTAAAGAAAACTGGACAATTATGTTTATTTTATTCATATTGTGGAATCTCCACTCCAAGTGTTGTTGGTTCAGCTTCGATAGATTCAAACACGTAATATAAACACTAAGTAGGTATTATGATCTAGGGAAAAATAAAGAATATGTGTATTAAAGGTCATGAAAAAGATTATTATTTTGAGTTCAAAATTAAAAAAGATTTTTGTAAAGACAAGAATGATAAAGTTTAAAACAAGAATGTGTTTTTGTTTGATAATATAATGTATGTAAAGCATAACATATATTTGTTCAGTAATTTTTACTTAATAGTGTTGATTATTTATAATACCAAATTAATATCAAATATTTAAGTGATGGCTGAATACAATATGAATAAAATAACAATAAAATTGGTATATTTGCAATATCAAATTAAGTTTTAAGAATAAACGTGTTACTAAAAATACTAAGAAATTCATATTTCTTTGTTTTAATTGTTCTAATGTTATTTACATTTTATGTAAGAATTATACCGTATCATCGAAAAAAATCGGCGTCTAGTTGGCTTGGAAATGAACATCGATGACATTCCCTAAATAATTGTACACATAAAATAATTAACTAGAATTTTACAATTTTGGAAAATTTGATATTCTTGAACCTTGTTTCTAAATATTATAGATTTTTTGATTTTCTTGGGATTTAGGTTCGGGAAAAACGCTGATTAAGTTTTCATTTGGTTTTTCATTATTTTTATTTGGTTAAAAAAAACGTTTTGGATAACATTATAGCCTTCATCAGTGTTGTGTCATATGAAAAAAATACTGTCGAATATAATCCAAAAAATTACATATAAAATATTCACACCACGCACCACATAATGTTTACTGCGTACTCCATAGTCAATGTAGATAGTTTTAGGGTTAAGAATAATAATTTTAAAAAATATGTGGACATCTTTTAATAAGTTTTGATTAGTTTATTAATTGCAGTAAACATTATGTGGTGTGAATATTTTATATGTAATTTTTTGCATTATATTCGACACTATTTTTTTCATATGACACAACACTGATGAGGGCTATAGTTAGCCGAAACGTTTATTTTTAAACTAAAAAAAAATGAAAAACCAAATGAAAACTTAATCAGCGTTTTTCCCGAACCTAAAAATCCCAAGAAAATCAAAAATTTTAGAATAATTTTACATATAAAATGCCAGCGATCTTCATTTCATAGCCATCGCTGACGCCTTTTTTTAGATGATATTGTATTATTTGTAAATATAAATTTTCGAACGTTGATACTTGCAAAATATACATATAAATTTTGTGAATGCAAATAATAATACATCACTATTAGTAGATATTAAATGTTTTTTTGTTAAATTAGATCGATTTTCAAACCCCAAAATTTAAAATATATTTATATTTTACCCAAAATCTTATGTACCTATACATTATTTGTATACTGTAAAACACTTGCTGCATTTGTATGGTTCATAGTTTATTTGCCAAAGTATTTATTACTATAAATTGGTATATATGTTGTAGTTATTAACTGTATATTATGTATATTTCATGTAAACTATATAATTTTTAAAATACGAACCAAAAATCTGAGGAATAATTATGTTTTCCATGTATTCTACAACATATTAATTAATCCGTAGTATCTAACTAGCGTGACGTCATAAATCTCGCCCCAAGGCTGTTCTATTAGAGACGGCATTGGCTCTACTTAAGAAACCGGAAGGTTTAGGTATAGGTACATGATATATAGTTGAAAAGCAATTTTATTAGTTTTTTGATTTTTTAAATAATATACATAGGGTTGGATTTAAAATAACAAAAATTTGAGTAATTTTATAAAAACCGGTAATAAATAAGATTTTTGCCCTCCCTGCGGGATCCTATAGGTTTATTTAAACAGATCGAATATATTGACTTTCGTTAACTCATAACCCAAATTTCAACTTTAAAAATATTTAATTCATGATTTTACCAATGCTTATTAACGATCATGTTTTTGTCAATTTTACACATGTTTTATTTTTATCTCAAAAACTATTAGAAGTAGGTATAGGCTAGTATAATAGAAAAATTATGAAATGTGAAAGTAGTTTCCAAAAATGGAATAATATACTGGGTGTTCCATTCAAAATAAGAGAGATGCTACCACTTTTCAAATAATGCGGCAACACTGTGATGCTGAAAATATTTTAGAAGGAAGGAGCAGGTGTCTTTATGTAAAAATTCAAATTTTCAAAAAAATTCTATCACCGGTTCTCTATAAACGTCTAACGTGCCATCGTTGCACAGTGTTCCAAATGGACACTCTAGGTGGACAAAATTATGTTCTTGTCTAATTTATCTTAGTTTAGCGTATTAAGCTTAGTTTATCATATTTTTTACTTATTTTTTTTAATTTGCTTGAAACACGTGAATAAACTTTTTTTATGTAAAATATTTTATATGTGTATAAAAATAATAGTAAAAATGAGTCGTTTGAATGATGCTTATCAAAACACAAATTTCAAAAAACATGTTTAAGTGTATCTTAGCTATATAGTACTATAAAACATCTTAAAACTTTTACATGGGGCATTACTTTCTAGCACACAACCAGACATTGGTGCACAGGTAGAGTATCAAGTTTATTATAATGATTTTCTTAGCTTTAAATCAAATGTTTTTGTGGTGTTTGCGCTATAGTGCTATCCTTACGACCTTTCATCTCGCTAGCTCGTGTGTCACGGCCTTAAATCTTTACTCCCAGCGCGCGTAAAGAAGTTTCACTTCAAAAAAAAACCGTTGTATGCGCACTAGTCCGTTTTTTTTACCTAATAGTCAGATAATATGAGAACTAAATGAAGCTAAGTACATAATAATTAACCACGTTCACGAATAAAACGTGATATCTTTTTACACCTGCACCATTCTAAAATAATTTACTACGCCCAAATCGCCATTACAAAGACAAAAATCTCCATTATCCCTAATCCCTTTATCCATTACTCAGCCCTATCTGCTTCTCGCACCTAATAAAACTTTTTTATCGGACCTGGGACCTTAAAATATTAAAAGGTTTCTTTCCACCTCCGCTTTGAGTCGTCCTCTCCTGCTCTTTCCCGTCCCTCTAACCTCACTCTGTCACAGCGTAATGACGGATTATGGATCGTAAACCTGATTGCAGTTTACGGTCCATAAAACTGAACGTTCCAAATCATTTCATTGGCTGATACAAAAGTGTCAGGCTCGCTTGCGTACCAGCTTATCTAGCTGTCGTAAAAATGTCGGAATGAAGTTTTTAGGGCGATTTTTTTGATAAAATTTGAGGTGTAAATGGTAAAGATTGTAATCGACTGCTAGCCGATGGTTCACATTAAATATCTTCTCTTGAATATACAAGGATTGTCTTTTATTCAGGGTGAGTCTTAAATAAGTGCAAATATTTTTAGGGCTAATATATTTTAACTCCAGAAACACGATTATGAAGTTTTTTTCGCGTATTTGTTTTTTAAGTTTGGAAAATAGGTAATAGGTAAAATAGTAAATTAAATTTACAAAGAGAAAAACAGAAAAGATCCAGCGGTTTTCAAAATTTAAGCACAAAATTTCCAAAAAATAAGTAATTTTTTTGGAAATTTTCAAAGTAAAATAACTGGGTTATTTTGGACTTAAACGATAAAGAGAAAATATGTTTCTTTTATCGAGATCTACAGCATGCTTTAAAAACTCAATAGATTTTCGAGCTGTATGAGAACTTGCATTGTCTTGATGAGGGATTGTTTGTCGTAGAGGGTGATTTTGGAAACTCAGCAATTTCTTGCGGCAAACAAATAGATATGTACCAGTCAGTAGCAACAATTTCTGATCTTACAAAGGAAATATCTCTACATAGCTCGCTTTTGATACAAATGTCGCCACCATCTTTTTGAAAACACTTATTTTCGGGTTCATAAGAGTAAATTCGGGATTTGTCACCACTCACAATACTGTACCTATATATTTTTTGAGTTTTTTTACACCATTTGACTCAAATTGCTTTCTGTTCCTCCGTTAGCAGTTGTGGTATCCAACGAGAAGGCCAAATTAAAGAATATAGAGTAAAATATTCAAAATATTTATAATTTAATAAAAAAAACTATAATTACAATAATCTTGTGCAATATCCGTTAATAAACCTTTTTAATAAATAAATGACAAGCTATACCGGGTGCGTCTCAAAAGTGGCTCACCCCTATAACTTTTTATTTTTTCAGATAAAACAAGATATTTGGTATATAAATATTTAGTATGACATAAATTAGGATTGATTGACATTTTCAATTGTTTTCAATCACTTCCGGTTTCATCGGAAATTACTACAACTTTTGATTTTTAAATGGTTCGTTCTTCGGTATTTTTTTACTTTATTTGATAGAAAATGACACTCTCAATAAAATGACATATCATATGTCAACTTTTGACATTTTCGCATATGTTTTATTTGAAATTGTAACATGCGGTTCATAACGACAATTTGACTCGAAATACCAAGTGTGTGGTATCAAATTATTCGTAAAAAAATACTTTTTCTAAATATGTTAACGAGCCATCCTCGTTCCATTGAAAAAATTGAGATATGATTAAAAATATAAAAATACGATCTAGGCATTTTATAACCGGCTAGGACAAGTCACTAAAAATATTAGACGATCAAATCTATTTTTCCAAGGCTCCTTGCATAAAATTAGTGTTTTTAACACAGCCATGGTACTCTAGATTGAAATTTAATATACAATTTGTTTTTAAGTGAATATGTCAAAAGTGACATATGATATGTCAGTCGATTCAGAGTTTCATTTTCTATCGAATAAAGTAAAAAATACTGAGGGTGTCATTTAAAAATCAAAAGCTAATTGTGAAACAGGAAGTGACAGAAAACAATTGAATACGTCAATCAATTCTAATTTATGTCATATACTAACATACCAAATCTCGTTTTTTTTATCTGAAAAAAATAAAAATGTTATAGGGGTGAGCCACTTTTGAGACGCACCCGGTATATTGGCATTTTTTTTTTGTTTATTTCCACTAAAGTACCTTTGTTTTGTATTTCAAGTTTTGTTTATTTATATTATTAGCCTAGAGACTCAATTTAATTCACTCAATAAATTATTTTTCTCTAAAAGAGACCCAAAAAAAACACGTTAACAATGTAAACAACAAGTCAGTTTTCCCAAATGTACCATTCCTTCTATTCCATTTTCTCGAAATATCACGCATTAAAATGAAAAATGCGAGAATTTGCGGGGCTGCAGTGAGCGGAGAACGTTTTAACTGAGAAAAAAGGACGAAAAAAATAAAATTAATAATCTGGCCGCTTGTTTACGCAAATTGTTAAAACCTGTCTCGTAGCGCTTACAAGAACGACGTCATTTTTCAATGTCTCGCGGTCTTAGTCAAATGGGTCCCGCTCCGAGATTACCAGTAAATAATGCCCTAGTCTCTTTTTGTAATTCCCGTTTAATTATAGTACGATTGTTTTTCGGTGTGGGGGACTTAGTGTTCGAGCCCTTGTATACCAGTCTAAATGACAGTAATAACTTTTAAGTGCATTAAAAGTTCATGTCAAATTATTTTTGTTACTAAATTAAACTTTTTGTTAATTCATCCTTAATTATACAAGGTGGTCCGAACTGTATTCCGGAAACGGCAGCATATTCTGCTGCCAAATATATCTTAAAATGCTTAGTTTCGGATATAAGAGGGTGAGAAGTTTCATTATTATTTCGATTTTTTTTCAAATAATTTCTGAAGTATCGTCAATATTTAGATGAAAATCGGTGACTGGGAGTTTGTTGACATGAGAAATTTGATTTTGATGTCAATATGACTCCTCTCTGTAGGAGGCGCCACCTACATGAGTTTTAACAGTTTTGAAGAGTAATAACTCTTCGTCCCTACCTGTATAAATCTACTTTGGTGAAAAATATACATTTCCGTGACTGTTTACGTAAAAAATGATAAAAATCGCTACGAGCAACCGTTCCCAAAATATTTAGAATGGAAATAGTCAATACATGTCATTATTGACAAAAAATAGACACATCGAGTAAATGTTATTTGACTGAAATGATAAATTTGGAAAATTCTTATTTTTTTTAAATTAATCATAATTTTTTCTTCGAAAAAATGACGATAAAACAGTTTCTGTTGAACTTTTGGCACAAAAACAATTGTCAACAAATTTCAAATTTTTGATTTTATTCTAATAACCGAGCTAATAACTATTTAGGTAACATGTTTAATTTATGTCAAAGACGAACATTTATCGGATCTTTCTTTATCTGCAGAATACGCCGAAGTTTCCGGAATACAGTTCGAACCACCCTGTATAGGGAATTATTATACAGGGTGCTACAAATTCGAGGTACGAGCATTGGTATCTCGGAAACCATAATAAATACGAAGATGGTTAAATTGGGACAAAGATGCTCCTTGGCATGTTCACCAAGATGCCATTAAAAAAGTTTTAAAAATTTCAAGGATTGGAAAAAACGGATTTTTTTGAAAATCAATTTTATTTTTTCCTGTCGTTACATTTTAGAAAATCAAAAAACTATTTGCACATTCTCATTACCACTTTATTAGGGCCATCTGATGGTATTTTTAGATTTTTAAATTAGCTGATAATTTGTGAGATACAGAGGCCAACTTAACTTTTTAAATACGGACCTGAATTTTTTATTTCAAGTTTTGAAAGACTTCGGTCTCCTGAGTACAATGATATTCCACACTTGATACTTTTTTTGTTTTGCATACCTTAAAAACATTATTTAATTGTTATTTAAAATAATTTCAAGTCCGACTCTGTTTTTTTAATTTATTTAATCTGGTTATATTCAGCACAACAATATTGATCAGCGCTAATTAACATTGAATAAGGAAAATCACGCCAATTGAAAGATTCAAATAATTAATATCTATTATTTTAACTTTTTTTATTGTGAATTTGAAATCCCAGTGTACGATCTAATAATATGCATTATATTAATCGTAGTTATTATAAATAAATCAACTTCTACAAACTAGTTTCTAATGCTCTGCATGTTCGAAAGGGTTACCACCCTCCATAATGCACAAATTTATTTTTCGTTCAATCTTATTTATAGCTCTTTGAACAGATCTTCTTATACTTCCGAATGCATTTTGTACTCGTTAATTGTTTTTGATTACTCGCTAACTGTTTTTGTACTCTTAATGTTGAAATGTATTGATTTCAAATATCCAAAACAATTTTTATTGATTTTGTTTATTCAATGTTAATTAGCGCTGATCAATATTGTTGTGCTGAATATAATCAGATTAAATAAATTAAAAAACCAGAGTCGGGTTTGAAATTATTTTAAATGACAATTAAATAGTTTTTTTATTGTTTTACTCAAAACAAAAAAAAAGTATTAAGTGTGGCATATAATTGTACTCAGGAGACAGAGGTATTTCAAAAACCTGAAATAAAAAATGCGGGTCCGTATTTAAAAAAATTAAGTTGGCCTCTGTATCTCACAAATTATAAGTTAATTTGAAAATCTAAAAATACTACCAGATAGCCCTAATAAAGTGGCTATGAAAATGTGCAATTAGTTTTTTGATTTTCTAAAAAATAACGACAGGAAAAAATAAAATTGATTTTCAAAAAAATCCGTTTTTTCCAAAAAACTCAGCAATCCTTGAAATTACCAAAAAAAAAGCGCAACTTTGCCCCAATTTAACCATGTTCGTATCTATTGCGGTTACCGGTATACCAATGCTCGTACCTCGAATTTGTAGCACCCTGTATATATTATTGTGTTAATTTTAATGACTCATTATGTAGTTTTATTTTTATTATAACAGAAAATGCTTATTATATTAACGTCAATCAATCCTAATTTATGTCTAGTATCTGTACGTTTGATAGAATGTTCCTAAAATCGCCCTGTAATATACCGGGTTATTCCGTAGTTCCGGCAACACTGGAAAACGATGATTGAAAACGAATATTTATCAATTTAACTTATGAAAAAAAAATAATATTGCACAGGAACTTAATAATAATTTCAATAATTTACTAACACTGATTAAAATTTAATGATATTTTGTAAATAATTACCGAAAAAAATGCTTTTTTTAATTCCATACTACTCATGCAAATTATGAATCATAAATTGTGGATAGTTTCTAGCGATGAATATTATTTTTAAACCCCATAAAGAATTATAAATAAAAAGTAAAAAAAGGCTGAATCAACAAATAAATAATTCAGCGGCCAATAGAGATATGAAAGCCAGTGCTTGCCACAATGCCGCCGTATTAGCAATTCCCAAAAATCGGAAAAACTCGTCAACCGCACTTTCATTCCATTTGCATCGAATACAACAGCGATAATGCATTAGGAAATTTCGAACTAAAGTAGTTTTTGCGCGCAGCCGGTTCTGCTTCGCCAATTTACGCGTCCTTTGACATTTTAATCGCGACATTTTCACCGGGAAAATTTGATATTCCTGGAGTCTATATAAAGTCTATATAAAGTTTTCCCGCAGAAGGGAGAATAAATCTATTCTATTGTTATTTTATAGTTCATATCAAACTTTTAGTCACGTGACTAAGCTTGACTGGCGCAGCCTTGCCCATTTTTCATATTTTCTTTTAATCAAAATATTTTAGGAAACAAAAATAAATTAATTATAAATATACTAGCGTGTACCCGCGACTTCGTTCGCGTCGAATTAATCATTTGTATTGGTGATGGTAAAGCAAAGCAAGAATTTCCATTAACATACAAACTGGATAAAATTTTCTCTTATTTATGTCAGCATGAGAAAAAACAATATGGCGATATTATTATATAACTTGGTAATATTTGAGGGGTAGTTTCTTCTCGTTGGAATTTGACTTTCAAAAAATTCGTTTGCCAAAAATAAGGTTTTTACGTCAAGCAGTTTAAGCAGAATTGTGGTTAATCAATTACCCAAATTTTTGGAACACCCTGTATGATTTTTTTAAAAAATTCAAAATATATAAAAAAAACAAAATAAATTATGGGTATCCAAGCGTTTTTCCGAAAGACTAACCTTTTTTTAAATAACAAATATTGCAATATTTGAGGGGCGTTTTCACCCTCTTGGAATTTGAGATTCGAGAAACCCCTCCTTATTGAACCTCTATACCCCACAGTCAATCTGTTTGACAAAATCAGTTTTAAACGTCAAGCAGTTTAAGCAGAATCGTGATTATTCATTGGTCATATTTTATGAAATGCCCTGTATAAATTTTTAAAAAATCTTAAAATATGTAAAACAAAAAAAATAAAATATACGTGTTTAAGAGTTTTTCCGAAAAACTCACCGGTTTTGAAATAAAAAATATTCTAATATTTGAGGGGTGGTTTCACCCCCTTAGAATTCGAGTTTTGAAAAATCCCTTCTTATCGAACCTCTACACCCTAAAGTAAATCCGTTTTCTAAAAATCAACTTTTTACGTCAAGCGCTTTAAGCAGGATCGTGATTAATCAATGACCAGATTTTTCGAAACACCCTGTATATATTTTTAAAAAATCTTAAAATATGTAAAAAAAGAAAATAAAATATACGTGTTTAAGCGTTTTTTCGGAAACTTGGCCGTTTTTTAAACAAAAAATATTGTAATATTTGGGGGGTGGTTTCACCCCCTTGGAACTGGATTTTCGAAAAATCCCTTCTTATCGAACCTCTACACCCTATAATCAACCTGTATGCCAAAATTGAGCTTCTTACGTTGAGTGGTTTGAGCAGGATTTTATACAGGGTGTCCCAGAAATAAGTGCAAATATTTTAACTGGTAGTATAGTTCAACCCCAGAAACACGCCTATGAGGTTTTTTTCGCGAAAAAAAAGTTTAAAATTCGAAATTTTTTGAAAAATTTTTTGGATTTTTTTTTTAGTTTTTAGTTAAAAAACATAATTTCTTGATATGGCAACATAGGTATTAGATTAAATTTTCAAGAAAGAAAATCCAGAAAAAATCCAGTGGTTCTCAAAATTTTAGCAAAAAATAATTTTTTTTGGAAATTTTCAAAGTAAAATAACTCCGTTATTTTGAACTTATTTGAAAAACGATAAAGAGAAAATATGTTTCTTTTATCGAGATCTACCACCCCTTAAAATATTTGCACTTATTTCTGGGACACCCTGTATATTAGTATAGATAAACAGTTATTATTTACATCAACAAAACTCACCTTCTTAACACCCTTTAATGGACACAAAGGGCCATTACTATCGCTTTCCCGTTCAAAATATTAATTTTATCAAAGTAGCGATGAGTTTTTTACGGCTATTAATCTATCTTGTACACTTTGCACTAAAAGAGGTTCTAAAAAGAACAATGTTCGACTACAAGGTCTGCTAGTAAACATGTTTAAGCTTAAAGTATCGTAATACAAAACTAATGTGTCACAACGAATGACAATGTCAGGAAGTAAATAAATGCGGTAGCTTGATATTTTTTTACAGCAGAGGCACCACCTGAATCCCCAGCGCGAAATTTAAATTCCATTTAATCAGCGCGGCGCCGAATATGTCCATAGTTGGCAATAATGAATTTAAAAATCGCGCCTTCGATTACGTAACTAAAAATTTCATTGGTATCAAATATACGTAAGCATTGAATCGATGTTAATTTTCTTTTCTTAATGCTGAAATAAACCGCCTATTTTAAAAAATAAACATATTTCTTTAAATTTAAAACATTTATTTTTAAGACACTCTGTAAAACCAGAGAGAGGAAAATCAAGCCACGACCAGAGATAATAGTTGTTAAGTAATAGCTTTTAGACTACCATTTTGGTTCGTAAGTTTTGTGACAAAGAATGTTATTAAAGGTAAAGTAAAATAGTTTTTTAAACCAAATGTTTTCTCATTATTTTACTAGTATTAACTAATGCATACCTATAGCTTATTTGTTTGTTGTAATAGTCTCTGCTAAAGATTTTCCTTATTTATTTCATCTGAGAGTTGTATCATACGACTCCATTAAATACATACACAACATGTGTATGTATTTAAAGGAATCGATTATGCTGTAAATAATTTCAGTTTAAAAGTAATCTAAATACAATGAATTGTTGAGTGTACTAACATTTTTCAACCGTGCATGGGCAACTATCTTAGCTCGCAAAAGGGCAACCAAAAACAATAAATAGAATAACTTATCATCTAAAGATATTTGCACCAAACCTTCAACTTTAGCTTCGAGCTCCGCAACCAGGGTCTGGGGGTGGGGACCCGCTAATCTAACAAAAACTACTTCCGTTTCTTAATGTAATATTTCTTTTATTCAGCCTGGCATGTTTTGAAGGTATTAAACTATAAACCTAGGTATGAGGACAGTTTTTGTGTTATTGTTATTTTTCTTTTATTAAGAAGTTCAGAACAGCATAGTTGGATTCTTTGGAATAGTGATCAAGGTTTTCTCTGTCGTGCTCTTTTACTTGTGAATTCCAGGCAGAGTATGGCACTTCCTTAATTTCCTTTAATAAAATAAGTACAGCTATTTACAAATTTAGCGTTTCATTTACATAACCTATTCTCATCAAATTTCCCAAAATATTGCTTCTATCGGGCGCATCCAAGGTAATCACAATAAAATATATTTTTAACACAGCGTAGGTTCCTGTATTTCATTTAAAATGTTTGTTATACAGTTGGCCAAAATATTACCTCTTCAACTTTGTTGACGACCCTGGATTATTACACTGCAATGCATTTTTTCGTTCTTCAAATATTGTAAAACACAATATGAGTCTACATTTACAATCTCGGATAAAAATTGACTCAATTATTGAGCCAGCACCTTTGAAAAAGGACCTTTGCCATTATCCAAGGCCAGAAGTCGATTGTTTTCGGAAATTGGATGAAGCCTGAAAAATATCCCTTGCCGGTCCAGATAGAGGACTTAATGTCAAGTCTTAAAGGATTAAGTGTTGGTATTTACTGGGATTAGGGTCGATTCTTCTTCGCACCATCCTTTCTTCTCTTATAAGCCGCGTCTTTTGGTCGCCCAGGTGTGATTTAGGATTATTGCACAAAGGGTAAAGGGTTGGGGAGAGAGAAACATTTAATTCTAAATTAATTGTTAAAAATGGAAAAATAAATAAAAGAATTAGGATTAAGCAGACTAGAATTTTCCGTTCAAAAAAATTATAGGAACTAATTCAAACTAAGTCTTTATTTTTTAAATTCCATTTAAATGGTATCTTATTATCTGCCAATTTTTCTTTGTATTAAATTTTTCAGTTTCCGTTTTATGTTAAAATGATGCTTTGAATGTAGGTAGACAATGGTTTAGTATTAAAACTAAAAGAGTTTTGGACTTCCATTGTCTCTATTTATTTTACTTACACAACGTTTCGGTCAGAAGTATCACAATATCACTGACCGTTATCAAGTGTGAACTAAACTAAATCCTAAAACTACTGAGTTTACTAGAGCCAAGCATTCACCCGTGAATTTATTGGGTTCAGTCAAGCATGAGGAAGAACACATGCATTGGAGTGGTTGCCATATTATTGACATTTCCATACTATTGATTGCTAAAGATTTTATTATTGTGAGATATGAATACGGCCTCTTCAAATTTGCGCTTTTTTCAAAGGGGTTCTTTGTGGACAACCCGGGCTTCCGACTATTGTATGTTGTCGTGCTTGGACCACACATGATCTGCAATGCCCGACTTCATTGTTTCACCTCTTTGCATATGTTTTTTAGGATCGTCAAGTCGTACATGTAGAGGACGTTTTGTCTCTCCAGTATACGAGTCACCGCACCATCGCAAGGTACCTGATAGATGCGCTCTTTCTCTTGGTTTGATGATTCAGGTTTTGTTTTTTGTTAGGCCACTTCTTAAGAGTAGTCCCAGACTTAAAAGCGTTTTATTGATTTTATGGAAAGCACTGTTCATTAAAATGTTGTATCCTATGTTATTGGGCCTGCTTATCTCTAAAATGTTCTGTTTCACAATGTACCGTTTGTGTCCAGGAAGGGTTCATAGTTTCATAGTTGTCGATTTTCGAAAGAAATCAGTACATGTATATTATTTCGTATATTTTTCATTTTATTGATTTTATGGAAAGCACTGTTCATTTAAATGTTGTATCCTATGTCATAGGGCTTGTTTCTCTCTACAATTTCCTGTTTCACAATGTACCGTTTGTGTCCGGGAAGGGTTTATAATTTCATAGTTGTCGATTTTCGAAAGAAATCAGTACATGTATATTATTTCGTATATTTTTCATTTTATTGATTTTATAGAAAGCACTGTTCATTAAAATGTTGTATCCAATGTTATAGGGCTTGTTTGTTACTACAATTTCCTGTCTCACAATGTACAGTTTGTGTCGGGGAAGGGATCATAGTTTCATAGTTGTCGATTTTCGAAAGAAATCAGTACATGTATATTATTTCGTATATTTTGCATTTTATTGATTTTATGGAAAGCACTGTTCATTAAAATGTTGTATCCTATGTCATAGGGCTTGTTTCTCTATACAATTTCCTGTTCTACAATGTACCGTTTGTGTCCGGGAAGGGTTTATAATTTCATAGTTGTCGATTTCCGAAAGAAATCAGTACATGTATATTTTTTCGTATATTTTTCATTTTATTGATTTTATGGAAAGCACTGTTCATTCTTGTTCACTTGTTCACAGCACTTCAAAATGTTTTAATTTTATATTGCTTAGCTATTCGCCTGATCTCCTCCGATGTTCCTTTCACATATGGAATTGTCAAGAGAGAGACAGCATCCTCCTCGGGCTTACTCTGCAAAATCCCTAGACAATATTATATCCAATTGCAGTTCCGACTCACTGGTATGCCAGCCAGTATGGCAACCTCTCATAAAATGCATCCAATGCATGTGTTCTTAGTCGAAAACCTCATGCTTGACTGAACCCAGCAAATTCACGGGTGAATGCTTGGCTCTAGTAAGCTCAGTAGTTTTAGGATTTAGTTTAGTTCACACTTGATAACAGTCAGTGATACTTCTGACCGAAACGTTGTGTAAGCAAAATAGGCAGGAATGTGTCTTAGCGCCTCTCCTATTCAACATATTCATGACAGCGCTCCCCATTATAGTGGACAGCAAACTGCAGGAGAGAGGACTGGGCATTAGATATACGACGGCGGTCTGTTCAACATAAAAAGACTCAGGGCAAAATCGCGTACAAAATTCATCACAGGACTTCAATGCGCTGATGACTGCGCTCTAGTTGCAAACATACCTGGGCATACGAGGCTTTGGGCCTTAAGCTAAACATCGACAAAACCAAATTCATGTGCACTTCCCGGATGTCACGACAATGTTATAAAAATCGGAGAACTATTGTAATATGTAGCGGAAGTTCAATTACCTCGGCAGTTTGATTTCGGAAAAGGCCAATATCGACTCTGAAATTCAACACAGAATTAGCAGCGCGTCAAGATATATAATCCCCACCATGTTATATGGGAGCGAAACCTAGGTGATGTACTGCCGACACATGAACCCATTAAACAAGTTGCAACAGAAGCACCTTAGACAACTCTTAAGAATCCGATGGTTCCATCATGTCTGAAACATATCGGTCCTTGAAAAAGCTAACTGCGAGAGTATTGAAGTCACTCAAACAACAAGGACAACTCAAAAGGTACAAGGACATTTTTCACGAAAACTTAAAGGGGATTAACATGCAGAATGAGTGGGAAGAAGCAGCTCAAAATAGAACTCAATGGAGAAGAATTGTAAACTCAGTTAACAGCGAGAACCAAAAAGTAAAAAGGCAACAAAGCAATAAAATTTTTGAATGTCCGGAGTGCGGTAGGCAGATAACATCACGTATTGGGCTTTTCAGTCACAGGAAAGCTCATGAAAGAAAACGCTTTGTGTGACCATTTTCTGATGCGTGTCAAATACTCGTCAGCGAGTAATGGCAGTAATAATAGTAAGCAAAATAAATAAAGACAATGGAAGTCCAAAACTCCTTTAGTTTTAATATTAAAATGAGTTTTAGTGGTACAAAACCCAGAAAAAAAATTGAAACTATAATGAGATATATCCAGAGGAAGCCAGTCAATGCTTAACTAAAACACCATTACTGTCGATTTATTATTAGGAAACTCATTCCGACGAAAGGGCTTCGAAATGGAAGAGCCGTTAAGGAATTTTTTATTGTTATATTTTATGAAGTTGCCAATCACGCAAGCCGGTCACGTCACGCCACGTGCTACTAAATTATTATCTTTCTTGGCCGGGCCCGTTCGATACTTCGGGGAGACACCCCCGCTTTCACCTTGGCCCTTCTAGCCCTTTCCAACTTTTATTTTCATCAAAGGGAAACTCTACTTGTAGGTATTGGGCTAGTTTTTTATTAAAATTTTATTAATAGTAATATAGGTCATAATAGCTATACTAAAACTAAGTCAAAGTATAAATGTCTATATCTATGTGGCGGATTTATCTCTCCAAAAAAAATCATGTATGGGTATTTTGTCACTGCAAGAAAATCTGCAAATTAAAATAGTTATTTTTTGTCAACACTGCTGCCTTAATCCAACGGAGACTTCTTGTCAGTACTTAGATTTACTGATAAACAACTTTTCCTAACGAACGAAACGAAAAAATGCTTAACGTTTCGGAAAGTTTACCTCTTTCCGTTGTCGGAAGCAAAAAAAATACAAAGAAAAAATATATTTAAAATATTTAAATGCAACTATTCGAGAACACTTCTTCTTCTTCTTCTTCTTCTTTTAGAAGGCATATCGCCTGTTTAGTTCCGGTTTCCTCCTCGTCTAAGCAACTCTTGCGAGGTTGACTGCCAACTGTCTTGCCAACGTTTATGTGGTCGTCCTGTAGGTCTTCTGCCATGGGGTACGTTGTTGCGAATTATTATGGCCATTCTGTCGGCCCCATTCTATTGACATGCTGGTTCCATTCTCTTCTTCTCTGCCTTATCCATCTGACAACGTCGTTTGTTTGGCACTTTTCTCTTATGTCTACATTTCTCTGTTTGTCCCTCAATGTGTACCCAGTTATCATTCTTTAGGTCTTCATTTCAGTAGTTCGTAGGATTCTCTTTGTTACTGATGTTTCAGCTCTGGTTTCCGCACCATATGTCATCACTGGTCGTATGCAGGTTTTGTATATTCTTGACTTACATTCTGTACTCAAATGTTTGTTTTTCCATATGGGATATTTAAGATGTCCTGATATTTCGGCAGCTTTTTTGGCTTGTTTCCTTACTTCTTCTTCCAGGAATCCTGAGCTTGTAATTTTGCATCCGAGTGATTTCGAATGACATTATCTGATCAATAGTTTTGTTTTTTATTACCAATTTGCACCGGAGAGGCTCCTTTGTAATGGTCATGCATATTTGATCTTATTTGTGGAAATTTGCATGTTAAGTTTTTCTGCCTTGTTTTTCTCTGTTAAAAGCTTGTAGCATTCTTTGGAGGTCGTCCTCTGAATCTGCAATAAGTACTGCGTCATCGGCATAGCATAATATGTTTGGTTAATAACAGAGGGCTGAGACTGTCGCCTTGGCGAATACCTACCAGTTGTAGTTCGAAGATGCTGCGTTAAGGTAAAGTTTGTTCTTATTTGGGTTGTTGTGTTTGTGCTTAAGTCCTTGATAAGTTCTTTCGAGACATTACTGCTTTCCAAGATGGTGATGATGTCTTTTAGTTGGACTCTATCAAAGGCCTTTGTTAAATCTATAAAACATAGATAGGCTGGAGAGTTATATTCTAATGATTTTTCAACTACTTGCCTGAGTATGAATAGTGCATCGGTAGTTGATCGGTTTCTTCGGAATCCTTGTTGTTCCTCGCTTATTGGCACTATTGAGGAGATTTTGTCCGCAATGATCTTAGTCAGAAGTAATCTTGTTCTTAAGTGTCTTATTCGAGAACACTTTAGTTTTTTTTTAAACAGATACGTCTACAAAAACCGAACAAACAAAATCACAGAACGTCAACGGTTTTTGTAGACGTATCGTTTTAAAGTGGTCTCGAATAGTAGCATTTAAATATTTTAAATAGTTTTTTTCTTTATTCTTTGAATTTTTTTGCTTCCGACCACGGCAAGAGATAAGCTTTCCGAAACTTTAAGCAATTTTGTTCGTTAGGCAAATTTGTTTATCAGTAAACCTGAGTAAGTAGTCTCCGTTGGAATAACGTAGCAGTGTTTACAAAAAATAACTATTTTATTTTGTAGATTTCCTTGCAGTGGCGAAATATCCATATAGGATTTTTTAAGTAAAAATAGTCATCTTAAATATTTCAAAGTAAAATTACACCCATTTAATAATTTTCTACAGAAATGAATACAGTTTTTAAAAATAGTTTAATGTCAATTTCCTCTCAGACCTTCTGTTTGATTTTAATATTTTTTTAATAATTTTATATAAATGTGTTCTTCACAAATTCATCTAACTTATTGCCATTTTTTGAGCCGTTAAGGTATTATACAGGGTGGTCCGAACTGCATTCCAGAAACTTCGCAGCATATTCTGCAGATAAAAATAAGTAAAAAAGTTTGCATAAATATATGTCCTAAAATGCATAGTTTCGGAGATACAGGGTGTAGAATTTTTGTTTTTATTTCAATTTTATCCAAATAATTTCTGAAGTAAGGTCAATATCTAGATGAAAGTTAGTGTCTGGGAGTTTTTTGACATGAGAAATTTGATTTTGATGTCAATATGACTCCTCTTTATAGGGGGCGCCACCTACATGTGTTTTAACTGTTTTGAAGGGTAATAACTTTTCATCAGTACCCGTATAAAACTCGCGATTAAAAAAATATACATTTACGACGGTTTTACGTAAAAAGGTCTTTTAAGGTAAAAATCGCTACGAATAATGGTTCTCGAGATATTTGGAATCAAAATTATCAATACCTGTCATCATTGACATATATTAAACATGTTGACTCAATAGTTATTAGACTGAAGTCATAAATTTGAAATGTTTTTGTGCCAAAAGTTCAACAGAAACTGTTTTATCATTATTTTTTCGAAGAAAAATTTATGATCAATTTAAAAAAGTAAAAACTTATTACGCAAATTTATAATTTTAGTCAAATAACTATCTACTCAACTTGAAATCAAAAACTATATTAGGTATTTGCTGTAGATGGTCTATACTTACTTTGCTGTATATATCGTGATCTTGAATCATATAGGGTGTTCAAAATTTTGCGCCAAACTTTCTAATATATTAAAAAAAAACAAAAAACAATTTTTTTTTAAATGGAACACCCTGTATATTATATTTTTATTAGATGGAGAATTAAAAAATGAACATTTTTTGTATTTAAAATATTTCAAAACTTTTAATGATTTCGCAGATACATGCATTAATATTTCATATGGCTCATTCAATGGTAAAATACGAGAGAAAAATCATTGGGTAGCTTTGATTAAAATATACTGTTAAACATTTTGAAATAATTTAAATACAAAAAATGTTCATTTTTTAATTCTCCATCTATTAAAATAATAATATACAATTTTTTTTTATTTAAAAAAATTAAGAAGAACTATTTTATATTTTAGAAAGTTTGGCGTTGAACATCCTGTTTGATTTGCGATTACCATATTTATAGCAAAGTAAGAACAGACCATCTAAAATAAATACCTAATATCTAGCTTAATATAGTTTTAATTTCATGACAGTCCAATATTTTATTTAGAAAGGCTGATAAATTATATACTTTTATCCATTTAATAGTATCTCTGAAACTATAGAAATATATTTACTCATATATTAGGATTATGTAAAGTGATCTGAAAGGAAGCCAAAAATGCAGTAATATACAGGGTGTTCTATTTTAATAAAATTATCCTGATCCACTTACACTTTTCTGAGCCATCCTATAGAAGTTAAAATATTTTCCTGAAATACATCCTAGTACATACTTTTAGTTTTGTACTTAAACAAAATTCTCAAGTTTTTTATTCTAGGAGCTACAGATGCCCGACACACTATTGTCGGTCCCTGGTATATGTTACGGTTAAAGTCCGATGTCCGGTTAATGTCGACATTAACATGTTAATGTCTGGGTTAGGTTATGTTTTTGGTTGTTTTGTTGTGTGTTATTCTCGAGATTAACCGGATAAAGTCGACATTAACCGGACATCGGACCTTAGCCGTAACATATACAGGGTCGCGCACCTCATTCGCCTCGGTGGATTATACGAAAACGGAAAGATGTGGAAACAAAATATTTTATGGGTATATGTGGGGAGACAATGTGGCACAATCTAAAATTATTTTGAAATATACAGGGTGTTTCAGAACTAAGATCCATATCAAAGTTATATTTTTTTCTTATGGAACACCCGGTATTTTATTTCATTTTTGGATTCTTGGGCCCAAAAAAAGGCATTTATTATAAGGGTTAAATATGTTTAAAATCTTTAGTTTTCGAGATATTTAAAGATATTTAAATTTGCATGCTACAATACAATAGACTATTGTATATACATATATGCATATATGCCCTATACATTAGTTTTCAGCATTAATTCTTATGCTGAGTTTAATGGTAGAGAAATAAACTTTACTGAAAAATGGTATTGGTTTCTTAAATTCATACAAGGCTATCAAAATTGCTGATCTATTTTAAGGATATATTTTATATAAAAACTTCGTTATTTCAAATGCAACACCCTGTATTTTTTTAAATAAATCGAAGCAGATTCAAATGTTCTTTCAAACTATATTAGGGTTTCCTATACCTATCTACTCCATATTTTGAATAAAAAGCGATTTTTAAATAAAATTGCAATCAAGATGGCTAGTGTCGCCATGGCAATTTTCTAGTGACAGTTAGTAACTATTTTCAAAGTCGACATTAGTTTATGGACATTATTATTTATAATTTATAACAGTTTACTTAAATTTACCTACAATAGTTTAATAAGTAAGTATTCATTATTTTATCAAGAGAAATAAAGCAGTATCTACTGGCGGAACGAATAGATGTTACTAGTGATATTATTTTGTGAGGAAAATTACTTCTTGGCCTCAAGGGCTTATGCTCAAAGATATCCAAATAGGAATCTTCCTGATAAGCGTTTCTTTGAAAAACTTCTTGTCCTATTTCGCAGAGCTGGTAGTGTGGTTTATAAAAAACCTATTAGGCAGAAACCTGTCGTTGGAAGTGAATAAAATGAATTTGCCGTAATTGGCTATTTTATAGAAAATCTATATATCTACAAGTAATCGTAAAATAATTCAAAGAACTACTTCTTCGTTTTTCTTAATAGAATAAAATACACATATTTAATAAATATTATTTATTAAACTATTGTAGGTAAATTAAATAAAAGTAAACTGGTACAAATTTAAAGAAGAACGAAATTACGAAACTAAAATCGCTTTTTATTCAAAATCTGAGCCTGATAGGTATAGGAAACCCTAATATAGTTTGGAAGAGCATTTAAATCTGCTTCGTTTTATTTAAAAAAATACATAGTGTTGCATTTGAAATAACGAAGTTTTTATGTAAAATAAATATTTAAAATAGACCAGCAATTTTTGATACCCCTGTATATATTTAAGAAAGGAATAACATTTTTTTGTAAAGTTTATTTCTCTACCTTTAAACTCAGCATAAGAACTAATTCTGAAAAGTAATGTACAGTGTGTTAATAATCTATTCTATTATAGCATGCAAATTTAAATATCTTTAAGTATCTCAAAAACCAAAGATTTTCAACATATTTAACCCTTATAATAAATATCTTTTTTGGGCCCAAGAATCCAAAAATGAAATAAAATACCGGGTGTTTCATAAGAAAAAATATAATTTTGGTATGGATTATATATAGTTCTGAAACACCCCGTACATTTCAAAATAATTTTAAATTGTCCACATTACCTCCCCACATATATCCATAAAATATTTTGCTTCTTCATCTTTCCGTTTTCGTATAATCAACCGATGCGAATGAGGTGCGCCACCCTGTATACTATTTATTAAAATCTAACACTATTTTAAATATTAGCATGGCCCATTTCCATGCCTCTCATTAAATCTTCCACCAAACGAATCTCCCTCATATTCTTTTTGTTTTTCGGCGTAAACTCGACGAACAGCTCAATAAAATTTGGCTCGGGGCAACGAATACGAAAACCGCCCCAAATAGAATTACGAGGCAATCAACTGGTTAAAAGAGTGGCCCACGGACCAAAACAAACTAACGGAACAACGGGGTGAGCAAAAAAAAGCACAGCAGCATCGAAACTATGGTAAGGAATTGCGCTAGCGGTGGCCGTTTATCTCCCGCAACGGCCTCGAACGAAACCATTTTGAATTTATCTGCAGCGACTCAATCAGTCCGGAGTGGGCGCATAAATTTTGGAATCGGCGCGGCGAGAGGATTTAATAGATAAATTCAGGAAGGGAAATGCATGGTCGTTCTCGGTTTTCTATATGCATTGCTGCTTTAAATTGATAGAGGAAATGCACGAAATGGACTGATCCAGGACAACTGAGATTGACCCAAAGCAATCGCTGTTCTTCAACAAGAGAGCTTCTTATTACAG
The DNA here is from genome assembly GCF_002938485.1 of Sitophilus oryzae. Lineage (NCBI taxonomy): Eukaryota > Metazoa > Arthropoda > Insecta > Coleoptera > Curculionidae > Sitophilus > Sitophilus oryzae. The sequence continues at coordinate 1,584,569 of NW_022145683.1, read as the reverse complement.
CAAAATAAAAACAAGTGATGGGATCAGTGAAAAATCTGGAGTGAAAAATACTCGATCACCCGAGTATTCATATCCTCGGTATGTCTCGAAGATTTTTGTCGATCCCTGAAGATTACTACGCACGCAACTAACATCGGCTGTGGATACAAGGTGGTTTACGATTTGTGCTGAAACGTTTTATATAAATGATAGAGGATAACCGTTTAATTACACTTGCTCGCATATGGCTCGCAATAATAATAAGTTTTCAGAGTAGTAACCTGCATTTTTGAACAGAAATACATTACTTATTTTTGTTTTGTTTAGTTTAGATGTTTAGATGGGATATATTAATTAATAATATTTCTTTAAATTATAAAGATTTTTTCTCCATACTTTTTATTTAAAGATTAAAGATTTATATTTTTTAACTATTGATATAACTATTGATACGTTTTTTTTTTCTGTGTAATAATTCAGAATTGAAACATTTGAAAATTCATAATACATCAGTTTTCGACTTTCAAAATTTCATATAACAAAACCACAGTTGTTTATTTGGGTTAAAGCTTTGGAGATTTTGCTTTATTTGCATTTTTAATTTTCATTTTACGTGTTTTCTTGTAAAAAAACCTTTGATTGTAGTGGTACGTGGTAGGACTATATTCTGATAAAAGTATAATCGAAATTTAGTGTGACGGAACGTTATAGGGAATATAGAAAGAGAAGATATGAAGTGAATGATTTGTGGAATTTGTCAACAACAATAATAACAATATTGCTGTATATTTTATTTCCTTCTTTGTGTTAAAGCACTTCCAGCTCTTTGCAAAGTCCCGATGTCGCTGATGTTGGCTTCTGCTGCTTCCTCTAGTCCCTCCAAAAAACCTTGCTCTAAAGTTTTAAAGCGTCGGTATTCCAGTGCCGGACAGTGGCACAGCAGGTGCTCTATGGTTTCTTCTTCCTCTCCGCATTCTCTACAGTAGTCGTGGAAGGAAATCCTCCCATCTCACGAGGTTTACCCCCGAGGGGCAGTTTCCAGTGATGACACCTACAATTATGCATACTAGGTTCTTTTTGTGCTTTAGTAGTGGTTTTGTCTTTTTGCTGTCTACCACTGACCACAGTCTTCGACCTGTAGCGCAGTCTTCACGGTGTTGCCACGTCTCTTGATGCTTGTCCTTGATGGTAGTTTCTATAGCTTCCTTCAGTGTGTTGATCGTCACAAGTGGTGGGCTATCTGCCACGGCCTCTCCCCTGGCCCGCTCTTGGGCGAGTCTGTCTGCTTCTTGATTGCCCACCACATTGCTGTAGCCTGGCACCGAGCACAGAGTAGCGCCGCCTTGACGCAACCAGGACAGTGCTTCTCGGTAGTCCATTTTCAATCTCACTGATTGCATGGTGATGCTTCTTAAAGCGCCCAAGCTGTCAGAGTATATAGTCACACAGAGTCACGATATCCCATATTGGTCTATCAGCGATTTTCTCTCGTATACAACTGGCCGCTTCCTTTATAGCGTAAACCTCTGCATTACACCTAGAACATTATAGCCATCCGATAGCCTTAAAGATCGTCGGATGTCTAGTTCCTCTGAGAAGATGAGAGATCTTGAGTGTTCATTACTCTTTTGCTTTCCCATTCTTTTCTTGTCGAGATGCGAATCCTTATCTTTTCTCCAAGATCATGTTTGGTTAGCATATAGTCCATTTCCTGGTTTAGCAGATGTGGACTCGTGTTCGCCATGATTTTCTCTATCACTGGCAATATCCTCGAGCGACCGTAGTTGGTCTGGTTCCACAGATTGGATTCCTTTAATCTTAGAGTACCCTTAGCGGTCAAATCGTTTACGAGCCAGTCGATTGATCGCAGTCATCATTGACTTGCATGATCTGCAAGTCCAGAATTACTTCTAGCGCAGCTTGCGCTGTTATTCCTTGCTCCAGTTGTACCTAGAGCTGCTAAGGTAGGTAAGTAATAGTATGTCCTCTTCATCAGTAAAAATTAAGATTCTTGCTTTATCCATAACAAAGATACAGGAGGGTCAAAATTACTGTGAGTTGCTTCGAGAAAAGGATGGTACGGCTGTACTGATAAGTAATAAGGATTGAGAGCCTCTCCAAACTTATTGTTTATTGACTTTATAATAATTAATTTTACTATCTTATCGAAAAACTAATTATATTTGTTATGTTTCGAACATAAAAGTGTCCGTCTGGAATTTGTTTTATTGCGAAGATATACTTACGATTGCCGCGGCTCTTCCAACTTCATTATTACTGTCCATTATTTTTAATTTCCAATTTTATGACACCGACTTATATTCCTTGTCGTGACTTGGAGTCGGATTATTAGCGACTTCGTTTTTACTGGGTTGAGACAAAACGCAATAAAATTTCGACTTATATAGTATTTTAACGTCGCCCATAATCGGGAAAGAAATTAACAGAAAATATATTACCACCTATTATAGTTTTTAATAAGATACAAGGTGACCTAGTTTGTTGTACCATAATTTGAACAGTTTAGATTAGATTTTATGAGGTGGCTATCGACTTTTTCCATCATTTTCAGAACCATTGCGGTCCTCTTCTGATCCATAGGTTCCATTCTCCAGTCACATCATTCTCTTAAAAAAATCTACAGAATTATTTGGTCACCCCATACAATTATTATGACTGCACAAACCGTTGCTTAATCTGGATGATTGATTACGTACTTTAAATAAGGACTATATTTTTTTATGATTTAATTACAAACGTATAGTTTTCAGATTTTTTCCTATACTTGTAGTATACCTACAGCTTGATTTTCATGCGTCCGTTGTCCTACGATACGATATTAATCTTATTTGTTGAATTTAAAGACTGCGATTGGTTAGAAAATTACGCAGTTTTTAAATTTATTGCATTTTCATGCCTCCGTTCATCGGATGTACAATTTGCTTGTGATTGGTATTGGTGCAATTTTATATCTTCATTTCCATAACGATATCGCTATTTTACTTAGAGTCTAAGAGCTAGCAACGTTTTCGAGAAAGAATTCTAAAGAAAGGTAGTTCTTTAATATATCTTTTTTAATGCTCTCTTGAACAGAGTGTGGACCGTCTGGCTGCCGGTAGAAGTTGCGTTTACTACTACGCATCATATATTGTATTCAAGATCTGTTTACCTACTACTGCGCATCACAAATTCGCCTTGTATTTCAGGAACTAAGGAGGCTAGGACAAACAGATGTGTAATATATTTAGTTTCATAGAAAAGTAGCAAATTAATGTGAAAATCGTATCATTGTATCTCTACTCATAAACGAGAAATCCTATAAAACACGCGAAAATGGAATAGCCTGTACAGATGTGATGCGCAGTAGTGAACCGCAGTAGTCTACCGGGAGCCAGACGGCCCGCACTGTGGTCAAGAGAGCATAGCCAAAGATATATTAAAGAACCAGCTTTCTTAACATTCTCGTTTTCCCGACATTGCTAGCTCTTGTACTATTATATTTTTATTAAGATTAGATTAAATTAGTAAAAAAAGTGTCAAAACGTCCGTTATCGTACGATCTTTCTCCCTTAACGTGCTGGAGTAAAAAATGTACGGATGAAAAGAGGTGCGAAATGTCAAATGTCACAAAAATATAGTACACAGAAGTATTAATTTTTGCGACGTGATTGACAATATAAAAAAGTAATTTTAACGCCTAGGCATAAAAGTAAAGCACTTTTACGCCAAAGCAAAAAAGTACGAAATTATATTATTAAACTGACATAAAGTAAAATTTAACGAGCGTAACCATAGTTTCTTGATATATAATTACATACAAGGTATTACTTTTAAATCTTTTTGTATTATTAAGAATGTTTGAAATTGTTTAAAAAATTAGTTGTGGCGTTTGAATAAAAAATGGCATGTTCTATTCGTATTCTAGAGTAAAAATGACTTTTTGTGGCTCGCCTGTATGTCGGACTCTAGTAGTGACTCTAGACTAGCTAAACGTACAACTTTGCTACAGAAGGTGTCATTTTTACTCTTAATAAAACAATATACTAGTTTTGCGGTATAAAGCCCGTTTACTTTTTTACGTTAACTTAGAAGTTTGATCTTTTACAGCTCAAGGGTCTGAATTAAAATCACAGCACATACATACATATTTACGTTATAACTATTAAAATAATTAACTGATATAACTATAATAATATAATTAATAAAACAACACTATAACTATGAATAACACTAATTCTTTTCGAGAAGAATGGACGCCTTCTTTAAATATCAACCATTGTCGATCGCTCCGTACATTCCGATGTTAGATCTGCGGTGGCAATAAATAATCCACTTGATCAACGAACAACCGGTGAGCAGAAACGGGGGGGCAGGAAGGGGAAGCAACCTTCGATCGGTCACTCCACAGGGAGAAAGGGGGATGTTTCTCCCCCTTATAATTCCCCCTCCTCTCCGAACTCTGCCATGCCGTTATTAATTAACACGGCACGACATCGCACGGTGCAGCTCGACGCTAACAAATGCAGCTCGGGTCGTGTTTGCCGGCCGGTTTTTTTTGTTCGATCTGCCCGGACGACGGCTTAAATTGAACCGGTCGTCGATTTATTGGGGGATCGACGTGTCGTTTATTACTCCCGTTCGGAACGCGGGGTGTTAAATTTTATTATTAGGTGAACTGGTGACGAAATTAATCGTGGACATGGAGTTTCTACCGTTCTGGGACTAAGGGAAGTATTACAGAAATCAGATGACGTGTATAAAAAATAATATAACCGCATATACATAGGTTTGGGTCAAATAAAACGTAGGTTTACCGTTTAGTAGAGGTGGGAATTGTAGTTCCTTAGTTCTAGTTCCTCCAGAGAAATAGATCCTTTAACTAGGTCTTTAGGTCACAATAGCTCCCGACTAGCATTGACATCCCCGTTGCTTGCTAATGGGTTTCGTTGTCAGTCAGAACTATTCACAGTATGATCTGTATAATTTTTATAATGAACGAAATATAATGAGACGTGTAATTGCGTCTGTTAAAAACATATAGGTAAGTTTTATTGTAGATAAAAAAAATTAAAAAAAAACTCAAATCAGAGTTTAAAAAACTATATCACAAATCAATTGGAGCAAATAATACGAATTTGTTCACTGCAAGCTTTTTGTTTTTTTATAAAAATTCAGAATATCTATTTCGTTTTATAAGATATTTCTTAATTTTGGGGACCTAAAGTGAAAAATTCCCATAAAATATTCAAAGAACAAACAAAAATTAAAAACAGTATCCACTACAATTTTCTGTGGTAATTACGCCGGCTGTGGCAATAAACAATGCCAAATCCATCATCGTCGCCTTGTATTATATCTCGGATCTGGCGACTGAATAGATTCCCGTGAACTAGTCTTTTAATTAGTTCCTCTCGGTCCGGGACAGGTAACATACGGCTGGCGCTATTCATTCCTGCCTAGCGTCGGGCTACGATCGCGCTGGCCAATCCGTACGTACACTAGATTTTTATTTAGTTCCTCTAGGTCCGGACCCGATAACATACGGCTGGCACTTTCCACTCCTGCCTAGGATCGGTCTACGAACGCCCTGGCCGGTGGCCGATTCGTCACCGTCTCATATTATTATTTATATCGGTCACAGCCTCGATCTCGGAATAGGTCCTGAGGAACTAGTTTTTTGAGAAACCGGGAACTAATTCATTTCATTCCGGTGTCGGAATAGTTCATTGGAACTAGTTCGTTCACGAACTACACACCTCTACCGTTTAGTAGATTGTAGAATGAGTGGCAGGGGGTGTTCACTTAATAGCGATATTAGTAATTCAATAATTTTCAATCCTGTGAATAAAATTTATTGTATGAAAAACTAATTATATGGCAAAATAACGTTTGACGGCTCAGCTAATAATAATTATTATTCCTTGGTGATCGCAAGGATCCCCCATAATGATATAAGAATAATATATCACATCAAAAACATAGAATGTAAAAAAATGCAGTCTCGCAACACAATTTCTCCATTTTTTTTCTGAGTGTACCTAAAATTCGAAATTTGAAGTTAATGACACATCTAGAAGTACCTTAGAATTTTGATGACGGCGAGTGAGTCACTGGCGAAGTTAAAGAAGTTTGACTAGAAAAAATTCATAATCCTTGAATTATTGTTGGTACATTGATATACAAATAAAATCAGAAAATACCGCTTCGATTAATTCTGGTTCTCTACCTTTTTCCCGACTGGAAAGTCAGTTACACGTAGCGGCTAGACAGCTAACTTTTAATCCATAAGGATATTTCGAGATTTTATTTTTTTTCCTTCCATTATAAGCTTAAAGCTATCTAAAATTCGAAACTTGAAGTTTGTGACACATCTAGAAGTACCTTAGACTTTTGATGATCTGTCAGTGAGTCAATGTCAAAATTAAAGAAATTTGTGAATCGATAATTCATAAACTATGAGTTATAATTACTAGATATTTTGGTAACCTAGCATGTCTTTATGTGTAACAACGAAGTTACAGGGTGGTCAAAAATGCTGCTAATACCTGTGCTTGATTTGGCTTCAGATTATCTATGAGGATACACCCGATATAATAACATTTTTAATTAATCTCTAAAGTCAAACATTTTGAGTATTTTTTACATATAAACTACTTAAGTCTAAAATAAACTTCACCCTTTTATCTAAAATCTCTACATCTATCGTTTTCCCAGTTAATTTTAACTCAAGATTACGGCACTTTCCCACAAAAAATCTTTATTTGAAAGGGACAGAGCAAGTCAGGCAGTATTCCCTACCACTGGCCTTAGGGATACGCGTGGGATTCGGCAGGATTGAAGATCGGCAAGTAAATCGGGATAGTTTTGGGGACAAGTCGATTAGTTTTGATGCGGGTTTCAGCTCGGGGACGTTCCGCTCTATTATATATTTGCTGAAATAGTGAAATACTTTGGGAGAAATGTATGTCCCACTCTATTTCATTACCTAATTAAGAGTGGGGTTCTATTTGGACGCTAATGGATTATAATGTTTTTAATTAGGGAGTTTAGGAAGTGGTTAGGGAAGTGATATGGTGTGAACTATTAAAATGAGAATCAAAAATTGTAAAACTTGGGAAATAAGCCAGTTGCCTGTAATATTAGTTTCATTGTCTAGTATCTTATAATATGCAATATTAATTCCCTTGAAAAACTTTTGACTTATTTATCAAGTAACACTCAAACCTCTACAGTTCATACCAAATAAACGTTTGGTCACATGATTAAGCTTGACCAGCACAGCGTTGCTCACTTTTATATATTATCTTTTAATCAAAATATTTTAGGAAACAAAAATAAATTAATTATAAATATATAAACAGTTATTATTTACATCAGCAAAATTCACCTTCTGAACAGCACTTAAGGGACATAAAGGGCCATTACTACCGCTATCCCGTTCAAAACATTCTAATAAAGTTGCGATGAGTTTTTTGCGGCTATTAAGCTATCTTGTACCACTTCGCACTAAAAAAGGTTCTAAAAAGAACAATCTTCGACTGCAAGGTCTGCTAGTAAACATTTTAAGCTTAAAGTACCTATCACAACACTATTTATTTAACCCAAAAATTCGTAATACAAAACTTAAGTGTCAAAACGAATGACAATGTCAGGAAATAAATAAATAAATGCGGCAAATTCATGATAATATTATGATATTATCATGAGAAAATTAGTTCTGTTTTTGTTTGCGGTTGTTCTTGACAATCGCTATAGCAGCGCCAGATCGCGTACAACGGTCGCGACCCTAAATTTTGACGGGCATTCCAATCTAAATTTATTTCCTTTATCTATGTGACACAGTTAGTTTCTATTTGACAGGGAGATGACAAAATCTCAATCTTGTATGAGAATCGCTGTACAGTTCGAAATCCTTTTAGTATCAATAATCTATTAATGTTTCAAAATACCAGTAAGAAAAATACCTCCTAGATAAATCCCGATACCCACCAGCATCTAAATCCTCTTTATGTGTCGGAATTTTGCATTTTCTAACCAGGCTTCCACTATAAGTTACTCTACAGCCTCTCGCAGCAGCGAGGCAGGTCTTATCGAGCGCATTAAGAAAATAGGAGATAGAGAGGGAACTGTTTATCCGAAATCGCGAGATATTTTAAACTGAATTCAGTAGCGGCGCGTGGTTTAATATTTCAGAAGTGTACGACCTCAAAAAAAAAACGAATTGTTATGCGACCAATCCTAAAAATATCTGTTTATAGACTATGAAATCCTCAATCGTCAAATTAAAGAATCTTATTTAAGGATTTGAAGGATATATATATATTTTTTATGATTGCTTTTTATAAACTTAAAAAAAATAGAGTTAATATAAAACCGTATACTATTCTAGCTTTATAATTTTATAATGTTTCTTTAATTTTTATTAAAAAACGATAATTCTATCACCCGGCCGGATAACCCTGGCAGCTGTGGCCATTAACCCAAAATACTACTACATCTATATCTCTGACTACTACTAACTGCTACAACCAACAATTTGTTTTCTGTGCTCTGTGGTCTGTTTTTGTATAAATGCAATGACAAAAGAATTCAAGGACAAATAACACCCGAGAGCAAATTGTGACCATGGCACCAAACAGTGCCGAAGGAAATGCATTAAATTCCGGGCTTTTATGTTTACATGTACCCTTATTGACGAAACGCCACTGACTAGGACGCTCTATCTGCGAGCTCCGATATTTTGATTAAAGCTCTCGTAAAATCGAGGCTCTAACGGATGGATTCTTTAATCAATTAAAGACGATCGAGTACCGAGGCTCAAACGACTCAATTTTTACACTTCGGAAGAGATGGATAAAGAAGAATAAAGAACTATGAAAAAAGGTTTTCTCTGGAACCATTCTTTAAATTTATGCAATCTTTAGTATTAAAGGATTTAAATAAAAAAATAGTCTGGAGTGAAAAAAAGAAAGTGATACTTTTACACCAAAAAATTGTTTTTTCTTCTCTACAACCTACCCTAACCTAACTCTAATTTTTTTGAAGTTTATGTAAAATATTCATAAAAAAATATATATCTTTCAAATCCTTCAATCTAATAGCTGTTAGTATTTCACTTTAAATATGCTCACATAGTGCACTCACAATTTTTTTTGAAGACCGCTTAATTTCCTACAAGAATATGTAGAGATTTTTGCAATATAATATATAATATATAAAATTAAAAAAAAATGTTTTTCCGTGTTATTTAAATAGAAAATAAAAAACCTCATCGTGGTTTTTATGTCCCCCATTTACATCCCATTTCAATTGGACATCTCTTAATATTAATATAAAGAACTCAAACTTTACTACAATTTTTTTCATCATCGTGAACGATATTTTCACAGGTAATTAAAAAGAAAAAAAAAAATATTTTTTTTTGGTGCACCCTAGTAAGTGTTGCTTAGACGTCTATAAACATATCCAACGTTCAGAACCTATTCATATCTGAGCTGGCTATAATCCACCACCAGGTAATATAGAGCGTTTTCTTTCAATCAAACATTAATCACCTACTCTATCCAGATATTCTCAATACATCAGCCCTCAGCCCTATTAAACTAGCGCGTTGCGATCGATCCACGTTGCATTTCATCCGTGCCAAAGCCGCAATAATTTACTAATAGTACTTGTAAATGCATTTAAAGGAATGCGCTTATGAGGTCCTCTCTCCAGGATAAGCCCTCGGCCCTAATCCAGGGCGCCACGCTTGGAATTAATGCCCTTAAATTTATTTTCCACGGTTCCAGTGGATTTTCATTAGACTAATCTTCTATTGATTCCTTTTAGAGTGTGTCTAATGAGCGCGTATAATGAAGAATATCTTAAAAAGTGCTTTAAAAAAATCTGAATTTTAATTATTCTACTGCACTCAGATGCAAAAAAACACAACGGAAATTTTTTTTATCAAATTTGAAGCATTATATTTTTTCTGTTTTTATTTAGCTCAATGTTCATGATTTTTTTGGCAAATCGTATATAATTACTAGCGTGTACCCGCGACTTCGTTCGCGTAGAATTAATCATTTGTAATGGTGATGATAAAGCAAAGCAAGAATTTCCATTAACATGCAAACTGGAGCAGAATCGTGGTTAATCAATTACCTAACTTTTTGGAATACCCTGTATGATTTTTTTAAAAGTTTTAATATATGTAAAAAAATCAAAATAAATTATGAGTGTCCAAGCGTTTGAAGAAGAAAAGCGTCCCGAAAGACTGACCCTTTTAAATAACAAATATTGTAATATATGAGGGGCGTTTTCACTCTTTTGGAATTTGAGAAAAATATACACATATTCAGATACATCAGAGTGTAGATCTCACCGACAAAAAAAATCGGCCACTAAAAACTAGTTCCAATTTCAAAGTTGGATTTCTCGCGAAACTTAGATTTTGATGATTTTTTTTAATTGTAAATTAATTCCTTCTTAACGGAGCTACCTCAGAAATTTTTATTCCGAATTTATTTTGAGCATATACAGGGCACAACAATAAGACGCAGTTTTTTTCCTGAACTTTGTAATACACTGTAGGGTGCAGCAGCTGTAGTCTTCTTCGTCGTCTCTTCATGTCTGAAGAATCGTGACATTATGGCTATGTGCAGTTGGTGATTTTGATCTTCCATCGTTGGCGATCTTTCGCCTCTCGGAGATTTGATTGAAATGGCTGACCTGTAATATTTGCTATTTGGTCAAGCCATCTCGATGGTGATCGTCCTCTGGGTCTTCGACCTTCTACTTTGCCTTGTACTATGATTTTTTCAAGGTTGTCTTCACCTCTGCGAGTGATATGACCGAAGTATTGCAGGATGCGTCTACGTATTAAACGGTTAATTACGGCAGATAATCATAAGAAATCATTGATGTAGAACATTAAGAATTGACTGGTTCGTTCTATAAAAGCTGTAAATGATGAGATACGGAGCATTCTCCTCCAGCACCACATCTCAAATGCATCTATACGGTGTCTATCAGCTCTTTTGGCATACAGGTTGACTCAGACCCGTATAGAATATGGAGAACAGGAAAGATCGAACAAGGGTTTTTTTGGTGTTTTTAGTAATGCTCCTATCTGTCCATATTTTTCTTAGGCTCATCATAGCCGTCCGTGCCATAGCTATACGCCTTCTTATATCTGCTTCGCAGTCCGCATTATTTGTTATTAAAGACCCTAAGTCGAAACTCGAATTCCAAGAGGGTGAAACTATCCCTCAAATATTAAAATGTTTTTTATTTAAAACCGGTGAGTTTTCGGAAAAATTCTTAAACACGTATATTTTATTTTGTTGTTTTACATATTTTAAGATTTTTTATAAATTTATACAGGATGTTTCATAAAATATGACCATTGAGTAATCACGATTCTGCTTAAAATGTTTGACGTTTAAAAGCTGATTTTTGGGAAAAAGGATTGACTGTGGGGTGTAGAGGTTCGATTAGGAGGAGGTTGTCGAATCGAACTGCACCAAGAGGGTCAATCAGCATGAGTCATATATTATCAATATATTTATTATCTAGAAAAAAGGTTAGTGCTTTCGATGAAAACTCTTCCAGCAACCAGGCCATTTCCTCCTCACTTTTCGCTATCAGGGTGGTATCGTCCGCGTACCTGAGTGTTTGTTTAGGAGTTTACCGTTGACTAGGATTCTCCTTCCTCGCCCTCCAAAGCACGTCTCATGATGTATTCACCATAGGCATTAAACAATCTCCAGAGTATACAGCCCTGGCGTACCCCTTTTCTACGTTTGAAAGGTTCCGACGTTTTGTTATTTAGGTTGACAATTGCCGTATTATTGTCATATAAATTGTTAATAAGAGCCACTAGATGATTCGGAACTCCCATTTCGCTCAGAACCCTCCATAGGCTTTTCCACCTCACACAATCGAAAGCCTTCTTGTAGTCTATAAAACACAAGAACATATTCCTATAAAACGTATATGAGACGATATATTTTTTCCAAATGGTAGATACAGAGATTAAATTTTCAGGATTTTCTAATAAGTTGACCTATGTTAAATATTTGATCTCTTGTGCCCTTCCTTTCACGATTAAGGCATTGTTGGGAGGTATTTCAGGCGTCAAGCAACTCTGAAGTGTTCGGTCAATAATCCTGAAGTAAGATCTTTTTGCATGTGACGTTAGGGGATATTGTTCGATAATTTGGCATTTTTGTGTGGATCCTTTTTTGTGAATTGGGATGAAAGCTTAAATTAGCCAATTTTTTAGACCATTGTCGAGACTGCCATACTTTATTGCAGATGTTATGTACTATTTTCACACCTTCCTCCCCTATCAACTTTATCATTTCAGCTGAGACACCGTCTGTTCCTGGGGTTTTGTTTAATTTGAGGTGAGTTATGGCCTCTTCCACTTCGCTCTTCAATATATTTGGTTCCAGTTCGTTTATTATGTGAGGTACTTGAACTTCGTTTACTACGTCTACTTCTTCCTTGTATAGTTCTTCGCAATATTGTTTCCATCGTTGCAATATGTCCTCGTTGTTCCACAGTACTTCTCCATTTTCGTCCTCGATAGCAGTTGTTCTAGGTTTGAATTTCCGAGTGAGTTCCCTCTCTGCAGCTGTAGTAGCTATTGCTAAATTAAATCATGTTGTAGCCTCATCTTTTGTGAGCATTTTATTTTTTTAATCACGACATTATCTCTGTTTGTATTGGAGATACGTTGCTTTAAGACAAACGCCTCGAAAAAAGCTTTAGTCCATTGCTCGATATCCCAATTCACATGTAAACGCGCAAACTGAAGACGTGCTCGACGATATCGATACCTTGGAAGTAGCTGGGGTCATGTGGCAGGCCTCCTTACAGAAAAGCTGTTTTGTTTAGTCTTCGACGGATTGTTCTCTCACTGACTTGAGTTCTACGTTCTACGCACGGCTTGTAGCAGATGATGATTCTGAAACGCTGTAATTCTACGACTTCGTAAAGTAGTCAGGACTCTCAGGAATTTCCCGTTTAAAATATACCGATTCCAGACATCCTGGGCCCGTATTCTGTAACTTTGAAAACGCTAACCGCTTTTAGACGCTCAGCGTATATGACGTTAATTTTCGCTGAGCGCGCACTTAATCAACGATTTCGGTATTCTCGTCTGATGTGCTTAGCGTCTTTACTGATTGCGTTGAGCGCTTTGAAAACGGTTGCCTTAAAGGATCGTTTTGCTTGTCGAACTGTCAGTGAAAATCGAAAAAATTGTGATTTTGTGCGTCATCTTACTCTTTAGTGAAAATTACAACTTTTTTTATAAATTCCTCAATAAGTAATTGATAATTTACGACTTGGCAGCTATAAATATTGTTCAAAACATCGAAAATGCTGAGAAGCGTCTTCAACACTTCCCTCGTATAATAAGAATAATGACATATCCATAGAAAAATAACTTGACATAATTCAACAATAGGTTATGGAATTCACGTAACATTGACATTTTTCATTGTTACATCCGTCAGTTATCAATTTTGACTATTAGCTACATTAGAAATTGTGATGTTGCCAATATGTGCTCAACGCGTATCCAGAACACGATTCGCATGGCAACGAGAATACCAAAATCGACTGCCTTGCGTTTCGCTGATCGAATACTTGCGCTCACCGCTTTGAAAGCGTAACGTTTTGGACTGTTGTTCGAGGTATACCCAGGGTATCGGACACATGACGTTGACTTCAGCCATCCTCAATTAAAACCACAATACGAGCAACATCCGTCACAGACAATGGCATTTTTTAATTTGACAACCGTTGTTGTCATATTGCAAATACTCATAAATCCATTTTCGCCTATGTCGCCTTGATTATTTACACATAAAACTTTCTGCCTGCGAAGCATTTTTCCGAGACGTTCGTTTTAAAAAAAAATTCTCACAAAAGATGAGGCAACAATGGGATTTGATTTAGCAATAGCTACTACAGCTGCTGCATCCTACAGGGTGTTACAAAATACGGGCAAAAAAATTCGTCTTATTTTTGTGCCCTGTATATGCTCAAAATAAATTTGGAATAAAAATTTCTGACGTAGCATCCGGTAAGAAGGAATTAATTTACAATTTAAAAAAAAATCCTCAAAATCTAATTAGTGGTTCGCGAGAAATCCGACTTTGAAATTGGGACTAGTTTTTAGTGGCCGGTTTTTTTTTTGCCGGTGAGTTAAATAATTTTCTTTACAAATTTTATATATCGTCATATCCCGCATTTATACTTTCTTCACCCTTCATTTATATCAACTTGCTCCCCTCTAGACCACCGGCTGGCGCCACCCTTGCACAGCAGCGTGTTTCCCTCTTATCACAACCTCAATTTCCTTAAGTTATCCAGTCGAATCCCACCACTCAGATATGATTTAAACCAGAAGATCTCTCACGATATCCTCCGCAGCCAGTGGCGGCCCTAATTGTGATTAATCGCTACCTTAAGAACATCGAAACAAAACGATGCGTCAGGATAATTTGTCTTTTACGTCCGACGCCAGCTGCGATTCGACCCTCGCCGAGCTATCCACCTTGGCGCTGGAAATATGGCCACCGTACATCTCCCTGATTGGCTAGACTTAGAGAAAATTGTTATTGTTTTGGTTTCGAATAGAAAATCGGTGGGATTTAGACGAGAACGCTTGTTATGGAAGGTTTTTGGTCCCGTGGGTCCGTTTACATGGGTCTGATTAGTATAAATGGTAGTGGAATTATTTTTGTTTTGTTTTGAAGGCGCTTGGGGGGTTTAAAAAAATTGAGTGTGCATATTTGATGTGAAACTTCTTATTAACAGCTCTTAAATTGAAGGATTTGAAGGGTATATATTTTTCTATGAATGCTTTTTATAAACTTCAAAAAAATAGAGTTAATACACAGGGTGGTCCGAACTGTATTCCGTAAACTTTAGCAGCATATTCTGCAGATAAAAATAATTAAAAAAGTTCGTATAAATGTATGTCAAAAAATGCTTAGTTTCGGAGATACAGGGTGTAGAAGTTTCATTTTTATTTCGATGTTTTCTAAATAATTTCTGAAGTAACGTCAATATTTGGATGAAAATTGGTGTCTGGGAGTTTTGTGACACGAGAAATTTGATTGGGACGCCACCTACATGTGTTTTAACGGTTCTGAAGAGTAAAAACTTTTCGTCCGTACCTGTATAAAGCTATATACTTACTAAAAAAATATATATTTCCATGAATTTTATGAGCAACCGTCGTCAGGATATTTAGAATGGAAATAATCAATACATGTCATTATTGACAAAAAATAAGCACACGTTAAGTATAGTTATTTGACTGAAATAATAAATTTTTCTGCCAAACAATGATGATTAAATAGTTTCTGTTGAACTTTTGGTGATTTTTTCCAAGAGACCTTTTTTATGTAAAAAAATCGTAAATGTATATTTTTTTACTCAGTGGTTTTATACCGGTATGGAGGAAAATTTATTACTCTTAAAAACAAGTTAAAAAATATGTTGGTGGCGCCCTCTACAAGAAGAGGTCATATTGACATGAAAATCTCAATCAATCAATTTCTCATGTCATAAAACTTCTAGACAACAATTTTCATATATATCCTAACCGAACCTAACCAAATATTGACGTTACATCATAAATTATTTGTAAAAAATCGAAATAAAAATGAAACTTCTACACCCTGTATCTCCGAAACTAAGCATTTTAGGACATACACTTATACGAACTTTTTTACTTATTTTAATCTGTAGAATATGCTGCCAAAGTTTCCGGAATACAGTTCGAACCACCCTGTATAAATATACAACCATTATACCATTCTAGCTTTATAATTTTATAATGTTTTTTTACTTTTTATTAAAAAACGATAATTCTATCACTCGGCCGGATTACCCTAGCAGCTGTGGCCATTAAACCAAAATACTACTACATCTATATCTCTGACTACTACTAACTGCTACTAACCTAAGGTTATTAAAAGGTAAGGTTGTCTCGTAACTTTTGGACCAATAGGAGCGAAGCGGAATAGCATCTCTCTGACGTAGATAGAACGTATAAAATCATAGATAAAAGGAATAGAAAATAAAATGCAACCGACAAAGAGAGATAAATGGACAATACAATAAAGAAAACACACATCAAACAACTGAAAAATATTGATGCCATATACTATAAACAATAAAGTACACAATGAATATCGATTTGGAAATGCACTGTTGGACTGTGAGCAGTTTTTATCCCTTTATCTATGACCGGTATCACTTCTATGACGTAGTAGATGACGTTTTCAACCTTACCTTTTAATAACCTTGCTACTAACCAACAATTTGTTTTGTGTGGTCTATTTTTGTTTGAATGTTTTGTTCATTATTCATATTGGGGATTTATTTTTAAATTAATGTTAATCGTTAGGCAAACTCATAGAATATGTATTTCTTTTGCATAATCAAAATTGTCACTCTAAATTTTACATAACCAAATTGTTACTCTAAATCGCTGTCTTTTTTAAACAGATGTCACTTGTCTTATCATTATTCAATTCATTATTCGAATTCTGTAGCGTTTTTATAAAAAATTACCACTGCGAACGGCAGCTTTTCATCGGAGAGCAGTCGTGGATAAGATATTTCACTAGAGAGAAAACTAATGAATAACAATAAACAAGAAAATATAGATATTGGGCGCCAGGCATGTACAGAGAAAGAAAACACAGTTGTATATTACTTAAAACTAATGGCTATATTTATTCATGATGAATTCTTATGGTAAATAGCATTGTACAATTTTAATAATTATTATAGTGGTTAAATACTATTACAAGGCGTAATGTAATGAAACCTAAGATCTAAGTCATATTGTAACTACTAAATCGACATAAATGTTCTTAATAATCTAACCACTAAATATAGTCTGTACGACATTATTTAAAATGTACGTTATTAAGTTAAGACTGAAAATCGACTGAAAATCTGAACCTAAATCTACACTTAGCTGTTCTTAAGGCAATCCTGTTTCGAAGAGTAGCAGCGTGAGGTAGGCTCATATCTCTGTACTGTTTGTCGGCGATCCTGTTGGCCAAAACAACAAAAGGGGCCAGAATGAGGACACCATGAATTGGAACAGCTGTAACTACTGACTAGACTGAGAAATGGGAACGAAGCAACATGGGGCTTACGCTACATCCATACTGTGGCAATATGGGGACACTACCCGTACCTTGGAACACTACTAGGGCCTTGGATAATGCCCGAACCTTGGAATCAATACATAGATATGGGACACCTGCCCATACCTTGGACACAGTCCGTCCATAAGATAACGGTACAGGGGAACACTACCCGTACCTTAGACACAGTCCGTCCATAAGACCCTAAAAATACGAAACTTTTGTTTAAAAAACCAAACAAGGTCTAATAAACAAAATAAACCTACCTCGAAACACTTCCGAGGGCTTAATAATAAACAAAAGAACTGTCCTTTCTTCCATTTAACATTCTGGAGGACAAGAGCAAAAGTACACCAACGTGTCAGCAAAAATACAAATACGAGTTAAGGTGGGTCAATCCAAAACTCTACCCTAAAAATATTCAATAATAATATCGAATCTATAAAAGATAATAACTCATCTTTACATGTAGCTTCGAAATGGCAGCTGATTCAGATTTTGCAGCAAGATTTAAATTGCCATTTCTAAAAGCAGGATTTGCAACCGTGCCGCAAACCGCAAAAAACAAAGTGAGGTTAAAACGCAGAGAGGCGCCTTGACATATAACAAGGATCTTAACAGCGCGCGCCTCCACAGAACAGTGAAACGATAGCAGGGTTGGCGACTAGGGAACGTAAAAATTACGCCAAGCGTGCCAAATAAATTATCAGACCTGAACGGTACGGAATCCGGTGATGATAGGTCAGACATCATATATTATATATAAAAAAGACATGTAACGAACTAATAACGTTACAATCGCAGAATGTTGTAAAAAAAGTTTCATCTCAAAATAAAATTTTAATCAATCACAATTGTTTATCTCCATCATTTACCGGATTAATAATACAAAAATTACAGTTCAATTAAAACAATTCATTATTTATAGTGATTTACAGTAGTTTTATTAAAATATATGAATATTCTCGTTGATTAATTATTAGTTTGAAATAAATATGACAGTGACTAAAACCAAAAAGACAATAAATTTTGTCTTTTTGGTCTGGAGACGATATAAACTTATATTAATTCAGTAAGAAATAAAAAATGTTTATAACCACTCCAATAATAACATCCCCTCCTCCAAAAACTCCATTTATTCCTTCATTTCCTCCCCGAAATCACTTCTAATATCAACTTTTATACTGCCTCCCGAGCTCCATAAATAGTTTTAAAAGATTCTTCTCTCTGCTCACCCACTCACTCGTCCGAAACTTAATAGAATAATACCTTATAAAAAGTTTCGAATACGACCGTTTCTCCCGTTTTCAGAGAGATAGTGTTTAGGAGAGAGGGAGAGAGAGAGAAACAGCACTGCTGGAACTGACTAAAACTTGTTTTTTTCTCTGTTTGTTGCAGGTTTCGGCTTTGTCACATTTCAGAGCGAAGATGTCGTCGATAAAGTTTGCGAAATTCATTTCCACGAGATTAACAATAAAATGGTAAGTTTTTTCTCCAGTATTATTTCGGTCGTTTTTCATTATTTTTCACGATTTTCGCTAGAAAGGCGGAAAAGAAAGTTTTTCTCATTGCTGCTACGTCGCGTCGTTGTCGGTTGACGTTTCTGATAAATTATAAAATTCGGAAAGTTTTCAAAATAGAAATAGATTTTTGATTGAAAAAAAAAGACCCGATAGAATCTTTTTTTAAATTAATTTTTTTCATTTTTGTTTAGATCACGTCCTTTGACATTTTAACTGTAGATAAATGTTATAAATTATTCTAATTTGTGTTTTCAATTATTTTAATGCTTTAGTCAACTTGCAAGTCGGAATTTAATTTTTAAAGTTTTTTTTCAATGGATTCCAGATGCCTGGCATTTCAATAATTCTGAAATCAGTAATTCTATAAAGGCATATCATACAATAAATAACTGTATTTTTAGTTGCCTTTTCTTAGAAAATATAAAAATTGCAGAAAAGTCAGTAGCGTACATTTCTTCTCAATTATTTCAATAAGATGTCTTCTGGAACACCAATGAAGTTAATAATTTTAATAGTATACAGAGTGGTTCAAAAAAACATGTGCCATCTCTCTTGTGGAGATACCTTACGTAAAAATAAGATTTATTTTTCATATCATTTTTTTTTCATATAAGTCCGATTCTGCTTTGTTTCGTAGCTACAGGATGTTAAGTCTTAATAATCTTTCGATTTATTATAATTTTCTGCCAAGTACTTTTAGTGATTCGAATGAAATTTTGAGGGTAAAAGCTACTATAAGTGCTACATATTTTAGTGCTAAAAAAGTGTCGATAAATTCATCAGGGACGTGCATATGGGTTATCACTGGAATGTTTAAAAAAAAACATGTGCGCCACTGACTTTTTTCTTGTGATATCAAAATTGTCTAGGTCGTTTAATGCCAATTAATAGTTAGCTCTTGATATTTTGTCGAATTTGACCTCCTGATGAGATAAATGCAATTTTATTAATCACAATTAATAAAATTAAAATAAAATTAATAAATTATATATTTTACCTAATTTATTATTAAATATTATTACTATTAGTTATTATTACTATTAGTCTAACCTACAACAATGTCAAATAAAAAAGTAATAGTATTTAAGATAATTACAAAAAATTTAATTTTATAAATTTTAACATCCTGTAACTCTAAAACTATGCATTTCCATACCCATGTTTATAGGAACTTTTTTTCAAATTTTTTGATGAGGAATTAATAGGAATGTATTTAAAACTTTTGCAAGTTACTGATATTATTTTTTTAGATTTGGATCAAAGCAAATTAATAAAATTGCATTCAACTCATCAAGGAGGCTCAAATTTTTAATCGGCATTAAACTGCTTACATTATTTTGCTAACAAGAGAAAAAAAGTCAGTGGCGTACATGGTTTTTTTAGAAAAAGATTCCAGTGATAATCCATATGCACGTTCCTGGTGAATATGTCGACACTTTCTTAGCTTTAAAATATGTCGCATTTATAGTAACTTTTACCCTCAAAATTTCAGTCGAGACGCTAAAAGTACACGGAAGAAAATAATAATAATTCAAAAAATATTAAGACTTTAACGCCCTGTATCTATGAATCAAAGCAGAATCGGACGTATATTGATATGAAAATTAAATCTTATTTTTACGTACGAGAGATGGCACATCATGGCATTTTGAAACTCCATGTATAAGCCATTAAAATAATAGAAAATAATGCCAACAAATTTATCTACAAACTAATACCATAATCATAAAAATTGGATTACAAATTCAAAGATTATGAAACATCAAACTTAGTCAAAATTTTACGGTGGCGGAATTTTGTGCCGGGGAATTTAGAATCTTTGGGAGGGGGTTTAACCACCGCGACCTTACATATCTATTGTGTGTCCTCTTTCTTGAGTTATAACTCATCATTCATCATACGGTCTCAGGGCTTTGACAAAAGCCAGTATCTGAAACGGCCTCACAGAGAGACAGACTATTCTTAGTCTCACTGTTCACGGTAGTCTTCATGGTTCTTACTCTCGTATTACGCTCTCGTTCTTACGCTATTCTTAATTACTAACATGTTAATTTTTAATTGTTAACAAATGTTGCATTTTTCAACTCCCTTCCTATCTTGATTATCTTATAACTTATCGAAAAGGTAAAATCCGAGCCCCATAAAGTTTTTCACGTAGAATTAGTGACATAACAAGGTTTTTGCTGGGATCTGTCATTCTTGAAATATCACCCACATAAACTTATTAACGATTAAACGATTTTTTTTAAGTGGGGTACTCTGTATTACTTATTTTCATAAATAAGGTAAAAAATGCATTATTAAACTTTTTAGCATATATCAAGAACTAAGAGGGATAGAATAAATATGTGTGTCAGATCTTTAGTTTCATAAAAATGTAGCGTAATGTGAATACCGCACTTGTATCTCTATTCATAAACGAGAAACCCTATAAAACACACGAAAATGGGACACCCTGTACATACAGTATCTTAAACAAATATTAGTTCTTTACATCTCCCGAGCAATGACGCAAGCATATTCCTCCAGACGTCCCGGATTATTAATGAAGGCGATAATAAGGAACGAACGGCCAAACTCCGGAACAAGCTACTCTTCCCCCTCAACCAAAGCTACTCTTCCCCCTCTTGCCCCTCTACGCCGGACAAATGGCGTAGAGGCCACTTAAAAGTTTCCCTTCATCCATGCACGCTTTCCACTTACCATTTCGACCATAAATATTACTTCAGAAATTTGAATTTCGGCCCTTCCAAGCTTTGCGAATTTCAATAAAGAGGCCCTGGGATGTGTAAGGGATATCTGGAGTGGATTGGGGGAGCCGTAGGGACTCTGGCTTGCGTCATTGCGAAGAAATTCGGAGAAAAAAAACACCGGTGCGGTTCTAATGGAAGTTTTTCGGTAGGCGGGGGTAAATTTATTAAGGATAGGGTAAAACTAAATAAATATTAAAGGAATTTATTGAAATGTGATATTTGGATTGTAGATTGTATGGGAGGAGGGAAGTTAATCACCGCGGTATTATAGATCCATCGTTTTCCCCTTTCTTAAGTTATAACTCATCATACAGTTTCAGGGCTTTCACAAAAGCCACTATCTGCGACGGTTTTACAGAGGTTAGTTCAATATCTCCGATATCTGTCGTATCAAAGTTTGTGGCACTCATGGTAGTCGTCTCGGCACCTCCAGTGATGGGGTTCTAATGTTTCCAGTTTCTTAGCTTCAACCTACTGAGGTGTTCATTGTGGAGACGGTGTCCTGTTAAAAACTCCGTGAGAATTCGAAGATTGTTCTTACTTAAATGAAGGAAAATCTTTGGTTTTTCTCGGTCGTAAGTCTTGAGAAATTTCTTCGAGTGTCCTAGATCGTTACAGGATTTCCATTCCAGGTTATAGATGGAGTTTTGAGGTTCTTGAATTCAGCGACTCTGGTCCGTTAAGTGGAGTACTCGCTCCTTTTCTAGCTAGATCGTTTAATTTCTCATTATTTTCTATCCTATTGTGGACTGGCGCCCAGAGTTAGCCCCCTTTATTATCTTTGCCTAATTTGTTCAGCTTCCCTGACTGAATTCATAGCTTTTAATGCTGGTTGACTATCAGATAAGATGGCTATTTCTTATTTCCTATACTTCCTATCTAAGAAAAAAAACAAAATTTAAGTGAGGATGCAATCAATAATCACCACTTACGCTAATAAAACTACTTTTTCAAATTTGTCAAGCTTTCGAGAATTTTATTCCCATCATCAGGACAGTTTGACTGAGTCAATTAGCAAAAAAAAACATCCTCTGCACAAAAAGGCCTTAAAAACTAGCATCGTTTGGCATTGGAATACAAGGACATTTCCTTTATAAAGTATTAAAATACATATCCAACGACATTACTTTTCTTTTAAACACAAAACAAAAAAGATTTTTTTAAATTTACTTAACTAATTTCTACATTGTAGCGTTTTTAGTTCGTTACATGTATTTTTTATATATGATTTATATGTCTGGCGTATCGTCATCGGATTCCGTATCGTTCAGGCCTGATAATTTATTTGGCACGCTTGGCGTAATTTTTACGTTCCCTAGTCACCAACCCTGTTATCGTTTCACTGCTCTGTGGAGGCGCTGTCAACATCGCTCCAAGGCTAGGTCGCTATCCGCGCTTAACCTCACTTTTGTTCACCCGGCTTTTAGAAATGGTAATAATTTAAATCTTGCTGTAAAATCTGAATCAGCTGCCATTTCGAAGCAACAGGTAAAAATGAGATATCTTTATTAGATTCGTTATTATTATTGAATATTTTTAGGTTAGAGTTTTGGATTGACCCACCTTAACTCGTATTTGTATTTTGCTGGCACATTGGTGTTCTTTTGCCTTTGTCCTCCAGAATGTTACATGGAAGAAAGGACAGTTTCTTTGTTTATTATTGAGCCCTCGGAAGTAATTCCAGGTAGGTTTATTTTGTTTATTAGACCTTGTTTGGTTTTAAACAAGAGTTTCATATTTTTATTGTCCAAGGTACGGGTAGTGTTCCCCTGTACCGTTATCTTATGGACGGATTGTGTCCAAGGTTATGGTCCAGGTTACGGACATTATCCAAGGTCCTAGTAGTGTTCCAAGGTACGGGTAGTGTCCCCATATTGTCACAGTATGGATACAGCGTAAGGCCCCATGCTGCTTCGTTCCCATTTCTAAGCCTAGTCAGTAGCTACGGCTGTATTGATTCATGGTGTCCTCATTCTGGCCCCTTTTGTTGTTTTGGCCAACAGGATCGCCGACAGATAGTACAGAGATATGAGCCCACCTCACGCTGCTACTCTTTGAAACAGGATTGCCTCAAGAACAGCTAAGTGTAGATTTAGGTTCTGGTTTTCAGTCAATTTTCAGTCTTAACTTAACGTACATTTTAAATAATATCGTACAGACTATATTTAGTGGTTAGATTATTAAGAAAATTTATGTCGATTTAGTTGTTACAATATGATTTAGATTTTACGTTTTATTACATTACGCCTTGTAATAGTATTACTTTCTATAGACATTATTATTACGCTATATTAACAGATGAATAACCAGAGATAGATTCTAGAATCTACAGGTTGCAACATATCAGATTTAACACCGCATAAAATCTCACAATTTAAATAAAGTAATGCTACCTTTCTTATATTTTCTATAACGTTACACGCATTGTATTTTTTCATAGTCTTTTCATAGAACATATTTAATATTATTTACATACATAGCTTTACTCGACATATAACCACTATGATAATTATTAAAATTGTACAATGCTATTTACCATCAGAATACATCATGAATGAATATGGTCACTAGTTTTAAGTAATAAACAACTGTGTTTTCTTTCTCTGTTCATGCCTGGCGCCCAATATTTATAATTTCAAGTTATTATTGTTAATTAATTCTTTCCAGTGAAATACCTTATCCACGACTGCTCTACCAACGAAAAGCTGCCGTTCGCAGTGGCAATGTTTATAAAAAACGCTACAACATTGTTATTTCGAGCTCGATCAAACAGTGAGTGATGATTGATCAGAAGAGGGGAGGCTTAATCACCGCGACTATACAGATCTATTGTGTGTTCCTCTTTCTTAAGCTGTAACGAGTTATAACTCATCATACAGTCTCAGGGCTTTAACAAAAGCCAGTATCTAAGACGGCTCCACAGAGGCCAGCTCTCCATCCTCGACATCAGCCGTACCAAAGTTCATGGCACGAATGGTCGTCATCTCGTGGCACTCAGTGATAAGGTGTTTTGGTGTTTCCCCATTTTCCCTACAGAATCTGCATTTGCCGTTGTTTCTTAGCTTTAGCCTACTGAGATATTTGTTGAGGAGACAGTGTTTGACACCCCGTGACAATCTGAAGACTGTTTCTACTTAGATCAAGGAAAATCTTTGATTTTTAATAAGTTCTGAGAAACTTAGACTGTTGGATGACTCCCATTCCAGTTTACAGATGGAGTCTTCCAGGTTCTTCAATTCCGCTTTTAGTTGGTTTTTGTTAGATTTTTTAAATTTCTAAGGTAAAGTAACTCTAGAAACATTGTCACATTGCAAACTGACTATGAACTTGTATTCAACATCCCTAAACACACTTCCTCGACAATAAACATCGGTACAGAACCGGACTCGAGCAGATTTATTTAAAACCGAGTTTAATTAAACGGAAAACGGTCTAAGGAGATATGGAGTGGCGGATTACCCGGCACTGGAATTTTCCTCTTAAGTTCGCCATAATTGAAACGCAATGGTCACGTAAAGTGTCTCTAATTCCTTGCAGTCGAAACGATTAAGTTACAAAGTTTATCGAATTCGGCGCGATATTAAGACGGGCAAGTTCTTAATTATTTAACTGTTTCGAATTTTATTAATTCCGCTGAAGATGCAAGATTGCGGATTGAATTAAAACGAAATATGGAAAATATCGCGGATGGGAATACAAAATTCGTGGTAGAGGCTCGAGCCACCGAGTCTGCCAGTAATTAAAGGATTTTCTTGGGTTTTAGGGAAAATCCTCTTGAATATTAATATAGTTTGTATTATTTTCTCGCGGTTTTTACTCTTTTTAACTTTAAATCATTAAAAATATTTGAGTTGGATTTTTCCTTGAACGTCGGTGTACTGCTGCAAATAATTCTCTTTCTAACCTAAATATACAGGGTGGTCTTAAATCATCATAATCATCATCATTTTCAGCTTATTCAACCATTTGCAATTATGGTGTAGCCTCCCTCACATATTTAGATACTCTCTTTGTAGTTGGGTCCATTGTTGTCTATTGTTGGCTATGTGGGTCCAAGTTATCCCTGCTAATTTCCTAATATCATGGTCCCATCTCAGGTTTGCTGTTCCTCTAGGTCTTTTGATTCCTCGAGGGTACCATGCTATACTTAATTTTTGTGGTCCATATGTTGTCCCTCTTGCCAGGTATCGTTGCCACTTGAGGGATTGGATTGGATAACAACTATTACCTGGGTCTTTTGTCGTATCCACTCTATTCTTTTATTATTATTTCTATTGATCTTTGTGCGACCTGCCGTTTCCTTATAATGTCCGTTTTAAATGTCCAAATTTCGCATGCATAGATCATGACTGATAGTACATATTGGTCGAATGTTTTCTTTCTTAAATAAAATGGTATTCTATATTTGAATATGATTGAGTTTCTTCCCTAAGTGCTCCATGCTAACTTAATTTTTCTATATTAGTATTTTAATAAAGCACGCTTTTAGATGTTTCAAAAAACTTTTAATAAGAGTAACTTTAACTCTACATATATGTTTCGGCTTGTTAGGCCTTTTTCAAGAGTTTTTTAAGAACTAATCGTCTAACTACACTGTAACTATATACATATATAATATATATATATATATATATATATATATATAGGGGTAATAAAAATATATATATATATATATATATATATATATATATATATATGTATTCGGCTATATATAGGCCTATTTTCATAGCAGTTTTATATATATATATATATATATATATATATATATATATATATATATATATATATATATATATATATATATATATATATATATATATATATATATATATATATATATATATATATATATATATATATATATATATATATAAATATTCTATATAGCTTATAGTGTATATTAATAAATATATATTTATCTTGCCTTTAGCTGTGTATTTTTTCTAATTTCGAAAAATCGAAAGTAGAGAAAAAATTAAAAAAAAAAATAAAAAATAAAAAGAAAAGAAAATTTTTTTCTTTTTACTTTTTATTTTTTTTTTTTAATTTTTTCTCTACTTTCGATTTTTCGAAATTAGAAAAAATACACAGCTAAAGGCAAGAAAATATTATTTATTAATATACACTAAAGCTGTAAGAATTTTGTTCATTTCATATATTTGAGCGGGCCGAAAAACGCTCTTTACCATCTTTTGACGGGAGATGCACTAATATCTCACCGACACTTTACGACATCGTCTGCAGATATAGAAGAAGTTTTGCTTGCCGTATCGGTGAGAACCAGCCCCTGGACAGCCCACCTGATGAAGGGTAGGCCCAGAAACCGGTTGTGGGAGTGGAGCTTGGTTCCCCCCTTTACGACAAGCAAAACAATTTTCTTTTTACTTTTTATTTTTTTTTTAATTTTTTCTCTACTTTCGATTTTTCGAAATTAGAAAAAATACACAGCTAAAGGCAAGAAAATATTATTTATTAATATACACTAAAGCTGTAAGAATTTTGTTCATTTTATATATATATATATATATATATATATATATATATATATATATATATATATATATATATATATATATATATATATATATATATATATATATATATATATATATATATATATATATATATATAGAGAGTTTACAATAGGGTAATAAAAAATGTGTTTAGAAATCCTTGTTGGTCGTTAACATTATTTTCGTTTTTAACAGATTTTAGTATTTCTAACTGTTCAATGTAATTTAAGCGTCTACCTTTTGTTTCTCTGTTAGTAACTTAATTGAGTTTTCATTAATTTTGTGATTATTTACTATACAATGAGTTGCAAGACCAGAACTATGCTGGAGATTATTAATAGACTTTATATGTTCTTTAATCCTTATATCTAAATTTCTACCAGTTTGGCCTATGTACACGGCATCACAATCATTGCAGTCCACCCTATATACACCCGACTTATTTTTGACATTAGTTTTGTCTTTATTATTTAATAAAATTTGACCTAAATTTCTTTTATTTACGTTAATAGTTTTACATCCTATTTTATTGAGATTATTTGATATTTTGTTAGTTAAATTAGGAATGTAGTTTAAAAGTCGATGATTGTTATTGTCTTTAGAATTAGCGGAATAAAAATTTTTCATTAATATTTTCTTTTGTTTTTTCTTTAGCATATTATCAATAAGGGAACACTTATATCCATTGTTGATAACGATTTGTTTAATAATATTTAACTCTTTTTTAAATTTCTCTGGGCTCAGTGGAAACATTACTAATCTATGAATTAAACTATGAAAGGGTGACATTTTGATTTGCCAGGATTGGTGTGATTGACTATGTATTACAGTGTCTGTGGTAGTGGGTTTTCTGTAAATATCAAATTGTAATCTATTAGACTGTTTTATAATTGTAACATCAAGAAAATTGATGGTATGGTATGGTATTTTTCTATTAATTTCTGCGATCCCGTGCTGTGTATTAGTTGCCCCAATATGTATTCTACATTTCCAGTTTTCCAATCTAAAAACCAACCAACCCAACCCAAAAAAGCAATTTTCTACCACTTGTAGTTACTCAAAACTTATGTAAAGTTAAAAAATATATTGTGTTGTGTCTTGAGTTGGTATTTTCGTGCAACTACAACGAGTAGAAGTCAACAATTTAAAGGTCTAGGTATATCCGCTCTGTCGAAATCATACGATTTTTCTGCGCAAAAGTTTGTAAACTGCTTCCATACGCTTGACTTCGATTTCCTAGTATTCATGGGTGTCAACTGCTTAATCTCCTGGCGAATATTTTATTTGCTTTCTTGACCGAAGCTAAACATTTTTTTTAAGTCGTGCAGCTTGACAGCTTCAAAACTGAAATAGTTTTTAGTTAGGTTTGGGTATCACTTAGTTGCCATAGTTACTAAATAATCAAGTCGACCAAAAATCGAAAAATACATTTTAATTATTTGATTTTCAAACACAATTTGGTGTGGAATTTTCTTACCGAATACCACACGAGGTCAAATTAAATCCGGAAATTTTTTCGAGCCCATGAATGTTTTGAAAATTATCCCGAGTCGAAGGCGAGGAAATAATTTGACCTCTAGTAGTATTACTAGTGAAAATGTCTTTTTAAATGAATTAGGTTTAAAAGTGTGCCATCTTCCACAATCTTCACAATTATAGGCTTACTTAAATTAAAATCGTATCTCCTTGAAATTTCTTTTTTAAAAGCCTTCAAATGTCAAAAGTTTGACGTTTCTAACGCTTCCCAAACTTGACCACGTGGCGCTCACAGCGGCCATGTCACGTTGACACGCCAAACACAAACATGACTGGTGTAATTTTAGATTGTTTTCCATTGGAACAACAAAATCGCGTCAATAATACTCGAGGCCAGACCGCATCTCCCTGAAATATTCACGAGATGAGCCGAAAATTCAACACGAACCTCGAAAAGCGGTGTTTTATTTTCATAAACGATGATTTCGCCACACTGGTCTAGTGAAAGATCGGGTCGTTTTTTGCGGTGTTTTTTTTAAGTAAACGTATCATCAGCATTGTCGATATGTTTCGTTGTCGCTGTCTATAAAAATCTATGGTCTTATATTTTAAATTTCCCGGCTCTAGTATTATATTAAAGCTTTATTACATACATACTACTGTCATTACTCGCTGACGAGTATTTGACACGCATCAGAAGATCGTTACGGAAAGCGTTTTCTTTCATGAGCTTTTCTGTGACTGAGAAGATCAATACGTAAATTGTTATCTTTCTTCCGCAGTCTGGCCCGGTCTGGCCATTCCTCGGTCTGACCATTTGAGTTTACAAGCTCACCGTAAAGCAGAGATTTTGGCAGGCGGTTTTCTTACATTCTGCATACGTAACCAGCCCATCTTAAGCGGGATTTTGTAATCATAACTTCAACGCTCTCGCAGCTAGCTTTTTCTAGGACCGATACGTTTGAGACATGGCGGAACCATTTGATTCTTAAGAGTTGTCTAAGGTATCTCTGTTGCAACTTGTTTAATGCCTTCATGTGTCGGCGGTACGGCACTCAAGTGTCGCTTCCATATAACATAGTGGGGATTATTATTGCTCGGCACACTATAAGTTTCGTTTTTGTGCTCAAATCATGATTGTAGAAAACCCTGTCTTTTGATTTCCATAATGCTCTTGCGGCGCTGCTAATCCTGTGCTGAATTTCATAGTCGATATTTGCCTTTTCCGAAATCAAACTGCCAAGCTAATTGAATTCCGCTACATATTCCAATAGTTCTTCTCCGATTTTTATAGCATTGTTGTGGGGGTTTTTGAAATTCCTTACTTTGTTAACGTACTCCACAGGGTGTTTCAAACATTCACCAAAATATTAACATTTTTTTCCTCGTATAATTAACACATTGCAACTGTCATTTTTGATTTAGAAAGATATACTAAAAAGTTAAATAATTTAGTTACAAACAGCTTAAAAATTCATCAAAATCGGTCCACTAGAACACAATATATAAAACTTGGAAATTTTAAGCTGCCTCTTTTTTGCGCCGGTGAGTGTATAAAAGCCCTCATCACTAAAAACATACCTTTTTATATCAGAATCGACAATAACACAACAACACAAACATATTAATCCTAAATAAACACTTTTTCCTTATCACTCAATCCTCTTCTACATCAGAAAATCCACCATTTACGCAATATAGTCGATCTCCATCCATCCATCCAGACTTTTCTCTTTTTTCCCCTTATTTTTGCTGTTCCTTTTTTCGCTATTCGTTCGTTCGAACTTGCCTCGTCCGACAGAAAAGAATTTCTAGCAATTTTGTCGTCCTGCCTTAATTGGACCGGGTTTAATTGTGTAGGATGCACTGCTGGCAGCTACCAGTGAAATAGGCCCTTATAAATCTCTTTAAAGGGCGACCGCTAGGCGAGATTTGCTCTTGAAAGGACGATTAGAGTCGGAGGAGAGGACGAAGTTGAGTAAAGGGAGTGGAGTGTGACTAGGATGATTCTGAATGAATACTGATGTTTCGAACTTTAATTTGAAATGTACAGGGTTGTTCACCACATACACGGAGTATTATAGCTAGACGATTACATTTTTACAAATTATAAGCTTTGGGTTCGTTGAAGGCCTATTAGAGCTACAATTTAAAAATATTTTTAGAAGATACAGAGTGCCCAAATAAATAAAAAATATTAAAGTTGTATTTTTTTAAATGGTAAAGCACCCTGTATATTATTACATTTTTAGTTTCTACGATTAAAATAAAGGTAAATTTGATTAAGGTTTATCACACTTAAACCTTACTGTTTTTGAAATATTTTCAATTTTATGAAATTGCATTAAAAATTTTAAGGCTTAACCCCCATTTCTCCAAGAGTATCAAAGTTTTTAAAACTAAATATTTTCTGAAGTTTATTTATTGATCAGTTATTGTGTTGCAATAATAAAAATAATACTACCTCATACAGAGTATCTAAAAATTGATTTTAAATAATTACTAGCTTTAAACGGCAATAACTTCTTTAATTTAAATTGAACACCCTATATATTTTAGGAGAATCAGATGCATAATTTAATTGTCTATCAAATTTTATCATACCATTTCTTACTTATCCCTTTGAGTTTTCGTAGAAAATGCATTTTCTTATAATTTAGAAGGGGGATAAGAAGAAAGGGGGACACAATAGATCTCTAAGGTCGCAGAGATTAACCCCCCTCCCACTTATTCTAATTCTAATAATTCTATAAAGGCAATATTAGTAGCTGTACTCTTTAAATATATTACTTTTTCAAAAATAATCTAGAATATCAATATTCCATGGGTATGTAGATAAATGAGGTCTAAATTATAAAAAAATGCATTTTCTACGAAAACTTGAAGCGATAGGTAAAAATGGTATAATACAATTTGATAGACATAAAATATACAGAGTGTTCCGTTTAAATTAAACAAGTTATTGCCGTTTAAAGCTAGTAATTATTTAAAATAAATTTTTAAACATTCTGTATAAGATAGTATAATTTTTATTATTACAACGCAAAATTTAATAGATCTTCAGTATTTAACGACACTAGAATAATGTGGGTCGTTAAGGTTAAGAAATATTGTTAGGGTTAAGATCGGAAGTATAAACCAGCTAAATATTGCTGGTAAATTCTTTCTCGAATCTATCGTTCTTATCTACGACGCGGGTAAAGTAAACTGACCAAAATGAGACGGTGCGTAGAGGTTGCTTTCTACCTCCACACACCTTTCTTTTCTTTCTACGTAGATATTGGAATATTTAGAAGAATTTGACTGTATTTATTAATTACTTATATCTTCATTTCTTTTCTTGTTTCAGGTGGAATGCAAGAAGGCGCAACCGAAAGAAGTGATGCTACCCGCCAACCTGGCTAAGACCCGCGCGGCTGGCCGCGGCGCTTACGGTGAGTTGCTCGTGCTCAACCCAGCAGCGGCGGCGGGGTTTCCCGCCGCTGCCACCACCGCCGCAGCCTTCCGCTACGCGCCCTACCCCCTCCCGCACGGCGTGGCCACGCTGCCCGCCGCCACTGTACATCACACGGCGCCTAGCGCCACCTTGGGCCCGCTCACGGCGATCGCTGTGGCCCCCGCTTCGGCGGCGCCACTGCATTACGCTACTACGCACGCGCTCTACGACGTCACCGGATGTAAGAGGGTGTTCGCTACAGCGCCGGCGCTCAGACCAGTAGCGCACGCTGCTCGCGGGCCGCCCACGCTGACCTATAGCATGAGCGATTTGTTGGGGGTGCAGGGGTTGGATATATCCACGGTGTATACTACGCCGTTGTAAGAGAATCTTGTAGTGTCGTCAAAAGTTGATTAATTAGATTAAAACTTATTTGAATATGGTATAATTCTATATAAACATAATTAAAGAAGCTGGTCAATATACGGTATGTCTCCGGATCGTCTTCACAAGACAAAACACTTTTTTATTATTAGCAAATGGTTCATTACCTTTATACCATTCTTAACCTCGAAATTAGTGAAACGTTTTATTTCAGTGTAAGCTATGAAAACTAGTAGTAATAATTTTTAATTGGTAGAAAAATTTAACAAACTTTTTCACTAATTATACTTCAAAATTTTCGAGTAATGTCATTTCGCTCTTTGATTATCATCCGTCAAGAGAAATTGTGGTTAGAAAAAAAATTATTTTTATTAATTTTATAAGCTTATTATATTATTAGACTTTCTCTATGGATACCGCAAGCTGTTGCTAGAATATTATATTAATTTTAATTGTATTTTTTTATAAATGATCATAAACTCATAACTATAAAGTATAATTGAAACCACTAATTTCAAGATTCTGAATGAGGCTTACGCAACACAGAAGGTTAGAAAATTATTTGAATAATTCTATTCATATATTGGCTAGCTCTCAAGGCTACCTAATTATTTCTTCTTCATGAATATTTTTTAGAACTAAGTATTAAAAACTTTTTGTTTCCTTGTAACTTTCATAAGCTTGAAAATTCCGTATATATTCCTGCATGTATAAAGACCCGTACTTGGTTCAAAGCCACGTTTAAAGAATATCCCCGCTGGCGAAATTAGAATTTCTCTAGGCTTGTCACAATCACGGAAAACAGATTTGTTTACGAAAACTACGTTTCGAACGAATTCAGCAACGAAAGATTCCTTTGTACCGCGAAATATAGCATTGTTAGGTTTTATTAGGAGGGAATAGTCGACGTTCTTGCGCTTTTTATTCCCTTTATTGAAACTTCCAGACTTGCTACATACGTAAGTCGAGAAGTTTAGAGAAGGATTTGAATTAAAAAGTACGCCCCAGCAATTTTTCGACAACTCGAAGCGTATAGAATTTACATTTTTATTTTTCTACGAGCTTATAGTTAGAGAATTAATAAACGTTTTACAAATTTTAAGTTATGTCTAACGTTATAACAGTACAAACCTAATAAGACTGCTTTTAGATCGAAAACAATAAGTGTGTAGATGCAGAAATTTAGAGAAAAAAATTAGAATAGTATATTTGAAAAAAAGAGTTAACATATCAAATGAATATCTTTACTTAAAACCAGAGTTGGGCGTCGAAAATACTATTAACTACTATTTCGACTATGAAATTATGTCGACAATGTCGATAACGTCAAGAAAGTCAATTAATTGCAGTTCATTAGACTAAATTATTAATGTATCAGTAGGACTGCTTAATCTTTTGCATTTTTTCTTCTTGTTAAAATAAGCAGTAACATTTAAAAAAAAAACAGATAAAAAAGCCTTTTTAAAAGCCAGATTTAAAAAGCAAAAACAGATAAAAAACCTACCTCTTAGACTGTGATTTGAACATTCAAAAATATTGGTCTGCTTATATTTTGCTCTCCAAAGTGAGAATACTGAAAGGAATCTTGATTGTGATACTTATGATTCTGATTCAGCATTCAAATCACTCGAAATAGAAGATCATTTTATTTTATCTTATTCTTTTCTGAGAATGATTACTCTGTTTTTAATAAATGTTTATTCTGTGGTATTAAGTTTTAATCATATAAGGTTTTTCTTTAACTATAGCTATAATTTTGTACGAAATTAACTGTCGACATTGTTGACATTGAGGAATTCGTTAGGAAGTTGTCGTCGACACCATAATTGCCGCGTCAACAATTCAATTGTCGACATGACATTCTCGACGTCATCCAACTCTGACAATAAGTAGATGCAGAAAATTAGAAAAAAACTTAGTAATTCTAGTATTTTTCAAAAAGAAACTTTAACGTATCAAATAAAATAGTTTAACTTAAAATATTCCCTGATATTCGTAGAATTTTAGACCAGTAGTAGACATATCGAAAAAAATATATTTTTCCACGGGTAGTAGATTTCTTATTAACTGATTTAGATCTGCATCTAGTAGTGAACACCCTCTTACACGAAGGTAACGAATCAGAGATGAATTTAGATTCACAGCAGCTTCACACGATCACAATCTGGAAATTACGTTCATGAAATTTCATCTTGTCTAAACAATAAGATGTAACCTTCAAAAAATTTAAGCAAAAAGAAAATATTTTCGGAAAATAACTTATCAAGAGTATGATACAAACACTTTTCAGATGTCTGTACTTATCAGGTATTTATTATTCAATCTTGTCAGACTTTTTAATGTGTCCTAATAAGAAAAATTATCAAATATTATTAATTAATAAGAAAATTTATCAGTTTCTTTACAGTGGTCTGATGGGAAAACTTATCAGATATTTGATAAAAATACTTATCTAACCTTTAATAACAGAGATAGTTGTCAGATATTTGATAAGAAAAAATATGAGATTCTTTAAAAAGAGATTCGAAAACTTATCAGATATCTGATAAAAAATCTTTGCAAACTATTTTAAGAAAGAGGTATGATAAGAAATATCCCCAAACTGTCTAAATAAGATGTTATAAGTAATCTGATCAGATTCTTGATAAGACTTATCCGACTTTAAAAAAAGTCTGATAAGGAAACTTATAAGATATGTGATCAGAGAACTGAAAAAATTCTCTAAAAATAGATCTGATAGAAATTACTATCAGATTATTCAAAAGTTATTAGACATTTGATGGCAAACCTATCAAACCGTTTTACAGAGGTCTGATAAGAAGACTTATCAGACCGTATCATTATTTTTTTACAAGACGAGTTAAGAAAACGCCTTACCAGGCCCTTTTTTAAAGTCTGATAAGAGAATTTATCAATATATTTGACAGAAAACTCTTTAGTTTTGATAAGTTTATGGTGTTATTTTTATCATAAGAAGTTTTTGCTTAAATTTTTCGAAATACTTTTAATCTGTACTGTTGTAATTCGGCTAGGATTAGTTAGTACTAATTTTTGTATAGTGAACAAACTGATAATTAAAAAGTCGGGGCAGTAGTTCATCCTTTTCAGGTCCCGGCGCCTATGTTCCCTGGTCCTATTGGGGATTTCGTCCTGGTCCGATATATGTAATGCCATAGCCCCAGAAAGGTTCGGCCTTATCTTTTGTATCCTCGATCATAACGTACTTTCGTGGATACAGTAATAGTCATACAACTGTGTTGTCAACTAGTGAAGTTGATTTTTGTTACTTTTGATTACTCGTTACTAATCGTTACTCGAGTACTAAGTAATAATTTCAAATATTCGTTACTTTGATTACTATGATTACTTTTTACTTATTTTGGTACTGCTGTCAATTCTGTTAAGTGCTATCAACCTTTGTGTCTAATTTCACCTTCTTAAGGGACATATTTTGAAAAATAGATTCTCAGTACCCACGTTTTTCATTTTACGTTACCTAAGGAACTTCTACGCAAAATTTCATACTTCTAAAACCCATTTTAACAAATTTTTGAGACAACTTTCACCACTTATTTCACCCTCTTAGGAGGTGAGTTTCCAAAAAAGTTGCTTTTAAGTACTCACTTTCGCCACTTAAGAAACCTCTATACAAAATATCATACCCCTAGGACTAATTTAAAAAAATATATACAAGATTTCACCACGAGTTTTACCCCCTTATTTATGTGTGAATTTCGAGAAATCGCTTCTCAGTGCTCAATTATGTCACCCAAGAAATCTCTGTGCAAAATGTTATACTTTTTAAAGCGATTTTAACAAATTTTTGTACAAATTTTACCCCTAACTTTACCCTCCTAGGGAATACATTTCCAAAAATCGAGTATCCACTTTCGTCACTTAAGAATCTCTGCGCAAAATTTTATACTCCTACGACAAATTTAAAAAAAAACTAGAAACTTCTACCCCTAGTTTCGGTATACAGTTTCACCCCCTTAAAGGTTGAATTTCCGAAAATCGCTTCTTAGTGTTCAATGACGCCGCTTAAGAGACTTCTGTGCAATATTTCGTACTCCTAGAACAGATTTTAACAACTTTTTATGCAACTTTCTATCCCTAATTTCAACCCCTTAGCGGCCGAATTTCCAAAAATCTCTTCTTAGTGCTCACTTACATCACTTAAGAAACACATTTGCCAAATTTCGTGTTTCTATGTCTAGTTTCAGCTGTGCATTATAGGATAGATTTAAACACTTTTATACCTGCAATTACCCCCTAATTTCGTTCCCTCAGAGCACTTATTAAATATAAAATGGAGAAAATGTCCGATAATTCTTGGTGTTCAGAATATTTAAATGACTTAAAATTATGCTTCTTCAAAATTCGCCAAGCAGTGGTACGATGTTTTTCGACTATATCTCCAAGTATTCTGGTACATACTTGTTTTTCATTTTCCACAAGAAAGAAAGACTTGCAATTAAATATACAGAATGTTTACAAAACTATGATAAAAAATATATTGAAAAATCTGCAAAGAATTCTACGGGCATATGAAAAAAAGATAATAGAGCACGCATGGTCATGTTGGAGATGTAGACAGCACAGTAATGATACAAGTCTTTTGGCAGATCTGTATCCACGAAGTATACATGATCTAGGTTTTCTCTAAGAATTTTAGTTTAGTCAGGATATTACCATAACCCATAATCTTATATAGATATACTTTTTTAGTTTTGTATTCTAAACTTTTTTTCTCAAGGTATTTGCAAGAAGTACCAAATCTCGTTTTTTAATCCGAAAAATAAAAAAAGTTATAGGGGTGAGCCAATTTTGAGAAATACGCGGTATAGTTTAAAACAGTCTAAAAACTAAACACTTTATTTAAAACAAGTGTTTTAAATAATCCCGACTTTGGAATGAAAATCGTGTGTAATACAATAAAAACACTTTTAAACCATAAAAACATGTTTTGTTTAAAAATTTTAAAAAAATATTCTTTTATACAGGGTGGTCCGAACTGTATTCCGGAAACTTCGGCGGCATATTCTGCAGATAAAAATATGTAAAATGGTTCGTATAAATGTATGTTCTAAAATGCTTAGCTTTGGAGATAGAGGGTGTATCAGTTTCATTTTTATTGTGATTTTTTCCAAATAATTTCTCAAATAATGTCAATATTTGGGCAAAACTTGGTTTCTGGGAGTTTTTTGACATGATCAATTTGATTTCGAAATCAATATGAGTCCTATTTGTAGGAGGCGTCACCTACATATATTTTAACTGTTTTGAAGAGTAATAACTTTTTGTCCGTACCTGTATAAAACTACTGAGTGAAAAAATATACATTTCCGTGTTTTTTTTGCTTAAAAAATATCTCTTGGTAAACATTGCTATTTACGAGCAACCGTTCTCAAGATATTTAAAATGGGAACAGTCAATACATGTCATTATTGACAAAAAAATAAACGTGTTGAGTAGATAGTTGTTATTTGACTAAAATGATAAATTTGGGAACTTTTTATTTTTTTAAATTAATCATAAAACAATTTCTGTTCAACTTTTGGCGCCAAAACATTTGAAATTTATGATTTCAGACTAATAACTACAAGTCAATAAGTTTAATTTATGTCAATGACGACAGCTATTTATATTACGATTCCAAATATCTCGAGAACCATTACTCGTAGCGATTTTTACCAAGAGACCTTTTTTTTGTAAAAAACGTCGTAAATGCATATTTTTTTACTCTGTTAATTTATACAGTTACGGACGAAAATTTATTACTCTTCAAACCAGCTAAAAAATATGTAGATGGCGTCCTCTACAAGTAGGAGTCATATTGACATTAAAATCGAATTTCTCATGTCAAAAAACTCCCAGACACTTTACTTCAGAAATTATTTGGAAAAAATAAAAATAAAAATGAAACTTCAACACCCTGTATTTCCGAAACTAAGCATTTTAGAACATACATTTATACGAACTTTTTTACTGATTTTTATCTGCAGAAAATGCTGCCGAAGTTTCCGGAATACAGTTCGGACCACCCTGTATATTGGAATGATATTAGGAATGTATCACTTTCTAAAAAAAATATCGATTTCTTAAAAAAAAGTATATACGTATATTTTGAACTATAATTAACTAGAAAACCAAATTAAATTTATTTTCTTATTCATTCTTGCAAGTATCTTAATAGGATAAAGTTTACTTTAGGTTAAAACTTACCCGGTTAGCTAACTCTAATATATTGTCTTATTGGAAACGCAATACGTATCGATAACGAAAAGCGACTATTTGTATAATCTCCCCAAGAGGAGCCCGATTTCAACCAAATCAATTAACCGCTCCTGAGCTAAAGGCTTCCCTGATGCTTATTACACAGAAGCCGTCGAAACCTTACACGTCTAACCTTCAATAATAAATTAATTTTAGCCTGTATTTCGAAATATGATCTATTAAACTTGCTAAACTTGTGTACAATAAGACAATGGTGTTGGAGCAGTCTTTAAACGCTGTAAAGTACTTAAATTGACTAGTTTAGGCGACTAATCTTTTATGAAAAGACTAATATTAATGTATTTACTCATAGAGGAGAGATAGAGTATAGATTTATTATAACTAGTTGAGGAATAGTTGAGAAGATAAGGTAAAGTAAAATAATAAGTGTTTCAATGTATATTACTTACTACCTCGTCGTTTAGAATAGTTCTTTCATAAATTTACCAGTAATTGTTTATTATACAGTATGTCCTTGGATTGTCTTTACAAGAGGAAAAACTTTTTTATTACTGACATTTTGCGAAAATGGGCGTTTTTATGGTAATATAATTTCTTTTTTGTCATACGCTCCCAAAAACAGCTATTTTACGGACTCATTTCAGTCCGTAAAATGTTTCTTTTTCGGCCTAGGCCGTAAAGGTCGTCATGGCAACCTTTATGGACTAAAATGTCTAAATTGTTGATGAATTTGTGTGATTTTGTGACAAATTTCGAATGACATGTCAAAATGCGATGAAATAAACAAACTCGTTACTAAGATATGAATTTATAAGCCAACTTTTTCAAACATTATAATTTCAAATATGGAAAATTTGCAAATATGCGTTCTAAAAAACTGTAAAAAGCGTATGACAAAAAATAGTGTATGTAACACGTACCTAAATTATGTTTTTTAGGACTCATCTACTATTTCGGACTCGGCTAACGCCTCGTCCGCAAACAGTAATGATTCGTCCTAAAAAACATCATTTTAGGTACTAGTTACATAAATAGCTATTATATACTTTGACAGATGGTTATTGACTTAATTAACGTCATATTTTTTGCTGTTTTAAAAAGTTAAAGAAGCACAAAATTTATTTAGTTCAATGCTACGGAAACAATGATAATATTTATCGGAAAATGTCATACTTTAACACAGCAATGGCGTTAATCAAAATTAATAACAACCATCTAGCAAAGAATGAAATCGAAATGATATTAACATACGGGATTAATTAGCAACATAAGAATATAAAAATATATTTTTCTGAAAATGTGAATAATAAAAAAGTTTTTCCTCTTGTAAAGACAATCCGGGGACATACTGTAGATTATAAACTACTACACGTAGTATAGTTAATTGAAAATAATTTTCCAAAATATTGTTGATGATTATTGTCTACCAAAAACAATTTAAAAACCGTATTAACAAAAAGCAAGTGGGGTTGGGACAGTTTTAAAGACATTTTCTAAATATTTTTAACTTTTTTTTGTTTTTTTAAGAAACATAGATTAGAAGATTAGTCAAGAAGTGTGTAATATTATTTAAATTAGATTCAAGTTGTTGTTATATTTAGATAATTTTGTATAACTCGCATTTACGTTTTTTTTATTAAATGTTTTTATAAAAAATAAATACTTCTAATTTAAAAATAAAAATGTATATGCGAGTTAGAAATAGTTTGAAAGAAGTATTATTAAAAAAATATTTATCTTTGGACATAAAAAATAGACTAACCATGTTTTGGTCCTATACGAGGAAAATCTAAACAAACCTTTTTTTTTACTATTTGAATTAAGAATCACGAAAAATAGAAATTAATGAATAGTATACATAAGGAAATGTCAGTATTTCAATTACGCATTCAGGGCGCAAAAAAGTCTACGTAAATATGAGTGCGGAAGGCCTTCTTTTTCGAGATATAAGGTGTTAAAGATTTGATATATTTTTTTTAATAAAACCTATGATAATTGATAAAATAATAATAAATTAATAAAATATTGAAGTAAAAATTGGTATCCGGTAGTTTTTTGATATGAAGAGTTCGAATCTAACCTTGCAGGATTACAGTCAAATGACTATCTAGTCAGCATGTTTATTTTTTATCAATAATGATATGGATTCATAATTTCCGTTACAAATAGCTTGAGAACGGTTGCTTGTAGCGATTTTTACCAAAAGATCTTTTTTACGCAAAAAATGGCAGAAATGTATATTTTCTCACTCAGTGGTTTGATACAGGTACGGATGAAAAGTTATTACTTTTAAAAAGAGTTAAAATACGTGTAGGTGGCGCCTCCTAGCAGTAAGAGCCATACGGGCATTAAAATCAAATTTCTCATATCAAAAAACATCCAGACACCAACTTTCATCCAAATATTGACGATAATTACGAATTTATTTGAAACAACCGAAATAAAAATGAAACTGCTACACCGAAACGAAGCATTTTTGGACATAAATGTACCTACACAAAGTTTTTTACTTGTTTTTTGTCAACGGAATATGGTGCTGAAGTTTCCTCAATCAAACTTTTTGAATTTTTTTCTTAAATAAGGGGGAACCAAGCATTTTTCTGTTTACATATCATTTGTATATCTTGGAAACTTTCGTTTTATACAGTATAAGGTGTGTTTATTTATATTATATTTCTTTAAATTAATAAAATAAATAAAAAATTATATACTTCATTCAAACTGCAAATTAACGAAAACTAATTATTATAGCGTAGCTGTTAGTTAAATCTAGACCTAGTAGCTTAGTCGAATGTACTGCAGAAGCAAAACAACGCTGTTCCATTAACTTAAAATTTCAGCTAACAAAATCCTCTCGAGTTTCTTTAGTTGTACTGCGCTTCACGCGACCACATAACGAAAAGTAGTTTTAGACAAAAGTAGTTGAAATTTCATGAATGCTAACTTTCGAGTCTTAGTTAACAATAGTCGTCAGTCTTTTTTATTTTCATTTTTTACACGTATTTCAATGTTTATATTGCGCTTTTTAAATTTGGTTTTGACTAATAGATGTTTTTTTTTTCGTTTTTAGATTTTATGTGGTCTCTGGGTGCTCTTCCAGACGGTAAGTAACCTCTTGTACAACATTTAAATTATTTCTTAATATTTGTTTATTAGTTTTAAGTTTACAGAAAAATTTCACTTCTCTTTATACGCTCAGATGCAAGAAAAATTTTTGGTCAAATTTAAACTGTTATATTTTTGGCCCTATTTTCATAAATTCTTTAGCAAGCTGTATATAATTATGTCATCTTTAATTCGTAAACTCAGCTTTTCATACACATTAGTATTTGGCATATTATATCGAGGGATTGTTTTTTACTATAACTTAAAAAAAAATACCCTGTGCAATAATTTTGTCTGTAAATTTTACTAAAATATAATTTTACGTTCAGAACCATAACTTCGGAGCTTTTTGTTTTTTGATTCATGTCAATACATGCTTTGGTTAATTTTTAAGAGCGAAATGAACTAATAACGATCAATTTACAATTTTTTAATTATATCGTTACTTTTCGTTAAAATATAAATATAATAATAATTCTATTTAGGTTTATTGAAGAGCACTAAAACCCACATTAAAAAGAATAACTTTAGATATTTTTGATTAGCCCGTTTACGAGTTATCGCCGATTTCTTTTTAAATATTTCTCCTTTCTTATGGCCCTGTATTTACCTATTTATTATGAGCACCAGTCAAGGTAAAAGATAACTGTCAAATGAAGTTGTCATTTCAGAAATTTATATATTTAGTGCTTTATTATTATTATTATTAAAACCTTATATCTACATCGAAAATATTAGCCATGAATTAAGCTTGATTTTCATGCATCCGTTATCCGACGATACGATGATACGATATTAATTTTATTGGTTGAATTTAAAGACTTCGATTGGTTAGAAACGGTTAACCAACCGAACGCCTTTAAATTCAACCAATAAAATTAATATCGTATCAACGTATCGTCGGACAACGGATGCATGAAAATCAAGCTTTACACTACCGAAGAAAAAGTATTGATGATTAAAGGGTATCACCAATGAAATAGTTATCAAAAGGTGTCGGACATGTTTGCTGCTCTGTATCCGAATAGACCGATACTAATAAACAACTGCAGATGTGAAGCAAGGCAGGAACAAAGAGAAGATGCAAAAAATGATACCGACTTGGAAGTTTTATTGTGCATGGAAGAGAACGATGAAAAGACCAGCACAAGGAAACTTGAGGATGAAATAGGAATAGATCACACTACAGCGTTTCGAATTTTGAAACGACATAAATACTATTCCTTCAAATATGAAAAGCACCAAGAGCTACGAGATGGGGACGAAATACGGCGGCAGGCGTTTTGTTTTGATATGATGGAAAGAGCAAACACGGATAGGGAATTTTTAAAAAACATATGTTTCACTGACGAATGCACGTTTACCTTAAATAATGAACCCAATGTTCAAAATTATCGATATTGGAACAAAGAAAACCAACACAGGTTTGTCGAAACAAGGACGCAATATCCACAGACACAGTAAATGTTTGGTCAGGGACATTCGGACACAATATTGTCGGGCCATTATTTCTTACGCGAAATTTAAATGCAGAATATTATTTGGAACTACTCGAAAATCATATTTTACCTGCTTTACATGATGCCGCTAGGGAAAATCAGGAAGTTTGGTACCAAATGGATGGCTGCCCGGCACATAGTACCCTGGCTGTTCGGGAATATTTAGACAATAGTTTTAACGGAAACGTTATTGGCCTAAATCATACAGTAAATTGGCCAGCAAGGTCTCCTGATATTTCGCCAAATGATTTCTTTCTCTGTGGCCATTTAAAAAACAGGATATACAAGGATAAAAAATACCCAAATCTGGACGAGTTAAAAAATGCTATTTCTGCCGAATGCAATAGAATTTCAGTTTACCAACTAGCGAATGTAAGAAGGGAATTTTATGATCGCCTGGGTTATTGTCTAGCAGTCGATGAAGGAATATTTGAACATCTTCTTAAATCCTAAAGTTCTAACAATTTAATAGTACCTAAATTAATAAGGTATTGAATATTGTAATAATACTGTAATTAACCTTGTAATTGTTTACTTTATTTTACGTTAATTCAAATTAATTTGTATTTATAAATACATCTTTAAGATTTCCGATGTAGGAATGAGTTTTCAATAATAATAAAGCACTAAATAGATAAATTTCTGAAATGGCAACTTCATTTGACGGTTATCTTTTACCTTGACTGGTGCTCATAATAAATAGGTAAATACAGGGCCATAAGAAAGGAGAAATATTTAAAAAGAAATCGGGCGATAACTCGTAAACGGGCTAATCAAAAATATCTAAAGTTATTCTTTTTAATGTGGGTTTTAGTGCTCTTCAATAAACCTAAATAGAATTATTCCCTAAAATAATTAGGG
This sequence comes from Sitophilus oryzae, assembly GCF_002938485.1. Classification (NCBI taxonomy): domain Eukaryota; kingdom Metazoa; phylum Arthropoda; class Insecta; order Coleoptera; family Curculionidae; genus Sitophilus; species Sitophilus oryzae. The sequence continues at coordinate 1,540,632 of NW_022145683.1, read as the reverse complement.
AAGCCAATAATTGACCCCATTAAAATTTACATGGGATTTCCTATGTCCCGCTCGACAATGCAACACCCGGTATATCATATTGCGTTATGTTTTACCAGTTTTCTTCAAGGACCAGGCGAAGTTCATTTAATGAAGCTGGTACTGCTTCGCGGCCTCTAACCCTCCTGCCAAGCATTTGCCAAACATCGAACATGATGGGCAGAGTTCATAGTAGTATGAACACTGCTTCAGTGTTGACAATAATCACAAAAGCCGCTTTATCACATTGAAAAATAACTTTAAAAGAGAAATGATAATTGAAAAATTTGAAAATTGTTGGTGGCAAGCTAATTTCGCTCTTAAAAATTAACCAAGGCATGTATTAACATGATCCAAAAAATAAAACGCTCAGAAGACATGGTTCTGACCGTAAGATTATATTTTAGGAAAATTTACACACGAAATTATTGCACAGAGTGTTTTAAAGTTAAGGTAAAAAAACAACCCCTCGATTAACCCTGTATAATATGCCAAATACTAAAGTTTATAAAAAGCTGAGTTTACGAATAAAAGGTGATATAATTATATACAGCTTGCTAAAAAATTCATGAAAATAGGGAAAAAACATAACACTTGAACAATTTGCATCTGAGTGTAGATTTATGTGTTTCGAAACGTCCTATCCTTTTTAAAGTATCTCATCTCTCTATAAATTAGTGTTAATTTTTGACAATTTTGATGTCAATTTTTAGTAAATGACGTTTAGAGATTAACCTCGGCAATATTATCATCTATTGTCATTCTCCAGCCGCATTCTTTGACGCTGTTTTTTTTTTCGATCATACGATATTTATTATAAGCAAATCTTGTGTTGCATGTTGTGTTATAAAAAATAATTGATGAAAAAAGACAAGAAAAGTCTTCGATAAATCTCCGGCTTACCGAGGCGTATCGTGTAGCCGCGGCCTTAGACCATTATAAATTTTAATTAAAAATAAAGTCCAACAATTACTTTGCATAATTACTTTAGAGGTAAAAATTATTAAAGGAAAAACATCGATATAAAATTTCATTAGGGCGGATTTATTTCGCGCTTCTAATATTTTAATAAATCTCAAATTATGAAGGACTAAATTTATAATTAAATATAAGTAAATATATAAGTATTTAAAAAAATAATAGTACTTTATAAATAATTATAAGTAATATTAAAAAAAATAGGCGTTACAAAAATACAAATACAAAATAAATGTATTTTCCAGCTAAATGAGAAGCAAAGTCACCTAATTTTGATTTCATTTCGAAATTATAATGAAATATAACTCAAGCGTAAACCTGACAGTTGTATTATAACGATGGTTTCTCAAAAAAGTTGCTCATTTTTTCAGATAAAAACGAGATTATGTTAGTATATGACATAAATTAGGATTCATTGACGTATTCAGTTGTATTCGGTCACTTCCTGTTTCACCGGAAATGACTACAAGTTTTGATTTTTAAATGGCACCGGTATTTCTTTTTTACTTTATTCGATAGAAAATGACACATTTTTAATCAATAAGCCTTGGAGAAATAGATTTGATCGTCAAATATTTTTTGTGTCTTATCCTGGCTGGTTAAAATATGTCCAAATCGTATTTTTAATCATATCTCAATTTTTCAAACGGTACGAGGATGGCTCATGGGCATATTTGGAAAAAGCATTTTAGCGAATAATTTGGTACCACACACTTGATATTTCGTATCAAATTGTTGTTATGAACCGCATGTTACAATTTAAAATAAACCATATGCGAAAATGTCAAAAGTTGACATATAATATGTCATTTTATTCAGAGTGTAATTTTCTATCGAATAAAGTAAAAAAAATACTAAGGGTACCATTTAAAAATCAATAGTTGTAGTAATTTTCGGGGAAACAGGAAGTAACCGAAACAATTGAATGTGACAATCAATCCTGATTTATATCATATTTAACTTTTTAATTAATTAAATTAATTAAAAAGTTATAGGTGAGCCACTTTTGAGAAACACCCGGTGTAAAAGTTAATAGTTAAAAACTATAACTTGTTCAAGGCATAACACTTCATTAATTTAGAACCTCTAAATGAATACCGTATGATCGTATAAATGACGATCGATGACATTTCCCATATAATTTTACATATAAAATGACAGCGATCTTCATTTCATAGCCATCGCTGACGCCGTTTTTTTTATCATACGGTAGAATAAATTAGTGGTTTCAATTAGCGTAGAGAACTGTTCCTTAAATTTAAATGTAACGATTCAGAATGCTAAAATTAGTGGTAGTATATTAGTCTTTCGCTATGTGGTGCGGTGGTATTTTTTTAAATAAAAAGAGTTATAATTGAAACCACTAATTTCGAAGTTCTAAATGAAGCTTTACCAACACTAATCTCTTCTTTTCTGTTCTAGGTTTCCCAGCCGCCGCTTACGCAGCGTACGCGGCCGGCCGTGGTTACTCGGGCTACCCTAGTTTCGGACTACCCTACCCCACAGGTAACGCTGCCCTGGCGGCCAGTCTGCACCACCACCACGCCCCTTTACCCCCGCTGCTCTCGCTGCCCCTCGACCACCATCACGCGGCTGTGTACGGAGGGGCGGCGACCTCGGCGGGCCACGCCTTGCATGCCCTGCCCCTGTGAACGTTGCGACCGGCCATAACGCGCATGCCCCCCGCGCAGGCGCAACACCAGCGACACTTTGTTGTGGTGCGTGCGCGTTAAGGCCAATTATAGGACAGACGGATTAAGTTTTTAGTGGTTATTTATATGTTTTTTATCACAATTATCGAGCTAATCATTTTAACGTTTATTTTTTAATAAATGCACATTAAGGTGAATATAGAACAGACAATTTATGTTCAGAGTCTGTTTTCAGTGTTTGTTTACCTGTTTTAACTTGAAATTATATTTTTTGATCTGTTATAATAACGTTCACTCTTAAAGAAATGTGCGTTAAGGTCAATCTAGAGCAGATAAATTATGTTGAGAGTATGTTTTTAGTGTATATTGACCTGTTTTTTAACACAACGATCGAAATAATGTTTGTGGCCTGTTTTTAACGTTTATACAGGATGTTAAAAAGAACATGTGCTTTAAGATTTATTTCTTATATCAACATAGGTCCGATTCTACTTTGTTTCGTAGCTACAGGAAGTTATTTTTTTTCGATTTATTATAATTTTCTTCTCAGTATTTTTAGCTATTCGAATAAAATTTTGAGGGAAAAGTTACTATAAGTGCGATATATTTTAATACTTAAAAAGTGGGTTGTTACACATTCACTGGGTTGTCACTGGAATATTTTTCTAAAAGATCCTGTGCGCCAATGACTTTTTCTCTTATTAGCACAATTATGTAGGCCATTTAATGCCAATTAAAAGTTATCTCTTGATATTTTGTCGAATTCAGTCTCCTTGATGTAATAAACAAAAATTTATTAATATGCCTTAATCCAATTCTAATAGCATCCTTTCAAATATGTTAATGTTATTAATTGGCCAAAGTGTTAATTAGTACACATTGATTTCTTATCAAAAAATATGAAAAAAAGTTTATATAAACAGGGGTGCGGAAATGCATAGGTTGTTTTAAAGTTACAGGATGTTAAATCATTTAAAAAAAAATTGTAATTATCTTATATACCATTTTTTTCTTGAATTTGCTGTAGATAGCGCTGAGCATCTACTATGTGTTTGACAAAAATCTCTGTCTTTTACAAAAAAGAATAATATTCTTTTAAAAGAACAGTATATTTTGGTTGGTATTGAAACAAAGGTCGTAAAAAACTTTTAACCGCTCTTCTGGAAAATATCAACAAATGAGTTATGCCACTTCATGATATCTACGACGCGACGTTATGTTGATATGAAAAATAAATCTTATTTTTACGTGAATAATCTCCCCACGAGAGAGGGCAGGTGCTTTTGAAAGACCCTGTATAATATTTATTATAATATTTTTTGGTTCAAACGAACAATAACATATCGTATATAAAGTATTGGTTGTTATAAATAGTTTACATACGGATCAGCATATAACAACATCCTATAACGAAACATTAAGATATTTGAATATTATTACTTAAATTTTATCGTTTTTAGTGAAAGAAATAACATATGATCAAACGAATTTATAATTGAGTTTATCTCGTATAAATAAGTTATTATATTGATTATTAGTTAATTAGAGATTTATTTATTATTTTTTAAGTATCTTTACGAGGAACTAAACATAAATACTATTAAAATTCAACTATTTAAGTACGAGCTATAATAATTTTTGGAATTATACATCTTTCTGTGTATTCTGAAAAAAAAACTTATAAAATTACAGAAGTCTATATTTTTACATTTTTTATATTTTTTAATATCAAAGTTGTTTAATTTAATATGCAGATAGCATCATATTACACAGATCTACAATCATGATTATTTTATACTCAAACATTTCAGGTAATATATTAACTAATTTATTAAAATAGATTATTTAAAACAATTATTAAAATAATTATTTAAAAGTTGCACAAATAAAACACTATATAATCCTAAAATAATAATATTTACTCTATTTTTTATTTTAATTTTAAATATTACTTTATATTAAAATTAACTAAAATCACAGACGAAATAATTTTACTTCTCTAGAGGGTTTAGTTTTATGACTATTTAATGAATATCTCTCTTATTCAGTCAGATTTTACGATTTTCATATTTTAACTTCAGTACTTTTTCGTGTAAATGTTACATAAATATTTTATTACATCTCCTTTCCCCAGAACAATAAAATACTTGACAAAGTAATAAAATTTATTATAAGTCTTTTTAGCTTTATTATCATTTTGAAAGATGAGAATTATTCTTTTAATACCCACTATTGCCACACAAACAAAACTACTAAGAATATATTTCTAACCATTTTATTAAAAAGTTTTAGTATAATAAACGTGTTTGTTTAATAGGATATTCTCGTCTTAGAAGACAATATATAATAACGTAAATATAGATAAATATTAATATTAGAGGAACAACGTTTATATAGCAAAAGACAAACAAAATATTCGTTTATGTCATCAGTGTCTATATTTGTGAAGTCGTCTGGCTTTTGGAATATAGAGAGTTTATGGAGTTTATTTTTTATTCCAAAATATGTAACACAAAAGCATTTTTATTATAAGTAAACAAAATATTGTTTTTTAAAATTTATTATTTTATATTATATTATTTTTATTAATATTATTGTTCATAAAATTTAACGTTTTTACTTGAAAAATAACATTTTTGCTTGAATTTGACATTTTACTTGAAATTTTAACAATTTTGCTTGAAATTTTAACAATTTTGCTTGATTAAAAAACATTATTTTTGATTGAAGGAAAGCTATCGAAGTTTGTCTTTTACTACGTAAACTAATAAACGTTAGATTAACAATTCTTATAGATAATAGCGTATATAAAACTGTCGATAGTATTTTACTTAATAATTATTAAGTATTTAGCAACAGAGTAAAACAAACAATTTTAAAATGAATCTCTTCTAGCCATAGATTCTATAATATAGTTATCGACAGAATAATAAAGTAAGTTAGGCTACCCTCTGTACTTCTCTAACTCTAAAATAACGTCTAGAATATTAGAAATTAGAGGAAAATTGGTAAATTTTTGCTGAATAGCTTCTTAGCTTGGATTTATTTCAGTAGCATTTTAGATAGGAGCCGAGATGAAGATTGAAAAACAAAAAAAATATGTACTATATCATTCCAAATGTGATCTCTGCAGTTACGGAAGCAATTGGGGCGTTGCAAAGTGAAAATAATAGTGTCATATTTGTATAAAAGGTCTTTTATTCGATAGAAACAGCTCCCAAAAGTGTTTTTTTTTCATTTTTTCTTTGTATATTTTGCAGTATAATCTACGATAACTGTCATGTTAAAGAGATTTCTCTAGTTTTTGTATATTAAAGTAAAAAAAAAGTTTAAAATAAAAAACCAAAGTATATTTTCATTTTGTAATCCTTTCAACGGTATTTCCAAACTGTTTCGCCTATGACAAGTTTTAAAAAGTAATTTGCATCAAAGAATTTAATCGAATACAAATTTGAACACAGTGCGCTTATTCGATGCGAAGTTATTATCGTTTCAACGATCCGCTGCCTCAGAAATGTCAAAATTCGTCCCTTTATCCATCCAATCGAAGATTTCTCTGAGGCGATACGCTTACGCCTGAAAATTAACGATTTTACTTGAAAAATATCAATTTTGCTTGAAATTTTAACAATTTTGCTTGAATATTTTTTTTTCATTTCCGTTCACAGGAGCACGGTATGTGTTCAAAAAAACTAAATATAAACGATTTTTTCGAATTTTTTAAAAAACGTCCGAATACTAGGCGTACCCAATCGTATCGTGAAATCTATTTATTTAATTTTATTTTAATGTTTTTATTTCTTGAAAAAGAACCAACACCTTTGCAAAAGAGAGTTATAGAGAAAAATATAAATAATAGCGCTAGTCTTTTAGCGGTTTCCGTGAATAATTTCATTTCAAAGCGGGGCTTTCAATGAAGTTTGCGCTGTAAGGTAAATTCTTGTGTGGCAATGAAATTAATTGGTTAAAATAAATTGCTGGCAAAGCTCGTTGTTCGCATGTCGCTTCTATTTATTATTATTCTAGCGATTCTGGCTCGGTAATTAGATTTGTAACAACTTGCCGTGACGGATTTTATAACGAAAATAATTACAGTGAATTCGTTTTAATATTTTGCTGGGATACTTGTAACACGTGCAAAAGTTTTGTTTATTTGACACAAATTTTTGAAATATAGATACAGAGTATGAAATTTTGTAATATATTTGTGTATATTATATCTATATTCTTTATTAAATTACTTTGATTTACTACTCATAACATGTTACAAGATATAATTACTTTCTAGTAAAAACTAGTTTTATTATTATTAATGATTTTGTGTGTATGGAGACAATGGTACTTTATATGGGGTGACCCATTCTCGCGTGTTTATGGGATTTCTCATTTATGAATAAAGATTTAATGATGCATTTTTCACACCACTGTTCTACTTTTTAAAGATACACGCAGACTTGTTTAAGCCTTCTTAGTTCTTGAAACACAGAGCGAATTTTTCAATCCCTTTCGTATCTTGGGTATCTTATAACTTACCGAAAAGTTGGAAACTGAATCCCCTAGTTTTTTACGTAGGATCCAGTAGTGTAACTAGTTTTTCGCTAAAGGCTGTCATTTTCGGAATATCAATCAAACTGTTGCAGTTTATATGGACCACCCTATTGTATTCTTGTTTTATTTGACTTGTTATGAGTTTTCTAAAAATACAATATACTCTATATTACGAGAGGTATCGAAAAATGCAACAATTTTAAATTTGCACTGTATTTCAGGAACTAAGAGGACTAAGACAAATATGTGTGTAGCATCTTTAGTTTCATAAAAAAGTAGCACGATGATGTAAAAACCGCATCAATACATCTCTGCTTACTAAATAAAAACGCCTTAAAACATTCAAAAATAGGACACCCTGTAACTGCAACTAACTATTTTTGAGGCCTTTTTTTTAAGATTCACAATTTTTTTCACTGTAAATCAAATCCTGACTTATAAATCAAATCCTGACTGATATTTTTTCAAATTTGTATACTTGGCATAAAACTAATTTTGTATCATATGCAGACAAATTATGATAAATACAAATTTTATCATATTCTTTATATTATTATACTCTTTTTTAGCAAGTGTGTTGGTACTTTTTCTTCACATGTGTCTGCAAACATTCGACTAATCATTACAATTTCTTATCCCTCCTATATTTAAATGACATTACATGTACAATTGCTTTCAGAAGGGTAATTTACAGATATTTAGTAGTACTGTTCGTACTAAATACGTTTTAGGGTTGATTTGAATTCGTTTGAGTTAAGAAACTATTTTATTCACCTTTCTAAATACTAAAAAAATTGTGTTTCGATTTAATAAGTTTTAAATATATTTTGTTATCTTAAAAAGGTGAATATGATAAAGAAGGAATATCTGAATGAGACTAAATTTGGGGGAAATATAAAGCAATATTGTTTAAAATAATTATTAAACACATTAAATTGCAATATGGATACAAAGGGTATTTTTTGAAACTACCTGATATCAAGAATTTAAATATAAAATAAATGTTAGTAAATTTTGAAAATCTCAAAAATACCTCTTTTTTCCGGATTTTTGACTAATTATTTTATATTTCCATCTAAACAGAGTCGTCATATAACAAATTAATTTATTTGATCCAACTTTGCGAAAGCGTGTTTATATATAAAGCTGTAAATATATTTTTTATTTATTTATAACTCTATAATGGTTTATAACTATTACAAGTATTCGATGTTATGAGACTGTTGCTTCCCATATGAATGTTGCCAAATTATTATTATTATTATTATTGAAATGCAACGCAAATCTTTTTAAGCAATAATATATATTGTGAAATAAACGTATGTATACTCTATGAATAAGTTTGCTTTTTTTCTAATGTAAAATTTAAGGCAATTTTGAGAAAAAAATAGGGATTTTGAAGGGAATATAAGATTACTAGAAAGATATGTGTTGAGAGGGAGTGTGAAATTTGGCAGAAAAAAAATAAAAACGGAATCGGGAAAGTTCGGTTTTCTCAAATATCTTCGGTCATAATCGGATTTTTTAGATTTTGAAATATAACGATTTAGGGTTAAGCAAGGTGCATCTTTTCTCTTATTTTGTCATCTTTGTATTTTTTCTGGATTAGAAGATTCACATTTTTATATGAGACACTGTGTATACTATACGGAGCTATCATCAATGGATTTGAATAGTTGGTTATTGTGGTTTTCCTGATTTGGTTGATAATAAATTTAATAAATTTTAATATTTATCAGCTGTTATCACTAGCGCCAAAACAAACTTTCAGATTTTCTGAAATTTTCTTATGAAAAGTCTATTCAAAAAATGTCTTATATTTTTTTTCTTATATTTAATCTTTTTTTTATTATACTTTTATTCTTACATTTTGCAATTTATTTACTACATGTCAAAAATAACTAAGAGACGTCAATTTTTCTTGGTTGTTTCAGTAGCGCCCCTGTATTTTTGTTATTAAATAAATAATTTAATTTATTTATTTTTACCAGAAATATATTTATTGCGGTATTATTGGCTCAACCTAAAACAAAACTAAATGTCTTTTTGAGTCTACCCTACTTGTAGATTGTAGACCACACTAGTAACCATCAATGGATTTGGTCAAAGAATGCCTAGAAAAGCTGAACAAATTAGTAAAAAAATAGTCGTAAAAAAAATAAAAATTCCTACTCTCGGTGCCAGCCCATCAAGGAATAGAAGGTCATGAAGAAGGATTAAAGCTGGGTGCTGGTTGTAGTGTACACTTTTGGTGTTACAACAGCAAAATAAAACACTAAATCACTACAATACATCAAAACATTTTTACTTTTACACTAGACGCGCGTTTGACTAACCATGTTAGTGTCATCAGCAGATGATTAAAACTAAACTAATATATACAATTTGAACGTTTATATACTCGCTCAATGGGCACCGAGTGGGCGTGGCAAGATCTAGCCAACCAAACGTAACAATTAATTTCTTAAACTAGAGCAGTAGGTACAGAGAACTGGACGGAATTGGACCGTTGTCACTGTTTATACTATGTTTACATTTATTAATTCTGATGCCCTCATTTGCATCTAATTGCCTGTAATTTGAGACTTGTTTAATTAATTTTAAATTATTAAGATCTATACAATGTTCTGTATTAACAATATGTTAATAATATATATCTATAAAATCTTGCGTTGCTGAACATATACACTTGGTTGGCTCTGACTCGGTTGGCTAGATCTTGTCACGCCCACTCGGTGTCAACTGAGCGAGTATATAAACGCTCAAATTGTAGATATTAGTTTAGTTTTAATTATCTGTTGATGATGCTAACACATCATCAAGTGTAAAAGTAAAAGTGTTTTCGTGTACTATGGTGATTTAGTGTTTTACTTTGCATGAAAAAGAAAACGATCTAGATAGAAAAGAAGTTACGGTTACGACGTAACCTGGAATGGGACCTCCAACGGTATAAGACAATCTCCTGATCATCATTGGGTTTTTAACAGGACACTATCTCCTCAATGAATACTAGTAGATTGAAGCTAAGAAACAACGGCGAATACAGATGCTGTGAAGAAAATGGAGAAAGACCAGAACACCTCATCACTGAGTGCACTGAAACTACAACCATTCGTGTCATAAATTTTGGGTACGACTGATTTTCGGAGATGGAAAACTAACCTCTGCAAAACCGTCTCATATACTGGCTTTTGTCATAGCCCTGAGACTGTATGATGAGTTATAACTCAAAGAAAAGGAGACACAATAGCTGTATAAGGTCGCGGTGATTAACTTCCCCCCTCTCATACAATCTAAAATCTACCTTACTTTATATTTTTAACATGTTTAAAACATTTTGGCACGCCACTGGTAAACAGGCATTTATTATTTATCTGTTGAATACTTTTAGAGATATTTTTTTTTTATATAATCAGGCAATGAACTCAAACAAAACTATCGTTTATTTGTGCCTGGCAAAACAATATTCCGCCAAATCTATTCGCCTTATTATAAACGTTCCATAACGCTGAATGGAAATGTATTCGCAGATTTACAACATTTTTATTTCATACATAAATGCAACGAAACGGGGCAAAATACGTTTTACGGCATTACGCCAGTGAAAGAGAGAGATAAATTATCATAAATCCATTTGCATTCTTTTTTAAAAACTTTGAATTTCGTAGATCAATCTAGCTATTAACGTATTAAAACGCGTAGGATATTGTTATCGCAGCCGTATTTCTACGTGTAGGGGCTTTAAAATTTAGATTCGCCGGCAAATTCTATAAAATTGTGGGAAATTACGACGAAGGTATTTGGTTAGTAGCAAAACGAGCAAACTTATTATTGAACGGAATAGATTTTATATATTTTTTTTATTTTTATTATCGGTATTGGATTTATAGTCAATGTCAACAAAATTTCTTGTTTAATATCGAATTATACATACCGGGTGTTGCATCGTCGGGCGGGACATAGGAAATCCCAGGCAAATTTTAATGGGGTCAATTATTGGTTTCCCTAATTATTTTAGAGAATAATTCTATTTAGGTTTATTGAAGAGCACTAAAACCCACATTCAAAACAATAACTTTAGATATTTTTGATTAGCCCGTTTACGAGTTATCGCCGATTTCTTTTTAAATATTTTTCCTTTCTTATGGCCCTTTATTTACTTATGAGCACCAGTCAAGGTAAAAGATAACTTTCAAATGAAGTTGTCATTTCAGAAATTTATCTATATAGTGCTTTATTATTATTATTAAAAAGTCATACCTACATCGAAAATATTAGCCATGAATTACACTACCGAAGAAAAAGTATTGATGATTAAATGGTATTATCAAGGAAATAGTTATCAAAAGGTGTCGGACATGTTTGCTGCTCTGTATCCGAATAGACCGATACCTGGAAAATCTATAATCGCAAGGAATATCCAGAGATTTGAGACCAAAGGTACCCTAATAAATAACTGCAGATGTAAAGCAAGGCAGGAACAAAGAGAAGATGCAAGAAATGATACCGATTTAGAAGTTTTATTGTGCGTGGAAGAGAACGATGGAAAGATCAGCACAAGGAAACTTGAGGATGAAATAGGAATAGATCACACTACAGCGTTTCGAATTTTGAAACGACATAAATATTCCTTCAAATATGAAAAGCACCAAGAGCTACGAGATGGGGACGAAATACGGCGGCAGGCGTTTTGTTTTGATATGATGGAAAGAGCAAACACGGATAGGGAATTTTTAAAAAACATATGTTTCACTGACGAATGCACGTTTACCTTAAATAATGAACCCAATGTTCAAAATTATCGATATTGGAACAAAGAAAACCAACACAGGTTTGCCGAAACAAGGACGCAATATTCACAGAAAGTAAATGTTTGAGCAGAGATATTCGGACACAATATGATCGGGCCATTATTTCTTACGCGAAATTTAAATGCAGAATATTATTTGGAACTACCGGAAAATCATATTTTACCTGCTTTACATGATGCCGCCAGGGAAAATTAGGAAGTTTGGTAGCAAATGGATGGCTGCCCGGCACATAGTACCCTGGCTGTTCGGGAATATTTAGACAATAGTTTTAACGGAAACGTTATTGGCCTAAATCATACAGTAAATTGGCCAGCAAGGTCTCCTGATATTTCGCCAAATGATTTCTTTCTCTGGGGCCATTTAAAAAAACAGGATATACAAGGATAAAAAATACCCGAATCTAGACGAGTTAAAAAATGCTATTTCTGCCGAATGCAATAAAATTTCAGTTTACCAACTAGCGAATGTAAGAGGATAATTTTATGATCGCCTAGATTATTGTCTAGCAGTCGATGGAGGAATATTTGAACATCTTCTTAAATCCTAAAGTTCTAACAATTTAATAGTACCTAAATTAATAAGTTATTGAATATTGTAATAATACTATAATTAACCTTGTAATTGATTACTTTATTTTACTTTAATTCATATTAATTTGTATTTATAAATACATCTTTAAGATTTCTTATGTACGAATGCGTTTTCAATAATAATAAAGCACTAAATAGGTAAATTTCTGAAATGACAACTTCATTTGACAGTTATCTTTTACCTTGGTTGGTGCTCATAAGTAAATACAGGGCCATAAGAAAGGAGAAATATTTAAAAAGAAATCGGCGATAACTCGTAAACGGGCTAATCAAAAATATGTAAAGTTATTCTTTTGAATGTGGGTTTTAGTGCTCTTCAATAAATCTAAACAGAATTATTCTCTAAAATAATTAGGGAAGTCAATAATTGACCCCATTAAAATTTACATGGGATTTCCTATGTCCCGTTCGACGATGCAACACCCGGTATTTTAGTATATACTTTACTATTTTCTTTATCTTCTTTTAACGAAAGTTTTAATTTTGTTATTTGTAAAATTAATGTAGAATGTATCATTGCGATCTTATAGATTTATTGTGTCCCCCTTTCTGGAGTTATAACTTATCATACAGTTTCAGGGCTTTGACAAAAGCCAGTATCTGAGACGGTTTTGCAGAGGCTAGTTTTCCCTCTCCGAAAATCAGTCGTACCCAAAATTTATGACACGAATGGTTGTAGTTTCAGTGCACTCAGTGATGAGGTGTTCTGGTCTTTTTCTGTGTTCGCCGTTGTTTCTTAGCTTCAATCTACTGAGTATTCATTGAGAAGATAGTGTCCTGTTAAAAACCCAATGATGATCAGGAGATTGTCTTATACCGTTGGCTGTCCCATTCCAGGTTTCGGATAGAGTCTTCCAGGCTCTTGAGTTCCGCTTTAGGTCGGTTTCCACATGCGAAGCAGGACGGTTCTGGTCCAGTTAGTGGAGTGATAGCTTTCTAGCTAGATATTTTGCTTTTTCATTTCCTTCATTAGTTTCGACTGTCAGATAATTTGCTCAAACTGGTTTGCGCGAGACGTTTTGTACAAACATTGAGCAAATCAATCTTCCGTTTACACATTTAGTTAGTTGATGCTATTAAAGTGTTTTATTTTAAAAGTTTTTTTTTGATAGCCGAAAAGACTATTTTTTTTCTTTGTGATAAACAAATCTTGAAGCTAAGTCTTAACTAAAATATCAAAATTGTCTAAAACCGCAGTTACGCTCAATTAGGAATCAAGACGAGCCAGATTTTACTGAAGCCAAATTTTTCAACTTCACAAACTAAAGATTTCTGTTTACACTTTACGATTTATTGGTCCTGTTTGGCTAAGAGTTTATTATATTACTCAGAGAAATTAAGTGAGAGTCTACTGGGTGGTGCATCGTCGTTGGAAACATAAGGAAGATATTGGCTCTCATGTTAATTTTACAGCAAAGTTGTAAATAGTTTTTTAAAGGTCTACGTATGGGCTTAATACATATACCAAATTAGAAACATTTTGGACAAGTTGATTTTGAGTAATTTCAGGAAAATTACATCTATTTTTAAATTAAAACTGGCAAACGATACAAAACCAGGCAAATGCCAACGTACCTAAGTTGTCATCATACATAAAGGACTTGTAAGAACACTTTGTGTGCTTTTAATTAGGTCGAACATATTATAAACGATAAATCAACCTAATTAAAGCATACAAAGTGTTCTTATATGTCGAATATTAATTTAAAAAATATTGCAAGGGAAAAAAGACTAGTAATAGTGTATATTAAATCGTTACAGTTATAATTTAATCTTTGGCGGTTTTCCGCAAATAGCAGGCAGTTCTTCATAATTTTCTTCCCTTTGAAGTTAATTGGAACAAATTGGCTATATAATTTTGGTGTAGGCGAGATTCCCAGTTTGTTTCCGTTTGGGCCCTAAAATAATAAAAACAAATTAAATCAGTTTTAATCATCTGCTGATCATGCTAATATAACGCAACGCGCTTCCTTAATTCCTTAAATATGTACCGTAAAAAAAATAAATATCTGCTAGCAAGGAGCATTTATTCTCAATACTAATTAAAAAAAATCTGTAACATAAGTAGATAATATGTTTAATTTATTTACCATTGCATCTTTAGGAAACACCGTGTATAACAATTAATCTCCATTTTAAAAAAATAACTAAGAGTCTATACAAAACACAAATTGTCCAACCATTTTTACAAAACATTGTCTAAAACAGAATACTACCAAAAAATTTGGAAGTTAGGATTATAATTGTACAAAAATTTGAACAATCAAAACGAAATCAAACCGTAAAATCACAACAAACGCGTTTTGTGTCAGTTAAAAATTAAATTATTGACAATATTTAGACAGTTTAAAATTTGCATGAAATTTCCTGTGTTTCCAACGCCGATGCACCACCCGGTATACGCCCCTTTGTGATTTCCAGTTGATTGCCAACTATTTCAATCGTTGTAGATCGCTCTGTATTTTTAATAATTACATTTTGAAGCGCATCAGCTTGCCCGATCAATTCGAAAAAATCCGATTAATTTCTTTTATTCTTACGGCTCTTTTCCGCCAATTGCACGCCGAAGAAAATCAAAATCCGATATCGAATCCCCAAAGTAACGCTAACCTTACTAATCTTCTGCTTCGAAGGAAAATTATCCCGGCTTTATATTCCCTTCGATTTCTTCCACGAATCCGGGAAGTTTTGCACCTGGACTCGGTCCCCCCATCAGGAATCGGGGCAATTTTGGGGGACGGCGGGTGGGTAACGTTACGGTTGATAACTTTTTCAAAAGTTCATTAGAAGAGCTGGAAGCCGGAAGTTCGCGTCAATACTTTTGTTTGCGCCGCTCCAAGAGTGAGGCTTTGTGGCCATATGGCTCCAGGTTCATGTATATTACAGACTGTAGTCAGTGGCGGGTCCTCAGTAAGGACATGTGTGCATGTAAAATCGCCAAATTTAATGCATCTTTGAGAGAAAGAAAAAAATAACTAAAATTTTATTTATTTTATCACACTGACTAAACAATTGCCGGCGGTGTTATTAGTGTATATATAAAACTACTCATCCTGTAGCATAATATTTCTACAGTTTGTCCCCGGATTGTTTTTACAAGAGGAAGACCTTTTTATTATTGTCATTTTGAGAAAAATATATTCTTCATAAAAATTTTTGCTTGTTCAAAAATGATTAATCCCGTTTATACTTCAGTGTACCCCCAAAGAATTGGACCAAGCACTGCCACTGTACTAGAGTTCGATTAAAAACACGAAAAGCGGGAATTTCGGAAGTCGCGATGGTTCTGTGCCCTTTGGGAATCCGAGATTGATTTTTTCTTCTTTAATGAGAGTAGTTTAAGTTAGATTAGAAAGCTTAGATTTCATTTCATTACTCCAAAAAGGAGATATTTCGGGTTTTGATTTTGTAAATTGGGTTTTAAGTACGGAACTAGAAATATAAAAGAGTTTACATTGATTTAAAAACGCTAACTTTATATAAATTGTGTTTTAGTTGCTTCAGTTCGTGTATTATTTTGCAGTTCATATTAAAAACATCGTAATTTTTTGCTTTCAGTACTATATTTCCTAGCTTGTTGGAGACTATAGATCTATTATAAGAGTTTTTGTATTAATACCATAATGTACTCAATATGCTAAGTTACCTCATATTTATTTAAAAAGTTTATTAACGAAGATCGTATATTAAATTATAAACATATTTTGTCATCTGTTTTTTTTTTCTTTAAAGACACTGACAACACCACGTTTATCTATATTTTAAGGCTTTGAAGTTTTTTATTCTATTAAGATATTTAAGTTTCATCAAACGTTGTTTTATTGATTAATCTTTTTTTCCAAAAAAGTTCTATGGGTATTTTGCCACTGTAAAATAGCCTCTACACTATGCGGAGAACTCTTCGAAGCAGGCCAAGGCCGCATTTCGTCACCCAACTTTGTCGCATTTTTGTTCTTTCGATTCATAAAAGCGCCTGAAAACTAGGGAGTATTTTTTACATTTCCTTTTGCCTCGTCCAATTTTGTTTCGTTTTGAGCTATTTCAAAACGTGGCGGTATCTGTACGCGAGGCAAAGGACTTTTTTTCTTAAATCTCAGTGAAATAAGTAAACCTAGACGTTTCTAAAATAGTTGTTGTAATGATGATATTTCGTTAATTACATCTCGTTTTATGTTAATATACAGGGTGGTCCGAACTGTATTCCGGAAACTTCGGTAGCCTATTCTCCAGATAAAAATAAGTAAAAAAGTTCATAATACGAGGAACAAAGGACCTCTACGCCACTGATGAAGACTGCCGCAGATGCAGCCGAAAGCTATGGAGCCAACCACTCTTGACCACGGCCTAACAGCCCGCAAAACCGTTATTAGTCATAGTACCGACCGTGAAAGCCTACACAATTTTATCATAAGTAAAAAAGTTCGTAAAAAATGTATTTTCTAAAATAATTAGAGATACAGGGTGTAAAAGTTTCATTCTTATTTCGATTATTTCCAAATAATTTCTGAAGTAACGTCAATACTTGGATGAACATCTGGTAGTTTTTTGACATGATAAATTTGATTTTGATGTCAATATGAATCCTATTTGTAGGAGGCGCCACCTACATATGTTTTAACTGCTTTGAAGAGTAATAACTTTTTGTCCGTACCTGTATAAAACTACTAAGTGAAAAAATATACATTCCCGTGACTTTTTACATAAAAAATGAATCTTCATAAAAATGAATCTTCATAAAACATTTCGGGGATTGTGTAGAGGCTGTTTTAGGGCTTTGAAGTTTTTTGTTCTATTTATATATTTAAGTTTCATCAAACGTTGTTTTATTCATCTATCTTTTTATCAAAACTTATTTTCCTAAAAACTGTATCACAAATTTTTCATTACCTAGTTTTTTTATCAAAAAATGTTTGGCATATTATTATTTGTGATATATTAATATTTTTTAGGAAACTTTTTGATGCTAACATATTCTTACTCCCAAATCACGAATACAGACACGCCAATTTCAAGTCTTTCGGTAATTTAGAGGGGGTTTAAATTCAACCAGTTATTTTACAGTAGTAACAATTTATTGGGCGCTCCATTTCCCTTAACTGCTCCATAGATATTGGTAGTTAGCACGAGATTTTAAGAGTCGATCCAGCTCTTAATCCGTATAGGAATTTAACTGTACTTAACCTAATTCACATTCTATTAGATTGTGCCGGATAACGTTGGGATTTAGTGGGGCAAACTGAATGATACAACTTCGTATATTAACGCTTGGTTGGATGATTTGCGTGTCTATAGAGTATAGACGCATGATAATAACAAGAATTGTTTCAAGCATACTATTACTATTTAAACAAAATTGGCGAAATTTTGTTGATTTATTTTTTTTGTCACTGATATTTTTTAAAAACGGTTTTTTAGTCTAACAAAAGAAAATAACTGAAATTTTTGAGGCTGAGGTAATCATTTACCGGGTGCGTCTCGAAAATGGCTCACCCCTATAACTTTTTATTTTTGCAGATAAGAAAACGAGATTTGGTATGCTAGTGTATGACATAAGTTAGGATTGATTCACGTATTCAATTGTTTTTGGTCTCGTCCTGATTCACCGGAAATGACTATAATCAAAGAATATCTTAATATTCTAGAAGTTCGCCCCAACTTCGTGGAGCCTCGCTATTTTGCTCGGAATTGAACGAATAGACGCGCGGCGTTGCCTTGTTTTGTGTGTACTTTCTTGAATAGTTTTAAATTATAGTTTTAAATTTTATCTATTGCTATAATCAGTCTTTTCGCTCTCCGCACTCCGCAGTTTACATATAATATATAATTCCCGTGTTACAGTTTTAGTTACCGTACTCCTCCGAAACGGCTTGGCCGATTTTGATGAAATTTTATATTATGTATATTCAGTAGGTCTGAGAATATGTTGTTATCTATTTTTTATACCCTTAAGTGTTAAGGGTAGCCCACCCCCTTTTTTTATTTTTTTGAAAAGTAAAAAATGTTTTTATTTTTTAGTTGGCATTAAAAAATACAAACAACCCTAAATTTTCGCCGCTCTACCATCATCCCCTATTTTTTAATAGGGGTTGGTTTTTTAAATTTTTTTGTTATCATCTCCTAAACGGCTTGATCGATTTTGATGAAATTTTATATGTATATTCAGTAGGTCTGAAAATAGGTTGATATCTATTTTTTATACCCTTAAGTGATAAGGGTAGCCGAGAGGGTAGCCCACCCCTTTTTTTATTTTTTGAAAAGAAAAAAAATGTATTTAGTATTTTATTTGGCATTAATAAATACAAACAACCCGAAATTTTCACCGTTCTACGGTCATCCCCTATTTTTTAATAGGGGTTGTTTTTTTAAATTTTTTGTTACCATCTCCTAAACGGCTTGATCGATTTTGATGAAATTTTATATGTATATTCAGTAGGTCTGAGAATAGGTTGATATCTATTTTTTATACCCTTAAGTGATAAGGGTAGCCGAGAGGGTAGCCCACCCCTTTTTTTATTTTTTGAAAAGAAAAAAAATGTATTTAGTATTTTATTTGGCATTAATAAATACAAACAACCCGAAATTTTCACCGTTCTACGGTCATCCCCTATTTTTTAATAGGGGTTGTTTTTTTAAATTTTTTGTTACCATCTCCGAAACGGCTTAACCGATTTTGATAAAATTTTATATCTATATTCAGTAGGTCTGAGAATAGGTTGATATCTATTTTTTATACCCTTAACTGATAAGGGTAGCCGACCCCAATTTTTCTTATTTAAAAAGATATATCTTTTTAATTGGCATTAATAAATACAAACAACCGTAAATTTTCGCCGTTCTACGGTTATTCCCTATTTTTTAATAGGGGTTGTTTTTTTTTAATTTTTTGTTACCGTCTCCGAAACGGCTAGACCGATTTTGATAACATTTTATATGTATATTCAGTAGGTCTGGGAACAGGTTGTTATATATTTTTTATACCCCTAAGTGATAAGAGTGGCCCACCCCAACTTTTTTTATGGTATATTAAATTCTGTGGTATACTAATTTTGTGGTATATAAATTCAGCGCAGGAGTTTCTTATATTACGTAATTGCTTCTTAGTGCTAAATTACGTGACGTAAGAAACGTCTGCACAAAATTCATACTTCTAAACCCGATTTTAATAAATTTTTGTACAAATTTTCATCCCTTATTTTTTAAGGGATGCATGTTCAAAATTCGCTTCTGGTACTCACTTAAGAGTACTCATCACTTAAGAGACCTTTGTACAAAATTGCATACTCCTAGTCCTAGAACGGATTTTACATCAAAATTATACAAATTTTACCCCTTGTTTTACCTCCTACAGGAATGAATTCCAAAAATCGCTCTAATTGTTAAATTACGCTACATAAGGAACCTCTGTGCAAATTTTCATATTCCTTCAACGGAATTGTTTCAGAAGGTTCACCCTTCATTTCACACCCTTAGAGGGCGAATTTCCCAAAAAGTCCTACTTAGTGCTAAATTACGTTGCATAAGGAACGTCTGTGCAGAATTTCATACTTCTAAAACCGATTTTAACAAATTTTTGTACAAATTTTTATCCCTTATTTCTAGGGGATGAATGTCAAAAATTAGCTTCTAGGTACTCACTTTTGTCACTTAAGGAAACTCTGTAATTTCATACTCCTAGAACTACATTTTTTTGTACACAATTTCACCCCCAGTTTCACAACCCTTAGGATATAAATTTCCAAAAATCGTTTATCAATGTACAGATTTTTTTTGTATATTTACACCCCTTTATCTAATTACACCCCCTTATGGGTCGAATTTTAAATTACTTAGTAGTGCTCATCTTAGAGAACGAATTATTATTCTCCGTATTTAGTCCAGTTTCCTAAAACTAGTTAATTTTTTATTGGAATAGAAGTAATTTATATTAGCAGATACAAAAAAATTAAAAATCTAAAATTTCATTTTCATAGCTACGTTTTTATAGCCTTAGGATGCCTCATGTACATAGGAATACGAAATATATAATCAATACATATTTCTTTAAATATCGAGAAATAAAATATATTTTGGCAACACCGTACGAAATATCGCCGCGCGTAGTCCTCAAAATTTAAAATATTAGCATTTTCAGCCTTCGATTATGTTCAAAAGCGCCACCGTGTGACAAATCACTAAAGCTTCCACACGAGAGTTCTTAAAACTATAATATTCTTTGCTATAACGTTTGATTTTTAAATGGCACTCTCGGTATATTTCTACTTTGTTAGATAGAAAATGGCACTCTGAGTAGAAGGACATATCAGTAGTCATGGCGGGCCTTTGGACAAACAGACAACCGATATAGATCAATAGTAGTATGACGTAAATTCTTTCAACTTCTTCTTCAAGTACCGACTCCTAACGGAAGTTGGCAATCCTCATGGATATTTTTTATTTACGGCTGCTCTAAATAATCCAATTGACATCATTCCATACCATTCTCTGAGCTTCTTCAACCAGGATGTTCGCCTTCTGCCCCGACTACGTCCTCTTTGGATTTTTCCTTCCATAATATTCTGGAGCAATTGGTATTTAGGGCCTCTCATAACATGTGCAAAATATTCTAATTTTTTCCTCTTAAGGGATTTATGTATTTTTTCTTCCTTGTTCATACGTAACACCTCGATATTTATAACTTTATCGACCCAAAAAAACTGTAACATATGACGATAACATCAACTAAGTAAATCAACTAAGAACCTGTAAAATAGACTAATAAACAAGAAAAAACAAACCTAATATTTTAAGCATTTTAGCGGTTGCTTTCTGTTTTAAAGTGTTTGTTGTTTAAACCTGTTTATTCTTGTTTATTAGTCTATTTTACATGTTCTTAGTTGATTTACGTCATACACTTATTGCTCTATATCGGTTGTCTGTTTGTCCAAAGTGCCGCCATGATCATATGTCAACTTTTGACATTTTAAAACAAAATCGTATTTTAAATTTGTTTAAAATCGCTTTTTAAATGCCATAGCTGTGTTAAAAGCACTAATTTTTAATCAAGGAGTATTGGGAAAATAGATTTGATCGTCTAATGTATGTATTTCATGTCTTATCCTGCCCGGTTAAAATATGCCCAAATCGTATTTTTAATCATGTATCATTTTTTTTCACATGAGATACGTGACGCAGTCCGTCCCAATCATAGTTCATGAACCGACCTAGTTATTATTTTACTATTATATATTGCAAACAATTAATTTGCTGACATTACATTTCATATTATTGAATATTAGATATACCTATTCACTTTATGATTAACTTTCGTACAGTACGCAGTTACTTTATATTGTCTATACTGTATGGAACAAGTGTGGCTCATTTGCATATTTTAAAAAGACAATTAAAAAAGACTAAAATGTCAAAAGTTGACATATAATATGTCATTCTATTCAGAGTGTCATTTTCTATCAAATAGAATAGAAATATACCGATGGTGCTATTTAAAAATCAAAAGTTATAGTCATTTCCGGTGTAACAGGAAATGATCAAAAATAATTGAATACGTCAATTAATCCTAATTTATGTCATATACTTCTTCTTCTTCTTCCTGTGCCTTGTGCTTAGCCGCACTTTGGCGATTGTCTGTACTCTTCATGCAATGTGTAGAATGCTGTTTTCGGCTCTTCGAAATATGGTGGCTGCGTCGCTGATGTTACACCAATCCCGTATTTTTCTTAGCCAGGAATGTTGTTTTCTTCCTGGGCCTCGCCGTCCCTCTATTTTTGCTTGTAGAATCAGCTTAGGAATGTAATATTTGTCTCCTCTAAGGATATGGCCGAGGTATGAGACTTTCCTTTCTTTAACTATATTAAGCATTTCTCGTTCATAGCCTGCAGTTCTTAAAACTTCTTCGTTGGTTGCATATGCGGTCCACGGCACACGTAAGAGTCTCCGGAGAGTCCACATTTCGAAAGCCTCGATGCGGTTCAGGGTTCTAGCCTTGAGTGACCAGGTTTCTGCGCCGTATAGTAAGATGGGCCATATGTAGCATTTCACTACCCGTAGTCTAAGTGTTAGCGGGAGACTGCGTGCTAATAGGATGTTTTTAAGTTTAAAAAATGTTGACTTTGCATAATTCGTTCTAAGTTTAACTTCCTCATCGCAGTCCCATCGTTCATTGATCATGGCACCCAGATATTTAAATCGTGGAACTCGCTCTATAATATTTCCATCCACGGTCAATGCGGTGCTGATTGTAGGCTGGCGTCCTATTACCATAAGTTTGGTCTTGGCAGCGTTGATTTTAAAACCGAAACGATTTCCCATGTCCCCTATCTTATTTATTATTTGCTGGAGATCCTCTAAAGTTCGTGCTAGTATTGCCGTATCATCTGCATATCTTATATTGTTAATTGGAACTCCGTTAATCTTAATTCCTCCACTTTCTCCGTCCAGGGCCATTTGAAATATTTTTTCGACGTATATATTAAAAAGTATTGGTGACAGTATACAGCCCTTGACAGACGTTGAAGGTGTCTGTGGATAAATTTTTGTTAACTCTTATCTCTGCGGTTTGGTTCCAATATAGTTCCTGTATACCTGTCATATACTAACATACCAAATCCTGTTTTTTATCTAAAAAAATAAAAAAAAATTGGGGGTGACCACTTTTTGAGACGCATCTAGTATACTGAGTGTACAGTTCAAACTTCAAAAAATTTCAAATATTTTTTCTCTAAAATAAAACGGGGAGAACATTTTTAAATTTTACACAGGATTTCTTACGTTTAGGTTGGCGATGAACAGTCTGTATAAGTAAAATATATCACAAGTTTTCTTTCCACTACAACTCATATAAAAAAAGTCATGGGATTAGGACTGTATTGATATAAAAATTCTATTAATAATTTAATAATAAGACAGTAAGAAGATATGTAAACTTAAAAAAATGAAAACAATTCTCTATAAATTGTTTATTGACGAAACCTGGTTAAATATTTTATTTTATTAAACGGAAAAAAGCTTAGTAAATTTGTCCTCTCTGTTTCAACCTGATAGCTTTTTTCTACGAAAATAAACTACCGAATATTTTGAATTTTAAGTGTTTATTTTAGTGCCCGATACGCCCGAAGCAGAATAAACTACAATTCCGCATGTTTTATTCAACCCGCGTCCATTTTTACAATGAAATGCAACTTCGAGTAGCGGCTCTTCGAATTTATTTATTTATTTATGATTAAACCGTGTCCTTTCGGAAACTTCGCAATTAAATCTAGCAAGCGTTGGGAACGATTTTCGACGAATTTTACCCGTTAAATATTTATCGCAGTTTTGTATTTTGCTATTTCTCAAAAATTCTCTTCAAAACTTTACTCGATACTTTTGTACGACGGATCAGGTGCAAAACTTCCCTTAAAGTAGGCAAGAAAACTTGCTTCTATACAAAACAAGACGAGTTTCTTGCTTGAATGTTTAATCTCCAAACAGTATTCGTCACAGTTACAATGCCAGATGTTTAAAACAGGAAGACTGTTCCAATAAAATAAATAATTTTCATGTAAATTCGTAAGTTCATTTTTTTAATGGATCAAACGTAGTAGACAGTGAAGAATTATAAAATATGATATATTCTTGGATGGACAGTATCTCCTCTAAATCTTCTGAGCTTATATGAGCTAAGGCAAGGCCTGATGCAGTTTGATAAAGTCAAACATGAAGTTGTCTGCTGAGGTTGCCAGCATTTTTTTCTCAATGTTAAAAGACCTTATCATATTGGTTCCTATTTCTGCACCCAGCCTTCTATTCCTGCGCCCTGCACCAGTCGTGCATGTCCTTAATAGGATAGGAGCATAGTTTGTCCAATTCTAGTTTTGTTCTGCTCTTACAGGATCTTTATCGCAAAGTCTGCAGCAAAGACTTTCCTGATGCAGGTTGAGCTTGTTCATGTAGCACTTGACAAGAGACCTGCTATACTATATTCCTGCAAAACACTAACAGTTCCTTTGTAGTTTTAGAATCAGGTTCTTGGAAAAAAGCAGTGCTACGCCTGTGTCCCTGTCTGGTTTTTCAATGGACTCTATCTGCTTTTCTCTGATCCAGTGTTTTGGTGTATAAATGGTATGGAAATGTCCATACTAGGATTGTTAAGAATGTTATTGGTAGCTAATATAAACAAGATTTCTTTAAATTTACGCTTTTTCCAATGAGGTTCCATTGTGAACAATCCGAACTTACGACCAGTTATATTTTGGTACCTAGACTAAACATGGTCTACAATGCTTCATTGACTTGTTACATTCTCTTCGTTGAATTGTCACATTCTCTTTGTACATATTTTTGTGTTGATTTAGTCCATGTTGAGTGAGTCCTAGAGAATGTAACCTAAGGATCAGAAGAGGACCACAATAGATCTGAAAAGGTCGCAGTGTATATAGCAGGCCGATAGCCACTTTATGGAATCTAATCTCATCTAATCTAAGTCATACTACATTTAGAGCACATTTTGTCCCTCCGATAAAATTTTTATTTCAAAATTCATTACTGTCTACTATTTTCAAACTTCCTGCTATAAAGCAGGAAGTTTGAAAATAGTGCAACTTAGATAATTTATTGGAACATGTATACTGAAACATCCGGTATAAAACGATTCATAAAATCATCAAAAGACAGTTTTTGTAAGATTATAAAAAGATCAGGTTAAGAGATGTGTTAAACAGATAGTGAATCCAAGAAGTCTTAGGCGCAGTATTGGATAGTGTTTACCAACATACGATGGCGAGTAATCTACTAATTTTAGTGACAGTTTATTTTATTCTAGTCAGTCATGTGATTTTTAATTACAAATAGACGATGAGTGTTTTAACCATAGAGGAGAATAGAAGTAGCAAAGAGAAATAGTAGCAGAATTATTAACAATAACCTATTAAAAGTGTTTGTAGATGCAGTATAAAATTTGTTAGTAGTAAATGTATTAGCTTATCAATTAACCTACTTGAAATATAATACAAAAATAGTAATATTATTGAAATAGTTTATATATTTCTCAAAATATGTTTAAGAGACACAAATCATGAACAAAACCATAGTTTTTTAATTATATAATTTGTATGCATAATATTAAAAAGTCTGATACGCATTTTATTATTTAACGAACGAAGAACTACTCCGCATTTTTGAAATCAAAATGTGTTAATTGCATACAATAATTTACCTCTATTCAAAAGTGTTTTGTTTGTCCGTTAGAGCGCTGTTTTCAGATATTTTAAGAACTGATATTCCGGTTTGAATAAGATTTGGGGCGTTTACGTTTTGCTAGGCGCTTTAAAATATGACTTTCACAAAAATTAAGAAAAAGTAACGAAAGGGTGAAAATTACCCCCATCACTACCTAAATTTTAGTAGACTCCACCGACGACCGATTTTTTCTTTTCGTAAAATGTTCTTTCTAGTATTTTTCTACATTTTTTCAACATCCTATAGTTTTTGAAAAAAAAATCGAGACTGACATACAAAAATATATCTTGTCGCAAGTTTTGAAATATTATGTCAGTGTCACAAACGATTTTTGACAATAAGCTTCATAAATTTTATATTAAAAAAACGTTTGGGTTTTTGATTGTTGTCCTCTTACGCACAAACGAAGCATTTTTGTATAGTAGTCTGGAACGCTAAATTAACATTTTAGTATACAGTATTTCTAGTTTTCGTAGTAATTAATATACACAGTGACAGAAAATATATATAATGGAAAAACATTTTATTAATATATAATTATTTAAGAAGTTCTACTAATTAATTTTTCTTCTTATTGACTAATACATTTACTGTGATAGAATAAATATAATAATATTGTAATAAAACCTAGAATAGAACCAATCTAGCGGGTAGAACTAGATTAGTCGTAGTGTTTTAATAAAAATTATATTTTTTGTAAAATCTACGCAGAAAATTTAGATTTTTCTTAGGTGTTTTAAACAATTATTAACCAGATTCAGTTACAGTGAATAGAATAGTCGATGTTTTGAATTATTATTATTATTACTCGATATTAGTTGAGAGCTTCTAATAATAAAAATAAAATAAAATGCTTCAGAATGCTTAATATTGACTGTGATTTCGATTTATTTTTGTAATTAGGAGCTTAATATAAACATAGATTATTATATAATATGATATAGCTATTTAGAGATAGTCCGTGCTATATATCTATTCCTTGAATTAACAATAATATACACACATAATAACATATATACACTGAAATCGGCAATCGTTGGACGCAAATATGTAACTCAGGTAATTTTTGCAATATTAGATCAGAATTATGGTTAAAAACAAGTTTAATTTGCATCAATTGTAGAAGATAATTTATTCTTGAGTTCTGCTTTAAGTTGGTTTCCACTTGGGCAGCAAAACGGTTCTGGTCCAGTTAGTAGTTTTTGCTCCATTATTAGCTAGATCGTTTGCTTTTTTATTACCTTCTATCCCTTGATGGGCTGGCACCCATATAGTATGAGGACTTTATTTTCTTTGCCTAATTTGTTCAACTTATCCAGACATTTTTTGATCAACTTTGAATTGATGGTTACTGATTTGATCGCCATTAATGCTGCTTTTTTGATATTTCCGATATTTCCTATCTAAGATAAGTAGTACGCATCTTTTGATAGCGTATATTTCAGCCTGAATGATGCTGGAATGCCCATTGGTTCAGAGACTCCCATCCCTGTTTATGTTCATGCTTTGATTTTGAAAGCATCGTTTCTCTTTTCATTACTTTTATTCAGGCCTGTTTGACACATGAAATAAACGTGATCAGAGTCAAAATTAAAGTAAGATACTAATCTGTTTTTAAGAGAATAGAAATAGTTTTTTTTTTCCTCATTGGCACGTAAAAAATAAAGAAGATTAATCCATCGGAGCTTGAGATGGAGTAAAAAATATCGATCTATAGGAAAATCCACCAACTTTGTCCGATTTTCTGCCGATTTTTCTTTCTTCGTCTTCCACTCTGCACCAGCTAAATTAAATTCTTTCGGTGATAAATTGCAACCGTAGCAAGCACACAAAAACTGTCATAAGTTGGAAAGGAACGCATTTTTTCCCGGCAGCAGGTATTCATCCATCACGTGTCTATATAGAAAGTATCGGGGGCTAACATGCCGGAGGTTTTTCTTTGCGTGGCCCAAATAATTTTTATTGCTAAAGTTCGCTTCACAATAGGGGAGAGAGATAGAGATAGTTGCGTATTTGCGTCCTACGATTGCGGTGATACTAACAACGGGTTTGACATGAAGGAATTTTACCTTAATATAACAAAGAAAGGTTTAAAAAATGAGAAATGGTAAATTTTTTATTTATTTTAATGGGTCTGGATCTTTAGAGTCGGTCCAGTTGATATATTACAACAAAACTCATTGGATTTTTTTATATATTTCTTTTTATACCGAAGGATTCATAAATAAGTTCAATTTGTAGGGGATAATAAAAAAGTATTAACAAATTTGTACTTTTCAAAAGTTTTTTGGAGAATTTTTAAATGTTCTGTTAAAAAATAAAACAACCGTAAAAAATAAATCGTAATGTGGCAACATAGGTATATTGTTTTATTAGGAGTAAAAATTACACTTTTTGCGGCGAGGCTGTATCTTTGACATACAACCGAGGCACAAAAAGTTTTTTTTTACTCCTAATAGCATGTTATATGCTATTTTTTTTTCAAATGCCACAAATAATTTTTGAACAATTTCAAACATTCGAAATAATATAAAAAGATTTAAAAGTCATACCTTGTATGTAATTATCTCGGTAATTATACAGGGTGGCGCCTCTCATACGCCGCGGAGGCTCCAAGGAGAACGACAGTTTGTATTGAAATGAAATTTTGTGAGCATATTTAGGTTAATTCAGAGCACTTCTTAAAAATATGGAGAGTTCTACAGGGTGTCCCTAAAAAAAGTTACATATCGAAGTTGTATTTTTTGTAATGGAAAACCCTATATATTAATTGATTTTCGGATTCTGAGAGAAAAATAAAGGTGAGTTTTATAAGAGAAGTATATGACTAAAATGTAAGGTTTTTGACATATTTAACATTTTCTAGAAATAAAGAACAATTTTTAAATTACAATAAAAGCTACCTAAATTGGAGATTACCCGGTATAGCCTAATATGGAGTTAAATTAAATATTGTACTTTAAATCAAATTAAAACTTGGGTCAAAAAGTAATACAGGGTGAGACAAAATTAATATTGAACATTAGTCACCTTTAAAAGCATGTTACTCTTTTATTTTAAATGGAACACCCAGTATATTATTCCGATATTCAATGGAGAATTCAGGTCTCTTCAAAATACTATTAAGGTTGCCTACCCCTCAAACAAAGATTTTCCTAGATATTTTCATTTACATGTTATGATCTGAGTAAATCTTTATTATTTGATAAAATCTAGGTGGCTGTGACATGTCTCACGTTACTTCAACATTGCTGTCAGTTAAAACAAAAAAAATTCTCAGAAATTTGCCGAAAATGCAATCTTATCCTACACCAGAGGGAATAGGGAATTTATATAATGCTATTAGTTGGTGGATGCACACTGCATTCAATCTTTAATTTTTGTTAAATTAATAAACGGTATATCACACAGCCACCTAGATTTTACTGACGCAAAATCATAAAAATTAAAATATCTAAGAAAATCTTTGTCTGAGGGGTAGGCAACCTTAATAATATTTTGAAGATATATAAATTCCCCATTGAACAAACGAAAAATATACTGGAGGTTCCATTTAAAATAAAGGAGTAACTTGCTTTTAAATGTGACTAATGTTCTATATTAATTTTGTCTAACCCTGTATAACTTTTCGGGTCAAATTTCAATTTGGTTTAACATACAATGGTTACTGTAATTAAATAATAAGGCTATACAAGGTCAACTAAAATTTAGGTAGCTGTTATCGAAATTTCAAATTTACTCTTCATTTTTACAAAATGTGAAATATGTCAAAATCCTTAGATTTTAGGTATATACTTCTTTAATAAAACTCACCTTTATTTTTTTCCTAACTAGCATTTCTTTATTTTTACTAACCTTCTAACCTTCATTTTTTTCCTAGAATCCGAAAATCAATTAATATATAGGGTGTTCCATTAGAAAAAACACAACTTTGATGTGTAACTTTTTTTGGGGACACCCTGTATAATTCTATATATTTTTATAAAATGCTTTCAGTTAACCTACATGTGCTGCTAAAATTTCATTTCGATATAAACTACCGTTCTCCTTGGAGCATCCGCGGCGTATGAGAGGCGCCACCCTGTATATCGAGAAACTATGGTTACGCTCGTTGAATTTCACACTTTATGTCAGTTTAATAATATATTTTCGTACTTTTAAGCTTAGTCATAAAAGTGCTTTACTTTTATGCAAGACGTTAAAATGACTTTTTTATATTGTCAATCACGTTGCAAAAATTAATACGTTTTTGACGGTTAAAAATATACACTTCTTTTATCCAGAGTTCCGAAAATATGTGCACTTATATCACTGTATTACAGGTCCACTGTATACACTTATTCTGTATACAGGGTGTCTTACAAATAAGTTAGATCTTATCAAGGAAGAAACTTATTTTCTATTTGCCATTTTTAAAATAAATTTAAAACAACACAGTTATTTAATTCTGAAAATTAAAAAAAAATGTTTACAGGAAAACCGTAGGTATCAACCAGAGGTGGGATTCTGTAAGCTCGTAATATGAAATTTCTTGCTAGTGACTCATTATTCTTATGACATTTTTAGGATGTATAATATAATTGGCCGACTGATATTTTTATCCCAACCAATCAAAAAATTTCGAGAAATTTATTGATTGGTTATTCGGAAACTATCATGACCCGAACGCGGTGTTCGGCTAGATAGACCGGCAAGACAGATGTTAAAAGGTCTTGCTATAATGATGGTAAAATTTAAAATTCATTGGTATTTCTTAAATATCTACAATCAAAATACAAAGAGCGCAAATTACCTTGGGAATGGTCGATAACATTCACAATATAATTTTGCGTGTAAAATATCATGCCATCATTAATTTTAAGCTAACTCGACACTTCCCGGCATTTATTTATCAACAAGCATATACAATATGATCGAAAAATATGGCGGCAGCGAAAGCTTTCAAATAAAGATCGCTGTCATTTTATATGTAAGATTATATAAGGAATGTCATCGATCGTCAATTTCAAGCCAACTGGACGACGTTTTTTGGGTCATATGGTATATTCTATGCAAAACATTGATGAGTATATCGATATTTTGTCACCGTCACTACATTCTAAATTTTATTTACAAAATGATTCAGACCATAGTGCATAGCCCAGAATTTCAATATCAAAACAAATAAACTATATGATATTTTTGGCACCTATAGTTTGATTGTCGTATGATGGACTAAATATTTTCTATAAGAAAGCCGAGCAAGTGTAAGTCACTAGCAAGAAATTTCCGTGGACAGTTACAAAATTCCACCGCAGAATTTAGCCCCTGTGTTGCCACATCGAACAGAAATTATACACTTACTGTGTGTGAAAATACTTCGTAATATGGCACTAAAAAAATCTATAACAATTTTTAAGTTTTATTCTTTTAATTTATTTCAAAATATAATAATAAAAGATAGTTAAAATATGTGTACATTGCATTTTTCTAATATAATTATTAGTAGAGTAATTTGTAAGATAAAAATATATATTTTTGAATTTATTCTGCAGAAAATGAAAAAATTACTATAAACTTATAAACACAAAAATATGCAGAATGTGGTGGCAACATTGCAAAACTTCTATGAAAATAAGCATAAACCTGGGGCACTAGATGCAGAAAAATAAAAGCAAAAAAAAACAGAAAAAATAATACTCTTTATACTGTACAGGGTGGGTCAAATTCGACGCTTTTAAATGGAAACACCCTTTTCTATAGGAGATAGACGAAAACTAATATCGGTGTCTGGAGCTCAATTTTCTTCAAAAACATGATGGTGAAAACCGCACATCAATAACTGTTACCGTTTCGGAGTTACGGGGTGTTTTTCAAAAATGTGCATTTTTAACAAATCCCTGTAACTTTTTTGCTATGGAAAATATTGTATTTCTATGAAAACATTTCTAAAGCACCTTTTTACGTAGAATTTAATGGTTTAAGTATATTTTTTTTTAAACTAATAATTTAAGAATTATCAACAGGAAAATTGATTTTTTATTTTAGAGACCCTCTATATTTTTAATTTACTGAAAAGAATTTAAAATTACCTTTCCAAAAATATAGCACATTTGATATTTTGTTATAATCTCCTTTGAAATACAGAATTTTTAAAAGTTCGCCACTTTTAACTAGTAGGCTTTGGACCCCTTATTGATGATGTGCCCTTAATGGAACTGGAAAACATATTTTTCCAGCAAGACGACGCACCGCCTCTGAACGCTGAAGTTATCCGCAAATTTTTACAGCCAATTTCAAGAATAATAGAATAGCTAACCAAGATCCCAGCCGTTAGCCTTCGAGGCCGCCTGACTTAGTGCCCATGGATCTAATCCTATGGATATATTGGCGGAAGAATAAATGTTCCTTATTCTTCCGTATAATCTAGACAAGAATTAAAAATACTTAGCAGTTATGAGAGGGTATCTTTCACCCCCACTGAGTTAATGAATTCGGCGAGAAATGTTCAAAAACTACCCCGTCTGTCCATAACAGAAGACGGTCGATATGTCGAACGCCCGTAGCAAAATCTCATATCTTGGTTTGCTATTTATTTAAATGTGTTGTTGTTGGATAAATATATTTTAAATTGTTATAAAATTCTGCATCTCTCGTAGCAAATATTATTTTCGTTTTAATTGATGCTCACAGCTAGATTTTTTTGCATTACAGCCGGTGCCGTTCAAAGCCTACTTATTTAAAGCCGGGCGAATTTTTATATACTCTATATCTCGAAGAGGAATCGAGCAAAATATCAAGTGTGTTATATTTTTGGAAAGGTAATTTTGAACTCTTTTCAATAAATTAAAAATATACAGGTTGTCCCATATAAAAAATCAAATTTTCTGTTGATAATTCTTAAATTATTAATTTTAAAAAAATTATACTTAAACCATTAAATTACGTAAAAAGGTGCTTTGGAAATGTTTTCATAAAAATACAGAATTTTCCATAGCAAAAAGTTACAGCGATTTGTTAAAAATGCATATTTTTTAAAAACGGTAACAGATATCGATATGCGGTTTTCACCATCATGTTTTTGACCAAAATTGAGCTCCAGACACCGATATTAGTTTTTATCTATCTCCTATAGAAAAGGGTGTTTCCATTTTAAAGCGTCGAATTTGACCCACCCTGTACATAAATAGGAATATTTAATTTCTTTCATTGTTGTAACTAAAAAAATCCAATGAGTTTTTTTTAAATATATATTATTTTTCATTAGTGCAGGCAATTTTAGTATTGTCTTCACGTTATGACACACTAATACACAAATACCGTATGATGAAGATAAAAACGGTGTCAAAAACGGCTGAGGAATAGCAATCGATCATAATTTTGGCGAGTTGAAGCCCTAGATGTCATTTACTTGGTTTGTACTTTTTTTTGCATGGTCTTAAGAATTTTGTAATTCATTTTTATATTGATTAAAAATTATTTTTAAATGTATCTGGGAAATGTATCTGGAAACATTCTATCCTTTTTTAATCTTTCTATAATTAGTATTAATTTTTCATAAATTTTATGTCAATTTTTAGGCAAGGACGTGTAGAGATTAACCTCGGCAAAATTATAATCGATTATCATTCCCCAGCCGTCTTTGACGCTGTTTTTTTTTTCGATCATACGGTATATGTATAACTAACTTAACTATCTTGATAGATTAGATTAATCTAGAATACCTATATAACTTAGTGTTCCTTAACCCTAACTTTTATGTTCAATATTTTTAGTGTACCGTAGCCCTGTAATATAAAAAATAAAACAAAATAAAAAAATATTAATAGATATGAAAAAAATGAGTGATGACTTTTAGTTAATATAGGTTATACTAAAATGGCATGCACTAATCTATGTGTATTTACTTTATTTTTCGGAAAAAAATAAAAATCTATTAATTCACGTCATGTCAAATTCTCAAAAAAACATCGAATACTACTGCACTCACAAAAATAAAAATAAATGTCAATGTTACTTGGTCAAAATAATAAACAGGTTTTTTTTCTATTAAAAGGTCCATTTATTAAAACAAAATAGAAAAAATAGTTTGTTATAAATGGTGACAGTTCAATTAGGGCTAAATTTTTGAGCTAACAACAGTGTTACACATTTTAGCACAAAATTTTTGAAATATTATCATTACTTACATAGCTTACAGGGTGGTTCATTTACCCGTGTTTATGGGGTTTCTAGTTTATGAGTAGATATACACCAGGTGCTTACTACTTTCTTTAATACTACTTTTTATGAAACTTTTATCACAAGTTTAAGTAATTTTTTTCATTTAAGTCATTTTCAG
This sequence comes from Sitophilus oryzae, assembly GCF_002938485.1. NCBI lineage: Eukaryota > Metazoa > Arthropoda > Insecta > Coleoptera > Curculionidae > Sitophilus > Sitophilus oryzae. The sequence continues at coordinate 1,506,500 of NW_022145683.1, read as the reverse complement.
TGAAAACTAGTTGCAGTTAGTCATTCAGCGAAAACTAGTTACGCCACTGAATTCTACGTGGAAAACTCTACGGGATACAGTTTTCACATTTTCAATAAGTTAAGTTAGAAGATAACCAAGGTACAAAGGGGGTCTAAAAATGCAAAATGTCTAAATTCGCTCTGTATTTCAGGGGAACTAAGAGAGCTAGCGCAAATTTGTGTGTAACATCTTTAGTTTCATAAAAAAGTAGCTAGCGATGTGAAAACCGTATATTTGTAGCTCTACTCATAAACGATGAACTTTGTAAAACACACGAAAATGAAACACCCTGTACTTTAAGGAATGATATTTTTCTTATAAATTAACTAGATTTTTTAGAATTCAAGGAAGACTTAATGTTGTTTGCCCATTAAAAACAACTTTAACAGGAGACAAAAGACGCTGTTGTTATTTTGATTTAGTATTCTATGCAACCAGCCATACTGCCACGCGTGTCTTGCGCCCATTCTAATCTTGTATTCTGTCTGTGTTTTCAGTTGACTTAACCAACGGACAACTGACACCGAACAATAACACACCACTGCTGACTCAGGCCTTGTCAGGTAATTAACACAATATTTGCACGATATTTACTTGTTCCGCACGTATGTAACCAGATATACATCTGTCACAGGTGTACAGTGTCAAGCTTCGTTCAGAACATCGATATTTGTGGAATAAATTAGTGGGTTCCATTAGCGTAGAAGTTTGTTCCTGTAATTTCAATGTAAGCATTTAGAACGTCAAAATTAGTGGTAGTAATTTTCAATTAGTAGAAAAAGTTAAAACTTTTTCCACTAATAATACTTCACAATTTGCGAGTAATATCATTTTGGCCTTTGATTATAATCCGTCAGGAGAAATTTAGGTTAGAAATAAAAAGTTTATTGTTTTATAAGCTAATTATTAGGCTTTCTCTATAAATACAATTGTTATTAATTGTATTTTTTAGACATTATGAATGATAAACTCATAAGAGTAAAAAGTATAATTGAAACTACTAATTTATTTCACTAATTTCGTGGTTCCCAATGAAGCTTTATCATTGTATTTTTTCCACTAAATTGTTTAACCTAGGAAACTATATTATAAGGATTTTTAGTCTTAAGTTTTTTCTTCTAAAATCTTTGGAAGTATTCTGAATTTTTAAACTTTTAATTTTTTGGCATTTGGGTCAGTATTAGATTACGCAGTTTTTTCTCAATTTAATCGATCTCTTCTAGTTTCTGAGATTTTATTAATGAAGCTTGAATTTTGAATATCCCGTACATTATTTTTTTTTTGTCAAAAGGATTAGTGGGTAATTAATTAAAAAAATATAGGGAATTTTAATATTATTTGTAATACAAATAAATGGTTTTCATGTACAAAAGAATTATGTTATAGTGGAAAATATTAACGGCTTATTTATAGACTATTTCGCTTATACGCGTTTCCACTTTGGACAACAGTACCTAACTAATTTTAAGCTAGTTCAGTAATACGCGTTTTTCTTAATTCTGTATTAGACAGGAAACGTTTACATGCATGTAACTCAACGAGTTGTCCAGTACATAGAAATGATAGTATAGGTATGGCTTCATATGGCCTAAAATTGTTTCACGCGTAGATGCTTGGTATCAGAGATCAAATTAAAGTCATTGATGATTTAGGAAAGTCGTTACATGGATAAGGATTTAATAATTTGCATCAAGAAGACGTAAAACAAATCACTGAAGAAGAACTCAGTGAATTGGATTACAAGAATGAAACTGAAGAAATAAAAGATGGAGTACTGGAATCACAGGAGATAATACTAGACACTCTACACAAATATCTTTTCTGTTTTTATACGTTTTTGGCCGTACTTTGGCCGTAAAAGGCCGTAAAAGCAGTAATGCTGAAAGTTGTGTACGAATAAAAAATCCAAATAATTTTAGGATGGAGGTTACCCTACATATATAAGTGAAATTATTAAAATACTTTTATATCAATTCTTGGTTTACAGTCGTCAAACATGTAAAACGTTTTTAGATGTTTTAACATTAAACTGATTTTTTCAGGATTTGTTAATTAAGGTTACAGCCAGTATCTGAGATGGATTTAACATCTCCGATATTAGTTGTACCAAAGTTTATGGTACGAATGGTTGTCATCTCGGCGGTCTCAGTCATGTGGTATTCTGGTGTTTCCTCATTTTCCCCACAGAATCTGCATTGGCCGTTGTTTCTTAGCTTCGCTCTAAGGAATTGTTCATTTAGGAGACAGTGTCCTGTTAAAAACCCCGTGACAATCCGAAGATTATTCATACTTAAATCAACACTTAGGAAGCAGAACGGTTCTGGTCCAGTTAGTGGAGTCCTAAAAAGCATGATAACTTTATCCTACAAAATAAATTTTCCAATTTTCTAGTGACATAAATCAAAATCGTCGATTTCATGGCTCCAGATAAAAGAATAAACTAGCCAATTTAGGTATTTTTTGTATTTATAATTATCAAGTAAAACCTTAGGACAAATATAAAAAAAAACAAGAAACAGGACCAGTAAAAGGTCTAAAAAAATACAAATTCCAAAAGTATTTTTCTTTAATTTTTATTCAGAATCTCGGAATTAGTGGAATAAATTAGTGGTTTCAATTAACGTAAAAGTTAGTTTCTCTAATGTCATTGTCATTATTCAGAATCTAAAAATTAGTGGTAGTAATTTTCAATTAGTAGAAAAGGTTTTTTTAATAAATTCACTTTTAACTTTTTCCACTAATTATACACATGCGTGAAGAGAAATTATGGTTAGAAATGAAAAGTTTTTTTTGTTTAAGCTAATATTAGACTTTACTTATTATTAGTTAATACTAGACCCTATGGATACAACTGACTACTGCAAGTTGTTCCTAGGATATTCTATTAATTTTAGTTGTATTTTTTAGACATTGTAAATGATCGTCAACTAATAGTTATTTTTTTTATACAAGACGATAAAATGGTATTTTATCGTCGACCGAAAAGATTGTAATTTCCATAGCGAGTTACGTTTCAAAAATATTCAGAAATTATTATTTCAAGGAATTTATTACGAGTAGAAAAAATATTGTGCTAGGTTGGCGTTGGTTTCTATGTAATTTGACAAATAAATAAAGCTGTATCTTTAGTTGTCAGTTTTGAGTCAATATTTTTTAATTCTCTTTCGTGTCGATTGCTGATTGAATTGGAGCCAGAAATGGCTCAAAACGAAATAAGTAAATTACCAACAGATATTGCGGCTGAGGCGACAAACGCCATAATCCAAACTACTTCCATTTAAATCCCGAATAACTAAAAGGAATACAAAAATTTTCAAAAATGGAAGCAATTAAAAAACGTGCGAGAGGAAAGATCAAGTGAAAACATAAAAGTATGTTTCACATATTTTTCTGAAAAATCAAAGAAAATGCAGCCGTCCAGTTTATGGTCGTACTATTCAATGCTAAAAAGTACATTACTGGTCAATGAAAACATTGATATTTCAAGGTTAAGGATAAGCTATATCGTTTAAATTTCCGTATTAGTATAGTAACATCTAAACTTTGTAGATATAGCAAGCTCATAGCTTTCTGGAAGCAGTCATGTAGCGGTTACAAACCGAAAAAGTCAAAAATTTTAAACCCAGAAGATGTCGTGAAATTTCTTTGCACTGTTTTTTTGCATTTAATCTACCCTTGCGGTTAAAATACTGTTTTATCTACTATTTTTGATAGATATAAGGCAATTTTAAGGAAGTCCAGTTTTCCAGTTGCTATGGAAAAAAAGTATAAAGTATAATTGAAACTACTAATTTATTCCACTAATTTCGAATTTCAGAATGAGGCAAAAAATCAAATCAAAATCAAAAAATCAAAAAAATCAAATTTATTTAATAAATGTAATTTTGTCGCTGCTGCCGGACTAGAGGTTTTTATTTAAATGTGTCCCTCTCTCTCACTCTCCCGCAATCTCTCTCCAACATTCTGTCATGATTTACGACAATCCGGAGCTCTAAAAATGGATTTAATGGCGCGCACACAGTTTGTTTTTACTGAGAATGACACCGAACAAAGTGGTTCGAGACTACTTCATCGTGCGAGAAATAAAGACCGAGGAAAACACATCGAGAGTGTACCTAGCTACTCGCTTCCTGGTCATTTGTAACGATGGCTATCATTTTTTTGGACGCTTTTTGCCCGGTGGTCATACAAAGGACCGGATGCGATTGGATTATTCGTGCGTGTTGAACTGTGCCAGTTGAATGAAAAGCCTACGCGACGTGACCTCGTTTTGGTGATGAGAGGTTAAGATCGATAATCGAAGGTTTTTAATGAATAAAAATGGAGGAGCAACTCGTTTTACGTCCTTTGAAAACATCGCGTAAATAGAAACCCCGTATATTAGAACTAATTTTTTATTACATAAACTATACTATAGTAAATAGCTATCGAATCATGCGTACGACTTATCTTTGATAGGAACTATTGGAAAAAAACAAATAGCCATTTGGTCCGATAGTCAAGCAGCCTTAAGAACGATCAACTCTGTAACCATCAATCTGAAGTTAATCAACGAATGCTTAGAGAAGCAGAACAAATTAGGCAAAGAGTCCCCTTACTTCTTAGTACCAGCCGACCAAGGGATAGAAGGCAATGAACAAGCAAACGATCTAGTTATAAAAGGAGCGAACACTCCACTAACTGGAGCTGCAAGACTTCATCCGTATTCTTGAATGAGAATCCTCTAAAGGTTTAAGACTCTAGAAGAAATTTCTCAGAACTAACGGCCAAGAAAAATCAAAGATTTTCCTTGATTAAGTAAGAAGAATCTTCGGATTGTCACGGGATTTTTAACAGGTCTCCTCAATGAACACCTCAGAAGATTGAAGCTAAGTTCAATCATCTGAGGGAAGTTTAATCTTCTGCACGGAGAATGCAGATTCTATGAGGAAAACGGTGAAACATCAGAACACCCCATCTGATATGACTGATGTCGGAGATGGAGAACTAACTTCTATAAAACCATCTCTGATACTGAAAACTCTCTCTGATTATCTTTATCGTTGACACTGATTGACCAATCGTCTGTCTTTCTTTTAGGCATATGTCATTTTTATGTCATAAAATAGAAAATATAAAAATATAATTTAGAGAAAATAATATAATTTAGAAAAAATAATAGTATTTATTAGTATATAGTATATATTTATTAGTATATAGTATTTATTTATAGTATTAGTATTTATTGGATACTATTATTTATTGGATACTTAATTATTTAAAGAAAAAAATATCAAAGGTAAATTGCCTAATAATGTTTAAAGTGATTAAGTTACCCCTTAACATAAATATAGGTATATTTCACTGAATAAAAGTCGGTTTAAAAAACGATTTTACATAACATATCCTGTTTTTTGAAAATATGGAACATATTTCAGAGGTTTTCATACTTTTAATTTGTGGAGTTCTTTTAAGAGTCTATTTCACTAGCCCGAAAAAGTAGCAAAATAAACATTCGGCATTTAACGTTTTTTGTAAAACTGGTTAGGTATTTTTACACAAATAAAGAAGAAAATTAAAGATAAAGGATTATACTATATCCGTATTGTAGCACATTTTTAGACAACTTCTTTATTTTTAAGATTTTGATGGTCACACATCAACAAAATATTTCTTATGTTTGGATTAAATGTACGAAAATAAAGACTTAAAAATTCCGTTAAAATACACATACGTTTTGTAACAAATTGCTCGCTATTTTATGGCAAATGCTGAAGCTCTGCAAACCTTAATCAAGCCTTAATCAAAGCACGTGTGTTTGGAATCTTGGGTATGGCTTAACACGACAGAATCGGGCTCAGCCTTACGGGAGAATTCTGAAATATAATATATATATTTCCTTCGGCCACACCCCCGGATTACCTAACCCATAAGAGCGACCAGAACAGTACAACGTAATATACTCTTAGGGTTTTTGAACATGTCCCATATTGTTTATTAGCCTTTTTATATTATTTAACAATTTGTTCTCTTGTCTCTTTTGCAGTGATGAACAACTACCAGGCGGCCGCGGCGGCCCAGGGCTTCGGCCCGCCAGCCTCCCCGCACGCCGTGGCGCAGGGCACGCGCGGCGCCCCCTTCCCCGCCGCCTCCAGCCCCGGTCCCGCCCTCGACATGTACAGCGGCGGCGGGGCGCCTGGCGGGCCCCAAGACAGCGGCGTCGGCTACGTGCAGGCGGCCAGCCCGCAGCCCTCCACCTTCCCGGCCATCGCGGTCAGTCGGGCGCCGCTCAACTACAGTCCGGTGAGTCTCAAAGTAAGCACCAACTTACACTCTTTTTATTACTTCTATAAGATAGTTGTAGAAGGGGTCTAGTAGGTCCATTGCTTCATTTGTTAAACAGCCTCTGCACAATGCGGAAAGCTCTTCGAAACAAGTCAAGGTCGCTCTTCATCGTCCAACTTTGTCGTATTTCGGTTTATTTCCAGTTGTCTTGACCCACTTCGGTTTGCCTCGACCTACTTTCGATTCTTAAAAGTGCCTGAAAACTACTCGTGAGGCGGGCGTGGGGGGATTTATTGGCGTTTTTTGTTGCCTCGTTCAATTTTGTTTTACGTGCCGGTATCTGTATCCGAGGTAAAGGACTTTTTTTCATAAATCTCAGTGAAACAAGTAAACCAAGACGTTTCTAAAATAGCTGTTGTTACGATGATATTTCGTTTTATGTTATATTAATATATATTCCACATAATTAATATTTGAATACGCGCTTATTATATGTATAGTAGATATTTAGGAACGAAATTTTTCACTTAAACTGCAGGAATATACTTACAATATTTTTATGATTTAATTTTATTATAATGAATTAGTATATAAAAATGTGTATGATATGTTTGTTTACGGTTAAACAAAAGTATAGTCCACGGAACTAAAAACAATGTGCCTTATTCTTAAGAGAAATATGTAAACGATATTTTTATTAGCACCCAGCATGGTTTGATATAAATCCATTCAACTAGTATTTATTATGCAGAGATTTAGGCAATTAAAACTAGGAAAACAAAACCAAATTCGTAAACTAAACTTTGCTACAGACTACAGTATAATTATGTTACTTTACCATAACCAGAAATAAGAAATAATTAGGCAATTTTCAAATAATTTTGTGTATATTTTGTCCATGAGGCGCAATACCGTGGATTATAAAAAAAATAATAATAGAGATAGATAGAAAAAATAATAGAGATAAATGATAGACCACTAGTTAGTCACTGTTTTATATTTTTTTACGATATTGTAATTAATAGTATTAAAACTAAATATTCTTGTGTAACGTACGAGGAATAGCCAATTTAATCTACCATAGGTTTTCATATCAGTTTTTCCGTGTTTACTTATTTTTCTGAAGCCACCACATCGTTTGACTTTGATTGCTTTGTGCTATTTCACAAAATAGTACGATAAATATAAGCCTGAGTTATATAAAGATTAGTTCCCACGTTTCCTGAAATTGATCGAGACGCGCCGTGATTAGTTGTTTGTTTTTAATGTTGTTTATTACAACAACACCTTAATTACGCTTTCCTTTACGCGTAACATTTTTTCGGCAGTTTTATTAACATTTGGAATTGTCACAACATAACATGCCGCCTAGTTCGAATTCTTTTTCACTTATTTTTTACGACTCGAAACAGCATTACATCACACAAACCCCGTACCTGAGGGTTTTATAATCTCAATAACTGCACTAACAAAAAAACTAATATACTTAAATATTATGACAAAACCACGATTTCAATATTATTTGAATGCGATCAACGGACAGCGACGCGGCGGCGGCGTGAATTAGGTACTGAAAATTTGAGATTTTTGCCGTTGAAGCGCAGCAGTCGGAATTTGTTAAAATCAACTGAAATTCCCCAAGCCTATAGTCAAATTGAGACTTCAAGATTTCAATTTCTTCTTCACTTTTCAAAGAAGATTTCAATTTCTTCTTACCTATGTTCAAAAGTAACCAAAACGTTTTAGAATCTTAAAACGACTTTACTTTAATTAAAGGTACTAATATCGATGCAGAAGTTCTTCATCTCTTTTCAAATCACTTCCACTATATAATCCATTCCACCTTTTTCTATTAAAAACATTGAAGACTTTACAGTCGCCCTCTCAAAGAAAAGTGATCACAATGTAAAATTAAGCAAACTAATTTGAATTCGTCGCCGAACGGAAAAACTTGGAAAGCTGCGCCTTTTTCCACTCCGAGGGAAAGTTTTTATCCTCGATGGACGTTAAAGCGCCATAAAAAGAACGTAAATTTAATATCTGTTCGGAAAAAGACGCTCGTAAACACACATTAGCGCCGATCTACATAATCGTTACAGGGAACTAATTAACCAATAATCGGGCTTTACCGTCGGCTTGTACAGATCGCCGTTCTACAATGTTAGCCTTTATGTCTGTGTTGTAGAAAGCGTCTTCCGGTTACGGCGGATATGCTTACAGAATGTCAGGAAATTATTCAATAAGGTAGACATAAGCATTATTTATTTGTATAGGCTTATACAAATATAGTTCATTTCAAATAAACTTTTAGTCACTTGATTAAGCTTGACCGGCACAGCGTTGCACACTTTTAAATATTTTCTTTTAATCAAAATATTTTAGGAAGCAAAAATAAATCAACTATAAATATACAGGGTGTGATTTGGTTTGGTCCTCAACCTCATTCGCCTCGGTTGATTATACGAAAACGGAAAGGTGTAGAAACAAAATATTTATGTGTATATATATATATATATATATATATATATATATATATATATATATCGGGATCGGGAGGCAATGTACACAATTTAAAATTATTTTGAAATATACACAGTGTGTCAAAACTAAGATCCACACCAAAGTTATATTTTTTTCTTATGGAACGCCCGATATTTTATATCATGTTTGGATCCTTGGACACATAAGGCATATATTATAAGTCATATATTATAAGGGTTAAATATGTTTACAAGCTTTGGTTTTTGAGATATATAAAGATTTTTAAAAATGCATGCTATAATAAAAAAGATTATCAATCCAATATCAAAAAACCTCGTTATTTCAAATACAACATCCTGTATTTTTTAAAATATATCGAAGCAGATTCAAATGCTCTTTCAAACTATATTAGGGTTTTCTATAACTATCTAGCTCAGATTTTGAATAAAGAGCAATTTTCCAATAGGATGGCAACCAAGAGGGCTAGTGTCGTCATAGACGAGTTTCTAGTGACAGTAGCTGTTTTCAAAATCGAAATTAGTTTAGGACATATTTACATTTATATTAGTTTACTTTTATTTAATTTACCTACAATAGTTTAATAAATAAAATTTACTAAATATGTATTTATTATTCTATCAAGAAAAACGAAAAAGTACTTTATTTATTTATTTTACGATGGCTTGTAGATATATGGATTTTCTATGAATGGGTCAGTTACGGCAGATTCATTTTCTTCACTTCCAACGACAGGATTTCTGCCTAATAGGTTTTTTAAAAACCACACTACCAGCTCTGCGAAATAGGACAACTAGTTTTTCAAAGGAACGCTTATCAGGAAGATTCCTATTTGGATATCTTTGAGCATAAGCCCTTGAGGCCAAAAAAACTTATGTTATATCCGCCATACTTTTTTGAAGCTCTGTATACTCTGTAATAATTTTAAAATGTGTGTCCAAACCTTCCCTTTAACTTTTATATTTAATTGTTTTTAAACCTCGAAACAAATGAGATAATGGACTTTACTCTATCGTTGACTCCTGTACTTTAAACAACCGATCAAAATAATGAGATATTGGATGATAATTTAGTAGAGATAGGGCTTATATTTTTATCAGTTGATACTGATCTCCTTTGGTTGAAATAAGGAAGTGTATTTTTGGTTGTTCCAGGGCCCGCTGATTCCGGCAGCTTTTACCAACGGCTACCACTGAGCTGCCTGTGGCGCCCCACCTAGAACCGCCCCCACCCGGTCCTCATCGGCAGCTGCAGCTGTGATCGCCAAGCCATCACGACCCAACCTGCACTTGTACATTCACTTCTATATTATGTATATTGATAATGATATATATATTGAGTACTTCTTGGCACCCGCTGAGCGGTTAACACTTGTTGTTGTATATGTTTGGTGTTCGCGACTTTCGTTCGTGTCACACGAGCAAGCGACCACTACAAGAACACTATCTTTGAAGGTAATCGATTCTTAAACTGTTTTATTTTTGCTTAAATGCTTCTAATTTTAGGTATATTAAATGTAGATTCAAAAGACAACTTGTTTAATCCAAACATGATAGTTAAAAGAACTTCTAAAAGCATCACAACCATAGGCATTTAACAAAGAAGTCAAAACTATTTAGAGTACCTCGATCCATACTGTAGCTATGGGGCATCCGTAAAGTGGGAATTCATGTCGACACAGCAATTCAAGGGCGTGCTATAAATATTTTAAATTACATTACTTACTTATACAAACATTTCAAAAATACAATCAGTTACTACAAATCATTATTACAAAAAAAATATAAAAACATAAATGTATAGCTATACGATCTTGAATTCCCATATAATATTACTATAATAGAGATAAATTAAAATTATTTTATTTACAACCACATATATAATACTGACATTACTGACTTTTAAAAAATTTGAAAGTGTCAAATTATCTACATTTTTTCCCTCTTCCATTTCCCTCACCCATTTCCTTCATCCCCATTTCCCTCACTCGGTTTATCGTATTTCTCGACTCATTTAAAATCTTGTAATATCTTTATTAAATACTTATCTAACATCAACAAAAATAAACAAGGAGATACAATAATAATTGAATATTTTAATACATTTATTTGTTGATGATAAAAATGCTAGACTTCTTTGGCTTAAAACCTACATCTTGGCGTTTTAAAAAAGCGACCAGTTTGTGAGATTTTGATATGTCAGTCTTTTCCCTTAATTCTAGCATTGTCTGTATCATGTTGTACGTACCTCAAAGAGTAGATGGCTTTTTCCGCCTTGCCATGTCGGTAAAATATGCCATCAAGACTATCTCCGAAGCAATATTCTTAGCATTTATTTCGGACATCATTTTTCGTATACTTTCAATGCTATTTCATATTGTCCCCTACTTTTATCTGGAAGTAAACTGGCAGCTTCTTAACGAGAAATTCAAAATTGTCACTTAGTTGTTTGTTTTGCTGTTGAAGGTTTGCGCCATAACAACCACTGGTACCGGTAACTATAGATATGGAAATGCCAAAACAGAAAACGACAAATTTTCGCATATTTTTTTTTTTTTCAAAATAAAATACTGTCCCTATTTTTTAATTAATGGTGTAGTTGTAAATAAAATAATATACAAATATCGGAGAAAAGTTTTCATTATTGTCTCGAGATTTAGTTAATCTCTCGACAGTAATGAAACACTTCCCTCCTCGATATGTAATATACTCTTTTAAAAAAACACGCCACTTGTAACCCGAAAAGACAGAAATGCACACGAAATTCAACAATGTTGTCAGTTTTATACACCCATTTCTTTTTTACTTATTTAAAAGTGTCAAGGTACATATGATGTCTTTTGCTTGTTTGGATTATGGAGTTTACCTGATATTTAACACTAAAACTAAAAATGTTGACATTGAAACACAAAAGTAAGGTTGGTTCATGTAGTGGTCGACAAGATGGCACCTTAACCCCTTCTTCTATCTCCACCAAACACAAGCACTATTGGTTATCACATATATTACTTTTCAATAAATTGCATATGATATATTACAGGGTATCTTAATAGGATACAATTATCCTCATATATTATTATTAAGGACCAGCCCGGGCACTCAACTTAGCATGTATAAAAAGCTGAGATGGCTAGCCCTGGTATTTTTTTATATATGATATGACCGAAACAAAAAACGGTACCGGCGATGGCTATGCCGTGAAGATTGCTGTCATTTTATATGGAATGTCATCGATCGTCACCTCCAAGCCAACAGGACGCCGTTTTGTTTCGATCATACGGTATATGTTTCTATTAATTTTCAAGAGATAATCTATAGTCAATATTATATAGAATTTTAAGTAGATTTTTTTATATAATATATTTAGTAATTTTTTTGTGGTTACAACCACTCTATAATATTTCAGTTGGGTATAATATTGGCAATGAATCATCTCTTCAAAATAAATACTATTTCTTTCTTATTTTAATTAAGTTCTATTTTATCTTTGTGGTTCGTTATATACAGGGTGCTCCTAGAAGATTTCTACATTATATTCCTATATGGACTATATGGAAAATTAATTAACATAATTATTAATAAAAAAAAAAAATATATATATATATATATATATATATATATATATATATATATATATATGCCACTGCAACAGTTCACAAAATTAATAACTAGCATACACGGTGGCATAAAAAATATGCTACGTTTAATTTAGGTTATTTTATTTGAGAAACACGTTAGATTTTATACAGAGCTTTCTGAAACACCCTGTATATTCCGTATTAATTACCAGAGTAGTTTTATCACACAAAAAAACTGTTTCTGATGTTTTATTTGTTTTTATTTTTGTTTTGAATTTGTCTACTGACTATACGTATACAAATATATTATTCATTGTATAATTTTAAGAAATTTGTATATATTTGTTATTTGTTGGGGTGGACTACACAGAACTTCAACGATTTTAACAATACTTTCAGATACATTTTCGATGGAACAAACAAAACAAATATAAAAGTTTCATTTTTTTTTAAATAATCTGAAGAATCTCAGTATTTTTAGTTAGACCGAACAATGTATCTGTCAAGTATATTTGCACCACTCATCAAACTTTTACACGCGCTTTTTCGAACAAAATATTTTATAAAACGCTTTTCAAACTTAGGATTAATAAAACTAAAATTTTAAAGCTTTTCACATGATTCTGATTGGTCCGCCCATGTTCTTCTTCTAGCTCTTAGATTTTTAACCCCTAACCGTGTATTTTGACACTACATATAAAATATTTTTAAACTAAAATAGATCTGTCTAAGTGTTAGGACAAAAGACGAGATCTTGGTTTTAAGAAAATAAAAATATATTAATGTTTCTTGTTATTATTGTGAATATTCTATAAAGGGTAGTGGACGATAGATGTCATAAATGTCAAATTTATTAGCATTAAACTAATATTAAAAATAAAATTTACAATTTTTAATTTTTTTGGGTATATACAGTATGACCAAAGAGAATTATTGATATAAACAATCATTCTTTATAGTTTTGTGCAACTTATTAGATTGTGTATACAGGGTCTTAACAAATAAGTGCAAAAAATCGTTTATTGGTTTTTAAAAAATAAGTAAATGTATTCTAAATAATTTTCAAATATCTACATTAAAAAATGAAAAAAAAAATTCGGACGCACTGTACATAACCAAGAATTGTTAATTTTCGAAATTTGAATTATTTTTGAATGATTTTTTCGAAAAAAATAAATGCATCTATCGTCTGTCAATGTCATTTTCCATATGGTTATAAGGTGTGTTATATTATTTTTTATTTGTTTATAAGTTATATTATCGCCAATCAAGGCTTGTTGTATGGATAATTATCATGTACAGGGTGTGCAAAAAGTTTCCAACAAGTGGGAGATAAATATTATTGAGTTATCGAAAAAAAAATCTTTATGCCGAATCATTTTAACATGCTCAATGACAAAAGGACGGATTTTGAAATATGTCATGCGATAACTGTCATGATTGCAAAGTAAAAAAATCCTATTTAGGCATGCAAAAAGTCTGGTTAGGTGTCAAAAAATTTCGTAGAATATCAAAAAGAAAAGTTATTCATAATTAAATTTAACTTTTAATAAACAGAAACTTAAAGAAATATTTTTTTTGAAAAAAAAACGATATTTTTCGGTAAAACTGGTATGTAGACAGTTTTATAAAAAAAAATTTAAAAACAAACGCCTTCAAAAGCTTTATATTTTTTGATAGTCCTTGTATATTTATGAAATTAGGCACATAGAAGTACAATCAAATGTCCAACAATTTTTTCCTTTAACATTTTTTTTTTATATTTTAACGTCTAACTCCACTTTTTGCATATAAAAAACGATTTTTTTAATTCGCCGCCATGTTAGTTGTTACATGACATATCAAAATTCTTTTTTTTTATTATTGGACACCCTGATTTGATTCTGCATAAAAAAATTGATTACTCACTAAAAAGGCACATTTGTTGCTAACTATTTTGTTACACCCTGTAGAGAGAAAAAAGAAAAATATATATTTCCGAATGCATGCGATAGAGAACAAAAACATGCTTGTGTAAGTTAAACGTCCTAAGTACAAACCGGCGGGTTATATACCGTTTTTAACACATTATTAGGCCGAGTGATTGAGCATATATACAGAGTGAACCAAAAATAACAGATTTTTCTTGAAAATATTGTTTTTTAATGTTTAAGGTACACTAGTATTAAGGTGGCGGGATATAAGGCGTTAATAATTAAGGGCATATAATATTGTATATTTAAGATTATTATATTATTAATTAATTAATATTATCAACCTCTCTATATAAGCCAATACGAAAGACCTATTATTTTTACCACCCTGTATATTTTAATGTTACTAACGATTCTTTTGCATTTTCGAGCGACTGTGCAAACGATATAGATCAGTGAGGAGAAAATAAGTAAGTAATCTTTCAGTTTATTTTAGTCTTATTTATAATCAGCTATTTTTATACGTGAAAAAACACTATTAGAAAAAATTTCGTAATTTTTTTATGCAAAAAATAGGTAATTTCTATTACTAAACGAATAAAAGCGAATTAAAATATACTTATATATATTTTTTCACGAAACTTAGCACTTCTTTTTATATTTCCAAAGACGCTTATCTATCTATGAAAAAAAATAGTAGGTAGAGCAAGGGGGTTCTATGTCATTAATTGGAGACAAACTCAATTTTCGCTAATTTTGACAGTTTTTGGAAAAAATTTAACTGTTTTACATGTGTTTTAGCAGTTCTAGAGTTGAGCAATCGTTTTTTAATAACTGATTTAGACTACACTCAAGTATTTTAGATCGACTTAAGCACATGTCCAGCTAATGTTAGCAGATCTACGGCGGTTTAAATATGTTTAATCTCTTTCTATAGTAACTTCAAAGGAATTTTAGCAAATCTACTCTGTTTTTAAACTTCTTTAAATAGTTTCTGGGAATTTTTTGATATTCTGGATTGGTTTTAACACATTCTGGATTGGTTTTAACAAAATAGATCTGGAGCTATTTTAGTAATTTTAACCGGTTATACCCTTTCTAAAACGGTTTTATCAGGTTTTAGAACCTCAAAACTCATGCTTTGCCTATGTATCAGCGCTTTTGAGATAAAGGTAACAATTTTTACACTGCTTTAAGTGATTCTAGGCTATTTTTTGGTATTATAGACCAGATTTGGCGATTTTTGAGCCCACTTTAGCAATTCTAAACTCATTTTAGCGAGTCTAAAACAGTTTAAGCGGTTTTTAGTCCCTTGTTAGCAACTCTAAACAGCCAACAATCAATCATTTTTTATATTAATAGACCTACTTGATAATTAAACTATTTTAGCAGGTCTAAAATGGTTTAAATGGTTTAGCTAGCTTACTTAGTCACATAATAATTTTTCCAAATGGCTTATACATGTTATGACAGTTCCTTTTACCTAAATTAGCAGTTTTAAAACAATTTAAATAGCTTCTAAAGTGGTTTTAACAAAAAAAACATTACTTCTTAGGTTTGCTCCAGAGAAAAGCTGACGTAGAAACCTCATACTCGCACTACTAAATTTAGAATACACGCATATTAAGTAAGCAAAACTAACAAAAAAAAACAAGAATTACTGTTAATTTTATCTTACCAAAGTACCTAAATTGTTGTACAAACCCAAAGTCTAAAGCTCTTAATTTTTAAGATATAGATAGGATAAAAAATTGACTCGATGCCAAAAAACAAACGCAATGATATAGCTATTGGCTGTAGTTTTAGTTACCGAATTTAGCTGCAGAATGCAAAAGACTTTAGTAACATCGCAACGATCGATATGTAGTTGACAGAAAGCAAACAATATTATTATAGTTGATAGATGAACACATTTCTGTGAAATGTATCACAATATTATCGTTAACCTCTGAAAGTTGTTTGGAAGGCAACAAAATTGAAACCTTTAAAATACTGAGAGACTTTTAGAAATTGCTTTATTTAGATATTAATCTGAATTAAAATAACTTAAGTTGTATTTATATCAAACCTACCAATAGAGAGTTAAAGCACGGCCAAAAACGTATACTCATGCGCAATAAAATTACTTAATCTTTGCGTATCTTTACGTGTATCCCAAAAACAACGAGCCGAAGGAGCATCGATGTCACACGATTGATGCCGAACGTAGAAATTCAAAAATTCGATAAATTATAAGTTTGATCTCGAATCAATAGAATGAAATTATCAAATATAAGAGTACTTTACAAAAAAGAAGAATTACAAAATTACGATACTAACATTACGTCAAAATGCTTTAACTCTTGTTTATACGATAAGTGTCTGCGTTATGTCTCAAGAGATTGCGATAAATTTTGTGCCGTGCTTTAACTATCTAATATTTTTGTCGAAAATATAGTTTAAAATTAATTTTTATAATTTTTTTTGTTGCCTTTATTATTCAAAACAACTTCCGAGGCAGTCAGCTAGAAAATACCGATAAACAAAAATAATGACGCTATTTTGAAAATAAAACTAAAATAAAAAACGTATTATTTAGTTGATTAGTTAGTCAAGAATTTTATATGTGGCGCAAGGATTTAAAGTAACATATATATTCCGACATTATTTTTTTATCAAAAAGAAAAAGTATGTATACAAGTCAATTATCGTGGTTAATTTTAGATGACACACACACAGTGACAAGCTAAGAGTGAAACAGTAGAAAATCGGATGACCTTGATAAAATTAGTCGAATCTCACTTAACCAATAATAACGAACCGTTGCGTTGTGTTTAGACAAATGCAGGTGGAGCATTGCCAATGCTAATATATAACATTTTATATATTCCATTCCGATATACTTACTTATATATTCTAATGCAGTATTATGTATAGGTCTTGAGGTCATTAGATTATAGAACAAGTGCACTGTGACCGACAAAATTAGAAGTTTTTTAGGTAGTTTCTTATTTTAGCGAAATATTCTCGATACACTGGGTTGTCGTTTATATAATTTATACTAATAGTATTTCTTAAACTATGATAAATACAGAGAATTAAGTCTTTAAAAAGTAGTAAGAATTTGTCATAAGTACTAACAAACCATAACTTATTATTTTTTAAAATTACATAATGTATTAATGAATTCAAAACATTTTTGTTTAATAGTATTTAGAATTTAGTTCAGCAATTCTTTAAACATTTTAATTTAATGATAACATACGTAAAATAATATTTATTTTAACATTTTTTACTCAACTTAGTAAAATTTACACAGTACTTTTCACATTCATATTTTTGTACTTTTTTTGTTCTGCAATAAAATGTCATCTTCTAGTTGTTATATTTTACAATATTTTGTAGTGTATATTATACAAATGAACTCCCTGTGTACGTTTATGCGGTATGGTTCAAAAAAACTATTTCAAAGAAAGCGTCATCATATCTTTGAAAATTATGAAAAACTTTTGAATTTTAATTTTAAAAAGATTCTTATTTGTCTAACATGTTCTTTAAAGTAATGTTTTCTCATCTGAAAAATAATAATTAAGTTAGCTATTGACGTATAGCTCATCAATAAATGATTCTTTGAGCTATCATAAAGACTACGAGCACTTTCACACGAAGCCACTATCTCAACCACTTGTGTTTGACACCTGTATCCGCCACCAGTGGTTTATCACTGACACTGGTGGCTGGCAAAAATCACAAGACCAGATTAAATTGAAAAAATCTTGTAGATATATTTTAAAAATGGATGTCAAGTAACATTACCAACTGTTTTGTCAACAGCGACAATGAAGGAGACTAAAGAAAAAATATGGATAGACCCATTATTATCTGAGAAATATCAAGAACGTCTATTTTATGATTTTATCGCTACAAGTTTACTGCACCAAGTAATACATTCTCCCTTCAATTGCAGTTATAAAATCCCCAATATTGCAATCAAAACTTCCCTCCATAATTGATATATTTAAATAATAAACTAACTTTCCACGAGAATAATTGATACCAAACCACAACATAACGACACGATACAAAATGTGGCTGATGTGTACGCCTCAGGTCAAAACTATGTACTGCTAAAACTAAAAAGTGTCCAGTTGAGCTTGTGACCAGTTTAAGACACTAGACAGCGATTGCTACGGGACTAAAAACAGCGTGGTCCGTAGAGTGGTTTGTCTGTATTGTGGCGGACCCAATTGGCTTTATGTGAGTGTGCTCTGAGAAATATTATTTGATTCTTTTTATGGGAATTTAAAAATTAAATATTTTTTTGACAAAGTGGATATTTGAAAATTATGACAAGTTTATTTATTAGTATTTATTTATTGGATTTGATAGTTAATTTCAGACATAATGTATGTATTTTTTAAACGAATTTTGAATCGTATTTTAACAAGAGGTCAGTAGATATTTCGTTTGAATTTAACCAAGGGAGCAGTGCACTATTAGGTGAGTTATTTTAAGAAAGATGTGATTCATATTTAATATATTTAGTCATTATATTTGGCTGTCGGTGGTCGAACAGTAGCTAGTTTTTTTTAAATATGACGATACGTAACCGTCAACCGTCTGACGGTGAAAATGACCAAAGGTATATAAAATGTCAATACTATTGTCAATGCAGATTCTTCTCTTTGTTTATTTATTTATTGACCTTTGCAGAATCAATTTACTTCATGTTTTAAAAATTGTTTTTATGTCTTTTTGTAAAATATTTCTTTCTTTTTATTAAACATTTACAACTATAATATAATGAGTCAATACTGGAAACATACTTCAAAATTTAACAAATTGTTAAACTGCAATCACGAAGCAAATGATAAAATACGTGGAAAAATTACATATAGGAAAATCAGTTAAAGTTGGGGTACATGTCATCAAAATGTTTGACAAATGGACGTCGCAATGTTGTCATGTTTACTTTTTTTAGACGAGATAAGTTACTGATTCCGACTATCCAGTAGTTTTAGAATTTTATTACAATGAAAATTGTAGTTTTAACTAAATAAAATGCAAATTTTTAAATTTGTTTATAAAGAAAACTCAAGAAATAGAAAGAATTGAAATCAAGATGACAAATGCCAGATTAACCGTATCATTTGCCATGACTACCAACATAAAGCCTTTTTTATCGGCCAATTTGTTTACTTGATGCGACAGCGTGCTGTCTTTTTTACCCAGTATATAACATTATAAGAAAAAGGAAAAAGTGCACTCTAAGTTTCAAACGAATTTTTATTTATTAGAAATTTAGTTTGGTAATATCTCCGTCATTTTTGATGTCATGCATGACAGCTTTTATTGATTTCGTTATAAGTTATTTGGTTCAGCCCGTTTTAAGTACTACGTAATGAAAACTTAATTTTATACTAAGGTTCTGTATATTTTGTGTAAATCTTCTAAGCTTACTCTAAATAAATTTTTTTAACGAAAGGTTTTTTTGGGGAATATTAGTGGTTGCAAAGGGCTCTGTTAGTTTTGAGAATTTCTTTGATTCTGCAAAGGGCAATTGCCCTTCTAATAATCTTGTGTCAATGCAGAGCAATACGTAGATAGTTAAAAAGTATATAGGGTTTCGTTCGTGTATAATATTTTGATATCCTTGAATCTGTGTTATATTTGCATAGTGGTAGTAGGAGTTAAGATTAGAAAAAGACATAACGTAGTTGAGTCGGTCCGACAAAGTTTCATCATCATCAGTACTTCCATTTGAAGCGAAAAGAAAGTATTAAATAGAATTGTTCTGTTTGTTTTTTTTATTTCAAGGTATCTGTGTATTTAGTATTAACAATCCTATACCGTGGTATGCATCGGCTCAGGACATATATGAAATCCAATAAAAATTTTGTTTGTGTCGTTTATTGGCTACCCTATTGGTGTTAGAAAAAAAAATTATTATAACTTTTAAAGTTCTGGTTTAAATCAGGCGACTTATCAACTTGTGGCTCTTTCGCTGAACCGCTTATGAGTTATTCTCAAAATTACATCCTTAAAAAACTTAATTTGTACAGATGGATTCAAAGTTGACTGGAAGAGTTACAAAGTTGATAGGTAGCCTGATCTAATACAGTACTTCAAAATTTCATTAAAATTTTCTTCTAAAATCAATAGGTGAGACAATAAACGACATTCTTGAAATTTATATAGGATTTCCCCGGTATAATTTAATATTACTAATCCTTCAAAAAATTCTTAAAATTAAAAATGAAATAAAATTTAGAAAATATGTTGAAACCAAATTTTCCAAAAATGTCACTAATAAAAACCAAGCAGATATTTTGTTATGAAAAACAACGTCCATCTAAAGCCTACATAATAGTACCTAAAACAAGGTACTATCCAATCCGGCATACTTACTATTAATTAATCTAGAATTTTTGTTGATAGCTAGAGAAAAAATAATCCCGATGATCTCAAAGACTTAAGAAAATAGCTAGTTTGATTTTTGATACGTTAGTTAGAGAGTTATTTTAGCTAAAGGGCCTAAATTTTAAGGGAGAAAACAAAGAAACACGATGAGATCGGACCGATTCTTTCGCCGAAGCTTACAATCGCTAGAGAGCATGCGCACAAATGGCCACGAGTTACACAATCTACCCAGAAGGGATTAATAAATATATTAATTTTGTTGTAAAATAAAAAAATGCCGACATCAGAGATCTCAAGTAACAAAAGGTGTATCCCAGTATGTTAAATTATGCATGACCTTCCTTACAGAATGTCCCATTTTCGTGTGTTTTATGAGGTCTCTTGTTTATGAGTAGAGATGCAGAGATGCAGTTTTCACGTCACTTTGTTACTTTTTTATAAAACTAATGATGCTACACATAAATTATTCCTAGCCCTGTTAGTTCCTGAAGTAACGGGCCAAATTCGCCCTTCCATCTTCTACCTCCTTTGTAGCTTGGTTATGTTATAAGTTATCGAAAAGGTGAAAACTGAGTTTCCTAGAGTTTTTCACGTAGAATCCCGTGGTGTATCTAGTTTTTTACTGGGAATTATCATTTTCGAAATGGGACTCTCTGTACGTTATGTTTTATTTTATTTACCTTGAATATAATATCGTCTATTCTTGTTTTCATAAATATGGTTTAAATTAGGTAACCAAAACAATCGATTAATTTATTCGACGTCAAATTTTATTGGCTTTTCAAGCTAGTTTCCGTATATGAAATTATTGCTAAAAGTGCATCAAAAAATTTGATAGCATTAAAGAAATTTTATAGTGTAATACTAGCCTTACTCTGATTGAGGGCCTGTTATCTAAAAGCTGCTCAAATTCATTTACAGTACAGATTATTAAGAAAACGATAAGAAAACCAAAAGCATCTCTCTGGTTAAATTAAATTAAATATAATAACCCTCTTCTAAACTAGGTTGATTTAGGTTAATGTATTTTTTTACCTTATTGATGAAAATAAAAATCGACTATATTATATTTTTAGAAAGTTCATACCAAGGCAAATAAAATAAAATATAATATACAGGGCAATTTAGAAAAAATATAATGCTTGTTCCCAGCGAAATTCTAGTTACACTACTAAATTCTACGTAAAAAACTCTATCAACTCAGTCTTCTCCTTTTTGATAAGATATAACCAGATACAAAAAGAGTAAAAAAAATGCCTAACCAAACCAAACAAAAACAATTTTAAAATTTCTGAAACTAAGAACGCTAGAACAAATCTGTGTGTAGCGTCTTAAAGTTTCATAAAAAAAGTAGCACAGTAATGTTAAAAACGCATTTTAGTACCATTACTCATATACTAGAAATATGGTACACCCTGTACATCGCTATTTCTTTCGCATGCGATTTAGGAGTATAACAAAACATCTTTATATGGTTCTTTATTACGTTTCTTTATTACATTTCTCTGTTGGTCGGGCTATGAACCTCGTTCCGCAGCCGTAACTCGCTAACGTGGCCATAAAGTGCGTACCGTAGGTCCGTTTGTAAAGGGCAATACAGCCAGCTACATGCAAAGCGCCTAAAAGACGTAAAACCAACAACATATCAGCGGACAAACAACTCCTCGGCAGATAGTAGGAAGAATCACCTCAAAAATTACTCAATTACATGAAAGGGGGATCGCGTTTTGTATAAATTTCAGAGAATATGTCGCAGATAAGTTTTATATTTTCGAAAATTAAACCGTCTCTTTGAAGGGACTGGAGAGGTTTTTTTTAACAAACCAAATAAGCTCGGAACATGGGGATATAAAATATAAAAAAGGGTGGAAGTTCGTACAGCTGGACAAAAATTAAACCTTGACGTAGCTTATAATAAATTCTGTTTTATCTATAGAGTGATTCAGGGCAATGATATGTTATGGAGAACCGGTGATAGGATTTTTTGGAAAATTTGGATTTTTACATCAAAGCACCTGATCTATCTAAATAATTTTCAGCATTATTTTTAAAGTAATAGCATATTTGTTATTTTAAATGAAACACCTGGGATATTATTACATTTTTTCGGAACTACTTTCATATCTCATAATAGCAAAACATGGTCTTGAATAAGTTTTGACAAAATCATGAAATGAGCAAATTTAAAGTTGATATTTGGGTTATAAATTAAAGAATTTCATTACATTCCAATCTGTCCAAAGCAACCGATTTGATATTTACATATTATATTACATATAAATAAATAATTTATTTCCGGTATTATTTAACTGTTCAAATCTTCTGTATTTTCAATTTAAGCCTATGTATATTATTTAAAATACCGAAACACTAATAAAGTTACTTTTCAACAATATATTATATTCCTAAACTTAAATCTTTGAAGGTTTCTTTAGTGAAGCAATTCAAATGATAATAATTCTATTATAATTGCTTCATTTAAAGAAAATTCTATATCTAATCTATAACAAATATTCAAACTTTATAAGTTAAGTTTAGTTTAGTTAATTTTTTTTATTACACTTTACTTGTTAAATTTGTAAAATTATTGTTATAATAACGAAATTCTTGAAATGAAACTGTAATAATATAATTATTATTTTTCAAATAGGCTTTACTTTAAAAACGGATGGTTTAGGTATGGAAACAAGATATATCGTTGAAAAGCAATTTTATCAATCTTTTGAGTTATAAAAAAAAACGAAGATTTGAGCAATTTTATAACAAACGAAATTTTTTTATCTTCCTATGTAATATCCAATCGTTTGATTTCGACAGATCGAATATAACGACTTTCGTTAACCCATAAACCAGATTTCAGCTTTCAATATGCTGAATTCATAATTTAACCAGTGCTTATTCAAGATAATGTTTTTGTCAATTTTACACATATTTTATTTTTTATCTCTAAAACTGAGAGATAGATATAGGATAATGTAACAGAAACATTATGGGAAATGGAAGTAGTTTCCAAAAATGTAATAATATACAGGGTGTCCTGTTTAAAATACCAAAAATGCTACTGTTTTTAAAATGAAGCGGAACACTGCAATATTGAAAATAATTCAGATAGATGGAGCAAGCGTCTTTATGTATAAATCCAAATTTTCAAAAATATCTTACCCTCGGTTCTCCGGGACTAAGCTGCCATCACCGTGAGTCACCCTGTATATTATGTCGTGATTATGAAAGGAAAAATTTTAAATACAAATCTGATTATATAGTGTATTCGATTTTAATAATTTCAATTGTTGCTTTATTTGTAGACTGACAAATTATAATAAATTTTAAATAACTCAACTTAGACAACATTTTATTTCCTTTAAAAAACAATATATTTAGTTGGGAAGTACCATAGTTCAGTATACAAATAAAGCAGAAATTAAAAAAAAGTTTTCAGAAAAAAATTTCCGATCATATTCTCCAAAATTTACAATCAAAAAAATTAATTTTAAAAAAATTACTTTTTGTTTCGAAAAATATATTCTACGTTTGTTAAACAAGAGTTAAATGTCAATTTAGGTAAGCAAATTATTAGCAAAATATAAATGTTTAGATGAT
The DNA here is from genome assembly GCF_002938485.1 of Sitophilus oryzae. Classification (NCBI taxonomy): domain Eukaryota; kingdom Metazoa; phylum Arthropoda; class Insecta; order Coleoptera; family Curculionidae; genus Sitophilus; species Sitophilus oryzae. Next base: position 1,482,227 of record NW_022145683.1, on the reverse strand, counting down.
ATTCCAAAAAGAAAATATGTATAAAAAATGAGAGTACTTAAAATCCTTACTAATTTTAAAATAACTAATGAATTCTGCGAGCTTTTGATGTGATTCTTTTCATTTTATTTTTACTGTTTCGAAAAATATCAGACAGTTGAATGCCTCAATTTTACCACAGAATATATATGTTTATTCGATTGTCTGGTGTTTTTTTCGAAAAAAAATTATTAGTCCTTCTAGAGGCTAGTTGAATAAGATATTTAATACATAAAGAGTTATTATTTTGCAAAAAAATATCTCGACAATATTAAATTAACTGTTTGTGAGTTAGTTTTTTTCTTTGATTCGTTAAGAACTATATCGTGGGCCTTATACTATACACTGAAAATTTGTGCTGTCCATTTTCTTTTGTGAAACTTTTTTGTTTTCTCGAAGAGTACTAGAGGCGTAGTTTGATTCGATTTAGGGAGTTTTCAATAAATACTAACACAGAATACAAGAAAACTTGAAATAACTTGTTTCAAATATGTAGAAAAACTAAAATGTAGTAGTTATTGTAATTTGTCCATCAAACAGTCAATTTATCGAAGTAAGATTGGAGTTATATTACTCAGAAAGACTTAAAATATCCTGAAATATAAAGTAAATTCAACAATGAATTCTGAGAACTAAAATAACGTAAAAATATATCATGTGTTGCATCGTCGAACATTGTAAATCTCATTTAAATTTTTCAAATTTTGAATAAGTTTTTCCCATTTTATTATACAGAAAAATCCATTTGAAACTTTTTAAAGAACTCCTTAAAACGAAGCAAATGGTTCGTTTTGAATAATTTATGCGAATTCATTTTTGAGTTATAAGAGATACAAAAATGCTAATTTTTAAAATAATTTGCTCCTTGTCAAACAAATATAACAATCACAACTTATGTCACAATATGACAAATCTACTATGATTTTCTTCTGTCAAAAATATCCTAAATAATATATATTATAATAAGTTATATTATCTGTGAAAAGTTACAAAAAGCATACTGTAAACATAATAGAATCTTTAAAAAAATCAAATATATTTAATTCATAAGTAAACACACTGCTTCAAAAAAGAAAATTTATATATTAAACATTAACCAGTTCTCAAAATTAAGTACTTTGCTTCATTTTAAGGTGTTTCAAATAGTTTTTTCTGTTATATAAAATGTGGAAAATTAATTCATCATTTTTAAAATTTACATGGGTTTTTCTATGTTAAAGTGCGAATCGTATACAGCTAAGTTATGAAGAAAATTCAAGTGAACAGACTTTTAGTTTCAGAAGGTTTTAAGTCCGGTCGATCAAAACTACGCCCTCTACAAAGTATTATACAGGTCGTCCAAAACTTTAGATAGGTAAACAAAAATATGAGCATGGGCGTCCTGACTTCCTATTGATGTGCACCACCACCAATGGTGTGCGCATATACAATTATTGTGTTACTTTTTATATTATATATGTTGTTTTTTCTTTATATTTAAAACGGTGTTATTTTATTGAATGTATACAAGTTGTATATATTGATATTACGATATAATTGATATACATATATACTCTAATTTATACTAATGATTATAATTATAATAAAAATGAAGTAGCTGATATAAAAGTATATTGTGGTCGGGTGGTGCCGATTTGTGTATTACCACCGCCCCGTGTCCCTGTGTTTGCAAACCCCATCCATTCCTCCATACTTACACCATGTTACAAATTTAAAGCCAATTATATACGATGCTTGCGCTAGAATGCTTGAGGAACTATCCCTGTGTATGAAATTTGTAATTTCTTAAGCATTTTAGCACAAACTCTTGTTTGTTCCATCCAGTTTTTTATAATTCCTTTATTCAAGTCTATTCAAATCTGCTCTTTTCATAAATTCTGTTACATTTCTTAGGAGATAAGGATATCACGTTAAACTAAGATAAATTTTTAACCTTAAAAAACATATTTACGAAGTAGCATTTTGATAATAAGAAATAGTTTATTAATATTAATTAAGTGGTGTAAGTAAGGTCTCGATGTTTAAAAAAATATTTCATTGTATAGCCATTTAAAAGGCTTGTATATGCAATATCAAATGAGCAATAACCATATTCCTTCTGTGGACGCTTTTAACTTTTAAAAATTAAGAATTATATAATTAATATTAAACAAGTTATAATGTAAGTAATTTTAACGATGAAGAATTTTACACAATATATAAACACGGATGCGAATGGTGTGATTTTGAAACAAAAACAGAATACATAGAGAAAGCAAAATTGCTGAAAAAAATCTAGATCCGACTGTACAGCTAGGAGTTTGTAAAATATAAGAAAATTTGTTGTTCTGGCCATGTGTGTGGACTAGGACTCTTAAGGCTAATAATTTAAAGAAGGCCCAGTTTAAGGGTTCTTATGTATATCTTATAACAGTGCGTTCTACAATGTACATACATATTATTATTATTATTACAATTATGACATGAGGTTCACAACGTGCCGTGTGTAAGTGGGAATTAAAATATAATATGGACATTGTTCAAAATATACTTTGGTTTTTTATTTACCTTGTTACCCTCCCTATCCCTCAAAAAGAACAAAGAGGCAAAAAAAAGAATAGCGAAAGCGAAAAAAGATAATAAATAATCAAATTCAGTTTAATTACTACAGAAAAAATTCTACATAATAATTTACAAAATCATGAATATAATGTCACATGAAAAGAGGCAACAAAAACGTCAGAAAGAAAAATAAATAAAAAAAACAATATACTAAAAAATAAAAATACAAAATACTTATGAAAAAAAAAAATAAAAAATCCTCATAGTTTGATAAACCATGAGCGTTAGAAATTCTGTTATATTTGTGTTGAAAAAATAAAGATTACTTGTTTTTTTCAATTCCCAAAAAGAAAAAATAAGCTAATAACAGATAAATTGGTTGACATTAAAATATAATTGTTTACAAGGTTATGATTAAAAAATAACATAAAAAAGAAATACAAAAAAAAATCTATAAAGAAAATAACAATAATAATATAGACTAAATTCCGAAACTAAAAAAATGAAAAAATAAGTATCGTATTACCGAAGTCAATTGGAAGTAATGGGACTCTTAATTCGTTTGTGCAGACGCTGCCAACAAAGGCGCCGACAAAGACAGTCCCAATCTATTCCAACTGACTTCAGAAGAACTATACATTTTTTTTAAATAATTAAGTACTTAAAGATATTAAACCTTGATTATCAATAATTTTGTTATATTTTGTAGGAAATAAAAATATAATTTTTATTTCCTTTTTTAATAACATTTTGATAATACGGGATAGTTTTTAAAAAATAAGACAACGGTAGTGAGTGACATAGTTAAGAATGAAGTCTCGAAAAAAGAATTGCCAGTAAAAGTCCTGTAAAGAAAAACCACACAGAAAAAAAAATAAATATAAAAATTGACAATTACTAACTTGATCCGAACGAAAACGCTTAAAATATTGACTATATTTTTAGTTTTTACTCGTTTTTAATTATTATATTATACAGAAGATTTTTTCAAGAAATAAACTCGCCAAAAAGAGGTGTAGACATTATTTAAAATTTTCACGTGATGTAACTATCACAATAGTGTAATTATACCATTATAATGATACCATAAACTTGAAAAACAGTATTTTTCCATTTTTAACGGTCTTTGGCAAAAAAGAGATATTTTAACGTTTTTAAGTACCTGTTTTAGTAAAGAAACACGAAGAAAACCCAACTAAAACATTACATATACGTGAATAAGCCGTTCTACGTGAAAAAACTCCCTTGCCTTTACGACAGCATTAAATAAACATATTAAAAAAGGAAAAAGTCGCGAAAATCGTAAAATAAAAAGCGGTGCTTTGACGGAAACGCACACACACACATACACTTTAAAAAAGGGGGAGCCGACGTTTTTGCTCGCGGCCATTGTTTTTCCGGTAACTGGCTTCCCCCCATAAACCCGACTCCAAGCACCCTCGATCATGTTTACTACATAGATACAGTTATGGTATAATGAATTGTATTACTACTTGTACATTGTAGATGACTGGTCAAACTGAGCTCATCAATACAATTCATAGGCCAAGAATTTCTTCGGCGGAGAGCAGTCACAAGATTGAGGCGGAGTGCAGTCACGGGATTGTCTAAAATAGTGGAGAAAATCACAAGGGTGGTGAACATAGTTGAACATTTGCCAAAATACGCGACAGACCTAATAAGTAAAAAGACTATCAAAGCTGTAGTGGGTCTAGTGACAGGGCATCTTGTCAATCGGTGCAGAATTTGTCAATATGAAAATAAAACGACAGAAAACATTTTACGTCGGTGAGACAGCCTGGCAAATGTACGATTCTTTGAACTAGACAATAATAGATCATTGACAATGTGCTATACGGAGGGTTCAGAATCCAAGCTTCTACAGGTTTTGAAAACAACTAGAGCTGGAACAATTGACTGGAGCATGTTACCTAAGGATCACAAAAGGGCCACAATATACCTGAAAAAGTCGTTGAAGTGAAACAGCCAGATAGCCATCTCAAAAATTCTAATTTAACTATACATTGTCAAAATTTTAAACGCGACTATAGTTTTAAATTAAATAAATCCTTCTTGAACTAATGTTGCCTTTAATTATTTAACACAATTTGAAAAAAAATCCTAGATAGAAAAACAGATAGGAGGATGCGGATTGCACAAACCTGTTCCCCATTTTTGTCAAACGAGATGCTGTGAACAAGATTTTCATAGCCCTCTTCGTTTCTCAGCTACGGGGTCTTATTGAAAATTTTGTTATTTGGGACAGCCTACAGTGGTTCCCCTTAATTAGCTGCGCTGTCATAACTGTTAGATATCTAGATATAGCTTGACTGCACCATTTTTAATAGAAATTGATAACAAATGCTAAATAAATGTATATAAAAAACTTAATGTAATATGTATTAAAAAAATTGGGCCCATTTCGTGTGATTTGCATTTTTAAATTCTAACTATTCGTATACAGATTATGTTTGCACATAATATGTACATGTTTTTTTCATATTGAAGAGGTCAAATTTATTTTAAATGTTGAAAAAAATAAAAGAGACAGTTGTTTCATTTTATAAATAAATTTTTATTGTCAATTGATATACAATGTGTCCACGAAATAAATTGACACGAAGAGGAAAAAATAAGTTATTTGTATTTTAAGACAAAAAGTCAATTTTTAACCACCCGGTATAAGATCCGGTGGCAATTCGCAGCAGCCAGTGGCAATATACTTTAAGCACCAAGTATTATCATGCCGTTTAAGAGGATTTGAACGGGAAAGTAGTTAAAAGTCTATAAGTTACTCTTTAGAGTAACAAGCAAAAATGTAAAAATACTCTTTTTGTTGCCTTCAAATAAATTGCCATAAACTAATATTACTTGGGTTTAATTTAGTGCAAAAAAGAAAAAAACAGTTCTTTTTACCTTCTTTTCGAACGTCCATTACAGAAAAGGCAACAGCTTTTATCAGTTTTAATAAAATAAATAATTAATTGGCGTTATCTGAAAACTGTTTATGTCAGCTTGATACCAGTAGCAAAAATGTGACATATCTATTAAAAAAAAGCGCTACACTAGGCTTACTTGATTTTGTTATTTATTATGTATCGTTTACAGGGGAATATAAGAATAGTATTAGAAACAGTTTCATGCAAACATTTTGAAATTAATATTTTTGAGTAATGCCCAACTGGGAACCACTGTGCAGCCCCCGTATCTCCGTTATTGTGAGTGATAATATCATCGATATTATCGAGAAGGTGAAAACTGATTCTTGTAGAACAGAATACAGTGGCGTAGTCTGTTTTTCTTTGAAATTTTTATTTTGAAAATATGAACTAAAGTTATGTTTTTTCAAATGAAACACCTAGTATATTTTTAAATCATATAATCCGTCTTGCTTTGAGCTTCTCAAAAATATCAGTCAATATTTATTTTTATTATTTACTGCAATATTTAAAATATATCATTTTTTTATTAGTTGGCCGTGATAAATAACAAAAAAATCAAAATTGTGTTTACTAAAATAGTCATACACATAATATTAAAATTTTATTTGGGATTGTTATATTTTACTTTTGAACTGTTACCACTGAATCTCTGAATATATTTTTATAACAAAATTTATTTTTTTTTTATAACGGGATGTGTTTGCAAATAAGCAAAAGCTTGCATTATTAAAGCATTTTCCAGGTGTTCGACATTGTTGTAGTTGCTACGATATATATTTCATATTTCAAAAATCCCTAAAATCAGAAATCGAGAACGGACAAATCCGGGAATCAGGGAGGCTACCATATGGGTCCATTGGTACCAATTCATTGATTTGAGAACTAATAATTTAACAAAATTCTAATATTTTTAAAGTTGTGAGGGGAGCCCAATCTTGCTGAAAGTATATTTCACCTAAATTATCTAAAGGAATATCTAAAAATTCCGATACGATAGCTTCCAGGATTTACGAATAGCGGTAATCCTGATATGAGTAAAAATGATCTATTAATAAAAACTTTAAATATTGCAGTAAATAGAGGAAATTAATTTAGGATGTTCCATTGTGTTCCATTTGAAAAAACATAACTTTAATTCATATTTTCAAAAATATTTTTTTCGTAGAAAAACAGACTACGCGATTGTATTCTATATTGAAATCTACAAGAATCAGTTTTTATCTTCTCGATACCTTTCACAATAACGAAGATAGAGGGGTTGTCCCAAACTGCAAAATTTTCAAGAAGGCCCTCTAGTTCAGAAATGAAAAAGGCTACGAAAAATTGGTTTACAGCATCTTTCGTTTTAATAACCGACACTAATAACGGAGATACCGTATCATTTCAATCAAAATGGAACACACTGTACAGTAATTCTCGATGACATAATGCTTTAACTATAATAACTACGAGTAGCTCTAGTCTAAATGACACATAAAATAGAGTGTACATAAAAGTCTGTTAGAAACAGAGTTGGAAACATACAACCATATCTACGAAAGTATTACAGTCTATGCTAACGACCCTTTTTTGCCTGAATTTTATCTTTGCTCCGGCATTTCGGGAAGGGTAGCAGATAGAAATGCCTGCGGGGGCGGCGGCGGCGGCCGATTTATACCTACGCGTTCGCACGATAATCTCCACTTCCTGTCCGTTCGGCCGGAAGTGCGCCACCATTGCCGGCAGCGCCAGCGCCACCTAGGACCGCGCTTAATATATTTCGGGGTCGTGCCCTCTCTCTGCCGATTTAATTAGCGCCGAAAATGGGTCGTTTACATCAAAAACGAGCACCGCCGTTTGCTGACGTAACCGCCTGTATACAGGGTCCCGCAATAGTGCGTCGGGCATCTGTAGCTTCTAGAATAAAAAAATTGGAAATTTTGTTTAAATGCAAACCTAAAGTATGTTCTAGGATATATTTCAGGAAAATATTTTAACTTCTATAAGGTGGCTCAAAAAAGTGTGAGTGATCACTTTACATAATCCTAAGATATGAGTAAATATATTTCGATAGTTTCAGAGACATTAATAAATAAATAAAAAATAATATATTTTTTTCAACCTTTCTTAAAAAAATTATTAAAAATACAAGAATGGTTCCGAAATCAAAACTAGATTAGGTATTTACTTTAGATGGTCTGTACTTACTTTGCTATAAATATGATAATCGTAAATCATACAGGATGTTTAAGGATTGGATTATGAAGGATTAACGAAGGTTCCGAGGAAACGATTGCGGATCCTATACAAAGACGAACAGCGATATATGAGATGTAAGTTTTTCTTCTTTCTAGTCATTGTAGCTTCGGAGAACTTTGTCTGAAAGGAATGTTCATTATAGCGGCATGTTCACCGATTGACCAGTGTGCCGTATACTGGGTAGTCCGAACTGTATTCCGGAAACTTTGCCAGCATATTCTACAGATAAAAATAAGTAAAAAAATGATGTATAAATGTATGTCCTAAAAGCTTCGATTCAGAGATACAGGGTGTAGAAGTTTCATTTTTATTTCGTTTTTTTTTCCAAATAATTTCTGAACTAATATCGATATTTGGATGAAAATTGCTGTCTGGGTGTTTTTTCACATCAAAACTTTGATATCAATAATAATTTATAGGGGGCGCCTCCTACACGTGTTTAACTCTTTAGAAGAGTAATAACTTTTAATTATAAGCTCCTGCGATTTCCTATATAATTTTTTTCCTTGAATTTTTTCAATATTTCAGTAGTTATTCTGCTATTTGAGGCGGAGACTAGATTTTTCTCCGAAAAAACAAATCAGAGATCATTAAAATCGGTCTAGTCATTCTTACGTTATATATAGTGTAACCAATTCGACTGTTTTCTGTATTTAGATTAAGGTCCGACCAAGATCTCGGTCTCGGTCTCGGTTACATTCATTCTCGGCTAAAAATCAGGCCGAGATTATCGGCCACGGCCGAGACTGCTCACGATTAGTAGTGGGAACTATCGAATGAATACTATCGAAACATTCGATAGTTGCAATTCATTCGAATAATTCGATAGCTAGTAAAAAAACATTCGTTGAAAACTATTCGAATAAAAATTATCGAATAGATGCGTCATTTGCCTTGAAATATTGTATTCTAGTAATTCGGCAGCAAAAACCATTCATTTATAAAATTCATTCATTTATGAAATTCATTTATTCGTCAGGATCGATTATAATAAAATATTAACTGGATTTTAGTTGTCGCCCGGCGACGTAGGTTTCTTTCCGAGAAACCCGAGAGCGGTCGGTTGCAATGCTATGAAAGAAGCCGGCATCTTTGATTTTTTGCGGATAGATAAGGACATATTTTTTTTTTTATTGAGGTGCTAGTATTTACACAGAAAATACATTATGAAGGGCGCTGTTGCCATATATTCGTATTAGTTGATATTAGCAAAGAATATTATTGTTTGGCTTTAGTTAGTTAGGGATAGTATGTCTATATATTTTGCATTTTTTTTATTAATATTCTATTGTTACACTACAATAATACTTGTTATTTTGGATGTAGGAAAATGATTTTTAATGTTTTTAAGCAAAGACTGGTTTAATAAAAATAATAATAACAGTAATAATTTGTTATACCTATTAACAACAAAATTTAAAATAATTTAATATAAACATTTTTTTACGTAGTAGCAAAATATAAACAACAAATTAGATGTCAAAATTATTTATATTAGATCCTATTTAAAAATAATATAGTCTTTAAATTTTTTGGCAACGTTGGTTTATTAAATAATAATAATTACAGAACTAATTTGTTATATTAACAACAAACTTTAAAATCATGAAATATAAACATTTATTAATTTTCTAAGCATGCAGTGTAATGGAAGGAAAATATAAATAAAAATTAGAAATCAAAATTATTTATATTAGGTACTTTATATTACTATTTAAAAATAATATTTACTTTTACTGGCATTTACTTTAAAAAATAAATGAAATATTTCTTCGCATAAAAAAACTACATGTAAGAGAATTAGCATAAACAAAATACAAACATCGTTAACTTTTTTTTTAAATTGGCACGTGTAAAACTTTCAATTTATTTTTCACACCCCATAGTTTGAATTCGATAACCCCATTTACTTAACCACATTACTTAAATATGATTATTAAGTTCAACTAATTCATATTATTAAAACATCTAAAATACAAATATGTATTTTTAAAATTAATTGTAGTTCATCTCATCTCTCTTAAAAATTGCTACTTCTCAAAATTTTCCATTAAAAAATAGACCATATTAGTATACCATATAAAATAAAATAATTGAAAGATCGGGCTACGGAAAATCACACAAATTTTCGGAAAAATTTTGACACCTGCACACGCACACAATCGTCAATTAAAAAAAACTACTATTTTAGTATTTTAAATATTTTAATAAACGCAAAAATAGCACATTTATAAGGTGAAGTTATAAAAATTTGGAAGAACTAATAATGCACTGACGTACACAAAAATCCAACGAATACTAAATTTCATTTAGATTGCTCAACGATAACCATTTAGTTGCACGGCAAGGTTGTCACATATGCTTTAGTATACAAATGAATGAATGATTTTATTCGAATAAAACCATTCGATAGTTGAAATCATTCATTCAGTAACCATTCGATAGTCTAATTCATTCGATAGTTCCCATCGCTACTCACGATGGTCAAATTAACTTATTTTTGAGCGTATCGCTCCAGCCATCGATGCATGGATGAATGAAATACACGTCCGAATATGATCGTTGACGAAATCACGAAGGGGATGAAAGATGCTAGATGCTAGTGTCTTATTAATGTACGTTTTATAAATTTAACAGAATTGTGTTTTTATATGAATTACTCGTATATCCTACTAAAAAGTAAAATTTTTGTGTGTAATTATTCACCTCCATACAGAGTTCCGAAATCGGGAGCTTATAATTTTATAGTCTGCACGACCAACGAGCGTCTCTAGCAAACAACTATTTAGAAAGAATATGATAAAACACTGCATCATTTGAAAGGATGCAATGCTGAAAAATTACTGTTTTTCCAAACGTCACAAAACTATTAATTTTTGCGACGTGATTGACAATGTAAAAAAGTAATTTTAACGCCTAGGCAAACATAAATAACGTTTTTCATGCAGAAATTAACGTATTACATTATTATCAGATGATTTTCATATAAGAAACTAATAAATAAATATTGCGTCGTGTCTCGGACTAAAAATCCAGAATCGGTCGGATCTTAATTTAGACACTAAAACTTCTAAAAAGCGACCATCTTTTTAGAGCAATGTACATAACACACACAGTATCACACACAAATTCGACTAGTTTAAAATCTTCACCAAATCCATCATTCGCAAGCCAACATCTTTTTCCGGAACCAGGAAACCGCATAATAAATAATCAATCATATTCTAAAAACAAATCCTAACTAAAAGAAGTCGGGGGAATAAGAAAACAGAATTCGAAATCAGGTCTGTTCGACCGTACGAGACAACATCATATTTCGTAGAAAACAGCTCCGATTGCAGCGGTAGCAGCTTCCAAGCCGTTCCGCCAACGTAGCGTGAAAGATGAAAATTAGGGACGGGCAAAAGTATCGACATATTATTTGATAAAATATCTCACAATCCTTCACTCCATAAATTGATTTATTTTCAAAAGATGCTTTCACATTAAGAGGCATATGTAGAGTTGCACTTTTTCCTCTCATGTTATTGAGAATAGTTGGTGAAGTTTTGGAAAAACTGTCTTTGAACATATTCCCATAAAAACCGCAGATTAGATACATCAGGAACATTTAAGCATTCTATTAATTGATAAATGCATTCTGCGTTCACAAGTTTATAGAATCATCTCAATTATTTTTTCTGTGGGATAAGCTTCCATATTCGGTAAATTTCTGAGAATCTTCTTCGTTTCAACTGACACAAAATGATAACTAGTTGTTATAGTTCAAATAACTTGACAGCTACGTTGAAGTGACGTCGAGAATATCACAACCACCTAGATTTTGACACAACCACAAACATCTACTGACGCTATATCAAAAATAAAAATATCTAAGAAAATCTTTGTCTGAGGGGTAAGTAGCCTTAAAAGTATATTGAAGAGTCATAAATTCTCCATTGAATATCGTAATAATACCTGGTAGTTTCATTTAAAATAAAAGAATAACTTGGTTTTAAAAGTAACCAATGTTCAATATTAATTTTGTCACATCCTGTATAACTTTTCTGGTCATTTTTGAATTTGATATAAGGTACAATGCTGATCTTAACTACATATTACGCTATACCTTGTAGATTTCAATTTGGGTAGCTTTTATTAAAATTTAAAATTTCTTTTAGAAAATGCTAAATGGGTAGTCCGAACTGTATTCCGGAAACTTCGGCAGCATATTCTGCAGATAAAAATAAGTAAAAAAGTTCATATAAATGTATGTCCTAAAAATGCTTAGTTTCGGAGGAGATACAGGGTGTAGAAATTTCATTTTTATTTTTATTTTTTCCAAATAATTTATGAAGTAACTGCAATATTTGAATGAAAATTGGTGTCTGGGTCTTTTTTGACATAAGAAATTTGATTTTGATGTCAATATGACTCCTATTAGTAGGGGGCGCCACCTACGTGTGTTTTAACTGTTTTGAATAGTAATAACTTTTTGTCCGTACCTGTATAAAACTACTGAGTGAAAAAATATACATCACCGTGACTTTTTACATAAAAAATGTCTCTTGGTAACAATCGCTACGAGCAACCGTTCTCAAGATATTTAGAATGGAAATAGTCAATACATGTCATTATTGACAAAAAATAAACACGTTGAGTAGATAGTTATTTGACTGAAATAATAACTTTGGGATTTTTCTTTAATTAATCATAAATTTTTCTGCAAAAAAAATGATAATAAAACAGTTTCTATTGAAGTTTAGGTACAAAAACATTTCAAGTTTATGATTTCAGTCTAATAACTATTTAGTCAACATGTTTAATTTATGTCAATAATGACGGATATTGATAATTTCGATTTCAAATATCTTATGAACCATTATACGTAGCGATTTTTACTAAGATACCTCTTTTACGTAAAAAAAGTCGTGAATGTATATTTGTTTACTCAGGAGTTTTATACAGGTACGAACGAAAAGTTATTACTTTTCAAACCAGTTAAAAAATATGTAGGTGGCGCCCTCTACAAGTAGGAGTCACATTGACATCAAAATCAAATTTCTCATGTCAAAAAACTCCTAGACACCAATTTTCATCCAAATAATGAAGTTCCTTACTTAAATAAAAATGAAACTTCTACACCCTGTATCACCGAAACTAAGCATTTAAGGACATACATTTATACGAACTTTTTTACTTATTTTTATCTGCAGAATGTGCTGCCGAAGTTTCCGGAATACAGTTTAGACCACCCTGTATATCAAAACCTTTACATTTTAGTCATATAATGTCGCTCTTGGCTAATGAAACTCACTTTTATTTTTTAAATCAGAAAATCAATTAATATATAGGGTGTTCCATTATAAAAAACACAATTTTAATGTGTAACTTTTTTTAGGATATTCTGTAAATCCATATACCGTATGATCGAAAAAAAAACGGCGTCAACACAACAACAGTTTATATCTAAATATAAATATGGGATATAAGGGAAATGTCATCGATGTCCATTTCCAAGCCAACTGGACGCAGTTTTTTATTACACGGTATTTTTAAAAAGGTAACTTACATATACTCACAAAATTTCATTTTAATACAAACTGTCTTTCTCCCCGGAGAAGTTCACCCTGTATTTTTACCAAACAAAAACATAATAGTTTTAAAAAAACTAGTTGTTAATAATATATTATCACACAAGTGCATTCCAGGGCCATAGATCCGATATCTGAGCATCCGTTTTGTAGGAAAATACATCGCTGCATTGACGCATTATAGATTTCATTCTACCTCCGTTGCAGGTAAAACTTTTTTCGTTGCAAAATAAATCACACACAACTAACTGGGTCAGGAGAACTATTGGTGCCTCCAAACTTTCAAGTGGCTGCATTCGCCCCATCTTACCTATCCCTTGCTCCAAACACTTCTCCATCTCCCCCTCTGCTAGATCAAATAGGAGCCACTATTCGATTACTTATGCTGTTCTCAATCTGGCCCGTTGTTTTTAACTAGAGATGGTCAAAATTCAAGAAAACAATATCGATATTAAATGTATACTCTAAATAGTAGACTGTATGGGGCGTGAACTTAATAACCGCAATCTTATAGATCTATTGTGTCCTTTTTTGAGTTATAACTCATCATACAGTCTAAGGACTATGACAAAAGCCAGTATCTGAGATAGTTTTACAGAGATTAGTTCTCCGTCTCTCAAATGGTTCTCATTTCAGCGGAGTAAGTTCTAATGTTTTTCCATTTTCCCAACAAGATCTTCATTCGCTGTTGTTTCTTAGCTTCAATCTGTTTAGATGTTCATTGAGGAGATCCCCAGACAATCAGAAGATTGATTTTATTTAAATTTAAGGAAATTTCTGATTTTTCCTGATGAAGTCCTGAGAAATATCTTTGAGTGTCTTAGACTGTTGGAGGATTCCCATTTTCCCATTATCTGCATATTAAATTGCTTTCCACTTCGGAAGAAAAACCGTTCGGATCCAGTTAGTGGAGTGTTCGCTGCTTTTCTAGCTAAATTGTTTGCTTTTTCATTATCTTCTATCTCTTGGTAGGATGGCACCCAGAGTAGGAGGACTATTTTGTCTAGTTTGTTCAACCTCTCTAGGCATTTCTTGACTAACTTCGAATGGTTAATGAATTAATCGGTCTTAAGGGTGCTTGACTACTGGATAAGATGGATATTTATTGTTACCGATAGTTCCTATCGAGGCTCATGTCCAAGATAAGTTGTACTCCTCTTTCGATAGCGTAGGTTTTGGCCTACGTATACTCTGAAGATGATTTAAAAAAATTGTGTGTGCACTATGTGCGCATCTTTGAAGTGAAACTTCTTACTAACAGCTATTAAATTGAAGATTTTGAAGGATATATATTTTTTACGAATGTTTTTTATAAACTTCAAAAAAATAGAGCTAATATAAAACCGTATACTATTCTAGCTTTATAATTTTATAATGTTTTTTGTTTTAATTTTTATTACAAAACGATAATTCTATTATATCTGTGACCAAGGACTGTATATATTCTAAAGGACTGTTTGATCGCGTCAAATCGCCGCTGTCGTAGTCGCCGTGGAATGCTACGTCACGCGCTGACCAGCGCTTCACAGTGCGGCGGATGGTTATTCTAGCGGGACAAAATCTCAAGAGCAATATTTGGGACTTAAAATCTAAGAACGCAGCAAATGGTCTAATGTATAGCAACTATTATGATTATTGTTAGTTCCCAGTAATAATTAGTAAGCAGAAAGAAAAAATTCGTGTGTGTTTGAGAAGACTCGAAAGGAAACAATGTTTTTGTGACGTTTCGCGACTTTATTGTCGCTTCTTCAGACACCAAAACACATTAATCCATATTTTGCCTAAAATCGACATGAATGTTTTTAGGCAAAATATGGATAAATGTGTTTTGGTGCCCGAAGAAGCGACAATAAAGTCGCGAAACGTCGCAAAATCATATAGCAACTATATTGTTAAATTTATTAATTTATTAACAACTTAATTTATTAATAAATAAATACAAGATAATAAAACTATGATATTATTCGTACATGACACACTAAAACCATATTGTAAACAATTGCCAAATACATAAAATTATGATATCAGGTGAAATACTTACAAAAAACTCTTTAGCAGTTATTTTTTAATTACTTTGTAATCTTGTGACACCCTCTATATTTTATTTTAAAAAATTATATTTTATTTTAAAAATATTAATTAAGATAGATATTTTAATTTTAATTTTAACACTCGGTAATTGTAAATTCATATATAGTAAGTATCTAAGATAATTTTTTAAACTAAGTGCCTTTTGATGGAGTTGTTTTGTTTTTATACTATCCGATTGAAATAAAACTTTTTGGGCATTCACCTGTTAAGCTTGAACTCCCTGTGACTGTGACTACCTGTGTTGGTTGCTATTTATTCTTACAGTACACATTTTTTCGCTTATTTCTAACCAAACGCTTTTGTCCCGCTAGATTTATCTTCTAACGCACTGTACGCTCGTCCGTCAAATGCAAAAATAACTGTCACTGTCTTAAATCTTTAGCGCCAACTTCAACTCGGTCCCCAGATGACGTAAAAAACTGACAGTGCAGGAAGATAAGAATCGAACTATCCTTATCTCTATAGCAAATCTATAGTATCCTTGATCTCTGACTACTACAAACTGCTACTAACCAACAATTTGTTTTCTGTAGTCTGTGGTCTGTTTATGTTTAAATGTTTTGTTCACTATTCATGTTGGGGATTTATGTCACCAGTATTTCTTTTGCATAATCAAAATTGTCACTCTAAATTTTATATAACCAAATTGTAACTCTAAATCGCTGTCATTTTTAGACAGATGTCACTTGTCTTGTCATTATTCAATTCATTATTCGAATTCTCAGAATGTTGCTAACAAAAGTTTCATCTTAAAATAAAATTTTAATCAATCACAATTGTTTATCTCCATCATTTACCGGATTAATAATATATAAATTACACCTCAATTACAAACAATTCATTATTTATAGTGATTTACAGTAATCTTATATGTAATGTTTATGTTAAATAAATATGACAGTGTCCTCCAATAAAAATGCGAGTTACTAACTCTAAATTATAGTTCTGAGCTGGCAAATGCGCTAGTTGCTTTACCTAGGCAATAATTATTCAGAAGCTACAAACTTATCGATGAAAATATGCATGAAATGAAGGTTGGTACAGTATCAAGTTTATTATAGTGATTTATTTTATTTTTTTATTATAGTGATTTATTTATAGGTCATTACCCAAAATTGCCACAAGATTATTTTCATCCGGGTAGATTATCACTGGATAATGGGGTTAAATTATTTTGCAAAGGAGTAGATCTACCCCGAATGAGGTAGCTGTGACATCTCGCTAGCATTTGCGCCGTGTGTTGCCTTGAATTTTTACTCCCAACGCGCGTAAAAAGGTTTCACTACAAAAAATAAGTTTTGCTAAACACGACAACGTTTTATGTGAAAAAAATAATATGTAAGACAGATGCGAAAAAACTTTATTTTTTCAAAAATTATGTGAGATTGCGTTTTTTTTAAAATACGTATTAGTGTCCACGGAATATTGGGACACCCTGAAATGGAATTTTATATTAATTTTATTAATTATAAACCAAATTTACGGAATATCATTTCCTGTTTATTTCCAATAAATCTTTCTCCCGAATTTTTCTGAGAGAGAAGGAGAACGTTTCGACCCCTCTTCCTGGCGAAATTATCAGGCCCGGGCATAATTTCCGATTCGAAATTGGGCGAATGTGCAGGCCCCGATTAAATTAGGAACGGCCGCAGGTACGTTTCGGGCGACGTGACGCGCCCCCTTCGTCAGACAGGAAATTGTTTTTTTGATAAATGGAAGCGCAAATATTTTCGTTTCATTTCGATTCGGGACGTCAATAAATACGATATTTTATCAGTTCATTATTTCGAATTTATGGACTGGATGATACGGCGCAGAGAAATTTGTTTTATAGTTTTTGTGCTGTCGCGTTCAGAACGAGTAGCGTCACAGAGTTCGGGCAGCGTAAATAATAAATATTTTTATTGCTGTCAAATTCGGTGACATTTTCAAAATAGAATCTTTGTAACTAACGCGTTGTGCTCGTGTATTTTCGCTATTTTTAAACGTGTATTGTTTCGGGCTTTTTGACTTTTAAAATTTACTCGGTTGAGTTATAAACATATATATCATTTCATAAACAGACAAATATGCGTTTTGTTTATTTTTATTTGTATAAGCTTGACAGTACTAATAGCTTTTTCATACTTTTTGGGTTTATTATTCGCATATTCATGTTGAAAAATTAATACAGATTTTTTGATTATTTTTATCAAAAATATAGACTTGTCATAATTCCTACGTTTATCACTCGAATTTTCATTTAACGAAAATAAAATAGACGTTAAAATCTTAATGGCTTTATTTAGTGCAGCCAATTAAAATAAAGTATGCATAGATGAATAGCATTATGAAACCTAGACACTTAAAACCGCCATCATAGAGAAACAGCAGGTTGGTTAGGTTAGGTTGTAGTTAGTTGTTAGGTTGTTTTCGATAATTCCTATCCAAGATAAGTTGTACGCTTCTTTCGATAGCGTAGGTTTTAACCGATATAAACTCTGAAGGTGATTAAAAAAGTTACGTTTTGCTAAACACCACAACGTTTGATGTGAAAAAGTAATCTCTAGGTCAGATCCGGGAAAACTTTCTTTTTTCAAAAATTATGCGAGGTTCCGTTTTTTAAAAAATATGTAGTAGTGTCCACGGTATGTTGGGACACCCTGAAATGGAGTTTTATATTAATTTTATTAATTATAAACCGAGTTTACGGAATATCATTTCCTGTTTATTTCCAATAAATCTTTCTCCCGAATTTTTCTGAGAGAGAAGGAGAACGTTTCGACCCCTCTTCCTGGCGAAATTATCAGGCCCGGGCATAATTTCCGATTCGAAATTGGGCGAATGTGCAGGCCCCGATTAAATTAGGAACGGCCGCAGGTACGTTTCGGGCGACGTGACGCGCCCCCTTCGTCAGACAGGAAATTGTTTTTTTGATAAATGGAAGCGCGAATATTTTCGTTTCATTTCGATTCGGGACGTCAATAAATACGATATTTTATCAGTTCATTATTTCGAATTTATGGACTGGATGATACGGCGCAGAGAAATTTGTTTTATAGTTTTTGTGCTGTCGCGTTCAGAACGAGTAGCGTCACAGAGTTCGGACAGCGTAAATAATAAATATTTTTATTGCTGTCAAATTCGGTGACATTTTCAAAATAGAATCTTTGTAACTAACGCGTTGTGTTCGTGTATTTTCGCTATATTTAAACGTGTATTGTTTCGGGCTTTTTGACTTTTAAAATTCACTCGGTTGAGTTATAAACATATATATCATTTCATAAACACACAAATATGCGTTTTGTTTATTTTTATTTGTATAAGCTTGACAGGACTAATAGCTTTGTCATAATTTTTGGGTTTATGATTCGCATATTCATGCTAAAAATGTGCATTAATACAGAGTTTCTGATTATTTTTATTTAAAATATAGACTTGTCATAATTTCTACATTTCTGATTCGCATTTTCATATAAAAAAAGTAAAATAACCGTTAAAATATTAATGGTATTATTTAGTACAGCCAGTTAAAATAAAATACGCATAAATGATTAGCAACCAGGACACATAAAACCGACATCATACAAAAACTGCAAGCCACACAACGCAAAAAAATTGGGCAATGTACAGGGTGGTCGAAATTAGTCTGTTTTAACAGAGAAAACATATTTCCTGACTAGATAGAGCGAAACCGACATAGATGTCATGGGCTCGATTTTTGAGATACGTTTAATGGCGTAAACCGCTTGTTGATATTTTCACTGCCAACAGAGATACGGGGTATTTTTGAATTTTTTACCATTTTGAAAATTGCCCATAACTTTTTTATTTCGCGGAATGATAAAATTCTGTAAAAACGTTCTTAAGGCTCTTTTTTAAGTGCAATCCAGTGGCGTACTCAGTTTTTTTCTATGCTTGTTTTTTTTGTCAGAAATAATAAAAAATATTTTTTTTTTTAAATGGAAATCGTAGTTGGCTATGAACTTAAAAAAATTCTGGCGTTTAACCCTTTCCAACGGTTTTTTATTAATGAGTTGACGTATTTGATTAATTATTTTTTGTCACAATTTAATATTCTATATTATTATTTATCTGCATAATTAAAGACTTTTGAAACGGTAAATTAACATTCTATTATTAGTAGTAATAGTAATTATTAGTAATTGCAACTGAAATCGATACAATAAACAAAGAACAAAACTAAAAAAACGTATTTTTTGAATGACGAATATAGTTTTCTAAAAAAATGAAAGATGTTCAAATTGAGCACCTCCTTGTTGAATACACAATAAACATCTTTTGCGCACAGAGTTACAACGATTTATTAGGCGAACTGGTTAAATAAGTCCAAAAGCTTGCCTAGTAGCATTCTGTAATTCTTCTCTCGTCCCAATGGTTCTTCCCTTATATATACGGTCTTTTAATTTCCCCCATAAAAAAGTCGAAAGGAGTAAAATCACAGAACCTAGGAGGCCAAGATATGGGCCCCTTGTTCCAACCCAATTCTCTCTAAATTCTCCATTTAATAGTTCAGTGGTAACCCTAGCGTTTTAATTGTAATTAGTAATACTAATATAGAATGTTGATTTATCTTTTCAAAAGTTTTTAATTATGCAGATAAGTAATAATATAGAATATTAAATTGTGATAAAAAATAATTAGGCAACTAGGTCAACACAAAATCAAGGCCCGCTTCGATACAAAGATAAAAAGTCTAATATTTCTCTCATTCTTAGAAATAAATACACATAATTTTATATCGTTGAAAAGGGTTAAACGCCAGCATTTTTCTAAGTTCATACCCAACTATGATTTCCATTTAAAAAATTATATTTTTTATATTTCTGACAAAAAGAGCATGTATAGAAAAAAACTGACTACGCCACTGGATTGTGCTTAAAAAGTGCCTTAAGAACTTTTTAACAGAATTTTATTATTCCGCAAAATACAAAAGTTATGGGCAATTTTCCAAATGGCAAAAAAATCAAAAAGACCCCGTATCTCAGTTGGCAGTGAAAATATCAACAGGCGGTTTACGACATTAAATGTGTGTCAGAAATCGAGCCCATGACATCTATGTCGGTTTTGCTCTATCTAGTCAGGAAATAGGGTTTTTCTATTAAAACAGACCAATTTCGACCACCCTGTACATAAATTCCTCCTACTCTGGGTGCCAGCCCACCAAGGGACAGGAAGTAATAAAAAAGGAAACGATCTATCTAGAAAAGGGACGAACACTACACTACTAGACCAGAACCGTTCTGTTTCCCAAATGAAAACTGACATAAAGCAGAACCTGGAAGACTCCATCCGTAACCTGGAATGGAAACTCTCCAAAGGTCTAAAACACTCGAAGAAATTTTACGACCGAGAAAAATTTCCTAGATTTTAAAGAACCCAAAAAAGGTCCAGTGGTTCTCAAAAATTTAAGCAAAAAATATTTTTTTTTATTTTCAAAGTGACATAACTCGGTTATTTTGGACTCATTTGGAAAACGGTATAGGGAAAATATGTTTCTTTTATTGAGATCTACCAGCCCCGAAAATATTTGCACTTATTTAAGACTCGCCCTGCACATATGACAATGATGTTTACAATTTAAATAAGTCCAAAATTACTCGCTCACAAATAGTCCATTTTCTCAAATCCCTCTCCAAATCAAATATAACTCTACCTTTATTCCGGAAATGAATAAATAAGCGGAAATAAATGTAATGGAATTGTGTCAAGTAAGTTACGGCCGGATTTAGCTAGGCGAACCCGCTAAATTTTAAATGAACTATTTAGAAAATAACGTGTACGCCACCTAAAACGTCTAATTAATAATGGAGCACACTAATTAGCTAAAGCCCGTGTCTATTTTGACAGTAGTCTAAATATTTGAGGAGCGATGTTTGGATTATGAGAGCAAGTGAAATATTTAAAAGTGACGCGAGGCAGCGGCGAAATTGTCGACGTTGATTTTGCAATTTAATTTGCCAATTTATGACCGAATTTAATAGTGCATGAGGCAGTGATTCGATTGAGATATAGAAACGTCCGTGATTCGAGCGCGGGGTTTATTTATATTAATACTTCCATTATTTCTAATTGGAGCTAATAAATATAGGCCAGTAAGCGGGGGTTTTAGGGTCCGAATTCTGAACACCTGCACCGATTGACGTGAAATTTTAACAGTGAATAGAGATATATGTAAGAAACAAAAGTTACATAGTAGCAATGTGTGTTTTCACCCTGGGGGTGAGTACTACCCCTTCTCAGGGGTGGAAAATAAATCACCCATTTTAATTACAAAACTCAATAAAGGGATAAATTCTAAGCAAAAAATGTTCTATAACATTTTTTCAGAAAATTAATATTTTTCTAGTTATTCAGGATTGAAAATGTTGATTTTTCATCTAAAAACTGCATATTTTTTACCAATTTTTATAAATAACTTGAAAATCTTGCGTTTTATCGCAAAACTAATATAAAGCAAAAATGAAGCTTTTTGAATAGCTAAACGATCCATTTTTTGTTGATTACGGTTGTGATTACGGCTATTATTAGCCGAGTTATCATTTTGTAAACGTGATTTTTTATTTTTCGAAAACCAAATTGCAACCTTTGACCGTAAAATAATGGCGAAAGAACACATTTTTCGAAGAAAATGGATATGATCGTTTTTAAAGCGCTTGAAAAGGTCTTTTAAATGCTTTCTTAAAGAAGTTCGCAGCTCAAAAACTCGCGGAGTTATGGTAAAATTAATATGGTCACCTCATTATTTCGGAAAAAAATTAACTAAAATCATAAAAATAAAAACTAAGCGTAATACATGTACAGTTGGCTATATTTAGGTACTAACAATTGACTCTGAAGTTCCAGCGGTTTAGAATGCCTAAATTTGGAAAAAAGTTGAAAATAATGAAAAAAAAAATATTTTTTGTTTTTTAAAAAATTTTAATTTTTTTGAGATATCTCAAAAACTAAGCAAGATACGTAAAAAATGCAACTGAGGAAAATTGAAGGTCTTTTTGCAATATTTTTGCTCTCTTTCAATTTTTCTGTAGATCTCTTTATTTCGTAGATATTACGTTTTTTTAGTTTGACTTGCATGTAAGGACCACCTTCTTTTCTTATCTTTTGAGCACTTAAAATCCAAAAATCTCGTAATTTTCTACCAATTGATAGTTTTTATTTTTATGATTTTAGTCACAGATTTTGTTGTCAATTTTTTTCCGAAAAAATGGGGTGACCATTTCATTTTTTTCATAACTCCGCGAGTTTTTGAGCTACGAACTTGAAAAGACATTTAAGATGTCTTTTCAAGCACTTTAAAAACGGTCATATTCATTTTCTTCGAAAAATGTGTTCTTTCGCCATTATTTTACGGTAAAAGGTTGCAATTTAGTTTTCGAAAAATAAAGAATCAAGTTTACAGAGTGATAACTCGGCTATTACTACACCTACGGTAAACAACAAAAAATGAATCGATTCGTTATCCCAAAAGCTTCATTTTTGCTTTATATGAGTTTTGCGATAAAACGCAAGATTTTCGAGTTATTTATAAAAAAAATCAGAAAAATGTGCAGTTTTTAGATGAAAAATTAACATTTTCAATGCTAAATAACTCGGAAAATATTAATTTTCTGAAAAAATTTTATAGATTTTTTTTTGCTTAGAATTCATCCCTTTATTGATTTTTGTAATTAAAATGGGTGATTTATTTTTCACCCCCGAGAAGGAGTGGCATTCACCCCCAGGGTGAAACACACATCGCTACAATGTAACTTTTGTTTCTTACGTATATCTCTATTCACTGTTAAAATTTCACTTCCATCGGTGCGCGTGTCAAGAATGCGGAGGTAATACCCTATTTTTATCCTCGCTTACTGGCCTAATGAACATTGTCTATAATAAATATACAAAAATTCTGATAAAGAATCTAGTGGGCTGCTGTAATTTTTTTAGGAAAAAATCTAGTCGGCCGCTGTTACTTTTTAGGATGTTCCTAATATTATTTTATTTGACATTACTCTACTGCAATACGTTATTATCTAGATGATTATTATTATCGTTATTATCACTAGAATCTTAATCTAAAAATGTTTTTTGTCCTGACATGTAATGCTTTACATTTTATTTTTTAATTTCAAATCGGTGAGTTTTATCAAAAAAACACAAGAGATAAAAAAGTTTCTAAACAAACTGAACTATCCAAATTAATTTTTCTGCATGTGTTTGATAAGATTTTTCTTTAAATTTTGTTAACAAGAATTATAGGTGTACTTTATTTCAACCCCTCCACTCATTTTAAAAAAGTGAAAAAATTACCAGAAAGTGTGTTTTCATAACAGTAATGCTTCCATAAAATTTCTTTAGTCTATCTCTTTTCGTTTTCAAGATAAGAAATAAAAACATTATTTTTCCACCATCTTTGTACCGCGATATCTTCCTAATGGTTGACTTTTGACCCAACGTTTATAAAGCAAAACACCCTTTATTTTGAACAAGGAATCAGCCCTTGAAGTTTTTCGCATTTGTTTTGAAACACCCTGTATAGATGTAGATGTTTATGTGGCCGGCCGTAGCGGAAGCAGTTAGTGTGTCGATCTTGTAAAAGCCAGTATCTGAATAAAAACACTAAATCACCACAATACACCAAAACTATGCATCTAATTGCCTGTAATTTGAGACTTGTTTAATTAATTTTAGATTATTAAGATCTATACAATGTTCATTGTCAACAATATGTTCGGCAACGCAAGATTTATCCGGTCTACCATATCTTATCTGAGCTAAATGTTCTTTAAATCTAGCTAATATTGATCTTCTAGTTTGCCCAACATATTTCTGATTACAATCTTTACAAGAAATTTCATAAATACCCGACCTTTCCAGTGGAGGTGTTTTATCTTTTGGATTACCTAATAATTGTTGTAATTTATTATTAGCACTATACACAGTTTATAATTGACATTGTTAAAATCTGGATGATTTTTTTGGTGTTTTTGACACACATTCAGACACCATAGATAATTTTATTTCTAAGTTAAATAATCGTTTTCCTTCCATTAAATTTACGCATGAAATTGAGAACAACGACAGATTACCATTTCCAGATGTATTAGTTATTAGAAATACTAATAATTGCCTGGAATTTGATATCTATAGGAAAAATACGACCACACGCAGATATATTCCTAATGAATCACATCATAGTGTTGAACATAAAATGGCTAGTTTAAATTTCTTAGTTTCCCACTTTCCAACGAAAGATATGAAATAGAAAGAGATTACATTAGTAATGTAGCTGAGTGTAATGGATATTCTCCTTCACTAGTTGATAAATTAATTAGAAAACGTAAGTATAGGTTAATGATTTCTGAAAATTCGACTTTTCAAGTGGAGAAAGATACGTCTAAATATTTTTCGATACCGTTTGATAGAGAGTTATCCCGTGGTCTAAAAGGAATTTTTAAGAATGTCAATTATAAACTTGTGTTATATAAACAATTATTAGGTAATCCAAAGGATAAAACACCTCCACTGGAAAGGTCGGGTATTTATGAAATTTCTTGTAAAGATTGTAATCAGAAATATGTTGGGCAAACTAGAAGATCAATATTAACTAGATTTAAAGAACATTTAGCTCAGATAAGATATGGTAGACCGGATAAATCTTACGTTGCCGAACATATTGTTCATAAAGAACATTGTATAGATCTTAATAATTTAAAATTAATTAAACAAGTCTCAAATTACAGGCAATTAGATGCATATGAAAGCATCAGAATTAATAAATGTAAAGATAGTATGAACAGAGACAACGGTCCAATTCCTTCAAGTTCTTTTTCCCTACTACTCTAGTGGCGGAAATCTAACTGTTACGCTCAATTGGCTCTGACTCGGTTGGCTAGATTTTGCCACGCCCACTCGGTGCCCACTGAGCGAGTATATAAACGCTCAACTTGTAGATTGTACTTTAGTTTATAATCATCTGCTGATGATGCTAACATGCTTAGCGAAACGCGCGTCCAGTGTAAAAGTAAAAGTGTTTTGGTGTATTGTGGTGATTTAGTGTTTTTATTTTGCTGTGTAACACCAAAGGTTCCAACCCTCAACTGTAACCAGTATCTGAGATGGCTTTACAAAGACTAGTTCTTAGTACCAAACTAACTAATATCAGTCATACCAAACTAACAATGGTTTTAAACTGTTTTTATTCGATCATAAGGTATTATATTCCATTAAAAAGCATCTTTTATTTCTCGTTGATATGCTATTGGTTCTTTCATTATAATTTTTGCATTGTTACATTCTACTCTGTGCTCTTCGTCCCATGAATGCTGACAAATCTTAGATTTTCCAAAATCACCCTTTTTAAAATAAATTTTATGTTATTTAATTCGTACATTTAACTGTCTAGATATTTCATCAATATAAAATTTTATCACATTCACATGGTATTTAGTATTTATTCATTATATTATTTATTTAGTATTTATTCATTATGGTATTTAGTATCATTCTTTGTTTGATGTTCAGTGTTCATTAGTTTAGTATGGCTTAAATGGATCGAAATGTATTTCGTGTTTTGAACGATGTTTCTATGTTGTATCGCTATCTTATCATTCTTATTTTTTCTGAAACGCCTCGTATGGATAGAATTGAAAGTTGTATACAGGGTGTTTCAAAAAACATGTGCCATCTCTCGTGGCCATCTGCCTCTCGTGTGGAATCTTCCTCGCGCAAAAATAGGATTTATTTTTCATATCAACATAGGTCCGATTCTGCTTTGTTTCGTAGCTACAGGGTGTTAAAGTCTTAATAGTTTTTGCCCTGATCCAAGTCTAATAACAACTTTTATAAAATTTTAATAACTTGCGTAAGTTTTAAATAAGTACTCATCGATTCCTCATCAAAAAATATGAAAACAAGTTCCTAAAAACATGGTTATGAAAATGCATAGTTTTAGAGTTACATGATGTTAAAACGTTTTAAAATTAGGTTTTCTGTAATTATCTTAAATAGTATTATTTTTTAATTTGAAATTGCTGTAGGTTGGGCTAATAGTAATAGTAACTAACAGTAATAATATTTATTAATAAATTAGTTAAAATATATAATTTATTATTTTTTTTATTATTTTTATTTGATTAATTGTGATTAATAAAATTGCGTTTATCTCATCAAGGAGACTGAATTGGACAAATATCATGAGATAACTTTTAATTGGCATTAAACGGCCTACGCAATTTTGATATCAAAAGAAAAAAGTCAGTTGCGCACATATTTGGTGTTGCGTTATATACACGTCCCTGGTGAATATGTCGACACATTTTTTGCTTTAAAATATGTCACATTTACAGTAACTGTTACTCTCAAAATTTCATTCGAAACGCTAAAAGTACTTGGAAGAAAATTAAAATAATTCGAAAAAATGTTAAGACTTTAACACCCTGTAGCTACGAAACAAAGCAGAATCGGGCCTATGTTAATATAAAAAATAAATCTTATTTTTACGTGAGGAATCTCCCCAAGAGAGATGGCACATGTTTTTTGACAACACCGTGTATATTGTTGTATTGCTCTTCATTGTGTCTATTGTGTATCTATGGTTTATTTGTGATTTGTATTTCGTTTAATGTTTTGTCATATACAACTAGAAACTTGAAAAAATCTGTAACTTCGTTACATATAAAAAACAGAATTTTTTAAGGGACGTATGTTATTTAATCCAACGTTTCTAGAATATGAACCAAGCTTCCAAACGCTCTGGTCCATTTTCCGCGTCACATTCTCCATCATCACCGGATGCCGGTGTTTATGAAAATGTTCGATTTCTATTCGGACTGTCGCCCCGGAAAACGGCCAAAATGGGAAAATAATATAGTCTTCCGATGGAGGATATGAGCGGATGTAATTGACGGCTGTTATCGGGGTCCTCGCGCGTCTTCTCGCGCAGCTGTGCAGGCCATCATTTAATATTAGAACGTGTCTTGACGTATATCGCTTTATAAATCTTATATTCGTCGACAGACTCGAGGATAGATAGATATACGGTTATATTAAAGCTGCCGATATTCAAATGCGATCAGATTTTTCTTATATATTTTATATTGGGCTGTTTCTCTAACTTATAGTTTAAAATTGTTTTTATTTAGTTAAAAAATCAATTCTCAATTCTTATAAATTGTTCTAATTTTGTTTAAGGCTGGGTTTGTATCTTTTATTACTATATCCTACCGACTGTGCCAACTGTTATAATGCAATTAGTTTTTTCAATTTTCAATCTCTATTTAATTTCACCAGAGAGAGATGTGACTTATTTCAGATACAAGTATTTCAAATACAGATATAAGAAACAAAATAAGTATTTTTATCTTATATTTGAAATACTTTTTTTAATTTTATCTTGTATATTGTATTTACATAGATGAGATACATTTTTTTAGTATCTCAGTGTTTTAGAAATACTTAGTTTTCTAAAATACTTTTACTAATTATTACTTGTGCATATTCTTTACTTTACGACATCCAATCATAATATGAACCAAATGTAATATCCGTATTCGTGTGATAAAATATCCATAGATGAATAAAAAAAATGTCTATTTATTATTTAACATTAAACCTAAAATAGAATAAAATAAACATTCTAAAAATTACAACATTTTTATTCTTCTGTATCTATCTAGTATTAATGAATGGATTAAAGAAAAGCACCCATTTTATTCTTTAAAATTAAATGGCCAAAGTAATTTAAAAAGAACATGTCAAAGATCTTGTCCTGAATGAAACACGTAAAACGGTAAAATTAATCGGTATGAAAAACAAAAATTGGACACTGAACTATAATGGTGAATACGTAAAAAGAAAAACAAAACACCAAGCTTATTACATGTTTTCTGAGGCCTCTGATTCCTCTGTTGCCAGTAGCGACAACGAGGGATCTATTGGCAGTACCGCTAGTTAGAAAGACTGCAATGTTTAAGTAATAATGCAATTCTCAGATTTGCACGGTTCTTGTTCATAATTATTATTAATACAAACTTTAAAAATAAAAAAGTTTCTTTCAAAAAGTATTTTATTTTAATAAAAGTATTTAGAAAATACGTATTTTATATCTAGTAGGTATTTTAAATAGAAGTATCTTGTAACTTGTATTTCAAATATTTTTTATGAGGTATCTTGTACAGGGTGTCTAACTAGTTTTGATTTGTTTTATGCAAAAGTAACGAGGTTATCGAATTTTAAGTCGTAGACATTCGAGATGTACAGGGTGTCCCACTAAGAATAGCTCTCGACTCTATCTCGGAAAGTATTAGTCGACGGGTTTGCGGAAAAAATATTTATAATTAAAGAGACCATGAGAAATTGCTGGAAAATATTTTCAAATTTGTAGATCGGCCGCTAGAGGGCTACTGTATGCTGGGTTACTGTAACCGTGTTATAAAAATAATGTAATTAAGGCCTTATTTTTTCGTATCTATACTAATATATAAAATACTTAAGTGACTGACATACTGATTAATCACGATCCTGCTCAAACCACTCAACGTAAGAATCTCAATTTTGGCATACAGGTTGATTCTAGGGTGTAGAGGTTCGATAAGAAGGGATTTTTCGAAATTACAGTTCCAAGAGGGGAAACCACCCCTCAAATATTACAATATTTTTTATTTAAAAAACGGTCAAGTTTCCGAAAAAACGCTTAAACACGTATATTTTATTTTGTTTTTTTACATATTTTAAAATTTTTTAAAAATGTATACAGGGTGTTTCGAAAAATCTGTCATTGATTAATCACGATACTGCTTAAAGCTTGACGCAAAAGCTGATTTTTTGGAAAACAGATTGACTTTAGGTGTAGAGGTTCGATAAGAAGTGGATTTTTTTGAAACTCAGATTCTAAGGGGGTGAAACTATCCCTCAAATATTAAAAATATTTTTATTTAAAAACGGTGAGATTTTCGGAAGAACTCTTAAACACGTATATTTTTTTTTTTTGTTGTTTTACATATTTTAAGATTTTTATAAAATTTATACAGGGTGTTTCATAAAATATGACCACTGAGTAATCACGATTCTGCTTAAACTAATTGACGTTTTAAAGCTGATTTTTGGCAAACGGATTGACTGAGGGGTGTAGAGGTTCGATAAGGAGGGGTTTCTCGAATCTCAAATTCCAAGAGGGTGAAAACGCCCCTGAAATATTACAATATTTGTTATTCAAAAAACGGTTAGTCTTTCGGGAAAACGCTTGGACAAGCATAATTTATTTTTTTTACATATTTTGAAATTTTTTAAAAAATCATACAGGGTGTTCCAAAACGTTGGGTAATTTCTTAACCACGATTCTGCTTAAACTGCTTGACGTAAAAAGTTTATTTTTGGCAAACGGATTTTTCGAAAGTCAAATTCCAACGAGATGAAACTACCCCTCAAATATTACCAAGTTATATAATAATATCGCCATATTGTTTTTTCTCATGCTGACATAAATGTGAGAAAAAATTATCCAGTTTGTTTGTTAATGGAAATTCTTGCTTTGCTTTATCATCACCATTACAAATGATTAATTCGACGCGAACGAAGTCGCTGGTACACGCTAGTTTATTATAATTTTGCTAATAACTTTGGTTTGAAAAAAGATATCAAAATTCTATTCGAAAAGATTTCAACTAGATTCGCTGATTTTTTAAGATTTTATTACTCTTTACCACCAGCTAAAATTACATATACTATCGCATTTAATTTTTTGGGAAAAACAGGCTATGTTTGTTAAATTGTAAGACCGCGCCCCCTAGCGTCTACATTCAAAAGTTTATTATTATTGTTTATACAGTATAATATAGAGCAAGAAATGCTCTTTCAAACGAGCCCGAGTTTGTTGGATTCCGTTTATCCAGTCCGGAGTTATTAATATTTAAATAAAAACAGATCTAACCTTCCCCCACCACTTTATTTTGGCAGATAGGAGAAAACGGTTGTAACAAAAAATATTCAAAGTTTACTGAAGATTATGAAGCTGTTATTTATAGCACCAGTTATATAGGCTAAATTGTGTAAAAACTCAATTTTCGTATTTTATATAGCAGTTGCGCCCTCTAGCGGCCGTTCTACAAACTTAAAAATAATTTCCAGCAATTTCTCTTAGACTCTTTAGTTATTATATATATAACATTTTTTTTCGCAGGCCCTACGGCTAATACTTCCGAGATATAGCCGAGAGCTATTCTTAGTGGGACACCCTGTACATCTCGAATGTCTACGACTTAAAATTCGATAACCTCGTTACTTTTGCATAAAACAAATCAAAACTAGTTGCTAGTATTTATGATTTAAAATCTATTTATTCTACATAATTACAGTAAGTTTTTAAATACGCCCAAACTATGTATATATCTGAGTATTTTTTGAAAACTAAACCAATTCGCAGCGGTGCAATGTCGTGTTTGATATATTCCCTATTTTTTATTTTTTCCCTCGATTTATTCCAAACATTTATTTGTATAAAAGTTCGGAACGATACTCGTGGGGTTATCGGTGGACCGTAAAGTATGTTACCTCGCTGAATTGTATCAGCGGTATTTGTTCTAAATTATATTTTTTCCGTTTTGGATTTTCAATATTTATGGCTAAATAACGGTAACCATTTCCATTGGTCTCTTGGTCGCTGTTAAATAACAAACAAATTGCTGCCAGATAGGGTTTATAAATAAAACTCGTATTTTCTTATCGATGATTTTATTTTTGTTGATTTAAAGCTACAAGCTTTATTATAAAAATAATTCGAAAATATTAAATAAAAGGTTATAGTCACAAATATAAATATTTGTATATTTGGCATAGTCTATACTCTGTTTTTTTCTGTCATATACCCTGTTTTTTTTCTCAGGTAAGATTTCGACAGACGATGGCAGAAGAAAAGCAGATGACGTCCCATACCATAATCTATTTATTTTACTAAAAAAAGTTTCTAATAATTTTTAAGTTAAATATGGATGGGTTTAAATATAAATCCGTCATGCGTCGTCTCTTGTTGTTTTTAACCAGTTTTATTGGTTTATTTCAAAAATAACAGATCGTATTTCAATTTTATTGGTTTGACGGGACGATGAACGATAAACGGACGCCGATGTGTATGAACTCGCCTTTAGATTTTTGACGCTTGTCAGAGTCGTGCCAAATTATAGGTTATAATTTTGTGTCAACTTTTGTCAAATACCCTGCGTTTTGGAAGATGTGTCTTTTGAAGTCAAGTGGAGGAAAAATCGAGTGAAAATTAACTGTAGACCCAGAGCAAAATTTATGGTTAATACTCGCTGCCCAGGCAGAAAGTCTTAATGCACCAATAAAGTTACCATCAATAAAATCTCGAATATTGTAGAAGGACCATATTAAACACATACTAAAAACTGGAGTAGCTGTAAAATATCGACATCACACGATGGGTAAATAATGGATTTTAGTACTGCAGAAAAATAATGTCAAAAGGTACCGGTTTAAAAAAATTAAGATTAAAGTTAATTAATCAACCTTTAAGGTATAAAATTTGGTGTGTTATTAAAAAAAGTGTTATTATTCATAAAATAGTTTGTTTTATTTATGTTGTTTTATTTATTCCTGTGGAATATTACAACTTTGTATTTGTACATACGTTATATTGATAAATATAATCATAAATGCGGGAAGGTTCATAAAGCTTGAAAGTAAGAAATAGTTCTTTTCATATTTTTTTGGTATGTAGTGTCTTGTTCTTGTTTGTTTTGTATTGACACATACCGTTTTTTATTAAAATAACTCGATTACATTTTTTCAGTTTTTACTTTTATACAGTTTTTTTCACAATATTTTGAAGTAATCACTTGTCAGTCAAATTTTAAATATATTAATTGCCTGCTATGCGTTCCAGTTGTACCAACTTATTTCTTTGTAAAATAAAATAAACTACTTTGAAATTAAAACGACAGACACATCTATCACTGTCAAAGATCTTCTCGTTGGATAGACTATATAGTGAAATAATTAGATAATTTATGGAATGGCGAATATGTGCAAGATTAAGAATCATATTGTATGTGTCACAAACAAATCTCACAAATAATTTTTGACAATAAGCTTGGGCTTATTTTTGATTGAAAAGATGAGTTCTGTAACCTTTCAACATGCTGAATATTTTTAACAGCACAGACCACATATTTGGCGGGAACTGTACTAGACTTTAAACTGACAAAATTATCCGTTATAAAATCTGAACGTGTAGTATGAACAGATCGCTATCGATTTGGTCCTAAGATCTGAACTGTGCAATTTGGCATGCAGATCAAATCGTTGCGTGTACGGCCCTTTATTCTGATTTTAACAATACGTAATAATACCAAAGATTATTGGGACGCTCTATATAATAGTCAACATAAAAAAATCCATTTTATGTTATTTATAATAAAAAATGCAAGAACGCTATATCTATGTGAATTTAGTAAAAAGAAGCAAGAAAAATTGGTACAATTATTAGAATGCTTGCACAGTATAAATCACTTTGTATCTGATACAGCGATTTGGCTCTTTACAAGCACTTCAGACAGATTTATCCGTTTTATTTATGCTTTCGAAAATATATTTACTAGTTAATTTGAAATAAACAAGACACAAAAGAGTCATATTATAAAATACGTTTTATTTTAATATTCCTATTTAAAAAAAGCAGTTATGAATCAAATTTATTTTATTTTCAATGATCTATTTGTTTTAGACCCACTACAGCTTATCTAATATATATAAAATTCTCATCTCACAGTTCTAATTACCATACTCCTCCGAAACGGCTTTACCGATTTTGATAAAATTGTATATTCAGTAGGTCTGAGAATAGGTTGTTATCTATTTTTATACTCCTAAGTGATAAGGGTGGTCCACCCTAATTTTTTGTTATTTTTTGGACAATTTTTTTTATTTTTATTTTTTATGATGTGGCATTAAAAAATACATACAACCCTAAATTTTCACCTTTTTAACCTCAACCCTTATTTTTTAAAAGCGGTATTAGTAATTCAATAATTTTCAACCTCGTGAATAAAAGTGACTGTTGTGACTCTCCGATAAAAAAAATATTTATATGGCAAACAGCGTTTGCCGAGTCAGCTAGTCTATTTATATTTTTTATCTGAGGTTCTAACTATTATTTTTGACATAAATAGAATAAATAGTTAGACATTGCCCTAATACTATTAATAAATAAACAGGATGGTTTTTAAGAAAAGAAAAAATAAAGAATATCGATTTTTTATCATTGGTTTTTGAAGGAAACCAACGATATCTTATTACAAGCGTATACTAGACGTCAATTCGGATTTGAGTCGTATCGTGGCCTGGCGGAAAGTATAATTTTCCTCGAAAATTGAACTTATTCAACCCAGTGGCGGCACGTACTTTAATACTTTGGGGATTCACAACTTTAAAAAAAAAATATTTACTCTACTACGCCCAAAAAAAAATTTTTTGAGCCTAAAAAAATAAAACTTTCCGAATTTATTATTTTTGATAAGTAATTATCTAGCCAATATGCATAATTTTTGTCTTGGAAGACATGTATTGTTTATTTCGATTTCAAATATCTTGAGAACAGTAATCAGAATCGTAGCGATTTTTATCAAGAGACCTTTTTTCTGGAAAAAACGACGGAAATGTATATTTTTTCTTTCTTAGTATAATACAAGTACAGATAAAAACTTATTACTCTTCAAAACAGTGAAAAAATATTAAATATAGCGCCCCCTACCATTAGGAATCATACTGACAACGAAATCGAATTTCTCATATCGAAAAACATCCAGGCACCGATTTTCATCCAAATATCGACCTTAGATCAGAAATTATTTGGAAAAACTGCAATAAAAGTAAAACTGCTACCTGCTACATCCTGTATCTCCAAAACTAAGCATCTTAGGACATGAATTTATACGAACTTTTTACTTATTTTTATCTGCAGGATCTACAATCATGGCTTGAGTACAAAAACAAAACTTGCAGTGTACCGAGCAATTGTAATCCCCACATTGTTATATGGGAGTGAAACCTGGGTGCCGTACCGCCGACACATGAACGCATTAAACAAGTTGCAACAGAGACACCTAAGACAACTCTTAAGAATCCGGTGGTTCCACCATGTCTCAAACGTATCGGTCCTTGAAAAAGCGAACTGCGAGAGTATTGAAGTCATGGTTACAAAATCCCGCTTAAGATGGGCTGGTTATGTATACAGAATGAAAGAAAACCGCATACCAAAATCTCTACTTTACGGTGAGCTTGTAGACGGTAAGAGGAAGCCCGGTGGACAACTGAAAAGGTACAAGGACATTTTCCACGAAAATTTAAAGGGGCTTAACATGCAGAATGAGTGGGAAAAAGCAGCTCACAATAGAACTCAATGGAGAAGAGTTGTAAACTCAGTTAACAGCGACAACCAAAAAGTAAAGAGGCAACAAAGCAATGAGATTTTTGAATGTCCGGAGTGCGGTAGGCAGATAACATCACGTATCGGGCTTTTCAGTCACAGAAAAGCTCATGAAAGAAAACGCCTTGCGTGACCATCTTCTTTATGTGTGTCGAATACTCGTCAGCGAGTAGCGGCTGTATGTATGTATGTATGTATCTGCAGGATAAGTTGCCGAAGTTTCCCGATTAAAATTCGGACCACCCTGTATAATAAATAACTAGTATTCGACCGAAGAGTTGTTTCTGTCTCCCTTTGCACAGGCCTCGGGTTATATACCCACAGCTAAACAGTTCTCCAATATTGCATTAGATCATTAGGTGCATAGAGAAGAATTAGAATATTCTCGTATGTACGCCGCCATTCCAGTGGAACTCGATTGTTCTCGAACGTTCGGTGGGTCACTACGGTGTCTTTTCTTTAATGCGATATTAAGGTCATATGGGGGCTGGATATATTAGAACCTAACCTAACCAAAAACAAGAAATGTTCAGGAGAGCGTTTTTTTTTTAATTCATATTACGCATGAACTTTTATCGTTTTTCTCATTTTTAAACGCCTGTTTCTACGTGACCATTATCGATATTCCCATTTATTTAGGTACCAAAAGGTGTAGGTAGCTTTTTAAAATGAAAAATATTATGCATTAAAATCAAATTGACAAAAAAAAGACTTTCATTGTTTTTCCATGTGCTCTTCAATTGTTAAATCCTATGATATAGTCCTATTAAAAATACGGGACTATAGGGAAAGAGTCTGATAATCACCAGCCGGTTCAGTGCTCGCCTGTAAAATTAGTAAAATGGCGTTTATCAAATTTTTCCCCTGGACCCTTCAAATAGTGTTGTATTACATGCACACGTGGACTTATTGAAGACACGCCACTGGATCGAACTCAATCGAGGACCGAGCAGGCCCTTGTACTCACACGCGCAAATGAAAAATCACTGATAAATCGAAAAACGGGGGGCGCGAATATGTGCAGATTTTGTCATTTCTGACTCGAGTTCCATTCAGCAATGAACGATCGGTTAAATTGGAAAGAGCTGAGCACATACAGAGAGCGAAAAAAAGCAGAGAGCATATGGGAAACAAGCCCGATGATGAGAGTGGTGAAAAAAACTGATAAAATATTAAATTAGATTTGGGTGGGGTGCGTGTATGAAAAGGTACGGAGACCAGATGATGTATTTTTCATTCAGGGTTTTTAAAAAAAAAAGAGATGTTATAAATTATAAAATTGTCGGGATTGTTTGATACGATTAATTATAACTGAAAGCAGTTCAAAATGACATAATTTTAAATTTATTAATAATTAATTATCATACTGTGTATTCAAGTAAACAAAAATTAATTCTACAGTATTGTCGCGACCCTGGTTTGGAGGGTTGCTGCTAGGGACGTTTTAGGTATCGAAGATCATTAAAACAATATACAGGGTGGTCCGAATTGTATTCCGGAAACTTCGGCAGCATATTCTGCAAATAAAAATAAGTAAAAAAAATCGTATAAATGTATGTCCTAAAATGCTTAGTTTCGGAGATACAGGGTGAAGAAGTTTTATTTTTATTTCGACATTTTCGATAAAAATTGGTCTGGGAGTTTTTGATGTCAATATGACTCCTACTTGTAAAGGGCGCCACCTACATAATATTTTTTAACTGGTTTGAAAAGTAATAACTTTTTGTCCGTACTTGTATAAAACTACTGAGTAAAAAATATATATTTATGACGCTTTTTACGTAACAAAGGTTTTTTGGAAAAATCCAAACGAGTAATGGTTCTCGAGATATAAAAAAATCGAATCGAAACTATCAATACCTGTCATCATTGACATAAATTAAACATGTTGACTAAATACTGTAGACTGAAATCATAACTTTGAAATGTTTTTGTGCCAAAAGTTCAACAGAAACTATTCTATCGTCATTTTTTCGCAGAAAAATTGATGATTAATTTAAAAAAAAATAAAAATTTTCCAAATTTATAACTTCAGTTAAATAACTATCTACCCAGCGTGTTTATTTTTTTTTCAATAATGATACGTAAAAATATACGCAAATATCTTGAGAACGGTTGATCATAGCGATTTTTACCAAGAAATATTTTTTTCTTTATAGTGGGGTCGGATAGCTCTGAAAATCATAAAAATATTTCAGTTCTGGCGGCGAACTTGAATTTTTGGATATGGATAGTACATATACCAAGCATCAAAAAACGCCCCAGACCCCAAAATTTTGGAATCCCCCACCACTGGTATGACGTCATTAAAGCGGGGGATCAAAAAAACGGCTCTTAGGCATAGAAATACTATTTTTTTTTGTAAAAATCCATTTTAATTTTATTTCCTCTACTAAAATAATTTATATGAAAATATTTTCAACTGTTTTTAATTATATGGCGGCCATTTTGTTACATAAATGTCAAAATTTTGACATTTTTTCTGAAATTTCGAGTTTGATATCAATTTATAGGTTTTTGGGGTTAAAACATTTAGTGATGGTATTAAAATTTTATTTGGTGCCGGTGTCGTAGAGGTACAGGCTCTCGTCTACCAATCTCAAGGTGTGGGTTCGATTCCCACACCCGGCATTTCATCAGCCGACTATTTTTATTAAAATAAAAATAGTTTGGGTACCTAGGTCGACTCAGCCTTAAATGAGTACTTGGGATTCACAATCCTGAGGTAATAATAGGCGGTTGAAGCGTAGTGCTAGCCACATTACCTTCCTTGTACGAACGGCTCTAGTATAGCAAGCTGTACCTTGTTACTCCCAAGGCGTTAAACGCTATATACGGGAGCTATTATTATTATTAAAATTTTATTTGGATGAATCTGTAAAAAATATGATTTTTGACAAATCTTGAATTTTGTCGATCTATTTTTAAGTATCTAGTACCTACAGAGTGTATGGATATATTACTAACAGTACCTTTATGGCTGAATGATAAATTATTTCAAATGTATGTAAAGTCTGTCTCAGTATATCGTGTTGGCGTTTGACCTTATTGCTTTATTGCCTATTGTTATCGGGTGGATAATAATGGGACAACCTCGGGGACAACAATGTGGCCTCCACCCGATAACAATAGGCAATAAGGCAATAAGGTCAAACGCCAACACGATATACTTTGAGGCAGACTTTACAAAAGTATATATTTGTAATTTTTTATTACAGTTTTTTTTTGGTGTTGGGGCAGGGATGTATAAAAGAAAAATTTTGAGGGGTTGTTTGGGGTAGCATCTAGTTGTAGATGTATCGTATTA
This sequence comes from Sitophilus oryzae, assembly GCF_002938485.1. NCBI lineage: Eukaryota > Metazoa > Arthropoda > Insecta > Coleoptera > Curculionidae > Sitophilus > Sitophilus oryzae. The sequence goes on along the minus strand of NW_022145683.1, from coordinate 1,444,094 downwards.
AAATGTTAATATCATCACTAAATTTGTCGACTCCAAAAACCTATAAATTGATATCAAACACGAAATTTCAGATAAAATGTCAAAATTTTGACATTTATATAACAAGATGGCCGCCATATAATTAAAAACAGTTGAAAATATTTTTAAAAAAGTTGTTTTAGTATAAAAAAAACTAAAATGGGTTTTTACAAAGAAAAAAAAGTATTTATATGCCTAAAAAAGCCGTTATAGCAATATTGACGTTAAATAAAAATGAAACTTCTACACTCTGTATCTCCGAAACTAAGCATTTTAGGATATACATTTATACGAACTTTTTTATTTATTTTTATCTACAGAATATGCTACCGAAGTTTTCGGAATACAGTTTAAACCATCTTGTATACAGGGTCGCTAATATGTATGTGAACGGTCGATTATTAGCTAAAATATAAGAAGTACCGCAAAAAGGTAAATTTAAAAGTTATAGAGTTTAAAATATCTATTAGCAAGTAATAAATTTAAGTATGCAGGGCCTGTCATAAAGTCGTGGTATATCAAAGTTTTACTTTTTAAATGGAACCCCCTGTATATTATTGCATATTTCGGCTCTTCCTTGAATTCTAAGCAAAAATCGAGAAAAACACAATGTACCTCAAATCAACCGTTTCCGGTAAATTATATCAATTCTGGAAATTACAAAATTTTCCTTTAATATTTCAAAATTAAAACTTTATAATTCGGAAATTGTGGAATTTGCGTACATTAAGTGTACCTGCAGTTATGATTTAGTACCTATAGAAGCATATAGCTTCTATTAGCACTAACTTAAATAACTGACTTGGTTTTACATAAAATCTCAAAACTTTATGTATTGGAAGAACTGCTTTGCGAGACTTGGTATTTTTTACATCTTATGTTTTTAATGGGATTGAGTCCTCCACAAATAATTTAACTATAATATTATTAAAATAAATTAATTATTAATGAAACTCGGGCATTTTCTCCAAACCCGACCAATTTTTCAATTGCACAGAGACGTGTCCATTGTCCTCTGGGCTCCGAAATAAATTAGCCAGATGGATAATTTCCATGGTTTTTCCTCTCTCTGATTTTCGACGACAACGGGCAAGGTAAACACGCCATTGTCCGGAGAACAGACCGTATGGCTCCGTCCGCCCGGACAGTCGTTGCACAATTGACCGGCCAATGAAAGGAAAACATTCCGGAATTACGTTACTTCGCTACGCTCTAAAAGTCCGGGTAATTGTTGTTTTGTTCCGGCAGACAGTCTGGAATAGCTTGCTGCGTCACATGGTCAGTGGTGGATCTTCAGGTTATGCAGTATCACAAATACAACGGCGGAGCTTCCATTGATGCGAGTGATGCGTCGCATCCCGTCAAAATATTGTAATAGGACGAGGGGGGATTTTTTTTGGCGTTTTTTTATTGCCTCGTTCAATTTTGTTTTGTTTTGAGCTATTTCCAAAACGTGGCGATATCTGTACCGGAGGCAAAGGATTTTTTTTTCATAAATCTCAGTGAAATAAGTAAACCTAGACGTTTCTAAAATAGCTGTTGTTACGATAATATTTCGTTAATTAAATCTCGTTTTATGTTATACTGATATAGATTCCACAGAATTAATCTTTGAACACGCGTTTATTATATGTATAGTAGATATTTAGGACCAAAACTTTTCACTTTAAACTGCAGGAATATAATTAAAATATTTTTATGATTTAATTTTATTATAATGAATAAGTATATAAAATTGTATATGATATTATGTTTGTTTACGGCCTTAATTGATTAATATAACAGTAGTATTGCTTTATAAGTAATACTGAAACTGTAACATTATCAATATATCCGCTTGTGAAAATTATTAAGTGGCCCGATGTCAACAAAAAAATGGTCCGCGTACATTATTTAAAAGCAATGTCAAAAATCTCCAAACGATACTTTTATTAGCACCCAGGATGGTTTGATACAAATCCATACAACTAACATTTATTATGCAGGGGATTTAGACAATTAAATCTAGAAAAACAAAACCAAATTCGTACACTAAACTTTGCTACAGACAACAGTATAAATGTTACTTTACCATAACCAGAAATAATAAATAATAAGACGATTTCTTAAATAATTTTGTGTATGTTTTGTTCATAAGGCGCAATACCGTGGATTATAAGCCGATGGATTATAATGGTAGACCGTGGATTATAATGGTAGACCGCTAGTTAGTCACTGTTTTATATGTTTTTACTATATTGTAATTAATAATATTAGACAATGCTTAAAACTAAATATTCTTGTGTAACCTTCGAGGAATAGTCAATTTAATTTACCATCGCGGGGTAACTGTTTTTATCATGTTCATAGTGTTCATCAGTTTTTTTTATGTTTACTTAGTTTTCTAAAGCCAAAACAACGTTTGATCTTGATTGCCTCGTGCTATTTCACAAAATAACACGATAAATATAAGCCCGTCTAAAAACAAAAAAAAATTTCGAAAAATACAAAATTTCCTTCATAGACGTCTTTTGGGGATCGAAATATAACACCCCCAAAAATATGTACACTTATTTATTACTCACTCCGTATAATGACTGTTTAATATTAATATTATTATTATACAACCGTTATACTACAATCTAATCTAACTTAATCTTTGGTTATCCCACACGGACTCATCCATCGTTCCCCGAATATATACGAAATCTAAATTTCTCTCTCTACTACTTGGGGGAGCACGTGTTCCCCTCCAGAGGCTTCCCCACAATCAATTCCTGTCAATCCGAGGAAGCGTTCGGTATTCACCTGCGACGTCACGCGAATTTAACGCTGCAAACTCTCGTCTAGTTTAAATGCAGCTCAGGACGAGTGTCACGCTCGGTGAGGTGTCTATTGCCGTCGCGCAAATCACGCGAGGTTTATAAGGAGGGGAAAAACTACTGCTAGTTCTTAAGATTTAGTAAGGGACAGATCTTAAAAAATAACCCGAAAAAAAAACGAAATGTCCAGAGGAAGACATTTTCAAACATTTTCAAAAAAACTTTGCTTTATTTTTAAGACATAGTGTTCCTTGATGACGTGTTAATAATTAAGGGGAATAGAAAAATAAATTGAATAGAAATAAACATGATTGTTGGCAAACACACTACAACAAATAAAATAATTTATTGTTAAACCTTTAACGTACATTTATAATTTATCTCAAAATAATGGCACTTTTTCAGATATATTTAAAATATCTGTTGTTAAACCTGTGTTTAAATCAGAAGATAACACAAATATGTCAAATTATAGACCAATTTCGCTATTAAGTAACTTTTCCACAATTCTTGAGAAACTTATTAAAAAAAGAATGTGTTTGTATCTGAAACAATTTAAACTCCTTTCAGAAAATCAATATGGATTCGTGGAGTCCAAATCCGCAAGTGATGCTATTAAAAAAAGAATGTGTTTGTATGTGCATAAAACTATCGGACAAAAAAGTCATTTAAATGTAGGACCGAGAATATTTAATGTTTTACCTAAAGAAACTGTTAATTGTCAAAACATTAATATTTAAAAAAAAAAGACTAAAAGAATAGATACTTGGTAGAACAATAACCGAAATGCATACATTTATACTCAGCAAAATGTGAAGTATTAAAAACCATTCACAATAAATATAATATTTGAAAAAAAAATAATTTAATCTTATATGCCTTAGAACTTGTAATCTACCCTATGTCAATATCTGACCGCTGTGTAATAACTTGTTTTTTAGCGTGCTTAAGTGCTGGACAATGAAATAAATTAATTTGATACATTTAGATATAGTTTAAGAATTTAGAATAAAATATTGTAGTTATTATTGTAGAAATAAAACTCCTCAGACAAGGTTCTCCCTTAAGATGATATGTTTATTCACTATTTTGTATTCGTAAGTTATGTATAAGTCTTGTATATACTTTGTAATTGTATCAGTTTGAATAAACATTATTTATTATTATTATATAATAATTTTATCTATCTATCTATTCTGTTATTTGTACAGCGGCGTAGCGTGGCGTAAATACAAGGGGATGTAAAAAGTAACTGCAATTAACATTTTACCGACACAACAAAATATTTTTCTTTTTTTATTAAAGTGTTTAATTTTGAGGTTACAAAAATAAAATTACAAAAAATGTAGCAGGTTAAAAAAATAATCGAACCAATTAAAAAAAAAGAATTAAATTTAGATAAAAAAAAGCAAAGCTGTGAACGTATCTGTTAAAGAGTCGCTACACTATCCCCGAAATATTTTACGAAATATTTCTGGAAATATTACGTCAAACATTTTGCAAGACATTTCTGAAAATAGTACGATAAATATAAACCCGTGTTATAAAAATTAGTTCCCACGTTTTCTGAAATTGATCGACACGCGCCGTGATTGGTCGTTTGTAAAAAAAAATAATTTTTATAACACGGGCTTATATTTATCGTACTATTTTCAGAAATGTCTTGCAAAATGTTTGACGAAATATTTCCAGAAATATCTCGTAAAATATTTCGGGGATAGTGTAGCGACTGTTTAACAGATACGTTCACAGCTTCGCTTTTTTTATCTAAATTTAATTCTTTTTTTTAATTGGTTCGATTATTTTTTTAACCTGCTACATTTTTTGTAATTTTATTTTTGTAACTTCAAAATTAAACACTTTAATAAAAAAAGAAAAATACTTTGTTGTGTCGGTAAAATGTTAATTGCAGTTACTTTTTACATCCCCTTGTATTTACGCCACGCTACGCCGCTGCACAAATAACAGAATAGATAGATAGATAAAATTATTATATAATAATAATAATAAATAATGTTTATTCAAACTGATACAATTACAAAGTATATACAAGACTTATACATAACTTACGAATACAAAATATAGTGAATAAACATAATATCCTCTTAAGGTAGAACCTTGTCTGAGGAGTTTTATTTCTACAATAATAACTACAATATTTTATTCTAAATTCTTAAACTATATCTAAATGTATCAAATTAATTTATTTCATTGTCCAACACTTAAGCACGCTAAAAAACAAGTTATTACACAGCGGTCAGATATTGACATAGGGTAGATTGCAAGTTCTAAAGCATATAAGATTACATTATTTTTTTTTTCAAATATTATATTTATTGTGAATGGTTTTTAATATTTCACATTTTGCTGAGTATAAATGTATGCATTTCGGTTATTATTCTACCAAGTATCCATTCTTTTAGTCTTTTTTTAAAAATATTAATATTTTGACAATTAACAATTTCTTTAGGTAAAACATTAAATATTTTAGCCTACATATAAATGACTTTTTTGTCCGATAGTTTTATGCATCCGAGGAACACTAATAGTTAATTCGCGTCGACGTAGTGAGTATGAAAGTGGGATTAGATTATTTTTACTTCTATTGCTGAATGTTATAGATAATGTATTAAACCAAAATAATTGTTTAGCGTCAAAAATGGCTGCTTCTTTGTATAAGGCATCAGAGGGATATCTATAGTTTTTATCGTATATTATTTTCAGCAACCATTTCTGAACTATATTTACACTTGATAATTGATTTTTGCTTGCTGAGTCCCAGGCCACAATACCGTATTGTAAATTGCTCTGAGCTAAAGCAAAATACACATTTCTTAGTAATTCTATAGGAATTATACTTTTTAAAAACTTAAATATTACAATAAGTGATCTTAGCTTTTTAGTCACAAACTGAATATGATAATTCCATTTCATGTGGTTATCAAATATTACTCCAAGATACTTAAATTTGTTTGTTGAGCTTATTGTCACTAGCTTATTGTTATAAGTTATAACTAAATTGAATTTTCGAAGAGTATCTGAATAGCAGGCAAAAGGCAAGAAGAAAGTTTTCTTAAAATTAACAGTGAGAAGGTTATTATTAAAGAAATTGCACACTATTTCCATTGATTTTCCTACTTTTGCTTTCAATTGATTCCAACACGTTGATCTGAAGAAAATTGCTGTATTATCAGCATAACTCAAAATGTGTGCATCGAGTTTCAAGTTTAGTAACTCATTAATGTATATACAAAAAAGGACAGGACCCGGTACAGTACCCTGAGGTACACCATAGTTGACCACCCTTTTCTCGCTTTTAACACCCTGGATGGACACGCTTTCCTGTCGGTTATTTAGATAGCTTCTAAATAGATCGTTAATCCTTCCTCTAAAACCCATATTACTAAGTGTGTATAACAGAATTTCATGGTGAACTGTATCGAACGCTTTTGCTATCTACAAAAAGACACAAAGAAACCTGGGATGCATCAAGTGCCTCTGAAGCCAATTCTGATAATTTTATAATAGCATCACTTGCGGATTTGGATTCCACGAATCCATATTGATTCTCTGAAAGGAGTTTAAATTGTTTCAGATACAAACACATTCTTTTTTTAATAAGTTTCTCAAGAATTGTGGAAAAGTTACTTAATAGCGAAATTGGTTTATAATTTGACATATTTGTGTTAAATTCTTCTGATTTAAACACAGGTTTAACAACAGATATTTTAAATATATCTGGAAAAGTGCCATTATTTTGAGATAAATTATAAATGTACGTTAAAGGTTTAACAATAAATTATTTTATTTGTTGTAGTGTGTTTGCCAACAATCATGTTTATTTCTATTCAATTTATTTTTCTATTCCTCTTAATAATTAACATGTCATCAAGGAACACTATGTCTTAAAAATAAAGCAAAGTTTTTTTGAAAATGTTTGAAAATGTCTTCCTCTGGACATTTCGTTTTTTTTTTCGGGTTATTTTTTAAGATCTGTCCCTTACTAAATCTTAATAAGAACTAGCAGTAGTTTTTCCCCTCCTTATAAGCCTCGCGTGATTTGCGCGACGGCAATAGACACCTCACCGAGCGTGACACTCGTCCTGAGCTGCATTTAAACTAGACGAGAGTTTGCAGCGTTAAATTCGCGTGACGTCGCAGGTGAATACCGAACGCCTCCCCGGATTGACAGGAATTGATTGTGGGGAAGCCTCTGGAGGGGAACACGTGCTCCCCCAAGTAGTAGAGAGAGAAATTTAGATTTCATATATATTCGGGGAACGATGGATGAGTCCGTGTGGGATAACCAAAGATTAAGTTAGATTAGATTGTAGTATAACGGTTGTATAATAATAATATTAGACAGTCATTATACGGAGTGAGTAATAAATAAGTGTACATATTTTTGGGGGTGTTATATTTCGATCCCCAAAAGACGTCTATGAAGGAAATTTTGTATTTTTCGAAATTTTGTTTTTTTTTTGTTTTTAGGGTTCTGCACTTCAAATAAAACGGGACCATTATAGGATCACTCTGTTGTCCGCCCGTCTGTCTGTCAAGACCCTCCATCTGGGAAACGCGTGAAGGTATCGAGTTGAAGGCTTGATCGGGGTGGACAAGTTTTCATATAAGCAGTTTTCATGTAGGCCTATACAGGGTGGTCCGAACTGTATTCCGGAAACTTCGGCAACATATTCTGCAGATAAAAATAAGTAAAAAAGTTCGTATAAATGTATGTCCTAAAATGCTTAGATTCGGAGATACAGGGTGAAGAAGTTTCATGTTTATTTCGATTTTTTCCAAATGATTTATGAAGTAACGTCAATATTTAGATGAAAATTGGTGTTTGGGGGTTTTGTGACACGAGAAATTTGATTTTGATGTCAAAATGAGTCCTATTTGTAGGGGGCGCCACCTACTGTAACTGTTTTGAAGAGCAATAACTTTTCGTCCGTATCTGTATAAAACTACTGACTGAAAAAATATACATTTTCATGACTTTCTACGTAAAAAATGTCTCTTGGTAAAAATCGCTACGAGCAACCGTTCTCAAGATATTTAAAATGGAAATTGTCAATACATGTCATTATTGACAAAAAATAAGCACACGTTGAATATAGTTATTTGACTGAAATAATAAATATTTATTTTTTTAAATTAATCATAACTTATTCTGCGAAAAAATGATGATTAAACAGTTTCTGTTAAACTTTTGGCACAAAAAGATTTCAAATTTAGGATTTCAGTCTAATAACTATTTAGTCAACATATTTAATTTACGTCAATGATGACAGGTATTGATAATTTTGATTCCAAATATCTCGAAAACCATTACTCGTAGCGATTTTTACCAAGAGACCTTTTTTATGTAAAAAAAGTCGTAAATGTATATTTTCTTACTCAGTAGTTTTATACAGGTATGGACAAAAATGTATTACTCTTCAAACCAGTTATAAAATATGTAGGTGGCGCCCTCTACAAGTAGGAGTCATATTGACATGAAAATCAAATTTCTCATGTCAAAATACTCCCAGACACCAATTTTCATCCAAATATTGATGTTACTTCATAAATTATTTGGAAAAAATCGAAATAAAAATAAAACTTCTACACCCTGTATCTCCGAAACTAAACGTTTTAGGACATACATTTGTAAGAACCTTTTTACTTATTTTAATCTGAGGAATATGCTGCCGAAGTTTCCGGAATACAGTTCGGACCACCCTGTATATCAGGAACTTATAAGAAGTGTATCGTTTTTAGTCCGTTACATGTCTTTTATATATGATATATGGTGTCTGGCGGTTCAGGCCTGATAATTTATTTGACACGCTCGGTGTAAGTTTGGCGTTCTCTAGTCAACAACCCTGTTATCGTTTCACTACTTCAGTGGAGGCGCTGTCAACATCGTTTCAAGGTTTCGCTCTCCGCGATATAGCCTCACTTTTGGTTTGCCGCTCTGTCACCATCAGCAACCCGGCTTAGAGAAATTGTAATTATTTAAATCTTGCTGCTTAATCTGAATCGGCTGTTATTTCAAAGCAACAGCTAAAGATGATATATTATCTTTTTTAGATTCGCTATTATTACTGCGTATTTTTATGGTAGTGTTTTGGATTGGCCCAATTCAACTCGTATTTGGTGTTTCGTGGCACGTTGGTTTCGTTTTGTCCTCCAGAATATTAAATGGAAGAAAACCCGATGGATTTGTTTATTATTAAGCCCTTGGAAGTATTTCGAGGTGGATTTATTTTCTTTATTTTACCTTGATAAGTTTTAAGAGGCTAGGACAAATATGTGTGTAGCATCTTTAGTTTCATAAAAAGTACAAGTCATATTCATAAAGGTGAAACCCCATAAAACACACGAAAATGAAACAGACTGTGCTTTATTTACAAAGCTTTTTGGCACTAAACGTGTCCATTCCTGCACGCCTAATCAATCATACACGTGTCGAGTGTAGAAGCGAAAAGCTAATTTAATATTTTACTCTGCCCGGCAGACTATTTATTCCACGTTGCTACATCCGATGCTTCATTTGAATTAATTCTTTGCTAAAACAAACGAGGTAAAATACAAATTGGTGTATTTTTACAGAGTTGTTAGTAGAAAGAAAACACTGAGTTAGATTATAAATTGTATGGGAGGGGTAAGTTAATCACCGCGAATATAGATCTATTGTATCCTTCTTTCTTGAGTTAAAAGTTGATTCTCACTATACCTTCCGTTTCCATTCCATATCCGTCCAATATTTTTTATTGTATTTACGCAATACGTAATGCTTCCGTTCCGTATCAGTTCCATACTTTTTATCGTACAATTTATATCATTACGAAAGTTTTATAAGTATTTAAGTATTAAGTATTTAAAAATGTGTATCTTTGGAAATAGGTAATAGATTTAATTAAGAAGTAGCCCAATAGATGTGACCTCGCGCCCTTCCATTTTTGAACGATGGGCGGGTTTAACGGATTCCCCTCAAAGAAAATCGTAGGGGAATACAAAAATGCAGAGCGGGCAAGGCGCCATCTACAAGACAGGATTTTACTAAGCCCTCATTGTATATCTATTTATACATAATCAAGGGTAATACTATGGCTCAAATTGCGATATATCCGACAAAATTCATAAAGTTTTCAAAATTGGTGGAAATAATCAAGACATCATATATATTACTAAACTGAAAAGTTCCCACCCCTAAATAGTGTGCGTCATCCCCCAGGACATCGTTTCTACCCCCATTTTAAGTTTTTTTAAATAATCTCGACAACGGTGCAATTCTCGACAAAAATACCTACATAGAAAGTTGTTTTTCATAAAATTCTCTATCAAAAAGATAATTACACTTTTTTTCTAAAGTTAATAATAAAGTGTTCCACCCCTTTAGGGCGCAAATATAAAGGTTGGTTATGACTAGCACTATCTGCAGTTCAATCTAATTTAAAGTTTAATGTTTAATGTTAACAAAAAGCAGTAACCACTAAATTATACTTAGAATTTTAATATCCACATCACCCTAGAGGTAAAGTATTTGATGCGTTTTTTTTTAAGTTGTATCCCCTGTAGCCTAATCCACTAATTATCAAATGTTAAAGATGGGATTTTATTTAAAAGTTTAAAAGTGCGTGGTGAAGATCGTGAAAAGCCGATATCTAGTTTGAGCAATACAATGAAAAGTAATGGCAATGATGTTCAAGTTGACTCAACATTACTATTTCAAAGAATTATTTGCACCGTTCATTCTAGCCTGGAGTTAAAAAGTGCTTTAGTTTCGAATTAGCTACAGTACCTCTTTCTCTTTTCGATGCGAAAGGCTTAATGAGGAAAACTAATAAAGCAGCTTTATACCAGATTCTCAATAAAGTTCCAGAACGAGACCATATTTTTGAAAACAGCGAGTATGTCATTGATGGAGGATATTTACTTCGCCGTGTAATATGGGCCAAAAAAGAAACATTTAATATTGTATACAACGCTTACGTTAGTTACATTAGAAAACATTATGGTAACTGTCGTGTTCGATGGTTATATAGAAAATGCAAACAGCATGAAGAGCCTAGAACGACAGAGGCGGCTACTTCAAAGAAGCTGTCCTCAAATTATGTTTGACGAGAATACTGTTGTCTCTGAAATTCAGCAGAACTTCCTAATTAATTTGTTTAACAAAGAACGTTTAATCACAGAACTAGTAAGCAAATTTAGGAAAGAAGGTATAGAAGTATTTGTTGCTGCGGATGACGCCGATTTATTAATAATTCAAACTGTTATAGAAAAATCTAATAATTGCGATACAACTGTTATAGTGGGGCAAGATATTGACCTGCTAGTTCTTCTTATTGCACTTTCTCCCTCTCATAAAGATATCAATTTTTTAAAAAAAAAACAGGGTAATACTTGTAAAAGGATTTACAGTTCTCAAGATTTACAATCCGCAACTTTATTATATATACCTTTATACTTTACCTCTAGGTTGATGTGGAAATAAGTACAAATCACCCTTTTTATAAGAGTAGAAGAACGTTATTAAAATTCTAAGTATAATTTAGTGGTTACTGGTTTTTGTTAACGTTAAACATTAAACTTTAAATTAGATTGAACTGCAGATAGTGCTAGTCATAACCAACCCTTATATTTGCGCCCTATTTGCCACTTTATTATTAACTTTAGAAAAAAAAGTGTAATTATCTTTTTGATAGAGAATTTTATGAAGAACAATTTCCTAAATAGGTATTTTTGTCAAGAATTGCACCGTTGCCGAAATTATCTAAAAAAACTCAAAATGGGGGTAGAAACGATGTCCTGGGGGATGACGCACACTATTTAGGGGTGGGAACTTTTCGGTTTCGTAATCCTCATGCTATCCCCAACATACCTACCAATTTTCAAAACTTTCTGAATTTTGTCGTGTTTAAATCGTAATATTACTGGATTAAAAAAAATGTATGGAAGGAAAGGATATGGAACGGAAGGGAAACGGAACGGATTGTGTGCATTTTTCTATTCATTTACAATGATATAATATTTTACGTAAACGGAAGAGTGCTGATACGGAAGGTAGAGTGAGAATCAATCTCTCATCAAACAGCCTCAGGACTTTGACAAAAACTAATATCTCAGACGGTATTACAGATAACTATCATCTGTAATACCGTCTGAGATATTAGTTCCATCTCCAATATCAGTCGTACCAAAGTTTTTTGGCACTATATGGAATTGTAGAATAGTTGCCGTTTCGGCGCACTCAGTGATAAGGCATTTTTTCCCACAGAATCTGCATTCGCCTTGATTCTTAGCTTCAGTCTATTGAGTTGTTTATTGAGGAAAAACCCGTGACAATCCGAATACTATTATTACTTAATCAATACAATACTAATTATATCAAAATTAAAATGACTTAATTATATCAGAGAAAATCTTTGATTTTTCTCGGACGTAAATACTGAGAATTTTTTTTCAGTGTCTTTTTCTACTGAAAAAATTTCTTCAAGTCACGTCAATTTCTTGAATATACTTCTGGGTTATTCGCCACTAGAAGAAAAAATCTACAAAATAAAAGAGTTATTTTTTGTAAACGCCACTGCGTTGATCCAACGGAGATCAATTTGTCACTGGTATTTTACTAATAAAACGAATTTGCCTAACGGACAAAAAATCCTGCTCTTGTCGTCAGAAACAAAAAAAACACAAAGAACAAAGAAAAAGCTATTTAAAATATCTAAATACAATAATTATTCCGGAAAAAATTAGTTTTTTTTTAACAAATGCATTTAGTATAAACCTTTGTCATTCAAAACTATATTATACCGGGTGCGTCTTAAGAGTGGCTCACCCCTATAACTTTTTTTATTTTTATCATATAAAAAATGAGATTTGGTATGTTATTATATGACCTAATTTAGGATTGATTGACGTATTCAATTATTGTTTTTGGTCACTTCCTGCTTCACCAGAAATGAACCTACAACTTCTAATTTTTAAATGGTACCCTCGGTATATTTCCACTATATTCGATAGAAAATAACACACTGAATAAAATTTAGAGTAGGTACCATGGCTGTGTTAAAAACACTAATTTTTAATCAAGGAGCCTTGGAAAAATACTTTTGATTGTCTAATGTTTTTCGTGTTTTGTCCTGACCGGTTAAAGGATGGCCAAATCGAATTTTTAATCATCTCAGTTTTTTCAAATGGAACAAGGGTCGCTCATTAGCATATTTGGAAAAAGCATTTTTGACGTATAATTTGGTACCACACACTAGGTATTTTGAGTCAAATTGTCGTTATGAACTGCATGTAACAACTTAAAATAAACCATAAGCGAAAATGTCAAAAGTTGACATATTATGATATATAATTCTATTCAGAGTATCATTTTCTATCGAATAAAGTAAAAATGTACCGAGAGTGCCATTTAAAAATCAAAAGTTGTAGTTATTTCCGGTGAAACATGAAGTGACCAAAAATAAATTGAATATATCAATCAATCCTAATTTATGTCATACACTAATATACCAAATCTCATTTTTTGTCTGAAAAAATAAAAAGCTATAGGGGCGAGCCACTTTTGAGATGCATCCGGTATAACCGATTCTCATTAAATAAATTCAAATTTGAACAAAATAACTTCTATGAATCTACGAGTATAACTACAAAATATACTAGTACAATACTTTTAAGTTCATACTTAAGATTTAAAACAGCAATTTTAAAATGTATACTTTCATTTTACAATACAATTGAACAAAAGTTTCGTATATAAAAACCTATATTTCACATAATCGAAAAAACTTGGGGAAGTCATAAAATTCTAATTTAACTTTGGAAAAAGGAAAGAATGCAGGTTTCTGCTCTAGAAAATGGCCGGCGAAAGTTACAGCAGCCTTTCCTGCACGAGGTGACACCCCGAGAAATAAATCAAAGAAGTAGGTCGACGCGAGGAGTTGAGTTTCCGAAGGATTTGCCCTTTTCCCGTCTCTCCCGGAGAGAGGTGAAACTTGGAAAACAGTTTTCCGGCAAAACAATCCTGTGTTTTGTATTAATATTGATGGATAGTAATTACTTGAGCGGAATTGATTGCTCTAGTAGCGCAACATTATTTCTCTAATTGCTCAGAGAGTTTTGTTAGCGTTAAACTAACAAAATCCTATCAGATCTAATCTCGAGGTTTTGTAACTTTCTGACAAATATTTAATAGTCGTCCTTTAACGAAATTATCAAAAATTAATGGATATTTATGTTATAAATCTGCTAAATCAACTTATACAGATTGAGTCTTAAATAAGTGCAAATATTTTCAGGGCTGGTAGATCTCGATAAAAGAAACATATTTTTACCATTTTTCAAATAAGTCTAAAATAATCGAGTTATTTTGCTTCGAAATTTTAATTAAAAATGATTTTTTGCTTGAATTTTGAGAACCACTGGATCTTTTCTGGGTTTTTTGTTTCTTGTAAATTTAATCTGTACTACCTATGTTGCCGATTGTTGCCGATTGTTGCATGTTGCCATATAATCAACAAATTATGTTTTTTAACTAAAAACTAAAAACATTTCAAAAAAAATATTTACGGCTCATTACTTATTTACGACCTGTATAGTAGAAGAGAAATATTTAATATTAAAAGAATTTTTCTACCAGGTACTCGGTGAATGCGGTTCGTCAAGTCGTACATACCCAAAGAGATGAAACAATGAAGTCTGGCATTGTGCAGGCAATGCGTGGTCTAAGGAGCACAACACAAAGTTGTTGGAACCCCCGGGTTTTCCACAAGGAACCTCTTTTGAAGAGAATTCTGATTTTTTTGCTACTAGAAAGGAAAATTTACAAAATAAAGATGTTATTTTTTGTAAACACCACTGCGATCACCAAACGGAGACCAATTTGTCAGTCATTACTAGTAATGATAAAGTAATATAGTAAATATATATATATATATATATATATATATATATATATATATATATATATATATATATGATTTTTTTCTTTGTTCGGCAAATTTGTATAACTGTAAATATAACTTCTGACAAGCAGTGTCCATTTAGGTTTAACGCAGAAGTGTTTACAAAAAATAACTATTTTATTTTGTAGATTTTCTTGCAGTGCAGTGGCGAAATACCCATAAATGAATTTTTTGGAGGGATGAATCCGCCACATAGGTATAGACATTTTTTATGCTTTCCTAACCGACAAATATGCAATACTTAGTAATCGAAATGGTAGATTATTCTTTTATAAATTATGGTGCTGTAGTTTTCAAAAATGTAATAATATACTGGGTGTTCCATTTAAAATAACATAAATGCTACCACTTTTTGAAAGATCCATAAGAACACTGTAACGCTGATAATATTTTAGATAGATGGAACAGGTGCCTTTATGTAAAAATCCAATTTTTCAAAACAATCCTCAAATTCTCAATTTTCAAAACAATCAAAATTTGAAGTAACTAAGATAGGACCATGATATTAAGAAATTAGCAGGGATAACTTGGACCCGCATTGCCAACAATAGACTCCGCCCAAATTGAAAGAAAATATCTAAATATGTGAGGGAGGCTAAACCATAATTGGAAATGGTTGAATAAGCTGAGAATGATGATGATGATTATGATGATGAGGGAGCATTATCAACATCCCCAACGTCTTTGAAAATGGACTTTATTTACACAGATTATTACCTTATTCACTCAAGAGATATGAAGAAAGACTCCTCCGCCACGTCAACGTTGATGTCATCCAGCTCTTGACATCAGAAGACTTAACCGTGCATATGTATTACATGGCAACTTTGTTTCGAACATTTAAATAAATTTTAGTGTTTACACAATTTTATTGTATTTTATTCGCATTTCTTTCTTTAAATGTTTCAAAATATGGAATAAATACGAATCAAACTTTTGGAATTGGTGTAACATAAGTATACTAACAACTAATAATGAGAAGGCAAAGAATGATTGTGTACACGTTAATATCTAGATTATATAAATATGTAAATTAAAACCGGCCAAACCTGAGTCTAACTGGTCCACCGAGAGTTCCGGATAAAGGCTATTTTTTATGATTCAATTACAAATGTATATCTTTTAGATTTTTCCCAATACTTACCGTACTATAAGACGGTATTACTTGCCAAATTTCATAATTCTAAGTCAAGCATGAAACAAGAATTAAAATTTAAAAAAAACGTCGGATGAAAATATTGTTACGGATTCCGTGAGTCCACTATTTAAACTCACGATAAAATACTTAACGACCTAACTAAGTCGACCTAACTAACTTAACGACCTAACTAGTTAACTAACTAACTTTGTTTCACTCTGTACACACAACTTATACTATTTACAACACAACTTATGCAACTACTATTACTCTAACGGTATTTCGCGGTATTATCAAACTTCAGACTATCTTCAGACTTGTCCAACTGTCAAAGCGCGGGCCTTAT
Source organism: Sitophilus oryzae (assembly GCF_002938485.1). NCBI lineage: Eukaryota > Metazoa > Arthropoda > Insecta > Coleoptera > Curculionidae > Sitophilus > Sitophilus oryzae. The sequence continues at coordinate 1,427,828 of NW_022145683.1, read as the reverse complement.
ATACCCCCTGGCGATGGTTTCTGGAATTTTCTAAAGAATTCTGTAATTACGGTAATTACATGCTTTATTTTTTAGTCTAAGAAAGTTTTTGTAAAGTGCATATTTTGGCAGATATTTGCGAAAACTGATTTTTCGGCCATTTAAGGCATTTTTTCGGCTAAAGCTGGCCAACAACAATTTTTCCTCTAAAACTACACCCCAAAAGGTACACAATCCGCCTGAAAAGTCCCGGACGACGAATTAGGCCGTAGTTTCAACCTTTATTTACTGGATTAAAAAGACATATGTTAGAAAAATAATAATACAATTAAAAAAATCAGAATAATCAAAAATATTCCCCTAAGATTGGACTAAAGTCAGCAGAAACCTCACAATATCACCCTGCGGCATCAAATCAACGACGTACAAGTAAGATGTTTAGCTCAGAGAGCGTATACAGCCCGGGGTTCCCGGCCAACCGCTTGATATTTCCATAAGCGATAATGGCGGCCTAACCGCTCTTTTAATACCGCACACCGAACCAGTTTATTATTTTTATCCCGCGAATAAGCGAAATAAAATGTCGGCAGCGCGGTTTATCCCGTATTAAGAGTGGGAGTGAGGGGGGATTAAGAAGGGGAGGAGGGGATTTAGCGGAAACGGCGGCGGCATCCGACTTTTTCTTTTTTTTTATTTTAATTCTTGTTTCATACTGGCTACGTTGCCAGAGCTTTGATTTTATTTTGTTAGTAAATATCTGTTATTTTATTTTTTAAGATTTCATACCTCAAAAAGAAAAAACGGAACCCTTAAGGCAGGGGGCCACTGCGAGCGAAACTAAACTAAACTAAGAATATAAAAAGAAGCGGTAACTAAACAAAAATAAGTTTCATCGGCCACTGGGAACGATTTTTGCTTAGTAGTCAGCTACGTTTTCGTACTGTATCTCTGCTAGTATTTAACTAATCGCTACGAAAAATTCGCTGGTACCTGTCACGAACTAAAACGAGCGAAACTAAACTACGATTTGAACCTTCGTTCGTGTATTTTCGTTTAGTTTCGCCCAAGTGGCCGCTGATGCATTTAAGAGTATGGGAGCTAATTTTTACAAATCTTATCTTCGCTTAGCTTAGTTTAGTTTAGTTTCGCTCGCAGTGGCCCACCTTTATAGGATCACTCTGTTGTCCGTCCGTCGGTCTGTTTGTCAAGACTCTTTATCGTGGGAACGCGTGGAGATATCGAGTTGAAATTAAAACCATATACTCAGGTCCACACTTCATTGAAGATGTGAATAAATCAAACTTCTTAAGTTAACATAAAAAAAAGATACGGCCGTTGAAAAGTCCAACTGACAATAAATAGTCATTGTTGCAGGTGACAGACGTTACGATTACCTTAGAAACTTAACGGCCGCCGGCCGTTATGATAACGTCCGGCGGACGTTATATGCATCTTTTCCATTCTGATTTTGCTTATGTTATAATAATATAACAATATAGTATGACGAAAAATCATAAAAAATACAATCTTTATACGGATCTCTCGGTGGACCAGTTAGATTCCGGTTTGGCCTGTTTTATTTACAGATTTAGATAATTACACTAGATATTAACGTGTACACAATCACTCTTTGCCTTTTCACTAACTCATGTTACACCAATTCTAAGAGTTTGATTCGTATATATTCCATATTTTTTAACATTTAAAGAAAGAAATGTGAATCAGATACAATAAAATTGTGTAAACACTAAAATTTATTTAAATCTTCCAAATAAAGTTGTCATGTAATACATATACAGGTTTAAGCCTTCTGATGTGGAATAGCTGAATGGCATCAATGTTGACGTGGCGGAGTAGTCCTTCTTCATATCTCTTGAGCGAATGAGGTAATAATCTAAGTAAATATGTCCACTTCCTAGACCCTATACGTTGACGGCGTTGATAACGCTCCTTCATCATGATCATTCTCAGCTTATTCAACCATTTCCAATTATAGTGTAGTAGCCTCCCTCATTTATTTAAATATTTTCTTTGTAGATAATTTGTCTATTGTTGTCTATTGTTGGCCATGCGAACCCAAGTTATCCCTGCTAATTTCTTAATATCATGGTCCCATCTTCTAGGTCTCTTAATTCCTCGTGAGTACCATGCTGTAATTTGTGTGGTCCATCTGTTGTCCGTCCTTCTTGCCAGGTGTCCTTTCCATTGTCACTTGATCTACTACCTGGGTCTTTTGTCGTATCCACTCTATTCTTTAACGGCCTTTTTTGCTAATTCCCAGTATATTTTGTTCCATTGAGGGTTGTCCGATCTGCAGTTTCTTTATAACATCCGTTTTAGATTTTAAGTGTCCAGGTTTCGTATGCATGACTAGACAGAATGTGTACTAGCGGTCGAAATATGCTACCCCTAAAATATTTGCAAATTATTTAAGACTCACCCTGTATAATATATCATTTTACGTTTACTTAACATAATTTAACCAAAAGTCAAAACGTGTATCTACCCGTAAATAATTTTTCTATATTTGGCAACGCTGTATTTTGTACCGCGTCGTTGTGGGGTAAAGTGGTTTCGTATATTAAAACGCAATAACTGTATTAAAGATATTTACGAAAACGATTTGCCGAAATTGGAGAGATTAAGAGACCGGAAGTGGGAGTAGAAGTGGGAGGACGGGAGAGTTAGGGGGAGAAACTTTTTCTTAGAAGGTCGGAAATTTAGCAGATGATTAAATCTAACAACGTTCCAATATTTATTAAATTATACGGAAGAACCTTTCTTGTTTTATATATTGGAAATACCGTAACCTTAATTGTGTTAATATTCTCGTTAATTTTTTTCCATAAATGTATGTCTTTATTTATATCTTTATAATATAACTTTGAGGCTTTTTAATTTTTTTTACCTTTTTAGTTTGAAGTTTGACTTCATATAATGTTATTTAAAAAAACGCTAACTGTTCATAATAGACGTATCTGCTAAAACAAATAAAATTTTCTTGAATAGTTGTATTTAGATATTTTAAATAGCCTCTGTTCTTTGTGTTTTATGTTTGGGAAGAGGGTAATGGGCCGGCTACACGTACAAGCTTTACCACGAGCTTACCTGCACAACTTGTTTGTATCGGGAACTCGCTGTGTGTAGACGATAAAACGGTAGCACGCACAAACTAACGAGCGCGGCCTGCGTAAACGTCGCGCTGCTAGAGATTTTAGTTTGCGCAAACCAGTTTGTGCGGTGATATCATACCTGTAGCCGGTATCAGCGAGTTCAAGGTACAGTTTTGTGACTTTTGTGGGCTTTGTGTTATTATATATACTTTCTAAAACAAATACTTCAAATTTTCTGAGTTCCTTAAAGAGACTCTAAGAACACCTTTTAAAAAAACTTGACAAATAAGCTATTATTAGTGAAAATATGAATAAGTTCGTAAAAACCTGAGAATTTTTGAGCCTAGGAATGTTTTATATAGAAGTGCAAAATAAAAATATAGAGACCATTTTTTTTTCGGTTTCGATAATTGCCGGTCATTCAGTCAATCAGTCATCTATATCACAAACTTGACAAAAAAACCTCTTACTTTACACTTCACTTTACTATTATGGCGATACGTTAAGGGCAATAAAACTCTCTATACAGGGTTGTTCACCACAGACGACACGGAGTATTGTAGCTAAACGATTATATTTATAGAAATTGTGAGTGATCGTTGGAGGACTACTAAAGCTACAACTTAAAATTATTTTTACAAGATACAGAGTGGCAGAGACCCAAATAAATAAAAAATACCAAAATTCTATTTTTTAAATGGAACACCCTGTATATTATTACATTTTTAGTTTCTACTATTAAAATAACGGTAAATTTGATTAAGGTTTATCACACTTAAACCTTACCGGTTTTGAAATATTGTTAATTTTGTGAAATTGCAGTAAAAATGTTAAAGCTTATTTCTCCAAGGGTGTCAAAGTTTTTAACACTAAATACTTACTGAAGTTTATTTATTGATCAGTTATTGTGTTGCAATAATAAAAATAATACTACCTCATATAGAGTGTCTAAAAATTTATTTTAAATAATTTCTAGATTTAAACGGCAATAACTTTTTAATTTAAATATAACACCCTGTATATTTCAGGAGAATCAGATGCACAATTTAATTGTCTATCAAATTGTATTATACCATTTTTCCCTATCCCTTCAAGTTTTCATAGAAAATACATTTTCTTATAATTTAGAGCTCATTTATCAATATACCCATGGAACATTGACATTTTAGATTGTTTCTAAAGCAGCAAATAGTACAAAATGTACAGGTGCTAAAAACGATAATATTACTATCCTATTTGTATACTAAAAGAAAACTATTTAAGTCTTTATAAAAAAAGTATACCATTAAATAAATATACCACCCTTTTTTCCGCTCAAATATTAATTAATTACATACTTAATTGTGTTAGTTAGTAAATTATTCTAAATAAATGTGGATTTTAATTAGAAATCAATATAATAATAAGTTATGAAAATGAACGTCTCTGTTGTTATAAATAAGCATTCGTCAAAAAATGAAATAAAATTTTTAGTGTTACTTTTTACCACATTGTCTAATACACATACAAAATTCAGTTTTTTAGTATTGGGTGCAATTATTATTAATCAACACAAATAGTCAATAAATGTAGTTTGAATACTGGAATCATATTAATTGGTCCTCTTTAACAAATATTTAAACAGTTTTTTTTTATTTTTTAATGAAATAAATGAACTATATCGACAATATTAGTATCTGTACTCTTTAAAAATTTGTTACATCTTTAAAAATGACCATGTAAAATATCAATATTACATGGGTATGTTGATAAATGTAGTATAAATTATAAGAAAATGCATTTTCTACGGAAACTTGAAGAGATAGGTAAAAATGGTATACCATTTTGATAGACAATTAAATTGTGCATCTGATTCTCATAAAATATACAGGGTGTTTGTTCCATTTAAATTAAACAAGTTATTGCTGTTTAAATCTAGTAATTATTTAAAATAAATTTTTACATACTCTGTAAAAGGTAGTATAATTTTTATTATTGCAACACAAAATTTAGGAAATCGAAATACTTCAGTACAATATTTGGTTTTAAAAACTTAAATACGCCTAGAGAAATGAAGCATTAATTTAAGTTAAGCTAAAATACTCCGTGTCATATGTGGTGAACAACCCTGTATAAGAGCGGTAAAAAATAAATTTAATAAGTGTGAAATTGAAAATAAAAATAAATATACAAAAGAAAATATTTTAAAATATTTCGATACCAATCGGCTTAATTGAAACACTATGTTGCAGCCAATAAACAACGCCATCATCCAGCCTCGAAACCGAATCGATCAATCCCGTAATGGATCTTCTAATATTCGAAATTAGTCGTGGAACTTTTCTATAATCGCAACGTTATGCTTCGAACTTTATCATTTAATAAATCACAGCGCCGCGTCGCGCGAAAGAAAATTAATAGTTCGAAACTTGATATATTTGTTTTCCATGGCCGTGGCGGTGCCGAACTAAAACGAACGCGCCAAACAGAATTAGCGAATTTAACAGACGGAACGAATTAGAAAATAATTAAATTCTACAGTTCTCCGCGGCGCGGCGGCGGCAAACGTGGAAAGTTGTTTGTCAAAGTTACCAACAGCCAGGTAGATCCAGAAGGTTGAATCGAATAAATCATCCCCGTTTCACATCCCTCGCTCTCTGGATATCTCTGAATTTTAATGCTCTCCGGGAATTTTGTAATACGTGACACAAATAAATATGCCACTACGGTTTAGTGTTTTCTAAGCCGTATAAATTAATAACATAAAGTACCTCTACTAGATCTGCGTCTAGAAAGGAATCTCAAGAATGCAGACACGTTATTGGGGTATGATCAATTTACTATAAAACAGATTTAAGTAGACAGGAATATATTTTATAGATCGCTACCTATGCAGGGTGGTCCGAACTTCGACAGCATATTCTGCAGATAAAAATAAGTAAAAATGTTCGTATAGATGTATGTCCAAAAATGCTTAGTTTCGGAGAAACAGGGTGTAGAAGTTTTATTTTTATTTCGATTTTTTCTAAATAATTTCTGCAATAACGTCAATATTTGTATTAAAATTGGCGTCTGGGAGTTTTTTGACATGAGAAATTTGATTTTGATGTCAATATGATTCCTACTAGTAGAGGGCGCCACCTACATATTTTTTAACTGGTTTGAAGAGTAATAACTTTTCGTCCGTATCTGTATAAAACTACTGAGTAAAAAAATATTAATTTACGACGCTTTTTACGCAAAAATAGTCTCTTGGTAAAAATCGTTACGAGTAATGGTTTTCGAGATATTTGGAATCGAAGTTATCAATACCTGTAATCACTGACATAAATTAAACATGTTGACTAAATAGTTATTAGACTGCCATCATAGATTTGAAATGTTATTGTACCAAAAGTTCAACAAAAACTGTTTTATTATCATTTTTTGCAGAAAAAATATCATTAATTTAAAAAAATACGAATTTCCCAAATTTATTATTTCATTGAAATAACTATCTACTCAACGTGCTTATTTTTCGTCAATAATGGCACGTATTCACTATTTCCATTCTAAATATCTTGAGAACGGTTGCTCGTAGCGATTTTTACAAAGAGATATTTTTTACGTAAAAAATCACAGAGATGTGTATTTTTCCCTCGGTAGTTTTATACAGGTACGGACAAAAAGTTATTACGCTTCAAAACAGTTAAAACACATGTAGGTGGCGCCCTCTACCAGTAGGAGTCATACTGACATCAAAATCAAATTCCACATGTCAAAAAACTCCCAGACACCAATTTTCATCTAAATATTGACGTTATTTCAGAAATTATTTGGAAAAAATCGAAATAAAAATGAAATTTCTACACCCTGTATCTCCGAAACTAAGCATTTTAGGACATATATTTATACGAACTTTTTTACCTATTTTTATGTGCAGAATATGCTGCCAAAGTTTCAGGAATACAATTCGGACCACCCTGTATACACGGGAAAGAAAGTCCAAGTGGGCTTGACGAGACGCATCGTCTAATTTTTTACGAGAAAGATCGATTAAAACTATAGTAGACCGAGCTTGGAGAACAGTGCAGTCGTTACCATTAAAATAGTTGCGTGACTTTATTTTTTTTTGTTTTTCTTTTTAATTTTTATAAAGATTATGTCTTAATTATGTAGAAAAACGTTGAAAAAAACAAAGCCGATTTGATATTTTGTTTGTTGATTCTCTTTTGTTTGTTTATTTGTTAACTTTGTTTGTTAACTTTGTTTGTTTACTTTACCTTTGTCTACAAATTGTAAAAAATTTTGACAATAAAGGCATTTATATATTTATTTATTTTTGAAATGTTTGTATAAGTACCGGATGATCGAATAAAAACGGCGTCGACGATGGCTATGAAATGACGATCGAAGACACTTCCCATATAATTTTACATACAAAATGACAGCGATCTTCATTTCATAACCATCGCTGATGCCGTTTTTATTCGATCATACGATACTTCTTATACGACATTTTCGCAATTTGGTTTAATTGGAAATTGCAACATGCGGTTCATAACGACAATTAATTTGACTCGAAATACCAAGTGTGTAGTACCAAATCATTCGTAAAAAATGTTCCTTTCAAAATTGGAAAAATTCACCTTCGTTTCATTTAAACAAATTGAGATATGATTAAAAATACGATTTGGGCAGCTTTTAACTGGCCAGGACAAGACACAAAAAACAATAGACGATCAAATATATTTTTCTAAGGCATCTTGATTAAAAATTAGTGTTTTTAATACAGCGATGACATTCTAGATTGAAATTTAAAATACGATTTTTTTAAGCGAAAATGTCAAAAGTTGCCATATGATATGCCATTCTATTGAGAGTCATTTTCTATCAAATAAAGTAAAAAATTACCGAGGGTGCCATTTAGAAATCAAAAGTTGTAGTTATTTCCGGTGAAACAGGAAGTTACCGAAACAATTGAATACATCAATCAGTCCCCTAAGACCCCTTTATGTAATATAGATACATTATAATTTATGCTATATTCATACCAAATCTCGATTTTTTTATCAGAAAAAATAAAGAAGTTATAGGGTGAACCATTCTTGAGCAACACCCGGTATATTATTGATCGTGGCTCTAGAAAATAATACCTTCTCCATTAATAAATAACATCAGAGAGAAAATTCAGTCGCAATTTACTATAAAAGGCTTCAATAGACCACAAAATCACATTCGCAACAATATGGCAAATCGCAAATATCTCCAAAATATCTCAGTATGCTTTAGTTGACAGTTGTAGTGAGTCTAGTGGTCATGTTGAGTTCTATTCCAACCTATCATCACCGTGAATTACCCTGTATAGTAGGCTGAGAACTCCAAATCAGTACTAAATAAGGAAGGTAATAATAATAGCTCCCGTATAGTAGCGTTTAAAGCATTGGGAGTACCAAGGTACAGTTTGCCATGCCTAGAACCGTTCGGTATACAAGGAAGGTAATGTGGCTAGCACTACGCTTCAACCGCCTATTATTACCTCATAAGCCAGTAAGCGAGGGTTTTAGGGTCCGAATTCTAAACACCTGTACCGATTGACGTGAAATTTTAATAGTGGATAGAGATATATGTAAGAAACAAAAATTACATAGTAGCGATGTGTGCTTTCACCCTGGGGGTGAGTGTCACCCCTACCTGGGGGTAAAAAACAAATCACCCATTTTAATTGCAAAAATCAATAAAGTGATGAATTCTAAGCAAAAAATGTTCTATAACATTTTTTCATAAAATTAATATTTTTCTAGTTATATAGGATTGAATATGTTGATTTTCAATTTAAAAACTGCATATTTTTCTGCCATTTTTTATTCTGCCATTCTGCCATTTTTTACTCGAAAACCTGACGGTTTATCGCCCAACTCATATAAATCAAAAGTGAAGCTTTTGGAATAACTAAATGATCCATTTTTTGCTGATTACCGTAGGTGTAATAATAGCCGAGTTATCACCGTTATCTCCGCGAGTTTTTGAGCTACGAACTTAAAAAGACTTTTTAAAAAAGCATATAAAAGGTCTTTTCAAGCACTTTAAAAATGGTCATATTCATTTTCTTCGAAAAATGTGCTCTTTCGCCATTATTTTAGGGTAAAAAGGTTGCAATTTAGTATTCGAAAAATAAAAAATCACCTTTACAGAATGATAACTCGGCTATTATTACACCTAAGATAATCAGCAAAAAACGAATCGATTCGTTATTCCAAATGCTTTATTTATGCTTTATATGAGTTTTGCGATAAAACGCAAGGTTTTCGAGTTATTTATGAAAAATTGCAGAAAAATATGCAGCTTTTAGATAAAAAATCAACATTTTCAATCCTAAATAACTCGGAAAATATTAATTTTCTAAAAAATGTTATAGAATATTTTTTACTTAGAATTAATCCCTTTATTGATTTTTGTAATTAAAATGGGTGATTTATTTTTCCCCACCGAGAAGGGGTGACACTCACCCCCAGGGTGAAAGCACACATCGCTACTATGTAACTTTTGTGTCTTACATATATCTCTATTCACTGTTAAAATTTCACATCAATCGGTGCGGGTGTCAAGAATTCGGAGGTAATACCCTAATTTTATCCTCGCTTACTGGCCTATCAGGATTGTGAATCCCAAGTACTCATTTAAGGCTTCAACCTAGGTACCCAATCTATTTTTATTTTATTAAAAATATTCGGCTGATCAACTACCGGCTGTAGGATTCAAACCCACAACCCTTAGATTGATATGAGAGATGTACCTCTACGCCACCGGGCACCCAATAAACACACCCGGGCAAAGTAATAAGGAAGATACCAACAATATAACAAAACTAACAAAAAATCTTCTAGAAAATGGCTAGAAAACGATTCGTTTTCTAAAGTGAATGATATTTATTTAACTTAAAGCGCCACATAAACCCGCTCCCTGGCGCGTCTATCGGCGCGATGAAAAATCTAGCTCTTAAACCGTATCGTACGGCCGGGCTCTCGTGTTCTCCCCACTCGTCTCTGTTTCTTCCCGGTTTTTACAGCGCCCAGACCGGCGGCTTTATCCCTTAAGTAGATGAATGCATCGAAAGAGAGGTTTTAACAGACTAAGCCGGTGTCATTCGAGCGGATTTAGACGGAAACGGAGCTTGCGACGTTGCCGTTTCTTCCACGGGACGGATAGTCGCCACCGTCTTGATAGACGAGCGACTATTTTGATATACCCAGTGAGCATTTTATTCCTTCGAAGCAGTGTGTTCTGGGTGACGTCGTTGTTCCGTTACCAGGCCCTTTTTTGCGTACCCCACCAATATAACATTATGTATAATATATAATGATAAACACACCCCACTAATACTAAGTGACGAAGAAAAAACTTGGTCCATAGTAGAAGATGCAGACAAGCTTACCCGCTAGAAAGAAAAGGCTCTACACGGAAGGTTTCCCCATGACGTAGACCAAGACACTGTCGACAAACAAGCGTCGTACAATTGGTTAAAACGTGGAGAGCTACAAGCGGAAACTGAAGTGTTTTTTATAGCCATCTAAGATCAATTGATTAAGACCAATACCTAACGAAGATACATATTAAAGGACGGAATTGAGTCTAACTTATGCCGAAGGTGTAAGAAAGCAAGTGAGACAATACATCACGTCATAGGAGGATGCCAAGCTATAGCACAGAGTGACTACAAATTTAGACACGACCAAGTGGGAAAGATCATACACCAAGAACTAGCATTGAAGTATAAACTCATAGAGCATAAATTTAACTATTATTTATGAGTACGAACCTGCTACAATCCTTGAAAACAATGAATATGAAATGTACTGGGACAGAACTATAATAACAGATAAAAGACACAATAGACCAGACATAGTAGTGAAAAAGAAAAAATAAAATGAAGTGTTGCTCATAGATTTTGCGGTGACAAACAACATTAACCTAACACAAACATACAGAGAGAAGATTACCAAATATATTGATTTATGCTTTGAAATTAAGGATATGTAGAAATACGATCGAGTCCGGGTCATCTCATTAGTACTATCGAACTATGGATGTAATACCAAAAACACTAATTGAATCGCTGAGGGCAATAAACTTAGAACCATACCAGTACCAACTTATGCAAAAATCTGTAATCCTTAACACCTGCCATACAGCAAGGCGATTTCTATACATCTAACTTAACCGGGAATGTTTCTAAGCCAGAAAAGTTATCACCATCATGGTTGAGACGGGGCACTCCTCCAACCACGAGAAACCAACGGATGTAGTTGAGATAAAATGTTAAAATAATGATATTGACTATTTCCGTTATAAATATCTTGAGAATGGTTGCTCTTAACGATGTTTACCAAGAGACATTTTTTACGCAAAAAATCACGAACATGTATATTTTTTCACTCAGTAGTTTTATACCGGTACGGACAAAAAGTTATTACTTTTCATAACAGTTTAAGTACGTGCAAGTAGTACCCTCTACAAATAGGAGTCGTATTGAAATTAAAATCAAATTTCTCTTGTTAAAAAACTTCCAGATATCAATTTTCAATTGAACATTGACGTTAATTCAGAAATTATTTGGAAAAAATCGAAATAAAAATGAAACTTCTACAGAGATACAGGGTTCTCCGAAACTAAGCAAAATATGCTGCTGAAGTTTCCGGAATACAGTTCGGACCACCCTGTATACTAGTGGTTTACGATATTCTCCGATGGTGGCATCACCGGCGGATAATTTGGTGCATTCTTCGCCGGATACAAATATTCAAAAGCCTATAACAAAAATTCAAAAACCGTTGTTTTCAGATTAGTAATATTTTCATAAATGAGTTTTTGACTGGATTTAAAACCGTGTTTTTTTTTAATTCTGAATGTTGGATTAAAAATTTAATTTAAAAAAAATTAGTTATCAAATATTTATTCAGTCTAAAAATTTTAATGACACCCACACTTTTTCGAGCGTAATCTGCACTTCCTATATAAATGTTTTATTACTCGATCACACTCAAACCGGGCAAAATGCCCTCGTGGAAAAACGTTCCAACTATATAAAGCATGTAAAAGTGAGCGTGTCGTAAAATATCGCGACACTTAACTAAAAATTTTCATTTTCATCTCTTCTCGCCGCCACTCTCTCACATTAGCGATTAATCCGGGACACCGTCGCTGTCGAACTTGTCTCTGCCTCGCCTAGTTGTTAAACTTAATTCTGTCATAAAAGCCCGAACGCAATTAATTGCGCAGTGACTTTTATGAATGGTGCTTGTTTGGGCCGTATATCAGGCCCGGAACACGCGCTCGCGCCCAGCTGTCCAATAAATTTTCTAATATTTTTCCTAAATCGGCATGTCTAGTGTAAAGCACGACACACACATCGCGCAGAGGAGTATTTTGATGTTAAAACTTCTCAGATCTATTGTGGTCCTCCTCTGATCCTTGAATGTAGAATGAGTAAGAGGGGGGGTTAATCACTGCGACCTTAAAGATCTATTGTGCCCCCCTTCTTTGACCCATCACACATTCTATAACCCATCATACCCCTGTTGTAGAGGGGACAGGGTATTTCCCACCCTCCTCAGACAACAGTTCTTCCGCCGAGGGTACACACACTACACACCCTTCCACGGTTGGAGTTTGGCCCTCCGTGCCGCCCTTCACAGTCGAGGAGCTTGCCTCCGGCTGAGAAACCCGTGAGGTGGAGGCTAGAGGATCTGTCTCCATTTTCTCCACCTCTTTAACTTGGTCTCTCCTTAGACCTGATACCGGTGTTGTCCCGTATCTATAATAGAGGATAATATGTCCTTCTTTCTCTATTACCTGCTTGGATTTGATGTCAATTTCTATTGTGAGGACCTGGCCATGACCCTCCGCCCTCGAGTTGATTACTCGCCAACTCGATGTCCATACATTGAAGTTCTGACCCTGGATAAGGCTCAGCAGGTAGGTAGTGTTTTTCCCCTTGCTCCTCGGCAGAAAGACCGTGATGGCAGCTCTTCTGATCCTTAGGTTACATTCTCTAGTCTTATCGTTTTCAAAAATCTAGCAATCTGAAGAATGAACCCTCCACACAGCTTTCTGGCAATGGCCTTCTATTGTCTATTACCGAGAACCGCACATTTGCCAGGCTGTCGCACCTATATAAAATGTGTTCTGTCGTTTATTCTTCAGATTGACAGAACCTGCATATTGCTTCGTCCGTTAATCCCATTAAATTTAAGTTGCGTCCAGACCTGATGAGACAAGAGCGATACTAGAGCGAAAACATCTTCTATCCATTTTTTGAGGCAAGCCTACCACGAGACAAGTGAGTTGGATCATAGTGAAAGGACACCAAACACATATTAAATTGTAATTGAATATAACAAACGATTGTCAACGCATACCCGTACCGTTTTTTCCTTTTTTGGTTGTTTTCCCCATTTGTTTCTACATACGACACATCTTTTAGGGAAGGTTAAGAAGCACATTTTAAAATTATTGTAGAGTATACAGGGTACTTCAAAAAAGTGTTGCGGATATAACATATATCTTTTAATACCCTACTTTTACTACTTTTACCCTACTTTTTATTTTATTATTAGATTCCACGTACAAATCAATAACTTTTTTTGCATATGATATTGTATATCTCAATAGATTTTGTAATAATTCAATTTGTTTAAAGCTTTAAAAAGGTTTAAAGCTTTAAAAAGGTTTAAAGAAATGTTAGATTTCGGTAGAGTAAAAAATATTATCAGTGACGCAAAATCTGTAAATTCTATGAGAAAAAATGATAATACATACGGTGTACCATTTAAAAAATTTGAGATTATTTAATTTTAAATAGTCGAAATTTATAAATCAGAGCTAATATCTCGCAGTAGAGCGAGTCTGCCAAAAATACGTCCAGACTGTGCCGCGAGCTTTCTTTGATCGGCCGTCGCAAAACCGACAGAGAACGGATAGCAACGAGGCTCGATGAAATTGTCTCGCAAGGCTCTTACGAGACCCGTCCACGCTAAGCGAAATTATAAGTCTCGTCAGGCCTGGACGCACCTTTAGATGCCTATTAAAAAAATGCCCTGTAAGTAGACCCACTAGAGCTGTAACGCTGTGACTGTCTTTGCTTATCGGTCATGTCTAGTTTAAAGCACTACACACACGTCGAACAGGCCTAAATTATAATTTAGGCCTGTTCTCATAATTATGAGAACCAATTCCTCTGAATTTAACTTTCTACCTATGTTGGCATATTATCAAGATATTATATTTTTTATCTGAAAATCTATTTTTTTAGAGATCTTTTTTTTAGAAAAATACCTCATAGACGTGTTACTGAGATCGAAATATACCAGTCCTAAAAATATTTGCAGTTGTTTAAGACTCGCTCTGTATAATGATTATATCTACAGGGTGAGTTTTAAATAAGTGCAAATATTTTCAGGGCTGGTAGATCTCGATAAAAGAAACATATTTTTCTCTTTTAATGTTATAAGTCCAAAATAACCGAGATAATTTACTTTGAAAATTAAAAAAATATATTTTTTGCTTAAATTTTGAGATCCGCTGGATCTTTTCTGGGTTTTCTTTCTTGTAAATTTAATCTACTTCCTATGTTGCCATATTATGAAGAAATCCAAAAATTCCAATTTTTCATTTTTTTCAAAGAAAACCTCATAAACGTGTTTCTGGGGACCAAATATACTACCCATAAAAATATTTGCGCTTATTTAAGACTCACCCTGTATTTTACAGCTAAGTAATTACTTTATCAGATGAGAGATGGTGAAAAAGATTTAAAGCAAAGATATCATGTCAACATTTAAATGTAAAAATGATTAACCCACCCTCGGCATTTTATTTTTGACTTCTTCTTCTTCCTTCTTCCTTCGTCCTTCTTCATACTAGGCGAATCGCCTGTTTGGTTTCGTCGTCTCTACCGGTCAGACTGACAAGTTCGCTCCATCGTTTTCGTGGACGTCCTAAGCTTCTGCGGCCTAGCGGTGATTTGTCGCATGCAACTCTCACTATCCTTCTGTTTCACTATGCTCGTTCCATTCTTCCTTTCTGCTGAGTACCCACTCATTTACATTTTCCACCTTGCACGCTCTTCTTATGCTTTCATTTCTCTCCCTGTCCAGAAGCGTCTTTCCAGCTATTCTGCGTAGTACTCTCATTTCGGTTGTTTCTAGTAGTAGTTTAGTTTTCGCTGTATCAGGTCGAGTTTCTGCAGTGTATGTCATTATTGGTCGTACCGTTGCCTTGTAAATTCTCGCTTTAGTCTCCACCTCAATGTTTTTATTTCGCCATATTGTATCATTCAGGCATCCTGCTATTCTGGTTGCCTTCGTTGTCCGTTCTCGCACCTCCGCTTCTACATCACCATATCCTGAAATTTCTATGCCTAGATACTTAAACTTCATCTCTTGCTGAATAACATTGCCCTCGACTTCCAGTTTGCATCTTATTGGTACTTTTGATGGCATCATGCATTTAGTTTTCTGGGTCGATATTATCATATTAAGTGATTTGGCAGTGCAATTAAATCGATGTAATAAGCGCTGTAGATCGTTCTCATTTTCAGCTACCAATACGGCGTCATCGGCATAGCATAGAATAGTAATTTCCTGGTCGCCCATACTGTATCCCTTCAGTAAACGTACATTTCCTATTATTTCATCCATAATGATGTTGAAAAGAAGAGGGCTCAGGGAGTCACCTTGTCGGATACCACAGCCTACATTTATTGGTTCGGTCAGGACCCCGTTAATTTTAGCTTGAATTTGGTTTGCTTCATATATGTTTTGTATGGTTTTAACGAGGTTGTGTGGTCTCTTAACGTCTCTTAGCTGCACACGGTCGAACGCTTTTTCTAAATCAATAAAACACATATACGCTGGTTTGTTATATTCGATTGATTTTTCTGTTATCTGTCTTATGACAAAAACCGCGTCTGTGCATGATCTGCCTGATCTGAAACCTTGCTGTTCATCTGTTAAGCATGCTAAGTCGTTAATTTTGGTTGTTATCACTTTTGTCGTAAGTTTTAGTGTGGTGCTTAGAAGATTTATGCCTCTATAGTTTGAGGGCAGCTTCTTATCTCCTCTTTTAAACATCAAGATAGTGTTATATATAGTTATTTTTGACAATAGACAAAATTAGTCCAAAGTAAAAAAAGTGTGGAAATTTAAAATACTAAGAAAAACAACCACTAGTACTGCAATGTAGACGTTGTTTTTCGACAATTTGACTTGTGTCGGTAAAACTGTTAAAAACTAACTAGTAACTTCCCAAGTGGAAACCAAAATCTAAAGCGGAACTGAAGAATCTGGAAGACTCCTACCTAGAATGGGAATCCTCCTAACGACACCCAAAGAACTTTCTCAGGAATTACGACCGAAAAAAATGAAAAATTTTCCTTGATTTAAGTAAACAGGACACTGTGTCCTCAATGAACACCTCGGTAGATTGACGCTAAAAAACAACGGCAAATGCAGATTCTGTGTGTAAAATGGATAAACACCAGAACACCTCATCACTAAGTGCGCCGAGATGACAACCGACGGAGATGAAAAACTAACCTCTGTAAAACCGTCTCAGATACTGGCTTTTGACAAAGCCCTGAGACTGTATGATAAGTTACAACCCAAGAAATGGTGGCACAATAAATGTATATGAACGCGGTGATTAACTTCCTCTCTCCCATACAATCTAAAATATAACTTACAAACAAGACTGACAAATGCGAACAACGTATGTGGGGACCTTTATAAACTCCCGACCAATAGCAAATAGATTTAAAGCGCCTCGCTACTGCGGCAGGGCTGTAAACCTTCCGAAACGTCGAAAATAAAATAACGTAAGGCCGATTTATTTTCGAAGCAACAAAACTTTCCTATTCTTTACTTTAAAAACTGTTCAAAAGTAGGTACTGTGTATAACATATTTGTGGTTGGTTTAATGCTAATATATCTAAATAGTTTCTTTATTAAATAGGAGATGGAATAACAAGAATTTTACATACTCTATAATTAATATAACTGAGAAATATTTAAATTTCTTAAATTTGTTGCCAATCGAATTAGCAAAATCATAACAACTAACTATTTCAATAAGTTCGAATCGATTTGTATTTTTTCTAGACTTGATTAAGAATTGTGAATCATAGTTTCATTAATTATGTTAACAAATAAAAATATCAACATCACCATCATCATTTTCAGCTTATTCAACCATTTCCAATTATGGTGTAGCTTTCTTCACATATTTAGATACTCCCTTTCTAGTTGGTCTCATTAGTTGTCTATTGTTGACTATACGGGTCCAAGTTATCCCTCCTAATTTCCTAATATCATGGTCCCGTCTCAGGTTTGGTCTTCCTCTAGGTCTCTTGAGGGATTTGATTACGTTTGATTACCTGTCTATTGTGTCTATTGGAATATCCATTCTATTCTTTTACTGTCTTTCTTGGTTATTCCCAATACATTTCGTTTCATTGAGCGTTGTGCGACCTGCAGTTTCCACTCTATTGCCCTTTTTAAGTGTCCAGACTGTCCAGGTTTCGCATTCATATGTCGTGACTGGTAATACACATTGGTCGAATGTTTTCTTCTTTAGATAAAGTGCCATTCTAGATTTGAATATGATTGAGTTTATTCCGTAAGTACTCTATGCTAACTTAATTCTTCTGATGATTTCTGGTAGTAGAGATCCCATGCTGTGTATTAGTGTAAAAGTATATTTTATAGTAATAAAAATATATTGAAGCTAAAATATAAAGAAACTATAAGAATATAGCATTTTAAGCTTCTACAAATATTTTTTTTCCTAAGCTTGAATAGAACTATCTATCGAAAGATATTTATTATAAATATATAAGAATTTTTCAATTTCAATTTCGGCATGCGAGAAGTAGGAACTGTATAGCTCGCTACTCGATTCCAAGAAATCCACTGCCGTTTAATAGGGAAATGTCATAGAGAAAAATGTACGGTGGCCATTCGAGCATGAATAAGATACGTCATCTCTCGTCCTCTACGCTGACCGAGAAGCATTTTTGTATGATTATTTGGTGTCCGTGGAAGCGAGCGCATCAAGCCGTGATTTCGGTATTTCGAGAAAAGCCAATATCGGGGCATTGACGTGCCAAATATTTGCTATCAATATATGAAGGTTGTTTTTTATATTTCGCATATAGAGGTGGAAAAAACAGTAGATAACTTCTAAACACTGTTGTTTTTCAAAGTACCTTTATATTTTCCACGAGGAGGGGCAGTTTTTTTAGGCAATGACGGCTCGTAGCCCGTGGGACTGGGGAGGCGACAAAATTTTAGGTGCGTCTGTTTGCCCCCCCCCCCTCTGAATTTACATAGGGTTAGGGTATACCCAGTTCGTAAATATATATCTGGGTTAAAAACATAGCTCAAGAATATTTAGGACAAAACTAAAGCAAAAATAACAGCATTCAACCTAATGACGTCAGGGGTGGATCCAGGATTCGAGAGAGGGGGGGGGCTAGACACAGAACTTTACTTAAAGTATATACTCCGGAGTCGTTTCTGACATAATAAATTAAAAATATAGTATTACATGACTGAATGACCCCAAAGGGACGCATTAGCCCCCGAAGACCCCCCCCCGTGGATCCGCCACTGAATGACATAATGATTAACATAATGTACGAGTATATGTTTTTTTAAGCTCTCAAATGCTAAATTTTAAGTACTTTGATAAATAAAGTAGATAATAGTTCCATGGAGTAAAAAAAATATTTTATTCAACTCTCGATATTCGATTTCTTAAGAATGTAGAATGTATGGCAGAGGAGAAGTTCCACTTTCTTGAATTATAACTCATCATACAGTCACAGGGCTTTGACAAAAGCCAGTATCTGAGACGGTTTCACAGAGGTTAGTTCTCTATTAGAGGTGGGAATTGTAGTTCCTTGGGAGGAACTAGTTCCTTAGTTCTAGTTCCTCCAGAGGAATAGTTCCTTGAACTAGGTCTTTAGTTTACAATAGTTCCCGACTAACATTGACATCCCCCTTGCTTGCTAATGCGTTTCGTTGTCAGTCAGAACTATTCACAGTATGATCTGTATAATTTTTATAATGTACGGAGATATAACGGGACGTGTAATTGTGTATGTTAAAAACATATAGGTAAGTTTTATTGCAGATAAAAAAATAAAAAAAAATCAAATCAGAATTTAAAAAACTATATCACAAATCAATTGGAGCAAATATTACAAAAATTTTACGGAAAATTGCATTTTTATTTTCCCTCACTTCAAGCTTTTTGTTTTTGTCTAAAAATTCAGAATATCTACTTCGTTGTATAAGATATTTCTTATTAATTTTAGGGACCTAAAGTGAAACATTGCCATAAAATATTTAAAAAACAAACTAAAAATCAAAAACAGTATCCACGACAATTTTCTGTGGTAATTACGCCACGCCGAGCGCCGCCGGCTGTGGCAATAGACAAGGCCGAATCCATCGTCGTCGCCTTGTATTATATCTCGGATCTGCCGACTGAATAGATTCCCGTGAACTAGTATTTTAATAGTTCCTCTATGACCGGATCCGATAACATACGACTAGCACTTCCCACGCCTGCCTAGCATCAATCGCGCTGGCTGATCCATACGTAAACTAGTAACTAGTCTTTTATTTAGTTCCTCTAGTTCCTTTAGGTCCGGATCCGATAACATACGGCATACGGCTGGCACTCCCCACTCGTTCGTACGTAAACTAGTCTTTTATTTAGTTCCGTTCCTCTAGATCCGGATCCGATAACGTACGGCTGGCACTCCCCACTCCTGCCTACCATCAGGCTACGGGCGCTAGCCGATCCGTCGCCGTCGCATATTATTCTATATCGGTCAGAGTCTCGATCCCGGAATAGGTCCTGAGGAACTAGTTCTTTGAGAAACCAAGAACTAGTTTCTTGGTTCTAATTCCGGGGTCGGAATAGTTCATTGGAACTAGTTCATTCACGAACTACACACCTCTATTCTCTATCTCTGATATCAGTCGTACCAAAGTTTATGGCACGAATGGTTGTAGACTCGCACTCAGTAATGAGGTGTTCTGGCGTTTCTCCGTTTTCCCCACATAATCTGTCGCCGTTATTCCTTAACTTCATACTACTGAGGTGATCATTGTCTATTAAAACCCCGCGACATAACAAAAATTGTTCTTACTTAAATCTAGAAAAATATTTGATTTTTTTCGTTAGTAAGTCCTCTTCTAATGCCATTTCTAAGACAATAAATGACCTAGAAAACATTTTTTCCTCTAATAAAGGCCATTAATAATGGTGGATGTTATTTGACCCCGAGCATTCATCTCGAGATAATTTATAAGGGAGTAATAAGAGGGCGGGGGCGGTATTTTTTCCGGAGGCGGTTATTAAGGGCTGCGGCCGCCCCTGGGTACGTGTGTCGATTCGCCGCCGCCTCTTTTCTTATAGTTTACGTGATGTTATTAGAAGGTGAAGCAGTTTATCATCGAAATGTCAGTGCGAGCTAATGCCTACCCAGCAGCCTTTCCCAGGTGTATGTTTCACTGTCTCGGCTCAATGAACGGACTTGAATTATGACCGACGGGCTACATTTTTAATGCTCCGTCGCCTTTCACGTCTTATATTTACACAACTAGACTTCATGTTAGGTATTCGGAAAACATATTAATACTATCCGTAAATTTTGTCTTTAAATTTTGTGTCTAGTTAACCTTAAAAAGCTCTACCTTTTCGAAATTTCGTTAAATTAATAGAAGTTAAAATATTCTTCTTCTTTTTTTTTACTTACCTATTTGAGACCTAGTCGATCTGTTAAGAAAAAAAATATATATTCTAATATTTGAGTGTTACTTTCACCCCCTTAGAATTCGAGTTTCGAAAAATCCCTTCTTATCGAACCTCTACACCCTAAAGTCAATCCGTTTTCCAAAAATCAGCTTTTTACGTCAAGCGCTTTAAGCAGGATCGTGAATAATCGATGACCAGATTTTTCGAAACACCCTGTATACATTTTTAAAAAATCTTAAAATATGTAAAAAAAACAAAATAAAATATACATATTTAAGCGTTTTTTTCGGAAACTCGACCGTTTTTTAAATAAAAAATATTGTAATATTTGAGGGGTGGTTTCACCCCCTTGGAACTAGAATTTCGAAGAATCCTTTCCTATCGAACCTCTACACCCTAGAATCAACCTGTATGCCAAAATTGAGCTTCTTACGTTGAGCGGTTTGAGCAGGATCGTGATTAATCAGTGAGTCAGTCACTTAAGGATTTTATATAATAGTATAGATTAAACACCATTCTTCTAGTTCTTTTTAACGCGTATCTGTTGTGATTGAATGCACATAATAATCATGCATGCAGTAATTTAAAATTAAGTATTTCCGTATTTTGATACCGATTATGGGATTATGTGACACAGTATATCATTTACCTATGTGAATAGAAAATATTGATAATAAATAGTAGATTTTTAAAGTATTCTTAGGCATGCAGTGCATGCGTTGCATTCAAGGAGGATTCGCCCCTGACATAGTGCACACACAATTTTTTTAAATTAAATATTTTTTTTACACATCTTAGGAGTGAATAATACTAGAGCCAAAACAAGATTAAAAAAATGCTTTAACATACAAACAATTTTTATTATTTATTATTGTTCCACTTAAGATTCTTCCTAAATAGTTTAATCCGGCGAATTAACAAAACCTAGAAAAATAGAGCTGTTTGTGTAGCCGCTTAAGCCCCGAACGGAAAATGTGCATCCTTGTCCCATAATTCATCTTGCTTAGGAAGCCCCGGGTGACAAATCTGAACCGTTAACCGTAATAAATTCCACTTCCCACCCTTAATGGCCGAAACAATTTCGACTGAAAAATGGGCGAGCACAACAATCAGATGCAATACGTCGCCGGGCTAAGAATTAATAACGTATCTTTGCGAATACGAAAAACACATTTATTCCCTGCACGAGTTCGCCGAAAATACATACTTATACAGTGGCGTGCCCGAGTTGTTTTCGCTTACTGTTATTTATAGGGTTGGAAGGAATACTTTAGTTGTATTTGAAAATAGTAATTTTTACGTTAATTTCTTTTTTTAACAAATTAAGCAAAGAAAATCCTCTTCTACGAAGAGTCCTTCTACTGTGGGTGCCACCGCACCAAGGAATAGGACGTTATGAAAAAGCAAATGTTATCTGTTCTGTAACGAACACTCCCCTAACTGGACCAGAATCGTTCCGCTTCCAAGGAGAAACCAACTTAAAGCGGACCTCAGGAATCCGGAAGACTGAAAAACCTGAAAGTATTATTTTATAATAAAAAGTTTATTTAAATACATTGGTGTCCAAAAATTACCAGAAATAAGTTTAAAAATGTTCTCCTAATTGTAAAATCTATACTAATATATAAAATCCTTAAGTGACTGACTCACTGATTAATCACGATCCTGCTCAAACCACTCAACGTAAGAAGCTCAATTTTGGCATACAGGTTGATTCTAGGGTGTAGAGGTTCGATAGGAAGGAATTTTTCGAAATTCCAGTTCCAAGGGGGTGAAACCACCCCTCAAATATTACAATATTTTTTATTTAAAAAACGGTCAAGTTTCCGAAAAAACCCTTAAACAAATATATTTTATTTTGTTTTTTTACATATTTTAAGATTTTTAAAAATGTATACAGGGTGTTTCGAAAAATCTGGTCATTGATTAATCACGATCCTGCTTAAAGCGTTTGACGTAAAAAGCTGATTTTTGGAAAACGGACTAACTTTGGGGTGTAGAGGTTCGATAAGAAGGGATTTTTCAAAACTCGAATTCTAAGGGGGTGAAACCGCCCCTCAAATATTACAATATTTATTATTTAAAAAATGGTTAGTCTTTCGGGAAAAAGCTTGGACACGCATAATTTTTTTTACATATTTTGAAATTTTTTAAAAAATCATAGAGGGTGTTCGAAAAAGTTGGGTAATTGATTAACCACGATTCTGCTTAAACTGCTTGACGTAAAAAACTTATTTTTGGCAAACGGATTTTTCGAAAATCAGATTCCAACGAGATGAAACTACCCCTCAAATATTACCAAGTTATATAATAATATCGCCATATTGTTTTTTCTCATGCTGACATAAATGTGTGAAAATTTTATCCAGTTTGTATGTTAATGGAAATTCTTGCTTTGCTTTATCATCACCATTACAAATGATTAATACGACGCGAACGAAGTCGCGGGTACACGCTAGTAAATATATAAATTTGTAATAATAAAGTTAAAGAAAGTTTTTTAAAGCTCCGATGAAGAAAATCGGTTTGAAAAATTCTGGCAACACTGCATTATTCGAATTATCGCTAGTAATGGGATCACCCGAGTACTCATGTCCTCGGTATTACTCGGCACGCAACTAACATCGGGTGTAGCGTACCGTGCTCGCTGCTCGCGAGGGTACAGGGCGATTTACGATTTATGCTGAAACCTTTTATATAAAGGATAAAGGATAATCGTTTAATCATTTGCTCGCATAACAATAATAATCGGTTTTCAGAGTACTGTAGTAACCAGCATTTTTGAACAGAAACACATTACTTATTTTGTTTTGTTTAGTTTAGATGTAGGAATTATAATATTTCTCTAAATTATAAAGATGTTTTCTCCATACTTTTTCTTTAAAGATTTATATTTTCTTAAGTATTGATATAATAATATTATAATGTTTTTATTTCTGTGTAATAATTCAGAATTAAAACATTTGAAAATTCATAATACGTCAATTTTCGACTTTCAAAATTCCATTTGACAAAACCACAGTTTTTTATTTTAGCTTTCGAGATTTTGCTTTATTTGCGTTCTGAAGTTTCATTTTACGTGTTTTCTTGTAAAAAACCTTTGTTTGTAGTGGTACGTTGGGAGACTATATTCTAATATAATCGAAGGGGGTATAATCGAAATTTAATGTGATATAACGTAGATATAAAGTGAATGATTTGCGGAATTTTCCAACAAGAATGGGTTATTTACAACAAGAATGGGTTAGAAGGAGGGTTATAAACGTATTCACTAAAAATCCAGGATTTTCCACAATAGAAAGAGATTGAAAATCCGAAACAATCATCATTAACAATTTTTTTTCGATTATTAGTTAAGCTGTGCCCAAACAATAGACTTTTTAAAACTAGACATTATGACGCACAAAAACTTAAAATATGCACAATAACACAATAGTACTACGAGTACCACAATTTATTAGGTACTACCGTTTATTTTCAGTAAAAATACGCTATTAAATTTAAAACAAAATATATTTTTTATCTCAATGACCGACAGCCACGACAAATAAACAATAAATAACGAGCCCCTTTCAAAATGCCGCCCGTATTTTCTAGAATTACTTGGTTTTATTTGGACTGAAAAGTTGCCAGATCAAACTCAAAGTCGAAGTTAAAGAAACAAAATCAGCACAAAACCTATGAAAATTTTATTTCCTACATGAAATTATACACAAAAATATTAAAAAAGTGTTTAAAATAATTTTATTTATTTTTATACAATATTATTCAAGTCGCTCAAGTACATGGCAACAGTGCGTTAAAAAACCGCAAGCAAAATCACTCACACCCAGCGCCGAACATTATTCAGGTTTCGATCGAGATATAATACAGAGAAAATTTTATAACCGAGGATTCCTCGGATGATCATCCGATTATTGGAATCCTCGAGGATCAATATTCGAGGATTGAAATCATCCAATTTTTCCCAACACTAATTGTCACGGGGTTTTGTATGATGAGTTATAATTCTAGAAAGGATGACACAATAGATCCCCAATACCCTCCCATACAATCGACAATTTACAATCCCTACAAATTCCTTTAACTGTTTTATCACTCTTTTCTTAGTTCATTACTATAGAACAAATTTTGACGTTAATTATTTTATTAGAGAGTATAACCCACGAATATTTTTTTTTGGGAAAGAGTAATTTAGTTTAAAGGTTTAATTAAGTTACAGCCCCCAAATTCCAACCTTAAGCTACGCCAATGCATCCGCATATATATTCCCGGTATAATTCCGGTTAAGTTGAGACGCGTGATTTATAGAGGGTTGTGTTCAACATCTTCCCGCATTTATTGGCGCGAGGGGGTAAGTGGGTTTTTTGTAAACAAACCTTGGACCGGATAATATATGGCGGAGTTATCTGTCGGTCGCTCGTGAATTTCCCGCCGTTTTAGGGTAGTTTCCTTTCGCGAATTCTAAACGGTGGCGCGTGTAAAAATACGAAAACAACCCCCAGTATTACATCGTTTAAAGAAAAGAGGGATGTGTTTTTAAAGAGTTTCCCAAAAAGTTCAAGGTTAGATTAAAAAGACTTTTATTTGTAATAAAATGTTTCCTGAACAACTACAAGCACAAATCAAGGAATTAAAATAAATTTAGCTAAAAATAAAGTAATGTACAACAAACTGATTGACAGAAAACACATAAAAAGGAACACAAAATGGAAATAGTATAAAAATATACTGGTTGTCCCAATATTCCGTGGACATAGAACTACTACGAATTTTTGGAATCAAAATAAGTTCATTGGACACAATTTACCTCTATACAAATGTGCTTTGTTTGTCCGCTAGAGGGCATCAAACTTTAAAAAAATAAACACATTGTTTTCAGATATTTTAGGAACCGTTATTCCGATTTGAATGATATTTTGAGTGTCTATGTTTTGCTAAGTGCTTTAATATTTGGCATTCACAAAATTTAATAAAAAGTACGGAAAGGGTGAAAACTACCCCACCCCTACATAAATTTTAGTATAAATATTTTCCCACTGCACCGACAACAGATTTTCTTTTCCTAAAATGCTCCTTCTAGTATTTAGGTACTACATTTTTTGTCTATTGTAACATAACATGACATAGGATAGTTTTCGGGAAACAAAATGTTTGAAGAATTTATTTTTCCAAAGCAGGCCTACAAAATTCCAATATTTCGTCGACATAGAACAACTCCGTATTTTTTGAATCAAAATAAGTTAATTGCACATAATTTGCGCGTTGAGCGTCAATCAAAGATAAACCCGAACGTTAATTAATTTAAAAATTATTAATTTATTTTAGCTTTTTATGAAGCTTATCGTCAAATATAATTTGTGATACTAACATAAAATTCCATACTTTTAACACAAAATAACAGGGCCGGCTTAAGGGGGCGCGAAGTGGGCGGCCGCCCGGGGCGGCGCCTGCTAGGGGCGGCACATCCAGGTGTGACAAATCAATTACAACTCAAAAATTTCGTAAATATTTTTATTAACATCGGCCAAAGATTTGAAAAGAAAATGACATCAATAACATAAATAGAACCGATACTAAACATTGTTTAAATAAGCTTATTATTATGCGAACTTTGTATGCATGATTGGGACAACCCGCAAAAGGCTCATGTGTGTTGTGTTGCATAGCCTCGGGCATAAGTGAACAAATTTGATTAAGAAAGACAATGCATTGCGCGAGAGAGAGAACAATAGAAATTTCCTAGAAAACAAGAGAAATAATAAAGGTCCAGAAGATCAACCTCTGTCAGCGCTGACCTCTGTCAGCGCAACGTCGAGTACATCATCAGTAGTCGAAATTCTTAATTATGATGAAAATAAGACAATGATTAGACAGGTTTCCGCTAGTAGAGATCATACCGAGTGTAATGAAGAAACTAATAATTTAGTAATCGATCCTGATCCAGCTAAATGGCCAGAAATAATTATGGATAAAGATAGAGTCTTTTTAGTGAAGAGAGGGCCACCACCAGCACTAACCAATTTTAGATTTCCCCTTGATAAAAACGGGAGAAAATTTACCTCATTTAATTTTAACCGTGTCTTAAGCAACGGAGAATCCGTCAAAAGAAATTGTTTAATATACTCAACTTCTAAAATTGTTCTTTTCTGCTTTTGTTGTAAACTCTTTGCTCATTCAAATAAAACTAATCTATCTAATGAAGGATTCAACAACTGGAAACATACTGGAGTTACATTGAAAAAACATGAACTATCAATTGCCCACATGTTAGCCCAAAAATCCTGGTCAGAACTATCTATAAGGTTCAATCAGATGCAAGTTATTGACGCTTTGATCCAAAGATTAATTGATTCTGAAACTAAACACTGGAACAGCGTTGTACAGCGAATTATATCAATTATCCAATGCTTAGGTGAAAGTTGCTTGGCCTTTAGAGGTTCCTCTGATAAACTTTACGAACATAATAATGGAAATTTCCTTAAATTAGTCCAGCTACTCGCAAAATTTGACCCAAAGTGTGCAAAGCCGAATTCGTAACATAAATCCACGGGCATTTTTTGTTCCTTGCAGCAGTCACTCTTTAAATTTAGTCGTTAATGATATGGCATCGACCTCTTTGGAAGCCACAATTTTTTTTTTGGAATTATCCAAAAAACTTATGTTTTCTTTGCAGCATCCGCACAACGATGGGATACCCTAAAGAGACATATTTCTTCTCTTACTTTGAAGCCCCTAAGTACTACGAGAAAG
Organism: Sitophilus oryzae; assembly: GCF_002938485.1. Taxonomy (NCBI): domain Eukaryota; kingdom Metazoa; phylum Arthropoda; class Insecta; order Coleoptera; family Curculionidae; genus Sitophilus; species Sitophilus oryzae. The sequence goes on along the minus strand of NW_022145683.1, from coordinate 1,400,199 downwards.
CAGAGTAGATGCAGTTAAGCCGTTTAGATATCAAATTGGCGAAATCTATGATGCTCTGCTAAATATTTTTGAAAATCCTGAAATCGAAGTTTCGGCAAGAAATGAAGCTTCAGGTTTGCTGGAACAACTGAAGAAATTTAAATTTTTATGCTCTGTTATAATTTGGTACGACGTCTTAAATCACATAAATCCAATAAGTAAATTATTACAGAGCAAGCAGTTGGACTTACAAAACACAATAAATATTTTGGATAAAACAAAGACATATATCAACAATCTTCGCTCTGACAACGCATTCAACCGTTTTTTGGTAGATGCTAAAGAATTAGCAACAGAGATTGATGTAGACGCCCACTTTCCAGAAACTAAAACTAGACCTCGTACACGTAAAGTAAAACGTCAGTTTGATTACGAAGCTTCCGATGAACCTATAGCTGACCCAAAAGAAAAGATTTTTTTTTCCAATATTAGATGCAGCTGCAAACTCTCTCGATCAGCGTTTCGAGCAAATAAAAGAACACAGTAAATATTTCCACTTTTTATATGATATTCATTTGCTTCAAAAATCTTCGTCAGCTGAGATATTGAGTTTTTGCCATGATTTAGGACATGTTCTAAAACATGAAGATGCTTTAGACGTGAACGCGACAGAACTGACTGATGAACTCTCTGTGTTGTGTACGTTAGTGGAACCCAAACAAACTCCCATTGAAATCTTAAAATTGGCGATTCAACTAAATATTGCCCCTAATGTTGTAGCCTTCAGGATCTTATTAACATTGTCGATAACTGTTGCAAGTGGCGAGAGAAGTTTCTCCAAGTTGAAACTAATTAAAACGTACTTGAGATCAACTATGAGCCAAGAAAGGTTAAGTGGCTTATTGAGCATGAACTTGGATCAAAAATTAAAAATTGATCAGCTACTTACTGAATTTGCTGCGTCTAAAGCACGAAAACACTTTAATTAAGAATTTCATCGTTGATTCATTTTTTAAGTTTACTTTTTAAGTTTATATTTAATTTTTTATTTTGTTACCCGATTTTGTATGTTGATATAAATAAAGTTTGTTTCTCGATCTCGACTTGAAATTTTCCCTAAGAGAATCAGGGCGCCTATCATGGGGCGGTAAAATTACTCATCGCCCAGGGCGGCAAAAGACCTAGAGCCGGCCCTGCAAATTAACTACAACAGATGCGAAAGAAAGCGACTGCATCGGAAACCGCTCGGCAAACCCGACACGCCTATTGAGTGGTGTAAATACACCAGTCGTTTAGTCCGGAAACCTATGCTGTGTAGTATTCGCTTGCTGGAATGACATAGTGCGTGATTATATGTTTCTTTTTAAAAACGCGTGTAGGATTTTTGTTGGACTTTTGAACTGTTATTTCTAAGTTTTGGTAATTTGTATATCTTATTTAAAATGGGATGCAAATGTGTTTATTTATAAGGAAAAAAAATATTTATAGTATAAAAAATTAATTTATTTAACAAAATTTAATTAAAAATGTAACAAAATAGTTACCTTTCTATTGGTTCTACCGGACTTTTTTCTATCGGATAAAAATCTTTATTTGTAAACTTTAATACATCAAATATTTTCAATCTAATAAATCATTTAATGATGTAAATAAGAGGAAATTTCTCACATGGGTGGTCAAATTTTATAGTTTTCATTATATCAAACAGCCTCTGAGAAATGTTTTCAACTCAAAATGCCTTTAATTATGTTTGACTACATCATTAAAAAGGGTCTTCAAATACATCAATGTGATATTTGTCTAAAATTTGCAAAAGTATCCGAATCTCTGGATAACTCGAAATTATTTACCCATTTAAAAGCCTTTAATCATGAAAGTGGAAAAATTTGTTCATTTTATTTGCAGGCTGGAAAAATTATTTATATTAAATTTTGATGAGTTTTGCACTGAAGAAAACATTCAGAGGCTGTTTGATATAATGAAAACTATAGAATTTGACCACCCATGTGAGAAATTTCTCTTATTTACATCATTAAATTATTTATTAGATTGAAAATATTTTATGCATTAAAGTTTACAAAAAATAAAGATTTATATAGTCGAAAAAAGTCCGATAGAACCAATAGAAATGTAACTATTTTGTCACATCTTTAATTAAATTTTGTTAAATAAATTAATTTTTTATACTATAAATATCTTTTTTTTCCTAATCTCCTACGAGCTGATATAATGTGACGAGCAATCTATTAAATTACTGTGAGATTATACAGAAAAGTCCACAGACTTCGAGACGTAGGAAAATCAAGTCCATTTAGCGTGTGTCCAAATTTTGACAAGTTTTCAAAAATGACAGTTTTGTTTAGACTGACGTTTAATTTCACCTGACTTCTCGGTGAATGATTTCTTTCTATGGGGGTACATAAAATCTAAAATTTACGGCCATGAAGAAATTCAAAACTTGGAGCAGTTAAGGCAGAAAATATTTAATGCCTTTGACGCTGTCACCCCTGATATGTTATCCAATGTGAGGAGGGGATTTTATGATCGTTTGGTTTAATGCAAGAGGGAGGCACTTTTGAACAATTTTTGTAATTTTTTAAATTTCATTATCCTGTTTTTCTACCATTTACCCATTACCTACCTTGACGAACATGGGAAAACGAAGGTCCTTTTCAGGACCACAAATATTTTGATTGAGATAATTGGTAATTTTTTTTTAGATTAAAAAACAAAAGTTGTTAATATAATACCAATTTAAAAGTGTTTTAGTAGTTTTAATACACACTATGATATAAAATTTATTATTATTATAATGTACATTATTAATACTATTGTTCGTTCGAAATGGCATTAAGGCCCAATTGCAACAATGATTTAAACTTTTCTTAAAGATAAGTAGAGCTTAGAATGAGCTGTATTTATATTTACTTTAATATTCACTTTAAATGAGGGAATTTAACTGATACAATTTTTGAATTTGAATTGTTTTTAATGATACTAACAATTTTAGTTCAATTTTTAATAAAATTTATTTAATGTTAATAGAAATCCAAGAGATTTGAAACCTCTTTTAGCGATTTATAACATTCTCAAATGAATTACAGGTGCCCTTATTTTCTATGAAAATCACACAGCTTTTTTCATAGTCGCTGCAGTTGCTATAGCTATAAAAAACTAATTTTTTAAGGTTGAAAATTGCGACGCACGCTAAATGGACTTGATTTTTCGTATGTCTCGAAGTCTGTGGACATTTTTGTATGTCTCGAAGTCTGTGGACCTTTTTGTATGCCTCGATAACATATTGGTGCAGATTATTTTCACCCAAACAAATAATAACCCAAACTATACATTGATGCGGATTGTCTATGAACTCTTTCTGAAGATCACAGAAACCTGAACGCGTAATTCGGTGTTCTTTTGCATCTGTTATAGGTAATTTGTGCTTTTACGATGATTAGAGATTAGAGCACAGAGATTAGATTATTAAAGCATAATAGATTTTACGCGCCTCCATAACTTAGGGTTGCCAACTTTCAAAATTAAACATAGAGGACTCCAGTGTAAAAAAGAGGACAAGCAAAAAAATGTTTAAACCTCGCTCAAATGTTAAGAGTTTTCCAAAAAAATTATGTAAACGTTATACGGATAATGGTCTTTTTTACTTTCTTAACGCATCTACCAATACTTCTTGTATACGTAAATATTTCTTTTCTGAATGAAGGAGTGGAGCTAGCAAAATACATGCTGTTGCCAGATTAGCAATTTTATTAAGCATTGATGCGATAGACGATAATTTTATAGACTTTGAGTTTGGTGTTTAAAAAAGAGGACCTTTTCGATGCGCCAGAGAAAAGAGGACAGTACGATCAAAAAGAGGACTGTCCTCTGAAATAGAGGACGGTTGACAACCCTACCATAACTTAATGTGACGAAAAACATTTTTTGCAAGTCAGCTGTGAAAAAATAATTTTTTCTTCAAAAAGTATGCACCGTGGCGTTTTTTATACAAGAGACAAAAATGTAGTAAATACAAGGACCATTTTACGAATAGAAAATCGGCCGTCGGAGGAGTTAGAAAATATTTATACAAGATTTATGTAGGGGTGAGGGAGGTTTTCACTCCTCCCCAAATTTTTCTTAAATTTTGTAAGAGTCAAATGTTAGGAGCACTTGGCAAAACATAGATTCCCAAAATCTCATTGAAATCGGAAAAACGGTTCTTAAAAATGTGTTAATTTTTTTAAAGTTTAATGCTCTCTAGCGGACAAACAAAGCACTTTTGTATAGAAGTAAATCCTGTCCAAAGAACTTGAACAAAAATACGTAGTGGTTCTATGTCCAGGGAATATTAGGAAACCCTGCATATATATATATATATATATATATATATATATATATATATATATATATATATATATATATATATATATATATATATATATATATATATATATATATATATATATATATATATATATATATATATATATATATATATATATATATATATATATATATATATATATATATATATATATATTTGGGACAACAAACACATAGTTCAGGATCTTTACTACCAGAAGTCAACAGAAGAATTAAGTTAGCATGGAGTACATATGAAATCATATTCAAATATAGAATGCCACTTAATCTAAAGAAGAAATCATTCGGTCAATGTGTTTACCAATAATAACCTATGCATGCGAAACCTGGACACTTAAAACCAATTAAAACCGACATCATAAGGATCGATGGAACACAATATCACAGTTTAAAGAATATAAATATATCAGTTGACCCACTCTTCGCCCGTATCAAAATTCCTCCCGCCGCTCCCCGCCTGTTTTGTAGACTTGGGTCAGTCTACATCCGTTGCTCGACGTGTACACAGCGTCCCAAGTTTATTTTAGTTTTGTTTTCGGTCCGACGCATAGGGTGAACCAAAAATAGTGTTTTTGTTTTTTTGTTCGAATTTTTTGAATAAAATGTCTACTAGAAATATTTGTGCAGTGGATGGTTGTGAAAGTAGAATGACAGACAATATATCGTCCTTTGGGTGCCCAAAAGATGAAGGAAGGTATGTGTTTATATAGTATAGGATATTAAGTATATAATAATTAAAGTATTAGACATATTAAGTATATTATAATTATGGAAACCTATGAAAAAATGGTTTTAAAAATATACATATAAATTAAGAAAAGATTTTACTCGAAATATGCACAAAATATTTATTTTTAACAATTAGTTTATTATTTTAGTAGATATTTTAGAGTAGTAGTAGATACTTTACTATTATGTTTTGGATTTTGCAGTATTTACGGGTTTGCAAAGTGCATATTAAATTATTATTTAAGATATTTGCATTTTTTTAAATAGAATGTTTACTTTTTAGATGTTTGTATTTAACTTTAACTACCTACCTGGAAAGTCCAAATTTTCTCGTCAGGTAATACAAATGCCTCCATACAACTTCTTCTGCTATTGACAAGTTTTTTAGAGTTTTTACTAAATTTTATGTAACAGTAAATATAACAGTTGACGAGCACATGGGAAAAACGATATACACAGAATCTTTTTTTAATTAACGTAAAATCCACGCATAAGGTACAGTAAATCTCGAAAAAAATTTACAAGTTTTATAAAATGTCATTCATAAAAAATTAAAATGATTTAATGTAAATTGAAAAAGATTATTAAACCAAGCATTAAAATTTAACGAAACGTATACCGAAACCCAATCGTCATAAAGTTATAATGCTCAAAGCGTTAATTCGTTTGACTGACTTGGAGAATTATTTTATTTAGCTGTTTTTGTTAGTAGGAAACCATTTCCATTGTTTATATAAATATTATACCGCCCTTCGCACAACCGAAATACATTTGTTTATGAAACTGAATTACATAACAATACAAATTTTAATTAAACACGACTTATCGGTCTTTTATTCTTTATCGTTGTGTGTGTGTGTGTTTCGTTTTTGGCAAAATACGAAGTAAATTTCAATATTTAGCGTGAAATTTGGTGTATTTTTGAATTCGGTCTTTAATTATAATAGATATTTTTTATATATTTTTTTTCTTGGTCTTGGGTCAATAAATAATTTTCCTTTTTTTTTGCCTAAGACCAAGAAAAATATATATATAAATATAATATTAGAGGTCAAAGATTATATAAAAACAAAATTATTTTTTATTTATACCGTGTGGTGCATTGTTGTTATAAACATAGGAAATCCCATGCAAATTATGAACTGTTCAAATATTGGTTTCCTTATTAATTTTACAGCTAAGTCGTAAATATACAGGGTGGTCCGAACTGTATTCCGGAAACTTCGGCAGCATATATTCTGCAGATAAAAATACATATGTAAAAAAGTCTAATAACTGTTTAGTCAACATAATGATTATAGGTATTGATAATTTCGATTCAAATATCTTGAGAACCATCACTCGTAGCGATTTTTACCAAGAGACCTTTTATACGTAAAAAACGTCATAAATGTATATTTTTTACTCAGTAGTTTTATACAGGTACGGACGAACAGTTATTACTCTTCAAACCATTTAAAAAATATGTAGGTGACGCCCTCTACAAGTAGAAGTCATATTAACATCAAAATCAAATTTCTCATGTCAAAAAACTCTCAGACACCCTGTATATAACCTAACAAACTTCTCCACCCTGTATCTCCGAAACTAAGCATTTTAGGACATACAGTTATACGAACTTTTTTACTTATTTTTATCTGCAGAATACGCCGCCAAAGTTTCGGGAATTCAATTCAAACCACCCTGTATTTTTAAAAGTCTGCGTATACTGAATACACATGCTAAGGCGGGGTACATAATATGTCACTGTAAGAGTCAGGATCCGGTACTTGGGGCGCTTATGAGCCCAAAGGTGTCGTCGAGACTAGTCTGGGAATGCCTAGGTGAACTGGGAGCTCTAGCACGAAGGAACAGAATTAATTTATTCTGCAACTATTAAGGCAACGAGCCGATGATCAAGCAAGGATCATCGGCATCCTATCTTGTTTTAGAGCCAGTACTGCGATTACTCAAATGTATGGCCCGTAATGCACTAAGACTCTAGATCAGGGAAAAACAGAATGTTCACTGGAGAAACAGACAGGGGCACAGGCACAGCAAGGCCTTTATCCAAGGACCTTGCTCTAAAACCGCAAAAGAACTGCTAATGCTTACCAGGAATAAAGTGCGGATTACAACAGGCCTCTTGACCAGATACATCACTGTCAAGTGTTACCTGAACACGCTCAACCTGTATCAAGGAAGTCTTTGTTGCAGACTCTGCGATAAAGATCCTAAAACAGCGGAGCACATCAAGCGACACTTTTTATTTAGGAAAGCTAGGCTAGAACCGTAGGAGCTATACTTCCATCCTATCAAGAACCTGCATAAGTTAGTGCAGGGCACAGGGATAGGAGAATAGGTGCAGATATAGAAAGGGGACAAACACAATAGGCCTCACTTATCGCAGTGTTTCTGGCAGAGAACGGTCCCTTGTTGTTGGAAAAAAAGGCTCAGGATCGCAAGCGACACTTATTATTTGGGAAAGCACGATTTAAAAACTTGTAGAACTAACGTTCCATCCTATCAAGGACCTGCACAACACTGCACTCAGGAGACTGTGTGCAGATATAGAAAGGTAACAAAGTAACAAATACAATAGGCCTTACAAGAACAAAAAGAGTAATTCAGTGATAAAAGATAAAAAATCAGTAAAGAGTAGCATTAATTTATGCCTCATCCTAAAGCTCGCACATTTTAATTATCCAATCCAAGGTTTGCCACCCTCCCGCGCTCTAGTCGGAAAATTTTAACTGGAAAATTTCTTTTTCTAATTAATTTTCTCGACAATTGCTTTAAAGTCGTTAGGAAAGTAAACTGAACGCGAACGGCGCCTACTGCGAAACAAACCTCGGTTAATTATGAAATCCTCTCGAAAAAAGTAATCGTTTTGTCCGATTTTTAATTAACAGAATTATTCATCCAATTATCTAAATGTTTACGTAACTGAAAAATCCGCGGCGGCGAAAGTCGTGGGCATTAGAAGGGGGAGGGAAAAAATAAAAAAGGGAGTAAAGAGGGATGGAAAAAAAACGCGTGGATGTCGCCGCAATTTATAATTGTATATTTTAAAGGTTAATTTGACAGAGCTGGATTAGGGTTGTCGTAAAATCATCCCCATTTTTTATATGCACTGGGTGGTAGAAAAATATACCCTAAAAATTGACATAAAACTTGTCAAAAATTAAGACTAATAATTATAGGAAGATTAAAAAAGGAAAGGGCCGTTTCCAGACAGACAAATATATTTCCAAAAAAATATTTTTTCTCGAATTTTAAACTACATTATTTAAAAAAAAAGTGTTTCAACATAATATTTTTAGTGAGTGAAAGTTCCCTTCGAATTTCCTCCGTCATTAGTTCACAGAACTGAATCCTTCTGCATTGTCGTCGCCAAGTTCCTGCAGAATCTTCATTTTGTAGGGATGGAATTTGTACATTATTTCAATACTCTTCTGACAGATGTTCGAGGTATACCTGTGATTGATGCCAACTGGCGTGTTGGTGCTTCTGGATTGACCGATACCTGACCAATAACTTCCATCTGCATTTCTTCATTCAGTACCCTGGACCCTGTCCTTTTTTTTATTTTTGACCGATACAGTTTTTTGAAACTTTATATATCAAATCTTTAACATAAACGTCACTTACGTTTTTGTTCGGATTTCTCTCATTGAAAGCACGGGTCGTTCTCAAATAGGACATACCTTCAGCACCATAAAGATAAAATATTTGAATTTTTTCTTCCACAGTATAAACCATTTTTCTTTCAAATAAGCGAATCAAATAATGGTTTAAAATACCACCAGATTTGCAAACGATTGAAAATCGATAGAAGACAGTGCAAAAACGCAAAGATATGCCGTTTTAAGATTCCTGTTTGTTGAAAGTAAAAAAATAGATGATAATGTTACGTTTTCCGTCGGTTAACAACAATAAGGAAGAATTTTCATTATCGCAAAATTAGGCTGAACGATTACTAAAACATCTTTGTGTTGCCTTTTTTATTATCTACATTTTTTATTTTTAGCTTCAAATTGGCAATGGTTTCAAAATGGCATTGATGAGATTAGAAGTGAGGGGGTGGCACCTAGGTGTAGGTCGGGGTGGTTTAAAAAATCCCTCATTTGCCTCATTTAATTGGGTCCCAATTTGTAACTTATGCTGAAAAAATCACTTTTTTCATTAATGTCCACCTAATTTTTCGTGTAAGGGGTAGTTTTTCAATTTCACCCTAAAAACTTTATGATCATCGTTTAGAATTTTTCATGGACTTTCCAAAAAGGCACCACAAATGGGGTATTGCCATTTAAGATTTTCAAGTGAGTAGGGGTGCCGCAGAATACAGTGGAGTAGTCTGTTTTTCTACCAAAAAAATATTTTTGAAAATATGAACTAAAGTTGTGTTTTTTTAAATGGAACACCCTGTATATTTATAAATCATATGATCTGTCTTGCCATAAGCTTCTCAAAAATATATATCACTCTATATTTATTTTCACTATTTACTGCAATATTTAAAAGTTTTTATTAAAAGATCATATTTATTAGTAGGCCATGATTGATAATAAAAGAAAATAAAGAATTATTAAAAGTATACTGCTATCTATCTCTTGTTTTATTTTGGGAGCCGCTAATAAATTCTTTATATATTAGGGAAACTTAACTCTCTACCGCTATTTGTAAATCTTGGAATACGTGTATACGTAAGATATTCCTTTAGCTAATTTACGTGAAATATACTTTCAGCAAGATGTGGAACATTCCCCCTCATAACTATGGAAATATTAGAATACTGTTAAATTATTATTTTTCAAATCAATGAATTGGAACCAATGAACGCATATTGATAGCCTCCTCGATTCCCGGATTTCGCCGTTCTCGATTTCTGATTTTGGGGATTTTTGAAATACGAAATATATCGTGGGCACTACAACAATGTCGAACACCTGAAAAATGCTTTAATAATTCAAGATTTAGATATTTGCAAACCCATCCCGTTATAAAAAAAGAAAAATATATTCACAGTTTCAGTGGTAACAGATATTTCAAAAGTAAAATATATCAATCCCAAATAAATTTTAATATGTATATGACTATTAATTAGTAATACCAATTAATTAGTAAATACCATTTTGATTTTTTGTTATTTATCACGGCCTACTAATAAGAAAATGATATATTTTAAATATTGCAGTAAATAGTGAAAATAAATATAGAGTGATATATATTTTTGAGAAGCTCGTAGCAAGACAGATCATATGATTTATAAATATACAGGGTGTTCCATTTGAAAAAACATAACTTTAGTTCATATTTTCAAAAATATTTTTTTGATAGAAAAACAGACTACGCCACTATATTCTACGTAAAAAGTTCTACAATAAGCAGTTTTCGCCTTCTCGATACCTTTAACAATAACAGAGATACAGGGGGTGTCCCAAATTGCAAAATTTTTGAAAAGACCCTGTAGCTCAGAAATGAAGAGGGCTATGAAAATTTTGTTTGCAGCATCTCCCGTTTGACGAAAAAGTGGGACAGGTTTGTGCAAACCGCACCCTTCTATCTTCACTAATAACGGAGATACCCTATGATTTCAACCAAAATGGGACACACTTTACTACACTTTTTTTAGCATTACATCAGAACACATTTATATCCACTGCCTAGGTATTGCCTAGGTTTTTTTTCATTTGCGTCATGGCATTATCATACAAGATGCCAAATGCAGAAAAGTATAGAGGAAAAGTTTCGTGATAAGAACTATATAATAACCTAAAAAATGCTGTAGTTTTAATTAATGGCGACCGCGGTTCATTCAGTTAAAAAAACGACGAGGCTGCTGATGTAGCAGAAAAGAGAGAATTTCTTTCTACAATGTGTAAGAAAGTATATACCCAAAAAGCTAAAAGTAATGTATTTCACAGAGGATAGGGCAGCTGAATTGAATGAATCAGGAAGTCTTAAAGTTTCTCAAAATCGTGACTCAAAATCGTAGCCAGTTCAAGATCAAATTACTGTTATCGATAATGAAAATAAAGCAGATGTCCGACCCAATATTGGTCTTTACGAAAATTTTGATCAAGATTTTTTTTTTAAAACTGGAGGCAAAAGAGCTTTTTCGCACGAGCAAAAAACACCCTTACTTATATATTAATAAATAAAATATGTTTCTCCGTTATGGTCATTTTATTTTTGAGGATTTGGGCCGGTTGCCTGTTTTTCCCGGGCCGGTTTCCACTTCCCCATCCGCCCCTGTACAAAAGTAAAGTTTTTTGGTGTATTTTGGCGAATTAGTATTTTATTTTGCTGCTTAACACCAAAGGTTCCAACCCTCAACTGTTATTTCACGACAGACGAATCCAACAAATCAGAGATCATTAAAATTGGACCAGCCTTTCTCGCGTTGTAAACGGTGTAGCTAACCCGACTTTGTTTTATTTATTTAGATGATGTTGGTTTTTTGTATTAGCCCTAAATACGCCACTGGGACTGGGGTGACTTTGATGACTGTTTCTCATCCCGTGCCATGATTTAAAATTAAAAGCAGGCCTCGTATTTTAAGAATCCACTTTACATGCACCGCCTAATTGGACATTTTTATTTGATTCGTCACGCCGCGCCGTAGTCGTGAGCACGGAAAAACCGCTCCTATCTGCTTTTAGAGTTGTTTATATAGAAAAGGAGGATGTAGGAGGAGTGAAGGACGTATCTAATTAACATAGAGGGTATTCGTCATGATCTAATTAGGAGGTTGGAGGAGGAACAATGATATATTTCAGGTTTTCTCTATACTAGTTTTATCTAAAGTTGCGTTTACATGAGTCAAGTCAACTGTTTAAGTCACTTGATTTAATTTCTTATGAATATAGAATATATGGCAGAGGAGAAATTCCACTTTCTTCAATTATAACTCATCATACAGTCACAGAGCTATGACAAAAACAAAAATAAAAGGTTAGTTTTCTATCTCCAATATCAGTCATACCAAAGTTTATGACACGAATCACGTCTCAGTTATGAGGTGTTCGGTGTTTTCAAATTTTCCCCACAGAATCTGCATTTGCTGTTGCTTCTTAGCTTCAATCTACTAAGGTGTTAAATCAAAGAAAATATTTGATTTTTCTCGGTCGTAAGTCTCGATAAATGTGTCTTAGACCGTTGGAGGATTCCCATTCCAGGTTACGGATGGAGTCTTCTAAGTTCTTAAGTTCTGTTTTAAGTTGGTTTCCACTTGGGAAGCAGAACGGTTCTGGTCCAGTTAATCGAGTGTTCGCTTCTTTTCTAGCTAGTTCGTTTGCCTTTTCATAAGGTTCACTATTGGCACTCTAGTGTAGAATAGTAGTAGAATAGTAGAGTAGGTGCTGACAATCTTTTAGGTATTCGGCACCTACCTAAAAAGAATCGGCAAAAGGAACCGAAACCCTTGCTTTTATTGTGATGATATAGATAGCCCGTGTCATACAATATTTTTCTGTCCTAGGTGGCAAGCGATAACAGAAGAAACAGAGGAAATATGCCAAACGAAGCTGAAGGAAAACACAGTTGGTATCACTATTAGTGAAGGTGAAGAAAAATACCGAGCCCCCCATATAAATGCTGTATACTATAATGAAACACAAAGAGACGATGAGATTAAAGCCAAAAACCCGTGATTATATACTGTGATATCATAGCCTGTGATAAAGAACTAAACTGTGATAAAAAACAAATGTGGTAAGATTAGAATGATAAGGAAATGATGGGTGTATATAGATATGAGTGTTTAGAAATCGATAAATAATTGAGCGCCTACCAGCCCGATATCATGCTTCACGGTAGTCCCAGGATAATTAGGGTTACATAGAAAAGATCGGATTTTAGTGGGCAGGCCCTCCCTCTGGGTAGAGTAGGGAGGAAGATCCCCAGATTCCGGCTCTAAAGGTGTTTCCCATCTATAAAAAAATGGCAATCAGAATAGGATAACTTTATTTTCTTTGACTAATTTGGTCAGCTTCTATAGGCGTTCCTTAACCAACTTCAAATAGATGGTTTAGAATTAGAATGAGTGGGGGGGGGGGGTTAATCACTGCGACCTTATAGATCTATTGTGTCCTCCTTTCTTGAGTTATAACTCATCATACAGTACCAGGGCTTTGACAAAAGCCAGTATCTAGGACGATTTTACAGAGGGTAGTTAACCATCTCCAATATAAGTCGTACCAAAGTTCATGGCACGAATGGTTGTCGTCTCGGCGCACTCAGTGATGAGGTGTTCTTGTTATTCTCCATTTTCCACACAGAATCTGCAATCGCCGTTTCTTTTTAGTTTCAATCTACTGAGGTGTTCATTGAGGAGACAGTGTCCTGTATAAACCCCGTAAAAATTCGAAGATTGTTCTTACTTAAATCCAGGAAGATTAAACTTAAATCCTTGGTCGTAAACCCTCAGAAACTTCTTAAAATATTATGGTTACTGAATTGATCCATTTTAATGCATCTTGTTTCCGATAGTTCCCATCTAAGATAAGTTCTACACATCTTTCGATAGAGTAGATTTCTGCCTGAAGGATGCTGGGGTAGGTGCAAACCCAGTGATACTGAATTTATATATGGAATCATTTTGAGAGAGTGAATTCGCGCCATGAGTGAAGTATACAATTGAACGTGAATAAACCCTTAAGATCGATTGCTACTTTTCATCACAAGATAAACAAGCATCCAAGAAATTTAAACGCTGGGCTTTTCCGGCCGGGAAGACTGATGCTGACCGACGCGACGGTCAGTTAACAAGCTGGAAGCGAGTCCTCGGAGCAGAAGAAGAACAAATTAGGAAGTTTGTATTCTGCGACGGACGTGGTGCAGGTCCGGCTCGGGCGGCCGACGCCACTTGATGATGATGTGTGGCCGCGGCCGGCCCAAAGCCACTTCGGCCCTTGTTTTATGGGCCGGGGAGTGGCCCTATTAGTGGCCGCGCGACGCTAAATCCTCGTTTGCCAAACCAGGCGAAAGGGCCGCCGCTTCTTGTTTTGTCAGATTTGTTAAATGCTGCTGTCGACGCGCAGTGGAACGAAACTTATGGAGCAGTTGGAGAAAAACAGTGGAGCGACGACCCAGCTAGATCGAAACACCGGTTCCAGATAGATCACCGGAGTTAAGGGGTGACGGTCTAATAACTCTGCCGATCTATTGTTCCATCACAAGAGATCGGACATTTTGTGAGTAAGAGTCAATTATACACTCGTCAAGTATGTAGGCTAGATAACGCTAGATGTGCAAAATGCTTTCAATTCAGTTCCCTGGCTAAAAATAATCGCCTGCGTTGGATAAATACAATATCAGCAAACATCAAAATAATACAATCTTACTTAAGTGATCGCTGGATAATATCACAGCACAGGAAGAAGTATGAGGTTATTGCTCGAGTACCGCGGGGGTCCGTTCTGAAACTAGATCTCTTTTAATTTGTAGTTAAGGGACAAAAACAGTTAAGATCAAAAGAAAATTCAAATGCTACATAACATATTTTCAAAATACTATACATGGTGTTACAAATTCAAACATTGGTATCTCGGAAATCGTAATAGACACGAAGATCTTTAAATTGGGGCAAAGTTGAGCTTTGAGATATTCACCAAGATGCCATCAAAAAAGTTTCAAAAATTTCAAGGATTGCTGAATTTTTTGGGAAAAACGGATTTTTTTAAAAATCAATTTTATTTTTTCCTGTCGTTACTTTTTAGATAATCAAAAAACAAATTGCACATCCTCATAGCCACTTTATTAGGGCTATCTGATAGTATTTTTAGATTTTCAAATTAGCTGATAATTTGTGAGACACAGAGGCCAACTTAATTTTTTTAAACGGACCTGCATTTTTTATATCAGATTTTGAACAAACTCGGTCGCCTAAGTACAATGATATGCCACACTTATTCTTTTTTTTGGAGTACCTTAACAACAAAATTATTTAAAATAATTTCAAGTCCGCCTCTGGTTTTTTTAAATTATTTAATCTCTTTGAACAGATTTTCTTATACTTCCGAATGAATTTTGTACTCTTTATTGTAAATGCTGAGATGTATTGATTTCACTTTTTCAAATGACGTCAAGTTGGTTAGATTATTCTTTTAATTAAAATATTTTAGCAAATAAAAATAAATTAATAATAAATATATAAACAGTTATTATTTATATCAACAAATCTCACAAAATTCATGGCACGAACGATCGTCGTCTCTGCGCACTCAGTGATAATGTGTTCTGGTAATTCCTCATTTTCCCCACAGAATCTGCATTCGCCGTTGTTACTCAGCTTCAGCCTACTGCAGTGTTTGTTGAGGAGACAGTGTCCTGTTATCCGAACATTGTTTTTAATTAAATCAAGTTTCAGTTAGTCAGCACGGCGCCGAAGATGTCCATGGTTGACAACAATAAATTTTAAAATTTCGCTCTCGATTACGTAACTAAAAGTTTAATTGGTATAATTTATTTTTCTAAACATAATGGGGGGGGGGCGATGATCAGTTCTAAAATTTTTACTCGACATTTTAAATTATATAGGGTTTTGACCTACTGTTTGTCGTCCTGTTCTTAACGTCTTAACTTTAAATTGGAGTGAGGATAGTTGCAGTTTGCAGTTAAGGACTTTGCGGTCATTTTATGACAGTTTACGACGATTTTTTGATACATAATGTGTAGTTCCTTTTAAAGGGTAGAGAGATTTTAAGCTGCAAGTTTTAACAGATTTATATATTAGTTAATCTTAAAAATAACAAGAACTTTACAATGTCTCTAAAATGTATCACTAAAAATGAAAATAATGTCACTTAGAAACATCAACTATAATTATTAAACATGTGCTTGGAAATTGTGAGACCATTTTTTATGAAACTAAACCAAAAATTATGTGCGATAGATGGAACATCATCATCATCATTTTCAGCTTATTCAACCATTTCCAATTATGGTGTAGCCTCCCTCACATATTTAGGCTCCCTTTATAGTTGAGCCCATTCAGGGGTGGATACAGAAAATTATTTTAGGGGTGGCCCAAAATAAAAAGTAATGTAGAATATGCTTTTTAGGGTGTCAATTTTAAGCCAAAAGCCTAAGATTTAACTCAATTTACAGATTTCAGGGGGGCCCGGGCCCCATGGGCCCCCCCTCTGTATCCGCCACTGAGCCCATTGTTGTCTATTATTGGCTATGCGGGCCCATGTTACCCCTACTAATTTCCTATATCATTGTCCCATCTCAGGTCTTCTTCTAAGTCTCTTAAATTCTCGTGGCTACCGTGCTGTAATTTTTGTAGTCCATCTGTTGTCCGTTCTTCTTGCCAAGTGTCCTGCGCATTGCCATTTGCCTCTGTGGATGATATTATTTCCTGGGTCTTTTGTCGTATCTACTCTATTCTTTTACGGTCTCTCTTGGTTATTCCCAGCATATTTCGTTCCATTGAGCGTTTTGTGCAACCTGCAGTTTTTTTTACGATGTCCGTTGTTAGTGTCCAGGTTTCGCATGCACAAGTCATGACTGGTAGTACACATTGGTCGAATATTTTCTTCTTTAGATAGAGTGGCATTGTAGATTTGAATATAATTGAGTTTCTTGCATAAGTACTCCATAATTCTTCTGTTGATTTTTGGCAGTAGATATCCTGAACTGTGTATTAATTGTCTCAAATATAATATATTCTTCTACTATTTCCAGTGTTGTGTTATTTATTAGAATGTCTTTTATTTCCACTAGTTCGTTGTACATTACTTTAGTTTTTGCTAAATTCATTTTGAGACCCACTACAGGGTTGTTCACCACATACGACACGGAGTATTGTGGCTAAATGATTAGATTTTTACAAATTGTAAGTTTTGGATTCGTTGAAGGACTATTCGAGCTACAATTTAAAAATATTTTTACAAGATCAACAGAGTGTCCCAAATAAATAAAAAATATTAAAGTTGTATTTTTTTAAATGGAACACCCTGTATATTATTTTTACTACACCTAAACCTTACCGTTTTTGAAATATTTTCAATTTTGTGAAATAGCAGTCAAAATTTTAAGGCTTCATTTCTACAAGGGAATCAAAGTTTTTAATACTAAATATTTACTGAAGTTTATTTATTGATCAATTATTGTGTTGCAATAATAAAAATAATACTACTTCATACAGAGTGTCTAAAAATTTATTTTAAAATATTTCTAGTTTTAAAAGGCAATAACTTGTTTAATTTAAATAGAACGCCTTGTATATTTTAGGAGAATCAGATGCACAATTTAATTGTCTATCAAATTGTATTACACCACTTTTTACCTATCCCTTCAAGTTTTCGAGGAAAATGCATTTTCTTATAATTTAGACCTCTTTTATCAATATACCCATAGAATATTGACATTTTAGATTGTTTTTAAAGCAACAAATGTACAAAATGTACAGGCCAGTAATATTATCGTTTTTATCAAAATGATAATATTACTAGCCCATTTGTATGCAAAAGGAAAACTATTTAAATCTTTATAAAAGAGTATTCCATTAATTAAATATACGACCATTATTTCCGCCCAAATACTAATTAATTACATACTTAATTATGTTCGTTAATAAATAATTATTCTAAATAAATGTGGATTTGAATCACAAATCAATATAATAATAAGTTATGCAAATGAATGTCTCTGTCGTTATAAATAAACATTTGTCAAAAACTAAAATATTATTTTTAAGGTGTTACTTTTTACCACAGTCTAATACACATACAAAATTTCGTTTTTTTGTATTTGGAGCAATTATTATTAATCAACGCAAACAGTCAAATAATGTAATTTGAATACTGGAATCATATTAATTATTGGTTCTGTATAACAAATATTTAAAGTTTTTTTTAACTTTTTAATGAAATAAACAAACTATATCGACAATATTAGTATCTGTACTCTTTAATAATTTGGCACATCTTTAAAAATAATCTAAAATGTCAGTATTCCATGGGTATATTGATAAATGAGTTTTAAATTACAAGAAAATGCATTTTCTACGGAAACTTGAAGAGATAGGTAAAAATGGGATAATACAATTTGATAGACAATTAAATTGTGCATATGATTTTCATAAAATATACAGAGTGGTCCATTTAAATTAAACAAGTTATTGCCGTTTAAAGTTAGTAATTATTTAAAATAAAATTTTAGACACTCTCTATAGGGTAGTATAATTTTTATTATTGCAACACAATACCTGATCAATAAATAAACTTCAGTAAATATTTAGTATTAAAAAGTTTGATACCCTTGTAGAAATGAAGCCTTAAAATTTTGACTGCAATTTCACAAAATTGAAAGTATTTCAAAAACGGTAATGTTTAAGTGTGATAAACCTTAATCAAATTTACATTTATTTTAATCGTAGAAACTAAAAATGTAATAATATACAGGGTGTTTCATTTAAAAAAATAGAACTTTGATATTTTTTATTTATTTGGGACACTCTGTATCTTTTAAAAATATTTTTAAATTGTAGCTCTAATAGTCCTTCAACGAACCCAAAACTTACAATTTGTAAAAATCTAATCGTTTAGCACAATACTCCGTGTCGTATGTGGTGAACCCTGTATATTGCTGGCTTTATTTACTTCATTAATTTGTGCTTGTAGTTCTTTAGGACTATTCGCAATTAGGACTATGTCATCCGCGAATCTTAGATGATTGAGATATTCTCCATCTACTTTTAATCCTTTTTTGGTCCAGTCCAGTAGACGGAAGACTTCTTCTAGTGTTGCTAACAACAGCTTTGGGGATATCGCGTCTCCCTGTTGTACTACTTTGCCAGATGGGAACTCTGGCGTGGTTTTATGCATCATTACTCTGGCTTTGGCTTCTTTGTATATATTGGCGAGGGTTTCTATATAAGGTGTATCAATACCTTATATAGGTATTTGTCAGTACCTTATATAGACAACTACAATACCTTATATAGGTATTTACATATAACTTTCACAAGATAAAAATTGGAAGTGAGCTTTTTATTTAATTCTCTTACTAAACCATGCTATCTAAATACAAAGCGTAGTTTTACTGAACTACTTTATTTAAATCCCGAATGATTTACACATTCACTAATAGTCTACAACTTAGACGTAACGTCAAAAAATCACGCTTCTCTAATGTAAGTCGCTGTGTAATTCGCGGAAATTAGCATGGTACAAGTTTGCCAAACAATCCTTAAAACTTTTAATGTATGTAACTAGAGAGAATTAACGTTCTCTCGAGAAATATTAAGTCCCATTCTTAATTCCGACCGAGTCTAGAAGCGATTTAAATTATGAAAGCTACTTATAAGACTCGTAGGACAGTACTTTTATAACAGAATAATTTAGGTTTTTTGCATTTTAACTTATTTTACATTTTAATTTATATACAGTAGGATTATTGTATTTAATGAATATAATTCTGGTACCGGGAAAAAATAGAAATATTTTAAGTTAAAGTTTTCTTTTTGCTGCTAGGACTAATTTGGACTGGGCCTACTACTGTTTTCGCGGTCCTCAACCATATCATTTTCAATTAGTGATGTGTCGGTATTTGAATAACGCGAATTTGGAGCGGTATTTTTTTGTAACGTCGTGTCGCGCTCCTCAACGAATTAGGAACCTGTTACTGAACAACGACTATCATAATGACGACAAAATTATAAATTATTTATAATTTGCAAATAAATTATTTATAATCGAACTTGAAGTTATAGCTCGAACCGTAATAACCGCATAGCGCCGTATTTAGCTCCAGCCGTCGCGATTTCGTCGGTCGCCAATAGTAGTATCTGGAACTGGTATATGTCCGTAGCGCCGCGCGATCTCGATCGGGACATGTTCGCTCCAGCCGTCGCGCTCCTAGTTCCCTGTCGCGAACAGAAGTAACTGGTGTAACTGGGCATCGACGCTCGACCTCGGCGGCGACCTACTTTGCTCCAGCCGTCGCGCTCCTAGAGTTTTAGTTCCCTGTCGCA
Source organism: Sitophilus oryzae (assembly GCF_002938485.1). Classification (NCBI taxonomy): domain Eukaryota; kingdom Metazoa; phylum Arthropoda; class Insecta; order Coleoptera; family Curculionidae; genus Sitophilus; species Sitophilus oryzae. The sequence continues at coordinate 1,380,146 of NW_022145683.1, read as the reverse complement.
AACAGAAATAACTGCTGTAACTGATTATCGACGCTCGACCTCGGCGGCCATGTACTTCGTTCCAGCAGTCTCTGAAGCGCTTCTAGGGTTTCGGTTTTGCCTGTCGCGATTTGGTCGGTTACTATTGGCGTTCGTGCTCCTGTCGCTACGCGCTACGTTACTTTCGAAATAGCGATTAGTAAGTACTAGGCATGGTATAAAATAGTGTTGTTTGAAAGATGAAGCTCAAAAGCAAATAAAATAAAATAAAAATATTTTATTTGCTTTTATACATTTATAAAAGTTATTTATAAAAGTGTTTTATTGTTTATATCTATTTTTAAGGTTAGGTTAGACCAATAAACAATTTTGGACTTTGTTCTTGATTTTAACATTAAATATATTATATTGCAATACACATAAATATGAGCCGTTCATTATATTTAAACGAAAATTGATAAAGAAAAAAAATAACAAGGAATGTCATCGTTTTTCTAAAAATGAGATAGATTGACTATATACAATTATAAACTCGATATTTGGAAAATGTGTGGCGGATAAAAGTTACATTAATCTACAAATATAGATAAGTTAGAAGTCGCAACCTCGGTTACAAAATCGCGGTATTTTTCTCGAACGGTCGCTATTGTAACGTGACTCACGTGGAACCGGTATTCCCGTCACTATTTTCAATGGCCTATTGACTTGGCGAGTGTCGAAATCGACTCTTAGCCTACGGCCACACAGAAAGCGATTTTTGCTTTTTCGCGTGTAAAGCGGTTTTGCGATTTTACTATTTGAAGCTTTTATTTCGATTTGTGTCAATTAAAAACACACGAAAGAAGCGGCAGGTCTGCAGTTTCTATCAAGATGTCAATTAGTAAAGAAGTAGCTCGTCGATTTTCGCGGTTCGTTCAACGATCAATCCTTTGAGAAAGAGAGAGGCAAGATCGGCACGGTTAGCGTTGAAGAGACGAAGATAAAAGATATGCTTGGATCGATCGTTGAACGGGCCGGATATTCGACACAAACGCCAATCTACTGCCTAGTGACAATGATGTTAAAGATAATTATTATTATTTGCCATTTATTTTAGGAATTTTAGTTTATTTGTGTATAGATTTTTTATGTTGTAGTTACTTGTGTGTAATAATAATTATAATAACATAATATAATAAATAATTATAATTATACAGGGTGAGTCTTAAATAAGTGTCAAATATTTTAGGTGTAGTATATTTCGACCCTAGAAATACGATTATGAGTTTTTTCTCGCGAAAAAAAAAATTAAAATTTGGAATTTTTTGAAAAAAATTTTTTGGAAATTTTGGAATGTCTCGGTTATTTTAGATTTATTTGAAAAACCGTAAAGAGAAAATATGTTTCTTTTATCGAGATCTACCAGCCCTGAAAATATTTGCACTAATTTAAGACTCACCCTGTATAATAGACTAGTAAATATTACTAATTGCTAACGCATCGTTAGGACATGATTTATCAAACTTTTTGAAGTAAAACTTCTTTACGCGGAGTAAAAATTAAAGTTCGTGACATGCAAACTAGTGGTAACGGCTTAGGGTACAAACTAGCGATGGGAACTATCGAATGAATTAGACTATCGAATGGTTACTGAATGAATGATTTCAACTATCGAATGGTTTCATTCGAATAAAATCATTCATTCATTTATATACTAAAGCATATGTGACAACCTCGCCGTGCGACTAAATGGTTATCGTTAAGCCACGACTATCGAATGCTTTTGATAAATGAAATTTAGTATTCGTTTGATTTTGTGTGCGTCAGTGCATTATTAGTTCTTCCAAATTTGTATAACTTGCCTTCTAATACTGTGCTATTTTTGCGTTTATTAAAATATTTAAAATACTAAAGTAGTAGTGTTTTTTTTTAAATTGACGATTCTGTGCGTGTGCAGGTGGTCAAAATTTTTCCGAAAATTTGTGTGATTTTCCGATCTTTCAATTATTTAATTTTATGCGGTATATGGTCTATTTTTTTAATGGAAAATTTTGAGAAGTAACAATTTTTCAGATAGATGAGGTGAACTTACAATTAATTTTAAAAATACATATGTATTTGTATTTTAGATGTTTTAGTAATATGAATTAGTTGAACTTAATAATCATATTTAAGTAATGTGGTAATGTGGTTATCGAAGTAAAAAAAAAGTAAATGGTTATCGAAGTCAAATTTTGGGATGAGAAAATTAAATTGATTGATTAAAGTTTTACAAGTGCCAATTTAAAAAAAAGTTAACGATATTTGTATTTTGTTTATGCTAATTCTCTTACATGTAGATTTTTGCGAAGAAATATTTCATTTATTTTTTAAAGTAAATGCCAGTAAAAGCAAATACTATTTTTAAATACTAATACAAAGTAATAAAATGTAATACAGATATATAATTTTGATTTCTAATTTTTTATTTATATTTTTCTTCTATTACACAGAAAATTAATAAATATGTTTATATTTCATGATTTTAATATTTGTTGTTAATATAACAAATTAGTTCTGTAATTATTATTATTTAATAAACCAACGTTGCCACAAAAAATTTAGAGACTATATTATTTTTAAATAGGATCTAATATAAATAATTTTGACTTCTAATTTGTTGTTTATATTTTGCTACTACTTAAAAAAAAATATATTAAATGATTTTAAATTTTGGTGTTAATAAGTATAACAAATTATTACTGTTATTATTATTTATTAAACCAGTTTTGCTTAAAAACATTAAAAATCATTTTCCTACATCCAAAATAAAAAGTATTATTGAAGTGTAACAACAGAATATTAATAAAAAAAATGCAAAATATATAGTCATACTATCCCTAACTAACTATAATACCAAAGAATAATATTCTTTGCTAATACCAACTAATACGAATATACGACAACAGCGCCGTTCATAATGTATTTTTTGTGTAAATACTAGCCCCTCAATAAAAAAATAATGTGTCCTTATCTTTATCTGACTCAAAATCAAAGATGCCGGCTTTTTTCATACTATTGCCACCGACCGCCAACCGCTGTCGGGTTTCTAGGAAAGAAACCTACGTCGCCGGGCGACAACTAAAATCCAGTTTATATTTTACTATAATCGATCCTGACGAATAAATGAATTTTACAATGAATGAATTTTATAAATGAATGGTTTTTGCTGCCGAATTAATATATTTCAAGGCAGATGACGCATCTATTCGATATTTCTATTCGAATAGTTTTCGACGAATGTTTTCTTACTAGCTATCGAATTATTCGAATTAATTGCAACTATCGAATGTTTCGATAGTATTCATTCGATAGTTCCCACTACTAGTACAAACATAGTGAGGAAGTGAGGCATCTCGATGCGTTGCTCGCCGCCATGCATCCTTTGCGCACGTTTTAAGCACTGTTTTAAAATGGCGAGTTAGTGCGCGTAGGATGCATCGCAACGTGATACCTCACTATGTAGGTACCCTAGAAATATGTAGTTACGCGACGCGTATTTGTGAGCAGTCCACGTGTTTATAAAATATATTGTATTTTAATACAAGTTTTGTAAAAGTGAATCAAATTATTACGTGTAAAAAACCGAGAAAAAACATTTGTTACACATAAATAACTATTTGTTACACTAAAAAACTATTTTTTTAATTTTTTATTTTACGCGAATCAAACTGTTACACATAAAACACTATTTTTTACGCATATAAAACTACTTGTTACTCGTAAAGTAATATTTTTTACGTGTAAAAACTATTTGTTACACGTAATAAAATATGTTTTACGCGTACAAAACTATTTTTTGTAAGTGTAGGTTTATTATCTGTTCCCCGGATCCCCGAAATATTTACTTAAAACTGACCATGTAGGGCCATGTAATGAAAACGAGTTTTCCTTGTTTTAACTGTGCGAAAAATAGTAAGAAAAAAAAAACACAGTCGCAATTTCAATAAAACCGAAGTAAAACGTTTTGGTGCAGCACCGGCGTCGTTGTCGTTCCATCGAAAAGACAAAAATGATAAATTTGTTTTCGATCGTGATTTGTTCTAAACGGAATTTGCTTGCGCTTTTCTTTCCGCACCGTAAATTTCCCGGCAGTTTTCGAATTGATTTCCACCGGGCGGAGGCGAAGAAAATGCCGTTGCATTGGGAAATGCGAGGATTTTTCCCAAAGTGTTTATGGGATGACTTTCGCTCCGACAAATCTACTAACTGCATTAAATCGAGTTTGTTGTTCGGGTTTCCACTAGTTTTATTTGTGGACGGTTCAAGATTTTCTTCGTTTACTTTGTCACGAGGAAAAGTTTTCAGTTTATTTATGATACCGATATTACTTCGATAATAAAATGAAATTAATTCCCTCTGAGTAAAACTGAAATAAAATATTCTATCAAAAACCCCCCAAAAAAATAAAAAAGTCTCGTCACGCAGTTTTTCCACTAAAAAAGCTGTGAATCGTGTAAAACTCAGTCAGTTATTTTAGTTAGTGTTTATTGAAGCACCTATTTAACAGATTTGTTATAAATTCTTATATCATCAATTACCAATCAACATTTATAGTGACTACATTTACTGTGCCACTGTCCGGCACTGGAATACCGACGCTTTAAAACTTTAGGGCACTATTTTTTGGAGGGACTAGAGGTAGCAGCAGTAGCCAACATCAGCAACATCAGGAACTTTGCAAAGACCTGGAAGTGCTTTAACGCAAAGAAAGAATGAAGAAAAGGAAAATTTGATACAATAATACAGGGGTATTAAGGTCTGCGAGTGAGGGATCAAACAACCTAATCCCAGCAACCTAATCTAAACTAATACACACCAGTACATTTGTACAGTTGTTTTCAACTAAACGGAAAGAAATAAATCTTAACAAGATTGGCTGATTCTCCCATCACCATATTACGAATTATTTTGAATCAAGTTTAGTGTATACTTTCTTTTATATGTGGCAACACAGGGCGTTGAATAAGTTGATTGTCTTTTGATGTCGGCGTTTCTCAAAGTGTAAGCATATTTTTTAAAAGTTTTAAAATTAAATAACTCAGTTATTGTTAATTTGTTTTGAAAAAGCTAAATAGCAAATATATTTTTTTCTTCCAGTTTCACCATCTCGTCAAATACACTTATTTAAAAGATAGCCTGAATATAACATACTTCCGAATATTTTTTGATCCCGCGTTTTCTCCACCAGGTAAAAAAGTGTAAGCTTTCAGTTTTTTCCTTGAACGTTTTAGCTCGAACGAACGTTATCTAACGCCTCGCCGAACTCAAACAATTATATCCATTTTCTCGGTCCATTAGGCAAAAATATCCCGCGAAATACAAAAGACGAACGAACGCATTATTGCTTTTTTCGCCTCCGCGTAAAACCACAAAGTAGAGACGAGAAAATATATCGATTTTTGAAATACCGATACAGGCATATATTTTGGAAATTAATAGTGATGAGAAAACGCAAGTACAAGATCAAGACGTCCTTGGTCCTGGTCTAGCAAGATCTGGTCTTTGTGTTGGTCCTGATCTTGCTGCAAGACTCTGGCATTTTTTAATAGATTCTTACCAAAGAGACTTTCCACAGAGAAATACGACACGGATTGAAATCTACTCAGTATTCTACCAGTTTTCTACTACTCAGTTTTGCACTTTTTACCAACAAAAGTTATGAAATTCAATGAAATTACATTAGGAATGTAGCTGAGGGTAATGGATATTCTCCTTCGTTAGTTAAAAAAACTAGAAAACGTAACAAAACTAAAAAACGAAACTAAACAAAAGTAATGGATGCCATAGAGAAAATAACTACTTTGAAATGGAACTAGCCAGGGCACATTGCGAAGCTAAACAATGACCGATGGACGAAGAAAATAATAGAATGTATACCAAGTTGTTGATGCATTCAGAAGCAGAGGCCGTCCTCCAACCAGATGGCCACACTGTACTTAAGGCGTATCCACAGTAACTGGATTCAAATAGCTAAAGATAGGGAGATATGGAAGCAAACGAGGGAGGACTACGTCCAGCAGTGAACTTTAGTGGCTGGTTGATGATGATTAGGGAACGCATTCCGCAAATTCGGGATCCCTCTGTGATTCCGCGGGATCAAATTTGCGGGATTTACCGTGCGGGATCTGCGGGATCGACACCAGGGGATTCCCCTTACGGCTTGGCCATTAAAAATAAGTGAAACAAACAGGTTAGTTGTTAGATTTCTTTCTAGCGTGCTAAGTGAAGAAAAGCGTTTAACTAGTACTTGTGGACAATTTCGTCAAATAAACTGCCGGACATAATTATCGAGACAAGCAAAATTTTAAGGTAAATTTAAAGTTGAATATCCCTTGAACTAAAAAAGATTTTGGGATGCGGTTTGGACCAGGTTTTAAATGCATCTATTGTGATTAAGATACTATGAGGTTTTCGAAAATATATTTAGCGAATTCTCTTATACAGGGTGTTTTATAAGAGTGTGAAAATTTGATCAAGAATCTTTTTTACCGCAAATTTACAATTTTTAAAAAATCGAAATTTTTACCAAATATGATTAATCTGTATTGAAATTAGAAAAAATAATTTGATCGGGTTTTTACTTTTTTTTGTTTTAAGGAAAATACGACGTTTTTTCGAAAAATATGCATTTTTAGTCATACGATGGTCCTAAATGGTACAAAAAGCTTTGTACATTCTGCATATGCCAAAAAATTATTGATATAGAGTGTATCTAAAAGCAGATAACTAACACAAGTTGAAAAAAACCTTCAACATCAGAATAATATTTTTATTTATAAAATAAGTAGATAAATTATAATAAAATTTAAGTTTATTTAATATTAAATATAGTTTTTGAACACCCTCTATTCATCGGTCTAAATTTCTGTACAGCTAGTTTAAGATACACGCTATATCAGTATATTGTGGGCCTATGCAAAATGTACAATGTATTTTGTACCATTTATAACCAAATGTATGACTATAAATGCATATTTTTCGAAAAAACTCGTAATTTCCTTAAAACAAAAAATTAAAAAAAAACCAAATTGTTTTTTCTAATTTCAATACAGATTAGTCGCACATAGTTAAAATTTCGATTTTTCAAAAATTGTAAATTTTCGGTAAAAAAATTCTTGGCCAAATTTGTACACTATTATAAAACACCCTGTATACGAGAATTCGCTAAATATATTTTCGAAAACCACATAGCATCTTAATCACAATAGATGCGTCTAAAACCTGGTCCAAACCGCATCCTAAAATCGGAGAGAGAAAAGAAGAGCATTTATTGTTACAATCCCGCAATTTTGCGGATCCGCGGGATTGATTGCTTTAATCCCGCGGGTTTGTGGGATTGAGATTTTGGTGCGGGATTGCATTCCCTAATGATGATGATGTAAAGCTAGTAACCAGAAATGTATTGGGCAAACTAGAAGATCATTATAAACTAGATTTAAAGAACATATAGTTGAGATAAGATATGGTAGACTGGATAAATATTGCGTTGCTTAATATATTGTTAATAAAGATCATTGTATAGATGTTAATAATTTCGTAATATGGTTCAGATTCGAAATTCAATTGCACCAATTTCTAAAGAGAAAAAATGACGATAATAAAGTGACATTGATTTTAAAATATCTCCACAAATAAAACCAGAAAAAAATTAAAAACGATTTTACAATATTTGATTTTTTTTCGAATATCTTCGTAAGTATTCGTATATTCTTTATATTAAATTGCGCAACTTTTGCATTGTTTGAATTCCTTCGTATTTCTTATAGTTTTTTTTCATCCTCGAATTTGAAAATCAATACTCACACGAGTCTGGGTTGTGTATCGATATTTTTTCACAATCAAGACTATCGATAATTACTACTACTGTCATTACTCGCTGACGAGTATTTGACACGCATCAGAAGATGGTTATGCAAGGCGTTTTCTTTTATGAGCTTTTATGTGACTAAAAAGGCCGATACATGATGTTGTTTCCCGCACCCCAAACATTCAAAAATCTCATTACTTTATTGCCTCTATACTTTTTAGTTGTCGCTGTTAACTGAGTTTCCAATTCTTCTCCATTGCGTTCTATTGTGCGCTGTTTCTTCCTACTAATTCTGCATGCTTCTTCCTTTTAAGTTTTCGTGGAAAATAACGTTATACCTTTTGAGTTGTCCACCCGGTTTCCTCTTACCGTCTACAAGCTCACTGTAAAGAAGAGATTTTGGTAGGCGGTTACCGGGGGTCTATCGATAATTATTCGCAATAGCACATCCCTACGCTCTAGCGATAAACGCGCAATCTTTTCCCTCGGGAACCGACAAAAGACAAATACTTTTTGATATTTTCCCTTCCACGACAGAAGGGGGAGAGTGGCACAGAGCGTTCGCCCATGTATTTTTGGATTTCGGTCGACTTATAATAAATACATCACTTTCAATACCACACAACTTCGCTTTAAATCATGTCGCTCGAACGGAATAGGAAAAACCAGCGAAACCGTAAGTGCCTTCTGTTTCTTATTTCGCCCAGAGAGAATATGCTTATGCCCCCGTTTATAAACGTTTGTTTCTTGTTACGAACGCAGATTAAATATATGTTTTTTATGTTGCTAAACATATTTTTGATAAAAATCACTGTATAGATATTAATAGAATTTGGTCAAAGGACACCTAGAGGAGCTACTCTGGGTGCCAGCCTACCAAGGGAAAGAAGGTAGGGGAGCGGGGGGCACGTTGTTACACGGGTTAGAAGTTACACCCTTCTTTCACCGAGATTTTAAACCTTTGGTGGATATAAGTGGACTCATTTGTTTTCTTATAACATCGTGCTTATAACAACATTACATAAAAATGATCAGTGACCCATCAAGCGCCAAGCTGCTAAGTGGTGTGCATGTGCCTCGATTTGAACCAAGTAAGTAAACAAATCTTTTACGAAATTTTTGATTCCTGATGTCTATATTTTTTATTTTGTCAAAAATTTTAATCTTGAACGTTCATAATATATCTAACTTTAATTTGCAATGTTGTTTTTTCTACTATCGATATCCATTATGGCTGACTTCAATTTATATTTAAAAAGGTACCATGGGGCAGGTAGTTACAATTTTTTGGGGTAAGTTGTTACATGTAACAACTTACCCCAAATAATTATAATGTCTTGTATTGAACTGTTCGTCTTCATATTTAAAAAAAAATTAAATTAATTTTCACAAAAAAAACAGAACTAGTTAGCTTCTTATCTACTCAAAAGAAATATATTTTGGTTTACTACCAAGAAAAGTCCGGAAACTAGCTTACCAATGTACTGTAAAACTCGAATTAACAAATATTCCCCCCAGCTGGCTTATAAATAATATGGCTGGGCTAGACTGGTTTAAAAAGTTTTATGGATAGAAATTCTTAACTATCGAACTAAACACTAACACTAACTACGAACACCAGAAGGTACATCTTTGAGTAGAGGAACGTCGTTCAAGAGAACCAAAGATTTTTTTTTGACAAACTGCAAGGCTTTCTCCAAAAATATGAATTCACTGCTTCACGCATATGGAAGGCTGACGAAACAGGTGTCACAACGGTACAGAAGCTTAAAAAAATAATTGCTGCCCGTGGTCAAAAACAGGTCTGTGCGATCACATCTGCCGAAAGGGGAACACTTATGACACTTGCATGTGCCATAAATGATGCTGGAAATTCAGTTCCGAAGATGTTCGTCCAGAATGATACATGGATCTTTTTCTCCATGCTGTAGATATTATAATTACTCATAAATGTTAAAAGACTGTTAAAAGTGATCTTTTTTGTTTATAACGCTTTGAAATAATAAAAAAAATATGGTGATTTTTTTTATTTACCTACCGTAACATCGTGCCCCAAAGATGTAACAACTAACCCCAAATCGGGGGTAAGTTGTTACAATCGACGTTTTTGGTTAAACTGTTCATTGTGAAAAAATTAAATAAATTTTAATAACTTTTCAATCATATTTTAATAGCTGAATAGACACACTAACGATAAAAGCAACCAAATGTATAAATTATTTAATAGCTTTTGTCATATTGACAATTATCTAAAAACTGTAACAACGTGCCCCCGCTCCCCTAATACAAAAGCAAACGGACTAGCTAGAAAAGAAGCGAATACTACACTATCTGGACTAGTGATGGGAATACCGGTTCCACATTAGTCGCGTTACAATAGCGACCGTTGCAGAGAAATACCGCCACAAAATACCGCGATTTTGTCAGGGAGCCTCCGGTTTCCAAAGTGTTGCTGTTCCCACCTACGTGGTATTTCTGGTCATTGTACCTACCTACTCCTATCCCTGCCATTATCCCTGTGTCCGTGCAAATTCATAAACAACAACAATTCATAAACCCCCCAAATTTGTACACAACAAACAACATGCAGATAGAGTATAGAAGAATTTAGTTATATTAGTTTTTAATTTTGAAAATAAAACTATTAAATAAAAAATATAAAATAATATAAATTATTGGTATTCAATACTTTTTATTCGCCATCTTTTCTTGGGACTGAAACTCTTGGTTTTTTATAAGTTTTATATTTTTGCCAATAATATTTAGATTTATATTGCTCTGATACACGTTATAACCGTTAGAATTTAAATGAAAATACATAGGTACATTAGTAAGATAATTATTATATTTTTCTATTTTTTTTTTCTTGAAATCTGTTTACTTTAGAAATCGTTTAGTTTAAACAACAAAATGTAACATACTTTGAACCATTATTCGAGATACTTACGCCATATGCTAATTTTTTATCTACGTGTATGTTTTTATCTACGTACATTCCTTATCGATGGAAAAGTTAGAAGTAAAATGTTCATGTCAGATAATCAAAATAAAATCAGTCTTACTTTATTCCCGTGTGTTAGCAAAATGTAATTATCTTTCTTGTAGACTATACAGGATGAGTCTTAAATAAGTGCAAATATTTTAGGGCTAGTATATTTCGACCCCAGAAACACGATTATGAGGTTTTTCGCAAAAAAAAATTGAAAATTCGTAATTTTTCCAAAAAATGTTTTGGAATTTTGTTTAGTTTTTAGTTAAAAAATATAATCTGTTGATAATATTGCAACATAGGTAGTAGATTAAATTTACAAGAAAGAAAATCCAGAAAAGATCCAGTGGTTCTCAAAATTTTAGCAAAAATTTATTTTTTTTGGAAATTTTCCATGTAAAATATCTCGGTTCTTTCAAATTTATTTGAAAAATAGTAAAGAAAAAATATGTTTCTTTTACTAAGATCAACTAGCTCTGAGAATATTTGCACTTATATCAGGACTGACTCACTACACTCACCCTGTATAATTCTAATTGGGATTATATTCTTAATCAGTTGAAAGTAGCTTTACAAATTTCCTTTTTTTCGGTCATATTTCTTCTTTGTTTTTTCTTATTTTTGTAATAGTGTTTATTTGTAACTATCTAATGTACCTAACATGTATTTATTATCAATGAAAAATGCCTAGTACCTAGACCTACCAAATATTGCGATCTCGAAAGCAACATAACGACTATAACTGGAGCATCAACACCAACAGCAACCGATCTAAACGCGACAGACAAAAACTCGACCTTACGAGCGCTCCAGCAATCGCGACTGGCACTGGAGCAAAATACGTTGCGGTATAGGTTATAGGTCGTTACCAGTTATCTCTTCGCAACAGACGAAGCGGTCAAGATCGCGCGACGCTACGTACTTACCAGTTCCAGTTACTACCATAGGTTACTACTGTTCGCGACCGACGCAATCGCGACCCTAGAAGCGCGACGGCTGGAACGAAACACAACGCTATGCGTTTACTGCGCTGCGATTCGAGCTAACTCCAAGAACGATTATAAATAATTTATTTGCAAATTATAAATAACTAGCATGTACCAGCGACTTCGTTCGCGTCGAATTAATCATTTGTAAAGGTGATGATAAAGCAAAGCAAGAATTTCCATTAACATACAAACTGGATAAAATTTTCTCACATTTATGCCAGCATGAGAAAAAACAATATGGCGATATTATGATATAACTTGGTAATATTTGAGGGGTAGTTTCATCTCGTTGGAATTTGACTTTCGAAAAATCCGTTTGCCAAAAATAAGCTTTTTACATCAAGCAGTTTAAGCAGAATCGTGGTTAAGAAATTACCCAAATTTTTGGAACACCCTGTATGATTTTTTTAAAAATTTCAAAATATGTAAAAAAACAAATAAATTATGCTTGTCCAAGCGTTTTCCCGAAAGACTAACCGTTTTTTAAATAACAAATATTGTAATATTTGAGGGGCGTTTTCACCCTCTTGGAATTTGAGATTCGAGAAACCCTTTTTTGTCGAACCTCTACACCCCACAGTCAATCCGTTTACCAAAAATCAGCTTTAAACGTCAAGCAGTTTAAGCAGAATCGTGATTACTCAATGGTCATATTTTATGAAACACCTTGTATAAATTATAAAAAATCTTAAAATATGTAAAACAACAAAATAAAATAAACGTGTTTAGGAGTTTTTCCGAAAAACTCACCGGTTTTTAAATAAAAAATATTTTAATATTTGAGGTATAGTTTCACCCCCTTAGAATTCGAGTTTCGAAAAATACCTTCTTATCGAACCTCTACACCCTAAAGTCAATCTGTTTTCCAAAAATCAGCTTTTTACGTCAAGCGCTTTAAGCAGGATCGTGATTAATCAATGACCAGATTTTTCGAAACACCCTGTATATATTTTTAAAAAATCTTAAAATATGTAAAAAACAAAATAAAGTATACGTGTTTAAGCGTTTTTTCGGAAACTTGACCGTTTTTTAAATAAAAAATATTGTAATATTTGAGGGGTGGTTTCACCCTCTTCGAACTAGAATTTCGAAAAATCCCTTCTTATCGAACCTCTACACCCTAGAATCAACCTGTATGCCAAAATTGAGCTTCTTACGTTGAGTGGTTTGAGCAGGATCGTGATTAATCAGTATGTCAGTCACTTAAGGATTTTATATATTAGTATAGATTTATAGTTTCGGTGTTATTATGATCGTCGTTCTTCAGTAACAAGTTCCTCATTCGTTGTGGTGCGCGACACAACGTTACAAAAAATACCGCTCCAAAATCGCGTTACTCAAATACCGACACGTCACTACCCAGAGGACTTTTTGGAAGAGGTGAATCCGCCATAGACATTTTTTGTTAATCTAAAGTTTGACTTCATGTAAGGTCATTTTAACAGAACATCAGCGATTTATATAGACCTATCTACTGAAAACTAAAGTGTTCTTGAATAATTTTATTTAGATATTTTAAATAGTGTTTTTTAGCTTCTGACGACGGGATATATATCTCTCCTAAAACGTGAAGCATATTTTGTCGGTTAGACAAGTTTGTTTCGCGAGTAAAAAAATACTGACAAGCTTGTTTTCGTTTGGATTCAACGCAGTTTTGTATACAAAAAAAATAACTTTTTTATTTTGTAGATTTCTCGTCCAGAGGCAAACAATTCGGAATTCCTTTTAAGAAGTTATTGAGAGTTGCTTTCAATATTTACCAAGATTCGAAAAGGGTTAAAAACAGAGTGCGAGAGAGAGACAGAGAATATAGCGACGAGGCAAAATTGTGAAGCGAAAGTAATTGAAGTTATCTAATCAGGGCGTGTCAAGCGCCAGATCCGACATTTTAAATTAAGAGTAAGGTCGGGCGGGTACGGCCCTGTCGCTTCACTTCATTTCCTCCTACATTTTACGGCACAATGAAAACAAAAATTACATAGTTATGGGGCAGGAAAGTTTATTAAAAACGATCGACAGATAAGGACGTCCAACGAACTTAGTTAATTAAAAATTTATCATTTTAAAATGATATAATTTCGAGTCTTAAAATCTTAAGAAAAACTTCGAAACTTTTATTTTTATTTGATAACTTTTTTGAACGTCTTTTGACGTAATTTATACTGTTTTTTTTTGTACCTCTACTACTCAACTTCAAGCCATCAATGTAGAGTGTGTCTTAACTTGTAGCAATATAAAAGTATACAGGGTGATTTATGACCATGGTACGTTAGACATTTATTGATAGATAGGATAGCTGATAGGATTTTATTAAAAGTTTGGATTTTTGCATAAAAGCTGCTGCTCCATCTGTCTAAATTATTTTCAGCATGATTGTTGCCGCTTTATACTAAAAGTGGTAACATATTTGTTACTTTAAATGGAAAACCCATTATATTATTACATTTCTCGGAACTATTTTCATATCTTATAATTTTTTTATTATACCAACCTATGCCAATATCCAGGGTTTAGGAAATATAATAATTTGACATTTACAAAATTATAAATTGACAACTTAAGGTATGTTGGAATTTACCTGGTATTGTTACCTGTTCAGTTTGAATTTAAAAATAGATGCAGTTTTTCTTAAATTTGTTAAAAACGGCTTGCCCAAAATTATTGAAATTTGGCATGTGTTTTCAGCATATCCAGACCTTTCAAAAATCTATTTACGACTTTGCTAGAAAATCAATAAGGAAGCCAATATTTCAACAGTCCAAAATTTGCATGGGATTTTTTGTTTCCAGCGCCGATGCACCACCCGGTATATCATAGAAAAGCAATTGTCCATAAAATTATTATTATTTTCGAAAAGATGAAAATATGATAAAAATAACCATAAACTTTGGTACGACTGATATCGGAGGTGGAGAACCTGGAGAACTGACCTCTATGAAACCGTGTCAGATGCTGGCTTTTGTCAAAGTTATAACTCAAGAAAGGGGAACACACAATAGATCTGTAAGGTCGGGGTGATTAACCCCCCTCTCGCACATTCTACATTTTTCTTCTACATAATAACATTTTTTTATTAACTCCATGTTCATTCTTTTCTAAATTCCTTCCCAGATCCAAGAGTTCCAAGCTTGTTTCTAGTCTTGCGACATACTTTCCCTCCGTATCTTCGGCAATTGCGGCCCGAACTTTCATACGTATTCAATACTTTTTATTCGCCCTCTTTTCTTCAGATTGAAGAATAGCTTTTTATAAGTTTTATATTTTTCCCAATAATATTTAGATTTATATTGAAAATTATTGAAATTTGGCATGTGTTTTAGCATATCCAGACCTTTCAAAAATCTATTTACGACTTTGCTAGAAAATCAATAAGGAAGCCAATATTTGAACAGTTCAAAATTTGCATGGGATTTTTTGTTTCCAGCGCCGATGCACCACCCGGTATATCATAGAAAAGAAAATTGTCCATAAAATTATTATTATTTTCGAAAAGTAGAAAATATGATAAAAATAACCATAAACTTTGGTACGACTGATATCGGAGGTGGAGAACCTGGAGAACTGGCCTCTATGAAACCGTGTCAGATGCTGGCTTTTGTCAAAGTTATAACTCAAGAAAGGGGAACATACAATAGATCTGTAAGGTCGGGATGATTAACCCCCCTCCCGCACATTCTACATTTTTCTTCTACATAATAACATTTTTTTATTAACTCCATATTCATCCTTTTCTAAATTCCTTCCGAGATCCAAGAGTTCCAAGCTTGTTTCTAGTCTTGCGACATACTTTCCCTCCGTATATTCGGCAATTGCGGCCCGAACTTCGGCAGTTTGCCGCCAAACGACTGGAACGGCTGCCGCTCTTGTTCACTCTAATTTAACTCTTCCAATATCTCTGGGAGCTGCTCGAAATTCGGCGGCGCGACTTCATCAAAAAGCGGAAAGCGCGGGCATGACATAGACGACAAAACGGCAACCCGCCACAGATACGGCTCGTCATTGACGAGATGACTTTCGGGATTAGATAAGATAAGCCCTCCCCCCGTAATTATGCAACCAGCCGTGCAGATCTCCCTTCGCTAAGTTTATCTTTCTTAGACCTCAAGACTCATAGAGACGTAATTTCTTTATCTGTGTAACCAACACAACTAACACTAGGTCTTAAAAAACACTGAAGCCCGGTTTTATATCTTCCGGTAAAACTTCAGAATAAACTTATCAAGTTATACAAAATAATCAGTTCAGTTTATACTAATTGAGCGTACAATCGAGTCAAAACTAATCGAACATAACAATTAATTACAGAGACAAAAGATATATGAACAAACAACTGGAAGGAATTGGACGATTATCTTTGTTCATATTATCTTTACATTTATTTATTTTGACGTGCATCTAATTGCCTGTAATTTGAGACTTGTTCGATTAATTTTAAGTTATTAACAATACAATGATCTTTATCAAAAATATGTTCAGCAACGCAAGATTTATCCGGTCTACCATATCTTATCTCAGTCATATCTTTTTTAAATCTAGTTAATATTAATCTTCTCTAGTTTGCCCAACATTTTTTTTATTATAATCTTTTCATGAAATTTCATAAATACTTTACCTTTCCGATGGAGGTGTTTTATCATTAGGATTACGTAATAAGTATTAAGTTATTAACCCTATACAAAAGTTTATAATTAACATTCTAGAAAATTATTTTTAAACCACGTAGGGCCGTATCTGGGGGGGGGGGTGTTTTGGGGGTTCAAACCCCCCCCCCCCGAAATTATGGCTGAAAATTTTAAAAAAATAATGATCATTAAGTAAGTAGGTAAGAACGAAACAAAAAAGAAGAAGATGGATGAATATCAATGAATAAAGAATACAAGGACATGTAACGCCCATATACGGGCTGCAGCAGAATTTGTGACCTTAGAGACGTTTCTTTTGGTGGCAAACAATGAGTCATCATTTGGTCACCAGCGACAATTTTAGCGATTTTTAATAATTGGTTATGTGTAGTGAACTTTGTATAAACTTTATTACAACGGTAATTTGTTCAGCTTTCAAGTGTAAAAGGCGCAATGATAAGAAAGAGCCAGAAGTTACGTTTTATAGGAAAATTAACAGTCCCCTACACCCTTTTAGCGTTTTTTTATTGAATTCGATAATTATTTTTCTGATATTATATGTACCGTAAAATGGGGGGAATAGAAACATAGTGGTGAAAAAAAAAACAACATTTCTGAAAAAAATCAAATCACGATTAAAAATATTCAAAGTAAAAAGAGTCGACATATCTAATTTTTCTATCATTGGTAATACACAATAAAATGTAAAAACTATATTTTTATCTGTGGCAGCACTGTTTCTGTCAATCACTGAAATGTGAGATCGATTTATCACCTATTTTGTATGGCGCCAAAACTTTATCAATAAAATATTTATTTTTAAAGTAATACATAAGCTGGTACATGTAAGTTGTTATATTATATGTATTGTTAATTATTGTTAAACCTGCTTAAATATGTAATAATTTACTGTTTCTAATCACCTTGTTGGAAGTAGAATAGATAAAAACCTTAACATCAATGTGTGTTTCTATTCTCCCGAATAGCAGGTGAATAGAAACACAAATGTTATTTTTATTTAATATTTCTACGCATATTTGTCAAAAATCAAATTATATGTATACGCAAAGAACAAACAAAGACCCATGTTTTAAAATATTCAGGAAAATAATACCACAATTTTATCAACCGGTATATCGCTAATAGCCTACGAAACTGTTTCTATTCACCCCATTTTACGGTACTTGATATGTACTATACGTCGATACTAGTTATGTACCTTTTGTTAACATTTTAATACGTTTTTTCGTAATTAATTAGTATGATACCACCCGATACACCATAGGCGTAGTGAAAACATATAATATCAAAAATATAAATATCCCTTCAAGCGGCAATGTTAAGTAAAATATGTGCCACGGCACTGCTTGGAAGGATGGTCACAGTTTGGTCTCGGGTGCTATTTGTCCTTGTATTCTTTAGTCATTGATAAATATACATTATACACCCTAGCCTCACTTTTCCACTTTGAAAGCAAATGTCATTTGCGATTTTCGCCTTTCAACATTCAAGTGTTTAAAACAGCAAAAGTTTGAAAAGGACAAGATTTTGAATGTTGTGTGTTTTGCTGCTCATTAACGTGATTAACGTTTGTTATTGTTCTGCTATTAGCAAGGGCGGGAAAGTGAAATAGCAAAAGCGGTTCCACCGTTTCCACGGAAATTTCAAATAAAATAGTTCCAGCCTCAGGCGCTAGGTGGTAGTGCAATTAATTTTTAAATTAAGAAGTTGCTACCAGTTATTGCCAGATGGCGTTAAATCAGAATTTTTTTGTAGTTTCCATAGTTTCCAACGGCCATTGTCATACTATTGTCAAATTCCCAAAAAATATTGTCGTTGTCATAGCGCCAATCATAATATGATCATAATATTATCAAAATGATTATCAAAACGTTTTTCAAACTATAATTTGTTATATGTGTTTTAATTAGACAATTCCTTTTGTTTGTGGCCCTAAAATATAATGTAAGTCTTTTTTGCCATCATTTAAGTACCTATTCATATTTACTCCATTTACAAAACTTTGGGCGTATTACGTTGGTTTTGTTTTATTATAATAAACGATGTTTAAATATTTGACTTAAAAAAAATAAATAAAAACTTTAAATAATAAATAATATTTACACATGTTTGGCTTTAATTTTATTTAAAATTGTATAAATTATAGTGTTAAATCTTACTTTTTACACATCACAACGATACTTGTTATTAGTATTGTTGAATTTGTGTAAAAAATAAGATTTAATAATCAAATTTAATTATATATTTTAGAGTAAAATTCAATTTATTGAATTACTACGCTTATTTAAAAAACCCGCGCTTCGATCCATTTAAAACAAACCCTACTCAATAGATGGCGCCACTTCTGTAGGACCATTTTTCAGTATGGCAGAGTCAATTCTTTTTCTAGCTAGGTATATTCTTTGGCTATTAGACAAAGAATTCTTGGACTATGACACTTTAGCGGCAGAACTAGACTTGTGGCAGCAAAAATGGAAGCAGCTACCTGCAGTCGACCGACCTAAAAACGCCATCGAAACGATAATCGGAGTGTAGCCAGTGTATATTTCCAAATATATACATTTTATTAATGATCCTAGTAACTCTACAAGTGTCAACAGCTACACCAGAAAGGTCTTTTTCAACCCTAATGCTGTAACCGCACATGCGGTATTCGGCGATCTCCGATCGGGGCTTCGCCGATTTCCTATGTGTGTGGATGAGGAAGTCGGAGTTCGGCGACCCGATCGGCGACGAGAACGAGCGCTCGTCTCTATGTTGTTGCTATCAGAGCCCGCATGTGTGGATGGAAAGGCGAAGTCCGATCACGAGCGTTCGGTAGCCGGTTCTAAATTGCCGCATGTGCGGTTGCGGCATAAGACGATTGAAGGGACTTCCTACGTAACTCTACAGGTTAGGAGCGATTGACAAGACTTGCTCTATTAAGCGTACATAGAGAAATAAATATCGAAGAGGTAGTCAATCGTTTTTCCAGGGAAAAGACCCAGTTTATCCTTTAAGATTAATAATTTTTACCTGTTACTTTTTTAAAATTTTATTTTCAATTAAGATTTGAGTGTAGCCCAAAGCGATTTTTTTATTATGCTTTTTTTCTAACAGCTTTTGTACCCTCCCCCCTCCAAGCCAAACCCCCCCCCCCCGAAATTTTGGTTTAGATACGGCCCTGAAACCACAGGATAACTATCAAACAGTATTGAAATATAGTTTGTCGTATCTTTCTCCACTTGAAAAGTCGAATTCACAGAAATCTCGAACTCAAGCTTCATTCAGAACCTCGCAATTAGTGGAATAAATTACATAGTAGTTTCGATTAGCGTAGAAGTTTGTTCCTTTAATTTCAATGTAAGCATTCAGAACGTCAAAATTAGTGGCAGACCTTTTCAATTGGTAGAAAATGTTATCAAACTTTCAACTTTTTTAAGCTGGATATTCTATTAATTTTAATTTTAATTGTGTTTTTTAGACATTGTGAATGATCGTAAACTAAAATATATAAAGTGTAATTGAAACCACTAATTTATTCCACTAATTGCGAAGTTCTGAATGAAGCTTTATACATTCATTTTTTATCTATTTAATCAAGTAATGAAGGAGAATATCCATTACAGTCAGTTACATTCCTAATGTAATTTCTTTCATTGGGAAGTGGAAAACTAAGTAATCTATGAACTCTGTATACAGCTTTTCTGTATATTAGTTTATTTTGTTTTTATTTTTGTATTATTATAATGCTTTATTTAAAGGCAGACTCTGACGACTCCTGTACTTAGCAACATTTTTTTATTGACACACAGGATCCTGCGATAGTGCGGAGTAGCTCCTATAATAAATAACTTAAGAAATTCTGTATAAATGCCCGACGCACCCTGTATACCAATAACAAATGGTTGTCTAGTACACTACTCGTCTGAGCGCGTACAAATATCCTAAGAACATATAACAAAGAACGAGTTTTAGATACAACAAGTCACAATAAAGAATAAAATATATTTTGAAAAACATATAATCGTGTTTTAATAAAACGTTTTTCATGTATTATGAAGTTATGAAAAATTATCAAATATTGTACTAAAAACTTTCCTACCCTCTATATCTATTTTTCGTGATTATAATCGCAACAATTAATTCTCTCTACTCAACACAATACAGAGTTAAATGGTATTCGAATCGTTCCCTCGAGGATAATGGGTGGAAACCATTAATAATTAGTTCAAATCTAACTGGCTTTGGTAGCAACGTCAAGGAAAGAGAAGGGAGTACGTGTATAGGGCTTTGTGTAAGAGACCTATGGTATGAAACTTTTGTCTTGCGAAAATTAGTTTGTTTATAGCCACACCGTCGAAATTTTATCGATTTTAGTTTTAAGCTTCATTGAGAACCCCGAAATTAGCGGAATAAATTAGTGGTTTTAATTAGCATAGAATTGTGTTCCTCTAATTTCAATGTAAGCATTTGGTAAAATTAGTGGTAGTAATTTTTAATTAGTAGAATGAGTTAACAAACTTTTAACTTTTTCTGCTAATTATCGTTCAAAATTTGCGAGTAATGTCATTTTGGTTTTTGATTATTATCCGTCAGGGAAAATTGTCGTTAGAAATAAAAAGTTTTGTAACAATAGATCTTGTATTTTCAAATAAAACACTGGATTTCCCTCATAACTTCTTTATTACATTTTAGTACTTAGGATTACGACACAAACATGTGTCTCGTGCGAGCGCACGGTACCGACTGACTGCTGCGGACGCCTCACTCCCAATCTTATCTCCCGTAACATTCTATCGCCTCTGTCATAAAAACCATGCATTATGAATAATACAATCTGACATAATACATAAACCATAATTTGTTAATCATAACAATACACTATATAAACAAGGTACTCATAAAATCATAACACTCGGCCATCCTACTTTCCGGTCGTCCTCGACTTCCCTCCTTTATTGCTTCTGAAAAGATAAATAAAAAAAATAAAAAAAAAGAAAAAAAAATATCTATTTTTAAGTTTCTATGCTCGCATTAGAGCTTTACTTATTTTTAAGTTTTTATGCTCGCATTAGAGCTTTATTTATTTTTAAGTTTTTTGCTCGCATTAGAGCTTTACTTATTTTTAAGTTCTTATGCTCGCATTAGAGCTTTATTTGTTTTTAAGTTTTTATGCTCGCATTAGAGCTTACTTATTTTAAGTTTTTATGCTCGCATTAGAGCTTTACTTATTTTTAAGTTTTTATGCTCGCATTAGAGCTTTATTTATTTTTAAGTTTTTATGCTCGCATTAGAGCTTTATTTGTTTTTAAGTTTTTATGCTCGCATTAGAGCTTCATTTATTTTTAAGTTTTTATGCTCACATTAGAGATTTACTTATTTTTAAGTTTTTATGCTCGCATTAGAGCTTTATTTGCTTTTAAGTTTTTATGCTAATATTAGAGCTTTATTTATTTTTAAGTTTTTATGCTCGCTTTAGAGCTTTATTTATTTTTAAGTTTTTATGCTCGCATTAGAGCTTTATTTGTTTTTAAGTTTTTATGCTCGCATTAGAGCTTTATTTATTTTTAAGTTTATATGCTCACATTAGAGCTTTACTTATTTTAAGTTTTTATGCTCGCATTAGAGCTTTACTTATTTTAAGTTTTATGCTCGCTTTAGAGCTTTATTTATTTTTAAGTTTTATGCTCGCATTAGAGCTCTACTTATTTTTTAAATTTTTATGCTCGCATTAGAGCTCTACTTATTTTAAGGTTTTTATGCTCGCATTAGAGCTCGACTTATTTTTAGGTTTATGCTCGCATTTGAGCTCTACTTATTTTTAGGTTTTATGCTCGCATTAGAGCTCTACTTATTTTAGGTTTTATGCTCGCATTAGAGCTCTACTTATTTTTAGGTTTTATGCTCGCATTAGGCTCTACTTATTTTTTAGGTTTTATGCTCGCATTAGAGCTCTACTTACTTTTTAGGTTTTATGCTCGCATTAGAGCTCTACTTATTTTAGGTTTTATGCTCGCATTAGAGCTCTACTTATTTTTAGGTTTTATGCTCGCATTAGAGCTCTACTTATTTTTTAGGTTTTATGCTCGCATTAGAGCTCTACTTATTTATAGGTTTTATGCTCGCATTAGAGCTCTACTTACTTTTAGGTTTTATGCTCGCATTAGAGCTCTACTTACTTTTAGGTTTTATGCTCGCATTAGAGCTTTACTTATTTTTAAGTTTTTATGCTCGCATTAGAGCTTTACTTATTTTTAAGTTTTTATGCTCGCATTAGAGCTTTATTTGTTTTTAAGTTTTTATGCTCGCATTAGAGCTTTACTTATTTTTAAGTTTTATGCTCGCATTAGAGCTTTACTTATTTTTAAGTTTTTATGCTCGCATTAGAGCTTTATTTATTTTAAGTTTTTATGCTCGCATTAGAGCTTTATTTGTTTTAAGTTTTTATGCTCGCATTAGAGCTTCATTTATTTTTAAGTTTTTATGCTCACATTAGAGATTTACTTATTTTTAAGTTTTTATGCTCGCATTAGAGCTTTATTTGCTTTTAAGTTTTTATGCTAATATTAGAGCTTTATTTATTTTTTAAGTTTTTTTATGCTCGCTTTAGAGCTTTATTTATTTTAAGTTTTTATGCTCGCATTAGAGCTTTATTTGTTTTTAAGTTTTTATGCTCGCATTAGAGCTTTATTTATTTTTAAGTTTATATGCTCACATTAGAGCTTTACTTATTTTTAAGTTTTTATGCTCGCATTAGAGCTTTACTTATTTTAAGTTTTTATGCTCGCTTTAGAGCTTTATTTATTTTAGTTTTTATGCTCGCATTAGAGCTCTACTTATTTTAAATTTTTATGCTCGCATTAGAGCTCTACTTATTTAAGGTTTTTATGCTCGCATTAGAGCTCTACTTATTTTTAGGTTTTATGCTCGCATTTGAGCTCTACTTATTTTTAGGTTTTATGCTCGCATTAGAGCTCTACTTACTTTTAGGTTTTATGCTCGCATTAGAGCTCTACTTATTTTTAGGTTTTATGCTCGCATTAGAGCTCTACTTATTTTTAGGTTTTATGCTCGCATTAGAGCTCTACTTATTTTTTAGGTTTTATGCTCGCATTAGAGCTCTACTTATTTATAGGTTTTATGCTCGCATTAGAGCTCTACTTATTTTTAGGTTTTATGCTCGCATTAGAGCTCTACTTATTTTTAGGTTTTATGCTCGCATTAGAGCTCTACTTATTTTTAGGTTTTATGCTCGCATTAGAGCTCTACTTATTTTTAGGTTTTATGCTCGCATTAGAGCTCTACTTATTTTTTTAGGTTTTATGCTCGCATTAGAGCTCTACTTATTTTTAGGTTTTATGCTCGCATTAGAGCTCTACTTATTTTTAGGTTTTATGCTCGCATTAGAGCTCTACTTACTTTTAGGTTTTATTTTAATTTATTTTTGTTTTGTTTTAGGTTTAAATCAGTAATGCCTTCGTTGTGTTTTATATTCAAAAATAAATCTCATAATTTCATCTTAACAAAGACCAGAATCTAATCCTTAATAAAATAATTAATAATCAAATTTCAAAATATAGCAACTGACAATACACGCCTTATACTGGCTGCTAAAGTATTTGCTTATATTAACACCATCTAAACATTTAATTCTGATCTACTTAAATTTTGATTTTTGTTTTATTTTAATAGTACGTAAGAATGAAAATAAGTAAAAGTAACGTACACGTTCGTTCATCCTGACCTTACTCGCATCGCTGCAAATCGATGTCCCTTTTTATGGTTCTAAGAAATTGAATGTTGAAACATACAAAACTTTATATCTACTTAATAATTGTTCGCCTTAAGTGAATCCATAAAGTCAAAGAGTATTTTATATTAGACGTTAGATTTCTTTTTTTTTTAATATTAGACGTCACATTATGGCCGATACTGTATTTTGTAGTACCCCAATTGTCAGAATTAATTATTTTTATTACAAACTCATTTGATCTTTGATTATTGCATAGATTTCATTTAGTTTTTGACTGAAAATTTTATTTACTATAGAACTGTAATTTTTTTTTATATTTAGAAATATTTATCTGCCAAAAGCTTTCATAAACTGATTTATTTTTCTTTTACTTCTGTTTGCAGTTTTAAATCACACTTCTCCAAATATGAGAATTAAATTCACCTTGCTTTTCATACAGTAACCAACCAAGTATATTTTCAATCGATTCATATTTGACCCTATTTTAATAAAAATAAGTATTAATGAATAATATTCCAATTATTTTTAATACTAAAGATATTTCGTTTTTATTTTTAATTATTTTTTTTTATTTACTATTTTTACTGAAAAGTTTAGATTCAATTAGACCACCAATCAGAACCCAGTTGAAGAGGATCGGGCCCATAATCCCCTGCAACCAACGATCCTCAATGATCATTATCGAAGCCAAACATTAATTAATTAATATGGGTTGCAGCATTGTAACCCTGTGCTTTTACAGATACGTGTTACTAAAAGTATAAGAACATTTAGTTCTAATTTTTTATACCTTCCTGTAAAATTTAAAATTAATTAAAACTGAAACTTTTGTTAAAACTGGAGATGTTTTTTTTATAGTCTTAAATATTAAATATCAATTTACTAATAATAGCCAACTTCATGAAAGACTGGTATGGTTTTTCATAATTCCTTGTACGAAATATAGTGTTAGTTGTATGCAGTAATTTGTTTGTAACAGGTTTTTTTTACCAAAGTTATTTTTTTTACCAAAGAACTTTAGTTTTTATCAATATGCTTCGAACATTTTATTAAACTATCGCAGTTGTCTTTAAAACAAAATATAGAAATATTAGAAATATTGATGATATTCTGATCCTCTTTGTTTAGCAAGTACTTAGTCATATTTAATTCTTGGTATTTTTAATTAAAAAGAAAATTTTATCCTGTAAACATACAGGGTGCAATTTGAGTGTTTTTGCTTGAACTCTGTTGTGGTTAAATAGGAAATGATATTTACTCAATTGTTTTTAATAAGAAATTATTGAGTTTTGATAAACTATATACAGCAGTCAAATTTGCAACATTCCATGAAAGCTGGAGGCAATGAATTGATATCTGTACCTAACTGCTATTCATAAGTAATAAACATAAATTATTATTTTGTTTTTTTCTGATACTTTAGTGTTGATGAACACTACAGATTGGAAATTATATTTTAATTTAATTAAATTCGATTTTTTTTAAATGCATTAAAAATCTTGTTAAATAAATAGTACAGAGTGAATAATGGTGTGATGACTTGAAAGGATACATATGATGGTTGAAATCAAGTTCCAACTATATAAGTAGTAGGTAGTTGCTCAATTTGTTTCTATATAAAAGAAACAGATACTTCATATTCTTCTAAACTTCATATTCCAAATCGCTCAGCAAACTTATCATCTGTAAATGACTATACTCGGCTATGCTACCAAAAGAGACACCTTGCTCTCTCTAGGGTTCTAGAATCTTGATAATATCTCCCAATTCATTTATAATTTTATAATTCATGAAGCACTTTAAGTATGTCTTACATGTCACTAAAACAGATTTCAATAAAAGAGATTAGCGAATAAATCATGGAACAAAATAATAATCATTCAAAAAGTGAAATCATATACTGTTTCCAAAGAGAACATTCAGAATAAATATTTTTTTTAGGAAGTAGAATGTTGTGAGGACATTGCATTTGACATTGCGTTCAATGCTAATTTATTTTATTTTTGTTGCAAAACAGTCTGATTTCTTATATTGATAAACTTTATTTTTTTTAATTGTTATTGTCTGAAGTTACAGCTTTTGGTATTTCAAACTTCCTATTTCTTTTTATTTATTTATTTTTTTTTGAGGCCGAACAAAAGTAATTATTTAAACTTTTTATTCCTCCGACACTCTATCTTCTGGTAAAATCCTGAAGGGCTTTACTAAAACCATAACATAAAATATAATCAACACAACACGAAATTAATTAAATGGTTTCTTTTAAACTCCTCTGTATAAATTGTTAAACATACAAAACAATTTTTTGTGCATACTAATTTCTTTTTACAAATCCAAACAAATATTATTGTGTTATGTAAAAAACTCTGTGTGTTTATCGACCTGTGTACGAACATTTTCTGTTATCAATTTCACCATATTTTTTTTGAAACATATTGTGTAACTCCTTTTATTTCTATTAACAGACTATTTTCCAAGACCGTCCTGAAAATAATAATTAGTCCTTAATTATTTTAAAAGAACGTTATATCTTTATAAGAAACAGAAATAATTTTTTAATCATAAACTTTATTAAAACAATAATTATTTTTAGACTATATCGGTCTATAATGTTTGTAGAGACTTATTTTTGCGATTATTTGTTCACAGTGTACATTTAAACCTTGGTGATATTTTAAACCTTCATATTGTTTAATTTTATTCACTAGAAATGAATAGCCTTTACAAAATCAATTTAAATAATTTAGACATTAAAAATTTGATTTTGCTTGTATCAAATTTGCAAAGAGATTATGCAAAAGATGCTCGTTTTTAATTTTAGTTGAAACATTTTTGTGTTATACAGGCTGTCCTATATTGATATCACTATCATTAATTGATCTGAACCTTTTATTTTATTTGATTCTTTTACAAATTCAATTTATTGGAATATTAATTTCAATAACGTCTTTAAAATCATAAACAAGCAACTAAAAATTTTATATTCGTAACTATGAAACATAAATTAACAATTAATTGATATCTGTGTAGGTACTTATCTTATTCGAATGTATCCTCTGAAGCTATATTTTCTCACTGCTTTAGTGTTTATGTCAACATGGTCAATCAAGACTTATTTTAGCAAACATGACTTGCAGTTTGCACCTTGCACATCGTAACAGCCTTGTCTTTTCCCATTTTTGAAGTAGGAGTGGATAAGCCAATTTCCAAATGTTCCTGTATGTACTATTATCCTTTTTATTCACTAACACTGCTGGATTTGTTGCTTTATGGCTTTATGTCCTTTTCCAGCAACTTAACTTATGGATTCACACACAACATGGCATATTGGCACTTTTTAAACTTTTGTGGTACTTCTAGTAGTTCTATCCAACTTCTGATATGTAACAATAGATCTTGTATTTTCAAATAAAACACTGGATTTCCCTCATAACTTCTTTATTACATTTAGTACTTAGGATTACGACACAAACATGTGTCTCGTGCGAGCGCACGGTACCGACTGACTGCTGCGGACGCCTCACTCCCAATCTTATCTCCCGTAACATTCTATCGCCTCTGTCATAAAAAACCATGCATTATGAATAATACAATCTGACATAATACATAAACCATAATTTGTTAATCATAACAATACACTATATAAACAAGGTACTCATAAAAATCATAACAGTTTATTGTTTTATCTACAACCGTTTAGTTATTACGTTTTTACATCACTATTTTTTTAGTATTTCAGTTACGCTATGAGATTCATAACACAACTAGTTTTTATAATAATGAAAAACAACTACGAACATCTAAATATATTAATTTTTCGAGTGGATATATACATAGATACTTCAAAAGAAAACCAGAAAATTGTTGCGACTTTTCCGGCAATAATGATTCCGTGGCACGTACTGCGGCAACTTCTACATCTGAAGGGAGACTTTCGGAATCGCTTATCGTAATTTTTAAAATGATTTTTCTGGGCAAAAAGTGCTCGCGTTTACTTGACAGGCAAACTCACTTTTCAGAAAAAAAAAACTCTCTATATAACGATAAACAACGTTTTCTGATTTTTTGTAACTATAGTCTGAAGCAGGTATCAATTCCCCACAATTATAATTAAAAAATGTGACAAATGTCATAGTTAAAGGTGGGCGACAAATAAACGAAAATTAAAACAGCATTTTCTTATTTTTCGGTTGTAGATAAAACGTTGTACATGACACGTGCGTTTAAACATGATTACAACACTCGTGTGATTAGAACGACTCGGTCTACGACCTCGTCTTTCTAATCGTTCACACTCGCTGTTGTAATCATGTTTATAAACACACTTGTACTGTAATTATACGCTAATTATTAGGCTTTTTCAATGAATACAACAGATTACCGCATGTTGTTGCTAGAATATTATATTATGATGATCGTAAACTCATAGCTATAATGTCGTCTGTAATATAGCAGGTTAGTTAGAGCTTTTATGCTTGTTAGAAACTGGTAGACAATGTTTAAAATTTATTACGTACAAAATTCGATTTCTTATATCATTAAGGGTCATTCAATATCTCAAACGCCCTATTACATGAAAGAGGAAATTAATTTTTATTACGATCGGGTTCTTACTCGGCCCAAATGAAATTTAATCCTCTTCTAATAGGTTTGCTCTGGTCCGGGCAAGCAAATATACACGTCCAGATCCATTTATTACACGACTAGACCTAGACCAGGCCAAAATTACCATTAAAAGGGCATTAAAATTCCGAACGCCTCTGGCACAACAAATTAGGAATCCCGAACGCAGATTTAGTCTACCCAGTCTTGCACAGCATTGTCGGTCCTCTAAGCCATGGTGAAGATATTAGATCATGGATGTAAAAAGTAGACACATATTTTGTAAGCCTAAGTTTGTATTCAAGAAACAGGATTTGTTGGATTTCATGTAGGTAAAAGGGCAAATTTAAAGAAGCCGCTTTTACAGCAAACAATATAAACATCTTTAGCAATTCAAGTATGGATATTTTCACAATATGGCAACCAGTTATCAATCTTATCAATGCTGGCATCTTTAATGGACAACCTCACGCTTGACTTCATCCAAGTCTACCACAGGTGAATTGCTTGAAGTGTATTGCTCTAATATAAAAGCTTTGTACTTTTAGGATTTTGATTTGTTCAGACAAATTGTGTAAATTTTCATATTTATAGACAATGTCAGTCTAAGCAGATATTTTGAGTCATTCAAAATCAGACAAAGCTATAGAGTCAGACAAAGCTGATGAGATTGACGGACGAAGCCATGTGCAGGTCCTGTCAATCTAAAAAAGAAACGACAGAACACCTTTTCTATCGGTGCGTCCATTATCAAAGAGCTGTATGGAGTGTTCAGTCTTCAAGTTCCTAGACTTTGAAAAGGACAGGACTGGAGAATAAAGCCTAAATATCAGAAGTGGTCATCAATAGATCTAAATAGGTCGCAGTGGAACAGGCCAATAACTAGTGATGGGATAACTCGAGCGAAAATTCGCTCGAGTACTCGATTATTAAAATAACCGACATCGCTCGATTATGAACGAGCGATGCAAGTGACGTGCAAGTGACGAGTACCAAGCGGCGAACGCAAGCGATCCTAGAATGAAATAAATTGAAATCCGATTTTAATGTGACAAACTCGATAAAAAGCCGAGCGAATTTTCTACATACATTGCAATTTATACGACGCCGTATATAACGGGTGCGTCTCAAAAGTGGCTCACGCCTATAACTTTTTTATTTTTTTAGATAAAAAATGAGATTTGGTATGTTAGTATATGACATAAATTAGGATTGATTGACGTATTCAATTGTTTTCTGTCACTTCCTGTTTCACCGGAAATGACTACAATTTTTGATTTTTAAGTGGCACCCTCGGTATTTTTTTTTTACTTTATTCGATAGAAAATTAGATTCTAAATAGAATGACGTATCATATGTCAACTTTTGACATATTCGCTCAAAAACAAATTGTAATTTAAATCTCAATCTAGAATGACATGTCTGTTTAATTTTTAAACAAGGAACCTTGGAAAAATAGATTTGATCGCTTAATGTTTTTAGTGTCTTTATGACTTGATATAACTTAAAAACGATGTAATCTAAAAAATCCTTTTTAAGTCATATCTCAATTTTTTTAAATGGAACGAGGGTGGCTCATTAGCATATTTCGAAAAATATTTTTTTTACGAATAATTTGATACCACAGACTTGGTGCTTGATTCAAATTATCGTTATAAACCGCACGTTACAATTTTAAATAAATAAATAAACCATATGCGAAAATGTCAAAAGTTGACATGTGATATGTCATTCTATTCAGAGTGTCATTTTCTACCGAATAAAGTAAAAAAATACCGAGTGTGCCATTTAAAGATGATAAGTTGTAGTCATTTCCGGTGAAACCGGAATTGACCAAAAACAATTGAATATATCAATCAGTCGTAATTTATGTCATATACTAACATACCAAATCTCGTTGTTTCATCTGAAAAAATGAAAAAGTTATAGGGGTGAGCCACTTTTGAGATGCACCCGGTATATTTATCCGTTGCGTATCTGAGGGACAAAATTTTACGACCTACATCGACAATGCTTCGAAATAAACTAAATCAAGCGATCAAGCGAATCGCTCGCTGCTTACTACTTGCCGTTCATAACCGAAAGAATATGTGCCCTGCGCACGCAACTTACTGCTTGGCACTTGGCGTTAACGAGTACTTACAACATGCGACGGGTGAAAACCGTATTTTTAAATACGAGTGATATATCGCTCGAGAAATCACTCGATTATTGCAATCGCTTGATACTCGAGTACTCGATTATTGAAATTAATCGGTTTTTCCCATCACTACCAATAACCACCTCGAATAATCTAATCTAATTTAATCAAATATTTTATTTCGTAATTCACCATTATCTACCACTTTCTAACAAATATGAAAAATCTACCTAACCCAATATACTACTGACAACATTATAACTATAGAGTATAACTGAAATCGATAAAGTTTCGACGGTGTGGCTATAAACAAACTAATTTTCGCAAGACAAAAGTTTCATATCGTAGGTCTCTTACACAAAGCCCTATTCAGGGCAACAATAGCGAACCTTGTAACCCAATAAATGCACGCACTCCCTCCTCTTTCCTTGACGTCACTACCAAAGCCAGTTAGATTTGAACTAATTATTAATGGTTTCTACCCATTATCCTCGAGGGACCGATTCGAATACCATTTAACTCTGTATTGTGTTGAGTAGGGAGAATTAATTGTTTTCGATTAATTGTTGCGATTATAATCACAAAAAAATAGATCTAGAGGGTACGAAAGTTTTTAGTACAATTAGAGACATTTATTCACTGTTTTTTTTTAACATTTTGATAATTTTTCATAACTTCATAATACATGTTACACTTTTTATTAAAACACGATTATATGTTTTTAAAAATATATTTTGTTTTTTACTGTGATAATATAGGGTGCTACAAATTTGATGTACGGGCATTGGTATCTCGGTAACCGTAATAGATACGAACATGATAAATTGGGGCAAAGTTGTGCTTTAGGATGTTCACCAAGATGCAATCAATTTTTTTTTTAAATTTCAAGGATTGCTGAGTTTTATGGAAAAAACTGATTTTTTTTGCAAATTAGTTTTATTTTTTTCTGTTGACGTTTTTTAGAAAATCAAAAAACTAATTGCACATTCTCATAGCCACTTTATTAGGGCTATCTGATAGTATATTTAGATCTTCATATCAGCTGATAATTTGTGAGATACAGGCCATCTTAATTTTTTTTAAATACGGCATTTTTTATTTTATGTTTTGAAAGAACTCTGCCTTTTGAGTACAATGATATGCCACACTTAATATTTTATTAATAATTTAATATTTTTTTTGTTTCGGGCATTTGATCACAATTTACGCTCTGTTTTTTTAAATATTTAATCTATTCATCGTTACAATATTGATAAGCTTAACTTAACAATGATGTGGGGTAAAACACTGAATACGAAAAATCAAACAATAAAAAATAATATAAAATAAATAATATGTATAAATACAATAAACAATCAAATCATTTCCATTAATGGTGATACAATCCGTTAAGTGACATTACTTGAAAAACTTAAAAGTAAAATCAATACATCTCAAGATAAAGAGTATTGGAAAATACATTGGGAAGTATAAGAAGAAAGTTCAAAAATAAAATTGATTTTCCAAAAAATCTGTTTCATACTTCTATAACATATGATCTATCTTTTATTCTTGAGTTCTTGATCTTTTCTAATAATTACTAAATATAATCTATCATATGTATTAATCGACAAAATTAATAATTTATACAGGGTGTCAAAAAATAATGTACAAACTTTTTGTTTTATTTTTTTCTGTATCCAAGAAAATTTGGTTCACTATCTTTTTGACACCCCGTGTAAAAATAATAAAAAATATAAATTAAATTAAAAAAAATCTCTAAATCTTTTTTTTTCGAGTTGCCATTTTCTCTTAGCTCTTGTTAAATGTTCCTCCGCCTTATCCTAGCCCTATGTGTCTCCGATATCCACTCCTAATGTCCCACCAATCAATTAACTAGAATGTGCAGAAAAAGTTTCTTTTGTTCTCCAGATTTAATTAAGGATGAACGAGTAATGCTGTGCCGGCAGAATCGTTGGACTTTTTACCTACACGAAGACGTAGAATTGATTCAAACAATGGGGGAATTTATCGCAGCAATGGCGTAAATATCAGCAGGAGGTTTTCTAATTGGTTTTTGTTCCCTAAAAAGAACAGAACAAACTACATAAAAAATGCCGTATTAAAAAAATATATAATCCCAACTCATAAATAGCCATTAAAATATTTTATATTATTTAAAGTATAAGAATAGTAATCTACAGGGTGGTCCGAAAAAATAAGTAAAAAAGTATATAAATGTATGTCCTAAAATGCTTAGTTCAGAGATACAAGGTGTAGAAGTTTCATTTTTATTTCGATTTTTTCCAAATAAATTCTGAAATAACGTCAATATTTGGACGAAAATTGGGGTCTGGGAGTGTTTTGTGACGCGATAAATCTGATTTTGATGTCAATATGACTCCTATTTGTAGGGGACGCCACTTACATGTGTTTTAACTGTTTTGAAGAGTAATAACTTTTCGTCCGTACCTGTATAGAACCACTGAGTGAAAAAATATACATTTCCATGACTTTCTACGTAAAAAATGTCTCTTGGTAAAAATCGCTACGAGTAACATTTCTCAAGATATTTTGAATGGAAATAGTCAATACATGTCATTAGTAAAAAATAAACACACGTTGAGAATAGTTATTTGACTGAAATAATAAATTTTTATTTTTTTAAATTAATCATAATTTTTTTCTGCAAAAAAATGATGACTAAACAGTTTCTGTTGAACTTTTTTACGTAGAAAAAGTTGTAAATGTATATTTTTTACTCAGTATTTTTATACTACTAAAGCAGTTTATACAATCAAACCAGTTAAGAAATATATAGGGGGCGCCGTCTACAAGTAGGAGTCATATTGACATGAAAAGCAAATTTCTCATGTCAAAAAACTTCCAGACACCAATTTACAGCATCCAAATATTGACGTTACCTACTTCATAAATTATTTGGAAAAAATCGAAATAAAAATAAAACTTCTACACCTCGTATCTCCGAAACTTTCCTTTTTTTACTTATTTTAGTCTGCAGAATATGCTGCCGAAGTTTCCAGAGAACAGTTCGGACCACCCTGTATACAACAGGAAAGGAACAAAATTTCTACCAAATTTAACATGAATTTCCTCTTAAACCCTCTGCCCAATGTTGATTCTGTACGGGTTCTAGCATCAAGAATACATATTATGACCTATCTATTTTAAAATCTTGAATTTATTCTTATACCATATACGTACATAGATAGAAAAGAACTAAGACATTTTTTGTGTTCATTCAAATACTCTGTATTATTATAGATCTGCTTTAAGCGAATGAGAACGCTTTGGATAGGCAAATACACATTCTGTGAGGAAAACCGTTTCAAATTAGTGATGGGAATACCGGTTCTACATGAGTCGCGTTACAATAGCGACCGTTCCAGAAAAATACCGCGACAAAATACCGCAATTTTGTAACCGAGGTTCCGACTTCCAAAGTGTTGCGGTCCTCGCTAAAAATACATCTAACTTATTTGTAGATTAATGTAACTTTTATCCGCCACTCATTTTCCAAATATCGAGTTTATAATTGTGTATAGCCAATCTATCTCATTTTTAGAAAAACGATGACATTCCTTGTTATTTTTTTTTCTTTATCAATTTTCGTTTAAATAAAATGAACGGCTCATATTTATGTGTATTGCAATATAATATATTTAATATTAAAATCAAGAACAAAGTCCAAACCACTGTCAAAAAAAATGTTTACTGGTCTAACCTAACTTTAAAAATAGATATAAACAATAAAACTTATATAAATGTATAAAAGCAAATAGAATATTTTTATTTTATTTTATTTGCGTGTTTCATCTTTCAAACAACACTATTTTATACCATGCCTAGTACATACCAAAAATCGCTATTTCGAAAGTAACGTAGCGACAGGCAAAACCGAAACCCTAGAAGCGCTCCAGCGACTGCTGGAACAAAGTACGTAGCCGCCGAGGTCGAGCGTCGATAATCAGTTACAGCAGTTACTTCTGTTCGCGACAGGGAAATAAACTCTAGGAGCGCGACGGCTGGATGGAGCGAAGTAGGGCACCGCCGTGGTTGAGCGTCGATGCCCAGTTACAGCAGTTACTTCTGTGCGCGACAGGGAACTACAACTCTAGGAGCGCGACGGCTGGAGCGAACACGTCCCGATCGAGATTGCACGGCGCTACGGACATACCAGTTCCAGATACTACTGTTGGCGACCGACGAAATCGCGACGGCTGGAGCTAAACACGTCGCTATGCGGTTACTACGGTTCGAGCTAACTTCAAGTGCGATTATAATTATTGATATATTTGCAAATTATAAATAATTTATAATTTTGTCGTCATTATGATCGTCGTTCTTCAGTAACAGGTTCCTGATTCGTTGTGGAGCGCGACACCGACGTTACAAAAAAATACCGCGTTACTCAAATACCGACACATCATTATCTCAAATAGTGGCTTTAGTCAAAGCCCTGAGACTGTAGATGAGATAAAACTCAAGAAAAAGGGCCACAATAGATCTATAAGGTCGCGGTCTATAAAGATTAACTTTCCCCCTCCCATACAATATCTACATCTATAGTGTAAATTAATTGATGTGTGAGATCTGCTTTAAGCGAAAGATAAAGGTTCCGCTACGTACAGTATCGTAGAACATTGGGAATTTGCCGAATATTCCATTTGCTGTTTTTTTCGTTTGCCGTCTTGCAACATGGGGGATAACAAATGGCCGCGGCTATTGTTGCCGCTGAATGGGACACCGGCACCGATTGTTATTCTGATATCGGGTCTCGCATTCGACCGCCATTGTGCCGAGCCACCGCCCATTTGTGTACGTCGGGAATTTTGGCGTGTAATTGCTATCAGGAGCAGCAAGCAATCCCGAGCGCTGCAATCCCCAAAATTCTGGCCGTCTAGGAATTTTTATTGTTTCGATTTGCGATTGGTAAATTGTATTGTAACGAGTACCGGTGTTATACAAATATGAATATTACTATACAGAGTCTTAAATAAGTGCGAATATTTTCAGGACTGGTAGATATCGATAAAAGTTATACAGGGTGTTTCAAAAAACATTTGTCATCTCTCGTGGGGAGATTCTTCACGTAAAAATAAGATTTATTTTTCATATCAACATAGGTCCGATTCTGCTTTGTTTCTTAGCTACAGGGTGTTAAAGTCTTAATATTTTTTTCGATGTATTATTTTTTTTTTTCAAGTACTTTTAGCGTTTCGAATGAAATTTTGAGGATAAAAGTTAGTATAAATGCCACACATTTTAAAGCTAAAAAAGTGTCGGAATATTTACCAGGGACGTGCATATGGGTTATCACTGGAATATTTTTCCAAAAAAAGCATGTACGCCACTGACTTTTTTTTCTCTTCTTAGCGGAATAGTGTAAGCAATTTAATGCCGATTAAAAGTTGTCTCTTGATATCTTGTCAATTTCGGCCTCCTTGATGAGATAAACGGAATTTTATTAATTTGCCTTGATCCAAGTCGAGACCCAAGTCTAATAGCAATTAACCTTTAAAAAAATTAATATCATTAACTTGCAAAAGTCTTACTAGTTACTACTTACTATTTTTTTATTTGAAATTGCTGTAGGTCAGACTAGTAGTAATAATATTTAATAATCAGTTAGGTAAAATATACAATCTATTAATTTTATTATTTGTGATTAATAAAATTGCGTTTATCTCATCAAGGAGGCCGAATTCCACAAAATATCAAGAGGTAGCTTTTAATTGGCATTAAACGACCTACACAATTTTGATATCAGAAGAAAAAAAGTCAGTGTTTTTTTTGAAAAATATTCCAGTGATGACCTGATAAATTTATTTAGTTATAATAAATATAATTAGTAATAAATATCATTAATTGCCTGATAAATTTATTGACACTTTTTTAGCATTAAAATATGTAACACTTACCTAGTAACTTTTATCCCCAAAATTTCATTCGAATCACTAAAAGATCTTGGAAGAATATTATAATAAACCGAAAGATTATTAAGACTTTAACACCCTGTAGCTAAGAAACAAAGCAGAATCGGACCTATGTTGATATGTAAAATAAATCTTATTTTTACGTGAGGAATCTCCCCACGAGAGATGGCACATGTTTTCTGAAACACTCTGTATATTTTCTCTTTGTCATTTTTCAAATAAGTCGAAAATAGATCAATTTTTCTTCGAAAATTTAAAAAAAAATGGACGAAAAAAAATTGTTTGCTTAAATTTTGAGAACTACCGATTTTTTTCTGCGCTTTCGATCCTCTAAATTTAATCTACTACCTATGTTGCCATATTATGAAGATATTATGTTCTGTAACGAAAAATTTTAAAAAACAATCCAAAAGCTTTTTAGATTTTTATTTGGGATCGAAATATTCCATGGGGTCTGTTTTTGTTTACAGTGGGGTCTGTTTTTGTTTACATGTTTTGTTTATGATTTATAGTGATTTTGTTAATTTTGTTAAATTATACGAATAGTCTCGTTTATTATTGGTTTGAAATAAATATTACAATGTCCTCCAATGAAAATGCGTGTTGCTTAACTCTAATAATTCTAATTTTGAACTAGCAAATGAGCTAGA
This sequence comes from Sitophilus oryzae, assembly GCF_002938485.1. Classification (NCBI taxonomy): domain Eukaryota; kingdom Metazoa; phylum Arthropoda; class Insecta; order Coleoptera; family Curculionidae; genus Sitophilus; species Sitophilus oryzae. The sequence continues at coordinate 1,342,655 of NW_022145683.1, read as the reverse complement.
TGCTTTACCTAGACCTTCATTCAGAAGCTACAAACCTATCGATGAAAATTTACTTTCTAGCACACAACCAGATGATATTGGTACACAGGTACAGTCTCAAGTTTATTATATTGATTTTCTTAGCTTTAAATCAAATGTTTTTTGGTGTTTTCGTGCAATCCTTACCACTTCTCATCTCGCTAGGACGTGTGTCACGACCTTGAATTTTTACTTCCAGCCCGCTTAAAGAAGTTTTGCTTCAAAAAGTTATTTTTTGTAAACACAAACAGAAATAAGCTTGTCAGTATATTTATCTACAACCGTTTAGTTATAACGTCTTTACATCACTATTTTTTTAGTATTTCAGTTACGTTATGAGATTCATAACACAACTAGTGGTGTTATGAATCTATAACACAACTAGTTTTTATAATAATGAAAAACAACTACGAACATCTAAATATATTAACTTTTCCGGCAATAATGTTTCCGTGGCACGTACTGCGGCAACTTCTACATCTGAAGGGAGACTTTCGGAATCGCTCATCGTAATTTTTAAAATGATTTTTCTGGGCAAAAAGTTCTCGCGTTTACTTGACAGGGCAAACTGACTTTTCAGAAAAAAATGTGACAAATGTCATAGTTAAAGGTGTTAAAGGTGGGCGACTAATAAAAGAAAATTAAAACAGCATTTTCTTATTTTTCGGTTGTAGATAAAACGTTGTACATGACACGTGCGTTTAAACATGATTACAACACTCGTGTGATTAGAACGACCCGGTCTACGACTTCGTCGTTCTAATCATTCACACTCGTTGTTATAATCATGTTCATAAACACACTTGTACTGTAAATAACTATTTTACAAGTAAAACAAATTTAACCGACAAAAAATGCTTAAGGTTCCAGGAAATATATTTTCTCCTGTAGTCAGGAGCAAAAAAAAATAAAGAAAAAAATAATATAAAATAGAATAGAATTGTCTAATTGCTAATTATAACTTGTGAATTTTAATATTTTAACTATCTCTGACAATAACTAACTTTTTGTTATAAAGATAACACATATATGAATGAAACAAGTTTAGATTGGAAAGTGCCCATAAGGACAATGTAAATATTATTTGGCGCTATTCCTGCAACGGTCGCGACCAAAAAGCTTTTGATAATTTCGGATCGGTTCGGCTTTTTCCGGAATTGAGATGACAAGACGGCATCTGACATATTTTTAATCTGTATCAGATTATTGATTATTACATATTTATCATCATCATTTAATTTAAATTAATATAATGCAACTTTATACTAAGAAAACATTTATGCATTTACAAAATAAATCAAAATCTAATAATATAGTTTGAAAAGAATGAAAATTGAATTAAAATTAAAAAAAGTTAAGCGCGACCCCTTGTGTCAAAATTAGATGATTAAATTTTTACATCATTTGATGACCGGTGGCACCTCTAGTGTTTACGGTTAGTCTTTTACTCCCGTTTATGACCATTAAAGTAAAACTTCTAAAGGGGGATGTTTTTTGCAGATACGTCTGTTAAAAATCGTTGACGTTCTGTTAAAATGACATTATATGAAGTCAAACTTCGAAACTAACCTTTCTAACAGTTACTACCTGATAACAATATTTACTTCTTAATGTATCATATTATGTTAATATTAAATTATCAAAGAGAAAATTCGATCATCCTCTGTCATGTATATAATTACATGTGTATAAAATAAATATAGTTTAAAATTCCATTCTAAGTAATTAAATTAATTTCATTACGACCCTATTAAAAATATATCGGAGCGAAATTCGATTTTTAGCGAGCTAATAAAATAATTGAGCGAATTGAAAAGAGCGAAACTCGAACGGCCGAAGAGAAACTAATAAAATTATTGGCGTTACGGGCCTGGCTTCGTTATTATCGGAATATATTCAACTCGGTCAGATCCAATTTATTTGGGAATTTCAATTTGTAGCGGAATATGTAGCGAAATTATCAATAAATTATCTTGGATATTGGCCACCAGTGTTCGTTCAGAGTGGCCGCCGTGTGGCGAAAATAGAGGCTCCGGCGACGTTGCCACATGTAACACTAAAAAATATTGCAAAAATTGAAAACCTTTTTGTATTCATTTTGATGGAATAAAATGTCTTTTAAATAAACTCAAGTTTGTGTTTGTCTACGAGGGGTGTCTCACTTGGGTAAAAAATGTACATGTATTGACAAAATATCATTTTATTGCCAAGCGACTGCCAACGACTGCCAGCGACTGCCAAGAAAATATACATGTAATTCCAATAGTGAGACACCCCTCGTTAACTAGTAGTATCCAAGTAGCATTTTTGAGCACATTTTAAGTAATGTTTCTAATAATCGTGTCTGTTTATTGACACAAAATGGAAACGGTATGCCACAAATAGGAAACGTTTTCGAAACCTATATATTTTATATGGCTTTATCACATGTGTTACCAACCAGGTGGCACTAACCGTTTCCTGAAATGTTTCGATGCGGAATCAAAACTTTTAGAGGAAACATTTTCTGCAATTTGTGCCCAAGATGTTCCCGTTATCAGCAGCCACTGTTTCTAAATGTGAAGAAACAAAATACCAAACAAAAATAGTCTATGTCTGTGTGTAGATTTCAAAATGAAAGCAACCATCAACAATGTCGACCTCCGCTATAATTTTTTTTTGCCTTGAGATCTTTGTTTTTAGGTTTTCTCGCACAAAAAATGTCTGTCGCAAATTCATTGTTTAATTTAATAATGTACTTGTATATTTTTAATGTCCCTTCTATATGTATGTCATTATTTGTTGCTACAAAATATTTTTGTTTGAAATATAGATTTATCTATCATAGTTCTGAAAATAAAAATATATAAATTAATGTAAGTAGAAGGCGTTCTTATGAGTTTAAAATAAGCTCAACAGCTGATAAAAACATATACCTAGGTATTTTTAGTTAAAAACGCTATCACCAGCCAACATGGCGGAATTTTAATTCATTATTTTATAAAATTACATGGAGTCGGACCACAAATCATCTACATTATATCATCTTTGTGTCTAAAAAGAGGGAAACTCGAAAATGAAACGACAATAAATGGAAACTTTGTTTCCAAAATGTTTCGATTTAGCGCTATCTGTGTAGAAATTTCTAACTAGTCACCTGTCAACAACGCCAATCAAAACTTCTGGTCAAAATGATTTAAACATTTTTATTTACTTATTATAACAGAATTAAAATATAAAAACATGTATTCCATTGAGGAAAAAGAGAAAAAAACGTTTGCTGCTAACATTTTTCTTCGATCTCCTGTTGGGTATGGGTAGTGGCTGTTGCTGTTATTACATTTATTCCTAAAACAAATAATCATCTTTGTAATGCGTATAATAAATAATTATAAAATCGCATAAAAAAATATCTGTATTTGCACTCACCATATATGTCCTTCCTTCTGCTTTTTTAATTATAGTACTATAAAAACTTAATGCTTAAATGCAAAAACTGCACAGCAAAATTTCAGTTATGTTCTCATATTTGACAGTATATCAAATAAATTATGGAAACTTTTAAGGCACAAAACGGGTACGAAGTCTGTAAATGTGAGCCACATCTGTTTCTTAAAAGTTTCGAAAAATTTGTAACATTAATGTAGCGAAACCATATTTTGGTAAAATGTTTCGAAACAAAAAGTGATTTATGTTACAAAACATATGCGAAGAAACTGTTTTGCAATGTTTATCAGTAGAGATTTTGTTTCGATTTTGTGTCTAAAAATGTTACTTGGGATACAAGGAGAATCTTTAAACAAGCACAAATATTTTCAGGGCTAGTAGATCTCGATCAAAGAAACATATTTTCTCTTTGCCGTTTTTCAATATATATAAGTCCAAAATAACCGAGTTATTAAAGTTAAAATTAAATTAAAATAGAATAAAAAAATTAAATTAAAATTTAAAATTAACTTATTTTTAAAAAAATTGAGTCACCGGATTTACTCACCATAGAGTAAAGCCGTAACCATTGTAATATCAGAGATTAAGAAATTGTACCATGGGAAAATTTGCGATGAATAGGCAGTTCTAAAAAGTTTTCTAAAATATACAGTTTCTAAAAATTTAAAACAAAATGCACCATTTTCAACATATTTTTTGGCGAAAAAAACTCATAGTCGTGTTCCAGGGGTCAAAATATTATATTCCTAAAAATATTTACACTTATCTAAGTCTCACCCTGTACATATTTCAATAGCAGAACAATTTCCAAATATTTTTTTGCAAAAAAATGTTGAAAATGTTATATATTTTTTTAAATTTTGGGGCATTATATTGTGAAAATATTAGTGCTAAAATGAAAAAAGGTTATATGATGTATGCTCTTTTACTGGCGGAGGAGAGTGTGTACAGGTTTTCAAAAAAATAAAAGAAGGTACACAAAAATACTTATTGGGTGTTTCTGTGTTTAATCTGCATGGTGGGGGTGACCATACAAAGGGGTAGAAAATGAGCAAAAAATGAATCCTAAATAGGCTCCTATTCAAAAGACTGAATATTTGGATGCGACCAAAACTCATGGCATATTTTTTAGAAATACATAGTTCTCAGCACCACACTTTATTGACGAATTTAGCTACTTCGGCTTGTGGAGACCGGCAGATTTTGTTATTCCCGTGATTCTTGAATGATTTCCTTCAAAATAAAAAAATAGCCATGTTCGACAATATCCAGGTGATTTTTTTGCCCAATTGTGTAACTCTCCCATTTCCTTATACCACGCTTAAATCAGAAGATTAATTAAATGCACACTTTTCTGCATGTAATTAACTCATCTTGCCTTAAGGCAGATTAATCTGACGCGCTCAAGTTTTTCTAACGATCATTTTTTTACTACTCTAGTCAGCTGCCCTACACGCACATCCCCTGTATAAAAGGTTCATGTGTGGTGGGTGTACTTAACAGGGTGCAAGGTTTCACCTGTTATGTTATTATTCTGCCGCGCTACTATTATAAGCCATACAAATTTGATCACCCAATTTCAAGCTTTATTGATTATTATTATCGTAACAATTACCCACATTTTGATGGATAAATGTGTGTGGATGTATAGGTGCGACGTGGGCTTAAACTATCATAGAAATGCATCGAACGTCATTGCGAAATAAAGCCATTTCGACCAGATCTACTTTTATAAATATTTCCGAATATCGCTTCGTGCAGATGGTTGCATTAACGATTTCCGAACACTTTGGATTTGTTGACGACCAGCATACTAATGTTCGAATCGAGTTTCAACAGAAAAGAGAGTCTAGCAATTTTAGATTTTAATAAGATTAGAGCCCATAAAAATAACTAAAATGAGAAAATTACTAATACATTAATTTTTCATAAAAAAATCTAACTCAGACAAACTGTGTGTATTTTTTACAGTTTCGTTTACATTAAATTATTAAAATACATTTTTTTAAAAAGATTTTCTATGTAGAAAGTGCATGCCTCTAGTAAAAATCTATTAAAAGAGTGCAAGACCGAGACTGGACTAAGGCTACTTATTAGACTGAGTCCGAGAGGACAGATCATAGGCCTTGTAGTCTACATACGTGACCAGCCCATCTTAAGCGGGATTTTGTAATAATGACTCCAATACTCTCGCAGTTAGTTTTTTCAAGGACTAATATCTTTGAGACATGGTGTGATCATTTGGTTCTTAAGAGTTGTCTAAGATGTCTCTATTGCAACTTGTTTAATGCGTCCGCGGTACGCCGGCGCCGCATCCAGGTTTCGCTTCCATATAACATGGTGGGGGTTATTATTGCTCGATACACTGCAAGTTTCGTTTTTGTGCTCAAGTCATGATTGTAGAAAACCCTGTCTTTTAATTTCCAGAATGCTCTTGAGGCGCTGCTAATCCGTTGCTGTAATGTTTTTGCAACTAGAGCGCAGTTATCAGCGTATTGAAGTACTGTGATGAATTTTGTACGTGTTTTTGCCCTTTTTATGTATTTTATGTTGAACAGACCGCCGGCGCCGTCATATCTGTATCTAATGCCCTATCCTCTTTCCTGCAGTTTGATGTCCACTATAATGGCAAGAAGCACTAAGACACATCCTTGCCTAACTCCTATATTTGTCAGGAAGGGATTGCTCAGTGATTCATGATGGAACACTCTGGACTTGTTGTTATGGAGGCTTTTACACACTGTAAAAAATTTGTTGGGTAGCCCAAACTTTTCATAATTGCCCAAAGTGCTTCTCTTTTCACAAAGTCGAAGGCTTTTGTTAGGTCGATGAATGCAATATAAAATTTACACTGCTGCTATTTTACTTTTTCCTGTAGTTGGCGGACGAAGAATATGGAATTGATGATCCCGCGGTTGGTGCGAAAACCCGTTTGCGATTCGGGGAGGATTTTTTCTATGTGTCGGTGCAGGCGGTTTAACACAATTTTTGCAAGAATTTTTCCTCCGGTAGCCAATAGTGAAATTCCCCGGTAGTTTCCGAAGTCTGACCCACTTCCTATGTTCTTAAATATATTCACTATATTCGCGTTGCAAAAGTCCTGAGGTACCTCTCCGCTTTCCCATATGACATCAAAGAGAGCCTTAAGATGACCAATAAATTCTTTATTTGCACACTTATAGATTTCCGCCGGAATCGCGTCACAGCCAACTGTTGTTTTTAAGCTGTTTTATGGAGGCCGTTGTTTCCTGTTCTGTTATTGGGATATCTAATACATCAAGACTTATACTGAGGTATTGTGTAATAAATACGTATAGTAGTTTTATGTCCACGGAATATTGGGACACTCTGTATATTTCAGATACTTTTTGAAGTATCTTGTACATCTCTGGTAAAAGCTACCGGAACGTGGCACGCCGCTCGTTCATAATCTGTCGTCTGTCGTTTCCGCCAGATGTCCAGCAGAATCGGTATTTAATTAAAGGACGATTCCGGGCCGACCGATAGCACGATTGTCCCATGTTAAAGACTGGACTTGTTCCGTTCCGGCATTCCGCACCTCGTTCCAGACTCCATCGCCGATTGTTGCGGTTGTATTTGTGCGTGTTGTCTATTATCCGGGCCCCTCTGATTGCAGCCATTGTGCCCGGATTGTCTGCTATAAGGTGAAATTGTCGTGTACGGAATACAGTTAACATCGCTGTGATCGATTGGGGCGGTTTGTTCTCATTGGTGTCTAATTTTCAAACAATTAGATACAGGGTTGGGTAATAACCCGTAGACAAAATTTTACAACCTACATCGACAACACTTTGAAATAAACTAAATCAAGCGAATCGCTCGTCGCTTGCTACTTGTATGTACAGGGTGGGTCAAGTTCGACGCTTTTAAATGGAAACACCCTTTTCTGTAGGAGATAGACAAAAACTAATATTGGTGTCTGGAGCTCAATTTTTGTCAAAAATGTGAGTGCGAAAACCGCATATCGATATCTGTTACCGTTTCGGAGTTACGGGGTGTTTTTCAAAAATATGCATTTTTAACAAATCGCTGTAACTTTTTTGCTATGGAAAATTTTGCATTTTTATGAAAACATTTCCAAAGCACCTTTTTACGTAGAATTTAATGGTTTAAGTATAATTTTTTTAAAAATAATAATTTAAGAATTATCAACAGAAAATTTGATTTTTTATATGGGACACCCTGTATATTTTTAATTTATTGAAAAGAATTTAAAATTACCTTTCCAAAAATATAACACACTTGATATTTTGCTCGATTCCTCTTCGAGATATAGAGTATATAAAAATTCGCCCGCTTTAAATCAGTAGGCTTTGAACAGCACCGGCTGTAATGCAAAAAAGTGTGAGCATCAATTAAAACGAAAATAATATTTGCTATGAGAGATGCAGAATTTTATAACAATTTAAAATATATTTAACCAACATCAACACATTTAAACTATACCTAATAACAATAAAAATAAATAGCAAACCAAGACATGAGATTTTGCTACAGGTGTTCGACCTTAGTGTTCGACATATCAACCGTCTTCTGTTATGGACAGACGGGACAGTTTTTGAACATTTCCCGCGGAATTCATTAACTCAGTGGGGGTGAAAGATACCCTCTCATATCTGCTAAGTATTTCTAATTTTTGTCTAGATTATACAAAAGAATAAGCCAATAAGAAAACTTTATTCTTCCGCAAATATATCCATAGGATTAGATCCATGGGCACTAAGTCAGGCGGCCTCGACGACCAACGGCTGGGATCTTGGTTAGCTATGTAATTATTCTTGAAATTGGCTGCAAAAATTTGCTGATAACTTCAGCGTTCAGGGGCGGTGCGTCGTCTTGCTGGAAAAATATGGTTTCGAGTTCCCTTAGAGGTATATCATCAATAAGGGGTCCAAAGCCTACTAGTTAAAAGTGGCGAACTTTTAAAAATTCTGTATTTCGAAGGGGATTATAACAAAATATCAAGTGTGCTACATTTTTGGAAAGGCAATTTTAAATTCTTTTCAGTTAATTAAAAATAAAATTTTACAAAAATCAAATTTTCTGTTGATAACTCTTAAATTATTAATTTTAAAAAAATTATACTTAAACCATTAAATTCTACGTAAAAAGGTGCTTTGGAAATGTTTTCATAGAAATACAGAATTTTCCATAGCAAAAAAGTTACAGCGATTTGTTAAAAATGCACATTTTTGAAAAACACCCCGTAACTCCGAAACGGTAACATATTGATGTGCGGTTTTCACCATCATGTTTTTGTTGAAAATTGAGCTCCAGACACCGATATTAGTTTTCGTCTATCTCCTATAGAAAAGGGTGTTTCCATTTAAAAGCGTCGAATTTGACCCACCCTGTACACGTATGGTGCCATTCATCACCGAAAGAATATGTGCTCTGCGCACGCAACTTGCTGCTTGGCGTTACGAGTACAACAAAACGCGAAAAACCGTATTTTTAAATAAGAGCGATATTTTGCTAAAGCGATCGCTCGATTATTTAGATCGCTTGAAACTCGAGTTCTCGATTATTGAAATTTAACCGATAAATTTCCATAGACTTAAAATAAAATTTTATTATAAGTCTATGGGTTTTTCCTATCACTAATTATGTTCATAAATAACATGTATGCACTTGATACAAATTTTCTTTAAGAAATTTTACCATTAATATAAAAAAGATATTTTCAGAATAAAGAAAAAAAATCTTTTGTAGATATGTCCATTCTACTCGTCTTTCCCCTACATAACTTCTCAGATTCCCTCGTCTCGAGAATAATAATAATTATATCTCCTTCAAGTTCCGATAATCTTTCAAACTGTCATTCAAGAAAACAATATGGCCGTCGAACCCTAAGACAGACGACAATCCACGTTGAAATTAACGTCTTCTAATGGCGAAGACCGCTCAGTCCAGTGTCCAGTTAGTGCCCCGAGTTCCCCTAAAACAACATTTTAATCTATGTCTAGGGATAGAGAATATGCCTGTCTTAGCAGAGATATCTATTTTCTGGAAAAAGTAAGTGATAAATGTCAGATCTAAATGAATTATTAATTAATCTTAAGCTTAATTCAGAACCTCCCAATTAGTGGAATAAAATATTGGCTTCAATTACACTTTATACTTTTTAGTTTACCATCATTCACAATGGCTAAAAAACACAATTAAAATTAATAAAACATCCTAGCAACAGCTTGCGGTAGTCTGTTGTATCCATAGAGAAAGTAAAGAATTCATTGCCGTATGTTTCTGGTTTTAATTGGACAATTTTAAAGTTGGAGAAGGAGAATTGAATTTTAGTGTTTTCATTAAAATGAATACTATTTATACCATTATTCCTTCTGTACTTGAAAGTACTTTTCTAAAACGAAATGAAACTGAAAAAGACAAATATTAAAGAGTCCAAGTTTTCCGCAATAATGATTGATAGAGGCAAGGTAGGCAATAGGTACTTAAGAACTTTTCTTGGTACTAAACCGTATAGTTTTCGTACCATTTAAAAAAAAGGATAACGCGTCGCAGAATAATACTTCATAGGTGAGAAAATGTATTCGTATTTATACAAAATTATTAACCTCGTGTAAATAAATAAAAGCCTTTATTGTCAAAAAATTTTACAATTTGTAGACAAAGGTAAAGTAAACAAACAAAAGATAGAATACAAAACAAGTATACAAATTACATTGTCAGTCTTATTGTTTAAAATAAACATTTATAAATGTTTACAATGTCAAAGAATAAAAAAATAAAAATTAGACTCAAAAATATTTACTATATTTATAGTAAATACAGTAATAGCAAATATTGGACCAGTGTTTACAAGATCAAATTCGATCATCAAAATATAAGTCATTTGCGGCGTAGAAAGCCTTGTCTAGTAAATAAGATTTCAATGCTTTGCGAAATGAAGAAAATGATGTTATGGATTTGGTTTCAAATGGCAGGTGATTGTGCATTTTTTTCGAGTTGTATAACATTGAACTTTTAACTAACTCTGAGCGTGGGGTAGGTAGATAAAGATCTTGCTCCGCGTTCCTGAGTGGATAAGTGTGAGATGGCCTTTCTTGAGAAGCTTACATATTAGGCAAACATGCTTACGTATTAGGCAAACGGATTCAAATATGAACAAGGAAGGAAGAGCTAATATTTTTAATTTTCCTGGCAAAGTCCTGGCAATGAGTTCTGCTGTCTAGTCCCAGTGAATATCGAACAGCTCTCTTGTGGAGCTTAAGCGGTCAAATTGAGTCGCACAACACGTACCCCAGAATGGAAGGGCATATCTAAGGTGCGACTCAAAAAGTGCATAATAAACAGTTTTAGCCACTGACAAGTTAAAAAAGCTCCTTAGAAATAGATCTTAATGCAAAACAGACAAAGCGTCGATATACATGTCCCATTTCAGAGAATTGTCTAAAACAAGCCCTAAGAATTTTACAGATTTTACGACGTCATTGGTGGTGTTGTTAAGTACAAAAGGCTGCAGCGAGTTTTTATACGACAAAGCTTTAGTTTTAGAAATGTTGAGACTCAGGAGGTTTGAATCGCACCAAGATTTAATGGTGATTAAGTCATTTGATATAATCCTCTAAAATGCCGTGACGTCCTTGTTGCTCCAAGTGAAGCTAGTGTCGTCCGCAAAAAGACATCTTTTACCACTGATGTTTATGTTAGCAATGTCGTTAATAAAAAGAAGAAACAAAATAGGGCCTAGCACTGAGCCTTGTGATACTCCACATTTTATTGGCTTGCTAGAAGACAACGTTGTATCCACCCTCACAAGTTGACTTCTGTTGCTCAAATACTTCGATAGATGTTCCCCTGAACCCATAGTGCTGCAGTTTACTTTTTTTGTGTAGCCTCACCTTCTTATATACTCACGAACCGCCACTGCTCAGAAGGTATATTGTACTAGAAAACTCAACCTGCAGGTAATGTATCACGATTGCAAAAGGCTAAACGTCAAATATCCGAATATATTGGTCCCGGACTGTTTATACACGATACGGAGACACTGCGCTGACCATTGGCTGACCCCGGCCTGTGGCCCGTCGCTTCGCGGCCAATTTATGGACGCCGGGCAGACACGGATAAAACGATTATACCGGCCACTCTTCGGACGACCAGTATATTATTATAATCCAGCTCGCGGCCCCTAAATCACGGAGCATTTAAATATAATCGCGCGCGGCGTAGCGCCCTCTACTGGAACAGTTAATAATTTGCGGTTTATTGGGTTTTTAATCTTTTCCGCAATTGATACGCGGCGGGGCTTGTAACGGGATTGGAGCTTAAAAAGAGCTTTTGAAAAAGGACATTTTGGTCCAGATATACAGGGTGGTCCGAACTGTATTCCGAGAACTTCGGCAGCATATTCTGCAGATAAAAATAAGTAAAAAAGTTCGTATAAATGTATGTTCTAAAATGCTTAGTTTCGGAGATACAGGGTGTAGAAGTTTCATTTTTATTTCGATCTTTTCCAAATAATTTATGAAGTTACGTCAATATTTTGATGAAAATTGGTGTCTGGGAGTTTTTTGACGTGATAAATTTGATTTTGATGTCAATATCACTCCTATTTGCAGAGGCCGCCACATACATATTTTTTAACTGGTTTAAAGAGTAATAACATTTCGACCGTACCTGTATAAAACTACCGAGTAAAAAATAAACATTTACGACATTTTTTATGTAAAAAATATCTCTTGGTAAAAATCGCTACGAATAATATGGTTCTCGAGATATTTGGAATCGAAATTATCAATACCTATCATCATTGACATAAATTAAACATATTAACTAAATAGTTATTAGACTGAAATCATAAATTTGAAATGATTTTGTGCCAAAAGTTTAACAAAAATCAACATTTTTTCGCAGAAAATGTTATGATTAATTTAAAAATATAAAATTTTCCCAAATTTATAATTTCAGTCAAATAACTATTTACTCAACGTGTTTATTTTTTGTCAATAACGAAATGTATTTACAATAATTTCATTCTAAATATGTTGAGAACAGTTGCTCATAGCGAATTTACCAAGAAACATTTTTTACGTAAAAAGTCACGGAAATGTACATATATTTTTCACTCAGTAGTTTTATACAGGTATGGACGAGAAAAGTTATTACTCTTCAAAACAGTTAAAACACATGTAGGTGGCGCTCCCTACAAATAGGAGTCATACTGACATCAAAATCAAATTTCTCATGTCAAAAAACTCCCAGACCCCAATTTTCATCCAAATATTGCAGTTACTTTAGAAATTATTTAGAAAAAATCGAAATAAAAATTAAATTTCTACAACCTGTATCTTCAGAACTAAGCATTTTAGGACATATCGTCGGCTTTATAACGAAAAGGCGTATCGAATTCTCGAAGAATCTCGATTTTTGCTACTTTTCAGGAGAGCAATTTAAAGAAAATCGCTTACTTTATTTGGCCAATAAAAAATGTAAAGTCTTTAATTTTTTAATATTGTTTTTGTATTAACACTTAAACGGAAACCTTGAGGAAACGTTCTAAAGATAAATTGAGCGTAAATTCTAATAAATAATTTATTTTTAATTGTTTACTAGAGATAGGCCTTTTTGTTTTAATATAATAAATTTATTACCGACCGAATAGTATACATACGCCTATGTAAAATAAATTTAAAAATGATCTTAATAAGATAGATACATACAAGAAAAAAACTAAAAATCACCAAGTGACAGTTGAATTAATTTCTCAGTTACTATTGTTACGGATTCCGTGGGTCCACTAATTTAAACTCACTATAAAATACTTAACTAATTTATTTTTCACTTAATTTACACACAATTAATACTAATATAATACACAATTAACTACTTATAAAATTCCTTCGCCAAATTGTCCGATTCACAATTTTAAACGCGGTATTATCAAATTCAAAAACTGGTCCAACTGCCAAGCGCGGGCCTTTATATACCCCTACTGACTGTTTCTCGAACCTACTGTAATTTTCGATACTTTTCCGCCATCTACCAGTAAATTCTATTGTCTAATTGGCTTACTTGTCGACTTGATTAAGAGATGGCGCCTAAAAATGTCTTTTACTTTTTGGTGAATTCGCCATGTTTCTTGACACGTTGCGACAATGTAGGCCACCAGCAATACAGTTTAGCGCCACAAACACTTTGACACGACTATATTGAATATTTTAGTTTCTACGATGCTACAGCTCTACTTAACCAACGCATGTTCGAATGTATCCGTTTCTATACCGGGTGCGTCTCAAAAGTGGCTCACCCCCTATAACTTTTTTATTTTTTCAGATAAAACAACGAGATTTGGTATATTAATATATGACATAAATTGGGATTGATTGACGTATTCAATTGTTTTCGGTCACTTCCGGTTTCACCGGAAATAACTACAACTTTTGATTTTTAAGTGGCACCCTCGGTATTTTTTTACTTTATTCGATAGAAAATGACACTCTAAATCGAATGACATATCTTATGTCAATTTTTGACATAGGCACTCAAAAACAAATTGTATTTAAAATTTCAATCTAGAGTGCCATGGCTGTGTTAAAAACACTAATTTTTAATCAAGGAGCGTTAGAAAAATAGATTTGATCGTCTAATGTTTTTAGTGTCTTGTTCTGGTCGGTTAAAAGATGCCCAAATCGTATTTTTAATCATATCTCAATTTTTTCAAATGGAACGAGGTTGGCTCATTAGCATATTTTGAAAAAGCAGTTTTTTACGAATAATTTGATACCACACACTTGGTATTTTGAGCCAAATTGTCGTTATGAACCGCATGTTATTATTTCAAATTGCTGTCCTCCATTCGCGAACTTCGAGTTCCGGGTTTTACGCCCTGGAGCTACTCGAGAACGGTTCTGAAAGGAGCTGTGCGCGATAGCCTCGTGCCGCCATATGGCGCAGAACAGTTCTGAAACTTTATGACTCAATTGAATGGAGTGAGAGTATCGCGTTCTTGAACAGTCCAGAGCTGCTCAACTGCGTGAATGAAGACAGCAAATAAACCATATGCCAAAATGTCACAAGTTGATGTGTCATTTGATTCAGAGTACCACTTTCTATCGAATAAAGTCAAAAATACCGAGGGTGTCATTTAAAAATCAAAAGTTGTAGCGGAAGTGACCGAAAACAATTGAATACGTCAATCAGTCCCAATTTATGTCATATACTAATAACATACGAAATATCGTTGTTTTATCTGAAAAAATAAAAAAGTTATAGGGGGTGAGCCACTTTTGAGACGCACCCGGTATTTTGGCGCTCAAATTTTTCGCTTTTGGTGTACCTACTACCGGACAGTGAATGTTTTTTTGGTTTATATTTTGTTGATTCCGGTGCTATTTGCGTCCTATAAAAGTTCATAAATAAATTTATACTTTCTTTTTGCGACGTCTGGATTTTCTCCGTCATTTGTCCGCTCTGTATACTATTATGGTGTAAAGAAGAGCTAATCTTATTACCTATCTATATTATGTCACCTATGCCGTATACAGGGACGCGCCATCCATATGGGCAAGGTCGTGCAGCGCACGACGGCGCCAAAGCGCTAAAGGCGCCTGCGGTCACTGAATTTAAAAAATAATAAAACCATTTTTTAGAACTTATCAACAAATTAACATAAAAAATTTAAATAATACTTCTCTATGAACACCAGTAGTAAAAATATATTATCCACTTTATTATCCACCAATATCGAGCGCCGCCGCCGGCGTCGCGCCGCTGGTCATGAAAATTTTGGCTTAATATTATAATTTTGGAGAAATAATAAGTTTACCCTTATTTCGCACGACGGAGCCGAAAATACTTGGCGCGTCCCTGACCGTATAATGAAAAAAAAAAACGGCGTCCATTTGGCTGGGAAATGAACATCGATAACCTTCCCCATATAATTTTACATATAAAATGACAGCGATCGTCATTTCATAGCTATCGCTGACGCCGTTTTGTTTCCTTTGGTTTTTTCGATATATTATATGATCAGAGGTACCTTATGATAAAAAAAACGGCGTCCTGTCGCTGGGAAATGACGATCCATGACATTTCCCACATTTAAACTTATTAAAATGACAGTGATCTTCATCATATCTTTATTTCATAGCTATCGCTGACCCCTTTTTTTTCGATCATAGGTACGGTAAAAATCTTGTAAAAATCAGACCACCGATTAGACATTAAAAAATTCTGGCTGATCAAAAATCTGAAATCCAGTCCTATAAAAAAACATCAATAATTCAAATTAATATTCCGTTATATAACATAACATTCCACAAAACTCTAAAAACAAACTCGTCTAGCGATGATCTAACCATACGCACGGTACAATAAATATAATCTGTGAATATAATTAAATGACCTTCTCATATAAAATTATACAGAAAAATCCTCAATAATCAGGATTCTGAGTTGTTTAGACGTTTCATTGCATATATTTTTGCTAGTTTAAGGTGCTGGTACGTGGTAAGACCTAATAAATTCGCTTTTATTGTTATATTTTTTTACTATTACCTGCCTATTACAAAGCTATTACTTTTAAATAGCATAACTTTTTAAAAAATAAAATACCTGGTTTAAAAAGGTTCAAAAGCGGGTAAAATTTGACGTCTGCTTGTATTGTTTTGGTATAAATTTGAGGTTAGAAAATCAGCTGATGCATTTCCGCACAACTGCGATTGTGATTTTAGTAAATAAAAACATCTTGAGTAAATTTCTAATTGTATTTAAAGGAAAAATAAATACCCAAAAGTTAAAGGTAATTGTTACCAATATCCTGTTACGTATTTAATTGCAGATAAAAATGGTTCAGTGCAAAATAAATCTCGACAACTATACTGGCCAATATTTTCCTGGAAATACCATTCAAGGACAAGTTATAATACAATTAAATAGCGACACAACTTTAAGAGGTATATAACAGTATTTATGTTCGTATTTTACGTGAAATATACACTTTGTTGTAGGTGTTAGAGTAACACTTTCTTGTAACGAACATACTGAATGGCTGGGGAGTGAATCTTACTACGACAACGATGCAAGAGAGCAAAAATCTAGAACCACTCAGTTTCAAGGGGACAACGAGGTGTTTTCTCTGAAGCAATGGCTTTATGGAGATCGTAAGTAATATCCTATCTGTGTATGAATAGATTGTGTTTGCTTATGTCGTTTATATAGAAAATGCCAAAGTAAACCTTTCTTCGGGACAGCATATTTACCCGTTTAATATCCAACTACCACAGAATATTCCCAGTACCTATCACAGTGAAAAGGGTACAGTGTCATATAAAATAACAGCTACAGTTGACAGACCTATGGCACTTGATTTCGAAGATAATATGGTGATTGTAGTTAACTCACCAATTGATTTGAATACTATTGCTTCAGCTACAGATCTAGTAATTATAATATATATTTTATCTCTGTTTAGTAGGGATTTATAAATTATATTCTATTCTTTTAGCAACCTAGTTCATATTCGGATGAAAAAACTCTGTGTTGTTGGTGCTGTGCACAAGGTCCAGTTACAATGGACGTTGAGTTGCCTAAAAAAACACTAATTCCCGGAGAACATGTCGAAGTTAAAGTCAGTTTAACCAACATGTCAAATACCAATGTCGAAGGAGTTAGCCTAGAGCTAAAACAGGTATAGAAAAACAAATAAAAGCAAATTAGCATGCACGTCATCAAAGTAGGTATTTGACGAATGCACGTCGCACTGTTGCCACAGCTACTTTTTCTACTTTGACTTTTGACAAGTGTCAAATAAAATTTGTAATTTTGTCACTGATTGTTCACTTCTATTTTAGACACAATACTTAAAGAAATATATTTTTTTATTTCTACATTATTACTTTGTCTATGATTATTACACAAACAAATTCTAATTAAATGAAGTTATTCGCAAGTTTTCTGAATGAAATCTGAAAAATGTAAAGCTCTAAAGGTTTTAAAATACCTGGTTCAAGTTGGCTTGGCAATAACGATCAAAAACAGTCTCCAAATGACAGCGATCGTGATTTTAAACGCCGTTTTTTCCCATACTTCTTTTTTACTTCATTTTTGAGAGAAATAGAAAGATAGAAAAATAGAAAAGTCTTAAATAAGTGCAAATATTTTCAGTGCTCGTAGATCTCGATTAAAGAAAATCGAAAATTATTTTTCAAATAAGTCCAAAAACCGAGGTATTTTACTTTGAAAATTAAAAAAAAATTGTTAAATTTTGAGAACCACTGAATCTTTTCTGATTTTTCTTTCTTGTAAATTTAATCTACTATCTGTGTTGCCATTTTATGAAGATACAATGTTTTTTGTAAAAATTTTAAAAAATTAAAATTTTTCACAAAATTCCAAATGTTTTAAAAATAAATCGTAGACGTGTTTCTGAGGTCGAAATATACTACCCCTAGAAATATTTGCACTTATTTAAGATTCACCCTGTATTTATTTTTAAAAAATTTTGAGAGCTACCGTTTTTTTTTCTATAAAATTATACACTGGGAAAATATGCGGTGAAGGCAGTTCTAAAAAGTTTTCGAAAATATACAGGTAAATTTCAAATAAATGCACGATTTTCAGCATCTCTTTTTTGCGAAAAAAAAACTCATAGACATATTCCTGGGGCCGAAATATACCACCCAGAAAATATTTGCACTTATTTAAGGCTCAGGGTGCATCCACGTTATCCTAGAAAAAGCGGATCGGCGTAACAACCTTGAAACGATTTCCAGCAGTGGCGGATACAGAGAAGGGGCCCGGGCCCCCCTAAAATTTGTAAATTGTGTTAAATATTAGGCTTTTTTGTAAAAAATGGCGCTCTAAAAAGCATATTCTACATTACTTTTATTTTGGGCCCCCCCTAAAATAAATTCCTGTATCCGCCCCTGATTTCCAGTAAATCTATTGGCTGAAATTTTTGACAGATGAATTTTTCAGGTAATAGAATTACTGGAAATCGTTTCAAGGTCGTTACGCCGATACGCCAATCCGCTTTTTCTAGGATAATGTGGATGCACACTTACCCTGTTTTATTATTCAGATTTTGACATATAAAGTGACAGAACCTAACAAAGAGGAAAAAGAAGACTCACTGATTTTGGTGGATTTAAAAGATGTTGGTTTAGGTGCACATGGAGAGAACACCTATCTATTTAATGTTACTTTACGTCCAAATGTGGAGTTGCCAAATTTTGCACAATGCAGACTATTTGCCGTTGAATATAGATACAAGGTAGACTATTTTGTATAAACATTTTGAGGTATTTTATGATATTTTAAAATAAATTACAGGCCATAACGAAATTACCGTCCATGCATAAGAATCTCGAGATTAATATGACGCCGAAAGTGGGTCATATACCGTTGGCTGCACAAAATGCTGGAGCTCCATACTCGACTCAAGGAAATTTGTATCCTGATATGGGATGGACTGCAGGACCCAATCCGACAGCTCCGCCAATAAGTAAGTTGTCACCTCTCTGTCAAATTTAAAATTGAAAAAAGAACAATATCACAGTTGCCTTGGAAACGAGAATCGATGATATACCGGGTGCGTCTCAAAAGTGGCTTACCCCTATAACTTTTTTATTTTTTCAGATAAAACAACGATATTTGATATGTTAGTAAATGACATAGATTAGGATTGATTGACATATTCAATTGTTTTTGGTCACTTCCGGTTTCACCGGAAATGACTACAACTTTTGATTTTTAAATGGCACCCTCGGTATTATTTTACTTTATTCTATAGAAAATGACACTCTGAATAGAATGACATATCATACGTCAACTTTTGACATTTTCGCATATGGTTTATTTGAAATTGTAACCTGCGGTTCATAACGACAATTTGACTCAAAATATCGAATGTGTGGTATCAAATTATCGTAAAAAAAATGCCTTTTCTAAATATACTAATGAGCCACCCTCGTTCCATTTGAAAACATTGAGATAATGATTAAAAATACGATTTGGACATCTTTTAACTGGCCAGGACAAGACACTAAAAACATTAAACGATCAAATCTATTTTTCCAAGGCTCCTTGATTAAAAATTAGTGTTTTTAAAGATTTTTGATTAAAAATTAGTGAAATTTAAAATGCAATTTGTTTTTGAGGGAATATGTAAAAAGTTGACATATGATATATGTCATTCGATTTAGAGTATCATTTGCTATTGAATAAAGTAAAAAAATATTGAGGGTGCCATTTAAAAATCAAAAGTTGTAGTCATTTCTGGTGAAACAGGAATTGACCAGGGGCAGGAAAGTGAAATAGCAAAAGCGGTTCCATCGTTTCCACGGAAATTTCGAATAAAATAGTTCCAGCCTCGGGCGCTAGGTGGTAGTGCAATTAATTTTTAGGTTAAAAAGTTGCTACTAGTTATTGCCAGATGGCGTTCAATCAGATTTTTTTGTAGTTTCCATAGTTTCCAACGGCCATTGTCATATTATTGTCAAATTCTCAAAAAATATTGTCGTTGTCATAGCGCCAATCATAATATTATCAAAAATAATTATCAAAGTACCTATTTATATTTACTCCATTTAAGTACCTATTTATATTTACTCCATTTACAAAATTTTGGGCGTATTACGTTGGTCTTGTTTTATTATAATAAACGATGTTTAAATATTTGACTTATAATTAAAATCTTTAAATAATAAATAATATTTACACATGTTTGGCTTTAATTTTATTTAATAATTGTATAATTATATTGAAGTTAAATCTTATTTTTACACATCACAACGATACTTGTTATTAGTATTGTTGAATTTGTGTAAAAAATAAGATTTAATAATAAATTAACTATAAATTTTATTAAAAACACAATTAAATCGTATACTAACAATGAAAATGTAGTATCCCAGTCGATCGCAGTGCCTCTGCTGTCAAACCGAGGAAGCTGCTTAAAAGTGGGGACAGAAATTTCAAATTTGCCCATTGCCGATAAATCTCCTTTTTTAAGCCCTCCATAGTATATTCTTTGGAATTGACCGAAAACAACTGAATACGTCAATCAATCCTAATTTATTTCATATACTAACATACCAAATCTCGTTTTTTATCTAAAAAAATAAAAAAGTTTTAGAGACGCACCCGGTTTATCATTTGTTTTTTAAAATTTATATAAAAACTACAGGTTGGATATAAAATAAGTTATTTTTTTAGGTGAAAAACAACAATTTGAAGGCGATCCAGGTTACAACAGATTTGATCAACGTAAGTTTAGAAATTTTAGGCATTTAGCATGATGATAAAAAAAACAGCGTTATAGTTGTCTTTGAATTTATATTTTATGACTATGAATCACTATTACACCGTTTTTTTTTTCGATCATATGGAATTTTAATACTATTTTTTTAATATTTCTTTTCAGCACCTGCATATGACACTCTGAACAATTAAAAATATATGCCCCTTATTAGTATTTAAATGTATTTTAAAAACTTTGTCTTGAATATTAGTATGTATATATATATTGCAGAGATATAATATATAAAAATATTTATTTTTATGTATGCTATTTTACATATTTTATATTTGTTGTGCACATATTTGTATTGTAAATATATTTATAAATAAACATATAAATATAAACTTGTTTGGTTCTTTTTTTATAAAAGGATTAGATTATAATTTAATAATATTTATGTAAATTTAATTATGTATTTACAAAATAGATTAAAGCTATGGTTAAATTAATTAAACAATGAAAGCAATTTAATAATTAATAATCTAGGAAAATTATAATTTATAATACCTAATCGGTAATATAGAATTAAATTAGAAGATTAGTAAATTAGAAGTTTCCAAAGAACTACAATATCTAGATCGGAAATTTTTTGCACATCACGGTTTTGCAAAGAGATCTATCGATTAAAAATATTTTCAATATGGCGGCACTTCCGGATTGAAAAACCTTTTCACTAGTGAAATAAAAAAGGTTGGTGTTCATTTGAAAAAAATGATTTAGGATAATTTTTTAATGGCTCAATTTCATAACAACTACTGCCTATACAGATATATCTGAAAACTATACATTTACATTTAAATTATAAAAAATATATTTTTTAGTATTATTTTTACTAGAATTTACTGCGTTAGTCCTTACATTGTCTTGGCGATTTTTATTTCTACGTCTGGCCTTTTCGCTATAAAACCTGTCTCCAATCAAATGGGACGCATCGACATAAAATCAGAGTCCGAACAGTTAAAGTGACAGGAGCAATAAAGCCGGACATTATTATTGCTATCGCTCAGCGAATTTCAGCTACAAATTGAACAATAAGAAGAATATAAAGTTTCAAGAGTGTTTAGGTAGTTATTTTCGTTTTGATAAATAGGAATTTGGTCATGTAATTTCTTCGGAAGAACAAAAAAATTAATATTTTTATTCATTTTTCTCAAACTGAAATCTGACAATATCAGGAAATAAATAAATAAACGCGGCACACTTGATTTTTTTACAGCAGAGCTACCACCAGAATCCCCAGCGCGAAATTTAAATTCCACTTAGTCAGCGCGGCGCCGAATATGTCCATGGTTGGCAACAATGAATTTAAAAATCGCGCACTCGATTACGTAACTAAAAGTTTAATTGATATTAAATATACATTAATTTATTTTAGGTGAGTTGCAATCTTAATAGTATTTTTAAGAGACATAAGCATTCTTCATTAAATATCGGAATATTATACTGGGCGTTCCATTTAAAATAAAAGAGTAACTTGCTTTTAAAAGTGGTCAATGTTCAGTATTAATTTTGTCTGGCCCTGTATAACTTTTCAGGTCAAGTTTTAATTTGATTTAAAGTACCGTACGATCGAATATACACGGCGTCAGCGATGGCTATGAAATGAAGATCGCTGTCATTTTATATGTAAATTTATATGGGAAATGTCATCGATTGTCATTTCATAAGCATCGCTGACGGCGTTTTATTCGATCATATGGTACAATGAATATTTTTAATTACATATTATAAGCTATACCGGGTAAATTCCAATGTAGGTAGCTATTATTGAAATTTAAAATATATTCTTCATTTTTAGAAAATGCCAAATACACTATCGGACAAAAGTAGAGCAACACTTCGAGAAATATTTGCAAATCGCAATTTTTAATTATACACGCATGACAATGTACAGTTCGTCACCGCAAATCGCTCCGCCCACTCATTTTATTGGCTACTTGCAAATTTGTCGAATTTTTATTGATGGAACGCATCGTCTAATTATTTACGAAAAACATCGAGAGAATATCGTTTCCCCTCTCACGGATACCCCGTAGCCTCAGAACGGACAGACGTACTGTATACAAATACAATAAATTTAAAAACTACGAAGTAGGCTATGAGTATCCATGACAGCAATCATTTTTACTAATAAAACAAATGAATTTATTTTGACATTTAGTTTTAAATGCTTAGTAACGCGTCAAAAGTAGAGCAACATTCCAAAGAAGAGTTTTAACAAAAGTAAAGGCCAAAATAATTGTGCGAGGTTTATTTTATGTTTTTTAAAATGTTTCTATGCTGGATTATTCATGCCAAGAGGAATTCCAATTTCAAAAGACTTGAAGCAAAGAGTTGTGAATGCATTCATGAAAGCCTGAAAGGTAACAAACAAGCCGATATTTCAAGACAGTTTGTGTTACCTCGGTACAGTGTACCTAAAATAATTTCATCGTATAATGACAGGGGACACTTATAAAAGTTGCCAAAATCGGGAGGCCAAAGCAGAGAAAGAAAACAACAGTAATGACCGACAAACGCATCAAAACAATTGCTCAAAATGATCCTTGGAAGTCCGCACCTAGAATTATTGCCGAAATTCCAGAAATTACGGTTGGTATACGAACAGTACAATGAAGATTAGTAGATGCAAATTTATGTAGTAGACGTCCAGCTAAAAAGCCGTTAGTTTCGGAAAGAAATAGAGCAGCAAGGTTGGCATTCGCACGTCGGCATTTAAACTGGACCGTCAATGACTGGAAAAAAGTTTTGTTCAGTGATGAAACGCGCTACAAAATATTCAATTCTGATGGAATGAGACGTGTGAGGCGACCAGTCAATACAAGGTTTAATCCTAAATACGTAACACTTACAATTAAACACGGCAAAGGCAGTGTATTTTTATGGGGTTGTTTCTCATGGAATGGGACAGGCCTTATACACTTTATTAATGACACGATGGACCGATTTGTTTATAGGGATATCATGCAGAATGTTATGCTTCCTTATGCAAAATGGGAAATGCCACTGCGTTTTATTTTCCAGCCAGACAACGATCCAAAACACTCTTCACAAGTTGTTCAACAGTGGTTTAGGGAAAATGACGTTCGAGTTTTGCAATGGCCAGCACAATCCCCAAGCCTTAACCCCATTGAAAATCTCTGGGAAGAAGTAGAACGTCGTATTCGTACCCAAATGTTTCCAAATAAACAATCCTTGATAGATAAAATTAATGAAGTTTGGACGGACAAATCTTCCCGAAAATGTCATTCAGAAGTGATTGCTTCAATGCCACGCCGTTGTAAGCAAGTTATTAATAATAATGGATATTCTATCAATTACTAATATATTACTTTCAATTATTATTGTTCTTAAATGTGGTAAATATTTTTTGTTGAAATAAGACACAATAAAATCTGTTGAATACAATTTGTTGCTCTACTTTTGTCGCCTCCATTCTCATCAATTTTTATAATCATTATTATTTACCATTTTTAAACGATTAAAAGGACACCAAAATTTTGTAAAATATTACTTTTAGTGTAAGGATAGTGCTTTAGTAAACATAGTCGAAAATCACAACCTAATATTTTTTTTTATTCAAACATGAATAAAAATGAACTTTGTCGTTCTACTTTTGTCCGATAGTATATGTCGCGAAAACCTTACATTTTAATCATATGCTT
Organism: Sitophilus oryzae; assembly: GCF_002938485.1. Lineage (NCBI taxonomy): Eukaryota > Metazoa > Arthropoda > Insecta > Coleoptera > Curculionidae > Sitophilus > Sitophilus oryzae. The sequence goes on along the minus strand of NW_022145683.1, from coordinate 1,318,265 downwards.
ATTTTATGAAATTGCGCTTATTTTTTTCTGGAATTCGAAAATCAATTAATATATAGTGTCCCATTACAAAAAAAAAATTTTTGGGGATACCAAGGAGATACCTTTGTACATCTCACAAAATTTATTTCAATTCAAACTGTCCTTCTTGGAGCCACCGTGTCGTATGAGAGGCGCTACCCTGTAGTGGCTTCACAAAACACCGGAAAGGTAAAATAAATTATAATATTCTGATAACAGCACTGTCATTTTACGAAGTTTATTTTTAATAATTGTAGCACACTTCAAAAACATGCTCTTTTTTAAATTTTCTTTACTTCATTCACAAAAATGGTGAATATAAAATTTCAATGAATAGCATCCGTAGAAAGAATTTTTAAAATTGAATATTTCTCTGTCGGTATTTTCTACAGTTTTCCAATTCCAAAAGTTTTTTTCAAAGCATATACATTTCAAAAATACCTTTGCCTCATAATTAAAACAGAATGATTAACTAAAAATCAGTAGCAAATGAATTAGAGAAAAAAAAAAGGAAAAATATAGTAATCTATAAGGAAAAATTATGAAGATTACTATTTAACTTTTCACTCCTATTTTTAATTTTTAATTTTTTTTATTTTTAAATCAAATTTTATAAAATAATAGTATTGAGGCAACTAAACATACAAATAACGATTGCTGCGCCATCTCTCCGCAAGTGTCATTAGCTTTCATAAATTTCGCTTGTTTTCCCATCTGTGAACTCAGGGAATAAGTAACTTTAAAAAGAATTCTATTTAATTCATCATTTGTATGTGGTGCCATCTAGTAAGGATTAGATTTATTACTGTTTTATTGCCATCTATGATTTATACCATCAAATACTTAAATAAAGAATTCGTTTTATAGAAACGTCTAAAGTACTACCTATTATTGGGAAACTGAAATATAATTTTTTCGATCTATTTTACACCGGTGTAATTAATCAATTGCAGATTTCTGTAATTGACATGAAATTGACATAACCACTGTCATGTGTCATATTTGCTTCTTCTTCTCCCTTCTCCATCTTTGTTGTCTTTACTGAATTGACAAAAGAAAAACATATTCTGGAAAATGAGATTTTTCATGAACCCACAAGTTTTCTTTGGCCTCTTTTTACAGTGTTGCAGTTTTTAGATTTGCCGTACCGTGAATTTGTCGTAGAATTTTGTGAATTTTCTTCCTGTGCATACACACTATTGTATTGTACACTATTTACTACTTATTGTGATGCTTAAATCTGGATATGCTTCCTGAAGATTCGTGTAAGTATTTTGTGGTGTTTTGTTACGTCTTATGTCGTTTTCAAGATGGAAAAGCTAGTGGTACTACTCGTTTTGTTAAATTCCGCATTCCTTTGCTTCTATCTCATTAAAATTATTTTAGGAACAAAACCAGATAATTATTCAATTGACGTATTTTACTTTTAACATCGTTTGAAAGTCATTAATTAATTATTTTTTATAAGTTATTTATCGAATCAATGTTTATGAATAATATTAAATTTAAGTTTGTCACACGGACGCATTTACGTAGGTTTATTATTGATAAACGTAAACGTTTCACAATCACACAGATAATTGCATTGAAGAGAATTTTATGAATGTTTTAAAGTAATGTGCACTTTCTACTCGCACATTCAGATCTGAAAGAATTCCTGATATTTTTAGAAAACAAGAGTACGAATATCCTTTAAAAAAATACGCTCAAACAGTTGTTATTTTTAGCATGTTCTTGTCAAAGTTTATTCAAACAATTTAGTACGAATTAGTAATTAAACGTAACATATTCCTTATCATTGGAATGTGCTAAATATTTCATAAAGGAATGCGCTTATCTTATTTTCCCACTCATTGTTTATTGACGGATTCACATTCCGATGTTATTTTAATTTCGTAAAGTCTGTTTTATAAGTTCATTCGCGAATTTTTATGTACGCGTAGTACTGTGCTGCATGCAGGTGAGGTTATTTTATTGTTCATTCAATAGGCATCTGTTATAAATATTTTTAACCATGTTTTTTTTGCAATAATGAATCACGTACTATAAACAAGTCTTTCTTGGACAAGAATTCTCTCTTATGCAACATAAACTTGTAGCTATATCAGATTTGAGTCTTTTGTAGATGATTAAACAGAGCAGGACTTTAAATTAACTTTAATAAACCTGAAAAATTGTTTAAATCATCAAGGTCGCACGTAGAAGTCTTAAAATCTGACTAGTTTAACCATATATATTTTTGTTACAGACAAATTTCGATGATACACTACTATTTTCATTAAAAAACTAAATATGCAGCCATCAAATCAGTTTAGAACGTATCCTGTACAGCTAGGATCAGCTCAAAGTATGTTTAAATTAAATTCAAATCTTTAAATATACTAAAACACAATTTTAGGTCATTTTCCTCAAAGTTTAAGTGGCAGTGAAACGGATGTATCAACCTCAAATGAAAATTTATCAAACGAAGAGAAATACGTGATTCGTCACACGCCCAGGCAAGAGCCCCAAGGGCAGGAAAACTTACAAACTAGCAATAGGAGTTCTTTAAGGGAGAGTTTACCATCAGACCGGAGTTCCTTGGATGTGTCCTCATCGTCATACAATACCCTGATTATTCATAGTGCCGGAGATGAACCATGGACAGGTACAAAATACATTTAACAGTGTTTTAAACAGTATAAATTATTTAAATAGTGTGTAGGTTTCTAAGTTCAAAAGTTATGTCATTGAAATTGTTTTGGAACAATATTGATTCATGTAAATTTAGCTTTAAACAACTCTGTTTATAGGCAGGAATTCTGGACCTACCTCATCATCGAGTTATATCCAACAGAATTTGTACAGCGACTCTAAATTATCTCCTATTCAGAAAAGAAGTTCGGCATCTCCGTCACCTTCTATAACAAGTAAGGTCATAATTTATAATTTTGTAATATATAATCTTTATTAATTTCTCTATAAATTAGTGTTCCTGATAAACATTCTTTTTCAAACGTCACAAAAGTATTAATTTTTTAGACAAAAGTATGAATTTTTGAGACATGATTGACAATATAAAAGTAATTTTAACGCCTAGGCATAAACGTAAGTAAAGCCGGGTCCACATATGTAGCACTCTATTGTATCAGGATCATGTATCACGTATCAAAAGCTTGTATCGTAAGTATGGACGTTTATTTGGACTGTGTCGACTGAATATGCATACCATGCCAAAGTAAGCGTCCATACTTATAAAATTCATACGTATCAGCGTACAAGCGTGCGTATCAGTGTATGTGGACGGTACAACAAAACACCTTGTATCGTCGTATCATGTTCATCAATTCTTGTCAGCAAACCCTCGATGCCCCTTTGATGATCGGAGATAAACCGCCTCAAGACGGGTCACGGCGTATCAAGTCAATTGTATCGTTATACTGTATCAAAACACGTCCAAATGACAGATCGTGATACGTGTATCCGATACGCAGTGTTAAGATACGCGCCAAAATTCGGATTGGCATGTATCAGAAACGGTATCACAAAGGTGTACCATATGATCGCGTTAATTCGGCGTCCAAACTAGCGATCATGATACATGTTGGTGCAACGCGACGGAGATATGATACACCAAGATGCTACATATAAGTAAGCACAAAAGTATCTACGAAAATATATTATTAAACTGACATAAAGTGCCAAATTCAACAAGTGTAGCCATAGTTTCTAGATGTATAATTACTTACTAGATTTTACTTTTAAATCTTTTTATATTATTTGCAACGTTAAAAATTGTTTAAAAAAATTATTTGTGACGTTTAAATAAAATAGCATGATCTATTCGCAGTAAAACTGACTTTTTGTGCCAGTAATGTCGCTAATGTCAAACGTACAGCCTTGTCACAAAAAGTGTCATTTTTACTCGCAATCAAACAATATAATATTGTTTTTTTTTTGAAGGTGTTCAAGAAATAACCGAAATTCCTGACGATTACTTGAGCCAGTCTAGCGTTTTGAAGCATTTAGCTAAAGAGGTTAGGATAAAATATAATAATTTATCGTGTATCAATTGATTTAAATCTTTTTTTTATAGGTTAAGGTTCCTTCACCTTCAGGTGGACTTGTTGGAAATGACACTCTCCACGACCTATTGGGTAAATTTGATGTACCCTTTGATTTGCATAACATACCTCCACCACCTCCCGAATATCCAACAAAATGGGCAGAAAAATCACCTCTACAGATGGCGGTTAGCAGTAGAAATAAAATTAACAGCGAAAAATTGGCTCTGTCCAAGTCACAGCCCGATTTAACTTCTGTCGGAGTGGGAAAAAGCGATTTTTCAGGTATTTTTTATTATTTTTTGCTATTTTAGAATTATGCTAGGTTATGGTAACGGTGAGACAACACTTAAACTTGATTTATCCCGTTTATTTTAAGAATTACAGTAAAATGTTATATAGAAAAATTTTAGGGGGTGTTGTGATACAAGAATTAACTTTATTTTCGAGTATACAGTTCGCTTGATAAAAGTGTGGCGGCTACCATGACTTTTTAGTAGTGTTTTAGCCCTAAATTATAAATTAGTAACTTTACTGAAATAAATTAAAATCGCAGTCTTCTAATTCTTGGAGTATTTCCAGTATGAAAAATATGACACACCCTGTATATTTTTATTTCTTTAAAAGGTTTTAAAAGAGGCGTTTCCGCACCGAGACCTCCGACAAAAGGTCGCGAAGAAAACGAATCTAAAGGCGAAGAAGTGTGGTCTTCGAGAGAAATGGTGGAAATTTTGATCAAAGAAAACAGTGCCTTAAAACACGAACTAGAAAATTGCTACCAGAGAATCGAAAGAACCAATAAGGTACGCCAGAATTTTTTGAAAACCATTGAAAAAAATTCTCACTTCATAACTTTATTTTTAGTTGGAACAAGAAATTTTCAAGGTACACAAGGCCCATGAAGAGTTAGTCCAATCCTGTGAGAGAAGAGAGAGGCTAGAAAGGGCTGCTCGGTCGAGACTTCAGGCCGATTGTCGAAGGTATCAGGATTTTAATCGAGCACTAAGGGAACAGGTTAGTTATTTTGTCTCTAAGAATTTTTTTTGGGGTATTAATTGATATATTTTTTTTGTAATTTTAGGTGGATTTACTATCGACTCAAGTGCTTAGTAGGTCACCTGTACCAGATTCAAGTGGTTCAGAAAGTTTAAGAAGGGAATTGAGTAAAAGAGAAGGTATCATCAAGCAGCTGATAATGCAAAGTAAGTAAATGTCAATTTAGAAGCTACCATTGTTTTTGGTCACTTCCTGTTTCACTGGAAATGACTACAACTTTTGATTTTTAAATGGCACCCTCAATATATTTTTACTTTATTCAATAGAAAATGACACTCTGAATAGAATAACATATCATATGTCAACTTTTGACTTTTTTGCGTAAAAAGTCGTATTTTAAATTTCAATCTTGAGTGCTATGGCTGTGTTAAAAACACTAATTTTTAATCAAGGACCCTTGGAAAAATAGGTTTGATTGTTTAATGTTTTTTGTGTCTTGTACTGGTTAAAAGATGCCCAAATCGTATTTTTAATTATAACTCTATTTTTTCAAATGGAACAAGGGTGGCTCATTAGCATATTTGAAAAAAACATTTTTTTACGATTAATTTGGTACCACACACTTGGTATTTCAAGTCAAATTGTCGTTATGAACCGCATTTTACAATTTCAAATAAACCATCTGCAAAAATGTCAAAAGTTGACGATGATATGCCATTCTATTCAGGATATCATTTTCTATCAAATAAATTAAAAAAATACCAAGGGTTTCATAAATCAAAAGTTATAGTAATTTTCGGTGAAACAGGAAGTGACAAAAAAAATAGAATACGTCAATCAATCCTAATTTATACCATATACAAACATACCAAATTTGTTTTTTTTTATCTGAAAAAATTCAAAAGTTATAGGGGTGAGCCACTTTTTGAGATGCACCCGGTTATTATGTGTGTATAGCTTCATTCAGAACCTCCCAATTAGCGGAATAAATCAGAGGTTTCAATTACTCTTTATACTTTTTAGTTTACGATCATTCACAATGTTTAAAAAACACAATTAAAATTAATAGAATATCCTAGCACCAGCTTGCGTTAGTCAGTTGTATCCATGGAGAAAGCATAATATTTATCTTATAAAACAATCAACTTTTGATTTCTAACCACAATTTCTCTCGACAGAAGATAATCAAAGGCCAAAATGACATTTCTCGCAAATTCTGAAGTCTAATTAATGGAAAAGTTAAAAGTTTAATAACTTTTTCTACTAATTGAAAATATCTACCACTAATTTTGATGTTCTGAATGCTTACATTGAAATTAAAGGAACAAACTTCGATACTAATTGGAAGCCAGGTTCTGAATGCAGCTTGTGTCTTATTGATTCAATTTTTTCTAAGGTTGTTAATGTTTTAGAAAAACACAAGGTCACGGTAGTCTTCGGTAGTCAAGTGCCAAAAATATACTTTCAAAAGCTGCTTTGACTCTTTTTTTCGGTATTTTGATGTAAATTTTTCTAAGGTTGTTTTAGAAAAAAAGTGCTTTGGTATGCATTGAAATGACAAAAGATAATAATTTCTGAAGTTACCATAACCCTTTTTTTTATCATATTCGATATTTTGATGTATCTGTGTTTTAGTGATTCAAATGTTTCTAGGATTATTGATGTTTTAGAAAAAAAACAGTCTCACGGTAGACTTTGTAATGGTAAAAATGTCATTTCAGAAGCTACCATGACGCTTTTTTTATTTTTGATCTTACAGTATTTTGATGTATATGATAATATGGTGTATGTTCTAGTGATTCAAATTTTTCTAAGGTTATTGATGTTTTAGGAAAAAACAATGTCACGGTAGCCTTTCAAATTACAAAAATATAATGTCAGAAACTACTTTGACTTTTTTTTATCCTATCCTGTATTTTTATTTATATTATAAGGATATTGATGTTTTAGATAAAGAATTGGCAGCTGCGAAAGAGCGGCAAGAGATAGAGCTAGCTGCCCAAAGGGCGACTTTACAGGAACAGCGTACACATATCGACATATTGGATACGGCCTTGACTAATGCTCAGGGTAACGTTGTTCGACTTGAAGAAGAGGTAAGTGACAAGTGACAACGTGTTAACCATTAGCGTAACTAGAAAATTATCCTGGGGGGGGGGGACCTGGTGTTGAGCCCAGGGGGGCCTAGGGTTTTTGTTTTTTTAAAAATGAAAAATAATTTTAAAAAACACATTTTTTTAATAAAACGTTTACATGAATTTCTCTATCAATAAATTTCATAGACTTGGTTATCAAACCTGTAGATTACTTAAATACCTACAAATTTTCTAAAAAAAATAAATATTAACAAATTTTTTGAACAGAACAAAATAATATTAACTAAACAAAACTAGAAAACGTCATTTTTACTACATCACAAGCAAATAAAAATTAATACGTAGCCAAGAGTCATAATTCAGGATTTCCCTGGTGGGTGCCCAGCAGTACCTTTGGGGGGGGGGGGGCACCCCCGTGCACCCCTCTAATTACGCCAATGGTGTTAACAACTTAAATGTTCTGCGATCGTCAAAATGTTTGACAACCGTTTTTCTATTTTTTTTTTTAATTTCGATTTTATTTTTTTAGAACCGCAAGAAGCAAGTCTATGTTGAAAGAGTGGCTCAGTTACAGAGGGCGCTGTACTCTTTGCAGTTGGCAAGCGACAGACGAGAAGAAACCGAACGAAAATTACGTTTGCAACTCGAACGTGAGCTGCAACGCTCCAAAGTAGTACCAGGTAAGATAATTATCCTTATATTTTATATTTATTATAATACATGGTGAATATGCAACCAGTATTACGCGGAATCCTAAGAAAATTAATTCAGAAACTGGCTTTATAACATATCCATAGAATATCTTAGCTGCAGCTACAGTTTATGATTCTTTACATTTTTTACATATATTTAATGCCATAATGTAAAAAACTAAAAACACCCGAAATGTTCTTTCTTTTTAGCTATCTTGCACATTTTGCACTAAAATAGGTTGTAAAAAGAACAATGTTTGACTGCAAGGTCTGCTAGTAAACAATTTTTAGCTTAAAGCTTCGTTCAGAACCTCCCAATTAGTGGAATAAATTAGTGGTTTCAATTACACTTTATACTTTTTAGTTTACGATCATTTGTCTAATCATCTGTTTTGACATCAATGTCTAAAAAACACAATTAAAATTAATAAAACATCCTAACAACAGCTTGCGGTAGTCTGTTGTATCCATAGAGAAAGTATAATATTTAGCTTATAAAATATAATAAACTTTTGATTTCTAACCAAAATTTTTCTTGAGGGGTGATAATCAAACGCCAAAATGACATTCCTCGCAAATTTTGATGTATAATTAGTGGAAAAGTCTAAAGTTTGTTAACTTTTTCCACTAATTGAAAATTATTACCACTAATTATGACGTTCTGAATGCTTACATTAAAATTAGGTGAACAAACTTCTACGGATAATTGAAACTACCAATTTATTCCACTGATTTTGAGGTTCTGAATGAAGCTTAAATATATAAACAAGGCTTAAAGGTATCACAACACAATTTATTTAAACCAAAAACTCATAATACATAACTAAAGTGTCAAAACGAATGACAATGTCAGGAAATAAATAAATAAATGTGGCAACTTGACATTTTTTACAGCAGAGCTACCACCTGAATCCCCATCGAGAAATTTAAATTCCTATTAGTCAGCCCAGCGCCGAATATGTCCATGGTTGGCAACAATGAATTTAAAAATCGCGTCCTAACAGTTTAATTGGTATCTGAACTCTTTAGCCTGTCTCTGCCCTGGTGAATTTCTCCGACATTTTAGAAACTTGTTAACCACCCACCGTTTTGTAGCCATTCTTATGGTGCAAGTCGTACAAGTAAACAATATAACTGATACTTTTTCAGGTGAAAGAAAAGGAGGCTGGGATTCCCCCAACGGCTTAGAAAGCGAATCCGCCTCGGAATTGAAGAGACAACTGAGGGAAAAAGACGAAAATTTAATGAGGCTGGAAGGTGAATGTGCCAAATGGGAACAAAGATACCTGGAAGAGAACGCTTTGAGGCAAGCGGCTATCGATGCGGCTAGTATTCCAAAGTAAGTAATATTCTTAAGCGACCCATACATTATCAAACAAATTCCCCAAAACAGGCTGTTGCACAACTATAACATAGATTAAAAAAAGTAATTTTATTACAGTACGTCTGTCCGTTCTGAGAGGGGAAACGATATTCTCTCGATGTTTTTCGTAAAAAAGCGTCCCATCAATAAAAATTCGACAAATTTGCAAGTAGCCAATAAAACGAGTGGGCGGAGCGATTTGCGGTGACATACTCGTCAAGTCGACGTATAAAATATATTGCTGTTTATTTAAATGTTTTTTGTCCGCATTCCTTTCATAGACACAGATCCAGCAGACGAACTGTAGTATTACTAATTTTATAGTATTAAATCCCAATAAAACCATTCCTGCATGAAAATTACTTTTTTACTACATTATTATCAGATATTTTTTCATATAATAAATTATTGAATAAATATTGCATCGTGTCTTGGTCTCGTTCTCGGCCGAGAATTTCTCTTTTTCTCGGTCTCGGTCTCGGCCGAGACTAAAAATCCAGATTCGGTCGGACCTTAATTCAATCACCTCCATGTATGCATGTCTTAGCCCACATCTAAAACGGAGATGCATCTACGGTTGCATAGGTGAAGCAAGCTTGAAATAAAATAGGTGAAGCAAGCTTAAAATAATATCTCTATGAAATATACTGAAGGTCATGAAATATTTACAGGGATGCCAAAATTGCTGCATTAGAGAAAACCAGCCAGGAAACGGAGAAAATCATAGCCGAAGCCAGGAACGAAAAAATCCGACACATGGACGAAGTGCATGCAGCGCAAAAGAAAGTGGCTGACTTAGAATCTCGGTAACTAAATTATACTCTTCTATATAACTTTGATTTGATTGTTGATTTTTCTATTGGAAATAACTTTTTTTTCTTTCAATTTCAGAGTCAAAGATTTGGAATCAAAACTGGCAGAAAAAGATGCCATGATTCGAGTTCTACAGAAACACACTTACGACAAGGATGTGTCTATGTTGGGCAGATCCCCCCACCATACTCCTCATGCCAGTTTAGCTGGAACTGACATAGATTTAGGTCTGGGAGCTACGGTGTCCAGGGAAGAATTAGGTAAGAGATAGCAATCACTATACTATTTTCACAATAAACTTTGCATGTTTACAAATGAAATTTAAACCATAAATACCGTAAGATCGAAAAAAAATGGTGTCAAAGACGGCTGGAGAATGACAATCGATAATAATTTTGGTGAGGTTAATCTTTAGACGTCATTTACTAAAAATTTACATAAAACTTGTAAAAATTAACTGAACATAGAAAGATTATAGAACGTTTTAGACGTTCTTTCCTTTCTACGAATTCTATTTCCAAAAAATTATTTCTTCTCAAATTTTAAACTAGGCCATTTAAAAATCATTTTTACTCTATGTTAAAATAAATTTCAACCTTCTTAAGACCAACTGACAGCGCTTACTGTATAACAAATAACAAAGAGTACGAGCCAAGTAAATGACCTCGCCAAAATGATCATCATTTATCAGCCGTTTTTGACGCCTTTTTTTCCATCGTTTGGTATACGAATATAACAAAATATTTGACTGGCGTAGTTTTTTATTCTATTCAACGACAATTCTATTAATTTCAAGAAATTTAATTTCTTTTTCGCGTTTTTTAAATGTTAAATCCCCAAATTGATATGCCTAAAATATGGTTATTCTTCCCCTTATTTAGTCAGTAGCGTCCTGACCAATTCCACAGCGTACGGCTCTGGGAATTCGTACGCCGGTAGCGACTCCTCCTACCACATGACGTCGTACGGCAAATATGACACCAACAAAAACTTTGACACGTCCAAACAGACGCTCAACAGCCAATTGAAAGAGATCGACAGCCATTTGGACTCGCAGCTTTTAAGCAAGGTAGGAGAGGCAGAAACCTTCTACTGACCCCCAATCAGCTGAGTTGTTTTTTTTACACCCCTTTTTTTGTTTGTTTGAATTCTGATTGGAAAAAGTGTACATAGAAGCGATTTTTTCTTTTTTTAACTTTGTGATTTTAGCTTAAAAAGGTTTTTATTGAAGTACTATACCCGGTGCGTCTCAAAAATGGCTTACCCCTATAACTTTTTTTATTTTTTCAGATGAAAAAACGAGATTTGGTATGTTAGTATATGAAATAAATTAGGTTTTATTGACTTATTCAATTGTTTTTGGTCACTTCCTGTTTTACCGGAAATAACTACAACTTTTGTTTTTTAAATGAAATCCTCGGTATTTTTACTTTATTTGATAGAAAATGACACTGAATAGAATGACGTATTATATTATTATGTCAACTTCTGACATTTTCGCATATGGTTTATTTGAAATTGAAACATGGGGTTTATAACGACAATTTGACTCGAAATACCAAGTGTGTGGTACCAAATTATTTGTCAAAAGATGTTTTTTTTCAAATATGTTAATGATCCACACTTGTTCCATTTGAAAAAATTGAGATATGATTAAAAAAGCAATTTGGGCATTTTTTAACTGGCCAAGACAAGACACGAAAAACGTTAGATGATCAAATCTATTTTTCCGAGGATCCTTGATTAAAAATTTGTGTTTTTAGCACAGCCATGGCACTCTAGATTGAAATTGAAAATACGATTATTTTGTAAACGAAAATACCATTTTATATTGAATAAAGTAAAAATATACCGAAGGTGCCATTTAAAAATAAAAACTTGTAGTCATTTCTGGTAAAACAGAAAGTGATCAAAAGCAATTGAATACGCCAATCAATCCTAATTTTAATTTATGTCATATATTAAGACACCCATTCGTGTTTTTTTATCTGAAAAAATAAAGAAGTTATATAGGTGAGCCACTTTTGAGACGCACCCGGTATATAAAATATTTGAGGTTATAATCTAGGCTACAGACAAGTAAGGTAACAGGAAGGTAACTGTAAAATGGTTGACTTGAATTCCTGTTTACCAATGACGTTTTATATTTTTTTAAAGGTATTAAAATATAAAGGGTGCTTCACATTCGGCTTTCACCATTGGAATATCGGAAACGGTAAGAGATACAGGTTGGCTTATATTGGGGCAAAGTTACCTGTTAGTGAGCCCAATAATAATCCGTTTAGTAATTGAACTTGTTTGTCATTTCCGGAAATATGGCGAAAAACTGAAATTTCTGGTTTTCGTTTTCTTATGATTTTATTTTGACAGTTAGAAAAAAACTACAAATACATTCTCAAATAAACTTTTTAGCTTTATTCTTTGGTGACGTCAAAAATCACTTTAGACGTTTCGTTTTTCTGGACCATCATCAACTTTGTTTTTTAAATGAGACCTGGATTTTTATTTAATTTTTTCTATAGCAACTGTTAAAATTGCCTTATATCTATCAAAAATAGTAGATAAAATAGTACTTTAACCGCAAGGGTAGATTAAATGATACTTTAACAGCGAGGATAGGTTAAAATCTTTATTTCTTGTCGCACGTTTTTTAATTGCTTCCATTTTTGAAAATTTTTGTATTCCTTAAAGTTATTCGGGATTTAAATGGAAGTAGTTTGGATATGGCATTTGTCGCCTCAGCCTGAATATCTCTTGGTAATTTACTTATTTCGTTTTGAGCCATTTCTGGCTCCAATTCAATCAACAATCGACACGAAAGAAAATTTAAAAAAATTGACTCAAAACCACAAAACATCCCTCTTTAGAACTTCGTCTGTCATGTTAAGAAATGAAAGTAGATAATAAAGCGCCTCTCGTGTTTGTTCGCACTCAAAAAATTTCAATTAATGCCTGTATATATTTTTAATATATTTTTTAAATTTAAATTTTTTTAATTGTAAAGTAATATATTACATTTAAATGGAATATGTTACATAACAATTATGTCAATTACAAGATTACAAGCTTGTTTTCTAACATTTTTTTAATAAAACGAATTATAAAATTTCAATATATGTATATTTGTCGTAGGTATGAAAAAAGTAAAATATAAAATGGACAAACGCTTACTTACATTGCAATAAAACTTCCACTTTTAGTTTTGCAATCCAAACGCAATATTTCTATTTCACAAATAAAAATATCCGACAACACTAAAATCACTGAAACTTCCGCGGCTGACAACGAAAACTGAAAAATATAACGGCACTTTTTGTTTTGGACCTGCATATCAACATTACGCTGTACTATTATGTGTTTGTTGTTGAAATAATATAAAATATCTAATTATAACTTGTAAATTTTAATATTTTAACATGATTTTAACTACTTTTGACAATAACTAACTTTTTGTTATCAAGATGACATTTTAGACGGCAACTGACATATATGTCATAATATTTGAATCTTAAATATGTATGTAATATAATTTAAATTACTATAATGCAACTTTATACTAAGAAAACATTTATACATTCACAAAATACAACAAAGTCTAATAATATAGTTTGAAAACAATGAATATTGAATTAAAATTGAAAAAGTTAAGCGCGACCCCTTGTGTCAAAATTAGATGATTAAATTTTCGCAATTTTTAACCATTTGATGACCGGTGGCGCCTCTGGCCGTTTTGTTCGGGCGGTTGGTCTTTTACTCTCGCTTATAGCCATTGAAAAAGTTCTAAGGGGATGTTTGTGCTCAAAACTGACAACTAAAGAGAGACAACTTTATTTATTTGTCAAATTATTTTTTGAAGTTTATATCTCCCAAATACAGTGTATAGCACTTACCCAAAAATGTTGCTTGTTTTTTACACGCACATAACGAAAGTGACCTGAACATGTCTTTCAGTACATTACCTTTTATGAGAATATTCTTCTTTATGTATTTCTTGGACTACATCATTGTATTTGGGAAATTAATGAGTTTCAAAGATGCAATTAAAAAACACTTTTTTTTACTTTAAAAATCTAATATAATTAAAATAATCTCTCCAAAAAAATCCTTGCTAGGTATTTCGCCACTGCAAGAAAATCTACAAAAAATAAATAGTTATTTTTTGTAAACACTTCTGCGTTAAACCTAAACGGACACTGCTTGTCAAGTTTTGTTTATAGTTATAAAATTTGCCCTAACAAGAAGAAAATGCTTAACCTTTCGGAAAGTTTATCTCTTTCCGTCGTCGGAAGATTCTCGGAAAGCGTACTTCTTCATACCAGACAATTCTATTGTCTGATTCCCTTACTTCTCGACTTGACTAAAAGATGGCGCCTGAAAAAGTCTTTTAATTTCTGGCGGATACGTTGCGGTTGTGCAGGCAACCAGTAATACATTTTTAATTTCTGGCGGATGCGCCATTTTTCTTGACAATATAGACATTTTTTATAGTTAAAATATCTCTTTCTTACTTCATGTTATTTTATTTTTACAATAAAAACAGAGCAAGTGTAGATTGAGATATAGGTAGTTAAAAAATAATATGCACACTTTTTTCAAATCAGATTTTTCCTTTAGCCAGACTGATTATCCACGTGTTTTCTTTTGTCAACGTACCAAAGATGTTTATACATAGTTATTTTAATGATTGTTTATTATTTTTACTTTGTTGTTTTGTTTTTTTAGTTAGCTTTAATAGTAAAAATGAAATCATGTGTTTAAGCGCGGTCCACATGCAACGACTTATTGTACCTACGAAATTTGAGTCGTTGCGTATGGACCGCGCTTTACAGCTGTTTAGTGTCCAATTTTTTAATAATGCTTTTTTAAAAATAAATTAAATTTGAACAAAAAAAATCTAATAGTATTATAGACACATTCCAGATTTAATATGAATTAATATTTTTATAAAAAAAATTGATGTATAAAAAATAATACTAATTCATTAAAATGTAACGTGTTTTTTAGGATTAGCCAAATTTTTTCGAATGTATATTTTTACCAAGCTATTAGTAAATAAAACTACTAACTTTTATTTTTTTGGTTTTCTAAGCTACCATGTTTTTTGTTTTAAAATTTCGCCCATCGACAGTAAAATCGTTTAGATCTGACTAATTTATTTATTTGTTCACGTTTGCTATCGATGGGTATTTTTTCTAAATATATATTTTGCATGTATTTAGTTTTTTAGCATGTGGAAATAAATTAAACTTTTTACTTTAACCATGCGTGTGCTTGTTTTATTTTTGCCAAACTTTTTTTTATTCCTCGAGTGTGAGTTGAAGTTTCCTTCCTTAAAACCTAAAATCCTTCGTTATTTATTCCCTTCATTTTGAGGGAAATTTAAATCTAATGAAAAAACTCAGAGAAATATGTAAACAGAATATTTGTTGCTACAACCGTCATGTTTTTTATTACTTACCCCTTGCAATGTTGCAATATTTTACAGGAATCTTAGATGTACAGGGTGGGTCAAATTGGACGCTTTTAAAGGGAAACACCCTTTTCTATAGGAGATAGACGAAAACTAATATCGGTATCGGAGCTCAATTTTTATCAAAAACGTGTTGGTGAAAACCGCACATCAATATCTCTTACCGTTTCAGAGTTACGGGGTGTTCTTCAAAAATGTGCATTTTTAACAAATCGCTGTTACTTTTTTGCTATGGAAAATTTTGTATTTTTATGAAAACATTTCCAAAACACCTTTTACGTAGAATTTAATGGTTTAAGTATAATTTTTTTAAAATTAAAAATTTAACAGTTATCAACAGAAAAATTGATCTTTTATTTTGAACACCCTGTATATTTTTAATTAACTGAAAAGAACTTAAAATGACCTTTCCAAAAATATAGTACCACTTGATATTTTATTATAGTCCTCTTCGAAATACAGAATTTTTAAAAGTTCGCTACTTTTAACAAGTATAGGCTTTTGGACCTTTTATTGATCATCTGCTCCCAATGGAACTCTGAATCATATTTTTCCAGCAAGATGGGGTACCGCCTCAGAACGCTGAAGTTATCAGGAAACTTTTGCAGCTAGTTTCGAGAATAATGGAATAGCTAACCATGATCCCAGCCGTTGGCCGCCAGACTTAGTGCCTATGAATTTTTATCGTTGCGCAAGAATAAAGGTTCTTATTTTTAAATTGCCCGTATAATCTAGACAAGAATTACAAGTACTTAGAGGTTATGCGAGGGCATTCTTCACCCCACTGAGTTAATGAATTCCGTGAGTAATGTTCAAAAACGGCCCCGTCTGTCCATAACAGAAGACGGTCGATATCTCCAACACCTGTAGCAAAATCTCATGTCTTGGTTTGCTATTAATTATTATTGTTATTAGATATAGTTTAACCGTGTTAATGTTGTTAAATTTTAATATACATAGTTTAAATTGTTATAAGATTCTGCATCACTCATTGCAAATATTATTTTCGTTTTAATTGCTGCTCACAGCTGGAATTTTTTTGTATTACAGACGGCGCCGCGCCGTTCAAAGCCTACTTATTCAAAGTAGGCAAATTTTTAAAAACTCTATACCTCGAAGAGGAATCGAGCAAAATATCAAGTATGCTATATTTTTGGAAAAGTAATTTTAAATTCCTTTCAATGAATTAAAAATACACAGGGTGTCCCATATAAATAAAAAAAAAATTATTGATAATTCTTAAATTATTAATTTTAAAAAAATTATACTTAAACCATTAAATTCTACGTAAAAAGGCACTTTAGAAATGTTTTCATAAAAATACAAAATTTTCCATAGCAAATAAGTTACAGCGATTTGTTAAAAATGCACATTTTTGAAAAACAACTCCGAAACCATCACGTTTTTGATAAAATTGAGCTCCAGGCACTAGTATTAGTTTTCGTCTATCTCCTATAAAAAACGATGTTTTCCTTTAAAATTGTCCAATTTGGCCCACCCTGTAAAAATTTATACAGGTTTCTTTAAATAATTGAAAATATTTTAAGTTGTGAGAGTATATCTGGCCAAAAGAATCATATTTTCTATTTACAATTTTGAAAATAAATGAGTTATTTAACTTTACAAACGTAAAAATGAAATAATGCTCACATTTTCAGAACCAGTCGAATCATCCGATGCCGTACACTTAATACCGTATTACCGAAAAAACATTTAATACATTTTGTTGTAACTTCTTGTCTGTGTCTATTATAATGTAGTATTGATGTGAATTTAGAGTCCCTTCTTGCTTCAAGTATACGAGTATACCCGCTGCCACTGGTAAAATATATAGGCATTTAATTAACAAGATAATTTAAATTGGTTTTCGTTCGATTTGGTAGACCAGCTAGAAATAATTGCAACAATAATTTTAATTTTACACGCTAGTTAATACAGAAATTAATTATTATATTTTAAAAAGGAAGGTTTACGAGAGTTTTTTTAATAAATAACGGAATAACATATTTTTAGAATCATTCTTAAAAAATATAAAAGTAAAATGAAAGAATTCTATATTTTTTAGTTATTTCTTGACTTTTTGTAACTTTATGTTCTTCAAAAACAGGTGTACCTAAAATAAGTTTATACAAAAATGCAATATCGTTTTTAATATAAAATTGAAAATATTTCCAAAACAGTCAAACCGAGGTAAAGTCCGTTATAAAGTAAAAGCACGGATAAAAGGATACATAATAGCCTTGTTTATATATTAATAGGCATGCTAATTGTACAGGGTGAGTCAAATATAGAGTAAAGTCCATTATCTCGTTAGTTTCGAGGTTTACAAAAAAATATTAAATATAAAAGTTATAGGGACGGTTAGGATACACATTTTAAAATTATTATAGAGTATACAAGGTGCTTCAAAAAAGTATGGTGAATATAACATGTTTTTTTTTTAAATGCAACATCCTATTTTTTATTATATTTTTAGATTCTTCTCAAAGATATTTTTTATGTTAAAAAAGGATAATCCAGTTCTGATGTCATTTGTAACGGTATGTAGTATGCAATACAAATCTTACTGTACTGGCTACAAAGGCAAAAAAGTATACTTAACACTTTTTGAACAGCCTTTAATTTTTCTTTAAAATCTGTCCGCCTGTCCAACGGGCCAGGAAAGAATATTGTTAAACGATATTAAAACAACGACAGAAAGCAATTTACTTGCGAATTAAAATGACAGACAACAACTCTCACTGTCAGATATTCTCTATTCTCTCGTTAGACAAACTTTACATAAATAAATTCATAATTTATTTTTCGACGAAGTCTGGATTTTGTCCGGATTTCAGTGCTCACTTTATTAAAAAATAACTTGTATGGAAATCCTACCCTTGTGTGGAAAAAAATTCAAAAGTAGAACACTTTAAAACAGATCCTCGAAAACTTTAAATAAAAGAGGGTTGTGTGAAGAACCCTGTATATCCTTGGGATAATCACCCCCCCCCCACCCCCTAAAAATTTACCTGCTTACACACTTAAAACCAATTTCCCCTTAAAAATTACCATATCACTTTTTCCAGCGTGGTTTGTGCTGTTTCCCTGGCCTGCCCAGCCCTATGGGCTCCCAGCGCAAGGGTAAAATAGCCAAGCCGCTCTTGGGCGGCGTGGGCAACACCGCTGGGCGTCAGTCGCCTTTCGAGAGCGGCACTTCCACTTTCTTTACCCCCTCTACCTCCACACGTCATCATGAGAATGGTGACATGCTGCTTTTGGAGAAACAAGGACGTACATCCCAACAAAATCGTATGGCTGACAATCTACCTGGTCAAGAAGGGGTGAATAACGTGTGTCCTTCGCCTAGTTCATTGCCTAGGCCACCGAGATCGTCGCACAGGTAGGGATGTGTTATAATATCGATATCTTTACAAATATCGATAGTTGTTCCTAAAGCAAGTTTGACCTACAAAAGTTCCTATAAACTTCCATCCAGACCACTGTGGTTGTCGCACAAGATAGGGATGTACCTACATAAATATCGTAATGTTTAAATATCGATATTTAAAAAACCTATAGATGAAGGTAAATCAGCTCTGATCAATAGATTTTCCATTTCCATGTCTAGATAATCGAGATTATGACACATTAAAAAAATCATTAGTTTCCGATAAATTACGCCTGACCAACCAAATCTCCTTTAAATTTGCTTAAACTAGTAATCATTGCACAGGTAGAGATGTGCCTTAGATCGACATTTTTTAATGTCGATAGTTGTTGAAAAATCAACTCTAGTCCATAAAAAATCCCATACATTTGCTGTGACTATTGGGATTATGGCACACGTACGGGATTATAGCATACGTATCGATGAAAAAGAATGTCGATAGTTTTAAAATATCGATTGTTGACGGTAAATTTGCTCAAGTTCAATAATTTTCCTTTGATTTTAATTAATTCTTGATACTTTTTTTAAACAATCGTACCGTTTTAGACATTCTGCTTAATTAAAAAATTAAAACAGGAGTTTGAACAAAAAAACAATAATAATCGTCTGTAAATAAGCTATTACACGCACATTTTTCCACACATTTGTCGAGACATCACAAAAAATACGGCATGTGTAAAGTTATCGATATTTTAAAAATGCATCGATTTTTTTTTGGAAAATGTTGATAGTTGCTATATCAGACCTAACGGACAAGTTTTCAGGTTTTAATTGATTCAGATTCCTGAATCAGAATCAAAATCAACTTAAACATTTATTTTGACAGAAATATTACTCAGTACTTACTAAGTAATTACTAAGAGGAAAGGATTGTATGTACTCAATTTAGAAACGTTTTTTTGCACTGCAGTTTTTCAACGATTTTTGAAACAGTTGTAATACTGAAATTTCAATAAATTATCGATAAAAATTCTACAAATCGATAATGAAATACACTAATTTTTAATAAATATTTAGTTGACACAGTCGAATAAAAATAATTTCTATAGAAAATTCCATTCCAAGATTGAAGAAGCCATCTATGTTTTAGTTAACACAGTTGAATAGAAATAATTCCTATAAAAAAAATCCATTCCAAGATTGAAGAAGCCTACTTGATCAGCTTTTTTGATCGCGCAAACTTACTATACTGACCTGGTCATTCTAAATCAATATTTTAACGTACCTATAAGTAAATTAGTTGCCAGTTCGTAACGTGCTCTAGACATGATTAAATGTTAATATTATGTGACCTATTACAGCTGTAGTTTAATGATTGATTGTTTTAATATATTAAAAGTCCAACACTAGCTATAGAATACTATTTGAAAAGTTTATTGGGGTTTAAATTTTTTTAAGCAAAATCCTGGCGCATAGGAGAAATATTTTAATAAATTATCCTTTAAAATTCACACTTCTGATATAGAACGACTAGACCAGTACTTTATTTCATCTATAAATTATTTTCTAACCACCCTCATTCCTACTAATCCCAGGTCCGGCCTGCCTAGGCGCATGGGCGACTACAACCGCCTAGACAACTCCGCCGACTCCCAGCGGAAAAACTCGAACGGAGCCGACTCCCTCTCCTCCAACGCCAGCTCGAGGCGCACCTCGCCCGCCCGTTCGCTCATCCAGCCGCCTAGGAAACTAGGCGAGTACGGGCGCCTGAGCGAGAGTGGGGGAAGCTCGGCAAGCCTGATGCGCAAGTCCGCGCCTAGGGTGCGCAGCGGCAGTGCTGGGGAACGAGACTCGGCGTCGACTTTGAGCGAAAATTCAGCGAGTTCGCTGCCTGCGCCGTCCAAGATCAAGATGTACGGGGGTTTGAGGAGGGGTAATTCGTTGGGGAGGGAGACCAAGGGCTCTGCTGATTCTAGCAAGTATAGAATTCAGTTTTGAGGCTAATAAGGGATTCAGCGAAATTGATATAGAGATAAAGATATGAGGGGATTTATCGAAATAATTTTGTAACTTTCTGCTTTGCTTGATTTTAAGGACCACGACTCGTCATAATCTTAATTCGTTACAAAAGTATTTCAATAATTCCTCTCATATGTCAAACTGATAGTAATTAGGTTTAAGTGTTAGATTTTGTGTTGATACGACTTGGTGCCTTATAAAAGATCAACAGTGAAACTCTATGTACAGGGTGTCCCATTTTAGTATGTTTTATTGGGTTTCTCAGTTATGAGGTGCAGTTAAAGATGTGCAGCTAAAGATGCTACACACAGATTTGTCTTAGCCTTTTTGGTTCCTGGAATGCAGGGCGAATTTGAAAATGTCGCATTTTTTGACCCCTTCGTATCTCGGTTATCTTATAATTTATCGGAAAGGTGAAAATTGAGTTCCATCGAGTTTTTCACGCCGAATCCATTGGCGTAACTTGTTTTTTTTTCTAAGAGCTGTCGTTTTCAAAATATGAGTCAAATTTATGTTTTTCTTTTAAATGGGACACCCTGTATATTATTATTTTTATTATATTTGCCTTGTTATGAGTTGTCTAAAAATCTAATATACTTATTTTCATTAATAAGGTAAAAAATGCAACTATAAAAAGTAACAAAGTTGCACACTATAGGCAATAAGGACAAATTTATACTGAGTTAAATTGGCTTGAAAATGACCATCACTATACAATTATAGCGATCTTCATTTCCTAGCCAACACTGACACCGTTTTTTTTTTCGATCGAATAAAAGGTACATATGCGTTAAGAGACTTAAAAAGTGACTATCTTATATTATTAGTTGCGTATATACTCTGTGCTATTAGTTACACGATACTGCCAAACCAATGAAATAAAATAAAATGTATTATGTATTGATCCAGTAAAAATCTATCTAAAATCGATACTATATGAATACCAAACATCCCTAGTACTAAGTACTATAAATGAAATATAAAAGAGATTTTTTATATAAGAAAGTTGAGTTTTCAATAAAACTTTATTTTTTCAACTTGTAAACTATACGGGGTGAGTCTTAAATAAGTGCCAATATTTTTAGGGGTAGTATTTTTTCAAAAAATGTTTGAATTTTTTTTTAGTTTTTAATAAAAAAAAACATATTTTCTTGATAATTTGGCAACATAGGTATGAGATTAAATTTACTAGAAAGAAAACGCAGAAAAGATCCAGTGGTGCTCAAAATTTAAGCAAAAAATATTTTTTTTTTAATTTTCAAATAATAACTCTGATATTTTAGACTTTTTTTTAAAAAACGGTAAAGAGAAAATATGTTTCTTTAATTGAAATCTACCAGTCCTGAAAATATTTGTACTGATTATAAATAATAAAATAATACATATGTAATATGTAAGTGGCCTTGCTGTTTTCACTTTGCCAAAACATCTTGTATGTGCCTTTAAATAAAATAAACTGACTAGTGCCTTATATAAAACCAAAAATTGATTTAAATGTAACGTAGAGACTTAGTAGATACCTCCCAATGTGTTGTTATATATTATTATACCAAACCCATATCAAAAAAATCATTTCAATATTGTTTTTTATATAAATCAGATAACTGTAGCGCATATTTGAGTTTTCAGATATTTTTTCTTAAAAACTTGATTAATAATTAATTTTCTACTAGCAGTTATCTTATTTATATAAATTATATACGAAAATTTCCTCGCAACGACCTCTGTGTGCTAGCTCATAAAATATCGCAGATAGCTATTATTTTTGCATCATGTTTACTATAATTTTATTGTTAAATATTATTTTATTTAAATTTTACGATTATGCAACCCGATATACACCGCGATATTATACAGCTACAGCTACACAATATTGTCACTGATGCCGACCAGTCAATGACTAAAGAATCCAAGGACAAATAACACCCGAGAGCAAATTGTGACGATGTCACCAAACAGTGCCGTGGCACATATTTTTCTTAACCTAGCTGTTTGACACTGGCGTGCAGTACCATTTACAGTAGGGTAGGCAACAGAATCAAAAATATGAAAAAAATAAAATAAAAAAACGTATGTATTACATAATATATATGTACAATGTACGTATATAAAATTTACTGTCTAACGTATTTTAACTTTAAACTCAAACAAAAGAAAATTCAAATAACAGCAAATAAATTTAATTATTTGTAGATGCAAAACGAATAATTTGTCTATTATTCAATCATTATTTCTTCCCGATAGGCGACTCAACGACTGGCGAATTAGCTAAAACAATAACCGTACACAATATTGCCAGATTGCCACTGCCTAATAGATTTTATGTACCAAAATTATTTTACAGTCAAATAAAATAATAAATGAAATCATTTGGAAACAAATACAGATGACAGACAAGCAAATTTCTAATTTGCTACATAATACAAATCTTTCTAAAACACAGTTATTTAAAATTGATCATATAAAATAACATGGACTGTTTCTTACATAGTTCTGTAATAACATGGGAACTGGCAATACCGCATCGGCGGGATCGAGACATCGGGTGCATCCGTGCTGCAGTAACGCACTGCTTTTGCTTGTCCATATCCATGTAATGTTAAGTTGCGGCCGTGCGTTCGATTTCGAATAATGGGATGCGTTTTTTAGGTAATAATAAGACGTTGAACAGGTGGCGTTTGTTTTGTATGATGTTTCCGGCTTTGCAACCGTAATAAACACAATACTAACTTACTATTTAGAAAAATAAAACAATGTAGGTCGCATTGTAGGATTTGTATGTAGATATATAATGAAAATTGATCAGATAAATATATTTTTATTTTGCGTCTGTCTTGAATAAATCGAAGGGTAGGCAATGCTTTTTTGCCTATATGTAATACACGCCACTGCTGTTTGAAGCAATATTTATATTTTTTGATAATTGTTTTGACTACGCCTATGGTGTATCATCCGAATTAATTACGAAAAAAACGTATTAAAATGTTAACAAAAGGTACAAAACTAGTATCGACGCATAGCACATATCAAGTACATATAGATGTTAATTGAAATTGAAGAATAATTATCGAATTCAATAAGAAAACGCTAAAAAGTTGGAGTGGACTGTTTATTTACCTATGAAACGTAACTCCTGGCTCTTTCTTATCGCTGCTGCTTTTACACTTGAAAGCTGAACAACTAATCACCATTGTAATAAAGTTTATACAAAATTTACTACACACAAACTATTAAAAATCGCTAAAATTGTCGCTGGTGACCAAATGATGACTCATTGTTTGCCACCAAAACAAAAAAAAAGGTCACAAATTCTGCTGCAGCCCGTATAAGGGCGTTACATGTCCTTATATTCTTTAGTCATTTGCTGTCCTCCTTTCACGCAGTTGAGCAGCTCTGAAGTGTTCAAGAACGCAATACTCTCACTCCATTCAATTGAGTCATAAAGCTCCAGAACTGTTCCGCGCCATATGGAGGCACCAGGCTATCCCGCACCGCTCCTTTCAGAACCGTTCTCGAGTAGCCCCAGGGCGTAAAACCCGGAACTCGAAGTTCGCGAATGGAGGACAGCAATTGCGACCACGTAGGCTTTTTGTCGAGCTCTCTATATCTTTGATCATCACCTCTCCGTCACTTGTCACTGTCAGATCAAATCAGATGTTTTTGGATTTATTTATCCTTTGTTTTGGTTATTGAAATTTTATAATTATCAGATAAAATTTCGTAGTTAAATTGTTTATTTTTGATGTGGATCGCAGTGTACAATTCGTTCATTTAATTGTGGAAATTTGTGAGTTAAGTTCGTTCATTGACCGGATATGGAATATGGCTGTTGGGAAAATATTCTAGAACATCGTTTTTTTATTTATGCCTTTTTGTGAGTTGGACTAGTCGAGATATATAGTTCTCTATCTATATCCTGGAGGGAGATTTCCGGTTGAAATCTGATTTTGTGAAGGAAATCGAATCCTTGCATCACTTCTGTGCATCACTTCCTGTTCTTGTGTACTCCCCGACTGAAGAGTATCGTCGTGAAGAACTGGCTGCCGTTTCGTGAAGCATTCTCTGTTGGTAGTTAACAGGTCTTCCTAGAGAAGGATTAAGGCTTCCGAAGCACATTTGGTCAGAGACGTGGTTGGATTTTGTTGATTTGTATGGACCGCCAACCAATTTCCGCAATGGGATTAAAATAGCCAAATTTTCCGACCGATATTCCGATTCCACGTGCCCAAGAAGTCCCCGAGAGTTCTAAGGTATGCTATAATTCTTCTGCCTATTCTAAGTCAATGCTCAACTGATTTTTGTTCATATTGTTGTCTGGTTTTCGACTTTTCCACGCCCACGTGGTGTAGAAAGATTAGTTGAGTGTTATCTTTCTTAAATCTTATTTGGTTGTTCGTAATTGTAGAGCAAGAAGACCGATCCAGACCGTAAAGCACAGAACAGTCCAGAATTCCATCCGTTCCTCACGTTCCTGTAGTCCGTGTAGAGGTACCCGTACATTCGTTGGACAACTAGGATGGAAGATTTTCCAGAAGTTTGGAATACAGTTGGATTTTTTCCATTTCGTATACCATTTGATATAGGTAGTTACAATATATGGATTTAATTTTTGCAATATTTATATTTTATAGAATATTTAAAGCTAAGAATCGATTGTGCCTTTATACAACGAACGAATTTGAATAAATATATGTAATTTGGCATATATGTTTCTTTATTTATTGTTACCACCATCAAAACACAGCCAGAATTATTAAAATTGATACTTTACATAATATACTACTAAAAAATATCACACTTTTACCACTCTGAACTATTTGAAATTTTTCTGTCCCTCTGAGTGCAAGATAAAAATTATATATGAAATGAACAAATTTACGACATCGTCTGTTGATATTGAAAAAGTTTTGCTTGCCGTATCGGTGAGAACCAGCCCCTGGACAGCCCACCTGATGAAGGGTAGGCCCAGAAACCGGTTGTGGGAATGGAGCTTGGTTCCCCCCTTTACGGCAAGCAAAACAATTTTCTTTTTACTTTTTATTTTTTTTTCTCTACTTTCGATTTTTCGAAATTAGAAAAAATACACAGCTAAAGGCAAGAAAATAATATTTATTAATATACACTAAAGCTGTAAGAATTTTGTTCATTTCATATATATTTGAGCGGGCCGAAAAACGCTCTTTACCATCTTTTACGGGAGATGCACTAATATCTCCCGACACTTTATGACATCGTCTCTTGATATTGAAAAAGTTTTGCTTGCCGTATCGGTGCGAACCAGCCCCTGGACAGCCCACCTGATGAAGGGTAGGCCCAGAAACCGGTTGTGGGAGTTGAGCTTGGTTCCCCCCTTTACGACAAGCAAAACACTTTTCTTTTTACTATTAGATAAAAATTATTCGGTCCCGTTTTTATTTCACAAGAATACGCATTGTAGCGCCTCCCCTCCTTATTCCTCCATGATCTATATATAGAGGTTAGCCTACCAAAAAATATCATCGATCGACATTTCAAAGTCTGCACTGACAACGCATTTTTTTCAATCGTACGGTATAAGACTGAATTAAAGAAATTTCTGTTGTTTTTAAGATTAACAGTAAACTGAGAAGCTGCTTTCCAAGCAATTTGCCTTAACGCCTTAATAGTTACTTTACTAGTACTACGTTCTCCACTGAGGTGGTCGATCGTACCAACGAAGAGACTCGACCGGCCGGTCTTGGTGAAAGTATGCCAAGGTGGTACTCATTGGTTGTACCACCGCTACACCATATCGCGAAGATAGTTTTCACTCTGCAGTATTTCATTTTTTTTTCTACTCTTTCTACGTGATGTGATTCTCGTCTGCTATGTAGCTACAGGGTGTCCCAATTTTATTTTATCTTCCTTTAGTACAAGAGGATTCCCTGAAATAAATCATTCTTCTCTTTGGACTGGGTAGAATACAAGACAAATAATACAGAGTGGTCCAAAAAGCATGTGCCATCTTTCATAGAGAGATTACTCACGTAAAAATAAGATTTATTTTTCATATCAACATAGGTCCGGTTCTGCTTTGTTTAGTAGCTACAGGGGGTTAAAATTTTCATTTTATACCGATTTACTATAATTTTCTTCCAAGTGCTTTTAGCGATTCGAATGAAATTTTAAGGGTAAAAGTTACTATATTAATGCCAAAAAAGTCTCTATCATCTCATTTACCAGGGATGTGCATATATGTTATCACTAGAATATTCTTCTAAAAAAACATCAAAATATCAAGCTATCACGCGCCGGTAGTTCTAGGACTGTACAATCTGAAATGAAGATCTAAACTTTGTCAAGACACACACGCTACATTTACGTCGAACGATGCAATCTTCACTTTTGGTACTGTCAGTTTTTGAACTGAAGGAAAACTGTGCTTTCACCACACACAAAAAATATCGTCAGTTTTAATCGAATCATCTTGAAATCAAAAATTTTTTAAATACAAAAAATACACTTCTCGTGCTTTTGTTATTGCAAGAGCCAATTACAAAGACAAAAAAGCGTTTGTGGGTGAAAAATTGCTTGTTACAACGTGTTATATTATCTCATATTATGGAGTGCGAAAATTAAGAACTGTGCAACAGATGACCTTAAAAACTACCTTAGAATGAATGGCACATGTTTTAATAAATTTTTAAAGATGGTTAAGCCCTTAATACCAAAGAAAAATACAAAAAAAGGTTCACCTGAACGCTTTGATTTTCGCGCTTTTTGAGTTCCTTTCGGAAAGCACTTTGCAAATTCCAACAATTTTTCATAAGTTTTAATTTTTTCCAGTCTGTTTGAATAAACTTTACTTTTAATTTTCCACAGACAGGGTAATTGCATATACAAATCAATAAAATCGGTTAAAAAAGTCGTATTAGTACGTAAATCCTCATCTTGATAGTCAAAACTTCCAACTTGTCAAAAGATGGGAACGTACGATTAGAACTCTCGATTTTTCGCCATACATTTCAGTCGGCCGTGCGATCTGCAGATTCAGACCTGTCGACACCGTCGACGGTTTGTATGTGTATGGGCACCTTTAATTGGCACTTAAACGGCCTACACAATTTTGCCTGTGATTTTGCTAACAAAAGAAAAAAAAGTCAGTGGCGCACATGTTTTTTTTAGAAAAATATTCCAGTGATATCACATGTATGTCCCTGGTGAATAATATAGACACTTTTTAGCATTAAAATATGTCGCGCTTATAGTAACTTTTACCCTCAAAATTTCATTCGGATCGCTAAAAAAAGCACTTGGAAGAAAATTATAATAAATCAAAAAATTTAGATTTTAACCTAACCTAGCTACGAAACAAAGTAGAATCATCGGACTTATGTTGATATAAAAAATAAATTTTATTTTTACGTGAGGAATCTCCCCACACATGTTTTTTTAAACAGAGAAGCATTACTGTACCAAAGCAAAGCATTACTGTACCAAAGCGCTGTTGCGACCTCAGCTCTCGGACTAATAGACTAATATGCCCCGCCCCCATTCGAGAACCAGTAGAAAACACCAGAAAGACAGAGATGTAAACATTTTATTCAAAAAATGTGTTTATTTTTTAATATTATCATTTAAAAAAAACCTACACCCCCTGGGTTCAACCCAGGATAAATTGCTATATATGTAGTTACGCTAATGCGTGCTAATGCCTATACCTTTTTAATTTTTTCAGATAAAAAACGAGATTTGGTACGCTAGTACTTATATGACATAATTCAGGATTTATTGACGTATTCAATTAGTTTCATTCTCTTCTCACTTCCTGTTTCACCGGAAATGGGTACAACTTTTGATTTTTAAATGGTAAACTCGGTATTTTTTTACTTTATTTGATAGAATATTTCATTTTGCATAGAATGACATATCATATGTCACTTTTGACACTTGCGCTTTTAAAAAATACCTAGTATTTTAAATTTCAATCTAGAGTACCATGGAACAGTCAATAACATTTTCTTTATTTTTTTAGATAATTAAGTTATGACAAAAAATCATAAGGTTGCAAAAAAAAAGAAAATATTTCTTGTAACAATAAAGTAATCCATTAAAATATTCTTTATATTTCCTATTAATATCTGAAAAAAATAACCCTCTAAATAACGACAAACCCTTACCAAGGAAAAAAATATTAACTCCGAAAAAAGTTTGAAACAAATAAAATCCCCTTCGTTTATCCATTGTTGCCAAATGATGCGACCATAATTCATGCAATTTGTCGATCATTTCTCTAATGGCATAGAATTAATATTGATGACGACGTATGAAGATTATGAAATCTTTTTTAAACCGTGAAAAGAGTGAAAGTAAAAAGTGAGAATACGTCCGTTCTAAATGATTAATTTGTGTGGAAAGGTTGATAAAAGAAGAACATACAGTGTGCGTAATAACCGCAAAATAAAATTAACATAAAGAAATTATCATATAATGAAGAAATTAATGAAGTTGTTGATAAAAATGTATTTCCTTGTGTTTCAGAGAATGAAATTGTTTCAAGATTTATCTCAGACAAATAAATAATACAAAGAGGCAAATCTTTCTGTTACACAAGGAAGGTACTTAAGATATACAAACCAGCTGTAAACAGAAAGATGCTAGGTTGCCACTTATTTATTATTTAGATTATCTAAATTTTTGTTTATTGATATACAGAGCGAGTCTTAACTAACTGCAAATTTTCAGGGCTCATAAAAAAAATATTTTTAAATAAGCCCAAAATAGTTGAGGAAGGTACAGTCCGTTTGCTAGATCTGTGTCTATGAAAGGAATGCGGACAAAAAACATTTAAATAAATAGCAATATATTTTATACGTCGACTTGACGATTACGTCACCGCAAATCGCTCCGCCCTCTCATTTTATTGGCTATTTGCAAATTTGTCGAATTTTTATTGATGGGACGCGTCGTCTAATTTTTTACAAAAAACATCGAGAGAATATCGTTTCCCCTCTCACGGATACCCCGTTGCTACAGAACGGACAGACGTACTGTATTTTACTTAAAATAATAATAAACCACTGGATATTTTCTGTTTTTTTTTGTTCTTCAAAATTTAAGTCTGTCAAACAAGTGAGGGAGGATTTCCACGACATTTGAAAAATGAGGGAAAATTCAATTTGCCTGTGAATTAAAATGACAGACATAACTGCCACTGTGTAACCTAACCTAACCTAACCGACGTTGCCATGTTAGCAAGATATTATATTTTTTAACGCAGCTTACGGATGGAGTTTTCCAGGTTCTTGGGTTTTGCTTCAAGTTGGTTTCCATTTGGAAAGCAGAACGGTTCTGGTTCGGTTAGTGGAGTGTTCGCTCCTTTTCTAGGTAGATCGTTTGCTTTTTCATTACTTTTATCTTCTATCCCGTGGTGGGCTGGCACCCAGAATAGGAGGACTTTATTTCCTTTGCCTAGTTTGTTCAGCTTCTCTAAGCACTTTTTGACCAACTTTGAATTGATGGTTACTGAGTTGATCTATTTTAATGCTCCTTGGCTAGAGGATAAGATGGTTATTTCTTGTTTCCGATGGTTTCTATCGATTTTTCGCCATACATTTCAGTCGGCCGTGAGACTCAAGCGATAAGTTGTACGTATCTTTCCATAGCGTATGAATGCGTCATATTTCCACAGCGTGAAGGATGCTGATGCTCACTTGCACCGTTTGTATAAACTTAGTTTAAAGGTTAAACAGTGATTAACTATGATATTTTATTACAGTTAATCACTGTTTAGCCTTTGAACAAAGTTTATACAAACGGTGCAAGTGGGCATGAATGCTGGGGTAAGTGCCCTTTGGTTCGAAGTGTTTAGTTTTCGGCCTAAATACCCCTATTCCTGTTTTGGTTTTGGAATCATTGTGATACCACATTAGGACGTTAGGTATGGTATTTTACCCGCTGAGTAGACGTTTCTCTCTTCCATTTCTTCTTAATGCTCAATAAATACTACAGTAAGGTTTTTCTCAAAGTTGTACATTGGAGGAGTGGAATTTTCCATATGAGGGTGTTCCAAGAGTTGATAATTCTCCCAGAACTGTTTCCGTCAATGACCGTTGAAAATACTTTAGTAACTTTTATCTGCGCCATTCCGTATATAACCCATTCTGCAGTAATTGTAACTGCAACATGGAGAAAGTTATCATTTTTAATGTATTTTTAGACAATTTCGGTACACGTTTTTTCTTTCTCTTAAAACCTACCTGCTTTCTCGACGAGCCGGCAACCTAGCCCCCTAAAATCATCGGCTTCATCCGACCAGTCGTCCCTTCCACCGTCATGCGGCTCAAGTGTTTCCCTCCGCACACCCCCTTGTCCAGAAACGCTTGCCCCTCATTCCATTCGAGTCAGAGATTCAGGCCAGGTCGTAGTCAGCGTGTTTTCTCTCGCTATATTTAACCGCGCCTTCAAAAATACTCACTTTTCCCATTCAGGACTTTTTAAAGTTAGTTTTCGTACTCAAAAATGTTGTGAAACAATCACAAAACTGTGAATTAAACTGCTCAAGTGACAGAGTAAAAGAGGATATAGTGTGCCACGTCGTGAGTTTCAGTTGTTTTAGTGACGCGTGTGTGACTTGACTCGCTCGTGAACACATTTGTGGATTACCTACCTACCATTTTGGATACTATTATTATTACACAATTCCTTCTACATTCTAGGATACCAATACCTTTTGGCAGGTAAGCGAAGGCATCAAAAAGCCCGAGGTTTCTTTTGTTTCGTAACAATGGAGCGGTTTGTGAGGTGCCTGGGATGATGTGAACCACGCTTGATGTTTGACAATTATTTGAATTAAGTCAATTTTAAACGTGATGTTTGTTTCTTAAGCTTCATTCAGAAACTCAGAATTAGTGGTTTCAATTATAAGTACTTTATTACTTACGAGTTTTTATCATTCATGTCTAAAAGTACAAATTAAAATTAATAGTATATTCTTGCTACTACAGCTTATGGTTGCATTCATAGAGCCTAATAATTAACTAATCAAACAATAAACTTGTTTTTAATCACAATTTCTCTTGACAGATGATAATCAAAGGCAAAAATGACATTGCTCGCTAATTTTGAGGTATAATTAGTGAAAAAAAGTTAAAAGTTTGTTAACTTTTTCTACTAAGTAATTGAAAACTTCTACCACTAATTTTGACCTTTTGAATGCTTACATTGAAATTAGAGCAACAAACTTCCACGCTAATTATTGAAACCATTAATTTATTCCACTAATTTCGACTACTTAAATTAGATTCAGGTAGTTCACTATTAAAACCAATAGATTTTTCGTAAAAAAGTACAGTAACCTCTGATTAATTATTTGAATCGTGTAGAATGTTATCGAGGTGGCTGAAAGATGTAAACCAGGCTTTATATTTGACAATTAAGAACAAAACAGTTTTAGAAACACGTTGTCTATTTCTAGGCCTACTAAAACTGGTAAAGTAGTGTACCTAATCAATCATTTAAATCGGTTTGCTTGATAAATATGTACCTAGTGTTTTCATTGATAAAATTGACGTTTCTGGGAATCATGATGTAATTGAAACTTTAAAGTGATTTTTTACGGAATTTTAGTTAAAGGTAATCTCTTAAAAATTTATTAATTTTTTGTTTAATTATCAACGTTATGATTGATAAAAAGGGCCTACATGCGTAAATATTTAGCCATAGAGTTGACGAAGTTATAGAACGTAAGAAAGATCTATTTTACCATCATACCGAATGTTGTTGAATCTGTGACAAATATTTCTGTTTATTAAGTAAATTTAAACAATTATTAACCTTTAAATATTTATAAATAGTCAGTTTTAGTGCCGTGAGATTTGAATAATCTAATTCGAAGTTAAACAGTTACATTTCGAAATGATAATCAGGACTTTTAAATTTTCGCGAAACTGTTGTTAAACTGGTATGTATGAAGCCTGTTATATATTTATAGATAAGTAATTTCTGCTGAATTATTCATTGGAAACAACGAGAAAAGGTATAAAATATTAATAACATCATTCTGTGTTATTTTTGTTGGCATCGGTAAACTCATGAGTCATATTCAACAAGTAATTACATATTATTTTTTCTAGTTTGTGGTTTTTAGTGAAATAAAGTTACAAGAAAATGAAGAATGTGTTCATCATAAAACATTGTTCTTAAAAACCCTAATATTTGAAAAAGAGTGTTTAAAAGATAGATATTATGTCTCCATACGAAAAGCATAGAACTTAGGACCGAGAAAAATTTTCCTTGAATCTTCGTATTGTCACATTGTCACGGTGTTTTTAAAGGTGCGTCCAGACCTAACGAGACGAGAGTGAGACATCTTCTATCCATTTTTTTTGAGGCAAGCCCACCACGAGACAAGCGAGTTGAATCATAGTGAAAGGAACCCAAACACATATTAAATTGTAATTGAATATAACGATGGCCAAATAAACACGTTCAGACTGTACCGCGAGCTTTCTTTGATCGGTCGTCGCAAAACCGACAGAAAACGGATACCAATGAGGCTCTGTGGGTTGTCTCGCGAGACTCATCCACACTTTTAGTAAATTTAGAATGTCTCGCGCTCGTCGTCTAGTCCGGTCTGGACACCCCTTTAAAAAAATCCTGCTAAGAAACCTTAAATAAAGATCTCTGTTTGATTGAAAAAATGTCATTTTATTTATACTTCTATTAAATTTAAATACCATTAGCTATGATTATCTAAAAATTAAAAACACTAAAATTATTATCTTAAAGGTATGGGTGGAGGTTATAAACCGAGTTATAAACTTATATAACTTAGGAAACATCAATTAAATGTTATGCAGTTGTCGTAAAGCACTGGAAAGTTATTCGTGCTTGTAAAAATGGGGAAAATAACATATTTACTGCAAATTTACGAGCGCAGAGTGTAATTTTCAGTAAATTATTCATGAGTTTTTCGCATTTACTTAATCGTTCCGTTAGTATACCACAAATATCAAAGAAAATAATTGAAATTATTAGAATTTAATTTACTAAAATAGAAATACAGATGAATATACATTGTTTTAAATTATTTAGCAAAAATATCTTTATCGTTTAATAAAATACTGTAATCACTATATTATGACATTCATATAGGTACGATCTTCGCTAATTAACTTTTTTAATAAATACGTGGTAACCTAGAGCATATTTAAATTTTTTTGTTTGGTTTGGTTTGGTTTGGATGTTGTTTTTATACACTAACTTTAGTCTATATCTATACGGTCCTGGACACTTTATTTTATTTCCGTGGTCTGCTTTTAATGCATGCGACAGAGATAAATATGTATAAATGACCGGTTGACAGACAGAGAGACTAAATGAAAATCGCTATACAGTGTTGCCGGTTTTTACGCGTGTAGGCAGGAATATGTGTGGATAGGTAATAAACTTCGCAATTTTCTCTCTCCGACTTACAAGATCGCCATATCGATTCATTTCTGGACATGTAGGTAAAGGCCGACCCAAGACCCTTCTCTTGTAGATTCGGTGTAAGTATATTATTATCTTAGCCTTTTAAATAAATTAGAGAAAAGAAACTTTCATGTGAAACTTTCATACTGAAATGAAGATAATATATTAAGCCTACTTGTGCGGTTTGATATTATGATGCAAAAATACCAATGCCGCATAGAAGAAATGTACCAGCCAATCTACATATTCAACCAAAAAAAAATATTTTTTCTTCACAAAATCCAGTCTCTGGTAAGAGGTAACAGGTAGAATCTGTCATAGACCTGCTGTGATATATGTCGAAGGGAAACATAATATAACGACCCACATGTCACTGACGTCACCGTAACAACTGAACGTCGACGACCTTACATTCCCCACCCCCTCTTTTCTACGCCTTTTGGGCTATTCACCCTCCCAAAATTTTTCTATTCTTTGTGCCTTTATTCGACTTCGAGATATATCGAATTTCTGAAAGACTGAGTAGTAATAAAATTAAATTTTAGTCTTTTATTCGACGTAGATTGATGTTAATATTGCGTTTAATTCTCACAGAAACAAGTTAATCTAGATGAGTTCTAAAACTGGAGTAATACTAATTTATGTTCCATACCCGGTTCAGTGTGAGTTCAGATTTAAGCCCAGTTTAAAATTTTAATAGGTTGTTATGATTTCTTATTGTTGAACTTTTGTTCAGCAATTCGAAATCATTTTTGTTGTGTTTGTTGAAATTGTTTTTCAGAGTTCACTTGGATTCCATTTTAAGCTATGTTTGTCTGGGCCTAAGAGTTGCGAATGTTACTTAAAATCATAGAACACATCTATGTACACTTATTTCTTTGAAGCTATTTCCTTTTTTTAGACTAAAGGCGATATAGGAATTACTAAAATGAGTAATAAATCTATTTTAACCATTTATTCGACGTAAATTGGTGTAGAAATAGCTTAATTGTTTTTAAATGAACAATTGAAATACTGTTACTTGTGCTTTATCTTTTGTTCATTCTTATTTTACATATCATCCTGTTTATTTTAATCAGATTATTGCGAGTACTCTATAAATATGAAATTTTCGTCACTTATTTATACCTTTCTATGGTATTCTTGAGATCTTAGATTAGATTTAGGACGTTAGACTATGACAAAGTGTCTAGAGGGGCATCACTAATTTCATTAAAGCAATGACTAAAGAAAAGCACCAATAACACGCGAGACCATATTATTACCATACCTCAAAACAGTACCGTGCCACATATTTTTCTTATCTTAGCTACTTGAAGAGATATTTGTATTTTTGATAAATGTTTTGACTATGTCTATGGTGTATGCGGTGGTATCATACTAATTAATTACAAAAAAAACGTATTAAAATATTAACAAAAGGTAGATAATGCTATTCGACGTATACCACATATCAAATACATGTAATATTAGAAAAATAATTATCAAATTCAATAGGAAAGCATTAAAAAGGTGGTTTGGTAGCTCTTTCTTATCGTTGCAGCTTTTACACTTGAAAGCTGAACAAATCACCATTGTTATAAAGTTTATACAAAGTTCACTACACACAACAAACTATTAAAAATCGCTGAAATTGTCGCTGGTGACATATCCGTTCCTCCAAAAAAAAATGGCGTATAACAACACAATTTCTGCTTCAGTCCGTATATCGGTCTTGTATTCTTTACTCATTGCATTAAAGTCTATTTAGGTCTCACATTTTCCTACAAACGTAAAAACCGGCAACACTGTATGCCGCTTTTTATTTTGTCTCTCTGTCTGTTAACCGGTCGTTTATATTTATCTCTGTCGCATACATATAAAATACAGACCAAATCACGCAAATGAAGTGGCCAGACCGAAATCGACAATTTTGTATTTACATTTTTATAAATTTTTGTTAGTTTTTAAGTTCTTTTCTTGTATCTGACAATGTTCCATGCCCTAGGGTTATTGTACTATACGATCGAAAAAAAGGCGTCAAAGACGGTTGAGGAATGACGATCGATGATAATTTTAGGGATGTCAAGCCCTCGACGTCATTTACTTAGCCTGTATCTTCTTTATAGAGCTGTATAGTTCGTGAACTAAGTAGTTCCAATGTGAATTATTCCGACCCCGGAATGAAAGGAACTAGTTCCCGGTTTCTTAAAGAACTAGTTCCTAGAGGAACTAAATAAAAAACTAGTTTACGTACTGATCGGCCAGCGCGATCGTAGCCCGATGCCAGGCGGGAGTGGAGAGTGCCAGCCGTATGTAAGCTGTCCCGGACGAAAGGACTGAGAGGAACTAGGGGAACTAATTAAAAAACTAGTTCACGGGAATTCTATTCAGTCGGCAGATTCGAAATATAATACAAGGCCACGACGATGGATTCGGACTTGTCTATTGCCACGGCCGGCGTAATTACCACAGAAAATTGTCGTGGATACTGTCTTTCATTTTTAGTTTATTCTTTGAATATTTTATGGCAGTGTTTCACTTTAGGTCCCTAAAATTAGGATATATCTTATAAAACGAAGTAGATATTCTGAATTTTTAGACAAAAACAAAAAGCTTGAAGTGAGGAAAAATGCAATTTTTCGTAAAATTTTCGTATTATTTGCTCCAATTGATTTGTGATATAATTTTTAATCTCTTATTTGAATATTTTTTTTTTTTGGCCACGGCCCAGCTACGTCGAAACACCGGTTCCCATTAGAACACCGAAGTTAAGCGACGTAAGGCGATATTAGTGGATGGACGGGTGACCGGTTCGAAACTCTGTATCGTGCTGTTGTCCAATAAATAAGGCAAAAGTGTAAAATCTATTGACACACACTGCTCATTCACGCCGGTTCGAGGCCGGATGAGATCGGATATCTCGTGAGTAAGAGTTGATTTAGACACTTGCCAAGTCGGTAGGCCATTGACCATGATATGGCCGAGGACCGCGGTTCGGATTCCGCGTAAAAAAAGTAGGCCCCGTCCAGATTAGCCCTGGCAGCAAAAAGGAGACGTTAACTGAAATCTTTACTTTCTTTTTAATTTTTTATATCTGCAATAAAACTTACCTATATGTTTTCAACATACACAATTACACGTCTCGCTATATTTCGTACATTATAAAAATTAAACAGATCATATTGTGAATAGTTCTAACCGACAACGAAACGAAACCTATTAGCAAGCAACGGGGATGTCAATGTTAGTCGGGAACTATTGTGAACTAAAGACCTAGTTCAAGGAACAATTCCTCTGGAGGAACTAGAACTAAGGAACTAGAATTCCCATCTATATTTCTTTATTTTTAATGGCTCGGTTGGCATTACGAAGGTTGTATTTTATTTTTATATTGAGTAAAAATGGAGTTTTTCGGATCATAGGGTATTTTCTACCATGGATTAAATAAATAATTTCTATCTATCTATTGAGGTATGCCACTGGGTATTTCAACCGGTCTGATGGCCCCCTTGCTTCTCTAGACACTTTCGACATCTACGGTTCCCCTGACTACAACTACAATCGATAATAGGGGAGACTAGAGAGCGAACGAAATAAATTGTGAGAGAGGCTTTAGAGAGGATTTTTGGGGGTCTCGCTGCAGGGGCGAAGACCTGTCACTGGCTGCGATAAAACGGTTTCGACGGGGCACTAAATTGCCCGGCCAACGACAGAGCAGACATTCTTCGCTATAATTGGGGAATGATCGTTTTATTTTCGAATCGCCTGCTCTCGTCTTATTTGGAACAACCAAATTATATCGTTTTATAGGAAAAAATGGGACGTACGCTCATTCAGTTTTACAACAAAACTGTCGCTTTGCTTACACTAAAAAAATAAGTAAATTTACAAAAAAATACTATGGATATATTATAGCATCTCTAATAAGCGACTTTTATACAGGGTGTCCCAGGAATAAGTGCAAGTATTTTAAGAGTTGGTAGGTCTGGCCAAAAGAAACATGTTTTCTCTTTATACCATTTTTAAAATAAATTGATAATAACCGAGTTATTTAACTTTCAACGCTTAAGAAAATAATGGCAAATACCAAGCAATTACCAGAATATTAAGCTTGTTTGACGCTCAGTGTTGACACATCCACTAGAAAGATTTAAAAACAGTGTCATGTTAAAAATCCCGTGACAATCCTGTAAAAAACAACATAGTAATACGGCTTTTGTTTCTCTGAGGCGTTTATATTTTTGAGTCCCACACATTAGTTTTATTTATAAACCGTACACAAACACCAGCGCACATAATATGACGAGCGCTAGCCATTCTTTATTTTCAGCCGAATCGATCGAGCTTTTACTTACGTCGCCGTTGAAATCGCGTAATAAAAATAGACTGACTTGACTTTTCGGAAAAATGTAGGCGACGACAGCGACGGTTTTCGTATTTTGAGGTTGCTGACGTCATCAGGGGTTCATTGGTTGTCATTTAGTACAAAAGAAGTTTAAAGTCTCGTCTATATAATCATTTTTTACCCGTCACGTATAACGGATAGAAAAAAAAATCAGTATTGCGTAGAGGTGGGCAGAGATTGAACGAGTCGTCCATTTGAACGAGTATTCAAAATGAATCGTGAGATTCGATTCACTGCTTATAATTCGGTTCGTTCAATTGAATCGTGGCCAGCACGGATCCATAACATTTGAACGATGAGTCGTGAGAATTGAATCGTGTGATTCGATTCACTAAAAAGAATCGTAATGTCCATCACTAGTATTGCGTGTCGGGCAAATTGCGTTTTTCAAATAAATCGTTCACCAGTTTGTATTTTAAACAAAGATTGTACAATTTGTAATCTGCCACAGTTAGACATTAAGTCTCTGGTCGATTCTTCGCCTTCTAGTATATTTTTATTTCGGTTGCGATCTCATCAGGGACCTACGCGACTACTTTAGCTTGAGAGAGTCCGTCGGTAGCTCAGTGGTGGTGTGCGGTGTGGCGACCCGAAAGTGGGCCAAAGAACGTTTCTCTTCTGCGTCGTCGGTCGGGGCCAATGCCTCGACGACGTGGCAACATCGCTCCTTGACAGGTTGCGATCCGGCCGGCACCGTGCGACGTTACCAGATTGGGCAGGCCCAACATCGTCTGCCCTGTACATAGAAACGTATATTTATACAGGTTGTGCCAGAAATAAGTGTATAAGTATTTTAAGGGGTGGTAGATCTGGCCAAAAGAAACAAATTTTCTCTTTACTGTCATTAAAATAAATTAATAATAACCGAGTTATTTAACTTTGAAAATTTTAAAAAATAATGGCAACATTTTGAGAGCCGCCGGCAGCAATCGATAATCAGCCGCAAATACCAAGCAATTACCAGAATATCAGTTCGTTCGACGCCCAGTGTTGACACATCAACTAGAAAAATTTAAAAATGACTTGGAAAATTTAGATTAAAAGTAAAAAACTTTTCTAACATTAGAAAACGGGAAAACGATAGATAGCAGATCGATGTAATTAGGTTAAAGTGTTGTTTTATCGCTTTACCTAAAACCGTAACTCTACGCTAGACAACACTTCATTTCACTTGACATTGATTCTTGGCAGTACTATACAGCAATACATGTGCCATCTGAATTATTAAGGATTATCTTTTGAGAATTTAAACCCATCTGTTTTTCTATCGCACACTCTTGTTTTTGTGAATAAACATCAAAATAATTGGTATTTCTATTTGAATAATAAAAAGTATTTTTACAGGCTACATCTGTCTATTTTTTTTTTAGTTTTGTCAGAGGTTTATAGAGTAAGATCCCAGAGCGACCAACATAACTTATTTTCACAGGGATGAACCCTTAGGCTCTCAGTAGTGCTCTCATGTGCTTTGAATACCGACGTGTTTGGGGAGTTCACCCTGTGACACCTTGGCAGATACAGGGCGAGAAAGGTAACTAAAATTAAGAGTTACTTAACTTAAATTTTTATGGCTGATTTTTATATAAATATTGTAGAATATTACTAAGTCTATCTTTATAAAAGATCCACTTTTTGATTTGTTATCGTCTGATAAAAGTTCAGGTCCATGGAAAGTGTCTGATACTTTTGATACTACTTCAGAGTAATATTCTACAATATTTATACAAAAATCAGGCAAACAAATTTAAGTTAAGTAACTCTTATTTTTATTATGTTTCTCACCCGGTATCTGCCAAGGCGTCACAGGACGAACTTCCCAAACACACCGGTATTCAAAGCACATGAGATCACTACTGAGAGCCTAAGGTTTCATCCTTGTGAAAATAGGTTATGTCAGATCGCTCAGGGATCTTGGACTATTACTGTTTTGAGTAAAATCTCAAATAAATTGGATAACCTAAAATGCCATCAGCTGATCTGTTTAAATGTAGATCAAACTTTGACTATTTACATATCTAATAGAGGGCGCTGGTTCTGAACTGTTGAAAAGCTGCTATAATTGTTCATTATTATTAAGTTTTATTATTTCAATTTACTAAACTGTAAAAAAGGTATTTAAAATATAGTAGACGTTGCACTATGCTTAATAGTAATCTACGATGATTAAAAAATCTACAGCGAATAAAATTAATTTAATTTTTTCTTGTAGGAATTTAATGTGAACTTAATTTTTAAACATACAGAATGTGGATAACGTAGGAGGTGGCAACATTGCATTCTCTCAAAGTAATATAAACAAATCCGGAAACTGAACAAGTGGCATTCAAAAGTTTTTCAATGTTGTCCGGAACATGTCAAGAAAAATATAAAATCTTTTTTTCGCAAAAAAACTTCATGGGCGTGTTTCACCAATCGAACTATACTAACAGTTAAAATTAGGGTTGCCAACTTTCGAAATAAAAAATAGAGGACGAGGGGGTAAAAAAGAGACAAAGGTGAAACATTTTTTGAAACCTCGTCCAAATATCTAGCATTTACTAAAAAGTTATGTCAATGGTATGCGATTGATGATCTTTCTTACTTTTTTAATACCTAATATTTATACTCAAAACTTGTTAAAATAAAACAAACCATTTTCAACAAAACTTTTTTTTCAAAACATGAGCCAACAATAAATAAACATAAAATAGTTAAGCATGTTTATCGCTTCCACAAATATTTCTTTTACATAAATATTTCTTCGACTTCTTTTCTGTACAAACGAGTGGGAGTAGCGAAAGACACAGATTAACAATTTTTTAAAACAACAAACATTTTTAGATTTTCAGTTTGGTATGTAAAAAAGAGGACTTTTTCAATACGCGCGAGAAAAGAGGACAGTTAGATCAAAAAGAGGACTGTCCTCTGAAATAGAGGACGGACGGTTGGCAACCCTAGTTAAAATTCTTGCCCTTATTTCTGGGACTCCCTGTATTATTTGGTCTAAGCACAAGTTCTATAAAAGAATAGATTAATAGAAAGATTGCCCAATATGAATCCACCATATTTCATACAAAATACTAGCTATAAAAGATTGCGTTCCGTATATACAATACCTAGCAAAATAATAGTTGTATAATTATTTTCCTACGGAAGAAAAATCTTAATCAGGAACAGATAGCAACGTAAAAATGCTTCCAGTCTTTATTACAAGTTATTATTTTCACTTTTTCCTCTTATTATCCGTTTTTTTTCTATCTCTACTCCAGCCTATTACCGAGTCTTTCGAACAACAGAGACGACACGCAGCTCGCAAAACGTGGAAATTCGCGAAACACGGCCGAAAACAGAATGAAAATAATTGTTTTCCCCCAGTCGCAGGGGGCCGGGGGTTTTGAGGAGGGGGGAAATAACGACCCCCTTTAAACTGTAACTGGCTTGTTTACGTTTCGACGGCATTAATTAAACAAAATGGTTTTTGAGGGAGCAAAAATGAGGGACGAAAAAAAAGACCATTTTTATTTATTCGATAAGGATATTAACTGTTTTTTTTATTAAATAACTATTTTTATTTTAACTAGTTAAATTGTTAAAAGTTGTTGCAACATTTGACATTATACATGATGCCCCAGAAATAAGTACAGATATTTTAACTGGTAGTATATTTCGACCCGAGAAAAACGCCTATTTTTTAAATATTTTAAAAAATGTCTCATTTTAAAATTAACAAAAAAATGTATTGTTTGTGGAATCGCCCCTATGAGGTTTTTTCACAAAAAAAAATGAAAATTTGGAATTTTTCGAAAAAAAAATTTGATTTTTTTTAGTTTTCAGTTAAAAAACATTATTTTA
This sequence comes from Sitophilus oryzae, assembly GCF_002938485.1. NCBI lineage: Eukaryota > Metazoa > Arthropoda > Insecta > Coleoptera > Curculionidae > Sitophilus > Sitophilus oryzae. The sequence goes on along the minus strand of NW_022145683.1, from coordinate 1,275,736 downwards.
TGATAATATGGCAACATATGTAGTAGATTAAATTTACAAGAAAGAAAAGCCAGAAAAGATCCAGTGGTTCTCAAAAGTTAAGCAAAAAAATCATTTTTTTGGGGGGAATTTTCACTTATAATATCACAAGAGACACATTATTTTCGGAAATTTTTTTGAGGGCACGAATATTTTGAAAATTATCCCGAGTCGAAGACGAGGGATAATTTTCCTAAAATATTCGTGCCCGAAAGAAAATTTCCAGGAATAATTTAAGCTTGCGTGGTATTCGGTAAGAAAATTTCACACCTAAATTTGAAAAAAAAAATATTAATCCAACATGACATTTTAAAAATAATTTCAATTTGTTAAGTTGGCCAAGGTATTGATGTTTTTGACATATTATGTGTTTTGTCATTTTTGTTTGCGATTCTGTCATTAAGCTATTACTAGTTTTAAAACGTCTGTACGTAGAGTAAGAAGTGTATAGCGAAATGTCGCGATTTGGAAAAGTAAACCAACAAGTCATTAAAGAAGAAATTGAAAATATAAAACCAGATAACACCCGAAAATCAAAATCAAGTGTATGGAAACAGTTTGTTGAATTTTGTGATGAAAAGTCGTATAATATTCATGAGTGTATGAGTGTAGTACAGCTGGCTACTATACTGGAGGACTACGCATTTAATATGAAAAAGAAAAATTTTGAAGATTATAAGGAAAGTGTGGTCAAAGTGATGTGGAACTCTACTGCTAAGCAGTTGCAAGAAATTTATTACGAAAAATATAAAATAAAATTTAATCCGTTTTCTGATGTGGAATTTGTGACCGCCAGAGCTGCACGCGATGCTAAGCGCAAAATACTACAGAGAGATTCAGCAAAAAGAAAAGTGAGTGCTTCAGCCTTAACCAGTGACGAATACAAAAAAATTATTGAAATGTGGGATGAAAATACTCCAGATGGGTTGCAGCGTAAATTTTTTCACATAGTTTCACATGAGCTGGCATGGAGAGGAGGGGAAGGACATTCTGCTTGTATCCAATACTTCAAAGAAGAAACTGATAATTTCGGAAACCCAAAAGGTCGGATAGAATATAATCCAATTTTCTCTAAAACCACACAAGGTGGTTCTAAAAAACTGTCGGATAGTAAATGGTTGATTAGAAATTTCGAAAATCCACAAATGTGTCCGGTTCGCTTGTTTAGAAAGTTGATGGAAAAAAGGGGAAATCTTATTCAAACCGACAGACTATTCTTAACACCAAACCCATACTGGAATCAACCCAATTCGAAAGGATGGTACAAGAATAGCCCAGTTGGTAAGAACATTGTATCTTCATGGTTTAAATCAGCAGCTTCAGATATAGGAATTGACACTAAAAAAGTTAAAATAACCAATCATTCTGCAAGAGCAACAGCTGTTTCGAATTTGGCCAAGAAAGGAGTTGGTGAACAACAGCTCATTAAAATTACTGGACATAGTAATAGTCAGTCGATCAAACCTTACTTACAGTTGGACGCTGAACATCATCAACAGATGATTGAATCCATGAGGAGCATTTCATCAAGTACTAGCCAGTTCAATCATGATCAGAGCACAATGCAAAATAAAACAGAAAATACCCAGATTCAAACCACCAATTCAAGCCAGCCTACAAACATTTACAATAATTGTGTTTTTAATATTAATAAAACCTATAATTACTAAATGTGTTTCGTTATTATTTTGCTATATTAGTCGATATCATTAAAGATTTGGCATTGAAGATAATTCAACATGAAATAAATTCTAAAAAAATCATATAGATATATCCATCATATTTCGTTAAATAGAAAAATACCAGCTTTAGTTAAATAAAGGCGGCAGAACTATATTTTTTAGAACATGGCAATTTTCTGAAGAAATTCATATGTAGGTATATCTAACATATTTCCTTAAATAAAAAATATTACCAACCTTAGTTACATCAAATGCTAAAACTCAAATGGGTAATATTTCAATATATAGACATTGTAGTTCATTCACATTATGATTGTAGATCTTATGTTTACCTTTTCAACTGTCAAAAAATTTCCACCAAAGTTTCGTGGCGCCTCGAAAAAATTTCCGGAATTTTTTTCAGTTGCCATGGTAACTAGTCAACATTAAAGCATGTTATTGGTTGAAAAGTAGAGGTGTGAAATTTTCAAAGTAATTTTAGCTCGGTTATTTTGGACTTATTTGAAAACCGGTAAAATTTGAAAACCGGGTTTCTTTTATCGAGATCTATCCCCTTAAAATATCTGTACTTATTTCTGAGATAATCCCCTGTATAACCTACAAGCAGAACAATAACCTAGAGCTAGAAAACTTTAAATAGTTATAAACTATATAAGGTTTAGTGATGAACGAGTCTGGTCTAGGTCTTGGCCTTGCCGAAATAACAAGACCAAGACTAGCGTTTGATCTGCAAGACCAAGACCGACCAGTGCAAGACTTCCGGAAGTCCAAGACCAAGCAAGACTCTTGCGGTCTTGCATTTTTTTCACGTTTGTAGTTTGTATGATATAGGAAATTACTTATTTGGTCAAAATTATTGTTTTCATTTATTACAAATAGCGAGTATCTGAGACGGTTTTCCAGATGTTCCGTGTTTCCAGGTTTTCCAAATATCCATCTCCGATATCAGTCATACCAAAGTTTATGGCACGAATGGTTGTCGTCTCGGCGCACTCAGTGATGGGGTGTCCTGATGTTTTCCCATTTTCCCCGCAGAACCTGCATTCGCCGTTGTTTCTTAGCTTCAATCTACTGAGGTGTTCGTTGAGATTGTTCTGTTAAAACCTCGTGACAATCCGAAGATTATTCTTTCTTCTCAAATCAAAGAAAATCTTTGATAACTTTATAACTTCTAAGAAATTTCTTTGACTGTCTTAGACCAGCGTTTCTTAACCTTTTTCATTTCGCGGACCCCTAAAAAAACAAACACAATTTCAAGGACCCCCTAATTAAAAAAAAAACAGAAATTTTAGGACAAATTATTTTAGTACAAAAAAATACATTTTTATAAACATTAAAAATACTGTGGTGCTGCTTTCTTACAACTAAATTAGTAATATTCGGGTTGATGTTTTTACTTAGTTGTAATCTCAAATCCGGTTCCAATTGTAATCTGTTCCTGTATTTGTTTTTGATGTATACAAGAGTAGAGAATACCTTTTCACAGAGGTATGTGGATGAGAAAATCAGTAAATGTTTCAGTGCTTCTTCTGGTATTTCTTAATAAACTTTTTTTAAATTCACCCAAAAATTTGAGAAAGAAGTTTCTTTGAAATTATGTTTTAAAGCTGAATCACATGATACTTATTAATCGATTTTCCTGTACCGTTGTCAAGCCGTTGATATTTGAAACATCTGCGTTGAAAGGGTCTGCTCTCCAGTTTCTATCGGGTCCTGAAAAATATTCCCGAAACGATGACCTCAAACCGCGGAGGTGTTTGGTCATTTTGTCTTCGACTTGCTGACATTTAGTTATTAATTCAAATGTTCATAGATAAGACCCTCATACACATAATCGCGGACCCCCAGGGGTCCGCGGACCACAGGTTAAGAAAACACTGTCTTAGACCATTGGAAGATTTCCATTCCAGGTTACGGATGGACTCTTCAAGGTTCTTGAGTTCCGCTTTAAGTTGGTTTCCACTTGTGAAGCAGACCGGTTTTGGTTCAGTGAGTGGGGTGTTCACTCCTTTTCTAGCTAGATCGTTTGCTTTTTCATGATCATCTATCTCTTGGTGAGCTGGTACCCAGAATAGGTAAAAGACACATTTATCATTGCTTTTTTACCCTTTGCAGGCGTTTATAGTTTTGTTCTTTTTATAGAGGACTAAACATTATTCTTGAAGTGATTTAGCAGTGCGGGAAGTGTTCCCAGTAATTACCTATACAATATATATCCTGAACTGTCATTTCACACATAAGTAAATACACTAAGGACTTTGTTTTATCGATTATAAACTGATGAAAATGAGAACAACCGCAGCGGTACCGACGATATGGCGACCATTCAGATGAAATCCGCATGCTAATGGCACAATGTCGCAAGCGTGTTTGTCTTGTGGTGTGTTTAGTATCAGGGACGCGCGCATTTAAGTTTCTAGGTCAGAGGCGTTCGTGCAAACGCGATCAATGGACTAGCAAGACCGTACGATTCTACACTCGAAAACGTTAGCGGTAAACAATGATGAAATACTAAGCATAAGTTTGTAAAATAATTTACTATATTAAAAATGTACGATTAGGTATCATCATCATCATTTCCCGCTTATTCAACCATTTCCAATTATGGTGTAGCCTTCCTCACATATTTATTGTTGTCTCTTGTTGGCTATATGCGGGCCCAAGTTATCCCTGCTAATTTCCTAATATCATATTCCCATTATAGATTTGGTCTTCTTCTAGGTCTCTTAATTCGCCGTGCGTGAGTACCATGCTGCCATTTTTGTGGTCCATCTGTTAATTATCTGCGCTTCTTGCCAGGTGTTCTGCCCATTGCCACTTGAGAGTTTTGATTCTGTTGATGACATCTATTACCTGAGCTTTTTGTCGTATCCACTCTAGTCTTTTACGATCTTTCTGTGATATTCCCAGTATATTTCGCTCCATCGAGCGTTGTGTGATCTGCAGTTTCCTTATGTTGTCACTTTTAAGTTTCCGGGCTTCGCAACCATTAGGTCATGACTGGTAGCACACTTTGATCGAATGTTTTCTTCTTTAGATAAAGTGACATTCTGGATTTGAATATGATTGAGTTTCTTTCTTGTACTCCATGCTAACTTAATTTTTCTGTTGATTTCTAGTATTAGAGATACTGCGCTGTATATTAGTTTTGTCCCAAATGTATATATCATACCATTTCCTGTGTTGTGTTATTTATTAGAGTATCTTTTCTGTCTACCAGTTTGTACATTAGAAAACCACCATTACGTTTACCATCCAATATATTGGAGTAAACAAATCTAACGTTTCATCCTTTAAACCTTACTTATCATCAATTGAGAAACGTTTATGTATTATTTATGTGATATGTAAACAATTGTAAACAGGACTGACCTTCACAATACAATCTACGTAAATAAAACGGCTATTAAAAAGTATTTATTGATAATTATGCTGCCTTCAATTTTAGCATTTCTATTTTATGTCGGTAATTTTAGTTTTAGGAAATAATCGCTTTTATAACACCTGGCAAATACTTATCTTCGGATTATTGAACAGTGAAGTTGTAGAATGTAGAATGTTTATAGGAGGGAGTTAATCACCGCGATCTTACAGATCTATTGTGTGTTCCCCTTTCTTGAGTTATAACGAGTTATAACTCATCACACAGTCTCAGGGCTTTAACAAAAGCCAGTATCTGAGACGGCTCCACAGGGGTCAGCTCTCTATCCTCGACATCAGCCGTGCCAAAGTTCATGGCACGAATGGTCGTCGTCTCGGCGCACTCAGTGATAAGGTGTTCTGGTGTTTCCCCATTTTCCCCACAGAATCTGCATTCGCCGTTGTTTCTCAGCTTCAGCCTACTGAGGTGTTCGTTGAGGAGACAGTGTCCTGTTAGAGACTCCGTGACAATCCGAAGATTGTTTTTACTTAAGTCAAGGAAAACCTTTGTTTTTTCTCGGTCGTAAGTTCTGAGGAACTTTTTCGAGTGTCTTAGACCGTTGGAGGACACCCATTCCAAGTTATGGAAATAGCTTATAAGAGTCTATTACGCTATACTGTTATATAGGGTCGCTCTCAGGGGTCGCGTAAAGCGGGTGTGTGGCCAAAGAAAATATATATTATATTTCAGAAATCTGCCTAAGGCTTAGCCCGATCCTGTCGTGTTATGCCACAGCCAAAATTCGAAACATACGTGCTTTGATTAAGGCTTGATTAAGGTTAGCAAAGCTTCAGCATTTGCCGTAAAATCGCGAGCAATTCGTTACAAAACCATATAAATTATATATCACTGTAATCACAAAACTTCAATCTATTTCCGTATTCTAATGGAATTTTAAATTATGTCTTTATTTTCGAGAAAATTTAACCCAAACATAAGGAATATTTTGTGAATGTTTGACCAATAAAATCTTAAAAATAAAGAAGTCTAAAAATGTGCTACAATACGGATATAGTATCTTTAATTTTCTTCTTCATACCTAGCCAGTTTTATATTAAACGTCAAATGCCGTACGCTTATTTTGCTACTTTTTCGGACTACTGAAATGGACTCTTAAGAGTGCGTAACGTGAACTGTTACTTGCGGAAGATGACCAGTTTCAAACCATATTTATTTAAAAAATAATTTTCTGTGTAATTTTTTTTTGAATCGAACATATCAGATAATATTAAAATCCGTCCAACGGTTCTTTAGTTATAGATGGTGTAACTAACCCGACTTTATGTTATTTATTTAGATTTTGGGCAAAACAGAAACGGATATACCGTGCTGGCAACTGTTACTTTTGAGTCGGCATTTACATGTGTGGAAGTAAATCGCATAGGGATCTTATTAAGTCGGAGTGAGAGAAATGCGACCGACCGACGCGACGCGCGACGGTGTGCTGTTGCGGCGTTGCCGATACGCCTTCCCTATCAAGTAAAGTAAAATCATGATCGCAAACCGCTTATTTTTAAGACTTTTTTTTCAAGAGATAACTAGATAAATTCATTAGACATGTTTCTGAGCATCTGAAATGGAATTATAAGGATATCGTTAGGGTGTCATTTTTTCTATAATGAGAAAACGTCAGTAATCGCGATAATTTAAAAACTCAACTTTTTAACACATAACAGGCCATAACTCAAGAACCACTTTAGATATTGAAACTTATTTTTATTTTCAAGATCGGATATTTTACAATATGTTTACATAAGAAAAATTCGATAAGGTTGTTTTTTCCATTCAAAAATTGTAAACAATCCATCCATTTACTTTTAGAGCATAGCAATTTTCCGCAATCGTGTAATTTTTTTATTGACAAAGATTTTCACATACTGTCTACATAGAAAATACAGCAGAAATTTTAACAAAGTTCTTGAAAAAACTACAATCTGATATTTCTAATAGATTTCGAGATATCGATTTTTGAATTCAGAGTTCTAATAGCGCAACCACTATCGAACACCCACTCAATTCCACTTATTTTTACCAAAAATGCAAGTGTTTCTAGCTTGCACTTAAAAAAATTCAAACTATAGGGAAAATTACAACGACTCGTTAATAAATAAACAAATCAAGTATCACGAGACGTAATTAAGTCGTGAAGCTGAACGTACACCTTTCCCTAGAACTTTAAGTACTGACAGAGGTATTGATTATTGATTGGGTCGACCGGTCAACTGCGACAAATCTGCTATATCCCCTTCCACGTCTCTTAGCGATGTGCACAGTTTCTCGGTTTATTTCATACGTTTGACAACGTGTTTACTGTCCTCTCTTTCTTCAGTACATTATAAACGCATTGTACTCTTCTTACATACGGAAATCTCGACCCAAGACTAACCTTTGCCAGGCCTTAGTATAGTCTTAAACGAAAATTATGTTTATAAATTCCTTTTTATCTCGGTTAAAGGCATTTTATATTGAGCTTGGGGTTGACATAAGACGTAAAATGTCACTCGAGAAAGTTTAGCAGAAGTTTTATCAAATCGTTCGCTGTTTTTACCGTTCCCTTTTTCATATTTATGACATAAGCCGGGGCATTGACTGATGCGCCAGTGTCTCGTTCTTTTCATTGTGAACCGTTTCGTATTTTTCGACGAAAATTTACATTTTAGAAGCCCGAAAGCGATGCTTTTTGCTTTTTTTCGGTTTATTTTGCAGTTTACGTGGAGTTCTCTCTCGTTTTTAAACGATACATTAAACAAGAAACGAATTACTGCAATTTTTTTTTGAAATGAACACTTGAAAGCATCTAGATTGTGTGAATTAATACAGTGCGATCAACAATGATTGAAATATTTGGCAATATATCTGTTATAGAAAATTCTCGTGACACAGTTTGTTGACTAGCTTCTACGTGCCACTAGTCAACTCGCATACCCGACGTTGCCGTTTGTTGTTCCTTAATTTCGCAGTTCTGCACGCGCATAAACGATAATTGGTCGGGTATTTCGCGTACAATTTATAAAAAAAAGTGGTCCACCCCATTTTTTTAAAATTTTTTCGATAACATTTTTATTTTTTTATATGTGGCATTAAAAAAATACATACAACCCTAATTTTTCAGTCTTCTACCATCAATCCTTATTTTTTTAATATTTTTTTTTTGTTGCCAAACTCCTCCGAAATCTTTTTTTATCTTCTTGAAAAGTACAAATTATGACTTTCATTTGTGAAATCGACACATTTCTCAATGTAAAAAATACTACATATTTTCAATACGACTATACCGGGTGCGTCTCAAAAATGGCTCACCCCTATAACTTTTTTATTTATACAGTTAAAAAAACGAAATTTGGTATGTTAGTATATGACATAAATTAGTATTGTAATAATAAATTGGAATTATTCAATTGTATTCGGTCACTTCCTGTTTCACCGGAAATGACTACAACTTTTGATTTTTAAATGGCACCCTCGGTATTTTTTTACTTAATTCGATAGAAAATAACATTCTGAATAGAATGACATATCATATGTCAGTTTTTGCTAATAAGTCACCCTCGTTCCATTTGAAAAAACTGAGATACGATTAAAAATACGATTTGAGCATTTTCTAACTGGCCTGGACAAGACACTAAAAACACTAGACGATCAAATTTATTTTTCCAAGGCTCCTTGATCAAGAATGAGTGTTTTTAACATAGCCATGGCACTCTAGATTGAATTTTAAAGTACGATTTTTTATTAAGCGAGAATGTCAACAGTTGACATATGTCATTCTATTCAGAATGTCATTTTCTATCAAATAAAGTAAAAAAATACCGAGGGTGCCATTTAAAAATTAAAAGTTGTAGATATTTCCGGTAAAACAGGAAGTGACCAAAAACAATTGAATACGTCAATCAATCCTAATTTATGTCATATACTAACATACCAAATCTACCACTTTTGAGATGCACCCGGTATTGTCCAACATCGAATAGTGAGTATGGCTTAAAGTCAACTTAAAGTACATTTTGCTTTTTAAATTTATGTATAAATTTAATATCTTTAATATAAGTTAGAATAAGTTAATAAAAAATAAATAACTTTACATTTTTGAATGTCATAATTTCTCATGCGGTGAAGAATTAATAAAAATACTTAGCTCATTTAATATTAATATAAGTAATTACAACAAAACAATAGAAATTAACACATAAGCACCAACCTTTCACATGGACATTGTTAAAACGCTCTTAATGTGTGAATGTCAAGTTAGATGTCAGTTTATATAACTTTTAGAATAAAGAATCTTAATTTTAGTGTTTATATATTTTTTTTTCTAATTTCATAAATACTTACCAGAACAATTAAATATCTTAATTTTATAGCTTTTGGAATTTCTTAATTAATTCATATTTAAATATATTTCAGCATAGCGCGTATTAATTGAACATGTCTAATTTATCATAGATTTACCAAGTTAAAACATGTAGTGTGAACGACCCCTTAGCACGCGGGAGGCCCTAAGGGACCGTTCACATGGCATTTTAAAGGCGGAACAAAGCAGCGCGCCGGCCGGCACTACTTGACGTGAAATAGTTTCCAAAGAAAAGGCAACGCGGGAGCCTCCGCTCAGAGTGATAAAATGCACAGAAACGATCGAAAAAGAAACGGTGTCAAAGACGGTGTGGACCAATGGCGCTTACTGCCAGTTGGTCTTAAGAAGATTGTAATAATTTATTTTTCCATTCAGTAGACAGAGATGTTGACAGTATAATGAAGAATATTCTCATAAGAGGCAATGTGAATAAGAGGCAACATTTTTTGGGTAAGTGATAACCTAACCTAACCGGATATTTTAGCAGCATATTCTGCAGATAGAAATAAGTAAAAAGTTCGTATAAATGTATGTCTTATAAAATGCTTAGTTTCGGAGATACAGGGTGTAGAAGTTTCATTTTTATTTCGATTTGTTCTAAATAATTTCTGAAATAACGCCAATATTTGGATGAAAATTGGTGTTTGGGAGTTTTTTGATATCAGAAATTTGATTTTGATGTGACTCCTGCTTATAGAGGGCACCACCGACATATTTTTAACTGTTTTGAAGAGTAATATACTTTTCGTCTGTACCTGTATTAAACTACTGAGTAAAAAAATATACATTTAGGACATTTTACATTTCCTACCTAAAAAAGGTCTATTGGTAACTTTATTGGTAAAAATCGCTACGAGTAATGGTTCTCGAGATATTTCGAGAATCGAAATTATCAATACCTGTCATCATTGACATAAATTAAACATGTTGACTAAATAGTTATTAGACTGAAATCATAAATTTGAAATGGTTTTGTGTCGGAATTTCAACGGAAACTGTTTTATCATCATTTTTTGAAGAAAAATTTATGATTAATTTGAAAAAATTAAAAGTTTCCAAATTTATCATTTCAGTCAAATAACTATCTACTCTCAACATGTTTATTTTTTGTCAATAATGACATGTATTGACTATTTCCATTCTAAATATCTTGAGAACGGTTACTCGTAGCGATTTTTACCAAGAAACATTCTTTACGTAAAAAATCACGGAAACGTATATTTTTTCACTTAGAAGTTTTATACAGGTACAGACGAAAAGTTATTACTCTTCAAACTAGTGAAAAATATGTAGGTGGCGCCCTCTACATGTAGGAGTCATATTGCCATCAAAATTAAATTTCTCATGTTAAAAAACTCCCAGACACCAATTTTCATCTAAATATTGACATTACTCCAGAAATTATTTGGAAAAAATCGAAATAAAAATGAAATTTCTACACACTGTATCTCCGAAAGTAAGCATTTTAGAACGTACATTTATACGAACTTTTTTACTTATTTTTACCTGCAGAATATACTGGCAAAATTTCCGGAATACACTTCGGACCACCCTGTATGTTATTGCATGTGGGGATCATAAGCTTCAAAAAGTGAAATAAAAAATCCAGGTCTATATTAAACAGAACATCCTCCTATAGTGTCTGAGACCACCTGAACTATTGGCAACGTCGCATCGACACAAGGTGACGGTAATTATCCAAGGTAAAAATTAATAATAAACATAAACTCGAATCAGCATGGTCAGCTTATTATTTGGGTTGTTATTGGTGAATATCATTCACTCAACTTGGCATTTCGTATTTTTTTGCCATTTATAACGAAGATCTAGCATACAAATACACACACACATACAGGCAACGTGGATAAAGAGTTTTTGTATTTTTTTTAAGAATTAACACCTTTTTTTCATTCATATTTAAAATTTATTTTTCCTAAGTAACCACAAAACCTGTGGCCACAGATGTGTAAAATGAATAGACATATTTTAAATACAATCAGCAATTTTTTTACCTCAGATGTTTATTATTAAATCACTTCCCCGTATGTTAGAAACTCCTCTGATAAAAAATGACCTAAATATTTAGTAATTTGTATATTTTGAATCCCGTGAGAATTTCATCCATTTCAACCTGGTTTAATATTTAAACTCATTTAATTAAGAGCCTTTTAGAAATTTATCTCTCAGTTGGCAGTTCGTTTGCGGTAATTTTCCAACATTTTAACTGATTTACTCATCTTTTTTTTTCCAATTTTATATTTTTCCCTTCTCTTGAAAGCCTGTATTCATCGTCATCGTTATTAAGGTCGATTATAAATGAAGTAGATATATTTAACTTAAATTCTATTAAAAGGTCTTCATCAATGGCACATTAATCACTGTATATGATCGATTTCAAGGTTTAAACATCAAGAAGAATCTTATTGATCGAAAATTGATCGTATGCATATTAGCAGGTATTTAACTAGACATCCTTTCATTTGATACGCAACAATATAATATAATAAAAATATATTTTATTTTAGTATAATGAAGAATATAACATCACAGTTGTCTTCTTTACATATGCAGGCCTTGGAACGTTTGCTTTGTTAACATTGTTACAAGTATTTTACGTATTTCTTGGCGTAAATTGTGTGCTTCTGGTCTTCTCAGTCTTCTGGACGTTGCGAGTAGGGTGTCCAAAATTCGGGATCGGGATTTCGTTTTGAAATCCCGAGATTAGAATCTATAATCCCCGAATCCACTATCAGAATGAGAAATTCAGTCTAAAGAAATACTTAATAAAAAGAGCTTTATTAAAATAGCCAGAACAACGTTAACATTCATATTTAGTCAGTAAGTAAAATACAATTCTTGTTTCAAAAAATAAAATAAAATATAGCAAACGCGGAAATACAGAGTCTTAAATAAGTGCAAATATTTTCAGGGGTGGTATATTTTGACGCCAGGAACGCTTATGAGTTTTTTTTCGCAAAAAAAAGATGTTGAAAATCGTGCATTTTCTTTTAAATTTCCCTGTATGTTTTTCGAAAACTTTTTAGAATTGCCTGTTCAGCGCAAATTTTCCCACGATATAATTTCTTAATATCTGATACATATTACCATAGTAGTAGGAAAAGAGTAGTTGCACTCTCCCAAATATTTTCTGCCAGTTTTTACAATCTGTCGAGATATCAAAGAACCGGGATTGGAAATTATTAATTCCCGGTTCTTTCGGTACCTTCGGAACTCGGTAACAATAACTAAAAAAATATTATTTTATTACGTGAGAAAGTAGTGATGCTATTTCTCATTGTTCTTGCTTCTTTTCTATTTTGAAATTTCTGTAATGTTTATTAGCTATTATTGAAGTTTAAATATGTTATTTTATTATTTAGTACAATGTGTTGTTCAATGTATTAATTATCCAATGAAAATCATCTAACCAATAGGTATTACTACAAAACAAACACATTAATGTTAAAATTAAACTTGTTCTAAATTAAAAAAAAAAGTTGTAGAAAATCTTTGAAATAGGTAGATAATAATATAAAAATATGTCATTATATATTTTTTCCGCATTTCTTTCTATCAGAAGATTTTGAGATACAGAAGAATTGTTACTTACACGAAATGTGAAAACATTCTGTTTTCAAGCAAATTTTTACTCGATGATCAGTAATACTCATATTTTCCTAAATACATCTCTGTGAAACTATGGCGAGTGCCACGAATATACTTTGCCTAGTTATAGACCACGACTATCCAGCTACGTCAGTGATCACGGGACGCGAGAACAAGGTCATATAAAGTGGCAGAAAAAGAACAAAGGATACAAGGAGTAAAGCTAAAGAAAAAATACTACTCGGCAAGGGCGTGAGACAAGGAGATACCATCTCTCCCAAGTTATTTACTGGCACTGGAAAATGTCTTCAAGAAATTAGAATGGGAAAATAGAGGTCTAAACATCGATGGGGTACACCTTAGCCATCTGAGGTTCGCAGACGATATTGTCTTGCTGAGCACCGACATTCAAGAACTAAACACCATGCTAAATGAGCTAAATGACCAATCCCAGAAAATTGGCCTTAAAATGAACTTGAAGAAGACCAAGATAATGAGCAACAATATCCATAACATTACCGTGGACAACGTTATTATTGAAAACGTAGACCATTATATATATTTAGGTCATAAAATCAAGCTGGGCAAGGAAACCCAAAATACGGAGATCAAACGCAGGATCCATTTGGCATGGGTAGCATTTGGAAATATGAGCGATATTTTCAAGGATAAAAAGGTGCCCATGAACCTAAAGAAAAAGGCTTACGACAACTGCATTCTACCTGTGCTTACGTATGGCTTAGAGACTATGGCAATTACTCGAAAAATAGCAGAACAACTACGAGTAGCACAAAGAGCCATGGAAAGAATCATGTTGGGAGTCACCATTAGGGAAAAAATACGGAATACCCACATACGTCAAAAAACAAAATTAATAGATGTCGTTAAAAGAGTGGCAAGTCTGAAGTGGCAATGGATAGGACATGTGGCAAGACAGATCCAGACCGATGGCCCCAAAAAGTAATCCTATGGAGACCTAGGGGAACAACAAGAAGTGTGGGCCGACCAAAAAAGAGATGGGTCGATGACGTCAGGGCAGTGGCGGGAAGACAATGGATAAGATTGGCTAGAGATCGCGAAGCATGGAAAAACCTAGAAGAGGCCTATATCCAACACTGGATGGAACCAGGCTGAGAAAGAAGAAGAAAGAAGAAAGCTACTAGTTTCCTTATACTATGATATTACCATAGTTACAGTTTTAGTCTATGGTTACGGCACTCAAAGGGATGCAAATACAGAAAAAAAAGCCGGTGGCTCTCAAAATTTTTCCAAAAAAAAATCATTTTTTTTAAATTTTCAAACTTAAATAGGTAACTCGATTATTTTGAACTTATTTGAAAAATGGTAAAGTGAAAATATGTTTCTTTTATCGAGATATATACCAGTCCTGAAAATATTTGCACTTATTTAAGACTCACCCTGTATAACTTTTAGATATCAACGTTCTGCTGATTTGTGAAATTAACAACAAAAATAAAAACATAACCTTTCACCAGTTAGTATTTGAAGAAAAAAATGGCACAGAAGTACAAATTTTGATTTTTAAGAGTTAAGAAGTTCTCTACAAACTTAAACTTTATTTAAGTGTAACTTAATTTAAATTTATAATAAAAAACCAGGTTACTATACATATTTATTTAGGATTATATACAACTGTGTTTACAAATTTATCTGTGAACTAAACTGAATAAACAATGCGATTAAATATGTGAGGTATTTCCCTGAAGTCAGTCGTTTAACTTAGGTCGTTAATATTTAGGTAACATTTTAAATTATTCCAGGTCAGAAATTTCAAATATTTTCGACATCCGATCCCGCGAGGTTCCCTTGTATTAAAGATCTTTTCAGAATTCGCCATTATTGAGGTACTTATTTACCAAAAGGGTAGGTAGATATAAAATAGTGTGTATTAGAAGTGGGCAAAGATTGAACGAGTCGTTCATTTGAACGAGTATTAAAAATGAATCGTGAGATTCGATTCACCATTTAGAATACGGTTCGTTCAATTGAATCGTGGCCAGGACGGTGTTGTATTATTGTTTTGTTGTATTTGAACGAACGAGTTGTAATAAAGAGCTGTAAGAATTATTGAATCGGATCACAAAGAGTCGCGCGAATTAATTCATTGCTTCCGATACGGTTCGTTTAGTTGAATCGTGCCAGCACAGACCCATAAACTGTGAACGATGAGCCGTTAAAAAGATTCGTAAAATTGAATTGGATCATAATGCAACTCGGTCGTTCAAAGAATTGTGAGAGTTAATTCATTACATACAATACGATTCGTTCAATTGAATCGTGGCCAACACGGCAGCACGGATCCATAAGATTTGAACGATGAGCCGTGAAAAAGAATCGTGAGAATTGAATCGGATCATAATGTAACTCGGTCGTTCAAAGAATCGTGAGAGTTAATTCATTACATACAATACGATTCGTTCAATTGAATCGTGGCCAGCACCGCAGCACGGATCCATAAGATTTGAACGAAGAGCCGTGAAATAGAATCGTGAGAATAGAATCGGATCATAATGTAACTCGGTCGTTCAAAGAATCGTGAGAGTTAATTCATTACATACAATACGATTTGTTCAATTGAATCGTGGCCAGCACGGATCCATAAGATTTGAACGATGAGCCGTGAAAAAGAATCGTGAGAATGGAATCGGATCATAATGTGACTCGGTCGTTCAAAGAATCGTGAGGTTTAATTCATTACATACAATACGGTTCGTTCAATTGGATCGTGGCCAGTAATATAATATTCCGATGAAATTATCACGGATAGTGCCAGTTACGATTCTTGTTTTTATCAAACGTAAATTGTGCATGTGCAATTGTGTACATATTGAATTGTAGGAGTCGATTCAATATGAGAAATTGAATCGTGTGATTCGATTCACTAAAAAGAATCGTAATGCCCATCACTAGTGTGTATCATTCAAATCAAGGATTTTCCTTGATTTACGTAAGAACAATCATCGGATTGTCACGGGGTTTTTAACAGGACATTGTCTCCTCAATGAACACCTTAATAGATTGAAGCTAAGAAACAAAGTTCCCCTTCCATCAGTCAACTTTTGTTATTGGTAATAAAAACGATGCTTGAATAAATTGAACATTAAATTTCACACTTTCTTTAAAGCTTGTTTGCTCTTCGAATAGTTCTCAATAACTGTTGGAGAAGTTTAGTCGTTAATTCAAGATTCAAGGTCGTGTAAAGTATCTTAAAAACTTTTCTTCAGCGCTGTTCTAGTTCCCTGTCATTGTCTATAGTCTAGTTCGATCTAGACGCGATTCCGCCCGAAAGTTTTCAATCCGATTTAGAAAGTTCCTAGTTTTAAATACCGAAGCTCTGGAAATGTTTTAAATAGCTTTCGACAAGTTTAAGGCTTTCGGAAATAAACGGAATGATTAAGTTCATTTATTAAAAGAAAAATAACCGAAATAATACGACTCGCAGAGGAGTAGTTCATTTTAAACATGGTCAAGAATATTTTGTGGCGCTTTTTTTTTTGTTATTAGGTAATATCTAATACGTTTAAAATAAAGTATACGGAGGGTACCACTTAAATTCCTGTCCCGATATTGAAAGATGGCTATAGAATTTCAATGCATTTCCTACATAAGTCTATCCTTGTGTTGTAGGAGGTTTGACTAAACAAGGATGAACCTATGTCTTGAAACCATTCGACTCGATTTTCTGTCCTCCTTCAATACTGGGACGTAAATCCTCTCGTTGCTCTTATGGGAAAGCCGTCGTATATTTTATTTAAACGTATTTGAGTAATATATATAACGCTCAAATATATATTAATTCTATATACACGGTGGTCCGAACTGTATTCCGGAAACTTCGGCAGCGTATTCTGCAGATAAAAATAAGTAAAAAAGTTTATATAAAAATGTATGTCCTAAAATACTTAGTTTCCTAGATACAGGGTGTAGAAGTTTCATTTTTATTTCGATTTTTTCCAAATAATTTCGTAAATAAGTAACGTCAATATTTGGATGAAAATTGGTGTCTGGAAGTTTTTTGACATGAGAAATTTGAGTTCGATGTCAATATGACTCCTACTTGTAGGGGGCGCCACCTATATTTTTTTAACTGGGTTGAAGAGTAATTTTTATTTAACTTTTTGTCCGTATATGTATAAAACTAGTGGGTAAAAAAATATACAGTTACGACGTTTTTTAAGTAAAAAAGGTATCTTGAAAAAAATCGCTATCAGTAATGGTTCTCGAGATATTTGGAATCGAAATTATCAATACCTGTAATCATTGACATAAATTAAACACGTTCACTAAATAGTTATTACACTGAAATCATAAATTTGAAATGTTTTGTGTCAAAAGTTCAACAGATACTGTTTTATCATCATTTTTTTCGAAGAAAAATAAAAAAATAATAAGTTCCCAAATTTATTATTTCACTCAAATAAATACCTCATAATTACCTACCCAACATGCTTACTTTTTTGTCAATAATAAAATATCTTGAGAACGGTTGCTCGTAGCGATTTTTGCTAAGAGACATTTTTTACGTAAAAAATCACGGAAATCTATATTTCGTCACTCAGTTTTATACAGGTACGGAGGAAAAGTTATTACCCTTCAAAACAGTTAAAACACATGTAGGTGGCGCCTCCTACAAATAGGAGTCATATTGACATCAAAATCAAATTTCTCATATCAAAAAACTCCCAGACACCAATTTTCATCCAAATATTTACGTTACTTCAAAAATTAATTAGAAACAATCGAAATAAAAATGAAACTTTTACACCCTGTAGTTCCGAAACTAACCATTTTAGGACATACGAACTTTTTTACTTATTTTATTTGCAGAATATGCTGGCCAAAGTTTCCGGAATACAGTTCGGACCACCCTGTATATTTATATAATATTATTTTTCATTTCCTACCCCTTCGTACGGACACCCTCACAATAAAAAAAAATACTTTTTTTGGTCCAGCCTGCAATTCCATAGGGGAAAGAGCACAGAGGAAACCTCGATCACTAATTCCAAAGAATCCAACTAGGCTGTTCTAAACTTTAATTAAAGAGTTATATTAATAATTTATATACTTACTGTCTTCATACCAAGGTTGGTAATTTATTAATAATTAAAAAACTATCTGTGGCTCCAAAAGTACATTTTAAAAGCAATTATTGGTTTTAACAGATACTTTTGGAGCCACAGATAACATTTATTTGATTTATTACTCATTAACTCACTCAAAAAACCCTCAAGTGTCAGATAAAATTCTATTTTATTCCGCAAAGCGTCAATTAAAGTAGAACGAGAATTTTTTGAGGGAAAACCGATAGAAAATGCTGGAAAACACGTTAAAACCTTTTTTCCGAGGCTCGGAGGAAAGCAAAAGGGAAAACGAAAAGTTAGAGCCCAGCGGTGAAAATTCTGTATGTGTATTTCAAAATCCTGCTCGATTTAGTAACGCTTTTTTATTCTTTTTCTTCTATTGTATTTAATTCATTTTTTAATGATTTCTTTTTTTTTCGTACCTTTATTACAATTTACAGTATTTTCGTTTTGTTTTTGTGGTTCACTAGTTTAACTAAAACTATTTACATAAGTTTGACGTTTCGCCAGTTTATTTATCGCATATGTTCTCAGCTTATATTATTAACTTAACTCTCTTTGTAGTTCGGCCCATTGTTATCTATTGTTGGCTATGGGAGTCCAAGTTATTCCTGTAAATTTCTTAATAGCATGGTCCCATCTTAGGTTTGGGTTTCTTTTAGGTCTCTTAATTCCTCGTGGGTACGATGCTGTAATTTTTGTGGTTCATCTGTTGCCTGTCCTTCTTGCCAGGTATCCTGCTCATATTGCTCGTTGCCGCTTAAGGGATTTGATTCTGTGGATGACATCTATTACCTCTTCGGTCTTTTCTCGTATCCACTCTATTCTTTTACAGTCTTTTTTGGTTATTCCCAGCATGTGTCGTTCCATTGAGCGTTGTGCGACCTGCAGTTTCGTTATAATATTCGTTTTAAGTGTCCAGGTTTCGCATGCATAAGTCATGACCGGTAGTACACATTGGTCGAATGTTTCCGTTCCTCTAAAGGGAATAAATGCATTCTCTATGCATGTAAAAACTATTTGGAAAGGGCTGGGGTCTGCAGCCGTAGGTACATTATACACTGTATGTACACTGCTATAGTTAGACCAATCATCACTTATGGAGCAGTAGTATGGTGGGAAGCGGTATTTAAAGAGACTAATAGAAAAAGCCTCACCAAAGTACAGCGATTAGCAGCTCTAGGTACAACTGGGGCAGGGAACAACACAGCGCGAGTTGCGCTGGAAGCAATTCTGGACTTTCAATCAATCAACTAGTTCGTGATGGATCTGGTCGCTAAGGGTGCCCTAAGATTAAAGGAATCCAATCTGTGGAACCAGACCAACTACGGTCACTCGATGATATTGCCAGTGATAGGGAAAATCATGGTGAAAACGAGTCCACATCTGCTAGACCAGAAAACGGACTATATGCTCACCAAACATGATTTTGAAGAAAAGATAAGGATTCGCATCCCGACAAGAGAAGAATGGGAAAGCAACCGAGTAATGAACACTCAAGAGATAGCAGTCTACACAGATGCTTCCGCAAATTCAGGGGGCACAGGTATAGGCATCTTCTCAGAGAAACTAGACATCCGACGATCTTGGAGGCTATCGGATGGCTGTAATGTACTACAAGCAGAGGTTTACGCCATAAAGGAAGCGGCTAGTTGTATACGAGAGAAAATTGCTGATAGACCAATAGGGGATATAGTGATATACTCTGACAGCTTGGCCGCTTTAGGAAACATCACCATGCAATCAGTGAGATCGAAAACTGTGATGAAATGCCGAGAAGCACTGTCCTGGCTGCATCGGGGCGGGGCTACTCTGCTGGGTGCCAGGCCACATCAGTGTGGTGGGCAATCAGGGGAAGCAGACAGACTCGCCAAAGACGTGGCCAGGGGAGAGGCCGTGGCAGATGACTCACCACTTGTGACGATCAACACACTGAAGGAGGCTGTAGGAACTGCCATCAAAGCCAAGCAGCAAGAGACGTGGCAACACCGTGAGGACTGCGCTACAACTCGAAGACTGTGGCTGATCTACCACTGTAGATAGCAGAAAGACAAAACAACTACTAGAACACAAAAAGGACCTAGTACGCATAATTGTAGGTGTCGTCACTGGAAAGTGTCCCACGGGGGTAAACCTCGTAAGATGGAAAGTTTCCGACGACGACTACTGCAGAGAATGCGGAGGGGAAGAAGAAGCCATTACCGACGTATTAGGCTAATACGTCGGTACTTTACGCAGCACCGGAACTAACCCGAGCGGCTAATGTGTCGGCGAATTCCGAATATGCGTCCGGCACTGGAATACCGACGCTTTAAAACTTTAGAGCAAGGTTTTATGGAGGGACTAGAGGAAGCAGCAGAAGCCAACATCAGCGATATCGGGAACTTCGCAAAGAGCTGGAAGTGCTTTAACGAAAATAAAGAATGAGAGGAAGGTTTGGTAAAACAATACAGGGGTATCGCAATGGGCCCAAGGCCTCCGAGTGAGGAATCAAATATGATCCCAAACCCCAGCAATCTAACCTAACATAACTTTCCGTTCCTCTAGATAAAGTGGCATTTTAGATTTGAGTATGATTGAGTTTCTTCCATTGATTTTTTCCACATTGCCACTTACGCATCAGAGACCTGGACATTGAAGTTGGCAATGAAACGTAAAATCGATGCTTTTGAAATGTGGTGTTATAGACGGATGCTGCGAATACCGTACACAGCTCACCGTACAAACATTTTAATACTCGAACAACTGAATATCGAATCCAGACTGTCGAAATCAATCATACTTAAGATACTTTGGCCACATATCCCGGAACACCAATGGCCTATAAAAACTAATTGTGGAGGGGAAAGTAAACGGGAAACGTCCTAGAGGGAGATCTCCAAACCGTTGGGTAGACCAAATGAAGACGATAATAGGTCACAGTCTGCACGAGGCCAGTACTGCTGCGCAAGACAGAACAACATGGAGAGACACAATAAATGGAATATCATAATGTCACCATACTCTTATAGAGTAATAGGAAGGAGGAGGAGGATGATTGAGTTTCTTCCATTGAGTACTTGTTGGCGCGTTGTCGTTTTTCCACATCGATCACCCATACATTTTATTCAGTAAACTTTGTCGATGCCCCTATTTCCGCAAAAAAAATCGGCCGCTTAGATGAAAGGGACTTTTTTTAAATATGTAGTCATGATTGTCTTATAAGTCGAGAATAAAATTAGTACCATCTAATGTTCAAAGCGCAAAGTACTTATTGCAGAACAAAATGTCGGTAGAAATTTGGAATGAACTATATAGAAGATAAATTAGGAAAGGCGGACCAACATTGACCAACATTCAGCTGTTTCAATAAAGGTATAAAACAGCTTTGACTCCAGCTTATCTTTTGACATTGATTAGTCCTCGGGAATAAAAATATAACCCGACATCAAAAGAAACTAGTCCTGCACTAGAGTTTGCGAATGAAATGTATTCAAATACCGGATTTCTGGCATTTCACAATTTCAAAATAAATCTCTGCCTTTTATTAGTGTAATGGATTCACACGAAATAACTTCAAAAATCGGTCCAACATTTTAATAGATGAATAGATATTAGGGATATGTGTTATATGTTATATCTTTTACAATTATTTTTCGATCTATTAAAGTATTTAAACGTACAGCAAGTGTAACTTTGTACTTATTTGAGGAATACGTTTTTATAGCTTTATAGGAAAAGTTTTTATAAATTTTACAGTTATCTTTTGATTTATCATAAGTTTTTAAACAAGTTTATTTTTTTGATAAATCCATGATTAAAATAAAAAAATCAGTTGATTTAGATCAAGTTGATTTAAATCTTTGCACCCTGATGCTAACTTACTTCTTCGGTTGATTTCTGGTAGTAAAGATCCCGAGATGTGCATTAGTTGTCCCATATATTCGCGTTATTTATAATACACAATATAAACAACTAAAATTTAACTATATTTTCATATTTTATTAATTTTCTCTAAAACGGTATGGAAATGTGGAAAATTATAAACGGGATTAAGGATTTTAGAACGAGCAAAAACTTTTATGAATAATGCCATTTTCTCAAAAAGTTTATAATAAAAAAGTCTCTTTTTCGTACATAAGTATCACATCTGTATATCTTATTCATATTATTTGTCTCAGGCTACAGTTTGTTAGTTAGAATCGTCTACTTGATTCGACAATAAAAACACGGAATTAAAACAAATCTATACAATAATAAAGAGATTATTAGTTGAATCTTCAGCTATAACAGGTAAATTTCTGACATTGTATTCAAGGCCTTGGCGTACCCAACGTAACGGAGATTCGACTACAGCTTCTCAAGGTCGTACCTCTCCTCTTTTATCATGTGTATATTACAAGATTATTAGCCAAAAAAATTCAGTGATTACTATGCAGAAAAATATTGTTTATTAGCGATTTTAACTTTTTTATCAATATTAATCTATTGGTATTTTTTAGTTGTTTCAAATAATTTTTTCAGTAAGACTTTTTAAACGAGATAATATACCTAGACAATAGGAAATATTTATTCTAATTCAGTTCATGGAAACTAGTGCATGGTCTCAAGAGTGCTGCTTCTGCTTCTTGAAATTCACTCTAATTTAGCCATTCTTAAACCATTGTTACTTGCGCATACAAGTTCAGTGGTACCACACACTCGGTATTTCGAGCTAAATTGTCGTATGAACCACATGTTACAATTACAAAACCAAACCATATGCTAATATGTCAAAAGTTGGGATATGATATGTCATTCTATTTAGAGTGTCATTTTCTATGGAATAATATAAAAAAATACCGAGGCGAGGGTGCCATTTAAAAATAAAAAATTGTAGTCATTTCCGGTGAAACAGGAAGTGACCGAAAACAATTGAATACGTCAATCAATCCTGATTTATATCATATACTTATTAACATACCAAATCTCGTTTTTTATCTGAACAAATAAAGAAGTTATAGTGGTGAACCGCTTTTGAGACCCGGTATATTGTTCTATTAGGAGTAAAAATGATACTTTTTCTTGTGAGGCTGTATCAAACGTCAAATTAGACGTTTGACATTACAGACGAGGCACAGAAAGCCATTTTACTCCGAATAGAACTTTTTTAAATCATTTTAAACTTTGCAAATAATATAAAAAGACTTAAAAGTAATACCTTGTTCGTAATATATGTATATCGGGAATACACTGTTTGAATTCGACACTAACTGTCAATATCATAATACATTTTTGTACTTTTTTGCTTAAAAAAAGTGCTTCACTTTTATAACTAGGCGTTAAAATAACTTTTTTTTTATTGCCAATCGCGTCGCAAAAATTAGTACTTTTTTGAAAAAAAATTGTTTTTTGCTTTCCCAGCAACCAACAAACAATTTTGCACCATGTCTCTGCACTGTGTAACTGACGTTATGCCGTTTCAACCATTTCTCACTGAACTGTACCAATTTAATATCACGCTAAATTAACTCTGTACTGATTTGATTGATTAACACGAGTCCAGGGAAAGGTTTCTCGTAACTGGTCGATGATATAGGAAGTAGCAGAAATGACGAAAGCGCCATAGAGATGCGGTATTTCCACTGATCTCGATTGATGCATCGCATAGATTACATAGCAGGAAGCGGATGCCAGCGGAAACAAAAAACGAGAGGCTGATGAACAGATTCCTGCTTATCTGATCGATTATTGATCTTGTCTTGTTCGCCGTTTGATACGAGATAAAGCAAAACAAATTTTACTAGGTATACAAAAAGAAGGTACCCAAGATTTAGAAACCTGATATAAATTGATATAAATAGAAAAATGCTAGACCGGGTGTTTCTCAAAAGTGGCTCACCCCTATAACTTTTTTATTTTTTTTTAGATAAAAAAGCGAGATTTGGTACGTTAGTATATGACATAAATTAGGATTGATTGGCGTATTCAATTGTTTTCGGTCATGTCTTGTTTCACCGGAAATGACTACCAGTTTTGATTTTTAAATAGCACCCTCGGTATTTTTTGCTTTATTCACTTGAAAATCACATTCTGAATAGAATGACATATGTCATCTTTTGACATTTTCGCATATGGTTTATTTGAAATTGGAATATGCGGTTCATAAAGACAATTTGACTCGTATTACGACCAAGGTACGGTACCAAGTATGTGGTACTAAATTATTCGTCAAAAAAATGCTTTTTTCAATTCAGCTAATGAGCCACCCTCGTTCCATTTGAAAAAACTGAGTTATGTTTAATGAAAAGCCACGAATAACATTAGATGATAAAATCTTTTTTTACCAAGGTGTGGTTTTGACACAGCCATATCACCCAAAATATACGGTTAGATTCTTTGGTGATCTTTGAACAATAATTCTTTTCTAGGTTACGTTAGATTGCTGGATTTTGGGATCATGTTTGATCCCTCACTCGGAGGCCTTGGGCCCATTGCGATACCCTTGTATTGTTGTATCAAACTTTCATCTCATTGTTTCTTTGCGTTAAAGCATTTCCAACTCTTTGCAAAGTTCCCGATGTCGCTGATGTTGGCTTCTGCTGCTTCCTCTAGTCCCTCCAAAAAACCTTGCCCTAAAGTTTTAAACGGTCGGTATTCCAGTTTCCAGTGCCGGACAGTAACACAGCAGGTATTCTATGGTTTCTTCTTTCTCCCCGCATTCACTGCAGTAGTCGTCGTTGGAAATCTCCATCTCACGAGGTTTACCCCCGTGGGACAGTTTCCAGTGATGACACCTACAATTATGCCTACTAGGTTCTTTTTGTGCTCTAGTAGATTTGTCTTTTTGCTATCTACCACTGGCCATAGTCTTCGAGCTGTAGCGCAGTCCTCATAATTCTTTTCTACATTGTTTGAATTTTATATTGAAAAATATAAACAAAATGTATAACGTCACTTATCTATTAAAATTTAATTTATTTCAGTTGGATTATCTAAACACGACACGAGATACGGTAATTTTACTCAGAATTTTACTAAAACTACAACTGATAATGATGTTTTTATGATTTTATTATCTTTATTAACGTACACCTACAAACCTACTTAAGTATCAAACTAACTACTCAAGATTATTCAGATTCGCTGACATCACCAGTAGTAACGTATTTATTAATAAAGTTGTAATGTAAATGTTTTATTACTTCAAATTTAATACAAACACGAGTATTTAACAGATTTACTCATGTATCAGTAAGTCGTAGAACCGCAGGCAGCTGACACAATGGAGCGAGGCTAAAAATAAACATAACCTTAACGAAATAAACCGTTTTCAATAATCCTGAACTTGTCAAAAAGAGTTTTTGCATAAGCGCCATACGCGTATTTACCGCTTTTACGCAAAAACTATTCGTGATTCGTTCATTTTATTTTGTCCCACTTTTAAATGACATTTTTATTTAATCATAATAAAAACGCAAATTATTTTGTCAAATGTCGCAGATATCGGTTTAGAGCATACTTTTTAAAATGAAACACACTTAACTCTTAAATCACACACCCCAGACACCTTAAACCCACGTCCGGGAAAATCCGGACATATATGGAAACTCTACCAAGATGTTTAAAAGTGACTGATGTAGATGGACCTTAAGCGGTAACTTCGATTATGTCTAACAAGTAAATATCGGAATTCTCTCAGATCTCGCAATCTACGTACCGCATGCATACCTGCTTTGAGAATTGAGAAGTGCATTACAATTAATACACCGATAAAGCGTAATGTGTGCCATCGGCAACGTCGCCACACGTCTGCGCAACTTCACTCATCTCGACTCACCATGCGGGGATATCGCGCCACGTTGCCGTACTACTTAATTTTTCCTAAAAGATCGGAACGCATTTTATTTTTTTTTTTTGCTACATTCAAAACCTCGAATTTAGCGGAATAAATTAGTGGTGTGAATTAGCGTAGAAGTTTGTTTCTCTAAATTCAATGTAGGCAATCAGAACGCCAAAAATAGTTAGTTATTTTCAACTAATAGAAAAAGTTAAAAACTTAACTTTTTCTACTAATTATACTTCAAAATTTACTAGTGAAGCTTTATCAGAACCTCGCAATTAGTGGAATAAATTAGTGGTTTCAATTACACTTTTTACTTAACGATCATTTACAATGTCTAAAAAAACAATTAAAATTAATAGAATATCCTAGCAAGGTTTGCGGTAATCAGTTGTATCCATAGAGAAAAACTAATATTTAGCTTATAAAACTTTTATAAAACGATCAACTTTTCACAATTTCTCTTGACGGATGAAAATCAAAGACTAAAATGATGAATTTCTCGCAAATTTTGAAGTATAATTAGTGGAAAAGTTAGAAGTTTGTTAACTTTTTCTACTAATTAAAAATTACTATCACTAATTTTGACATTTTGAATGCTTACATTGAAATTAAAGGAACAAACTTCTGCGCTAATTGAAACTACTAATTTATTTCACTAATTTTGAGGTTCTTAATGAAGCTTAATGCTCTTTTCTGATCTTTAGGGCAACGGCCCAGCTACATCAAAACACCGGTTCCCATTAGAACACCGAAGTTAAGCGACGTAAGGCGATACTAGTGGATGGACGGGTGACCGATTTGAAACTCTGTATCGTGCTGTTGTCCAGTAAAGGCAAAAGTGTAAAATCTATTGATACACACTGCTCATTCCCGCCGGTTCGAGGCCGGATGAGATTGGCCATGATATGGTCGAGGACCGAGGTTCGGATTCCGCGTTCAGATTAGCCCTGGCAGCAAAAAGGAGACGTTAACTTGAAATCTTTACTTTTACTTTCTTTTGACCTTTGATTATCATCCGTTAAGAGCAATATTGTGGTTAGAAATCAAAAGTTTATTGTTTTATAAGCTAATTAGCTTTCTCTATGGATACGACTGATTATCGCAAGTTTTTGTTAGGTTATTCTATTAATTTTAATTATGTATAGTATCATTTTTAGACATTGTAAATGAATGTAAACTCTAGTTTCATTTAGAACCTCGAAATTTTTAGAATAAATTAGTTATTAGATTATTGGTCTTCTAATTTCAATCTAAGGATTCAGAACGTCAAAATTAGTGGTAGTAATTTTCGATTAATAGCGTTGTAACTCTGGCCCTATATGAGCTAGGTGGCTGAAACGTGCACTACGAAAACCCATCATCAATGCCGAAAAAATCGTCCGATTTAATGGGATTTTGGAGCGTCGTAACTCGGGCCCTATGTGAGCTAGGGGCTGAAGTTCGGAATATAGATGTGGCTCGAATCTTTTCATGATATTTTGACGACGTTCCAATACTATGAAACTCTATCATCAATGTGAATCAAATCAAAAAATCGCCGGATTTAAATGAAATTTGGTATGTCGAATGGAACAAGGCCAACTTGACCGTGTACGACAGGCTATGCGCACTCTTATTGGCCTTTTGAAACACTGTTTTTGGCTTTCAGGCCGTCTGAGGCGTTAGTATCGCTAGTTTATGCCAATAGTGCTCTGTAATAGTGTCTGTCAACCTATTTTGTTATCTCGAAATTCAAAGAAAGAAGCCAAGTCCCAGCTGAGCCGTGTGTTTTCTGTTTTGGTAAATTTCTTCTGTTGTGCCGGAAAGCAGCGGCGTTATAAGCCGATATTAGTGTTCCTATGTGTTAATTTTTTAGTTGTAACGGTACCATTAATTTGTTGGTACAGTCGGCAGTCGGCGAGTATATAAATCGCTAGTTAGTCAGTACTTTTTAGCTTTATAAATTGTTTCTTTATTTGTCGAATCTTTATAATATATCTAGTGTATGTGAATGGGGGGTTTTATTGTGTAGTTTGATTAAAAATTATTATTAATTTTTGATTATTTATTTGTGTTTTTTAAACATACTTTAAAGGTTAAAGTGCCGCTAAAACTTTTTCAAGACACCCCTTAACAGGAATTATTTTGCACACTTCTTCCCATAAAAATTTACCAAGTAAATCTAATGGATGTTTGTTTTTTTTACCTGTATTGGTGTTTAAAAGAAAAAAGGTAATGTCCGGTCTTATACTTTTTGGTTCACCTCAGCATGGCAGGTTGGTCAAGTTTACTGGTGGACTGATGGACTCTGGTCAAGTTTACTGGTGGTTATCAAACCGGTCTTACTAATTTATTAACTAAAAGCTAAATAAAAAATAAAAAATCCCGCCGAAAGCATCCAGGGTAGTATACTTTCAAGCCAACAGATGGCGCAAAATAGAGGTTTCGGTTTTAGTAAGGGAGCATCCAATCTATCCTACTCACTTATCTGTGGTGTACGACAGGTGTCACTGTGACAGTTAGTTTTGACGTCAGAAACGTCAAAAGTTGATATCGTCGATCACTACCGAATTTGGCTATGACGGTGCACACGGCCCCACTTCTTAAATTTGGATACAACGTTTTGTTCACATCTTCATGAGGTCATCAGTCGAGTTCGGCATAATTGGGGACGGGCTACAGGATGACGCCGTCGACGTTTCGAACCGATACCTCTAAATGGACGAAATCATCAGGAACCAAACTTGGCAGGTGGATAGAGGGACCCGAATGGACTCCTCAGATGGACAGAGGTATAGACAGACTAACAGACGAACAGACAGACAGGCGGGTTTCACTTCAAATATGCGCACATAGTGCACATACAATTTTTTTTCTATTCAACGACTTATTTATTACCTCCCCCCACCCCCTCACCCCAGACAAAAGAAATAAAAATTAAACCATATTATCAGAAACAATATCTGTCGCAACTATTTTAGCTTGTTTAAAATAACTCCGGAAACAAAACCGCATTTTTTCGGTTTGCGTCTACTCCCTACCGACTCTTATCTGATAAAATCCGACAACACCGCACGGTTCTACTTGCGTTTGGCCTTGGCGCGGAATCCGCAGCAATCCACGACCAGCCACCGTCAAGCACAGATCTCGTACTCTTTTCCACTTGTTACGTATTCATTTTCACCTCGCCAAAATCAAAATGTTGTAGTTTTGTCGCGTTAACGTGAACAAAAGTGTTTGAAACATCAGTATTTCGTGTGAGTTGATTAAAACAACGTTTCTGTGGGTGATTGTTAACGCTGAATCCGTGAAAGTGTTCCGTTTTGAATTATAACCTGGCCAATAAACCCGTAAAAGTGAACAATCAAGCGAAAAACATTGAAAATTTCGTTTAACGTACAAAAACAATGATTCTGTTCGCTGTTGTAAAGTGAAATCGACTTGAAACTGTTCTAGAGGACCCTAACCTTTGTTTTTGTGCGTAGTCGGTGTCAATGCCTCGGATTTTTCGTCAGAAAGACTGTCTCTTGCTTTGTTCGATGATATTTTCGCGATTTCTGTTCGAAACTTATTGAAAACAAACACGAGAGATTGAAACTTAGTCGGCGTGGATATGTCAGTTTAGTGAGATTTTATTTTTTTGTTCTAGGTGGTCAAATATTTGGATTAACGGGATATTATTGTATTGGATTGTTTGCTGTTGTTTTTTGAGGTGAGTCAAACATACATTTTTTTTATAGTTTTATATACCGTATGATCGAAAAAAAAAACGGCGTCAGCTATGGCTATGAAATGAAGATCGCGGTATTGTCATTTTATATGTAAAATTATATGCGGAATGTCATCGATAGTCATTTCCATGCCAACTGTTGGTCGATTTTTTCTTATCATACGGTATATTATCAGAGTTTTTTTTATATATCGTCCTATTGCTGCCAAAAGTCACTAACATTTTTCCGAACAACCAAATTCAATCACTAACTATGTTTTGAAGCGGAGAATCGATTGCAAAAGTCATTAACTACGATTTCTGGTTATTTATGTTTTATTTTAATACCGAATAGTTACTAACTATAACATCTTTATGAAATGCAATTCATTTTTAGACGCATTTTTCTCGGAAGTAATAAAAAGGAAGTTAGTGACTTTTGGCATCAATGGGACGATATGAAGAGATACAGAATGATTTAAATAGTTGGGTATTTATATGTTGCCCATTTGGTTGGGCAATAAATTAAAAAAAATGGAATCTATCAGCTGTTATTACTCGAGTAATATCGAACAAAAAAATAGGAAAATAGTCCAGAAACACAAAACAAGTGTTTTAAATAAGTTTTAATCGTACACCCCGACTTTGGACTTAAAATTATGTTTTAAACATTAAAACTTGTTTGAAACCATAAAAAACACGTTTTTGAGCATTTTTTCTTTAAAAATAAAAGATATTTTTGGCTCAAGTTTCGTTTACTTGAAATCAGTTATGTAAAAAATATTTGTCTATTTAGTATTTGGAAGAGCCTTTTCGAATAGTAGGTATGTCGTAAAACTTTTTCTGCGGAAATGCATCTTTTGCCAGTTTTTCAACGTTAGAATAGCTGAAATCAGGACTACTTTCGTTTCCTTGAAATCAAATTGTTATGTAAGAAATATTTGTTTATTTAGTATTTGGAAGCCTGTTTGAAATAGTAGGTATGTCACAAAAATTTTTCTGCGGAAATACATCATTTTCAGTTTTTCAACTTTAGAAGGGCTCTTTAGTTTAGCTGAAATTATAGTTATGTAAGAAATATTTATTTATTTAGTACTTATAAGGGGGGGGGGGTCCAAATAGTAAGTCACGAAAATTTTTCAGCGGAAATGCATAATTTTCAGGTTTTCAACTTTAAATTAGCTGAAACCAGTTACATGAATACACTTTTCTGTTTTTCCATTCAAGAAATTACACGCAAAAAAACTTCATGCGAAAGTGTACCATTCTTATTTATTGATTAAATGTTGTAAAATACAGCAAGATTTGAAAAGTACTCCGCAATTGGAATTCGTAAACAGACGTGTTTTAGCTTAGAGTTAGTTCGTTCATTTTTGTTTATTTTAGTTTTTTCTCGTTCCGGGTTATTGGTGTCTAAATTACAGTATCTACTAAATTCATACCTACACAAGAAAAGTGTATAGAACGTAAAGCAAGAACACGTTTTCATGTAACCGATTTCAGTTATTCTAAAGTCGGAAAAAAGGGAATGATGCATTTCCGCAAAGAAATTTTTATAATTTTCTATTTGGGAAGGCTTTTCTATACAGAGAAGACCAGGCTACTAGTAACATAGCACGTTGCCGGACGAATTTACGTTTACCCGTTTTGCGTTCGTACTCGAGATTGCCGGCTAGTCGGCTGGTCAGGTAGTACGCAGTTGCAGTTGTGCTTAGACGGGTCGGTTGTGACAGGCTCGGAATACGACGCGAGAAGTGCCGAGTATTTATTATTTTCATTTTAAGTGTTTACCTTCACTTAAGGTAACATTTAAAATGAAAATACTTAAATATTTATTATTTGAGTGTGTTTACAAGCCAAAACTAAGAATAAATAAATTCTCTAAACCCTAAAAAAAATATTACTCTAAATAAGAAAAAGTTATAACATGTGTTCAAAAAGACCATCTTCTTGTGCTAGACAGAAGCCTAGGCGGTCGTAAAATCCCCGTCTGACATTGGCTAACATATTAGGGCTAATAGTTTGGAAAGCCTCTCGTATTTTTACTTGAAGCTCATCCAGGTTATTAGCCCTATTATCACCATACACTTTGGATTTTACATAACCCCACAAAAATAAGTCATTGGGAGAAAGATCTGGTGATCTAGCGGGCCACAAAAGAGTTCCATATCCACTAATTAAACGGTTCGGAAAAGTATTGTTCAAATATTCTTGAACAATACGGGCATTGTGGGCAGGACAACCACCTCAGCAATTTGATTACTTGAAAACGTGGGATTTTGATCCGCGGTAGCACAAATGAACACTTGCTTTAACTCCTGTTCTTCATTAATCAACACGTCAGGCTTTTTGTGTTTTTGTGGGAACACGCACTCATGTGTTTCAAAATTATTAATAACTCTTGATACAGTAGGTAAAGATCGAATTGGCCTGTTTACAAAAGTTTGTGGAAAAATTGTTTGTATATTCCGATAAGACCTATTTTGGAAATACCATTTTACAATTTGAATTTTCTCACGAACTTCGTAAACATCCAATATTTTACTTAAAAAATGAATTTTACACGAGAACTGTCGCGAGAATCTATGTATTCGTTTAGGCTATTAAAACACGAATAAATACAAATTCTGAAACATTCTTATTAGCGATGGGAACTATCGAATGAATTAGACTATCGAATGGTTAATGAATGAATGATTTCAACTATCGAATGGTTTTATTCGAATAAAATCATTCATTCATTTGTATACTAAAGCATATGTGACAACCTCGCCGTGCGACTAAATGGTTATCGTTGAGCCACGACTATCGAATGCTTTTGACAAATGAAATTTAGTATTCGTTTGATTTTTGTATGCGTCAGTGCATTATTAGTTCTTCCAAATTTTTATAACTTCGCCGTATAAATACTGTGCTATTTTTGCGTTTATTAAAAGTAGTTAATTTCATTTATTGACGATTGTGTACATGTGCAGGTGGTCAAAATTTTTCCGAAAATTTGTGTGGTTTTTCGTAGTCCGATCTTTCAATTAAAGTTAACGATGTTTGTATTTTGTTTATGCTAATTCTCTTACATGTAGTTTTTTGCGAAGAAATATTTCATTTATTTTTTAAAGTAAATGCCAGTAAAAGTAAATATAATTTTTAAATAGTAATATAAAGCACCTAATATAAATAATTTTGATTTCTATTTTTTTATTTATATTTTCCTTCCATTACACTGCATGCTTAGAAAATTAATAAATGTTTATATTTCATGATTTTAAAATTTGTTGTTAATATAACAAATTAGTTCTGTAATTATTATTATTTAATAAACCAACGTTGCCACACACAAAAAATTTATATTAGACTATATTACTTTTAAATAGGATCTAATATAAATAATTTTGACATCTTGTTGTTTATATTTTGCTACTACTTAAAAAAAATATTTATATTAAATGATTTTAAATTTTGTTGTTAATAGGTATAACAAATTATTACTGTTATTATTATTTATTAAACCAGTCTTTGCTTAAAAACATTAAAACTTATTTTCCTACATCCAAAATAACAAGTATTATTGCAGTGTAACAACAGAATATTAATAAAAAAATGCAGAATATATAGACATGCCTACTATCCCTAACTAACTAAAGCCAAACAATAATATTCTTTGATAATATCAACTAATACCAAAATATGACAACAGCGCCCTTCATAATGTATTTTCTGTGTAAATACTAGCACCTTAATAAAAAAAATAATGTGTCCTTATCTATATCTGACTCCGCAAAAAATCAAAGATGCCGGCTTCTTTCATAGCATTGCCACCGACCGCTGTCGGGTTTCTCGGAAAGAAACCTACGTCGCGTCGCCGGGCGACAACTAAAATTCAGTTAATATTTTATTATAATCGATCCTGACGAATAAATGAATTTCATAAATGAATGAATTTTATAAATGAATGGTTTTTGCTGCCGAATTACTAGAATACAATAGTTCAAGGCAGATGACGGATCTATTCGATAATTTTTATTCGAATAGTTTTCAACGAATGTTTTCTTACTATCGAATTATTCGAATGAATTGCAACTATCGAATGTTTCGATAGTATTCATTCGATAGTTCCCATTATTAATTCTTATCACATAATATCTACCTATTTTTATTTTATCGCATTTTTTCGCCTGTTTTTTATCCGGCGGACGGGTATACGCTAATTCGTCCGGTTCTGCCTATGTTACTACTACGGTGGTCCGGTCTGTATACTGGATGTTTTATTGTTTTTTTATAAGCGATTTGAAGTAAAAAAACTTCACCCAAATTTTTTTGCAACCCTTGTTTAGAATCTCTATCGAACTTGTGCGTTGAAAACTTTTCTATTTCAACTGAAACTCGCGAATTGTAATAAACCAGCCTAAAATTGAAAACTATCCAAAGGCAATTTTTCAAACTGTCCGAGCGATCGTGCGAAAAAACGGCGGGTTTGTAGTTAATGCAGAAATACGGGGTGCAATAAACTGCAGGACAAGTTTTATAGGTCGCCACAAGCGCATAAAATTGAAACATGCACCCTGGAAAAGGTATAAAATACAATTACCGATAGTATAAAAGCCGTGTTTACGCTATAAATAACTTCGAAACTTTATATTTGTGAAAATACAGTTTAAAAGTTAAGTGTTTTGAGAACACTTATATGTTGATAATAATTGTTGTATTTTAAAAAGAAACGAAAAAACTACATACTATAATAAATTATTGATAACACATGTTCTGTGTTGTTGGATGTATTAAAAATAAAATTAAATAAACTACGTAGCGATCAGCAATGATTGATTTGTATGTAGTTTGCTATTCTGATTTTATTCGTTCGGTTGGCAATTTTAAGAAATTCGAATATTCAGCGGCTGGTTTATTGCTAGCGTCAAACAAAACGAGATAAATTTTTATAAATACACTTTTTAAACTCTTAAGCAGGCAGTATTTATAATATAGGAAATTCAAATAATTCGTTTTCTGACAGATGGAAATAAATTGTCTGAATGTTTGACACTTAATGTCAGGAAGCTAGATAAAATCAAGAAAAATAACTAAATCTTAAATAACTTAAAAACGATTTGTTTTAGGTGTAGGAACATGTGTGCTCAAAAAGTAACGAATTGGGAAAACTTTTCACTAGTGAAATGAAAAAAGTGGGTTTTCATTTGAAAAACACAGCTACCGTCATTATTATAAATATGACATTTTTAGTGGAGTAAAAACGATATGAAAATGTGTCGAAAATTTTTTTGGAGGTATAACTACATGATATCTACACAGGATGATCAGTTAGGGCTTTGCGCATGTGAAATGACTAATTACGACCTGTTTGGGGGGATCAGAAATTTTTTATCCGGGAAAATGTCAAAAATCTGTCAAAATTGTATAACCATGTTTTTTTACCTTTCCTACGCGATAACTCCTAAACTAATCAACTTATTCACATACTCTTTTTTTTAATCGATTGAGAACACATAGGCGATGATAGCTGAAGTAATTAAAGTTCCATAGTGAGTGTATTCTTTTTTGGAAAATGGATTAAACTTCAAACATTAACTTTATTGTATCATGATTTTCGGTAAGCGAGAAACTTTTTATTTGAAGGAATTTTTACATAGTATCTGCGTATGAAATAAAGAAGGAATATTGAAAAAGTTTTTAAAACTTGTTACAACCTTCTATTATTAATATTTTTATAGTTATTCTGATTTAAAGTTATCATTATGCCGTGCGCGGGCTGTAGAGACGCCGCGCCGCGCTATACCGCCCGGCCTGCATCACGTTGTACGGCGTGCTAGATGTGGCATTAATTTATGTTTTCTGTTACTGAAAAATTCTTTTTCAGTAATTATTTAATATCTGAGTAGTACATATGTCGGTGTTGATTTAATATGACATTTTATTTTTGTAATAAATAATATAATAAATAAAAAAAACACGAAAAAAACATTATTTTTATTACATAATAAGGACATATCTTGAAGTTTGCATAGGATTGAAACTCTTTTATTAAACTATGAATTTCTTCTTTTAATATAGGTGTTATTATTTGTGTTTTCTGATTATGCCCTTCATACTTACATAAAGATTTAAAAAAAGCCTAAAAAGAGCATCGGCAACTAAAGTTATTCCTTGAAAAAAGCCAGATTAAGGTGTATTCAGCCTAGCATAAATGTTAATTTCCCATGTAATCATTTAGGATTATTCCGCAATATTTCGCGAGCTTTTGAATAAATGGCCAAGTGTGCTGTTATATAAATATGGTTTTATTTTAAAGTTTGTGCTAAATCTACTAATCTTACCATCGAAGTATATATTATGGTATCACATTCGGTAGGTGGATAAGCAAGTAAAATATTTTGGAGACAAAAAATTCGTTGTCAACTAAAGTGTTGTTAAAATCAGTCCAGTTCTAGTTTCTTCGTACTGTGAGCAGTAATTTTCGGCGGCCATGGAACAGAATACTTTGTGAAGAAGAACTATATATTTTATGCATAAATATTATTGCCACAAATGTATGTTAATCGATAAGGTGTTGTATAATTAGTTTTATTGACGGTGATGAGAGACTAGAATAGTCAGTCGTTGTATAGTCGTTGTTTGAGAGTCAGTCTAGGCGGGACACGGCTCGTTTTCTATTTTCTGTGTTCAAGTATGAAAAGTAATAAAATAATCAAAGCAGTGGTTGTCTTTTAGTCGATTAGTTTATAGTATTTAACACTGCAAATAATTTGCCACGCTAGATTCTTTTTTTAGATTTTTTTCTTCTTCGAATATTTTTTTTAGGTTCTTTTATACCCAACGTAATAGATTTTAATTGAGGATGTTAGGCTAGATAATATTTATTTGATCTCTAACTAGAACAAAGTGTTTGGTTTGGTTTGGTTTTTGGATATTTTACTTGCCATTTTTACAATCCACCTACCGAATGTGATACCATATACTTTGATGGTAAGATTAGTAGATTTAGCACAAACTTTAAAACAAAACCATATTTATATAACAGCACACTTGATCATTTTTTATTCAACACCTCGCGAAATATTACGGAATAGTCCTAAATGATTATATGGGAAATTAACATTTATGCTAGGCGGAATGAACCTTAATCTGTTTTTTTTGTCAATATTGAGTATATTTTTGGAGATGGAGGCCTTTTTGTCATTTTTAGGGAAACAGATAATTACGTCTAAAATACTTGTACAATGATGTAAGATGAAAAATAATATTCCAGGGCTATTCGAGGAATAACTTTAGTTGCCGATGCTCTTTTTAGGCTTTTGTTTAATTCTTTATGT
This sequence comes from Sitophilus oryzae, assembly GCF_002938485.1. Taxonomy (NCBI): domain Eukaryota; kingdom Metazoa; phylum Arthropoda; class Insecta; order Coleoptera; family Curculionidae; genus Sitophilus; species Sitophilus oryzae. The sequence goes on along the minus strand of NW_022145683.1, from coordinate 1,238,739 downwards.
AAGTGGTATGAAGAGCATAATCAGAAAACACAAATAATAACACCTACATTAAAAGATGAAATTCGTAGTTTAATAAAAGAGTTTCAATCATATGCAAACTTCAAGATATGTCCTTATTATGTAATAAAAATAATGTTTTTTCATGTTTTTATTTATTTATTTATTATTTATTACAAAAATAAATGTCATATTAAATCAACACGACGATTAAATCGACAAAAAAATTCTACATTTACTCTAAAACATAAATTAATGCCACATCTAGCACACCGTACAACGTGATGCTGGCCGGGCGGTATAGCGCGGTGTCTCTACAGCCCGCGCATAATGATAACTTTAAATCAGAATAACTATAAAAATGTTAGTAATAGAAGGTTGTAACAAGTTTTAAAAACGTTTTCAATATTTCTTCTTTATTTCATACGCAGATACTATGTAAAAATTCCTTCAAATAAAAAGTTTCTCGCTTACCGAAAATCATGATACAATAAAGTTAATGTTTGAAGTTTAATCCATTTTCCAAAAAAGAATACACTCACTATGGAACTTTAATTGCTTCAGCTATCATCGCCCATGTGTTCTCAGTCGATTAAAAAAAAAGAGTATGTGAATAAGTTGATTAGTTTAGGAGTTATCGCGTAGGAAAGGTAAAAAAACATGGTTATACATTTTTGACAGATTTTTGACATTTTCCCAGATAAAAAAATTCTGGCCCCCCCAAAAAGGTCGTAATTAGTCATTTCACATGCACAAAGCCCTAACCGATCATTTCATAAAGATGTTATGTGGTTATACCTTCAAAAATATTTTTTCGAGAAGGAAGCGACTTTTCTCAGTTTTTTGAATTTTTTTTTCTCGACTATTGAACAATTTAATTTTTGAAATAGATAGCCACATGTCTTCTCTTTATGTCACAGTGGCTGTTATAATCACTAAGCGTGTATTCCGTTGCTTACCTTGGTTATGGTTTTATGTTCCGTTTCTATCGGTTTCCTGAAAGTTTTCTTATTATGGAACACGGTTCCTGAAAAATTCGGTTAACTGTCACCAAACTAACCAGCGCGAGAAGGCTGGTTTTGTTTGTCAATGTCATTTATGTGACAGAAATCAAGCAAATATTGGAAGTTCGAGTGAAATTCTCATTTAATTTCTAAAATTTGTAATATTATCTTGTATTTACATCCAAAAGTAATGGAGGTAGGCAGTAAAGGTAAATAAATTTCATTAACTAAATAGAATGACTTTTTAGGACCATTTAAACTTATCATGTAGCCATTGTTTCTTAAAGTCAGGAACATTTAAAGAAAACATGAAAAACAAGACAACAAGTAATCGTGAATGTTTTATAAGCTTTAAAAATATAAATATTGATTAGATTTGTTTATTTATTATTGATCTGTTTTAATATTGGACCTGCAAATCTTCACTTGAGCTGTTTAACGGGTTTAACAGTTTATTAATAAAGTACTTTTCAATATTAAACTCCATTGAAAAGAAGAAGCAAACGTAAAAGCAGAGAAGAGGTATAATAAAAATGCATAAAAGATAAATTTTATAATAGAGGTATTGAAATATAGAAAACGTCAACATTTAACGTTTCCAGTATTTTACCAAACCGTTCCGTATCAAACCGATGTTTTTCAGGAAACGCTCTTTACTGTAGTTTACCGGTCTGGTTCTCCTGGTTTTGCAACGGAATACAGCCTAAATTTGACTTTCAGGCTATACGAGTTTTTTTGACAGGTAGTTTTTTTCGTCCAAAAATTTTAAATATTTTTTTTTCAAAAACAATTAATGTTAGGTATAGACTCTCTAACGATAGACTCGTTGTAAAACAATGATGTGCAAAAAATTTCCGACCTAGACATTGTGGTTTTCTTGAAACTTTAATGCACGCTCAGTCTGGGATATCCTGTATACCTATAACTAAATTACTCTAGAAAACGTAAAGTTTAAAATAATTTCACACTGATTAGGAACTGTTTACCCATCCTGGGTACGGTTTGCTTTACTAAGAGCCTCATTAGTGTTGTTCTAATACAAGCTTTAATGTTATACGGTGTTGTTACTCGATAGTTAATGGTTTCGAAGAAAAAAACATCTATAGTCGCTTCATTTATCGCCTAGAACAATTTAATTGTGCAGCAGAAACAAAATAAACAAACTGTTTTACGATTACTGGCTAAATTAGGTCAGTTACATTCTTATTTCCCAATGGGTTACGGTTAGAGTAGAAGATTTTGTGGAAAATACCCTTCATGAGTAATTAGTCCAGATTTTTTTTAATATAACGACTGGACCGATTTTAATGATCTCTCATTTATTGAAAATATTGGAAAAATGTTATTGTCTTGTGGCACCCAGAGTAGAAGGACTTTTCTTTGCCTAACTTGTTCAACTTGTTTAAGCATACTTTGACCAACTTCGAATTGATGGATACTGAGTTGATCGTTTTTAACGCTGCTTGAGTATCAGATAAGATGGCAATTTCTTGTTTCCGATAGTTCCTATCTAAGATAAGTTTGGCGTCTTTTGATAGCGTAGATTTCTGCGTGTAGGATGCTAGGATAGGTGCCCATTGGTTCGGAGTATTTAGTTTTCGGCCCTAATACTAGGGTGGAGGTCGTCCTTTATTCCAGAATACAGTCTCTTTTTGATCTCACTGTCCTCTTTTTTCTCTTATTGAAAAAGTCCTCTTCTTTACATACCAAACGTCTTGAAAAGATTCGTTTATCGCCACAATGCTTTAAAAAAATGTTAATCTGTGTCTTTCGCTACTCCCACTCGTTTGTATAGAAAAAAAATGTTGAAAACGTTTTGTTTTTTTAACAAATTTTGAGTATCAAAATTTTTAAGAAAGTAAGAAAGATCATCAATTGTATACCGTTTACATAACTTTTTGGTAAATTCTAGATATTTGGGCGAGGTTTCAAAAAATGTCCCGCCTGTGTCTCTTTTATTTTGAAAGTTGGCAACCCTACTTAATACTCCTATCCTATCCCTATTCCTGCTTTGGTTTTGGAAGCATCAGTATACCCCATTGTGGTATTGTGTTTTAACTGCTGAGCAAACGTTTCTCTCTTTCAATTATTTTTATTGCTCAATACTACATTGAGATGTTTTTCGGAATTTCCTTTTCCAGACACCTGACCTGACAATTCTCCCAGAACTTATCCGTACCACAAGACTGACTTAAGTTATTTATATAATTTAAATACGATAAGCTATAATACGTTTCATGTTTTTTTATTATGAATAATTATGATTTTATTATGCTACTGTTGACCGTTTTTCGACCATCTATCCGTCGCAAGTGCGCCAATGTGGACTCGGCCTTATTTCACGGGGCATTTTCTACGGTTCCAGTTCGCGACGTGAAAGTGCCGTGACACAGATCTTTGCTAATTTCATGTTCGCCACGTTGCCACATCCATTCGAAGTTAAAATGTTTGAGTTATGTCTCTTATGTTTTTTAATGCACAGTGTGCTCCAGCTTGTTTTTAGCAAAGGCATAAAATAACACAAAACACAACCTATTTGGTACCAGCCGGCCATCTTAAGGAATTTTACTAATAACTTTAATTGATGTGATACCTAGATATTCGCTTATTTTACGTAACAGGTCGGTGTCTGAGCTCCTTAGTCTTCGTCATGTAATGTCCTGGTTTGTACAGAGCATAGGTAAATTTGTAATGCGTGTTTAGTTTTTTTACAGTAAGCATACAGGGTGAGTCAAATCTATTTCAATATCTTTCTAGATTTGAATACGCTATTTTCCTCTACCTGAATATGCTAGTTCCCACTATTTTCCGTTGAATTTCTATTCTATAATGTCTAGTACGTTACTGATTTCCAGTGGACAACAATAATTATTATGAATGAGCTATAAGCGTGCGAGACGTGAACTGTCAATTGAGGAAGATGGCGGAGTTCCAAAGCTAATTTATGGACAAAATAATTTTCTGAATAATTTTGTTTTCCGTGAATTTTTTCGCGTACTCTAACAGTTATTCAGGGCGGAGACGAATCCAACAAATCATCAGAGATCATTAAAATCGGTCCAGCGGTTCTTGAGTAATAAATGTTGTAACTTACTCCACTTTTTGTTTTTATTTAAAATGTCCTAATATCTCGATTTAAACCGGGTAAAACTTCGAGACCAATTTCAAGCCCGATTGGAAAGAAATAAAAAACGGAATATCAACGCGAAGCTAGGAGAAATAAAACAATAAACACACGCACACTAGGAAAACAGGCCATAATAACGCGACGAAATAAAGATCGTAAGACCAACCACGGCCTGAGTCAGGCCGGAGTCTCTCTTCATTCTTCATATACGATCGCTAGGCTGGCTCCTCGTAAATTTACGGTTATCGATCCACCGTGTCTTGTGCAAACTTGCGTAAAGCAAAGGAAAGGAAGAAAGAAAAAGCGGTAAACGTAAACGCGTTCCTCAGAGTGATAGAAAGGTACTTCCATTAAACCGTCTGTTATAGAAACTATGAACTATAAACACAGATTAAGTTCTTAAATGTAAAACAGCTTCTACACTATGCCGAAAACTCTTCGAAACAGGCCAAGGTCGCGCTACAACCCACTGGGAATTTTTTGGGTGGTTTTTGTTGCCTCGTTCAATTTTGTTTTGATTTGAGCTATTTCTAAAAAGGTGGCGGTATCTGTACCCGAGACAAAGGACTTTTTTTTCATAAATATCAGTGAAATAAGTAAATCTAGACGTTTCTAAAATAGCTGTTGTTACGATGATATTTCGTTAATTACATTTCGTTTTATGGTGAAATATATTTCACAAATTTAATATTTGCAGACGCATTTATAATATGTAGAGTTAAAAACAAAACTTTTCACACTCAATCTGCACCAATATAATTACAATATATTTATGATTTAGTTTTATTATAATGGGAATTAGTATATAAAATTGTATATGTATTATGTTATGTTTGTTTACGCGTCCTTACTTGATTAATATAACAATGGTATTGCTTGATGAGTAATACTGGCAACATCATCAATATATCGAGCTGATTGGGAAGATTATTGATTCTCCCGATGTTTAATAAAAGATAATTTTATATATAATAATAACATGGTTTGATATAAATCCATTCAAAAATAAGAAATAATTAGACGATTGATTAAAAATAAATATTCTTGTGTAACCTTAGAGGAATAGCCAATTTAATCTACCATCGGTAACTGTTTTCTAAATGCACTGTTTTACACAAACTCCATTAGAAATTAATGATATTTATTAATGCTCCATGTTTATATTATATTATATGCTCTATGTATTTTTCTGAAGCCACCACAACGTTTGATCTTGATTGCTTCGTGCTATTTCACAAAATAGTACGATAAATATAAGCCGTTTCACGTTTCCTGAAATTCATCGAAACACGCCATGATTGGTTGTTTGTTTTTTATTGTTAATCTGGGTTAACAATAAAAAACAAACAACCAATCACCTAACATGCGGGCTTATATTTGAGTTTACTTCTGAAAGTGTATCCAGAAGAAGAAATGTTTTGCGAAATGTTTCACGAAATATTTCAATAAATATTTCGTAAAACATTTCGGTGATAGTGTAGAGGCTGTTTAACAATATAGCGTTAAATAATGTCTATCTACCTTTGTGGCGGGTTCGTTTCTTTAACCATTTCTTTTCGCAACTGGAAGATTTTCTTCCCAATAAAAATGGTATTTTTTGTAAACACCTTGAAGTCTGGATCAACTGCAGACTTTGCGATAAAGATCCTGAAACAGCAGAGCATATAATATGTCACAGCAGGCTTTATATCGCAAGCGACACATTCTATTTGACAAAGCAGGGATTGACCCAGAGGAACTATGCTCCTAACCTATCAAGGACCTGCACAAGTTGGTACAGAGTACAAAGATACTGGGTGCAGACGTAGAAAGGGGGCATACACGATAGGTCTTACAGGTTGCAGTGTTTCCAGCATACCCTTTTATATTGAAGGAAAACATTTGAAAGGTTTTGATAAAGAGATGAGTAGATCCGGATGAATACGAATCTACGGATTTTTTCTTCGGTGGCGATACTGATTGAATACAGGGTTCGTCAAAGAAATCAGCAAACGAGGACTACGTTGGAAGTTTTGATGGAAGACTGTAATTGTGTCTTGGTTATCTTTTATTAGTATGTAAAGTTCGTAATGTTTTCCTCATAGTCATAAATTAGGACCTGTACATCTGTGTAGCAAAACTCACGTGATAAGGATTTGGCAAAACGCAAACATTAGATTTCCCTAACGGACTATAAAACTTTTGATCTCGGATTACTTCATGCAAAACAAAATTTATTTAAATTAATAAATGTAAAATTTTCATCAACTGAAGAAATGAGAAATAAAATAATTCTTTATCCATCACATTCGTTGTAAAATCAATCTTGGAGTAGTCGAAGACTGATACCGGGGATGAAATAAGGAATAAAATAAAAAGAACCAGTCGAATAGCTGAGGATTTGGAAGCAAGCCAAAGCCATGTGGCGAATGGACGACTTTTCTCCGACTGTGTTTTGTGTATGTGTGTATATGTGCAAGTGGAATTTTATTTTTAGATAACAATAAAGACGTATCTCTATATATATTGCTCGGCCAGAGAGAGTTTATTTTGAAAGGTTCGAATTTAGAAACGAACTATTTGGAGATGTGTTTGCGGAAAGCACTACAAACTGACCTAAAATTTGACACGAAAAACTATTTTATATATAGTAAATTTAAGTACATATTATGTTATTAAGATTATGTAAGTAAGTAATTAAAAATTCTGTAATCTTTTTCTGGATGTAACCTACTTTATTTGTGCTTTTTTATAAAATAGGGTGACGCTATATCCCCAAAGCAGTTTACATCATCAGTAGAAGAAATCTTCCGTCAACCGGACTGGACCAACAAAGGATTAAAAATAGATGGAGCCTAAGTAATATCTTAGCCATCTAAAATTCGCTGATGGCATAGTCTTAATTGACAATAGTCCTGAATAACTACAGCACTAATACTGCTAAATTTATATTTTGTATTAAAAGTTTAAAAATAAAAAGTAATAACAACTTAGTAAGAATTTAATTATAAAAAAAATAAAGAATAACATTCCCAACAAGTGGTGATACGAGTCAAATAGAGAACTACAACATTTGGTGGCAGCGACTACAAGATTGGTGACGACGGTGGTCCAATCCAGGATCACGACAGAATGCCATTCTAATAAATAACACACACAACATTAGTAGTAGTAGAAGAATATGTTTATATATTTGGGACAACTAATAAACAACTCAAGAACTTTACTACCAAAAATCAATAGAAGAACTAAGTTAGCATGGAAGAAACTCAGTCATATTCAAATCTAGATTGCCACTTTATCTAAAGAAGAACACATTCAATTAATGTGTACTACCAGTCATGACCTATGCATTCGAATCCTGGACCTGGACACTTAAAACGAATATTATAAACTGTAGGTCGCACAACGCTCAATGAAACGACATATGCTGGGAATAACCAAGAAAGACCGTGAAAAAATAGAGCGTATACGATAAAAGAGCCAGGTAATAGATGTCATCCACAGAATCAAATCCAGGCCACCTGGACAGGATAGCAATGGACAGGACACCTTGCAAGAAGAACTAATAACAGATGGACCACAAAAATTACAGCATGGGACCCACGAGGAATTAAGTACACCATAATTGGAAATGGTTGAATAAGCTGCAGATGATGATTATCTTGATATATAACAATATATATCCTCCAAATCCTGCTAGTCCTTCATTTAAAATTTCTTACTACCTCAAATGGGTAAGCCTTCAGGTATTGCATTAAATATCTATGAAAATCCTGTACAGTAAGGTTTGTTTGTCTATTTTTATTATTTGTCTGAGAAATATTTGTACATTATGAATGAAATTAATCGTGGAAAATTGTGTTGTTCATTATTATTACTCACTGCGACACCAGCCAGGTGACAGACAGTCTTACAGGCCGGACAATAAGTATAATTAGAATAGAAATTATTCGTGGAATTCGCATTTGCGTCAAAAATATCTCGTATTTTAAAATAAAACTGTCGGTGGTTTCCAGTTCACGCAGCTGTTAGCTGTGGTCGATTTCTAAACTTTTTCTTTCTCTTCGCAATGGTCAAGTTTAACTGAACATTTCGGTAGAGATAAATGTCTGTAGCGGTTCGTTTTTGTTTTTTGATACTAAATAAAGTGAAAGGCGTAAAACGTTGGCCATTGTATCCGTATAAAGCCACGTCCACACATAATTTTTTACCTTACGTTTTGTTTGTCATTTTAAACGGTTCTCTAGACAGTCTTCCGTCTAGAGATCTATTACAGCTGTCGTAAAATGAGTAGAGATGATCAACAAATCGCAAAATTGCAAAAATTGTAATCACAACCTACGATTGGTCTCATAGGAAACTGCGATTGCGATTTTTTCTATTTGCGAGTTTCAATTTAGGCAACCAATATTACTATAGTTGCGAGTTGCAATTTTGATGCGATATGCGATTTTGCTGCCATTGTGATTTTATAAACTAGGACCGTGATAACCTTCTATCTGCAAGTTTGAATTTTTAATTTGCGATTTGCGATTTTGTTGCGGATGTAATTTTGTGGTCCATTGAAGCATTTTATGGTAAACTGCAATTGAATTGATCTGATTTTATTTATTTATAGAGAAAGTATTATTTTCTAGAGCCAAAATAAACTTTCTGTTTCATCGGAAATGACTACAACTTCTGATTTTTAAATGGCACCCTCGGTATTTTTTACCTTAAATCAAAATATGAGATAGAAAATGCCAATCTGAATAGAATGGCATATCATATCTCGACATTTACGCTTAAAAAAACGTATTTTAAATTTCAATCTAGGGTGTCATGGCTGTGTTAAACCAGTAATTTTTAATCAAGGATCTTTGGAAAAAAATATTTGATTGTCCATTGTTTTTCGTATGTTGTTCTGACTGATTAAAGATGCCCAAATTGTATTTTTAATCATATTTTAATGTTTTAAAATGGAACGAAGGTGGCTCATTAGCATATTTAGAAAAATCATCTTTTTACGAATAATTTGGTACCACACATATGGTATCAATTGGAGTCAAATTGTCAGATTGACAGAAATTGTCAGAAAAAAAACTTTTTTTAACTGTTAAGCTTCATTCAGAACCTCGCAATTAGTGGAATATATTAGTTCTTTTAATTAGCGTAGAAGTTTCTTCCTTTAAGTTCAGTGTAAAAATACAGAACGCCAAAATGAGTAGTAGACATTTTCAATTGGTAGAAAAAGTTATTAAACTTTTAACTTTTCCACTAATTATACTTCAAAATTTGCGAGAAATGTCATTTTGGCCTTTGATTATCTTCCGTCAAGAGAAATTTCTGGTTAGAAATCAAAAGTTGATTGTTTTATAGGCTAAATATTAGGTTTTCTCTATGGATACAACCGAGGATACAACTGACTAACATAAGCTGTTTCTAGGATATTCTATTAATTTTAATTGTGTTTTTTAAATATTGTGAATGATCGTAAACTAAAAAGGGTTACGAGGTTCTGAATGAAGCTTTAAGCTGTAGGTACATAACAGACAATTATATCACTAGTACAATATTTAAATATTAAAATCTCAATCGCAGGTTGCAGCAATTTATAAATCCCAATTGCAGTTCCAATTGCGATTGGAAAATCGCAGTTTTATATATAGGATCCTATATCTCCTACGCGGAGCAAAGGGCTTCAGTGAAAGCTCTCCATCGGGTTCTGTTTTTGGCAGTTGTTTTTGCTTCCTTCCATGTTGACCCTACTTGTTGAAGCTCATCCAGTATGGAACGTCTCCATGTTTGAACAGGTCGTCCTTGCTTTCTTTTTCCTTGGGAATTCCACTTCAACGCTGATCTCGCTATATTACTATCAGGTTTCGGCAAAGTGTGACCTATCCAACCCCATTTTCTATTGCGGATTTCAATGCCTACTTCTTGTTGGTTTGTAAGATGAAGCAGGTCGGTGTTACGTATAGTGTCTAGCCAAAAGATTTTAAGTATTTTCCGCAAGCAGCGATTGATAAACACCTGTGGACGGTTGATGGATATTTTTGTCACTCTCCATGTCTCGCAGCCATATAATAAAACTGGTATGACGTTGGAATTGAATATTCTTAACTTTGTTTGTATGGAGAGTTGACGGGAGGTCCAAACTGATTTTAGTTGGCCAAAGGCTCGCTGCGCCTTCCTGGTCCTGCTGACAATATCCGCGTCAAAAATCGCAGTTTTGCTCATCTCTAAAAATGATTAACTATTAAATTGTGGAATGTACTGTAATGAATACTGGATGCACATATTTCATAAATGCTTACTTGGTCGGTTTGAAATTTTGATGCAAAATCCGGCAATACCGCATAGAATAAATCAAGAAAACTTTTTTTAACACATTTGATTCTTTATTAAGTTGTCTCCATCACTGTCTTGCACGTTAAACGATGACCAAATCTGTATATGTTATGAATAAAAGTTTTCTGATGGATCTGTTATCGCGATTGTTACAATCTTTTTTGGATTACTAATCACTATAATTTATCATCATCATCATCATCATTTTCATCTTATTCAACCGTTTCCAGTTATGATGTAGCCTCCCTCATATATTTAGATACTCTCTTTGTAGTTGGGCCCGTTGTTGTCTATTGTTGGCTATGGGGGCCCAAGTTATCCCTGCTAATTTCTTAATATCATGGTCCCATGGTTCGGTCTTTTTCTAGGTCTCTTAATTCCGCGTGGGTACCATGCTGTAATTTTGTAATTTTTTTGGTCCATCTGTTTGGGGATTTGACTCTGTGGTTGACATCTATTACCTGGTCGTATCCACTCTATTCTTTTACGGTCTTTCTTGGTCAATCGCTAATTTCATAATTCAATCACTAATTTATACACTCTCGTATATCAGAAGATACCGAACAGCCAGCGACAGGGTCTAGCCGAGCTTCCATAGCCCATCATCAAGGTTTATACCTTGGGGCTGACCGTTTTCTCGGGCCGGCATAACCCGTAATGACGCCATAAATTCAGCCTTGCCTCGAACGATATTATTCGGTTGGCGGCACCGGCACTGCACGGCCTCTCCGCTCTCGCAATTTTAATTGTGCTTGTCGCCTTGAACTTGATCGTAATCGTCAATGTGTGTGTGTGTGCTAGGCGATTGACGGAAACAATAGTAAGATCCTGAATAATAAAGAGGTTTGAAAAAATAGTTTTTTTTCCTGAAATTTGACTATGAATTTGAATAAATATACTGAGTGACAAAAAAAAGGAATTTTTTATATTAATTAAGTAGGTTGATTTCAATAATTCTTTTTCCAAGGCCTTTGAAAATGTGTAAAAATAGGCAAAACATTTTTTCGCCGTTTTTCCGTATATCCCGGGTGCGTCTCAAAAATGGCTCAACCCTATAATTTTTATATTTTTTTAGATAAAAAAAACGGGATTTGGTATATTAGTATACTAAGGGCTGGCAAAGGTTAGTCTTGGGCCGAGATTTCCGTATGTAAGAAGAGTACGATGCGTTTATAATGTACTTGAACAAGGAGAGAACAGTAAACACGTTGCCAAACGTACGAAGTAAACCGAGAAATTGCGCACATTGCTACGAGACGTGGAAGGGGATATAGCAGATTTATCGCAGTCCACCGGTCGACCCAATCAGTAATCAGTACCTCTGTCAGTACTAAAAGTTCTAGGGAGAGGTGTATATCATGCGTTCAGCTTCACGATTTAATTACGTGTCGCCGATACTTTATTTGTTTATTTATTAACGAGTCGTTGTAATTTTCCCTATAGCTTCAAAATTTCTAAGTGCAAGTTAGAAACATTAGTACATTTTTGGTAAAAATAAATGGAATTGAGTTGGTGTTCTACAATGGTCGCGCTATTAGAACTCTGAATTCGAAATGAATCAATATCTCAAAATCTATTAAAAATAATTGATTGTAGTTTTTTCAAAAACATTTCTGCTATATTTTCTTCGCAGACAGTATGTGAAATTCTTTATAAATAAAAAAGTTACACTATTGCTGCATGAAAATTGCTATGCGCTAAAAGTAAAAGAATGGGTTGTTTAAATTTTTTGAATGAAAAAACAATCTTATCGAATTTTTCTTATTTAAATATATTGTAAAAGATCCGATCTTCAAAATATAAAAAAGTTTCAATATCTAAAGTGGTTCTTAAGTTATGGCGTGTTAAGGTACATTCAGGCTGAGAGCGTCGATCGTCGCGTCGCGTTTGCGTCGCGTCCGCCCCATTGAACTCGAACCCCGACGCTCAGCGAATGCTAGCGCAACGCCAAACGCGACGCTGTCTGTCTGAACGGTCTAATTAAGTTAAATGAATTGATTCCATTACGACACGCGGACGCGACGCAAACGCGACGCGACGCTCGACGCTCTCGGCCTGAATGTACCTTTATGTGTTAAAAAGTTGAGTTGTTGAATTATCGCGATTACTGACGTTTTATTGTTATAAAAAAAAACGGATACCCTAACGATATCTTTATAATTCCATTTCAGATGCTCAGAAACATATCTAATGATTTTATCTAGGTATCTTTTCGAAAAGAAAGTCGTTTAAAAATAGCGGTTTGCGATGTGATTTTACTTTACTTGATAGGGAAAGGCGTACCGGCAACGCCCCAACAGCACACCGTCGTATTTCTCTCACTCCGACCTAATAAGATCCCTCTGCGATTTACTTCCACACATTTAAAGTACCGAACCAAAAGTAACAGTTGCCAGCATGGTATGACATAAATTAGGATTGATTGGTGTATTCAATCGCTTTTGGCACTTCCTGTTTTACCGGAAATGACACCCTCGCAGTTCGATACAAAGATGGCGGTTTTCACATCACTGTGCTACTTTTTTTTTATGAAACTAAAGATACTACACACAGATTTGTCCTAGCCCGCTTAGTTCCTGACATACAGGGCGAAATTGAAAATAAGTTTAGGGTATATTTTTAGAAAGCCAAGGCAAATTTAATTAAAAAAATAATATACAGGGTATCCCATTTAAAAAAAAGATAAGTTATTGGTAAGTATATTTAATAGGTATAAGGTTATATTTCGAGAATGACAGCCCCCAACGAAAAACTAGTTACGCCACTGGATTCTACGTGAAAATGTCTACTGGGCTCAGTTTTCACCTTTTCGAGGCGTTATAAATGAGATAACTAACCGAGATATGAAGGGGATTGAAAAAATGCAACATTTTTAATTTCGCCCTGTATTTCAAAAACTAAGATGGCTAGGACAAATCTGTGTGTAGCATCTTTAGTTTCATAAAAAAAAGTAGCACAGTGATGGGAAAACCGCATCTTTGTATCTGTACCCATATAAGCGAGATACCCTGTAAAACACGAAAATGGAACACCATGTACAGTAAAGTTTGGCTATTTATATTATTTATCCGAGCACTATACATATCTCGCGGCTTTTTTTAATAGCACAGTAGGCGACAAAAGAAATGCATAATCGATATAAACACCTGTTGAATCGCGCAATACTCCTAAATTAAAGTTTATATAAACACGCGGCACGGCAATAAAATAAATCTGCTGCTCGCGTTCGGTGCAGTTAACGAAAAATCGATACAAAGTATCCATCTATCGACTCGGTTTTCGCCACTGGCGCGAGTCTCGCAATTTCGCCGTTGTTTTCGGCCTTGATCCACTATTTTTGATTGTCACTCGTTGAAGCAGCCGCTGCTTGCTGCTCGTTGCTCATTGCTCGATTATAGAGACATCTCGTGCTGTAGGCGAATGCTAACATTCAGTAGCGGCGCGTGGTTCACTACAATTTTACAAAAAAAAATTGTCACTGGACTACACCTAAAAATGATGCTTTTTTGGGCTATCAAATCGTCAATCTAATGCTGCAAATTATTTTATTCAAAAATTAAATACTAAAATGTGTCGCCTTTTAACTTTGAATATTGTACGCTAATGTCATTTTCGTAGTTAGTGACATCAGAAGACCCAATCCGACGACAATAATTCTAATCACAAGCTGCAAGTGCACGAATTATATGTGCACACGGGCTAGAATGTAGAATGAATGGGAGGGGGGGGGGTTAATCAATGCGACCTTAAAGATCTATTGTGTCCCCCTTCCTTGAGTCATTACACAGTCTATAACCCATCATACCCCTGTTGTCGAGAGGACAGGGTATTTCCCATCCTCCTTTGACAACAGATGTTCTTCCTCCGAGGGTACACACCCTTCCACGGTTGGAGTTTGACCCTCCGTGCCCTTCACAGTCGAGGAGCTTGCCTCCGTCTGAGGTATACCCATGAGGTGTCTGTAACTTGGTCTCTCCTTAGACCGGTGTTATCCCGTATCTATAATAGAGGATATGTCCCTCTTTCTCTATTGCCTCCTTGGATTTGAGATCAATTCCTATTGTGAGGACCTGACCATGACCCTCTTCCCTCGAATTAATGACTCGCCAACTCGATCCAGTATACCGATACCCGGTACCACGACCGGTACTTTTGAAATATTCCGGTATCGGTATATCGTCTTTTACAAGAACGGTATACTGATTTCGGTACCGGTACAGAAAAATAGATTCGTGATAATATGAAAATCAAAAAACCTGATAAAACGATTTCGGTACCGGTTTTTGTGCAAAGCTGATTAAGTTCTCCTACTCTAGGTACCGTATGATCGAGAAAAAAACTGCGTCAGCGATGGCTATGAAATGAAGATCGCTGTCATTTTATATGTTATGTTATATGGGGAATGTAATTGATGTTCATTTCCAAGCCAACTGGACGCCGTTTTTTTCGATCATTCGGTATAATCATATACATATAACTTTATATACTCAGCCTAATCTCTAAAAAGTGAAGCCCAAACAGTGAAAGAGAAATATGGAATTCTGCATAAGTCTATTTCACCCGGATAGTCACTTAATTGCGCATGCCTTACCTGAAGAAGTTTTCATTGGTCCGTGTTTTTAAAGGGAAGTGGTTGACTGACATTTCACCTAACCTTCAATTTTATTTATATTTTTATTATTTATAACACATTATCATGGAGTTGGAAAAATATAGTTGGAAACAATAAACTAAACAAAATCACTCTTTTACATGCACAAATAAAAAGTAATCCAAACAGAAATAAAACAACAATCAATCGGAGTTTGGCGCAATCGCAGTTCAATCGATATCCGGGTGAAATAGACTTATGCAGCATTAATATGGAGCTGAGTTATGTTGTCTTTTTCTTACGGCACGGAAACAGAACACGGGGTTAAATAGGGAACACTGAGTATATACATTACATAGTTATATGTATATGGGTATAATACGGTCGGGAACATGTAATATAATTTATTTTGTGCAGGTGCAGGACACAGGGATAGAGGAGAACGAGTGCAGATATAGAATGGGGACAAACATAATAATATGCCTTACAGGTCGCAGTGTTTCCAGCATTGGACTACACATATTAGGGCCTAAACGCCATATAATAATAACGCCAGATAATAAATTTGCCAATTTTTTTGTATACAAAATAAGGTCTATGTTGAATTGTTTTGGGAATAAATGGAATTAATGAAAGAACGATAAAATTTAAATTAGTTTTTGGTTCTCAAGAAGAGGCATTAAATTTGGGGGTTTACGTGCACGTGTGCCCTTATTGACGAAGCGCCACTGCTAACTTCCTTTAATTAAATTGCGAGACTCTAATCGAATTACGAAAAGCGAAAAATTTGCCTAAATTGAGAGGAATGATTTTTTTGCGAAGGAAAAAAACTGATACGTCGAACTTTTATTCTCTTTATTTTCGGATTTATACGATTACGATGTTTCCTATATAACCCTCACAATTATCAAGTAGATAAACTAAACACTTTATACAGGGGGTTTCAAAACATATGTGGAAAATTTTAATGGATGATTCCTTGGTAATATTTAAAGTTTTTCGCATATCCTTTAAGATTAAATATATATTTTTAACTGTATAAGAAACTTTGTTTTTAAATACCGGGTGCGTTTCAAAAGTGGCTCACCCTTATCATTTTTTTATTTTTTCAGATAAAACAACGAGATTTGGTATATTATTATATGACATAAATTAGGATTGATTGACATATTCAATTGTTTTCGGTCACTTCCTGTTTCACCGGAAATTACTACAACTTTTGATTTTTAAATGGCACTCTCGGAATTTTTTTACTTTATTGGATAGAAAATGACACTCGGAATAGAATGACTTATCATTTATCAACTTTTGACATTTTCGCATATGGTTTATTTGAAATTATAACGTGCGGTTCATAACGACAATTTAATTCGAAATTCCAAGTGTGTGGTATCAAATTATTCGTAAAAAAATGCATTTTCCAAATATGCTAATGAGCCACCCTCGTTCCATTTGAAAAAAATGAGATACATGTGATTAAAAATACGATTTGGGCATCTTTTAACCGGCCGGGACAAGACACTAAAAACATTAAACGATCAAATCTATTTTTCCAAGGCTCATTGATTAAAAATTTGTATTTTTAACACAGCAACGGCACTTTAGATTGGACTTTAAAATACAATTTTTTTAAGCGAATATGTCAAAAGTTGACATATGATATGTCATTCAATTCAGAGTGTCCTAATTTTCTATCGAATAAAGTAAAAAAATACCGAGGGTGCTATTTAAAAATCAAAAGTTTTAGTCATTTTTGGTGAAACAGGAAGTGACCGAAAACAACTGAATACGTCAATCAATCCTAATTTATGTCATATACTAACATACCAAATCTCGTTTTTTATCTGAAAAAATAAAAAAGTTATAGGAGTGAGCCACTTTTGAGACGCACCCGGTATATTATAAATAATTTGCTAATTCCTCGGGCACATGTTCTCAAATTTAAAACTAGTAACCCTTTAACTTTCATTTTGCACTCCCTTTTTGGGTTAATCCCCCAAAACTTTCGACCCTTCTTTTCCTCTCCACAAAAGATTTTAATCGCAGCATTGTTTTCATAAAACCAGGCACCAGGCATCAACCCTAATCGGCCCGTCTTCGAATGGCTTTAGTATTATTGCTGTTGTAAAATTCCTTTTTATTATTTTCCACTGAATAGTCAGTCACTCAGATGACAGGTTGTAAAAAATGGTTGTAAGAATCTAATCATTTTATATCTGTTTTATGTTTAATTAAAAATTAACGAACTTGATTAAAAATTAAAGATCATATATTATGAGACGTATACTTAAATGTAGAGAAAGGTTTAGACTAAAATGATGGGCAATTTCTACCATTTATTAATTTAACGATGGTAAAATGAAGATTTTAGATCGTATGGGACGGGGGAAGTTAATCACCGCGACTTTACAGATCTACTGTGCTCCTTTCTTGAGTTATACCTCATCATACAGCCTCAGGGCTTTTTGACAAAAGCCAATATCTGAGACGGTTCCATGGAGGTTAGTTCCATCTACGATACCAGTTGTACCAAAGTTTATGGCACAGAGAATGCTTGTATGCTTGTCATCTCGGCACACTTATTGATCTGGTGTTCTGGTATTTCTTCATTTTCCCCACAAACGTAGCCTAAATCTACTAAGGAGATTAGATTAGTCTATAGCAACCAATAATAACACCTTGTAATCCAAGTATGGAAATTTCCACAATATGGCAATCATTTATTAAACGTACCATTGCGAGCGTCCTCAGTGAACTTTCACTATGGTAGACACTTTCGTGATGCGATGCCTTGGTCTAATATATCGTCCCATTGCTGCCAAAAGTCACTAACTTACTTTTTATTACTTCCGAGAAAAATGCGTCTAAAGCTGAATTGCATTGCATAAAGATGTTATAGTTAGTAACTATTCGGTAGCAAAATAAAAACACTAAAACACCACAATACACCAAAACACTTTTACTTTTACACTGGACGCGCGTTTCGCTAACCATGTTAGCATCATCAGCAGCTGATTATAAACTAAAGTACAATCTACAAGTTGAGCGTTTATATACTCGCTCAGTGGGCACCGAGTGGGCGTGGCAAAATCTAGCAAACCGAGTCAGAGTCCACTGAGCGTAACAGTTAGATTTCCGCCACTAGAGTAGTAGGAACAAAAAACTTGAAGGAATTGGACCGTTGTCTCTGTTCATACTATCTTTACATTTATTAATTCTGATGCTTTCATATGCATCTAATTGCCTGTAATTTGAGACTTGTTTAATTAATTTTAAATTATTAAGATCTATACAGTGTTCTTTATCAACAATATGTTCGGCAACGCAAGATTTATCCGGTCTACCATATCTTATCTGAGCTAAATGTTCTTTAAATCTAGTTAATATTGATCTTCTAGTTTGCCCAACATATTTCTGATTACAATCTTTACAAGAAATTTCATAAATACCCGACCTTTCCAAACCAAAAGGATAAAACACCTCCACTGGAAAGATAAGATATGGTAGACCGGATAAATCTTGCGTTGCCGAACATATTGTAGATAAAGAACATTGTATAGATCTTAATAATTTAAAATTAATTAAACAAGTCTCAAATTACAGGCAATTAGATGCATATGAAAGCATCAGAATTAATAAATGTAAAGATCAACTTTACTAACTTAACTAACTTACTAACTTTACTTAACTCAACTGTAACTATTCGGTATTAAAATAAGACATAAATAGCCAGAAATCGTAGTTAATGACTTTTGCAATCGATTCTCCGCTTCAAAACATAGTTAGTGAATGAATTTGGTTGTTCGGAAAAATGTTAGTTAGTGACTTTTGGCAGCAATAGGACAATATGTAGGTATAAGCTCAGTAGTTTTATGATTTTGATCAGTTCACAGTTGATAACTGTTGAAGTTGATAGTTGTTATGTAATAATATTTCATAAAACATAATGAGTTTTCTGTTTATTAAAGAAATGTGCATGTTTTTATTAACAATTTAAGGTCATAGGAATAAGGAAAAACTTAAAATAATGGTTTCACAAAAAAGAACAAAAAGGGACGCAAACGACCTCATTTAATATTGGATAAGTTCTTACCCTCTGTGTCGTCGCAGGCATTTGCTTTTTTCCCGCATTGAGGCACGTTTTCGCTTTTATGAGGTTTTCGTCCCTTTTGCTTCAAGTTCAGGCTTTACGACGATATTAAAATTATATTTTTTGTTAAGCCATCAGAAAATATACTCTTTATAGATAATTTGTCAAGTTTTTACAGTAAATTTGAGTAAAAAAATTGTGAAAAATATGAAAGTATTCGTTTTTGTAGCTAAGTTTCTAGAATAGTTATTAAAATACCTCTTAATACAGCTTTACTCTGTAATTACTGCATTTTTAATCTACTTCCAAAGCTATCAGCTAATCTTTGCTTTTCTATTGTGTTTAACATTATCATCTATAGCGTTTTGTAACCTTCAAAAATCTTATAGTAGTGTTTGTTATCAGTAACTCATGGCCTTGTAAATTGTTTTGTACGGACCTTTCTAACATAATACGAGCTTTAAACTAAAAAAAGTCTTATCATTACATTTATTTCTTAGATAAAATCATGAATCTGAAACATTCGTTTATCTGAAAAACAAAGAAACAATTGAATACTTAACGTGATATCTAAAATTGTTTGATGATAATGGATGGATATATGTAATTATTATGTATCTAAATACATAAAATCAATGCCAGGTTAGTTACACCGTTTTGATTTGATTTGATTTGATTTATAACTCAAGAACGGCTGGACCGATTTTAATGATCTCTGATTTGTTGGATTCGTCTCCGCTCGGAATACCAGAATAACTATTAAGATATATCAAAAAAATTCAAGGAAAAAAATTGTGTGTGCACTATATGCGCATATTTGAAGTGAAACTTCTACTTCCGTCTGTCTGTCCGTCTGCCCGTCTGTTCATCTCCCCGTCTGTCCGTCTGAGGACTCCATTCGGGTACCTCTATCAACGTGCTGACTTTGGTTCCAATCGACCCATAATTAAGAAAAATCCTGATGATTTCGTCCATTTAGAGGCATCGGTTCGAAACGTCGAGGGCGTCATCCTATAACTCATCCCCAATTATGCCGAAATCGACCCACATTTTTCTCCAATATCAAATCCTTAGTTCCACCCTAATGAAGATGTAAACGAAACGCCATTTTCAACTTTGCAGGACCGCGTGCACCGTCGTTCACATAGCCTACCCACCAAATTTGGTCATCAACTTTTGACATCAACTTTGGACATTTCTTACGTCAAAACTAACACAGTGACACGCGTCGTACACGGTCAAGTTGGCCTTGGTCGAATCTATCGACATACCGAATTTCATTTAAATCGAACGATTTTTTTATTTGGTTCATTGATGATGGAGTTTCGTAGTGCACGAAACGTCGTCAAAATGCCATGAAAAGATAATACCACTTCGCCAAAATACCACTTCGAGCCTCATCTACATTCCGAGTTTCAGCCCTCTGGTTCACATAGGTCCCGGGTTACGACACTCCAAAAACCCATCTCAACTTCTTCATTGACTTACCACTTTTTTTCTGGCTAGCTCGTCTGTCAAGGCCGTGTCGTGTCAAGGCCGCACTGTATCACGGCCTTTTGAATTTTTACTTTCATCGTGCGCAAAGAAGATCCACTTCAAAAACCATACAGAAAACTCATTTTTAATTCATTTGGGTTGGAATTCCGCCATCTTGACCGCAATTGACAGATTATGTCATGCAGCTTACAGGTTATTTGAAATAATTGAGGTTCACTGCAAATCAGTGACGTACTACATATTATACAGGGTTGTTCACCACATACGACACGGAGTATTGTAGCTAAACGACTAGGTTTTTACAAATTCTAAGTTTTGGGTTCGTTGAAGGACTATTAGAGCTACAATTTAAAAATATTTTTACAAGATACAGAGTGTCCCAAGTAAATAAAAAATATCAAAGTTGTATTTTTTTAAATGGAACACCCTATATATTATTACATTTTTTAGTTTCTACGATTAAAATAAAGGTAAATTTGATTAAGGTTTTTACACTTAAACCTTGCCGTTTTTGAAATATTTTCAATTTTTGTGAAATTGCAGTATAAATTATAAGGCTTCATTTCTCCGAGGGTATCAAAGTTTTTAATACTAAATATTTACTGAAGTTTATTTATTGATCAGTTATTGTGTTGCAATAATAAAAACTTTACTACCTTATACAGAGTGTCTAAAAATTTATTTTAAATAATTACTAGCTTTAAACGGCAATAACTTGTTTAATTTAAATGGAACACCCTGTATATTTTATGAAAATCAGATGCACAATTTATTTGTCTATCAAATTGTATTATACCATTTTTTACCTATCTCTTCAAGTTTTCGTAGAAAATGCATTTTCTTGTAATTTAGAACTCATTTATCAATATACCCATGGAATACTGACATTTTAGATTATTTTTAAAGAGTACAGCTACTAATATTGTCGATATGGTTCGTTTATTTCATTAAAAAATTAAAAAAAAACTGTTTAAATATTTGTTAAAGAGGACCAATTAATATAATTCCAGTATTCAAACTACATTAATTGACTGTTTGCGTTGATGAATAATAATTGCTCCAAATACTAAAAAACTGAATTATGTATGTGTATTAGACAGTGTGGTAAAAAGTAACACATTAAAAATGATATTTAAGTTTTTGACAAATGCTTATTTATAACAACAGAGACGTTCATTTTCATAACTTATTATTATATTGATTTCTGATTCAAATCCACATTTATTTAGAATAATTTATTAACGAACATAATTAAGTATGTAGTTAATTAGTATTTGGGCGGAAATACTGGTGGTATATTTAATTATTGGTATACTCTTTTATAAAGATTTAAATAGTTTTCTTTTTGTATACAAATGGGCTAGTAATATTATCGTTTTACTAAAAACTATAATATTACTAGCCTGTACATTTTGTACATTTGTTGTTTTAAAAACAATCTAAAATGTCAATATTCCATGGGTATATTGATAAATGAGGTGTAAATTATAAGAAAATGCATTTTCTACGAAAACTTGAAGGAATAGGTAAGAAGTGGTATAATACAATTTGATAGACAATTAAATTGTGCATCCGATTCTCGTAAAATATACAGGGTGTTCTATTTAAAGTAAATAAGTTATTGCCATTTAAAGCTTGTAATTATTTAAAATAAATTTTTAGACACTCTGTATAAGGTAGTATAATTTTTATTATTGCAACACAATAACTGATCAATAAATAAACTTCAGTAAATATTTAGTATTAAAAACTTTGATATCCTCGGAGAAATAAAGCTTTAAAATTTATACTGCAATTTCGCAAAATTGAAAATATTTCAAAAACGGTAAGGTTTCAGTGTATTAAACCTTAATCAAATTTACTTTTATTTTAATCGTAGAAACTAAAAATGCAATAATATACAGGGTGTTCCGTTTAAAAAAATACAACTTTGATATTTTTTATTTATTTGGGACACTCTGTATCTTGTAATTTTTTTTTAAATTGTAGCTCTAATAGTCCTCCAACGAACCCAAAACTTACAATTTGTAAAAATCTAATCGTTTAGCTACAATACTCCGTGTCGTATATGGTGAACAACCCTGTAGAATAGAAATTCAACGGAAAATAATTCTCTACATCGATATCGCACGGCTGTCACACCGACATAAAATGTGTTCTGTCGATTCTTCTTCAGATTGACAAAATCTGCACTTGGCTTCGCCCGTCAATCCCATGAGCTTTATCTAAAGCTCATGGCTTTAGATAAAAACAATTCAGCAAAGCCTATTCAGCTTACAAAATGCCCAGTTAGTAGACTCACTACATCTTTGACTGCCTTTCTCTACATCTAACTTCGTTTTCCTTTGAAGCTATTAAAAACAAATCAAAGGTAGTTTTAAATCCGGCAACATGGCACAAACGGTATCGGTTTGGGTCGAAAAGAATGCTATTTTGGAGCGGAGAAGTACATGGGGGGCAGGATGAGGTAGGTAGGCGCGTCACGGAGGACCTCTGGCGGTCAACGCCTGCTAACTGTAAGTCGAAGATGGGCCAAAAAAGGGGGAGCGCCCTTTTTTTGTAGTCAAGCAGAGACCTGAATAAGGATTTATGGGGTGTTGTTGCAGATTTTAGAACAAATTAAAACAATTCCTGTAATATATTGTACATACACCATGGAGTAACACGGTATACTAATCATAAGTATCAAAATAAACAGAACTAATTGAGGTAACTAATACACAGCTCGGGATCTCTACTACCAGAAGTTAACAGAAGAATTAAATTATCGTGGAGTATTTATTGAAGAAACTCAATCATATTAAAATCTAAAATGCCACTTTATCTAAGGAAGAGAACATTCGACCAATATGTATCAGTCATGCGAAACCTGGACCTGGACATTTAAAACGGACATTATAAGGAAAAGCACATCGCTCAATGGAACGAAATATGCTGGGAATAACCAAGAGAGGCGGAATAGAGTTGATACGACAAAAGAATCAGGTAATAGATGTCATCTACAGAATGAAGTCCCTTAAGTGACAATGGGCAGGACACCTGGCATTCCTGGCAAGGACACAAAACCACAAAAATTAAAGTACGGTACCCACGAGGAATCATGAGACCTGGAGGAAGACCAAAACTTGAGATAGGACCATGATATTAGGAAGTAGGCATAACTTGGGCCCGCATAGCCAACAATAGACAATAATGGACCCAACTACAGAGTATCTAAATATGCAAAGGAGTCTTTGAATAGGCTGAAAATAATGATGATGATGATAAAAATAAACAAATAGTTAACAAAACTGTGCTAAAATCTACTCGATATATACGAAATATTAAAAGAAAAAAATCTGGAAACCATTATTACTAATATTATTTATCTTTTTTTAGCATGTCGCGTCATTCGTCTTGACCTAGATTCCGTCTGGTGTAAATCGTGTTGAAATAATGTTTATCGAGCTCTTGATTTACATTTAATTAAATTTAATTTTATTTACACATCAGGCGGAAAATAATTTTAATATTTATCTATTTATTCCGAGGAGTTGAATTGCCCTAGCAATTAGTTATAAAATAACACGATTGTGCTCGTTTGGAATGAAATGATTATTTCAGTCAACTGATAAAAATTGAGATTAATTAATTACATGTCTTTGTTGTTATTAATGCAGTCAATAGACTTTTTTTCTCAACATTAATGAGTCATGTGGCGGAAACACTGCAACCTCTAAGGCCCGTCGTGTATGTCTTCTTTCTATGTCTGCACCTACTGTCCTATTCTGTACCCTACACCAACTTGTGCAGGTCCTTGATAGGATGGGAGCATAGTTATCCAGTTCTAGCTTTGCTTTCCCAAATAGAAAATGTCGTTTGAGATCCAGAGACTCGCATTGACATGTTATGTGCTCCGCTGTTTCAGGATCATCTATTCAGACCTTTCGTTAGCACCAATAAGTTCCTAACAGGTGGTATTATTATTATCTTTGTAAAATTCGCAAAATAAAACTATTAAAATTAAAGAGAATGACAGATTTGAAGAGAAAGTTCGCTAAAATACAAAGCCGCGATAATTTCCGAGACTTTTCTTTGAAAATATAACAAGTAAACAAAACTCTCGAAAACGAAGTAGAAACTAAATCGGCAACGGAATGACGTGAAAAGTTGAACGGTGCGAAATGAAATAGTACGTTTTGTTGGCCTACTATGCTGAAAAACAGGCCAAAAAAATCAACTGGACTATACTTGTAATCATTTACTTCCCAATCTGGCGGACTTAGTATGGGAGGCTTAAAAAACGAAAATATCTAGACTGGAATCGACTAGTTCAAATCACACGGCTGAAAAGACACTTGGCTGACATTGACTTTTACGGCCTCTTTTTATAAATATTTTCATTATTTTTGGAGTTTCTCCGAATATCGTCAAAACATGAAATCAAAAATTCTCTTCCTATAATTCTTACGTCCCTTTAACTGCGATATAAGAAACAGGCGAGTTAATATTCTCACTGAGAAAGTTTATAAAATACCTTTAAGTAAAATCTCTTCCGATCTGCGGTAAAATACCTCTATTCTTATTTAAATAATTTCAATAATCTATGCTTTTATTTATGACAACCACCTAATAACCTAACTTTAACGTCAATTGACAATCCTGAAAAATGTTGTTCACCAAAAAGTAAATACAGTTCTGAATTCGCTAAGGCCAACTTATTTTTTATTAATAAAAAATTACCAACTTTCGTAACTTGGTCGGCCATATTGCTTTTAAAAGATTTGTATTGTCAAGGTCAAATGTAGCGCTAAACTGTATTACTGGTTGCATAACTGCATTACTGCTACATAACCGCAACGTGCATTGAGGAACCTGGCTATCACAAGTGCCAGATGGCGAAGAACGAGTGATAGAATATTACAGTCGAGTTCTATCCAAACCAGAAAGGAATTACTGCGTTACCCGGAAGGAGCTGCTAGCAATTGTGAAGGGAGTTGATCATTTTCATAAATATCTGTATGGCCAAGAATTTTTAATTCGGACAGATCATGCGGCTCTCAAGTGGCTTATGGAGATGAAACAACCTGAAGGCCAAATAGCAGGATGGCTCGAGAAGCTCCAGCAGTATCACTTTACCGTCCAACATCGTGCTGAAAAAATGCATGGTAACGCAGACGGTTTATCCAGAAGACTCTGTCAAACCGATTGTAAGAACTGCTGTAAAACGGAACAACGTGAAGGCACTGTCGTGATAAGGAATTTTAAGCTTAGAGCTGATGAACAGTGGACGACGACACAATTGAGGAAAGATCAAATGGAAGATCCAGACATCGGAGCAATACTACGGCTCAAGGAAGGTGAGAGACCACCGTGGCAGGATATTGCGGACAGAGGGCTCATTTTTAAAGCTCTCTGGGCTCAGTGGAATTCACTGGTGATTGAGAATGGATTGTTAAACCGCACGTGGGAAAGTGCGGATGGTAACAACAGTAACAACTCAGTTACTGATACCAAGGAAGAATACCCAGGTATTGGAAGAAATTCGCTGTGGTAAAACTGAAGCCCATCTTGGAGTAAACAAGATCTTGAGCAAGCTGAGAGATCGTTTTTACTGGGCGGATTATTGCGAAGATGTCAAGAAATGGTGTCGACAATGTAAAATTTGGGCAGCCAGCCAAGGACCAAGCACTCGATCTAGGGGAAAAATGAAACAATATAACGTTGGACTGCCATTCGAAAGAATTGCTGTTGACATTGCAGGCCCACATTGCAGGCCCACGGGATTTCAACAGGACGATAGGGTATGGTTGTATAACCCACAGCGTAAGAAAGGAAGGTCCCCAAAATTAACTCCAGCATGGGAAGGTCTTTATACAGTCATCAAGAAGATAAATGATGTTGTGTACCGGATTCAACGCAGCCCTAGAAGTAAGATGAAAGTAGTACATCTGGATCGATTGATGAGATACCGGACAGGAAACCTTGATCGGGACGATCAAATTTGAAAAGGGGGCAATATCAAGGTCAAATGTAGCGCTAAACTGTATTACTGGTTGCATAACTGCATTACTGCTACATAACCGCAACGTGCATTGAGGAACCTGGCGAATTCGCCAGAAAGTTGAAGAAAATTACAAAATTCTTTAGAACGTTCCAGAAACGATCGCCAGGGGGTATATAAGGCCCGCGCTTTGGCAGTTAGTCCAGTCTGAAGTTTGATAATACCGCGCTTTAAATTGTGAAATACCGTTAGAGTAATACATTGGATATTTTTACACAAATGAAAAAGGAAAGTAGAGATAAAGGATTATACTATATCCGTATTGTAGCACTGTTGTGGTCCTCTTCAGAAGGGCCAACTTGTTGAGGGTCTTTTCGGGTGTGGAATTAATGTACACTGTTGTTTTTTAATATAACTTAACTTTAATTATGATAAACTAATTACAATAGTTACTCTGAGGGAAACTGTGAAAAATAATAACGTGTTGAAGAGTAAAAAGAGAGTTGAAGAGCAAGAGTGTTGAGCAAAAGAAGTATGTGACTGAAACAGGGTTTTAGCAAAAAGAGATTCGAGGGCCTGTCTTGCAGTTCCTTAAATAATATCTAAGCTACAGAAATGCCAGAGGCGTACAGTTTACATTTTTATATCCTTAATCTAATATTCAGAGCAGTGGACGACACTGCCCTAAACTTACATTGTTCAGATAGACAGACGTCTGCAGAAAGCTATATAAATTTATGATCAAAATTCCCAACAGTAATAGTTAAAGTTATCAATTAGAATTATATTGTAGGGTCGTTTATGACCTCAAAGGTATGAAGGTTTTTATTAGAGATGGGACATTCCTAAACTAATATTACAAATTTGATTAAAATGAGGACGGGATTATAACACCTCCCCCTAAGAAAATTTTTTTTTCCATAACAAAAAATTAAGAGAACAAAAATCGTCAAATTAAACAATAAACAATACACACAATAACTACACTATTCTAAGAGTAAAAGTTTGAAAATAAATAAAAAAAAGTAAAAATACACTGAACATTTTAGTCTTTAATTAGTCCATATGAACCGATGGTGTTCTAGTCGAGCGTCGACCACTTAAGTTTAAAAATTCCACGGCTGAACGATTACTTGGGAGTCCACTTCTTCCAGCTTCTTCTTCCAATATTTGTTCGAATTGGGCCTGAGTTATTGGATTTGGAGTATTAATATTTGTATTAAATAGTTTAATACAGCAACCTTCAGAGAGGGTCCTGGGCTCCTTGGTACAGCATATATAGTAATCTTCTTAGCAGGTTGAACAGTCCACACCATTTTAGAATATTATACAATAAGATGATCGTTACAATTGAACCAATTGCTGATAGTCCAACAGCGTACCAGTATGAATGTTGCACAATAAATGGTTTCTTCAATTATAGACATACAATTGAGAAGATCGTCCAACTGTTTAAGCTTGTGATTAGCGAAGTTCAGTTCATCCAATTTTAAATTTGTTATCTTCACTGGCTCCAGATTTGATGGGGTTAAGTTAAGTTCTTGAATTCTTATAACTTGAGGATGCTTGCATATGAATTCGTTTTCGGTGGGTTTCGTACAACTTGATAGATCCCACATCGCTACGTGATATATCTTACTAGTTTAATTACTGAATTGATTAAAAAAAATGTATTTATATTTAAAAATTGTTAGTTTAAATTAAAACTGTGAATACTAGCTTTAAAATTTTGAATAGTATTTGAAATAATTCTTATTTGTTGTTTCATAGTAAGTTGAGTTTCGTGATTTGCAGATAATAGATTTTTTATGGCTTGGTCATAAAATTTTGCATCGTCAGCATCAGGTATACCAAATAACCAATTAAAAGCGTATGAAGCGCCATTAAAAATTCCTCTTTTACTACGTGAAAAAGTTTTATATCCAAGCATTCCATTGACAGTATCATCTTTGTCTTGAATTTTGACATTCTATTTTTTAAAATAGTCAAAGTATTATAACAAAAATTATTATCGAAACCTGAATTTTCATTACTGTGACATAAATTAAAAGAACCTTGATATATATTATTAGAGAATTTAGTTTATCATTATAATAAGATAAATTTATGTGTGTGAAAAAGAATGATTTCAGATCCGGATATCTTTGCATTTCCCAATTTATGATAATATATTCCCGTTTGTCCAGGTAGATAAGTTATATGATAATTAGAAGTGTTAGAGGGTAATGGAAAAAGTACAATAAGGTATAAAAATAAGGCGAACATTTTAATCTGAAACAAAGGGTTTTATCATGTTAGTATGATAGATAATATCTTTTCCCAATTTGAATTTGAACATTTTTTCATTAAGTACTTTTGTTATTTTATACGGGCCTTTAAAATTAGGGGATAATTTTTTTGCTTAAGCCTGGAGAAACTTGTTTATTTAATATATATACTAGGTCATTAGGTTTTATAAATAGTCGTTTTAATTTTTTGATCGTAATGTTCTTTTGATTTAAGCTTTGATTTAATTATATTTTCTTTCGCTTGGGTTTGTGTTAAATTAAGTTTTTGTTTGAGACTAGTTACATAATCATCGTATGAATAATTAAATTCTGGTTCTTGAGTTAAGGTAGTTGGAAGGTAAGCCTTATTACCGAATAATAATTCATACGGTGAAAATTTGTGGAAGTATGAATATGTGTATTATACGCAAACATTGCAAATGGTATAAGTTCATCCCAATTATTTTGTTTATTATTTATATAATGTTTAAGATATTCCTTGAGCGATGCGATCGCTCAAGAGCACCGTTTGTTTGAGGGTGATATGGGCTACTGGTTAAATGCCCTATTTTAAATAATTTAAAAAAGTTCTTTAATTAATTTGGACATGAAATCACTTCCCTGGTCAGAAAGGATTTTAGTTGGTATTCCGAACAGTACAATGAATTTAGTGAGTTCATTCGCTATAGTATGCGCTTCGTGATTTTGAACTGGAACAGCGTACGAGTATTTAGTTAGGTCGTCTTGCATTGTAAGAATAAATCTGTTTCCATTCTCGGTAATGGGTAATGGACCAACTATATCAATCGCTAATCTTTCGAAGGCCTTTTGGCTGGTGGATGTAATTTCCATAGGGGCCTTATTTGGTTTATAATTAGTTTTATTTATTTGACACGAAGGACAGCGTTTAATATATTTTTGATATCTTTCTTCATATTGTTCCATTTATAACTTTCCTTAATCCTTTTATAAGTTCTGGTATAACCAGAATGTCCAGCTAATTAGAATCATGATTTTCTTTTAATATTTGTTCAATCTCTTCCCTTAGTCTCAGGTTTATACTTTTCTCTATTAATGACATGTACGTTAATATTAGTATCTTTAAATAAATAATGAATTATTTCGTAGTACATAGATTTTTTTAAATGTGTACAATAAAGTGAAATGTCAGGTAAATTTATTGTTTTCATATCATCTTTTATTAACTGAGTTCTTAAATTACGTAGAGAATAAAATACATCCTTATAGCTTAATTTATCAAAATGAAAATGTTTTGTAATCATTAAATAGCATAATTTATTTTGATTTTTTAATTTGTAAATTGAATATAAATTAGGAGATATTATCTGATTAATATTGTAGTCAAAATTATCTTTAATGTGTTGCGAAAATGGATTATTTTCGTCCAGATCTGAAGAAAAATAAATAGCAGCAGGTAAATTATCGAATAAATTTGAGTTTTTTTAATATCAAGTTTCGGGGTAATTTCTGAGGTTTGATAATGATATTTAATAAAATTTTGATAATCGTCGTCTTTAGATATTATAGTAATGTTGATATTTCGTGAGAGAGCATCTACATTAGAGTTTATTCTGCCTGGTTTATAAACAATCTGATAGTCATATTCGTCTAATAAAAGTCTCCAACGAACTAATCTACTTCCTGGGTCCTTACAATTAAACAGCCACGTGAGAGGTTTATGGTCTGTTACTACAGTAAATTTCCTTCCATATAAATAGCAACGAAAATGTTTTATTCCATAGACACCAATTGCCAGTAACTCTTTTCTGTGGTCGAATAATTTTGTTCTGCAGAATTCAGAGTACGACTAGCATAAGAAATGGGTAAATCTTTGCCTATTTCTCCTTGACTTAGAATAGCCCCAACGGCATAATTAGAGGCATCGGTAGTTAATATAAACTCTTTCGTAAAAATCTGGGTATTGGAGTATAGGTTCAGGTAGTTAAAGAGTGCGAAACAAGTCAAAAGATTCTTGGCATTTATCAGTCCATATAAAAGGTACATCCTTTTTAAAAGTGATGTAAGCTTGGTTTAGCTATCTTTGCAAAGTTATTTATAAATTTACGGTAGTATCCTACTAAACCTAAAAACATTCTTATGGTTTTCTGATCCTTAGGTACAGGAAAATTGAATATAGCATTAGTTTTTTCGGGATTGGGTTTTACGCCATTTTCTGAAATAATGTGACCTAGATAGGCAATTTCTTTTCGTAAAAACTCACATTTATCAGGTTGTAATTTTAAGTTATTAATCCTTAATCTTTCAAAAATATTTTTTAATACGTGATATGTGCTCGTCAAGAAAAGCGCCATAAATATAATTATATCGTCAAGGTATACAAAACACTGAAGCCCTTGTAGTCCGCTTAGAACTGTATTCATCAATCTCTGAAAACATGCAGGTGCATTTTTTAATCCGAACGGCATACGGTTAAATTCATAATGCCCTGTTGGTGTGCTGAATGCTGTCTTCATTTTGTCGTTCTCGTTCATTGGGATCTGATGGAACCCAGACGCGAGATCAAGCGTAGTAAAAAATTTACTGTGACCTAATTGATCTAGTATATCCTCTATGTTAGGTATACTTAACGCGTCGCCTACAGTGATACCATTTAATCCTCTGTAATCGACAACTACACGCCATTTTTGTTGTCCAGATACATCTTGTTTTTAGGAACAATCCATAGGGGTGCAGACCAAGGTGAAATCGAAGGTTGTATAATACCTTGTCTCAACATTTTATCTATTTGATTATTTACTTCAGCTTTATGTATTTCCGGATATCTATAAGTTTTTGCGATTGGTTTTGATTAGTTAAATTAATTTCGTGTTTCATAGTTCGCGTACAAGTTAATTTATCGCCAGGTAGGTGAAAAATATCATTATATTCCGTACATAAATTTAAAATCTGTTCTTTTTCCTCAATATTTAAATGGTCTAGTCTAAGGTTTTGATTTAATAATTTATTTCTGCTAAATAAATCTGTTGAATTAGTAAAGATATTAAGAGTTTTAGCATTATTATTTAATGGTTCTAAATAAACTGAAAATGGTTTTAATTCGTATTCTGTTACTCTAGTGTTTAGAATTGTAGCAAAAGCTTTTTATTAGAATTGACCTTAGTAATAGCTTTTGATAAGTAAATACCCCTTTCGAGTTCTAGATTAGGTAATATTCCTTCGTTTAAATCAGAGTTTAATACATTAACTTCAATAACAGTTTCTGTTCTGGGCTTTAAAATAAGATAATTATTATTATAAGGATTAATATTCATTTTTTAGATGTAGCGGAAAAGGTAGCGAGTCAAGAGAAATAATTGCTTTTTTAAATCAATTTGGGCGTTTTGTGATTTAATAAAGTCGTATCCGATCAGACCGTCATAAGGGACGTTTGTTTTCTGATTAAGAATATGGAACTTTATTTTCAATGTATGATTCCTAATATTAAATGGAATTATAGTACTACCCGCCGTTAATACAGGAGAATCTGTACTTAAACCGTGTAAGGTTAATTTCTCGCTAGGAAAAAATTTAGTAATTTCAGGATTTAACTTATCTAATTTGATTAAAGATACACTAGCACCTGTATCTAATAAAAATCGAAATATTTTATCTTTATTATTAGAAAAATCAGACTTAAATTCTAAAAATATAGAGTTGTTATCGTCACTAAGAATTTTTAGTTTTCGAAGACCTGTAACATTTTGATCGATTCCTCCAGAGGGGTCTTCTCCGCCAGAGGAGCATGGGAGTTTAAAGATAGTTGATTATTTGTTACGGATCTAATATTCGATACTTCATTAGGTATTTGATTCTGATTCGATACCCTGTTAAAATTTTTATTTTGTATATCATTAGGATTTTTGTTTTTGTTAAATACATTGTAAGAATTTTTATATTGCAATTTCCTACATTCATCTATTGTATGTCCGTACTTTTTACAATATTTGCATTGTTTAATATTATTATGTTGACTATTTGAAGAAGGTTGATTAAATGTATGATTAAAATTATGATTATTAGATTTATTAGAATTGTTAACATGAACTCGGTAATTTCCATTAGATTGCGGATAATTTTTACAACAATTATTTGTAGAATGCGAATTGTTACGACATATTTTACAGTATTGGTTGCTTTTATTAGTTTTTAACATATTTAATATCCTTTCTTCACAGAGGGCAGCATTATGAGCCTCCTTAATGCAATTAAATCCTTTATATCTTAACATTTGTGAAATTTCTGGTTTAGAATGGTAAATGAATCTGTTTAAAGTTAATTCGCGTATTGTTTGAGTTTTACCCGGTAATTCGGCATCGTTTCGATAACTCTGCTGAGCAGAAGAAATCGTACGATGGTATAAAACTTCTAAACGTTGAAAGAAATCATCTACGGATTCATTAGAATTCTGTCTACAGTTATTTAGTTCTTCTATTAATTGGACATAATGTTTTCGCTCTTTATATAAATCTTTTAACTTTTGTCGTAAAATTTCCCAAGATTCAAAGCTTTGTGTTGTTAGTTGCTCTTTTGCTGTACCTGATATTCTTGATAATATAAAATATAATAGAGGCAATTTTTGATTTTGACTGGCTAACTCATTGGCACTATTACAATTTGCCAAAAATTGTCCTAATTCGTTTCTATCACCGCTAAATCCGAAAGGAATCAACTTACAAATAAAATCTAACGATAATGGATCAGTATTCGAATTGGTATTCATGATGAATTTTGTTAATAAATTTAGTTAAAAAAAATGATTAATAAAATTTTGTAAAGTACTTTTTAACGGAGTTAAAAAAAATACTAGTAAGTTATATAAAACGTTCGATACAAAATCTAAACAAATATACAAATTCCACTTACCAACGGTATTCTCCTGGACCAGTTTCCTGTTTTTCCTCCTTGAGAATCCTTTTGTCCCGTACTATCCCGTCCTGTCCGCAGCGCCAATTTTTGTTGTGGTCCTCTTCAGAAGGGCCAACTTGTTGAGGGTCTTTTCGGGTGTGGAATTAATGTACACTGTTGTTTTTTAATATAACTTAACTTTAATTATGATAAACTAATTACAATAGTTACTCTGAGGGAAACTGTGAAAAATAATAACGTGTTGAAGAGTAAAAAGAGAGTTGAAGAGCAAGAGTGTTGAGCAAAAGAAGTATGTGACTGAAACAGGGTTTTAGCAAAAGAGATTCGAGGGCCTGTCTTGCAGTTCCTTAAATAATATCTAAGCTACAGAAATGCCAGAGGCGTACAGTACAATTTTTATATCCTTAATCTAATATTCAGAGCAGTGGACGACACTGCCCTAAACTTACATTGTTCAGATAGACAGACGTCTGCGAAAGCTATATAAATTTATGATCAAAATTCCCAACAGTAATAGTTAAAGTTATCAATTAGAATTATATTGTAGGGTCGTTTATGACCTCAAAGGTATGAAGGTTTTTATTAGAGATGGGACATTCCTAAACTAATATTACAAATTTGATTAAAATGAGGACGGGATTATAACAGTACATTTTTAGACAACTTCTTTATTTTTAAGATTTTGATGGTCAAACATCAACAATTTATTCCCTATGTTTGGACTAAATTTTCTCGAGAATAAAGCCATAATTCAAACTTCACATATTGAATTGAATTCAATTCAATACGGAAATAGATTGAAGTTTTGTGATTACAGTGATATATAATGTATATGGTTTTGTAACAAATTGCTCGCTATTTTATGGCAAATGCTGAAGCTCTGTAAATATTAATCAAGCCTTAATCAAAGCATGTATGTTTGGAATTTTAGGTGTGACTTAACACGACAGGATCGGGCTAAGCTTTAGGCAGATTTCTGAAATATAATATATGTATATTTCCTTGGGCCACACACTCGCCTTACCCGACCCCTGAGAGCGACCCGAAAATACAGCGTAATAAACTCTTAATGTAAAAAAATTTATTTGATTTTTAAATATTAAAAATAAAGTAAGCCGGAAACAAAGAACTAACTTTTAATACAAAGCAAACAGAAACATAAGAACTTTTTTTGACCTTTAATAAACTAAAACACTCATTCGTGTAAGCACCGGCAAAGAGAAAAACAATCGCGGAAAATGTATCCACCCACACACACTAGTGCACACAATAAAAAACCAGTAATAAAGAAAAGACAAATAAAACTCATTCTAGACCGACCTTCAATGCAGACCAGGCCAGAGTACCGATAATTACTAATATCATTATCGGAAAATTTCATGTATATGCCTATTTATTACTCCTATTTTTTAATGAATATTACTGAATCTGTGGTAAAAAACATATAAAGTGTATTAATACTTTCCAACGAAGTTCCAGTTTTGCAACACATAGTATATTAAATAGTCATACAATTAATGGGGAGATTTTTTTTGGCGTTTCCTGTTGTCTCGTTCAATTTTGTTTCGTTTTGAGCTATTTCCAAAACGTGGCGGTATCTGTACCCGAGGCAAAACACTTTTTTCATAAATCTCAGTGAAATAAGTAAACTTAGACGTTTCTAAAATTGCTGTTGTTACGATGATATTTCGTTAATTACATCTTTTATGTTTATATATACTACACAAAATTATATTTAAACACGCGTTCATAGTAAAGTAAATATTTAAGAACAAAACTATTCACTTAATCTGCAGGAAAATAGATGCAACATGTTTATTATTTAATTGTATTATAATTAATTAGTATATAAAATTGTATGTTATGTTTGTTTACGCGGCCTTAATTGATTAATAACAGTAGTATTACTTGATGAGTATACTGGCAACATCATCAATATATCGAGCTGATTGGGGAAATTATTGATTGACCCGATGTCAATAAAATATACTTCAACATATAATAATAACATGGTTTGATATAAGTCCATTCAAAAATAAGAAATAATTAGACGAATTTTGATACATGGTTTTTTACTATATTGTAATTAATAATGTTATACAATGATTAAAACTAAACATTCTTGTGTAACCTTGGAGGAATAGCCAATTTAATTTACCATCGGCAACTGTTTTCTAAATGCACTGTTTTTGATTTTTCATATCAGTTTAATATAGTGATATTACATTACACTTCATTACAGATTTATGATATTTATTGGTACTCCATCTTTACTTATTTTTCTGGAGCCACCACAACGTTTGATCTTGATTACTTCTTGCTATTTCACAAAATAGTACGATAAATAATAGTACTAATAAATAATAGTAATAATAGTACGATAAAAGTACGCCCATGTAATAAAAATTATTTCCTACGTTTCCTGAAATAGATCGATACGCGCCGTGATTGGTTGTTTGTTTTTTATTGCTAATCCAGACCAATCACGGCGCATCTCGATCTGTTTCGGGAAACGTGGGAACTAATTTTTATAACACGGGCATATATTTGGATTTACTTCTGAAAGTATTTCTAGAAATATTTTGCGAAATGTTTCACGAAATATTTTTAGAAATATTTCGTAAAACATTTCGGGCATAGTGTAGAGTGTAGAGGCTGTTAAACATGAAACATCTAAAAGCGCGGTTTATCAAAATAATATTTTTTTTTGTTATTTTCAGATAATGGAAATGGATTGTTCGCGGACACTGAGCCGGCTCTGGTTCACTGCTGGCTAAAATAAAAGACTATCGGTAAGTTTTTTTGTCTTCCTTAAAATAAGACTATAGTTAATTTTATCGAAAATAGGGTGCAAGTATTTAAATAAACCTGATTTAAATCAATATTTAAATTATGATTTAAATCAACGGATTATATTCCTATAACAATTATATCCTTCTAAAAATAAAAAGTTACACTTGTAACGTTTAAATACTTTTAATAAATCGAAAAATGATAGTAAAAGATATAACAATGTCAGGAAATAAATGTATGTGGCAACTTGACATTTTTTTACAGCAGAGCTACCACCTGAATCCCCAGCGGGAAATTTAAATACCTGTTTGGTTTGGTTTGTGATTTTAGAGAATTAATTTCGTATGAATCCAGACTTCTAAACGGCAGATTTATTTTGAAATCGTGAAATGACAGAAATCCGGTATTCGAATATTCGAATACATTTGATTGGCAGACTAATGCTGAACTAGTTTTTTTCTGATGTTTTATATCTTTTTTGAAAAAGCCCTATGTTGATCAAGCTAAATTCTGCCTTCTCCAGTTTATCTTTCCAGATTTCTACCGCATAATTTCTACCGACATTTTGTTCTGCAGTAAGTATTTTGCACTTCGAACATTAGATGATATTATTTTTATTCTATTCAAAAACATCACACAAATCCGACAAATCTTTTAGTGTGTTTCTTCTAGTTTTTCTTATTATTCCGAACTTTTGTAATATTCTTTTTGGCTGGCGTATTCTCTAGGCTCGGCAATGCCTGTCTGTCAGACGAAAATTAATTTACAGCTCCGTAGCCAGTCGACGGCTGCTTTTATCTTAAGAGTTTCCAAGTGTGTAACTGGGCCAGGGTCCCTTTTGTGTGCCTGAAGAATTCCATGTTCGCTGGAGTTGCGATCAAGAAGACACAATAAGGCCTGAGTACCTACAAGTAAGATCGTATATGATTATTACAAAAAAGTACTTTCACTAAACATTATCTTTTAAGTAAGAATTTTACATAGAAAATTAAGTTAAAGCGTTAGGACTTTACGCTGCTATGACGTTGGAGCCCTAGTAAGGCAAGAATAATCCTAGTCAAGTTTTTTTTTTATTTTTACATATTTATTATTGATTAATACAATTTTCAGTAATGTGTTTCTTCATTTTTTTTTTAAATTATTTATACGCGCATTCAAAATTTCAGCTAAATCGGAAAAAAAGTTTATAATAATATATTGTCTAATGTTGTATAGATAAGAATGGTACGGAACCCTTCGTGCGCGAGTCCGACTCTCACTTGACCAATTTTTTAGGTCTCGCAACACAATTCTTCCTCTATAAAAAGTTGTGAGAGATCTCATGTAAAACCAAGTCTGTTTATTTTATTTAGTCTCTCTTTAAGCACCTATTCAACAATTTTGTTATAAATTGTTAGTATCAATATTAGTCATCTTCATATCTGTAATAATTATAATGACTTGGCAATTGCACGATTTGATATTCTATTCTAATTAAAAAACTTTATTTTTAAGGCACTATTTAGATTTACTTAGTAATCGAGATGGTAGATTATTCTTTTATAATTATGGTGCTGGTGCAATGGGCTCTTTCACTATATTTTGGAATTAGCATAATTGAATAAAGCAATTAATTCTAGAATTTTCTGCTATCTCACTTTCGAAAAATTTGAAGTCGTTCTTAAGAAAATAAATAAAAACAAAAAAGCCCAGAATAAAAATCCGCACTTTATTTTTAATACGTCACACCTGGCATTTTGAAAAGCGGCAACACGGCCGCGGCCAGGCCACCATGCTGACCCTCCACCACCTCCACACCAGGCCATTCAACCTTTTCCAATATGGCGGAGATAGAAGTGCTTTATTTGGCGCGTATTTTAAAACCTGTTTTATTTCCAAATAGACATTTTTCACACAAATGTCGGGTTAGATTACGTAATATTTCACTAATTTTTTAATACACAGGGTGTCTAAAGTTCTCCACATAAGTATGGAATTTTTTGTATTATTACTTTTATGAAAACATCAGTTAGTTACTTTTTATAAAAAGGTCTGCTTTCTCAGAAAATAGGTAGTGTTAAAATATTCAAACTTAAGGTAGCATATATAGGGTGTTCAAAATCATCGGAAAAAAAATAACCAGAAATATATGACAGAAAATAGCAATATAAACTAAATATTCATTTGCAAACACTTACCATAGTTTAGAATTTACTGAACGTTTGATAAAAATATACTATTATGGACAGTATAGGAAGTTACTTGTCTTAGTAAAAGCCTTGGTAAATGCTCTTGGAATTATAAACTACACTGGCTTGTGTCAAAAAATATGGAATATTTTTTCTATGTTTTGCAGCATTACACAAATGGGAATAAACTTAAACTATAATAGGTGAGGATAAATAAAAAATATAATGTGTTTCAAGATTTTATATAGAAAAAAAACTAAATGCCTTTTTGGGGGTTCGTAAGTAAAACTTACGCTTAGCTTAGTTTTCTTTACTCTTTCTCTTTACATAGGGCATTGTCTTTGTGGTAAAGACGTCATTCCTTTTTTTTGCATAGTTCTTCAATAAAATATTGGATATTCTGAACAAGATATTTTCAAATGTCAATGTTGTCAATATCTTTCTGTGATCTTTTTGATGTAAAAAGCTTGATTCTTCTTCCAATATTTTACTTATAGTGAGGTAAGTGTAAGCAGTAGCCATAACTACATCCTCACTAGGGTAACAGAGGTTTTGGCCTTTGGCCTTTTCGAAGCATATTTAATGCACTTCTTACCCGAGAACTACTAGTAGGAGTGAAATTATCTCTTTTAATAGCTGTCAACCATTTTTTACGAAGCTCGTCATTTTTGGGGAATATAAAAGCAGAAACCTTTGGACCCCCTCTATAATTCCCGTGACGATTTGGAACAGAGCATGTAAAAGGCATGCTACAATAAAATGTTAATACCTAACCTTTAATACCTATCTTTTGATACTGTAAGTAACCATTATAATGTACTATGCAGACTGGCGGCGAAGGCTTTTTACTCATTTAGGTGTAATATCTTGATAAATACTTCTAGTTCTTACCTTAAAATAATTAATAATAGAGGAGTACGACAAGCACAAAAGTTTGAAATTCCCTATGTGGAATGTCTGGTTTGGATTTTTATTACACTATTATTTTATCACAATTTTCTGATCACACCATGCACTGAACACTAAGAACTAAACAAACGTGTTGCAGAAGCACAACAAACTAGAGATAATTAATTATTTCTGGTATGCAATCGGAAAGAGAAACCACTACCGGCTTTTCAGGTTAAAGGTAAACAATTTAATAATGCGCTGCCTTCGCCGCCATATTTGCCTTGCCCATATCATGTTGATAAGCCTTGAGTTGAGGTGGTGCTGGTCAAATCAAATCGCAATGTTGCCAGTTGTTGGCTGGTGCACGAGCACGGTTCTGCAATGTGATTGGGCGTATTTTTCATACGTCATCAATTGGCACTTTAAAATTATTTCAAATTAAAGCAATTTTGAGCGCCTATAAAAAAATTATTCAATGTCATGGAACTATTTTTTTTTGGATAAATATACTGAAAATAGTCTTCTATTTCAGATTTTGTCCTTGAATTGGGTATTTTATTTTTTGTGAAAGAGCCCATTGCCAAGTCATTATAATTCTTACAGAAATAAAGATAACTAATATTGATATTAACAATTTATAACAAAATTGTTGAATAGGTGCTTAAAGAGAGACTAAATAAAATAAACTGACTTTGGTTTTACATGAGATCTCACAACTTTTTATAGTAGAAAAATTGTGTTGCCAGACTTGGCATTTTTTTACATTCTATGTTTTTGATGGGATAACAATCTACATAATTACTTTTTATCGTACGGCTAGCGTGAATGAATGAATGAATCATTTTCGTTCCCCGTAAAACGTAGGGCGTATCGATTCGTCGACGCATCGGAGTCCCCATAGAGAGCCTGCCCTGCTGCTATAGGGGGGACTCGAGCCCCCTTTGCTGGAATCGGGGAAAAATCGATGGATGGTCGGCCGTTGGTGAAGGGGTGCCGGTGCACAAGACGGGGAGGACCCTGCTGTTCCATTTTCCCATACCTTCGAACGGGGGATCATCGTAGGGCCGTACTAGAGTTGGGCACTATCGAAATCTTTTTAATTCTGAAGGAAAAACGAATAGGGTGGGGGGATTTTCGTGTGCTTTGCAGAGTTTCTAGCTTATTAGTAGAGATACAAAGATGCTACACACAAATTTGTCATAGCCTCTTTGGTTTCTGAAATAGAGGGTATAATTTGAAAATGTTACATTTTTCCGTATCTTGGTTAAGTTATAATCAGGGTTGGGTAACGACGCGTAGTAAATTAATTTTCTAGTGTGTGTAGAAAAGTAAGTAGAAACTATAGAATATTTAAAATTTTAAGTAGAAAATGTATAAAAGCTGTGAACAGGTACAAAATAAATTTTGTATATTTAAAGGCGTTTTTCGTTTTTTTAGAGGTTCTATTTTCTTTAAATTCTATAAGTGTTAAAACTCTAATATGTATGCGCGCACTATCTGTCTATTCTGTGACGGTACTAACTCTACATTTGTTAAATAATAATTAACACTTAGGGATATCGTTATTAGTTTATTTCTTGTACTAATCGTTGTGATTGAAGCATTTGAAATAAGTATAACCTCAAAAAAGCTTACAATATACAAAACTAATTTTCTAAGTCTGAACATGTAAAAAATGTAGAAAATTAATTTCCTACGTGGAGAAAATACGGTAGAAAGTATACAATTTTCTACCTACCCAACCCTGGTTATAATTTATCGAAAGGGTGAAAGCCGAGTCCTGTAGAGTTTTATTATTTTTTATTTTATTCTACTTACTCTATACTTAATTTCACAATGTAAAAAAGAAAAAAATGGTGAAGTGCGAGTCGGACTCGCGCACGACGGGTTCCGTACCATTCATTATCTATACAACATTAGACACTATATTATTATAAACTTTTTTTCCGATTTAGCTGAAATTTTGAATGCGCCTATAAGTCATTTAAATAAAAATGAAGAAACACATTACTAAAAATTGTATTAATCAATAATAAATATGTAAAAACTAAAAATAAATATGTAAAAATATGTAAAAATTAAAAAAAAACGATTAAAAAAAGTCGCCTTGACTAGGATTCGAACCTGCCTTACTACGGCTCCAACGACATAGCAGCGTAAAGTCCTAACGCTTTAACCACGCAGCCACCGAGGACTTGAAAGGTTCTATGTAAAATTCTTACTTAAAAGATATTGTTTACTGAAAGTACTTTTTTATTTATAAACATTTATTATATAATAGGGTTCTCGTTTTTACCCTTTGGGTACGGAACCCTAAAAATTAATGAGTGAAAGTAAATTGATACTAAAATAGACTTGAAATGGATTTGGAGGGTTTCAGCATATTTCTTTTGAAGATATTCCTACTTTAACATACAAAACTTAATTAAATCTTGTTTGTTTTTGGGGACCACTCCTTATACAAAAATGATATTTCCAGTGGTCTATAAGTTGTAGTACAGGTACAGAAAAAACACAAATATCTCGACCCTCTTTCTCTCAAGAAAAGGCAAATTTCGGTCGATTGTGCCCATGTCTAATAGGTGCCCCCCTTCGCAAAATCGATAGATCGGCCAATCTGCCATCTAGTGTGTTGTGGAGTTCCAGCGAAAATTGAGTTTAGAGAGGAAAACAACGTGTTTAGTCAACGCCTCCTTAAACACTAAAGCCTCCCCTCATGTACGTCATAATATAATCACTAGTTAATAGTTTAAGAGCCAGAGTGGTGTTTTTTTTTATTTTATAGTAGCTGGATTTCAGCAGTATATTTTTTTCAGCGTATAAAGTTTGGTACGACTGATCTGTAAAACCGTCTCAGATAATGAATTTTGTCAAAGCCCTG
Source organism: Sitophilus oryzae (assembly GCF_002938485.1). Lineage (NCBI taxonomy): Eukaryota > Metazoa > Arthropoda > Insecta > Coleoptera > Curculionidae > Sitophilus > Sitophilus oryzae. The sequence continues at coordinate 1,196,251 of NW_022145683.1, read as the reverse complement.
AGACTGTATGATGAGTTATATCTTAAGGAAGGGACACATCTTAATCTAATTAATGATCTACATCTAGATGTTAGACTGTTAGAAAATAAAGATGTTGTAAAGTATTTTAAATATTTGCAAATAAACAAAATACCTTACTGCTATCAAACTTTCCTCTATATTAAATCATGTTACTCATTGTTTTCCTCGAGCGGAAAATTCGAGGAATCCAAAACTCGTTAGGAACATCGGGGAAACTTCGTATAGACCGAAGAGAAACGACGACGAGATTTTTCTCGGATTACTCAAAAGGAATCGCCGCTGTATCGCGTCTATTTTAAGACGCTGAATTTATTGACCTAGAAAATGCGCCTCGCCGCACCCGATAGCCGTGGAAATGAATTTAGAGCCGGTACTGTACCGAATAACAGCGGCGGGTTCTCGATAAGGGTACACGTTCACCTGAACCCCCTGAATTTAATGCTTCTTCCTGAGAGAAAAATTTCGGCATTTTTCCATACATACCGGTTGCGTCTCAAAAATGGCTCACCCTATAACTTTTTTTATTTTTTTTTTTTAGATAAAAAAAACGAAATTTGGTATGTCATGGTATGTCATAAATTAGGATTGATTTACGTATTGAATTGTTTTTGGTTACTTCCTGTTTTACCGGAAATTACTACAGCTTTTGGATTTAAATGACATTCTCGGTATTTTCGTACTTTATTCGCTAGAAAATGACATTCTGAATACAATGACATGTCATATGTCAACTTTTGACATTCTCGCTTAATAAAAAATCCTATTTTAAAATTCAATCTGGAGTTCCATGGCCATGTTAAAAATACTAATTTTTAATCAAGGAGCCTTGGAAAAATAGATTTGATCGTCTAATGTTTTAGTGTCTTGTACTGGCTTGGTTTGGTTGTGTCTTGTACTGGCTTGTTAGAAAATGCTCAAATCGTATTTTTAATCATATCTCAATTTTTTCAAATGGAACAAGGGTGGTTCATTAGCATATATGGAAAAAGCATTTTTTTACGAATAATTTGATACTACACACTTGTATTTCGAGTCAAATTTTGGTTACGAACCAAATGTTCAACCAATGAACCAATAATTTCAAATAAACCATATGCGAAAATGTCAAAAGTGGACATATAATATGTTATTCTATTCAGAGTGTCATTTTCTATCGAATGAAGTAAAAAAACTGAAGGTACTATTTAAAAATCAAAAGTTGTAGTCATTTCCGGTGAAACAGTAAGTGACCGAAAACAATTGAATACGCCAATCAATTCTAATTTGTGTCATATACTAACATACCAAATCTCGTTTTCTTAACTGAAAAAATAAAAAAGTTATAGTGGTGAGCCACTTTTGAGACGCACCTGGTATAGTCACGAAAATCAGCGATTTTGGTAATTTCGTGAGCCCACGTGGGGCCGACGTGTTGCGACGTGGGCAAGAGTGTACACATGAGATCTGGGACAGACGACACACGTGTGATAGCGTGGGATGGCGTGGAGTGACGTGGAGTGGAGTGGAGTGTTGCCTATTGTGTACGCAATACATGTAATTAAATGGAAAAATATACGTACAGATCTTCATGACGTGGGGTAGCATGGCATGGCGTGGCGTGTTGGCTAATGGGGTCCCGGCATTAACCTTGATCGAAAATAGCTGAAAAACAAGAGTCTAAAAAAATAATTTTCTCTCAAAAACTAAGTCTTCAAAGGTGTATGTGTATGTATTCTGAAACTGCATAAAATTTTATACAAATTCTGAAATTTACATAATTTTATGACTATGTTTACTATCTAAACTATCTTTCTAATTAAGGTCTATGAAAATGTGTAAAAATGGCCAAAAATTGGCATTTTCTAAATTATTACATTTGGGGAGTACCTTATTTTTGGTGTTACAACAGCTTAATGAAATACTATAATTGACCGCAATACACCAAAACACTTTACTTTTAAACACTGGACGCTCCTTTTGCTAACCATGTAGCGTCATCACCGCTTAAGTTTTTTATTAATATATCTTTAATTATTGTGTAAGCTGTGGCGTCATCATGTTTGATAATGCTATCATAGTTATCTCACATCAAAAACTAGTTTAAAAAGAATGGTTGAAAAACTCGATTTTTATTCAAACCAAAATATATTAACCCTAAAATCTGCACAATTTCAAAAAGGGCACAAAAAATCGATAAGACTCTACCTGTGATTCGACTTTAATCATTATACCATCGTATTCTAAGCGATGAATCGAATCTCACGATTCATTTTTAATATTCATTCGAATGAACGACTCGTTCAATCTTTCAATCTTTGCCAGGCTCGGTATAATAGCCCCAACCCAAATTAACATTAAATACCAATAAAAAATAACTCTATTTTTAGAGTACGTAAACGATAATATTATTTTCTATCCAGTCCTATACGGATTCCAACATTCTTTTTATTCCACAGATCGCGTAAACATGAACGACGATAAAAATAAAACATTTCGTGATTTTTTACGCGTTAATGAACTTTGTTTACTACATTACTATGTCGGAATGAATTTAATGGATCCGATAACGCTTCGATTTGAAAAATATGCTGAAATAATCATTAAAATATTTTTTATGTATCTAATTTAGGTCAAATTTTTGTACTAAAACGATTAAAAAAACACAGATTAAAATAACATATTTGTATTGAAATTTAATATTGTGACAGAGCTTACAACTTACATATACAGGGTGAGTCTCAAATAAGCGCAAATATTTTCAGAGCTGGTTTTTCAAATAAGTCCAAAATAACCCAGTTATTCAAATTTGAAAATCAAATGCACACTGCATTTACCAACTAATAGAATCATATCAATTCTCTCTGATGTAGGAAAAGTTTGCATTTTCGCCAAAATTTCTGAGACATTTTTTTTGTTTTAACTGACACAAAATGATAACTAGTTGTTAAAGTTGGACTAATTAGACAGCTATGTTGAAGTAACGTCAGACATATCACTGCCACCCTAGATTTTATCAAATAATAAAGATCTACCCAGATCAAATTATGTAAATGAAAATATCTAGGAAAATATTTGTTTGAGGGGTAGGCAACCTTAATAGTATTTTGAAGAGACATGAATTCTCCATTGAATATCGTAATAATATACTGGGTGTTCCATTTAAAATAAAAGAGTAACATGCTTTTAAAGGTGACCAATGTTCAATATTAATTTTGTCTCACCCTGTATAACTTTTTGGATCAAGTTTTAATTTGATTTAAAGTACAATAGTTAGTTTCACTACATATTAGGCTATACTGGGTAAATTCCAATTTAGGTAGCTTTTATTGTAATTTAAAAATTGTTCCTTATTTCTAGAAAATGTTAAATATGTCAAAAACTTTACATTTTAGTCATATATCTCTCTTATAAAACTCACCTTTATTTTTCTCCCTAAATCCGAAAATCAATTAATATATAAGGTGTTCTATTAAAAAAAAAAAGACAAATTTGATATGTAACTTTTTTGTGGACTCCCTGTAGAACTCTCTATATTTTTAAAAAATGCTTTGAATTAACCTACATATGCTCATAAAATTTCATTTCAATACAAACTGTCGTTCTCCTTGGAGCCTCCGCGGCGTATGAGAAGCACCACCCTGTATGCATTTTTTATGAAAATATCATTTTATGTGTAAAATTATACCAAGAATGATTCATCGATCGTCATTTTTAAGCTAACTTGACGCCGTTTATTTTCGATCGTACGGTATTTTAATTATATGGCCAATGATTTTGTATCGCAACAAAGAATTATTTTCCAATAGCGATGGAAATTTTTGTTAAAAATTGGGTTTAATTCCGTCTAGTAACAAAATAATTGTGTAACTAACTGTTTTTCGGGAACTAAGCTAATCATTGAGTCGAGCCATGTTGTTGGTAAACAGAAATTTCACAATAAATTCGACAAATATGAATTCCCCAGCGCATTCGCCATATTTTAAAAACTACAAACTTACCACAAACTAACTTCTGTGACTTAACTGTAATTTTACGATATTAAAATAATTATTTATTTTATTTTCTTGTTTACGGTTTATTGTTTCATATTTTAATACTGCCTGTATGAAATGTAGTATATTTTGTCCGTTTATGGCTAGCCTAACCAAGACGATATAAGCTTTAAGCTTATATTAATTCAGTAAGAAATAAACACATGTTTTGTTTAAAAATACAAATACATGTTTTCTTTCAACCAGGGTGCAAAAAAATCGTAATTTTTTTTTATTTTAATCGGATTTTTTTGATTTTAATCAATTTTCTATTTAAACTCCTATCCTAAATGGCCAAATCTTTCTAACTCTGCCCAATATCGATAATATTAACACTTCTACGGGGCGTGTCGTTTTTCCGTATCGGCCACCGATATATTTTATTCTGTAAACTTTGCCGATGCCCCAATTTCCGGAAAAAAATCGCCCGCTTGGATCAAAGGGATTTTCAAATCAAACAGCCTTGACACCAGCAAATTTTTGAATTGATTATTATAGTCCTCGGGAATATAAAAATATAACCTGACAACGGAAAGACAAGAAACTAGTTCTGCACTTGAGTTTGCGAATGAAATGTATTCGAATACCGGATTTCGGGCACTTCACAATTTCAAAATAAATCTCTGCCATTTAGAAGTATCTATCATATGATCGAAAAAAAAACGGCGTCAGCAATGGCTATGAAATGAAGATCGCTATCATTTTATATGTAAATTAATTTATATGGGTTTGTCATTTCTCATCAATCGTCATTTCCCAGCCAACTGGACGCCGTTTTTTTCTTTCGATCATACGGTATAATGGATTCACACGGAATAACTTCAAAAATGTGTCCAACATTTTAATAGACGAATAGATATTAAGTAGGTACATGTGTTATATGTTATATCTTTTACAATTATTTTTTGATTTATTAAAGTATTTAAACGTTACAACAGCAAGTGTAACTTTGTATTTGATGAATAGATATATTTGTTGTAGGAATACTTTTATATAACTTTATAGGAAAAGTTTTTATAACTTACAGTTATTTTTCGATTTATCATAAATTTATAAACAAGTGGAATTAAATCATTGCACCCTGCTTTCAACTCTGATATGGAATGACCGTTAGTATACGAACATGTTTTCTGATGCAGGTCGAGCGCGATTGAGCAGGTTGTCGCCTGCAGATTATGGATGTTTCCTTCACCAACGTATTGGAGGGGGCGCGTCAGTATTTCCAGGGGCTTCCGTCGGGCAACGCGGCAGCAGCAGCAGCGGCAGCCGCGGCGGCCAGCCCCTACTTCCAGCAGCAACAGCACCAGCAAACCGCGCAGCCGCGTCAAGCCGCCGCAGAACAGCACCAACAGCGTGGGAATCCGGCGACGGGGACACCTCAAACTCATTGGCAACACCATAATGTCCCACCAGAACTCAACAGGTACGTTTCTTGCTTGGAAATCGGTTAGGGATAGAAGTATCCTTACTAATACTATAAGCGCGAAAGTTTGTATGTCTGGATGGATGTATAAATTTCTGTTACTCTTTCACGCAAAAACTACTGAATGGATTTTAATGAAACTTTACAGTAATATAGCTTATGCATCAGAATAACCTATAGGCTATAATTTATAATGATATTATAAATAAATAAAAAGATAATTACCAGGAGAGCAATAAAATAACACACAGTTAGAGATATTTATTTAATTTTTTGTAATATTCACAGGCCACCGGCGAGAGAACACACTCCCGTCCAAAGACCACCTTCAGCGTCGAGACCTCCATCCGGCCCAGCGCAATACCAAGAGATTCCCAGGCAGTACCACAATCTGTATCCTCAAGAGCAACATCCTCCAACCTCGACAGCACAGCTAGGTTTCCAGTTCACCAGGCCTCAGTCACGGGAAACCTCTAATCATCAATACCAACCGCACATTGTTACCAGCTCCCCCTATCATCCGCCCGAATCTCCTCAAATAGCTCGAAATCCAGCAACAAGGGAACAATTGCCAATTGTTTCGAGTCAAAGTCAGAGTTATCAACAGGCCTATCAAGCTCCGACGTCACAGTATACGTATCATCAGCGTCCACACTATCCTAATCAGCCTAAAACTACTGTTAGTTATGCGACAGGGCAATACCAAGCGACCCCACAGGGTCAATATTACAAACAGAAAGCTTACGCCCCTCCTACGCCGAGTGTATCAGGGCAGCAAAGCAGTTATCAGGGCAGTAATCAGCAACAAACCTATAGAACGACGCATAATCTTCCACCTATCGCTGCATTATCGAACTACCAGTCCAGTAAAAATGTCACGAAAGAGCAAACTCCGAAAGTTGCTCTTCCCCGAACCAGGTTACCGTCATCAAGCGCTTATTCTCACGTAACACATACAGTATCAGCTCAACAGCCTCTAACTAAACGAGAAGACAGGCCTCTGGTTAACTCTAACCTCAATTACAATCACTACCGTGTCCCTCCTGTACAAAACCATCAACCAGTCGTCTCACAGGTCGTCACACAACCAGTTAATTCGTACGGGAACGTTTCAAATAATTCTTATTACAATGCAACTCAACATCAGGAATATTTCAATCACCCCAAACCAGCTGAAGTTCAGAATGTACCGAGGGTTCAGTCTAGAGAACAACATCCTGCAAACTTCCAAAGGGTGAATGTGATTAATGAACCGATCAAACAGAAAAGAGAAAGTCCTCTAGATCTGTCTGTGAAGACTGTTAGAACTTCTGCAGATTCTACTGAAGAGGGTGAAAAATCTGGTGGTATTATTAAACACACTCCAAGTAAAAATACAACCGTGACTCATAGTTATCCCACTTTGGATATAAACACTATTCAGATAAATTTAACTCACCGATCTCAGGCCGCTGCAGTGTCAGCACCTAAAGTAGAGTTTCAGCCAGATTTCAATCACCCTCGTAACTCTGGGTGGAGTCCTAAAAGAAATACTACGGAGGCTTTGAGAAAAAGTTCCTACGAACAAAACAACACGAATATTAGGCCTGATTACTCTCAAATCTACCAGGATAAACGGTTTCATAACGGACATGTTCCTTCAACTTCCGTTCATATGCAGGTCTCACCCAAAGGTGCTATTCGAGCAGAATTCAGTAGTTCTACTAGTCAAAAGTCGTTCTCTTATGATAATCCGGCGAAGAGGCCTAGCGAGTTACCTCCGCCGGTGATACCTCACAAAATCCCTAAAGTTGAAAACTGGAGACAGTCTATCGATTTCCAGATTGAACAAAAGCTTTCTCATTACAAGCAACAACAGTTGATGGGACACCAACAACATTCCCAACAACACAGTCCGTCTATTTCAACGTCAGTGATCTCTCATGGTTATCCAGATCAAAATTACCAACAGGCAGCTTATAACAAGCAGAATTTCAAGCCTAATCATGGGTTTCCTCAAGAACCTGTCACAGTAAATCATCAGTATTCGACGTATAATCAACCGAAACAGTTGTATTTAAATCCGGCAAGTCGGTCTAACTCTAGTCCCTTGTTACCGACTACTAGTAGACAATCTGCTACGGGATCGGTGAACAAGCGTGTTTTGAACTTGCTCAGAAACACTATCGAGGTGAAGGAGCAGAAAAAACTCGAACAACAAAAGTCTCACGATGTTATATCGCAAAGATCGGATATTCATTACCCTAACACCGATGTTAAAGCTCCTTTACAGCCTAAACCTGCGATAGATCGGAACAACGTATCTCCAGTACCGCCCGCTAGCGTCCAGGACATCAAAGAACTTGTTGGGAACGCTAATGCAGTCATGAACGGTAGTTCTTCGGATGCTCACATCGAGTACCTCGAAACTGTCCTCGAGATTAGAGTTAGAACGAAAGGGGAACTAAAACAACTGCACACAGAAAACAACAACGCAGCTAGGGACGCTATTATTCAACTGATTATCGAAGATCAAATGAAATCTCCTCAAAGACCGACAGTTCAGCAGATATCGAGTTGTTCCAGTACAACGAGCGGCAGTACGAGTCCTCCTAAACTACTCAAAGAGCGCCAGGCCGCAATGGCACCGAGAAAAAGACTGTTCAGTAGAAACGAAGAGGAGTCAGCCAAAAATGGAGTACCCGGAAGAGACAAGTCTGGCCTAAGAAGCTCTTCGGAGACTTCTGTTTTTGACTTTCCTGACTCAGATGATGAAAACGAAATGCCAGTGTTGGAAAGACAGTCCTTGGAAGCTATGAGGAGGGATAGGAGGAACTCTTTGAAACCTGCAGGTGTTTCTGTCAGTGTTTCAGATAATGAAATCAAAATGGAGCCTCCTTTCAGGCCTAGCACTCCTGAAGATGATATTTTTGGTTCTATTTGCGATACTTTTGTAGAACAATTGAAAAAATCACCAGTTAAAAGGGTCAAAAGAAAAACAAGTGAAGTACAAATTAAAAAAGAAGTAGATAGTGAAACAACTATGGTGAAACAAGAACCCGAATCTGAACCATTGACAGCTATTGTTAAGGAAGAACCGATGTCACTCCCTAGTTCGTCGAATTGTGAAACACCCTTGGTAGAGAATATTATCAAAAGCGACTCTGATTCGGATAGTGAGATAACAAAAGATGAGACTTTGGCGATGATTAGGAACAAACGAAAGGTTAGAAGAAAAGTTCTCAGTACCAGTGAGAGTAGTGACGAGGAAGGTGAAAAAATACCAACTAAAGATGTTAAATTAGAGGAAGAAGCCAACAAACCTTTGGACGAAAATAGTAAAGTTGAAGAAGATGAGTCCCAAGTGTTGAAAATCGAAATCAAACAAGAAATAACTGACGAAATCAAACAGGAAGTTACCACGGAGTCTGAAGTACCCGAAGAACGACGCAAATCCACCGATTCCGTAATAGTCCGACCTGCCAAAAAACCCTTGTTTGGTGATGGTTCAGATTTCTATCCCGGTTGGGAAGAGGAAGTTTGTAACTACAAGAAATCCCTTCGCATGCCTCCAAGTTTAATCCAGGTCACCAGACCTCCAGCTTCAATGAGACTGTCAACTTCCCTTCCCGATTTAGATCCATGTCCTCAATCTCCGACAACCTCAGTAACGACTGAAGTAGAGATTAAGGAACCTTCCAGCAAGAAGTGCATCAAAAAGTTCAAATCCGAGCCGATAGACAGCGACAGCGAGAGTACAAGTAGCTTTAATTTATTCTCTAAGAAAACTAACTATGATTCTGAAGGGTCCTCATCGATTAGGAGTCTACCAAATACGAAAATGGAGAATCTGTCGATACTGGATAGACTTTTGGAGAAGTGCGGTGGAAAGAAAAAAAGGAGGGTTAAGAGAAAGGAGGATCACAGTCCGAAGGTTGTTCCTAAGTCTGATAATGGGGTGGAGTTACTTGCAACTCCCACTCCAAGTATAGCGTTATCAGAAAAATCTCCGGAAAAATCTAAGGGCCTTAAATCACCTGTCATCAATGCCAAATCAGCTGTGCTTCCTTTCCGAAAAGATACAGTCAACAACTTCAAGGACGCTTTTATCAATAGTGGCAGCAGTGTTTTGGGTGTGCATGACAAGTTCACCACTATAGTTATGTCATCTCGGACTCGTAAAGAAACGCGAGCCATGAAACAGAGGGCCACTATTAAGGAAGTTTTCGGTGAAGACAGACCTGCATCTGCACCTCCAGTCACTTGTATAAACGATGCACAAATCAAGGAGGAACTCAAAGACTTAGAACCCTTCTCCAAAACCTTGGAGGAGATACTGGTTGTCAAGAAAGAAAACGTCAGTCCTTCGAACAACCGAAACTGTTTGAGGAAGATTATGAAGGACAAACTGACCAACAGCGAGAGTACCAGTTTGCTGAAGGAACTAGTTAATAGAAAGATCAAGACTGAAGTTTTTGACGACGAGTACAACGAGGATAACGTTTCCATCATGGACTTTATAAGAAGAGACATTGATGCTAGATCTGAAACGACTTCCTTGGATGGAGACGAGACTATGGATGGAAGTATCTCTGGAAAGAGGCGTAGTAGGTTCGGGAAAATGCGACGGAAACTTAGTTCCGGTTTCGATTATATTCGGAAGAAGAAGAAGGTTAAGAAAGAAGAGACTACGGAGAGCAGTAGTGTAGAGAGGAGAAGAAGGGTTGTTACTAAGGCTCCTGAGTCGGTTGATGACATACAGAAAGAGATAAAGACTTGGGTGATGAACAAAGGGATTGGGGAGACCCATCTTCATAGGGCTGCGAGACTTGGGTATGAGGTGAGTATTGTACTGTATCTTTAAAATTGATTTAATCTTTGTATTTTGACAAAGAAAAAATCACTAATTTACTATCGTTATTATAAAGGGTGTGTCTTAAAATAAATGCAAGTTTTTTAAGGGGTTTATATATTTATTTACTCGTGTGCAAACTAAGTATAAAATCCCCCAAAAAAATAAAACCAGATATAATGATATAAAATAATATAAACCGACTGTTTATACTAACAAATCCTGTAATTTCCAGTAAAATCATCTGCTCCCTTACCTTGGCTCCGATTTAGGTATTCACTAAACCGTTCTTACTTGCGCACCAACGTTCAGTAGCTCGTCTTGTGAAATTTAAACTGAGCGCCGTAATTTTTCAAGCAATAAGGAATTTCTTCTTACAACCACTTTTTCGATATATCAGTAGTAAATAACTTTACATCTATTCATGGAATTTAATATACAGAAGAAGTCTGCCAGATTTCGCAATATTTTAGTCTAACATTATATTTTACTTATTAATATATTAATCTGATTTTGTCATATTTTTAACCCATTTTTGTACCAAAAATATTGTCTAAAAATATTGTTTAAATGGGCTCTAAAAATATTTTTTAAATTTCCCAAAAAATATCAAGAAAAACTTTGGATTTGTTTCTGCGATCGAAAAATATACTACCAATTGAAATACTGGCACTTATTATCAGACACCCTGTATTATGATACTCTATATTAAACGTATAATTAATTTCAGGACATAACGGCCTATTGTTTGGAGAAAATGGAATGCAACCCATCTCCAAAGGACAATGCAGGCTATACTCCACTTCATGAAGCTTGTATACGGGGTCACTTAGAAATTGCCAGGTTTCTGTTACAGTACGGCGCAAATGTACATGAATCTGCTCAAGGCGGTGTCAGGTAATTACATCTAGATTTACATTATTTTTATTTTATTTTTTATACAGTTGATCTGTAGGATATCTGTTTGGGAAATTACAGATAGTTTCACTTATTTTGAAATTACAGTTGGGGAACCTTTGGTGTTACATCATCGTTGTATTTCACCATTGTTTTATTTGCATTTTATCCGCATAAGAAAATTAAACGTTTTTTTTCAAATTTTAAACATTCTTGCGTGGATAAAATACCCCCTAATGCACTTAGATATAATAACAATTTTTTTCTTAATTTTTAGGCCTCTCCATGAAGCTGTTGAGAATGGTTTCGTGGAAATTGTTAGACTGTTGCTCTCGTACGGAGCCGATCCTTCTTTGGCTACTTACTCGGGAGTAACTCCTCTCTCTTTAGCAGCAGACGAGACGACAAGAAAGCTACTAATGAGCTATATGACAGATAAAGAAGGAGAGAGCGGTGGAGGACCGTGGGAGTTCCAAGGACCAGCTTCATGCTTTGGTACGTTTAAAATATAGTGTTTCTCTTTTTTTTTGTTAGTTTTGGCGCCCAACGTGGGACACGAACTCAGCTCTGAGATTAAGAGTCCAATCTGCCTTTTTTCTGTCACTATATGTCGAAATATTTCCTGATTCGTAAAACAGACTATAATCGGCTTTCAATGAATCAGCTTGAAAAATTCCTTATATCTTTCTGTATGCTGTGCTATTTGTGTTTTATACAAATCATTGTTTTTTTCAGATCCGGAAGAGTCCGGATACGATATCTTGGACGACGCACCGGAAGCCGACGCAGATCCGGAACTCGAAGACATCGATATCGACATGTCCGAAACCCTTCCCCCTAACCTCTACACTCTGCGCGGCGAGCCCCCCACAGAACGCTGGGTCCTGCTGCAAGATCTCTCCAACCAACTCAAAATCAAATCGCGCGACGCCCTCTTACGTCAAATCGCGCCACCTACCTCACCAAACGCACCCGTCAACTACAAGAGCGTGCTGCGCGAACTGAAAATGACGGACTTCCTCGAACAGGCGCACTGTTGCCAGTTCCTCAATATGGGCGAGAAAATCAACACCAGGGCTACGAAAATAGCGCTGGTCAAGTACAGTGACAAGGTGAAGGAACTGCTGGGTATAGAAACGACGGTGGTGACGTCTAGGTGACGTACGTCTTAGTGGTTCACACGTTGGGACGTCAATTTTTGTATATATAAGTGATTAACGTGAAACCGGTGATATTTTTGTTTATTTTCTATTTTTATTTCGGTTTAGTGTGAATACGTCGAACTGGCAACAACGTTGATATTTTTTGTGATGTTTTCTTACATTTTTTTTGTTTGTGTACCGCGTGATCGGAATAAAAATGACGTCGCTTTACTATATCAAAGTTTACAGAATGAAAATAATAAAAAAATATTTTAATTCTTTAAACTTTAACTATATCCATAAATGGAGTTTTTGACAGTGAGTTTCATTCTGTCTCTATCATGACATGCCAATATTTAAATGGGTGTGACAACCTATTTAAAAAAAAACAACAACTTCATGTTGTAATATATCATAAAAATGTATCTTTTGAGATACAGGGTGCTAAAATTTTCTAAAATAACACTTTTTTCATAATTACTCTGATTTTATTAAACAGTCAGTATCCCCGGATTATCTTTACAAGAGGAAAAACGTTTTAATATTGACATCTTGAGCAAAATACATTCTTCATAAAAAAATTGTTCTAAAATGGTTAATCCCGTTTATACTTTTCCAAATTTTCATACTCATTTAAAGAATTAAAAAAAAACGTGAAAAGACGATTGAAAAGTCCTAAAAATTAAAAGGCGTTTCTATGGTAATAGGATTTCGATGAAATCTTTGACAGATGGTTATTATTCATTTTGATTAACGTCATATTTTTTGGTGTTGTTAATGTATCACGTTTTCCAATAACTATTATCACCCTTTCTGTAGGAACCTAAATAAATGTGCTTTAACATTTTAAAACAGCAAAAAATATGATGTTAATTAAAATTCTATCAATAACAATCTATCAAAGAATAAAAACGACATTCTATGTTTGCCTTTTAATTTTTAGGATTCTTTCTTCATTATCCGTTGTTCCTGTCAAGAATTTCATGGATAGATATAGTAAAACTTAAATTGAATTTTTCTACGCCTACCATGACGACGTTTTTATTCGATCACGCGGTATAATTTTATGCAATTCTATTGGTGCATATAACGGAATCTATTGATTTTGTTAATGTTATTTAGTTACCAAGTCTAAGAGAAGATGTTTTTTTAAGTAGGACATTTTTTGAATTTAAGTGCAATCATTGTTGTTTTATCAAATATTTTTTTAAAAAATTGTATTGATTTTATTCATACAAAAGTTGTGTGTAACTTCAAAATTATTTTTATTACGCCTGATAATTTTTTCGAAAATTAATTTTTTAAGTTTCTTATTTAATCAATTTTGGTGTCCAGTGGATTCCAAATATTTTTTTAACAAAACTTGATATTTTCTTAAGTTAAAAACAATCAACAGAATTCATTACTTTTTTATTTGAAACAACTAGATTAACTATTTGTCAAACGAATAGTACAGAAAAAAACATAATTTAGAAAATTTTATATTATATTTTGTTATTAATAAATTAGTATTATTATATAATTCGTTTTCAAGCTCAGGGATCTTATAACTAACTTGTTTTTTTTTCTTTATGTCTCTTTAAGAACGCGGTAAATTTGAATGGAAATTATTCAATTCAACAAACGATTTTTTTCGAGAAAAAAAATGGTGTCAGAGTAGCCCTCGACCGTTGTTTCGAAGGCTGCCACGACATCGTTTCTTTTTCTTAATTTTTTATGGTATTAATTTTGCAACAACAAACTCAATACAAATCAAAGTCCTATTACAGAATAATAAAATATTTTTAAAACGATATTAGTGTATAGAGTTTTACAAAAAAAAAACAGAGTCGCTATTTTTATTTTCCTGCTTTTTAATAATATTAAACGATAGAAAAAATAGTAGTAAATGTGTATATTGATGTATTTATTTTTTACGTCCGCCATTGTGCGGGTTTGTACAGTTAATATTATCTGTGATTCAATGAATAAATAGGAAAAAAAAATCTACGTGAATGAAATTTGGTGAGGCAGAGTGCAATGCTTCGGAGAGAAAAAGTTGTGATTTTGCCGACTCGTGCTATTATTATTATTATTATCAGTGTTGTAGAATAATTATATTTAATTTATGACTAATTTTTCACATTTTTAATGTTCATTTTTTTTCTCTCTTTTTTGTTTCATATAAAATATGTGGACAGATATTTAATTGGAGTTTTATTTCCTTTCTACATTCCCTATAATCTATCTCACCTAGGACATACCCTGTATACCCATGGTACAAAGAATACAAGGTATGATATTGCGCAGGTTGGCCACTACGTCACAGGTGATAAACGGCACCATTGGTCGGCAAGCTCTGCGCGCCAATTTCAAATTGTCAAACAGATTGTGTCATCTGTGAAATTTGATTGTGTCAAAATGTGAAAATAATTTTTCAAATGTCAAGCTCGATGTCAAAACATAACTTTTGGGGTTATGTCCTAATTCTTCCCTATTTTAAGTCTTTTTTTATTAGTGGCAATTGAACAATATGGATATTTTTTTGTATGGCGTATGACGTCACAGGTGGTATGCGCAAACTTAACGAAATTGGAGCCGCTATCGATCATACCTTGTTTTCGTTGTACCATGCTGTATACCCTTTGAATAAGAAGACTAAGGAAGGAGCATATCAAAAATCTTAGGTACACCGCGATGGGCCTCAAATATGGCCGACTTAAATTCCGGTTTATCAGTGTCGTTCTAATTTTATTTAAAAAATGTAAAACTATGATGTAGGGTAGACGTGGGGTAGACTCAATAATTTGTTGTTTTATTTTACGTTGTGAATAAATGTTGGTAGTTATTAAAATTGTTATAAAAATATGTAATTCTAATAAAAATAGATAAGTTAAAATAAGTATTTATTAACACAAACATCCGATACGCTACTGAAGCAGGTAAGTCAAATTAACGTATCTAAATTCTTTGACATCTAATCTTTGACAAGTAATAATTAAAAGCTAAAATGCAAGAAAAATATATAATTTAGTTAATTTAAGTGAATTTCATAAATGATCGGTTTACTACACGTATGTATTTTATATAGTCACATACTAGCGAAAAGTTGTTCCATTATTTCACTCAATTTTTGCCGAGATCTACCGCACGCTACACAACCAACTATTTTAGAGTATTTTTCGATAAATCGCGATAGTGTCACTGTTAATTTAAGTTCTGCCACAATTTCCATCTAGATTTACTACCTTTATACAACTATCAGTAGTAGAATAAATAATAAATAACATAAAATAAGCTCCGTAAAGACTGACAAATCCACAAAATTTCAAATCAAATTCAAATGTGTCAAATGAATCGTCAAACAGAACTGTCAAGGATCCCCACCCTAGAGAGCTTTTATGGTGGCTTTTCCGCCCACCATGCATGAATACATGGATAGCATTATGCTCCTTCCTTAGTCTTCTTATTCAAAGTGTATACCCATATATCAAGTATATACAGGGTAAGATGAAAAAATTAAAGTATGAATATTTTTTCCATTTTTGAGAATACCTTCGTACGCCACTGTTTTTTGAAATTTAATTTTCGGCTAGAATTAAAAATTGTTTAATTAATTATTCCGTAATTTATTAAAATGCTCAAGAAAATGGTCGTACCATCAGGGATGCTGTTTTTCGAGTAATTGCCTGTTTTTTACGTTTAGAGAGAAAATACACGTAGAAAATAGAAAAACATAACTAAAAAATGAAGTATGACATTTCTCTTCCTTTCGAAAATAGAATTATTATTTCTGCCTTAATTTGGATTTTAACAAGAAAGAACGTGTATATTTTATCAATAAATTTACCAGACAGGTAAAATAAATTAAAATACCTATTGTGCAAAGATGTGACAACTGTTAACAGCGATTGTATAGAGGCTTAACTAACCTGGAAAAGAATTTTTACGTTTAAAAGACGTAAAACGCTTTTTTAAACGTAAAATATCATTTCCCGTGTAAAAACAATTTTTACATGTTTTTACTAGCTCATACTCGCTTCTGTAAAATATTAAGATTTATTATGAAGTTCTTGAGTCAGAAAGTAAAAAAAAAACATTTCCAAAACAATTATTTAATCATTAAGTTACTGGTCAATTTGTTTTTTTGACTATTTTTAAAAATGGATTTTAAATCTCTAAGTGTAGGCAACCAGTTAAACGATCTGATTATATTTAACTGTCTATCTAATAAAATGAGTTTAAACGTGAGATCACCGCGAATCTTTACACGTATTTCGTAATTTTTGCAGTAAAACCATGATTTAATTATAAATGAAGTTCATTCGACAAATTAATCCGTATTTTATCAAATCCCTGTACCCTGTATCAAAAACAGAAACGTCAACAGTTGTCAGATTTAAAACGTCAAGTCAAGGCGACATGACCCCCCACCAAAACGTCACTTTCTCCCAGTTTTTTGTTCGGGGAGCCTGGCGAAAAGTTTGTGTTCATATTTTGTAGTAATTCTGCGGTGTGGCAGCGACTACAATTTGTCGTTTGCAAGTTGCCGTCGACAATTAACCCTCTGCCTACTCGAATCAATTAATTGAACGCGCTCAACCCCCGAAAATTTGCGTTGTGTTTGTGTTTTTGGTTCGTGTGTCAAGTCACTTGCAGGAGGAATTCTGACAGTTTGGGGGCTGTTCTCGTTCAAGGCAAGTGTTTTTTTATTATTATTAAGTTTTTTTATTTGTATTTGATACGATAGTGCGTCTTTGCAGAGAGTTTATCGGGCTAGATAATGACAGATTAGTGATTTATGAGCTTGTTGTCTGTTTATTTTAATACTTCTAAGTGGGGAATACCAACAATTATTGCATAGGCATAGTCTATTTTTAACAAGCTGCGAATTTCAGAGCCATGGATATTTCGCAACAAGAACATTGTGAATATTTACTAAATTGGCTTACTTCAAAATCGGTTTAACAGCCGTTCAATTGTCGATAGTATTTTGTATTTTTGTGTCACCATCACAAGACGATTTTCTTAACGTTGTTTCACCAAGCCCAAAGATATTTGAGTTTATCTTTTTTATATGTTTAACTAGTTAAATATTTATAGTTTACGTAAGCAATTAAATGTTATAATATTTGGTTATGACTAAATTACCTTGAGTGAATGAAAGTTGGTATGTATATTTACTGTTTTTTTTAGTTTGTTTAACCATCATGACATTACTATTTTTTCATGATTCTAAATACTGTTTTAATCTCGGTTTTAATATTATTTTTAATCCATCTATTGTCATAATTAAATAATAATGACTAAAACAATGATAAATAATTCTACAGAATTTGGGAATCTAATTTTAAAAAGCATATAACTATAATTTTAAATGTTATTGTTTAAATATCTGTTTGATTTATTGTCGATGATAACCTCGGGATTATCATTATGAAGATAACTGTACAATTCATTCCAAACACATGTCGAACAACTGTGCTTTTATTTGAAATTGATTAGCTCCAATACATTCTTCTATGCGACTTCTGTGTTAACTGAAATCTCGAATTAACATCAGGGTTGAAAAATACCTTTCATCATGAAAAATATTTATATAAATATCATGTCACATGATATATCATTATCATCATCATTTCCAGCTTATTCAACCATTTTCAGTTATGGTGTATTCTCCCTCACATATTTAATCTAGGAATTGGGCCCATTATTGTTGGTTATGCGGGTTCACGCTATCCTAATTTCCTAATCATGGTCCTATCTTAGATTTGGTCTTCTTCTAGGTCTCTTAATTCCTCGTGGGTACTATCCTGTAATTTTTGTGGTCCATTTATTGTCAGTCTTTCTTGCCCGCTGTCCTGTCCATTGTCATTTGGGGGATTTGATTCTCTGGATGACATCTATTAATTGGATCTTTTGTTGTATCCACTTTATTTTTTACTGTTTTTCTTCGTTATTCCCAGCATATTTCGTTCCATCGAGCGTTGTGCGGCCTGCAGTTTCCTTGTAATATGCGTCCAGGTTTCGCATGCTCATGACTAGTAGTAAACATTGATCAAATATTTCCCCTTTAGATGAAGTGGTATTCTAGATTTATTGAATTTGAATATGATTGAGTTTCTTCCTACTTCCTATGTACTCCATGCTTACTAATTCTGCTGTTGATTTCTGGTAGTACAGATGCTGAGTTGTGTATTAGTTGGCTCAAACATATATATTCTTCAACTATTTTCAGTGTTGTATTGTTTCTCACTCATCTCTCACTCAATCAGTTCGTTGTACGTTACTTTAGTTTTTGCTAAATTCATTTTGAGACCTATTTTATTGCTGGCTTGTAGTTCTTCAGAACTATTGGCAATTAGGAGTATGTTATCAGCGAATGGTTAAGATATTCCCCGTCTCTTTTCAATCAAATGAAGATCGCTGTGATTTTGCATGTAAAATATATGGGTAATGTTATCGATTGTCATTTCCAAGCCAACTTGACGCCGTTTTTTTTTCGATGGTACGGTACCTAAATATTGAAGGTTTTCGAAAATAATTATTTTGTTTGAGACCTATTTTATTGCTGACTTGTAGTTCTTCAGAACTATTGGCAATTAGGAGTATGTCATCAGCGAATGGTTAAGATATTCCCCGTCTCTTTTCAATCAAATGAAGATCGGTGTGATTTTGCATGTAAAATATATGGGGAATGTCATCGATTGTCATTTACAAGCCAACTTGACGCCGTTTTTTTTTCGATGGTACGGTACCTAAATATTGAAGGTTTTCGAAAATAATTATTTTGTTTGAGACCTATTTTATTGCTGGCTTGTAGTTCTTCAGAACTATTGGCAATTAGGAGTATGTCATCAGCGAATGGTTAAGATATTCCCCGTCTCTTTTCAATCAAATGAAGATCGCTGTGATTTTGCATGTAAAATATATGGGGAATGTCATCGATTGTCATTTCCAAGCCAACTTGACGCCGTTTTTTTTTCGATGGTACGGTACCTAAATATTGAAGGTTTTCGAAAATAATTATTTGGTTTGAGACCTATTTTATTGCTGGCTTGTAGTTCTTCAGAACTATTGGCAATTAGGAGTATGTCATCAGCGAATGGTTAAGGTATTCCCCGTCTCTTTTCAATCAAATGAAGATCGGTGTGATTTTGCATGTAAAATATATGGGGAATGTCATCGATTGTCATTTCCAAGCCAACTTGACGCCGTTTTTTTTTCGATGGTACGGTACCTAAATATTGAAGGTTTTCGAAAATAATTATTTTGTTTAAGGAAAATACCAAACACTCTTACTCAGGTAGTTTAAAAGTTTTCAAATATGGTTTGATTGAAGGCAAACCAAGAGCTTTGACAATAAAAGTTTATTATATTTTTACTGGTCACTTTGAATTTTGTAAAGAACCAGTTCTTTTGTGTAAAAATATTGATTTCTTTATGGTTTATGGTTTTCCTGTACTGACCAGGAAGTGATGTATTAGGTGTAAAGGCAAGGGATACTACAATAAAATAAAGTAATTTTAAGTGTTGAGATCTTATTTTCGACGTTTTTTCGAACTTTTCACAGTCTGTTCAGCGAGAGGTTCCTTAACAGTGACAGTTTTTGTTGGTGAGATTTTAGTATATCCTCGAGTATATTCTATTCTTGTCAATGACTAAAGAATACCAATAGGACCAATAATACCCGAGATCAAATTGTTCCCAGTTGTCACCAAACAGTGCCCCGTGTCAAAGGTGAAGTGCAGAAAATTAATTGTTTATTTATCTAGAAACGTAATTCCGATTTCTTTATTCTCGCTGTGGCTTTTACACTTGAAATCTGAACAAAACACCCATTGTAATGATGTTTATACAAAGTTCACTATACACCATAAACTATTAAAAATCGCTAAAACTATCTCTGATATCATCTCCTTTGTTTCGCACCAAAAAAATGGTGTCCTATAATTTTACATCACAAATTTTGCTCCAGCCCGTATAATATGCTCGTTACGCTTTCTTGTATTCTGTATATACAGGGTGGTCCAAACTGTATTCCGCAAACTTAGGCAGTATATTCTGCAGATATAAATAAGTAAAAAAAAATCGTATAAAAGTATATCCTAAAATGCTAAGTTTCTGAGATAGAGGGTGTAGAAATTTCATTTTTATTTCAATTTTTTTCAAATAATTTATGAAGTAACTTCAATATTTGTATAGAAATTGGTGCCTGGAAACTTTTTGACATGAGAAATTTGATTTTGATGTCAATATGACTCTTACTTGTAGAGGGCGCCACCTATATATTTTTTAACTGGTTTGAAGGGTAATAACTTTTCGTCCATACCTGTTAGAACTATTGAGTAAAAAAATATACATTTACGACTTTTTTTTATGTAAAAAAGGTCTCTTGGTAAAAATCGCAACGAGTAATGGTTCTGGAGATATTTCAAATCGAAATTACCAATACGTGTCATCATTCATCATTGACATAATTTAAACATGTTGACTAAATAGGTATTAGACTGCAATCATAAATTTGAAATGTTTTTGTTCCAAAAGTTCAACAGAAACTGTTTTATCATAATTTTTTTGGCAGAAAAATTTATGATAAATTTAAAAAAATAAAAATTTTCAAAATTTATTAGTTCAGTCAAATAATTATATTATCTACTCAACGTGTTTATTTTTTGTCAATAATGAGATGTATTGATTATTTTCATTTTAAATATCTTGAGAACAGTTGCTCATAGCGATTTTTACCAAGGGACATTTTTTCCGTAAAATGTCATGGAAATGTATAATTTTTCACTCAGTAGGTTTTATACAGGTACGGACGAAAAGTTATTACTCTTCAAAACAGTAGGAGGAAAAGTAGGAGTCATATTGGCATCAAAATCAAATTTCTCATGTCAAAAAACTCCCAGACACCAATTTTTGATCCAAATATTGACGTTCCTTCAGAAATTATATGGAAAAAATCGAAATAAAAATGAAACTTCTACACCCTGTATCTCAGAAACAAAGCATTTTAGCACATACATTTATACGATCTTTTTTACTTATTTTCATCTACAGAATATGCGAAGCTTCCGGAATACAGTTCGGACCACCCTGTATTATAGCTTTAGTATTATCATTATCTATTCTAGATTCTACCAAACAAACACTGTCAAGCATTTATTTTGAATATTAAAGATCTAATATATTTTATTTATTTAAAGATTAAGAAGATATTTAATTAATTAACTAAAGATTATCAAGGTATTTTAATAAATTAGAACGCTCATCAGGTCAGAGTTTTTGTCCAAGCACTTTTTTCTCTTTTGAATGTAGAGCAAGGATTCTCCAACACTGTTTGAGTCGTTTTTCAACTGAAATCAATTAAAATCTTTCCAATTAACGCAGCTTTCATAACAGACATTTGGCAGACGACTAATTAGATATAGAAACTAGGGATGGGTCATTTAAACAAAAGATCGATAGTTTGAATATCGATATTTAAAAAAAAAATATATCTATGTATTTTCAAAATAGCATTTAATACCAGGTGCGTCTCAAAAGTGGCTCACCTCTATAACTTCTTTATTTTTTCAGTTAAAAAACGAGATTTGGTTTGTTAGTATATGGACATAAATTAGGATTGATTGACGTATTCAATTGTTTTCTGTCACTTCCTTTTTCACCGGAAATGACTACAACTTTTGATTTTTAAATGACATTCGGTATTTTTTTACTTTATTCCATAAAAAATGACACCCTGAATATAATGACATATCATATGTCAACCTTTGACATTTTCGCATATGGTTATTTGAAATTATAACTTGCGGTTCGTAACGAAAATTTGACTCGAAATACCAAGTGTGTGGTATCAAATTATTCGTAAAAAAAATCTTTCTCAAATATACTAATGAGCCACCCTCGTTCCATTTGAAAAAATTGAGGTATGATTAAAAATACGATTGGAGCATTTTCTAACTGGCCAGGATAAGACACTAAAAACATTAGACGACCCAATCTATTTTTCCAAGGCTCCTTGATTAAGAATTAGTGTTTTTAACATAGCCATGGCTCTCTAAATAATAAATTTAGTTAGAATACGATTTTTAATTAAGCAAAAATGTCAAAAGTTGACATATGATATGTCATTCTAATCAGAATGTCATTTTCTATCAAATAAAGTAAAAAAATACCGAGGGTGCCATTTAAAAATCAGAAGTTATAGTCATTTCCGGTGAAACAGGAAATGACCAAAAACAATTGAATACGTCACTAAATCCTAATTTTTGTCATATATTAACGTACCAAATCTCGTTTTTTTTTATCTGAAAAAATAAAAAAGTTATAGGGGGTGAGCCACTTTCGAGACGCACCCGGTATATTGTTTTTAAAGCGAAAGTTCATCTAAAATGATAAAAAATGATTATTGAAATAGTTGGGTTTTTTGATTTTGCTCATTTTGTTTGCAATACATTTAATAAATTCGAATATTTATCACCCGTTGGCACTGAAGACGTCTAAGGCTTGACCTCGTCAAAATTATCATCGATTGTCATTCCCAAGCCGTGTTTGACGCCGGTTTTTTTTCGGTCGTATTGTATTATTATTATTTACAATAGAGTTTTAAGGAAAATTTCTATAGCTATAATTAGTATTAAAACTAATAACCTTTACAAACACACACATAAGAGTAAGGTTTTCTTTACGTAAAAGGCCATATCAATTAAATCTGAATTTTATTAATAAGTCTATTGCGTAAAAACCAGATTTGTCTGCTGGTACTACTCTTTATATAAGGAATTACGTGCACAGAAATTCTAGTTGCTAGTATTTTTATCGTTTGGTCAATTTTCTTTGTTCGAAAATGCTTTTCTATTCAGTTTCGGACCTTCCTTATGTATTTTAACGTTATAAAGCGTCACTTGAGGAAGTACATCTACACATACAAATGGTTTAATTCTATTTTTAAAGGATATGACAGGTTTATGAACTAATAACTAATCTACGCGTCATTAGATTTATTTAGCGAGGACGTTGATAATGGTATTGAGAGGTATCCTTTAACATCATAATTATAACTAAAGGAGGAATTAGACTATATCGCTTTTGATGTGTCTATAGTCTCTTCAGGGAAGATTTCGACAGAAAAAAGGCAGATGACGTCCATACGAAGCCATTTATGTCATTAAAAAAGTTCCTAGTATTTTTTAATGTTGTTTAATTTAGAGCAATGTAATTGATTTTATGTATTTTATATATTTTATTGTAACCAAATTATTCATGTTTAACTAGCTAGAATGCTAAATAAAGATATATTTATTATTATTATTAAGCCAACTATGGATGGGTTGG
This sequence comes from Sitophilus oryzae, assembly GCF_002938485.1. Lineage (NCBI taxonomy): Eukaryota > Metazoa > Arthropoda > Insecta > Coleoptera > Curculionidae > Sitophilus > Sitophilus oryzae. Next base: position 1,172,608 of record NW_022145683.1, on the reverse strand, counting down.
TACAGGGTGTCACAAATTCGAGGTACGAGTATTGGTATCTCGATAACCGTAATAGATACGAACATGCTTAAATTGGGGCAAAGTTGCGCTTTGGGATGTTCACCAAGATGCCATCAAAAAAGTTTTAAAAATTTCAAGGTTTGCTGAGTTTTTTGGAAAAAATGGATTTTTTTGAAAATCAATTTTATTTTTTCCTGTCGTTACTTGTCGTAAAAAAACTAATTGTACATTTAAATCCAAGTTCTTTCAAAACCTAAAATAAAAAATGCACGTCCGCATTTAAAAACAATTAAGTTGGCCTCTGTATCTCACAAAATATCAGCTAATTTGAAAATCTAAAAATACTATCAGATAGCTCTAATAAAGTGGCTATGAGAATGTGCAATTAGTTTTATGATTTTCTAAAAAGTAACGACGGGAAAAAATAAAATTGATTTTCAAAAAATCCGTTTTTCCAAAAAACTCAGCAAACCTTAAAATTTTTAAAACTTTTTTGATGACATCTTGGTGAACATCCCAAAGGCGCAATTTTGCCCTGTATATGGAGGGTTCAGTCTCCAAGTTAATACGACAAAAATAATTTTAAACAACCATTATGTACTTTTCTATTATTCAAATAGTTAAGAACTGGATAGAATTTTAATAAGAATTTTGTAATGAGAGAATTTAACGTATCACGTGTGGAACATTTTCAGACTTTTAACAATTCGATTCTACGTGTACGAATTTTCGTTTTTACTTTTATTCTAACTCTAACGAGAAATACGAAATTAAAAATTCAACAAGCTATTCCAGCTTGAACATCATCCATTATTTTTCCGTTTCTATTAGGGATGTATAAATATATCGAATTTTTGTCAGAGAATTTTAGGATTCGTGATTGGAACTAAACAAATTATCGATAAAATTTTTATCAAATTATATCAATTTTTTAGCTTTTCTTTTTTTTCTTGTAAATATACAATATGGGAAGAAGCAGCTCACGATAGAACGGAATGGAGGAGAATTGTAAACTCAGTTAACAGCGACAACCAAAAAGTAAAGAGGCAACAGCAATGAGATTTTTGAATGTTCGGAGTGCGGTAGACAGATAACATCACGTATCGGGCTTTTAAGCTCATGAAAGAAAACGCCTTGCATGACCATCTTCGGATGCGTGTCAAATACTCGTCAGCGAGTAATGGCAGTATGTATGTATGTCTGTATGTAAATTTACAAGTTTTGACTTTGTTATTTGTGAAATATACATATTTTTCAATGTAAAAAAGTAATATTTTTCAATACAACTGTAGTGTTCAACATGGAAAAAAATACTTAGATAATCACGGCTTATTTTCATTCGGGCATACAAAACGAGGTTAAAAGTTGAACGTAATCGGCAAAGTAATTTTTAATCAATACAGAATCGTATTTTTGCAACCAAGGAGTACCAAAAGAAGATGGAACAATATAATAAACTTATATAAAAGTACAATAAAATTTGCCTTTAAAATTTATAAAACATATTTTTAAATTTATAACACATTGGTGAACTTTTTACTATTAATTTCAAATGCATCCTATTCCTATTGTATATTGGATACCTTCTCATAAACATTTTTTGCTATACAGGGTGAGTTTTAAATAAGTGCAAATATTTTCAGGGGTGGTATATTTCGACCCCAGGAACCCGTATGCGACGTTTTTTTTCGCAAAAAAAGATGTTGAAAATCGTGCATTTTCTTTTAAATTTCCATGTATATTTTTCGAAAACTTTTTAGAACTGCCTGTTCACCGCAAATTTTTCCACGGTATAATCATGCCCTAGACACTCAATGGTAATTTTATAGAACTACAAATTTAGTTTCTTCCGCATCGCCAGACGGCGCAAAAGACATTAAAGTACAGATTTCTGATTTATATATGAACATGACAGTCTCTATGTTAACTACTGTCTGTGGTCTAGATTTGTCTAGTTGACAAAATGTTGGTGATCCGTCAAGTTATTTTTAAATCATTATTTAAATAATTATTAATTCAAATATTCCTGATTTGTCGGAAAGTTCAGTGATTTCAGTGATTTGTGATTTTATTAGTTTGTGCATTCGTATATTTACAGTCGATCATCATTTTCGTGTTAGCTACTAAACTTTTTTTTATTAAAGTCATTTTGACATTTTAGAAATGATAAATTTATGAACCAAATAAAAAAGAGAGTTTAACCATAAATAAGTAAGTACATAGTTGGTAATATATAGTATTTTTAGTAACAGTTAATTAGTAGTCTATAATATTTTACTATATTATAATTTAGTTGCTAAATCAAAAAAAAAATAGACGCTATGTGATCTATAGTTGGTGTTTAAAATGTACGTATTTATAATTTTAATTTTGTTTTAATTATGTTACACTTCTAATGATCTAATAAAACATAAAATGGCAGTAAAAAAGTCTATATTTATTATTTTATATTTACAAGGAATAATTTTGCGCTTGAATAACGTTACCGTTTTAATTAGCGTTAATAAGTAACGGAACGCTAAAATTATGTTATGCCAAAACTCTCCATTAGTTTCTTCCGGATCACTAGGTGGGTCTAAATGACGGACCCATTTGTTTTATATCAGTGTCCAATCTATCTCTAGTACGTGACATTAGTCTATGGGTATAATTTCTTAATCTCTGATATTACTATAGTTACAGCTTTTCTCTATGGTTGCGGCACAAAAAGGGGTGCAAATACAGAAAAAATCCGGTGTCTCTCAAATTTTTTTCAAAAAAAGTCATTTTTTTTAAGTTTTTAAACTTAAATAACTCGGTTATTTTGGACTTAATTGAAAAACGGTAAAGAGAAATTATGTTTCTTTTATCGAGATACCAGCCCTGAAAATATTTGCACTTATTTAAGACTCACCCTGTATAACTCGTTTATGATACCCTAATATACGTTTTATTAAACAAGTAACCTAAGTACCAGTTTTGAAAAAAATAATAAAAAGAACCATTTTAGATCCTCTGTTGATATGTAGTTTTTCATCTTAAAATAACTTTTCTGTCTATGGGTACTATGGTACTACTACTAAAAAATGGACAACTCTCTATATCATTTTATTTAATTTTTGTTTGCTATCCTGTATGTATTTGAGAATTTGTATCATGCAAAACTAGTAAAAACCCATATGTCAATTATAGACAAAAATCCTTCAGTTTTATTGGAATTAATGTGTTAAGAAATTAAATATATTAAAAGGGACCTTGTGTTTGTTATTGATCAAATTCCTAATAGCACAGAAATTTATTTAAATATTTATTTCTTTGGATATAAATCGAAATATAATAAAGCTCTTGGCTCATTTCAAATGCAAAATACTTTCACAATCAAATGTTTTTTATTAATGAAATGATAGGACTTGATGATTACATAACGAAAACCAGTGTTTTAGGGAACACAGACAAAGGGAATATTATTACAGCTTGTTTAGTACCAGCAGGTATCAATATTAGACATTATATTTCTATAATAATAATTGTAGATTGCAGATTCTGTGAGAGGGAGGATGTTAATCACCGCGACCTATAGATCTAGTTTATCCTCCTTTCTTGAGTTATAACTCATTATAGGACCTCAGTGTTTTGACAATAGCCACTATATCAGGCGGTTTTACAGAGGGTAGTTCTCCATCTCCGATATCAGTTGTACTCTTTGAATAAGAAGACTAAGGAAGGAGCATAATGCTATCCATGTATTCATGCATGGTGGGCGGAAAAAGCACCATAAAAGCACTCTAGGGTGGGGATCCTTGACAGTTCTGTTTGACGATTCATTTGATACATTTGTATTTGATATGAAATTTTGTGGATTTGTCGGTCTTTACGGAGCTTATTTTATGTTATTTATTATTTACTCTACTACTGATAGTTGTATAAAGGTAGTAAATCTAGATGGAAATTGTGGCAGAACTTAAATTAACAGTGACACTATCGCGATTTATCGAAAAAGACTCTAAAATAGTTGGTTGTGTAGCGTGCGGTAGATCTCGGCAAAAATTGAGTGAAATAATGGAACAACTTTTCGCTAGTAAGTGACTATATAATATACATACGTGTAGTAAACCGATCATTTATGAAATTCACTTAAATTAACTAAACTATATATTTTTCTTGCATTTTAGCTTTTATTTCTTCTTCTTAAGTCGCCGTCTCCGCGCGGAGGTTGGCGATCCAAATGGCTAACATAGTCCTGGATACTGCAGCTCTGAAGATATCTATTGATGAGCAACCAAACCATCTTCTGAGATCTTTCAACCATGAATTTTGACGTCTACCTATTGACCTTTTTCCCTGTATTTTGCCCTCAATTATCAATCTCAAGAATTCGTATTTATCACCCCTCATTACATGACCTATGTAACTCGTTTTCCGATGTTTTATTGTTAGCAGTAGTTCTTTTTGTTTTCCCATGCGTCTAAGCACTTCTTCATTCGTTACTCTTTGTACCCATGATATGCGAAGTATTCTTCTATACAAATACATCTCGAACGCTTCCAGGTTCTTCTCTAGGCTTGGGTTAAGTGTCCAACTCTCACAGCCGTATAACAACACTGAAAGACATAGCATCTGACCATACGAATGCGAAGTTCCAGGCTAAGATCTGATCTTGTGAAGAGTTTTCATTTGTGTGAACATGTTCAATTCTAGATCTTATCTCTCTTTTTCGGGTCGATCTGATCGTTTATAACTGTGCCCAAGTATTTAAAAGAAGACACCTGCTGCACTACATTTCCCTTTAATTATTAAATTCGCATTGACGTTAGCTTTTGAGAAGACAAGCACCTTGGTTTTATTAATGTTTATATGCAGTCCGAATTGTTCACTATGTTGAACAATGCGGTCAGTCATTCTCTGCAAGTCAGCCATGCTATCCGCCATAATCACGGTGTCATCCGCATACCGAATGTTGCTAATCCTGATGCCATTCACTGTGATGCCTCCGTTCGTTGTTTCTAGCGCCTCTCTGAAAATGGCCTCTGAATAGATGTTAAAGAGGAGTGGAGAAAGTATGCAGCCCTGTCTGACTCCCCTTTTATCAATACTGCATCCGATGTTGCTTGTTCAACTCTTACTTCTGCAATTTGATGCCAGTAGAGGTTGGAGATGATCTTTATTTCTTGTTGATCTACTCCGGTATCTTTCAGGATTTCAATCATTTTGTGGTGTTTTACACAATCGAATGCCTTTCGATAGTCTATGAAGCAGGTAAAAACGTTGACGTTCATGTCTCTGCATCTCTGCGCTAAGACATTAAGAGAGAACAATGCTTCACGTGTTCCAAATCCTCTCCTAAATCCGAACTGTGTATTATCAACCTGGATGTCACATTTTTTATATATACGTGTGTGTATTATTCGTAAAAATATTTTAAGCTTTTATTTATTACTTGTCAAAGATTAGATGTCAAAGAATTTAGATACGTTAATTTGACTTACCTGCTTCAGTAGCGTATCGGATGTTTGTGTTAATAAATACTTATTATAACCTATCTATTTTTATTAGATTTATATATTTTTATAACAATTTTAATAACTACCAACATTTATTCACACCGTAAAATAAAACAACAAATTATTGAGTCTACCCCACGTCTACCCTACATCATAGTTTTACATTTTTTAAATAAAATTAGAACGACACTGAGAAACCGGAATTTAAGTCGGCCATATTTGAGGCCCATCGCGGTGTATCTAAGATTTTTGATATGCTCCTTCCTTAGTCTTCTTATTCAAATGTTGTACTAAAATTTATGGCACGAATGGTTGTCATCTCGGCGCACTCAGTGATGAGGTGTTCTGGTGTTTCCCCATTTTCTCCACAGAATCTGCATTTGCCGTTGTTTGTAAGCTTCAATCTATTGAAGTGTTCTTTGAGTAGACAATGTCGTGTTAAAAAAACCGTGACAACCCGAAGATTGGTCTTACTCATAGACTTAGACTACACTATTTACATCTACACGCGGTCAAACAATCATTTTTGTACACATGTTTACTTCTGGGTACACTCGACCGCAGCCGACCAAATCTTCCTCGTCCAGCCTGTGTTGTCACGTCTTTAATATTATCAATATTTTTTTACTTATTATACACATATATTGAGATATTAATACTGCATTTTAATAAAGTAGGTTTTAATATTCCATAGATGTATTAAATAGTCCTTATACTACTTTATTATAAGTCGAATACTATGTACCTACAACACCGATTAGAGGCGAGGTCGTATTCATTCTTCCATTATCTTGTAGTACGCGTCGCACGTGTGTAGTAAAGCATTGTTGGCCGCTACTTCTCTCTAGCTGAATTATTGCATTTTCTTAGTTTGTAGTCCTTAAATGTTTATTTTATTTACTTTTTGTATTCAAGAACTATAAAATATGGTTCGCCAGTGCCAAATTTGCAAGAAATTTGACTTAAATGATCCATTGAGTCTCGAAACGACTTTGGACTGGTTACCAACTCTCAATTTACCAATTGGGAGTCAGTGGCGTTGTTGTAGAAAGGCCCTTATTTAGATAATATTTGAGTAAAATGTAAAGTCTGATTTTTTTTCTATTACATAATCATTTATATAAAAGTTTTTGTAACAAGATCATAATTATAACCCTGTTATTATACAAGATAAATTATATTAGGCATCGGTTAAAAAATTAATCATGTTTTTATTAAAAATATATTCCAGTTTATCCTAAAACTATCTTCAGAATCTAAAATAACATACAAGAATTTTAAAATGATTTTACATTATGAAACAATATTTTTTAATATACCGGGTGCGTCTCAAAAGTCACCCCTATGACTTTTATTTTTTCAGATAAAAAAGAAAACAGATTTGTATGTTAGTATATGACAAATTAGGATTGACTGACGCATTCAATTGTTTTCGGTATTTCCTGTTTCACCGGAAATGACTATAACTTTTGATTTTTAAATGGCACCCTCGGTATATTTCTACTTTATTCGATAGAAAATGACATTCTGAATAGAATGACATATCATATGTCAACTTTTGACATAAACAAGTTTTAATCAAGAAGCATTGGAAAAATAGTTTTGATCGTCTAATGTTTTTCGTGTCTTGTCTAGGCCGGTTAAAAGATGCACAAATCGTATTTTTAATCATATGTCAATTTTTTTAAATGGAGCAAGGGTGACTGCTTAGCATATTTCGAAAAAGCATTTTTTTATGAATATATTGATACTTGGTATTTCGAGTCAAATTGTCGTTATGAACCGCGTGTTACAATTTCAATTAAACCTTATGCGAAAATGTCAAAAGTTGACGTATGATATGTCATTCTATTCAGAGTGTCATTTTCTATCGAATAAAGTAGAGATATGCCTAGGGTGCCATTTAAAAATCAGAAGTTATAGTCATTTCCGGTGAAACAGGAAGTGACCCAAAACAATTGAATACGTCAATTAATCCTAATTTATGTCATATACTAACATACAAATCTTGTTTTTTTATTAGAAAAAAATAAAAAAATTATGGGGGTGAGCCACTTTTGGGACCGAGCCGGTATAATAAAGACAGTACCGGGTTAAATAAATGTAGTTTTTATTTTATCCACTTCCTAAAAGCTTGCTTTAATGAAACAGATCTCTGTTTTCTCTAATTTACATAATAAGACATCACTTACCAGAAAAAAAAATTACAACAATCATGAAGTTTTTTCTCTTTCCATGTCGCCGATTCTAATATTAGGGTTGTAAATGTTTGACTAAAATTAATAATTAATTTATTAATTTCAAAAATTAAATAGGTAATTTCGATTATTAAAATTTTTTCTATAACATGTATTTTATTATTTTTATCGCTTTTGGATGTTTTTTTTTCTAAACTTTTATTTAAAAAACCTCTCCTAAAGAGGAAGAAAATTTTTAGTTGAATTATAGCTTCATTAAATTAAAAAAAATACCCGGCTATGATACGGAGAGTTCAGCGGTGGGATTCTGTAAGCTCCGTAGCAAGAAATTTCCTGCCTAGCCTATGCTATTTGTATACGATTGATGAGTCACTAGACAGGGAATATGTTTACAGAATCGCTAGTCAAGTGTACTGAGGAACGAAAGACAGTGTTGCATTCCTCGTCAGAGTCGTCAGGGAACGACCGTTACAACGGAGACAACCTATCTATCGCTCGTGTCGCACTCGTTAGACCCTAAAACAATAACACAACAATAACAAGACATTGTCTGACCGCATCTTCCAGCTATTTATGAATGAGATGCTCAGTCTATATTTTATTTTAAGTCTATGGTCTTTCTTAAATGTAGAAAAATCTTTGATTGAATTGATCTGAAATAAAAATGCTTGAATGGCTAAAAATAATATTTCGTTTAAATTCAGCAATTTAACATTACTCCTGAAATATTTTTATTAGTTTTATCACTACTAAACGTGTCTCTATTATGCCTAGTCACACGCAACAAATATATAAACATTTTATCTTAATGATGCTATCAAAAACGTATTTGGTGAAAACACAATTACCTAATTGCAAGAAAACTGAGAATTTTTTTGTTAATTGTTGAACGAAATATTATTTATTTTATTAAAGAAAACTGTCATCATTTTTGTTGTTTTAACAGAAAAGAATATGAACATTTTCTAATAATCTATATTCTTTCCCGAGTTTTTTTCTATAAAACTGCTTATCATGAAAACAGGTGTTATTTATTTAGCAGTGTCTACATAAACTGTGCAGTGTTAATGAGTATCAAGTTCAGAAAAAATCTATAAATAAAAACAGTAGAAAAATTCCAATAATAAAATTGAAAATCTATTAATAAACCCAAAATTTTTGAAAATAAAAACTTTGGGTTGGGAAAAGCAACAAGTTATATGTACCTCTGTCCTCTGTCATCTGAATATTTACTATTATAACCACAGCCTATTTATACTCAGCCTGCCAATTTACGATCATTTGCATGGAAATCTGTGTACCTACCTAGATATTCGCTTGTATGATGTTATACGGAACAACCAACAATGATTGAAATAGGGTATTCTGGATTTTGCTCGTTTGGGTAGCATTAAGTTTAAGAAATCCGAAGCAGTTATCATTAGCATCACAACAATCCAAGAATTAAATAATGTGATTATTTTTTTTACAATATTTAAATTAGTTTTTCATAATGATGTGGGACTAATCAAAACGAGATGAGAAATAAATGGATTTAATCTAAAAGTTTTTTAATTTAATTATTGAATAAGAGTATTAAAAAATATAAGGTAGATTACGTGCTCATAATAAAATGCATATTAAGGTATCATAAAATAGTTTTATTCCAAGAAAACTAGTATTGCCAACTGTTTCAATCTTTGTTGATCGCTCTGTATATTAAGTCCGGTTCTGAGCTTTATTTATTTATATTAACTAAATAATTTATTTTTTTCAGATCTAGTCATCCATTAGCTATGCCATCCATTTCAACGACATCTTCTCCTCATAACACCGTCTAATCCCACTCCCCACCACCTGATATGAGGGGATCGTTAGACAGTGGTGGAGGCCAGGACAGCGGAGGAGCCAGTGGCGCCGGTCCCGGTCTATCCCCTTGCGTTGCCAGTGGCGCGCGCAGCAAAAAGCGATTCCCCGGGCGCTGGTCGCTGCGCCAGCTAATCTACTCGTCGCCATTGACGCGCAGGCGTAGCTCTGGAGGAGGCGGAGTCAGCACGTCATCTAAGGCGCACAGGAAGGCGGAGCATAGCGCATCGAGTAAGTTGAAAATGTCATTTAGTGTTGACAGAACTACGGATTATTCCGTAGATTTGTGGATTGTATATATTCTTTGGACGTAAGGATTCTTTTCCAATACCACGGATTTTCTGACTTTGAACAATTAAACATATACTGTATGATCTGAAATTTTATAGCGTTAGTGTTCTCTTCGAAATAAAAATCGCTGTCATTTTATATACACTCAGATGCAAAAAAAACGCAACGAAAAAAAGGTTGTGTTATATTTTTAGAAATATATGTTTTAACTATTTTAATAACTAATATAACATTTATTGACAACGTAAAAACAAACCAAGATATTATTGATTATACTCTACATTATAGTTTTACATGTTTTAAATAAAATTAGAACGGTACTGAGATATTGATATTATTTGAAGGAATATTTAAGTGTGAATATTTTTGTTTGTAGGTAGAGATGTGCCAGATGGGAAACCAGCCAATACATCGAAAGATAGTGATAAAAGTAACGTTGAACTGAATAGAAGTACCAGTAAATCTTCTGTATACGCAGCTAGTACAAAGGTAAATTTACTTTTTTTATTTTTTTTTAGTCTTTTTATATTAAATTTTTATGCTAGGAAGTTTATAAAGTTTTGAAATTGCTCCAAAAATTATTGAAGAAAGATATACAGGGTGTCCCAGGTTGAGTGTGCATTAGAAGTTTCTAGAGAACCACAATTTTTTATTACATACTTAAATTCTCTGTAAAATTCTATGAATATTGATGTTAAACACTCTATATCTAACATTAACCGTTTTTGAGAAAAAAAAATATTTAAAATTTTTGGACGAAAAAAACTACCTGTCAAAAAAATTTGTATTGGTAGCCTAAAAGTCAAATTTAGTGATTACCACAACCACTGTGAGTTAAAGAGAATGCATGTGGCTGTCTATTTCAAAAACTAAATTATTCAAATGTCATATAATAATGGCGGTAGCTGTCATGGAATTGAGCAAATAAAAAATTATCATAAATCATTTTTTTCAAATGGAAACCCACATTTTTTTTATTTCACTAATGAAAAGGTTTTTTAATTCGTTACTTTTTAACTATACATGTTCCTTTACCTAAAATAAATCGTTTTTAAGATTCAATTTAAGATTTAATTTGAAAATGTATATTTTTCTTGATTTTATCTAGCTTCCTTTGACATCAGATGTCAAACGGTCAGACAATTTATTTCCATCTGTCAGAAAACGAATTATTTGAATTTCCTATATTATAAATACTGCCTGTAAGTGTTTAAAAAGTGTATTTATAAAAATATATCTCGTATTTTCGCTCTTTAACTCACCGAAAAAAAAACAGCGAAAAGTTGACTCGAAAAGAAAGCGTCACAATATGACATGGCCAGATCTATTGTTTTACATCACTTGACGTTTAAAGTTATAGGCTACTGGTTAAAATCAAGAAACATATACGCTTTTAAACTGAATCTTAAATAACTTAAAAACGATATATTTTAGGTATAGGAACATGTATAGTCAAAAAGTAACGAATTTTCACTAGTGAAATAAAAAAGTGTGTTTTTATTTGAAAAAAATGATTTATGATAATTTTTTAATCGCTCAATTTTATGACAGCTACGGCCATTATTATATGACATTCGAACAATTTAATTTTTGAAATAGATAGCCACATGTTTTCTCTTTATGGCACAGTGGCTGTGGTAATCACTAAATTTGACGTTTAGACTATACACATATTTTTGACAGGCAGCTTTTTTCGTTCAAAAATTTTAAATATTTTTTTTTTCTCAAAAACGGTCAATGTTCGATATAGAGTGTTTAATATCACATTCATAAAATTTTACAGAGAATTTAAGTATGTAATAAAAAATGGGGACACCCATTTAAAATAGGAAAGTTGCTATCAACTTCCGGAAGTGCCGCCATATTGAAAATACTTTAAATCGATCGATCTCGTTGTGAAACTATGATGTGCAAAAAATCTCCGAGCTAGATGTTGTAGTTCTCTAGAAACTTCTATTGCACGCTCAGCCTGGGACACCCTGTATATGACCTGGCTAACTTCGTACCACTGAGAGTAAAATCAGTGAGTAAAATCAATTAGTTTTTTGTCAATTGGGTGGTACGGATGAATGATTAACCGAATTATCTGGAATGATTGAAGCCAATGGATTTGACAGTTGTTGTCATGTGTTTATTTTTGTTTACATTTCGATTTAAGAATTTTCTATACATTTCCGTATCTTTATGGATTTGAATATGCTATTTTTAACTATTTTCTGTTGAATTTCTGTTCTACAATGTCGCTGATTTACAGTGGATCAGTAATTACAAATAAGTTATCAACGTGCGTGACATGAGCTGTCAATTGTGGAAGATAGTAAAGTTTCAAACCTAATTTATTTAAAAATAAGTTTTCTATATATTTTTTTTCGTTTTTCCATTTTTTGCGATATTTTATTAGTTATTCTGCTGTTCGTTCTTCAGTTATAAATGGTGTAACTAACTCGACTTTGTTTTATTTGTTTTGATGTATGTTTAACAACATTTTATATACATTTTATGTTGTTTTATTAAGATTTCAGTTCAAATCTTAGACAAATAATATAATCTAATAGTCTACAGTTTAAATAAAAGAAGAGATACTATACATTTTGATACCACGTCTGGGAATGAAGAATTTGAATACACAAAGCTCTGATAATATACAGAAAATAATTCATTTGCTTACCAGTATCTGGCTGTGTCAATGTTCAAAGTACTTTCGATTCACATTTTTTAAATCTTGAAGAATCACAATTTGAATGCTTGTACAGTCATGAATCTCAATTACTTTTTAATTTTGGATAAAAGATGACCTTGACTAGTTTATTTTTTTGTTTATAATGTCTTTTTATGATTTTTTTCTGAGCATATACAATACAGATTTGTTGGGAAGGGGGAAGTTAATAACTGCGACTTTATAGATCTAATTTGTCCCTCTTTCTACAGTCTCAGAGCTTTGAGAAAAGCCAGTATCTGAGACGGTTTTACAGAGGCTAGTTCTCCATCTCCGATATCAGCCGTGAAACTTTATGGTACGAATGGTTGTTCTGGGGTTTCCCCATTTTCCCCATAGAATCTGCATTCGCCGTCGTAGCAGAGTTTATGGCCCTAATGGTTGTCGTCTCGGCGTACTCGTCATCTAGTGTATCCCCATTTTCTCCACAGAATCTGCATTTGCCGTTGTTCTTCTTAGCTTCAATCTACTGAGGTGTTCGTTGAGGAGACAGTGTCCTGTTAAAAACCCCGTGATAATCCGAACATTGTTCTTACTTAAATCAAGGAAAATCATTGATTTTTTTCAGCCGTAAATCCTGATAAATTTCTTCGTGTGTCTTAGACCGTTGGATGCTTCTCATTCCAGGTTACGGATTGAGTTTCTCTGGTCCAGGTTGTTTGGTTACAGTTTATCTTCACCTTGGACTGCAATATAAGTCCTGAGTTAGTCCCCTAAGTTTGAGAAACCCTGTATATCATACAACTGGATAATAAACTAATTTAGACCAATTAAATTAAAGCGGTTACTATTAGATTTGCGCAATCCAAACATCCTTCGTAGAACACAGTATAGATCTAATGATAAAATTAATTAGTTTAAATTGTTTTTGAGAAATTTTTACGCTTCTACTCGTAGTACAATGGATGTTTCCGTATTAAGTCAAAACGAGGCCGAGTGTTTCTCAAAGCCGCGTGCGTGTCTTTTTTTTTTGTCGTGAAAAATCGAATCGAACACAAAAGCCATTCATATTTCTATTGAATTAACTTGAAAAAGATTAGGAAACATCATTTTTACAATTTAGAGCTAGTAGGAAGTATTTTTTGCAAGTAAAAATTGTTTTATATACGTATTTTCATCAAATAATTTGTTAAAGAGCCTTTTTAAGAGCGAAATGAAGTGATCACGATCAATTTGCAATTTTTTCAATTATTGTTCCTTTTTGATGTAATTTTTTAATATGACGAGATGGTTTTGGTGACTATTGTCGTAACGTCATATTACGCTGCATTCGATACTCTAGACTAAATTAAAAAAAAAATCTAAGACTAACAATACAGTCCTGGTTTTAATAGACATTAATAGCGATAACAGAATTAACGATATTAAAGAAAACATCTTTAATACTCAAGTATACAAACAGAAAAAAAAATTGTAAAAAATACCCTAATACTTTGTATTGCCTCCCTTGGCTGCTATAGCTGCCGGTATACGTCCGTTCATACTGCCATTGAGGCTGCATATATTGTATTGCGGTTATGCTTTACCATTCTTCTTTAAGAACCAAGCGAAGTTTATTTAATGAAGTTGGTACCGCTTCACGACCTCTAACCCTCCTGCCAGCATTTCCCAAACGTCGAACATGATGGGCAGTTCCATAGTATATGTTCACAATAATTCAACAAAGCCGCCTTGTCATTGAAAAATAACTTCAAAAAGAAATGACAATTGAAAAAATTTCAAATTGTTGGTGGCAAGTTCATTTCGCTCTTAAAAATTCACCAAGGCATGTATTGAGATGATCTAAAAACAAAATGCTCAGGAGACATGGTTCTGACCATAAAGTTATATTTTAGGAAAATTTACACACGAAATTATTGTACAGGGTGTTTTAAAGTTAGGGTAAAAAAACAACCCCTCGATAACTCTGTATAATATGCCAAATACTAAAGTTTATAAAAAAAACTGAGTTTACGATTAAAAGGTGATTTAATTATATACAGCTTGCTAAAAAAATCATGAAAATAGGGCTAAATATAACACTTTAAATTTGACAAAAAAATTTCCGTTGCGTTTTTTTGCATCCAAGTGTATAACCTTTCTTTTTAGCATCTAATTTTCACAAAATAGGTCCACACGATGCTCGAGTACCTAAATTCCCATATAGCGCCATCTTGGACTGTCCTATTATTCTGAAACTGTGCAAAAAAAACAGTAGCAGACGACAACAATAAAATTACAAAACAACTTAATCTCTAAACGTTAATTGAAAGTAAATCGTGGATTTATGTTAAAAGTATTGTCATTAATCAGCATAAAATACCGCACTTTTAACCACTCTATTGTTGGCGTTTTTCCCATTCAAAATGACACTTCGTTTAGATAGAATTCCTCGTGATTCATTCTTTTTCAAGCGTGTAATAGCTCAAATACCGGGTTTTTCTTATCTTGCTTGAGGTGAGAGAACAACACTTTTATGAGTAATTGTCTACGTAGGTAATGTTTGAAGGATATACGTACTTAAGATAACTAAGTAATTTAAAGAAAAGAGGATAGATACACGAAAATATGTTAAAGATGCATTCCTAGATACGCATAAAAGATAGTCTAACCGATATACATACAATGACTTGTTTAGACTCAACATATACAAAGAAAATGTAGACAAACCGTTTGTTTATTATTATTTTTTTAGTCTGTCCAACGACAAAATACTTGACCCTTGATTGATTTGTCTGCCATTTTCAAAATAGTCTATTTTATTTTACAAAGAAATAAGTTGGTGCTATTGGTGGTTGGAGTGGAAAAAATTTTAGTGACAAGTGTTTACTTTCAAATTATAAAAAAACTGGATAAAACTGAAAAAATCCAATCGAGTTGTTTTATTTAAAAAATATATTTTAGGGTGTGTGAATAGAAAACAATCAAAGATTTGGAAAACAAACCACAACATACAAAAAATCTATAAAAATGAACTATGTACTTATTTCTTATCTTTAAGTTTCAAGAATCTGTCTGCATTTATTATTATTATTATATTTATTTATTATATATACCCTAGCCTTCTTAGCTCCATCTACGGTAACGTGGATGAAGCAAGCATATTATTATTATGTTTATTAACATAACGTATGTACAAATTAAAAACGTTTTAATATTAATACAGAAATAAGTAAAATACAACATAATTAGCACAAAATATTTTATTAATAATAATTTCTATAATTTACACTGAATTTTATTCCTGAAAAGTTCATTAATTAACTTTAATCTTATTTTTTTATACTACCTTTTTTCACCTTATCTCACTACAGTAGTAAAAGTTATTATTGTTTACCTATTGAGTATTAGTATTACTACTACTCCAGTTTTTTGTACATATACGACACTATACAAACTTTGGCTAATACAACTTACTTTTCCCTCGATTTTTCTTCCACTTGACTTTAAAAAACACAAGTAACAGCACAAACCAAAATGCAAAAGCAATATTGTAAATATTTATCGTTTTCCAGAACGTTGCTTATTTGACATAATTTGACACAAATTATAACCGAGTTTCGTAATGACAAGTTTCGAAAATCTTAAGGCGAGTTCATACGCATCTGCGTCCGTGCGTCGTTCATCGTTCCGTCACTTCAATTATATTGAAATATGATCTGTCATTTTTGAAATAAACCAATGAGACTGGTTAAAAACAAGAGACGACGCATGACGGATCTATATATAAACCCTTCCATAGTTAACTTAAAAAATACTAGAAACTTTCTTTCGTCAAAAAGATGGATTGGTATGGACTTCATCTGCCTTTTTTTGTCATCGTCTGTCGAACTCTTCTCTGGGTCGTAAAATAGAGTATACTTTTGTCTGAGGTGAGAGTTACCTCTCCTAAGTCATCTCTTGACCGATATTTTTACCGGATCGATACACAATATCGATATTTCTGAAAGCACCGCCCATCCCTAGTCGTATTTGACCCAATATTCGTTACGTAAGCGATTTTCCTCGTGTTCTGCGTCATTTTTCCGGCTTTTTCGCCGTACAAACCCGTATCGAACACCGTAACCAAGTCCAATCGTTGATTTTTTCACAGTTTTAACCGCTAAAACCTTAACAGGCCGCAATATTTTCGATCTATCTGGGTCAGCTGGGAGCTGCTTTCGTTTCTGCACTTACGAAACCGCACCACTGTGTGTTAAGTAAACCGTCCATCGTACAAGATAGACAGAGAAAAGTACATATAGGTATATTTTGCGTTTATATAATATAATAGATTACCTACAATTTAAGCGGCAGTATTTAGTATTTAGCACACAAGTGTTACATGGATGCATATGGATAGTTTATATTATTATCAGACATCGGGGCATGGTTATTAGAGGTGGGCAAAGATTGAACGAGTCGTCTATTTGAACGAGTATTAAAAACGAATCGTGAGATTCGATTCATTGCTTGCAATGCGGTTCGTTCAATTAAATCGTGGCCAGCACGGATCCATAACATTTGAACGATGAGCCGCGAAGAAGAGTCGTGAGAATTGAATCGGATCACAATGCGATCGTTCGTTCAAAGAGTCATGAGAATTGATTCATTGCTTACAATACGGTTCGTTCAATTGAATCGTGGCCAGCACGGATCCATAAGATTTGAACGATAAGCTGTAAAGAAGAGTTGTTAGAATTGCATCAGATCACAATGCGATTGTTCGTTCAAATAGTCGTGAGGATTGATTCATTGCTTACAACACGGTTCGTTCAATTCAATCGTGGCCAGCACGGATCCATAACATTTGAACGATGAGCCGTAAAAAAGAGTCGTGAGGATTGAATCGGATCACAATGCGATCGTTCGTTCAAAGACTCATGAGAATTGATTCATTGCTTACAATACGGTTCGTTCAATTGAATCGTGGCCAGCACGGATTCATAAGATTTGAACGATAAGCGGTAAAGAAGAGTCGTTAGAATTGAATCGGATCACAATGCGATCGTTCGTTCAAATAGTCGTGAGGATTGATTCATTGCTTACAACACGGTTCGTTCAATTCAATCGTGGCCAGCACGGATCCATAACATTTGAACGATGAGCCGTAAAAAAGAGTCGTGAGGATTGAATCGGATCACAATGCGATCGTTCGTTCAAAGAGTCATGAGAATTAATGCATTGCTTACAATACGGTTCGTTCAATTGAATCGTGGCCAGCACGGATTCATAAGATTTGAACGATAAGCTGTAAAGAAGAGTCGTTAGAATTGAATCGGATCACAATGCGATCGTTCGCTCAAATAGTCGTGAGGATTGATTCATTGCTTACAACACGGTTCGTTCAACTCGATCGTGGCCAGCACGGATCCATAACATTTGAACGATGAGCCGTAAAAAAGGGTCGTGAGGATTAAATCGGATCACAATGCGATCGTTCGTACAAAGAGTCATGAGAATTGATTCATTGCTTACAATACGGTTCGTTCAATTGAATCGTGGCCAGCACGGATACATAAGATTTGAACGATGAGCCGTAAAAAAGAGTCGTGGGAATTGAATCGGATCGCAATGCGATCGTTCGTTTCTACGGCGCGGCGCGGCGGTGATATAGGCATAGAGTCAGGCACCAATATTTAGACTTGGACAAAAGCCCTAAATAAATGCTATGGACATAAAGTACAAACGATAAGAAAGTTATTTACAAGGAAAAAAACTTATTTATACTGTGCTTAGTACGGGAGTATCTGTAAGGTATTTAATTTTTACGTTAATATTTTTGTTAAAATAATATAAACTATTAAAT
Source organism: Sitophilus oryzae (assembly GCF_002938485.1). Taxonomy (NCBI): domain Eukaryota; kingdom Metazoa; phylum Arthropoda; class Insecta; order Coleoptera; family Curculionidae; genus Sitophilus; species Sitophilus oryzae. Next base: position 1,154,311 of record NW_022145683.1, on the reverse strand, counting down.
GTCGAACTAAAAGATGAAATCGTGTTTTTATGCAACTCTAAATAAATATTGTTGAACGTATAGAATTGTTGAAAGAACTGTATATTTCTCTTTCTGTTCCTTTAAGTAATTGTCCGACCAAATTATCGCCGGTAGTGCCAGTTACGATTCTTGTTTTTATGAAACGTAAATTGTGCATGTGGTTCGTTCAAATGAACAAATCGTAGGAGTCGATTCAATATGAGAAATTGAATCGTGTGATTCGATTCATAAAAAAGAATCGTAATGCCCATTACTAATGGCTGTGCCCTTTTTCGATATACAGGATGTCCTAATATTTCGTGGATATGGAACTATGTACTATGTATTTTTGGGATCAGAATAAGTTAGTTGGGCACAATTTATCTCATAAAAAAAGGCTTTCGTTTGTCCGTTAGAGGGAATCAAATTTTAATAAAAGTAAAAAATGTTTTGAAACATCTCAGTTTGCATAAAATCTGTTCAACGAGTCAAGGAAGTTTTCGCCAAACGACATCCAAAAAATGACAGGAAATTGTGACCTGTGATATAAAATGACAGGAAACAACCGTCACCATCAGGCTTTTGTCAAACTTTCGTTGGATGAGATGACGTAAAGTCTCGTCATCTGGGAAATTTCTTCTAGTGTCCTAGACCGTTGGAGGATTTCCATTCTAGATTACCGATGGAGTCTTCCAGATTCTTTTGTTCCACTTTAAGTTGGTTTCCACTTGGGAAGCAGAACGGTTCTAGTCCAGTTAGTGGGTTTTCGCTCCTTTTCGCTCCTTTTTTTTTGCTCTTATTTAGCAAACTATTTTTATATTGTGAAACTTTTGTTACGATTTCGTAAAAAGTTCATTAACAAACTATTTAAATTATATATTAAACTAATTATTACTATCTTAAACTTAACGTTCTTGAGATGGGTTATGAACTTTATTCAAGGCAATCTAAAACAAGTTATTTTAATTATCTGTTTATTGTTTGGTATAATTAATATTACTATCGAAATTTCATTGATAATATAGACATTTTTGTAAACGAAATTTGTCAAAAAACGGCTTTCGTAATTACATAAATTGTTGGTATCGAACAAAACATACCGTATATTCTATTAAAAAAAAACTATAATGAATTCATATTTTTTATTTTTTTACACGTGTGGGATGTGAATTTACAAGCAAGTTTTTTTTAATTATCGAGGATATGTGCTTCCTAAAGAATAACAATATAATAGCTAATCAGTGACTAAACATCGGGTGATCTTGAGAGAAGACTTTACTATGTATTACATATGGACATGTATAAAAAATAGAGTAATTAGGATTGATTTGTTATGATCCAGCAACAACGAACCAGTATCGAAACAACATTAATTTAATATAATTTTTTTTTTCAATATTCAAAATAATATTTGAAGGGTTGCCATCCGTTGCAGGATTCCCATTTCAGGTTACGGATGGGGTCTTCCAAGTCCTTGAGTTCCGCTTTTAGTTGGTTTCCACTTGGGAAGCAGAACGGTTCTGGTCCAGTTAGTGGAGTGTTCGCTTCTTTTCTAGCTACATTGCTTTCTCATTACCGTCTATCCCTTAGTGTGTTGGCACTAGGGGATTCAATCCCGGACAATTTTATGTTGTCGGGATCTCGGGATTCTTAACCCCGAATCTCGGGATCCCGGGATTTCAGTAATAATGTTACCAATGTTACTTTCAAAGAACATTTTATTATTTATATATTTTTTAAAATTAACGTTAATTAGTTAAAACAAAAACAAAGTCTTTAGAACACAAAAATACGCTATGAAAATATGAACCCTTCCTGGGCACAAACGGTACATTGTGAGACAGGAAGTTTTAGAGAGAAACAAGCCCTATAACATAGGACACAACATTTTAATGAACAGTGCTTTCCATAAAATCAATAAAATGAAAAATATACGAAATAAAATAAATGTAGGTACCGATTTCTGTCGAAAATCGACATCTATGAAAATATGAACCCTTCCTGGACACAAACGGTACACCGTGAGACAGGAAATTGTAGAGAGAAACAAGCCCTATAACATAGGATACAACATTTTAATGAACAGTAGTTTCCATAAAATCAATAAAATGAAAAATATACGAAATAATATATATACATGTTCTGATTTCTTTCGAAAATGAACAACTATGAAAATATGAACCCTTCCTGGGCACAAACGGTACATTGTGAGACAGGAAATTGTAGAGAGAAACAAGCCCTATAACATAGGATATAACATTTTAATGAACAGTGCTTTCCATAAAATCAATAAAATGAAAAATATACGAAATAATATACATGTTCTGATTTCTTTCGAAAATCGACATCTATGAAACTATGAACCCTTCCTGGACACAAACGGTACATTGTGAGACAGGAAATTGTAGAGAAACAAGCCCTATAACATATGATACAACATTTTAATGAACAGTGCTTTCCATAAAACCAATAAAATGAAAAATATACGAAATAAAATAAATGTACCGATTTCTTTCGAAAATCAACATCTATGAAAATATGAACCCTTCCTGGACACAAACGGTAGATTGTTAGACAGGAAATTGTAGAGAGAATCAACCCCTATATCAAAGAATACAACATTTTAATGAACAGTGCTTTCCATAAAATCAATAAAATGAAAAATATACGAAATAATATACATGTTCTGATTTCTTTCGAAAATCGACATCTTTGAAAATATGAACCCTTCCTGGACACAAACGGTACATTGTGAGACAGGAAATTGTAGAAAAACAAGCCCTATAACATAGGATACAACATTTTAATGAACAATGCTTTCCATAAAATCAATAAAATGAAAAATATACGAAATAATATACATGTTCTGATTTCTTTCGAAAATCGACATCTATGAAACTATGAACCCTTCCTGGACACAAACGGTACATTGTGAGTAGGGGATTCAATCCCGGACAATTTTATGTTGTCGGGATCCCGGGATTCTTAACCCCGAATCTCCGGATCCCGGGATTTCAGTAATAATGTTACCAATGTTACTTTCAAAGAACATTTTATTAAAATTAACGTTAATTAGTTAAAACAAAGTCTTTAGAACACAAAAATAAGTAAATATTCTTCTTAAACAACATTAAACAAAAATTAAAAATCTCAAACAAAACAAAAAAGAAACTGGACTGATAATATTATTCCATATTTTTTAAAAAATAGCGCCAAAATATAATATTGTCTATTGTGTCATCTCCCATAGCAGAACGAAATTTTGTAACTATCAAGCCTGCTGACGAAACCTTTCCGATTCTACACTTGTAGGCGGTATTGTACTTAAAAAATCAAAAGCTAGTTGTAAGTTTGTTCCACGTTGTTCACTCTTCTGGAACGTATCCATTTCATTTTTTATTTGTGCTTCCAAGTTTTCAGTTTTTGTTACTGGTGGCACTGTCATTCGATTTGACATTTTTTTGGTTAACGCTTCATCTAGCCTCTCCGAAAATGACACGTCATCATTTAAGGCCTTGTACCTGTTCTGAATAGTAGCAATTGGCAAATCTTCATCCGATTCCCAACTATCTGAAGAATCTAATATGATTTTACTTGTTATATCTAGTCATTTTAAAGGTGCGTATTCATTATCCGAACGAACGAACGAACGAATGAAAGTGCGGTATATTTAGACGGGGACCGAACGCATGCGGCCGTTCGTTCGGTCGTGCGCTCGACCATCCGCTTCGAGTCGGTACACCAAAGGCGTTCGCCTGCGTGCGCTTTCAGATTTAAGGTGCGTATTCATTATCCGAACGAACGAACGAATGAAAGTGCGGTATATTTAGACGGGGACCGAACGCATGCGGCCGTTCGTTCGTTCGTGCGCTCGACCATCCGCTTCGAGTCGGTACATCAAAGGCGTTTAGACGTCATGGTACAAAGAATACACGGTATGATCGATAGCGGCTCCAATTTCGTTCAGTTCGCGCATACCACCTGTGACGTCACTAGGAAAATGAGGAATAAATAAAAAATAAAGAAAGTTGACAGGAGATCTGCATTTTTGAGGTTATGGTTAAGAATTTTTTATTTTTAAGACTTTTTAGTTCGTTTAATTTAATAATTACTAAAACCAGCAGTTCCAAAAATATATTTAAGAATAATAATTATATATTAACATGGATTTGGACGATAATAGGTAAAAATACTAAATTTATTTCTATATTCGGTATAAAATTGTTTATTCGGTTTTTAGTTTGCGATGTTTATGGTAAATAATTTTCATTTTTATTGCCTCTGAATTCACGAGGACAGAGATGAGGATATCTATGGAAAAGTAACCACAAGAGGAATTGTTACATCATTTAAAAAATGTTGGGAAGTTTATTGTTTCCCATCGAAAGAAAAGTAGAAAATGCCAATGCAGATGAACGTATTGTAATTGTGATAGAAGTAATTCCAAAGGGTGAAGTTTATTATAATTAGTGACCTGTGCTTCTTTTTTATATGTAGATGTTTCTGGTTTGAGAATAAATCGGTTGAACCACACCCAAAATTTAAAGGAAGTATTTGCATACCGGAATATGCCCATCAAGGGTTATATAAGCTCAATTTCCTTTAATGGTAGCCAATATTCAATGCAAATTAACTTTTTAAGCGACTGAAATATTAAGTAGTTTACAATATGGTATATCACTAAAAATATATTACTTTTAGGTACAATTAGGGCCCGATACATTTTCAAAGAAGTAGAATATTATTTTATATTAAATGAGTATTGTACTAACAATCAATTTATATTAATAACGGAGATTAAAAATAACAGAATAAAAAGTTCTTTTTCTTATACTACAAAATAAACTATAGAGAATAAGTATTTAAAAAAATAAACAGTGATGTTCCGGCCGAGATTCGAACTCCGGTCTCTCTCGCTTCCTAGCCCGACTCCTTATGCACTGCTCCACTTAGTAACTTGCTTAGCGATAATTCAATGACGGTATATAAACAAAAACAGGTTTATAACAATATCTTGACGATTTGAACTGGCGCGCGAATGAAGAAAATGCGTGCGGTCTTCTCGTGCGGTCCTATCGTGCGGTCCCCGTCCATACCACTAGCGTATTACGTTCGTTCGTTTCGTTCGTTCGTTCGTGCGGATAATGAATACGCACCTTAAGGTGCGCGTATTCATTATCAAACAAAGTGCGTATTCATTATCCGCACGAACGAACGAACGAACGAACGAATGTTCGCTAGTGGTATGGACGAGGACCTGCCGAGGCTTTCACACGAGAAGACCGCACGCATTCTTCATTCGCGCGCCGGAGTTCAAATCGTCAAGATATTGTTATAAACCTGTTTTGTTTATATACCGTCATTGAATTATCGCTTAAGCAAGTTACTATGGAACAGTGCATATGAGTCGGGCTAGCTCGAGAATCCGGAGTTCGAATCTCGGCCGGAACATCACTTTATTTTTTTAAATACTGTTGTATTCTATAGTTTATTTTTGTAGTATAAGAAAAATTGAACTATTTGTCTCTGTTATTTTAAATTATTGTTAATACAATACCTCATTACAATAAAATAATTTCTACTTTTGAAATGTATCCTAACTTGTACCTAAAAGTAATATATTTATAGTGAATTTATATATTATATTTTTAGTGATATACCATGTTGTAAACTATTTAATATTTCAGTCGCTTAAAAGTTAATTTGCATTGAGTCAATATACCATTAAAGGAAATTTGAGCTGTACGAAACCCCTTGATGGGCATATTCTTTGTATGTGCAAATAGCCTTTAAATTTTGAGGTGTGGTTCAACCGGTTTATTCTCAAAACCAGAAACATCTACATAAAAGAAGCACAGGTCACTAATTATAAAAACTTCACCCCTGGTATTACTTCCACTAATTATAATAAACTTCACCCCTTGGAATTACTTCTATCACAATTACAATACGTTCATCTGCATTGGCATTTTCTACTTTTCGATGGGAAACAATAAACTTCCCAACATTTTTAAATGATGTAATTCCTCTTGTGGTTACTTTTCCATAGATATCCTCATCTCTGTTCTCATACGTGAATTCAGAGGCAATAAAATGAAATTTATTTACCATAAACATCGCAAACTAAAACCTAATTAACAATTTTATACCGAATATAGAAATAAATTTAGTATTTTTACCACTATTATCGTCCAAATCCATGTTAATAGATAATTATTATTTTAAATATATTTTGGAACTGCTGGTTTTAGTTAATTATTAAACGAACTAAAAAGTCTTAAAATAAACAATGCTTAACCATAACCTCAAAATGCAGATCTCCTGTCAACTTTCTTTATTTTTATTTATTCATTATTTTCCAGTGACGTCATTGCGGTGGTGGGCGCGAACTGAACGAAATTGGAGCCGCTATCGATCATGCCTGTATTCTTTATTACCATGACGTCTAAACGCCTTTTGATGTACCGACTCGAAGCGGATGGTCGAGCGCACGAACGAACGAACGGCCGCATGCGTTCGATCCCCCGTCTAAATATACCGCACTTTCATTCGTTCGTTCGTTCGTTCGTTCGTCGGTCGTTCGTTCGGATAATGAATACGCACCTTAAATCTGAAAGCGCACGCAGGCGAACGCCTTTGATGTACGGACTCGAAGCGGATGGTCGAGCGCACGACCGAACGAACGGCCGCATGCGTTCGGTCCCCGTCTAAATATACCGCACTTTCATTCGTTCGTTCGTTCGTTCGTTCGTTCGTGCGGATAATGAATACGCACCTTTAAGAGGTTTGCTACTTCTTGTTTCCAAAGTTTTTTATTATTCCGGGAATCACCGACGTACCGCTTGTCGGTGGCGCGCGGCGGCGGCGGCGGCGCTATAAGGAATTCAACTAAAAGAGTTTTTGCATATACAACCTTAAAAATAGCGTTTTCCTATATTATATAAAATCCTGGGATCTGTTATTATTTTCCCAGGATCCCGGGATTCAAAAAATCCGATTGTCGGGATCCCGGAATCCCGGGATTGAATCCCCTAGTTGGCACCCAGAGTAGCAGGATTTTGTTTCCTTTTCTTAATTTGTACAGCTTCTCCACTGAATGGGTAAGACTAACAGATTAAATGTTATGTACAGAAGAGGCTGTATACATTGACTTTTTAATTTTAAAAATATATATTATATGAAAAATTGAAAAATAATATATATAATACCTGATATTTATATTTCCTTTCTAAATACCATAGATAATGATCTCTCATATATTAGGATCAACTTATTATTAACTATACAGCTAAAATTAGACCACATATAAGATTAATGGCGTGTTTTCAGATAAGGCGCATCATAATAACATTGGGATAAACCGTTAGTTACGACTTAAATAATATATCTGGATAGTTTAATATTATTATAATAATATTTATGTTATTTGATGCGGCTTTTACCAGAATTCCAACATATTTAGCGCTGTTTTTTGTAGTTATATATAAACTGGGTTTACCACTAACCGACAAAAGTGATTAAATTAGGTATATTGGAAATGTGTTTTGCAAAATATACCGGGTGTTGCATCGTCGTTGGGAACATAGGAAATCCCATGCAAAATTTGAACTGTCCAGATATTGGCTCCCCTATGGATTTTATAGCGAAGTCGTAAATAGACTTTTTAAAGGTCTACATTTGGTAAACACACATGCCATAAATTAGATACAAAATTTTTAAAAAAAACTTACCTTACTTAACTTATACAAAACTAGACCAACGTACATACAAAACTAGAGCAACGTACAGCAAGGCAAAACCTGTGCAAAGTACAGAGACTGGCATGTATCTGTATCACAGGTGCCATGAGAACATGTCCAACAGCAGCAATGGAGGTCATTTTAGACCTAACACCACTGCACATTGTCGTCGGTAGTTATGCCAATGCGACAAGGATTAGAATGGTCATAGACGGAAACAGTACTGGGAGAATTTTTAGGTCAGGGGCTTGGAACACCCTCAAAGAGAAAATTCCACTTCTCCAACTCCCAGTGGATGACATACCATAACGTGGTATACTGATGCTTCCAAAACCAAAGCAGGGACAGGGATAGGAGTATTTGGGCCGAAAACCAAATACTCCGAACCAATGGGCACCTACCCCAATATCCTTCAGGCAGAAGTTTACGCTATCGAAAGATGTGTACAATTTATCTTAGATAGGAACTATCGAAAACAGGAAATTGCCATCCTATCCGATAGTCATGCAGCACTAAACGCGCTCAACTCAGTAACCATCAATTCGAAGTTGGTCAAAGAATGCCTAGAGAAGCTCAACAAGTTGGGCAAAGAAAATAAAGTCCTCCTACTCTGGGTGCCTGCTCACCAAGGGATAGAAGACAATGAAAAAGCAAATGATCTAGCTAGGAAAGGAGCGAACACTCCCTGGACCAGAACCGTTCTGTTTTCCAAGCGGAAACCAGCTGAAAGCGGAACTGAAGAATCTGGAAGACTCCAACCGCAACTTGGAATGGGTGTCCTCCAACGGTCTAAGACACTCGAAAAAGTTCTTCAGAACCTACGACCGAGAAAAATCAAAGGTTTTCCTTGATTTAAGTAAAAACAATCTTCGGATTGTCACGGGGTTCCTAACAGGACACTGTCTCCTCAACGAACACCTCAGTAGGCTGAAGCTGAGAAACAACGGCGAATGCAGATTCTGTGGGGAATATGGGGAAACACCAGAACACCTCATCACTGAGTGCGCCGAGACGACGACCATTCGTGCCATGAACTTTGGTACGGCTGACGTCAAGGATGGAGAGCTGGCCTCTATGGAGCCGTCTCAGATACTGGCTTTTGTTAAAGCCTTGAGACTGTATGATGAGTTATAACTGGTTATAGCTCAAGAAAGGGGAACACACAATAGATCTTTAAGGTCGCGGTGACTAACTCCCCTCCTAAACATTCTACATTCTACAACTTACCTTACAAACTATCTCACCTCCATTGTCATTTTTGTCCAAAAATTAGGAAGCACAAACATGTGGTCACTTTCCCGAATTTTTAACGGTTTTAGGGTTTTTGTTCTATAACAATTTAGGCAAAGAAATTGTTATAGAACAAAAGGAAGAATTGGGTTTTTAATTATCCATATATTTAACTTATTTCCCAATAAATACGTTTTGTATGACCACTGGTGTATATCCGACTACTGGTATATTCAGTATTCACCCTTTCTTGCTCAACACAGAAAATTCATCCTTTAATCTCACTAAATTAATCAACTCAAATAATTAATTAATTACAATAATTAGTCTCCGAATCCTTTTACAACAAAAACATGACTAATGATGTTCTGAACAGTTAAAAATAAATCAAATGGACTTCATCGTCGTTAAATTTTTATATTGGCAATAAAGCAAGTGACAACTGCTTTCGTCTGCCTTTATCGTGTTGACGCATCTCGCAACAACAAACAGGTTGTATTTTATTTTGTGTAAACACGAAAGAATGAGACTTTTAATTGAATTTAAACCTCTAGGAAATGTTCTAGCTAAGTTTGTTTTTTTTACGTAATTAAATGATACAGGAACGAAATGAAGTTGTAACAAGTTAAATTCAAAGAATGGGTTATAATAATTGTATTTTTACTAAACAAAGTTATGTAGATTATGGTTTGGTTAGTCTATCTGAATATATATTTACATACAGTGTATTGTAGAGATGAGCAAAAATGCGATTCTCCAATCGCAATTGAAACTGCGTTTGCTATTTTTAAATCGCTGCGACTGTAACCTGTATGTACGTATAGCTTAATATTTAAAATATGTATTTAAAATATGTTGTTTAGTTTTTAGGATTTTTAACATCTGCAACACATAGTATAGGTAATTAAAACTTTATAATATGCTGCATCTGCTGCAACTACACATACCTACTCTTTCTACGGATCTCAGTTGTGTGTGTCTCAGTTATCTAATTCTTTATCCAATTCTTAAATGATCTTAAAGAACTATTTTTTAAGGTGGCTTACCCCTATATTTTTTTTTATTTTTTCATATGAAGAACGGAGATTTGGTACTATGTTAGTATACGACATAAATCAGTGTTGATGAACGTATTCAATTGATTTTTATTCAATCCTGTTTCACAGTAAATAACTACAAATTTTGATTTTTTAATGACACACTCGGTATTTTTATTACTTTATTCGATAAAAAATGACACTCTGAATAGAATGACATATATCAACTTTTGACCTTCTCGCTTGATAAAAAAATCGTATTTTTGACATTTTTGCATATCGTTTTACTGCTTTTTCTATATATTATCTATTTGTAAAAGAATAATCTACTATTTCGATTACTAAGTAAATCTAAACAGTGCATTTTAAGACTAAAGTGTTTTAATTAGTAGAATATGTTGCCGTGCAATTGCCAAGTCATTACAATTATACGGTCACTATAAATGTTGATAGGTAATTGATTAAATAACAACTGATAACAAAGTTGTTGAATATGTTGAATTTCATAGAAACTAACTAAAATAATTGACTTGGTTTTTGCATGAGATCTCACAACTTTTTTTAGACAGATTTTTTTTACATTTTATGTTTCTGATGGGACATTTTAACTAAAGAAACTAAAGAATTTCAGCGATACGCGATACTTACAGTAAAACTAGAACAAAAATGTCGTTTCTGCGCCTACTGCAACGTCGCTTTTCATTTGATTACACAGTTTAATGTAGTTTTTCTTTATTATATCTTTTTATATTTTTTTAGAAAGCTTATATTGCACTGCTACGTCCTATATTTTGTGTTTATATAATATAATAAACGGTAATTGACGACATACACACACACTTCAATACACACACACACATCGAGCTTATGTAAATATTGAAATGGTGGATTGTTGTTTCGACTCGTTATGGAAATGGATTTGTTTTTAGCATTTAATCTGTTAGTGAGAGAGAGAGACAAAAAAGAGACAAATCTCGATCCTTGATCGATCACTGGCGTTTGTTGGTTCTCAAACAAAGACAGAAATTGCGTTGGAACAAATAGAAGTAGTGTAGCTCGTTTTGTATTAAACAGATTTTATGATTTTCATAATATTTTTCAGGCTTTTTGTTACAGGGTGGTCTTACAGGTTGGTTACAGGGTGGTCGTCATACAGGGTGGTCCGAATTGTATTTCGGAAACTTCGGCAACATATTCTTCATATAAAAATAAGTGAAAAAGTTCGTATAAATGTATGTCCTAAAATGCTTAGTTTTGGAGATACAGGGTGTAGAAGTTTCACTTTTATTTCGATTTATTCCAAATAATTTTTGAGATGAGAAATATGAGTTTGATGTCAATATGACTCCTACATGTAGAGGGCGCTACCTACATATTTTTAACTGGTTTGAAGAGTAATAACTTTTTGTCCGTACCTGTATAAAACTACTGAGTAAAAAAATATACATTTTCGATGCTTTTTACCTAAAAAAGGTATCTTGGTAAAAATCGCTACCGAGGTTTCTAGAGATATTGAGAATCGAAATTATTAATACCTGTCATGATTGACATAAATTATACATGTTGACTAAATAGTTATTAGACTGAAATCATAAATTTGAAATGTTTTTGTGCTAAAAGTTCAACAGAAACTGTTTTATCATTATTTAACATGATTAATTTGAAAAAAAGCAATCGTAGAGCCAATTTTAACACACGGTGCCGAATGCTGGCAATTTACATCAAAAGAAAGAAGGATGGTCGAGTCAGTGGAGATGGACTTTCTCAGAAGAGCATGTCAAATATCAAGGATGTAGCACATTAGAAATGAGGAGATCAGGCAAAGAACAAGGCGAATATATACCAGCACCGACAACATCGAATCGAGACAGCTACTATGCTACTATGGTATGGGCACGTAAAAAGAATGGGAGGGGAAAGATGGCCAAAAAGTGCAATGGAGTATCGTCCACAAAGCAGAAGGAAAAGAGGAAGACCTACAACTACGTGCTTAGATGGAGTAGACCAGTACATGAGAGATAGAGCTATTATTAACCAGGAAGAATGGCAAAATCGAACAATATGGAGGTCGAAATGCGGGATGCGGCAGAAGCTGTAGGACCCCCGCTTTATATATATATATATATATATATATATATATATATATATAAACAAAGGAAGTTATCGTGGAAACTATAAAAAAACGAAGAAAGAAATTTATTGGGCAAGTCCACAGAAAGATTAGTCATGATACATGACTAAAACATGACTACCCGTAGACACAGGGTGATAGCGGCGAGGTGTGTTGGAACGCCTCCGCGGCGGTTTCGGTAGTAACAACTTCAAGTACTCGTTTGCTTCTCCTTTTCTTTCTCTTTTCAGGATCGCTAGTTCATCGTTGCTGATTCCTCCCGTATTGATGAAGCCGGAAGGCAGAAACACTGAGTGTCTACGGGTAGTCCATGTTTTAGTCATGTACATGACTAATCTTTCTAATGGACTTGCTTATGGAATTTCTTTCTATATAATAACAATATATATATATATATATATATATATATATATATATATATATATATATATATATATATATATATATATAACTTTGCTATACTATATATCTATATATATATATATATATAATTCGAAAAATAAAAAGTTCCCAAATTTATTACTTCAGTCAAATAACTATTTACTCAACATGTTTACTTTTTGTCAATAATGACATGTATAAGTATTGACTAATTTCATTCTAAATATGTTGAGAACTGTTGCTCGTAGCGATTTTTACCAAAAGACCTGTTTACGTAGAAAACGTCGTACATGTATATTTTTTTACTCAGTAGTTTTATACAGGTACAGACGAAAAGTTATTACTCTTCAAATCAGTTAAAAAATATGTAGGTGGTGCCCTCTACAAGTAGGAGGCATATTGATATCAAAATCAAATTTCGCATGTTGAGAAACTTCCAGACACCAGTTTTCATCCAAATAATGACATCCAAATAATGTATCTCTGAAACTAAGCATTTTAGGATATACATTTATACGAAGTTTTTTACTTATTTTTATCTGCAGAATATGCTGCCGAAGTTTTCGGAATACAGTTCGGACCACTCTGTATACATAGTTTAAAAACTAAATAACATATTTTATGCCAGATCCAAATAAAAAGTGAAATAATATACCTAAACAGACAAATCTAAAGCCCCGTCCACACATAACGTTTTACCTGTTCAGTCAAAATGTATCAAGTAAAACCTTGACGTGTAGACGAAAAAAGCAGAGACAGGCTAAAAATTTCACCAAAATTCACAGCAGCCTTGGTAAGCAAAGACTATAAGTAATAGGTCATTGTAAGCTGAATAGGCATCTAAAACTGATGCGATTGACGGACGAAGCCATGTGCAAATTTTGTCAGTCTAAAGAAGAAACGACAGAACACATTTTATGTGCGACAACCTGATAAATATGCGTTTCTTTGTACTGGACAATGATAGACTATTGACAAACAGCTATATGGAAGATTCAGTCTCCAAGTTGCTAGACTTTTTGAAAACGATAGGACTGGAGAATGTAATGTAAGATCTGGAAAGGTCGCAGTGGAACACCTCAAAAATCTAATTTAATCACATCTACTCTAATTGACTTTAAGATATTTAGCATAGCTCTCCAGTGTTGTCAATAGCGCTGAATATTTCTTAGTTTAAAGACTTTTCACAACAAGACATGTCTTGTTATGATATTATTTATTTAATACTGATAATTTTTTCTTTTCTTTTGCAGAGTACAGAAGCTGGCCATTTCTGGGAATGCCCTCTATGTCTTGCCGAGCTTTCACCCGAAGATTTTTGCGAATTGAGCGGTTGCAGTCATCGGGCATGTATTTCCTGTTTTCAGCAGTACCTGCGTGTGGAAATCACGGAATCTCGCGTCTGTATAGCCTGTCCGGAATGTCTGGAGCCGATGCATCCTAATGGTGAGTTTTCTTTCTTCGATAGTTCCCTATCTTTCGTGGACAAAGCTTTAAGCTTGAGTTTCATGCATCCGTTGTCCGACGATACGATGACGAATTTAAAAACTTGGTTAGAAAATTACGCACATTTTAAATTTATTGCATCTTCATGCTTCCGTTCATCGGATGTACGATTTGCATGTGATTGGTGTCATTTTATATTTTCATTTCAATAACGATTTAGCTATTTTACTTATAGTCTAAGAGCTAGCGCAAGGTTTTCGACAGATAATTTTAAGAAAACTGGTTCTTTAATAAATATATTTTGTTATGCTCTTCTGAACAGAGCGAGGACCGTTTGGCTGCCGGTAGACTTTGCGTTCACTACTGCGCATCATATTTGTATTAACATCTGTTCACTACTACGCGTCACAAATTCGCCCTGTATTTCAAGAACTAAGGAGGCTAGGGCCAACCTATGTGTAGCATATTTATTTTTATAAAAGTAAATTTTATTAAAAGTAATGTGAAATTCACATTGTATCTCTACTCGTATACGAGAAATCCCATAAAACACACGAAAATGGGATATTCTATACACATGTGATGCGCAGTAATGTACCGCAGTAGTCTATCGATAGCCAGATTTCCCGCACTTTGATCAGGAGAGAAATTCTTTTTTTTTCCGACGTTGTTAGCTCTTGTACTACTATATTTTTATTAAGGTTAGATTAAATTTGTCAAAACGTCCGTTATCGTACGATCTTTGGTACGATCTTTCTCCGTTGACGGGCTGGAGTAAAAAAATTACGGATGAAAAGTGGCGTGAAAACGCTATGACCAATCAGAGCGTCGCGCGTCGCCGTCGTCGGACCATAGTATCAACGGATAACGGACGCATGAAAATCAAACTAGGCGAGACGCACAAAAAAAGAACAAAACGTTTATAATTAAAACTGTTTTCATGTGATGCCTCAATGCAAATTAAATGGGCTGACCCATTAACACTGATCAGTCGCCAAGGCAGGTTTACGCTCATTTAGTCACAGTCAGTCTGATCGACTTCGATATTATAATATAATACATTGATGTACAGTACATCTGCTGGATCTGTGTCTATGAAAGGAATGCGGACAAAAAACATTTAAATAAACAGCAATATATTTTACACGTCGATTTGACGAGTGCGTCACCGCAAATCGCTCCGCCCACTCATTTTATTGGCTACTTGCAAATTTGTTGAATTTTTATTGATGGGACGCGTCGTCTATTTTTCTACGAAAAACATCGAGAGAATACCGTTTCCCCTCTCACGGATACCCCGTAGCTACAGAACGGACAGACGTACTGTATATCACTTATAATATACACACATGAATTATAATACTTATAATATTGTAATATCGGTATATAATATTTTTGTTTTGTCATGGTAACTATGATGTTATAGCGTAATTGTATTAAAAATATGGGTAAAAATAGAAAAAAATGGAATAAATCGCAACCTATTAAAAATAGGTGTATGACATTCTTAATAAAAGTTGAAGAATTTTGTAAAATCTATCAGAAACAAAATAATATATGGGGTGTACCATTTAAAATATTTGAAATTTCTTAATTTTAAGTAGTTGAAATTCATAAATATATTTTGAACACCCTGTAGCATCTAATTAAAATATCTATACATATGTCTTTTTCTATATCTCTAAAAAATTCTACCAAATTTTAGTTGTCCAACGTCAGAAATAATGGCATCACTGACAATTTTTTACCACACTGCAATCTAACATTTGTTTAAACAAATTTAAATATTATAAAAACTATTAATTTTAGGTGTATAACATTATATATATAAAAGTTATGGAATTTTACGCAGACTAAAAATAAAATAAAAAAAATAGGTTGTTGCATTTAAACCAAACCAAACCAAACCAAAAACATATATGTTGTATTCGCCACCGTATACTCTATAATAATTTTAAAATGTGTGTCTTAACGGTCCCTATAACTTTTATATTTAATATTTTTTTGTAAACCTCGAAACAAATGAGATAGTGGACTTTACTCTATCGTTGACTCATCCTGTACATTTTGTACAAATCGTATCGGGAAGCGGTGCTTATAATTTATAATATTCAACTCGTGTCAGTTTTTTATTTATCAGCCTTGTTATTTTTTGTAGAAATCAGAGATATATTGAACAACCCGGCGTTGTTTGAGAAATATGAAGATTTCATGGTACGCAGGGTGCTGGCAGTTGATCCTGACACAAGGTGAGTGATGTAGTTGTTTAGTACGCGTTTTTTATAGTCCTAAAATTTATCACATTTTTTTTTAAATTTTTCCTTAAATTTCCTTTTTTTCCTTCTAGGTGGTGTCCGGCTCCGGACTGTAGCTTCGCCGTTATCGCGTCGGAGTGCGCCAGCTGCCCGAAGCTGCGCTGCGAGCGGCCTGGCTGCGATTCCTACTTTTGCTACCACTGCAAGGCCGAGTGGCATCCCAATCAGACGTGTGATGCGGCGAGGGCGCAGCGATCGCCCAATATTCGTTCGTCCTCGATCGCCTACAGTCTAGATAGTAAGTTCACACCTTATCATAAACCCTTAAGAGTCCATTTCACTAGATTTATTATAGCAAAATAAGCGTTCGGCATTTAAAGTTTTATGTAAAACTGGCTAGGTATTTTTACACAAGTGAAGAAGGAAATTAAAGATAAAGGATTATACTATATCCTTACTGTAGCACATTTTTAGACAACTTCTTTATTTTTAAGATTTTGATGGTCACACATCAGCAAAATATTCCTTATGTTTGGACTAAATTTTCCCGAAAATAAAGACAAAATTTAAAATTCCGTTACAATACGGAAGTAGATTGAAGTTTTGTGATTACAGTGATATAATAGATAATTTATATATAACAAATAATTGCTCGCTATTTTATGGCAGATGCTGAAGCTCTACAAACCTTAATCAAGCCTTAATCAAAGCATGTGTGTTTGGAATTTTGAGTGTGGCTTAACACGATAGGATCGGGCTAAGCCTTAGGCAGATTTTTGAAATATATTATATATTTCCTTCGGCCAGGCGCCCGCTTTACCCGACCCCTGAGAGCGACCCGAACAGTGTAATAGACGCTTAATTAATACCTATAGTATACTTATAAAAACATCATTTATAGGTATACTAAGTAACATGGAAAATACAACACAATATTGGCAATATTTTGGCAAAAAAAATGGTGGATGTAAAAAAAATTATGGTTTTATGTTATTTTTTTTATTAAAAATTCATCCTCGAGTTCTAGTACTTAACTCAACAACATAATATGTACGTAATTCAATAATAACTACAATGTAGTTTGAAGTTATTTTTGACATCTAAAATAATGACGAAACGTAATAAATTAACTGTAAAGTAATTAAATAGTAAATAAACTAATTATAAATTTCCATATGCACAAAAACAATTTTATTTTTTAATATCTCACACAAACATCGTTAACTTAAAAGTATCGGTATTAGAATATTTTAGTATAGTGTGTAGTTTAAAAATAACTTGAGCATGTAAACAATTTTCAATTTTGTTTTGAATACAAGAAGGAAATTTTTATTGGGTATTTGTATCGGGGAAATGTATTTCAATAAATAAGAACTAATTAATAGTTATTTATGTATCAAAGGCATTATAAGTACATACAAAGTTTCTGCCACAATAATTACCCGAGGTTATTAACACGTATAATTCCCGTAGTACATAGATAATTTTATTTCTTACTGAATTTAGTATACTTGAATTTAGTATCCCATTTTAAAACGACACATGTTGCATTCATTAGTCTTCCGGTATATTTGTATTAACGCTGGTGTTAGGAACTTTTGTTTGTTACCAGATTACTATTATATTAAATAATCTCTTTATATAATTGACAGTTGCTGTCAGTAGAGTTCAGTTTTTCTGTCAAAAAACGTGAAGAAGAAGACCTGTCAGAAACCTGAAGAAGCACCACAAGCGTTACTTCCACTTAAAAGTGAGTCCATTTGCGAAAAGGTATATAAAAAATACCTTTAGTGACTTGGATAGAAAAATATTGTAGCAGCGGATGTCGATGAAACTGTTCTGTTCTAAATTTATGATATCTGACATTAATACTGTGAATAAATTATTAGAGTAGTTAGATGAGTGTCCACTTACATCTTATATTATTACTCAAAATCTCTATTGTATTTCATGGTTGTTACCTATAAAAGGTAGTGGGAATTACGGCATCTTTATTTCCGTTAATAATGTTCCAAGGGAGCGATGACTATATATATAAGCTTATATTAATTTAGTAAGAAATAAAAATTATAAATATCAATATCGATATTTAGAAAAATTGTTGATGATGGTATCTAGGAAACACACTCGTCGAAGTTCATTCTTTCTACCTCCATATCTCTGAATTTAATCAACTTTGAATCTCTTCTAATTTTCGAGTTTCCATTGCATACTTATAAAACACCCTGTATAAGTTGATAATAGACCTTTTTTTATTCTTTTATCAAAAATTTCTTCGTTCTATAATTTATGTTTAATTTCAGGAGATGATATAAAACCTTGCCCGCGATGCCAGGTACTAATAGTGAAGATGGACGACGGGTCCTGCAATCACATGATGTGCGCTGTGTGCGGGGCAGAATTTTGTTGGCTGTGCATGAAAGAAATAAACGATTTACATTTTCTAAGGTAAACAACGCCGTTTGTTAATAAAACTAACTTGAACAATCCACATATTAACGTTACAATTCATTATACAGTACCTAGTCTGTACACCAGACCACGTACTGTATCTACTGTATTATAGAGTACAATAAACAGAAGATGTTATCGTGGGGACTGTAATAAAAAAGTAGAAATAATTTATTGGGCAAGCCTACAGCAAGATTAGCCATGAGACCATTAGCCCACAGCAAGATTAGTCATGTTTTAGTCATGTCTCATGGCTAATCTTGTTCTAGGCTTGTCCAATAAATTATTTCTTCTTTTTTATACAGTACATACAGTCTGTACAACGATCGTTACGTCATCATTACGTACCTAATCGGTCTGCACACGTCCAACTTGGTTGGCCCAAGGGCCGGGAGTACGACAAAATATAACGTATCGTTGGCCGATGACTGTACAGGTTTACACAGACATATAGCGTATCACTCTAAAGAAGATATGCCAACGCAATTATCATCTTTTGTTGGAGTATATATTTATTAATTAAAAGTTGTATGTTCGTTGTTATATTATTTGTTTTTTTCCTACAAATTTCAGTCCATCAGGATGTACTTTCTGGGGCAAAAAACCATGGTCCAGGAAGAAGAAAATTCTATGGCAACTCGGTACTTTAGTTGGTGCTCCTATAGGTATAGCTCTAGTCGCAGGCATAACGGTACCTGCTATGATAATAGGTAAGTACAGCTTACAAATAGATCTATTTTAGTTTCATAATCGATTTAGAATTTATGTAATTGACAACACCACAATATATTATAAAACAGTTATATATATTTTAAAAACTCTGTATGAAATATTACTTTTCAATTAAAACGGTAGATAACTCTGTCACTAGACTGATAACAGATCCTGTGAATCCTCATTTGCAAATATACCGATCTGGTCATTGAAACTGCGTGGTCTGGATTTTAATGTGTAAGACAGTGATGTAGACAGCTTAATAGAAAATCAAATGTATTAAAAAGAGATAAAAGTTGGTGTGACACATTTATTCAAGTTCAAACCGCACAAGTAGGTGTTTATGGAAAATGTTGCATCTACGGTTGAAACTTTATTTATCACAATTAGTTACTTATTTTTCTACAGCTGTAATAGCTTATATTTAGCTTAGATATGTTACTTTCATTTCAGTAGTATACATGAAAGTTTTTAAAATAGTTTTTTTTTCTACACGCATTTTCCTACAAACGTAAAAACTGGCAACATTGTATGCCGCTTTTTATTTAGGGTCTCTCTCTGTTAACCAGTCATTTATATATATATATCTCTGTCGCGTGCATTAATATACAGACCACGCAGATGATGTGACCAGACCTAGTATGTACTCCAATTGTATTATCTTCATTGGTAGATATTGTACAGGGTGTTTTTCTTATTTCAGGCATTCCGGTTTGGGTTGGTAAAAAGCTCTACGCCCGATATAAGACTGCAAACAAACATAGACGTAATGCCGCTATAGTTGGTGGTGTAATCGCTTCTGTAAGTACTTTCGTTATTTGTTATTTAAGTAGTTTTTTGTACCTACAATGTCAGACATTTGTAAGCCAGTATAATTTTTTGTTTTCCATCACTGAATTGCCAATTGTCAAATCAGTAAAATGCATAAATATTTTTATACTAAATTTTGGCGAATTATGTCAATTCACTGACGTCGTTTTTTCTTATTTGTTTTTTTTTTCTAATTCACAAATTTTTACTTTATTTGTGAAATCGATCAATACAACTATAGTGTTCATCTTATTTTCATCCTGGCATTAAAAACAAGGTTAGAAATTGAACGTAATCGACGAAGAAACTTTTAATTAATACAGGATCGCATTTTTTAACAGAATTTAATTATTTATTAAAAAATATAGAAATCGTACAGTTTGACGATAAATAACAATTTCTATTTAATGAAGAGAAATAAATGTGTATAGCTAGTCTTTTTTGACGATTTTTATATGTGAAGCTTTTCCCAATTCCTTTGTATAGTAATATATCCTAAGGGCTAGAAAATAACGACGATATTCCTTCAGAAAACTTAAAGTAGGTCAATATAAAGCTGAAGATTAGGGTTTAAATCGACGAAAGCCTGTGTTCCCTAAAGCGGTTGCCGTTTGTGACCCCAATTTAACGAAAAAGATGGACGAATCAATAGTAGCGTCTTTTTGCAGGCGAATTTCTCAATGTTTTAAATGTCAAACTAACGTAATTTATATATATATAAAAAAGAAAACATATTTGCGATGTTATCAAAATGATTTCATGTTGTTTCAACATTTTAGTGTGTTAATTATACTATTGTCGTTTTAATTATACTTTATTATTCAGAGCTGGCCATCATTCACAATGTCTAAAAAAACAATTATAATTTATAGAATATGCTAGCAGCAGCTAACGGTAGTCAGTTGTATCCATAGAAGGGCAATTTTCCATGTACGACGTTAATTTTCTTATATATTTTAAGTGATTAAATTACTGAAAAAACTCTCATCATACGCCTCAAAAAGAATCGAATTTCTTAAAAAATTATCTTATATTATCTAAGTTAGCCAGATTTCGCGAAAAAATTTAGGGATAAATCATTAGAATTTTTTTGCAATAGTTTGCATTAGAATTAGTTTGCAAGAAATCTTTAATAATTGCATTTTATATGAAGAGTTGTCATGGAAAAACAAAAGAATGCTAGCTCTGAGCCTGGTGCGCGTCATTTACTGTTGTCAAGCGTTTGTGCACTGGTGTATTTTTGTGCCAAATGTAAGAAAAAATTACTTTAATTTAATTACAAATATAGCTCAACTTTTTGTCCCGTGAGTAATCAAAAAAGAAAAGTTTTTAAATTTTTGTCGTTATTTCTATAGAAAACCCGTATAAAGGGAATCAAACTTATAGTATATTGGCTAACATGTATTGTCAATATAACTTAGTTTTTTAAGATTCTTGGAAATATATTTTTTTAAATTTGTTTAAACTGTCCCATGAGTAATCAGTTAAAAGTTACAGCATAACATTTTGCTGTAAACATGCTCTTTTAAAGAAATGCGTTTATTATTTTACCAAAAATATTAAAAAACATAATTTTACTAACATTACAAGACTTATCGCCAGTTTTATTACTTAGGTATTACTTAATATCGTCTTTTTTTAAAAATAATTATTGAAAACATCAATACAAAATAACGGTCATAGGTTCTTTTTATTTAAGGATGGCAAAAATTAAGAATCATGAGAGGTAGACACGAGTTAGCAGTCACGTTAGCAGTCACACAAAAAGTATCGAGACAAAATTAATGCGGACAAAAATTTAAGGCAAGCGTATCTTAAAAAACATGCCGAGAATTAAAAAATTGAAAATTAATATAATTGAAAATTATAAATTAATAGAATTGAAAATTAATATAATCCTAATAAATTCCGATGAAATTGAAGCAGCTAAAATTAGATTCGATTAAAAATGGAATCTAGTTAAAAGAGTACCAAATACAACAAGTTTTCATAGTTTTAGGAATTTTAGTAATTATCAAATTGAGGTTAGAAAGATGTTTAATTCCAAGCACTCAAATATTGTTTAATGTTATTGTATTTAGTTATCAAATATTATGTTATTTTTTTGAATCTAAATAAAAATTTATATTAAAATCGTAGTGCCCCGTGAGTAATGTCCCGTGAGTAATCAACAAATTATTTATATCCCAAATATATCTGTATCTTGTAATACAGCTATAGCAAATTAATTTTAAGTTCAGTACATGTAAGTTCCTAATTCCACTTAATGTATTTTATTTTGTATAGGTTCAGAGAAAAAAGCTATTAAAAACAAAATTTTAAAAATCCAAATTTTTTTATGTCCCGTGAGTAATCATAGATTTTTATTAATGTTTTAATCACTATAAATTTCAATATCTTGTTCTGTATCACAACAGTAATTTAAATCATTGTCTGTGAAAATAATAACCTAAAGCTTTACCTAGCTCATATGAGGGACAAAATATACTTCCTTAATAATTTTTTAAACAATTTCAAACGTTGAAAACAATTTTTAAAAAGATTTATATTTATACCGCATGATCGAAAAAAAACTGCGTCCATTTGGCATGAAAGTGACGATCGATGACATTCTCCATATAATTTTACATATCAAATGACAGCGATCTTCAGTTCATAACCATCGCTGACGCCGGTTTTTTTTCGATTATGCGGTATCTAGTATCTAGAAACTATGGTTGTACTGAATTTGACACTTTATGTCAATTTAATAATATACTCATAAAATAATTAACTAGAAAGAAGTGTCAACTCTGTGTTAAATCGTGGAAACACGATACGCCACCGAAAGCCTTAGTTGTCGTCTGGAGAACTAATTTTCCAATTGACAGGTTGACATGATAAGGACATGATGGCTTAATTTTCATTTCCGTTTCCGGTTATTCAATGGCGGGCCCTCCTTCAGTTCAAATGTATTTTGTATTTTTTCTTTTCATAAATAAAACCAAAAAATAATTTATTCACATATATTTATTTGAAATATGGAACAACGTGACTAAATAAATATAAAAATATAGAGGATTGTATTGTTTCAATACCAATTAGTTAATTATATGCACTTTTAACGTAAATTAGTTAAGGTATAAGCATGACTTACAGTAATTTGTAAATAAACACACGCATTCGCAAACTTCAAGGACAGAAAACGGACACAGGAACATGAAAACGGGAGCCTTATACAAAAACCTGAAAACAGAAAAACAATTTTTTTATACAAAAATTAACAATGTAAAAATATCAATAGGTATAAAATATAAATAAACTGTTTAAAAAAAGCGTCCATTATTCCCAAAGAACCTGGCTTATAAATCAAAAAGATGCAAAAAGAGACTTTTAGTCGGATAACATAATCAGATTATCAGTCCGATTTATTGCTTTATTGACAATAAATCGCACATACTGGAGATAACTAATGTTGGCTATAGTTAAAAATGATCTTACCTTGCTGTAAATTGTTTCCATTTTCAAAAAAATCGCCGATCAAAGAGATTATAACACCATTTTCTTGCATCTAAAAAATGTAAAAACAGTGTTTATTTACTACCTATTTTTGATATACATGGGACATACCTACTACTGCAGAAACGTCATTTTCTCCAGGATTCTTCATGTAATTTATATTTTATATACTTTATTACCTTTATATTTATAAATTTCAGCCGAAATATTAAATTGAACTTCCAAAACGAAACTAAACGGAATGAATTAAAATGGCGTCGAATATTTTCGAATTTGTTCTAGAACAAATCTGAAGTTGTCTCTGAAACTGAAATCTGTCAATTCTAAACTGTGAAGTTAGACAATAGTTAGACAAAAACAATGCTGTCCTTGTCTAGGCGGCCATACTTGTCGTGAGGAGAATGACAGGAATGACACTAATGACTGTTTCCAATTTTCCTATTTCACTGTCACCCCCCTGAATATACTTTCGTACTTTTGTGCTTAGGCGCAAAAGTGCTTTATTTTTATGTCTAGGCGTTAAAATGACGTTTTTATATTGCCAATCATGTCGTAAAATATAATACTTTTGTAACATTTGAAAAAAAAATATTTTTTTTAATTTTTAATGTGATAACATACTAATTTTGATTTTATTGATTCTGAGATACTAATAATAAATTGTTTACTTATTGACAGTGGATGTAATTAATATAAACGCGACTAATAATTTATCTAATTAAACAACAAAATAATTAGAAACGTATGAACAATTAAACGAGATGTTGTTAACCTTTTTACTTGAAATGCCTAATGACGCAGAATGTTGACCAATGGTCGTTGTTCAATGACAATTTTACGCTTAGACGATGACAATAACTCGATCACGGTCAGAGAACTCGTTCAGTAGGGATGTCGTTTTCCAGAAAGTATCGATATTGTATTGATTCGATATTTTATACTTTCCGATAAACTTCTCTTTAAATTTTTCTAAACCCTATGAGTTTTTTATTCGAGATTTTACCCAGGAATGTACCAAGTATTTAAATAAGTCAGTATTTCAACTGTTCCAACTTAAAATATAATTTTTTTTCTCATTTTTGTAAAATTTTGAAAAAAAAAACTTTTTAGTACCGCAGGTTATTTTAGATATCTTGACGGTGTTGTCGAAGATTTGCAATGTTGCTACCTTTTAAGTTTTCCACATTCTGAATATCTGTGTGTTTGTATAAGTTCATCATCTAAGATTCGCTGATTGCCAATAATCCTGAAGAACTGCAAGTACAAATCAACGAACTAAATACAAGCAGCACTAAAGTAGATCTCAAAATGAATTTCGCGAAAACTAAAATAATGTACAACGAATTGGTAGACAGAAAAGACATTCTAATAAAGTTTAAAATTTCTTCATAACGAATTACGAAAATTTGAATTTAATTATATCAGTGGCATTACTTATAAATCTAGAATCTAGAAAAATACACTGTTCTTATTTTTTAACACAAATTACGAAGTATTTTCAATGAAGTTAATACTTTCTTGTCCATGTGGCAACACAGGTTATCGAATAATCTGGGACCCGTCTGATGCTGGCAGTTCTCGCAATGTAATCATTATTTTTTAAAAGTAAAATAATTCGTTTATTTTGAATTCATTAAAAAAGTAAACAGAAAGTATGTCTCTTTTGTCCAGATCTCCTACTTATAAATAAAATTCTTTATTGATATTTTCTTGAAAAAAAAGTATCGATATTTTTTGTACATTCCTATCGGTTAGTTGGAGCGGGAAAAATTATCCAATCTGCTCTGTTTACGGATATTCCACAAAACTGACCTTAGAACGCTTTCTGTATCGATAAATTTATATTTTTAGCGAGCAATATCGATCTTGAACTCAACAACGTAGCTTTGTGTTCATTTGTAGTTTAACCGATTACTTCCTACTAGCTAATTCAAGTATCAATCTTTGTATTTTCTATTTTTTAGTACATTCTACTATTATGGTTCAGTTTTTATCGTATTTTTATTGAATAATGATAAAAATAAAGCTTTAAATACATTCGAATATATTTTTATTTGTATATAACTGCTATAATATGTAATATATAATATAAAACCAAAAAACAGTGGAGAATGTAGCGAGAACAATAGCCGATGCAACATTGGCACAGAACACTATAAAATATATTTTTTTAGAAGCGGTGTTGTCGGAATGAAGCGGTTTCTTAATGCTCGAAGCGATTTAAAATACTACGAACTGGCAACTGCGCGCGACACTAATACTCAGGATCGGATTCAGGCGGTTAAAAAATAATTTTTCTTTAAGAAACAGATTAGAAATTCATTCAATTTTAAAACCCTAAGTCTTGAAATCCGCTCTAGAAATTGCAAAAAAACGTCCTTCACTAAATTCACAGCATTTTTATATCACTGACAGTTCCAAAAAGGTGTTTTTTAGCATTCAGATTCGGATACAGCCTCGTCAACGCTGAGAAGACCTTCCTTGTTGAGATCTTTGAGTAGTTCTATGAGCCTTTCTTCCATTTGAGCGTTACCAAGAGCTAAATCTACGGAACCTGAAAAAATAAGGGTTGTTATTAAGTGAACGTAAAAAAAAGAAGAAAAAAATTATATTTCGACACTCAAAGGAATCAAAATTGACAGGGTATTTGGGAAATTTGACAAGTAGTACCGTTTTATAGTACAAGTATAGGAAAAAATCTGAATACTATACATTATTTGTAATTAAATCATAAAAAATATAGTCTTTATACGGAACCATCAGTGCGCGAGTACGACTTGCACTTGTTTGTTTTTTTTTATAATAAATAAGTGGCATCTTAGAGCATTTTTTGTTTACTTCTGGTTTGTATATGTCTTCGTGTTCCATAGTAAATTGAAAGAAAACTTTTTTTGGTACTCACCTATACACAGCAACAAAGCCAACAGCTGTCCTTTTCTAAAATCATCTCCCAACTTCTTTCTATCGTACTCCAGCCTTTCTTCCACGTCAACTTTGAGCATACGACAAGTATCAGTCAGTTTCTCCCAATAAACGTCCAATATCTCGTCAGTATGAGCTCTCCTTAATTCTGCTGACACTGAACTGACCAACAACAACGACAGATCATTGGTGGGTCTGCTGTAAGTCACCATTTGCCAGTCCAGTACTGCGCACTTGCATTCACCATCAACCTCTTTGAACATGAGGTTGTTACACCAAAAATCAGTGTGGGTTATGAGTGCCATGGGTTCCTCAGCTGCCAGGAGGTTTTCTATGATGATTTTGGTGTGAGGTCTGAGGTTATTCAGTGCGTTGAGGACGTCTTTCAGTTGTGATTTGCTTTCTAGAAACTGAAAGAGTTGTGGTAGACCTCTTTCCACCAATTGCTGGTAGGAATCTGAGGCTCGTGACGTTTGGAATAAGAAAGGGTATTTTTCGGATAAAGGTTTACCCTCGTTGATCTGAAACAAAGGGTTTTAGCGTGAGCAATCTTTGTTATTATTTCTAGAGTATACTAAAGACTGGCAAAGGTTAGTCTTGGGTCGAGATTTCCGTATGTAAGAAGAATACAATGCGTTTATAATATACTGAACAGAGAGAGAACAGTAAAAACGTTGCCAAACGTATGAATTAAACCGAGAAACTGTGGACATTGCTAAGAGACGTGGAAGGGGTTATAGCACATTCGTCGCGGTCGACCGGTCGACCCAATCAGTACTTAAAATTCTAGAAAAGGGTGGTGCATCATGTGTTCAGCTTCACGATTTAATTGCGTCTCGTGATACTTTATTTGTTTATTTATTAACGAGTCATAATTTTCCCTATAGCTTGTAAAGTTTTAAGTGCAAGTTAGAAACACTTGCACTTTTGATAAAAATAATTGCAATTGAGTTGGTGTTCGACAGTGGTCGCGCTATTAGAACTCTAAATTCAAAAATCGATATCTCGAAATCCATTAGAAACAATTGATTGTAGTTTTTTTCAAAAACTTTCCTAATATTTTTGCTATATTTTCTTCGCAGAAAGTATGTGAAAATCTTCATAAATAAAAAAGTTACATGATGTATGTTTTTTTTTAAATTTTGAATGAAAAAAAAACAAGTCTATCAAATTTTTCTTTATTTAAACATCTTGAAAAAGATCCGAACTTTTCCGAAGTCTTTTAAAAATAAGCGGTTTGCGATCGTGATTTTACTTTACTTGATAGGGAAAGGCGTACCGGAGATATGTTGCAACGCCGCAACAGCACACCGTCGCATTTCTCTCACTCCGACTTAATAAGATCCCTATGCGATTTACTTCCACACATGTAAATACCGACCCAAAAGTAAGAGTTGCCAGCACGGTATAATAGTTGATAGGTTGATTTTGATATCCTCTATCTCTCCTTGTTTATAGCATTCTGCATGTGTTGTTACCGTCGCATTCTCTTGTCTTAAAGTCTGTACTATAGCCCTTATAGGAGTATTAATTATATGTATATGTCATATTTACCTTAAGAGTGAGTGACAGGGCATGCACTTGCGCAATAGCCTCTACAGCGGCTTTAGCTTGTCTTAGGTCTAAACCTTTGGAGAAATCAGCCGATTCAAAGCCATTGGGTTTGATGTTTTCTAGTACTAGGACGGATGATGGTGGTGTAGGTTCAGGTTCTGTTTCTCCTGGACTGTAATGGGCGTAGTAACATTTAGGGATGGGTAGTACCAGGTCCGGGGAGGTGTCTTCTGATAGTACTTCGTTTTTGAACTGTTCCAAATCTGGTACAACCTAGAGGAAGTAGACATTTCAAGTAAATGTTATATTTCGTTTTTAATGTGTTTTTCTAAAAATAGAAAAACAATGTATACATTTTTAATTCTAAATTTTATTTTCTTCTACATGTTTCCTCAATTAATATAGGTCTGAATATATTTACTTAATTATTTCAGCTCACGCTAAATGTTGAGTCATGAATGGTTTTATTCGCATAACCCTCGTCATGTCATCAATCAACTAAGCCGGCCTTTTTTTTATTAATATTTATATGTCGTTAGTTTTTTAAATTGGCATTAACAGGCATAATTTGACTTGAATATTTTCTGTTGCTTACTTATAGAAATATTATGTATTTTTTCAGTAGGATTTTTTATTGTAATTTTAAAAGGTCCAAAATAGTATCTATACTTACTTGAGTGTAAAATTTTATTTCCCTCAAGTCAAATTGGGCTTCCGTTACGAAGTACCTACTGAAGGGATCTTGTGGTAGCAGTTTGATAATGAAGCTTAGACTGTGTGCTGTACCACCTGGATCGTCTCTAAAAAACATTCTATATTCATTTTTCTATTCAGAATGCGACATATAATATACAGAGTGTCTATTAAATAAGTGCACCTTTTAAGTTTTTTTTTTAGCAAAAAAGAAATTGTTGAAAATTTTACATTTTTCATGACATTTTTTGGCTATTTTAAAAACTTTTTAGTGCTGCAGATTTATTTTATTGTAACCTATCGAAGCGCTGCAGTGTTGCCATCTCCTACATTGCCCACATTCTACATATTTGTTGTTATATAATATAACCTCACAGTAATCTTATTTTTCTACACAGTACATTACAAAAATTAATTTTAATTCTATCAGTGGTATTACTAATAATTCTAGAAAAACGCACTGTACAGGATGTCCCATTTTCGTGAGTTTTAAGGGTTTTCTCGTTTGTGAGTATCGATACAAAGGTGCGGTTTTCACATCACTGTGCTACTTTTTTATGAAACTAAAGATGCTACACACAGATTTGTCCTAGCCCTCTTAGTTCCTAAAATACAGGGCGAATTTTAAAATGTTGCATTTTTTGACCCACTTCGTATCTTGGTTAACTTATCAAAAAGATGAAAACTGAATTCCTTGGAGTTTTTCACGTAGAATCCAGTGGCATAACTATTCTTTTGCTGAGTTCTGTCATTTTTGAAATATGACTGAAAATTTATTTTTTTTAAATGGCGCTCCCTGTATAAGTACTTTCAGTCTATACTTTCTTTTATATGTGACAAATCAAGACGTCAAATAAACTGGGAGCCGGTTGAAACCGGTGGTTCTCAAAATGTTAGAATTATTTAAAAAAAAAACAATGTTACATAACTTGGTTATTTTCAAATTATTTTTTATAAATAGTAAATAGAAACTTGAATTTAATTACAGAGATACATTATATAATATGACACTGTGTTAACTGTCAGATATGACTTACCTTAGACAGTACTTGACAGTAACAGCTAGAATATCAGACAGTACGCTTTCTCCAGTCTCGCAGCCGGGTTTTACACTGAAATCTAGTACCACAATGGCTGAAGGTTCCGATAGATCTTTGTGATGTTCTTTGAGCACTGCTTGAAGCCATTCTTCAGTGACTGGCCAATCCGGACCCGTACTAGTAGCGCCACTGCTTTCTTCTTCGCTGTCGGACATACTACAAGTGTTCTGATCCTATATTACCAGAATATACAGGGTGTTTACGTAAAAATAAGATTTATTTTTTATATCAACATAGGTCCGATTCTGTTTTGGTTTGTAGATACAGGGGGTTAGTCTTCATTTTTTTTATCGATTTATTATAATAATTTTCTTCCGAGTGGTTTTAGCGATTCGAATGAAATATTGAGGGTAAAAGTTACTATATGTGCGACATATTTTAATGCTAAAAAAATTGCAGAAATATTTACCAGAGACATGTGTTATGACTGGAATATTTTTCTAAAAAATGTACGCCATTGACTTTTTTTCTTGTTAGCAAAATTGTGTAGACCTTTTAATTATGGCGTGTAGAGGTGTAAGGAGAAATATCTTCGTGCATTAAAAAATGGGGGTCATTAAAAAAGGATGACTTAAGATGGTGCTGATGTAGTAAAAACCTAAAATTTAAAATATGCGCTTAAGAGATAAATATTTGACGTGAAGGCGCGGGTTTCAAAAAAATACAAATTTTATTTTCATGTCACACGAAATAAATTATCTATTTTTATTAAGCAGCAATAGACTGAGCTTCTAATATATAAAATAATTGTTTTATATTCTAAAAAATAAAAACAAAGGTTTTTTGGGTAATGTTTGGTTATGTTACTTTTATTCTCTTATCTATGGTTACTTTTCATTTTTTAGATTTATGCGTTATTAGCGCCACTGTGGTTATTTAGTGAACCCTTATTCTTCCCATTTTTGTGACCACTTTTTTAAATAAAGTCTCATAAGAGATATTTCTCCTCATCTCTACACTCCATACTTTTAATGCCGATTAAAAGTTCTCTTGATATTTTGTCGATTTCGATCTCCTTGATGAGATAAAAAATTATTTTTTTTAATAATTTTTGATCTTTGCCAACACTTTAAAAGTGCTTTTATTTATTTTTTTTATTTAAAAAGTGTTTCTGTTCAAATCAAATTTTAACTAATTTTTAATACAGTTTTTTTGACAATTTCTTCATGATTAAGTATAATTTATACCACTTAATTTCTTGGTGATATTGCTTGATTAACTAATTACCAGATAATTACTTTTAATAACTAGTTCCGCTGGGTGTGGCTGTGTTTTATAAATTCTAAAACATCATGAACGTGATTAATTTATTTATTGTTTTATAACAATAAATACGGGAGGTTTTTCTAACACGGGTATATAAAAAAATAATTTGCGGATAGTTATTTGAATATTAATGAAATTAAAACAAAGAGTTAGTTAAAACATGTAGTGTCGGACAGTATAAACAATTATTATACTAATTACAAACAAATGGAATTATTATAATTGTTTTTTTTGCAATTTTAATGTGTTTATTACAGATTTCTACTTTTTTAAGTCCCGACTACAGTCAGTTAAAAGACCTATTAAAGAACTGACGTCTACTCAATTTTGTAAAATTACGTTATTTTATGAAACTATGCAAAAATACTCGATTTTTAAAAGTTGCAATAAGCCAAAAAAAAAATTTACATTTAATTTAAAAAAAAGGAAAAAAGCATCTCAATAAAAAACACTGTAACTTCTCTTTGTGATATCTTTTGTGATATTTTTTTATTTTTATACATGAAAAAACAACTGAACATCCTGAACTATTATTTTATAAAGTTGTGTCGATATCATCTACTGATGATGTCCACATAGCGTAACAAATCTACATAATGTAAAGGTTTTTTATGTAATATTATGAAATGGTTGGTGTAAATGGTGTATATAATATGTTTTATTGTGTTATTTTTATTAGCTAGTTAATCATTATTTTTTATTTTAGAGATAGGTGTGAGATACCTTATAATTCAATAAATATTTAAAATTTGTTAAAAAACTGATGTTAACGTCATTAAAATTCAGACAAAAAAGGTGGTAATTCAGAATAAAATGATATTTTTATTAAAATACATTCCCCGCTAGCTATTGAAGAAGCTAAAATATTTATTATTTTATTAGAATAATTATTCTTTCTTTATATTGTTAGACGAAATTTTTAATGAGTAAAATATCGAATTCTTTATTCCCTGTCCCTAGAAATGATTATATTTAAATGAAATAAATAATGAAATCTCTTAAACAAACTTTTAAAACACTTTTTCATAAATCATATTGCAGAAAGAATTTAAAATTATTAACAAAAATTTGAACATTAAATTTGGATACAACCCTATGTTTTTTTTATCGCAGGAATATAAAAAGAATTATTTCGAAGTGGACCAAAAAAATAAATCACACATGTTATTTTATTATTTACCTTAATTTGTAGCACAATATTTTAATTTTTTTGATATATTAAAGACATAAACCCAATACAAACAAAAATGTATTATGTTAAATTTTTTGAACTATACATATTGTCCAAAATACACGATTATTCGCGAAAAAATGCCGAATTGGACGACTTTTTATGTTTTGGACACCCGTTGGACTCTGTCCTGGAGACGCCCAGCCCGGAGCCTCGACTGGAATCTGCCTGCGACTAGACGGGGCGCGAGACCGCTGCTTCAGTTGCGCTGTTGTCATATTTACGGCCAGGCCTGGCCCGACAGCAGCTTAATCTCCTGCAAGGGGGACGGGAATTCGTCGCATTAAGGTGTAGTCTGGATTAGAGATGTTTTCACGATACGATTTTCCATACTAGAGATTTTTTGTATCGATATTTTCGGTGCGATACATCACTAATATCGATAAAATTATGCCATGTATTGATATTAATATCTAAAATTGAATTTTTTTTTCATTATTAGACATTTTTTAGACAAGTGTACATGGTGTCTCATTTTCGTGTGTTTGACAGGGTTTCTCGTTTACGAGGAGAGGTACAAAGATGCGGTTTTCACGTCACGTGTTACTTTGAAACTAAAGTTTTACTTTAGTTCTGAAACTAAAGACGCTACATATACCGAGTGCGTCTCCAAAGTGGCTCACCCCTATAACTTTTTTATTTTTTCAGATAAAAAAAACAGATTTGGTATGTTAGTATATGACATAAATTAGGATTGATTGACGTATTCAATTGTCTTCGGTCGCTTCCTGTTTCACCGGAAATGACTACAACTTTTCATTTTTAAATGGAACCCTCGGTATTTTTTTACATTGTTCGATAGAAAATGACACTCTGAATCGACAACTTTTGACATATTTGCTCAAAAACAAATTGTATTTTAAATTTCAATTAGTCCCAATGTTGTGTTAAAAACACTAATTTTTAATTAAGGAGCCTTGGAAAAATACATTTGATCGTCTAATGTTTTTAGTGTCTTGTCCTGGCCCGTTAAAAGCTGCTTAATCGTATTTTTGTTTGCAAAAAGCATTTTTTTACAAATAATTTGATACCACACACTTGGTATTTCGAGTCAAATTGTCGTCATGGACCGCATGTTACAATTTCAAATAAACCATAGGCGAAAATGCCAAAAGTTGACATATGGTATGTCATTCTATTCATTCTATTCAGAGTGTCATTTTCTATCGAATAAAGTAAAAAAAAAATACCGAGGGTGCCATTTAAAAATTAAAAGTTGTGATATACAAACTACAAACATACCAAATCTCGTTGTTTGGTTTAAAAAAATAAAAAAGTTATAGAGGTGGCCACTTTTGAGATGCACCAAGAGATGATTTGACTTAGCCCTCTTAGTTCCTGAAATACAGGTTGAGTTTGAAAATGTTGTATTTTTTAACCCTCTTTGTATCTTGGTTATCTTATACCTTATCGAAAAGGTGAAAACTGAGTCCCGTAGAGTTTTTATGTAGAATCCAGTGGCGTATCTAGTTTTTTCGCTTGAAACTGTAAAAAAACATAATTTCGAATCTTATTTCGAAAACGACAGCACCCAGCGAAAAAATAGTTACGCCACTGGATTCCACTAAAAAAATCTACTGGATTCAGTTTTCAACTTTTCGATAAGTTCTAAGATAACCGAGGTACGAGGGAAGTCGAAAAATGCAACAATTTCAAATTCGCCCTATAATTCAGGAACTGAAAGGGCTAGGACAAATCTGTGTGTAGCATCTAGTTTCACTTAAAAGTATCACATGTTGTGAAAACCGCATATTTATACTTCTACTCCTGGGACAAAAATGGGACATCATGCAACTTGCCCAAAAAATGTCTAATAATGAAAAAAAAAATGGACTAAAGGAATGTTTATTACATTACTATTTTTCTTTCCTTGAACTTTATGATAAATTAGTACGTTTGGCAACGGCGGAATAAAAGGGCGCAACGGGCAGACGCTGCAGGACTGCACACTGGCAACGAAAGCATAAAAGGACAAAAGGGCTAGACGGAAACGGGACGGCGACGTACAAAATAAAATAGATGGGTTAATTAGTTTACCGTTGGGTCTTGTTCCTGCGACGCAGCGTTTCCTAGTTTGTCTCAACTATATCCTGTCTCTTTTTAAATTTGTACATTGTGTCTTTTTATTCTTCTCACTAAGTAATCTCTAATGATTTTATGCTAGAAAATAGAGTATCGATTTTTGTGCACTGTTAAAAGTACAGAAAAGGTGCATTTACAGTTCTGACTAAAGGTCATACAATATTTTAATTAAATTTATACGATTTTAAATAAGTATATAAAAAATAATATGATAAAAATAAATATTTCACAATATTTTTAAAATATATATTTGGGAAAGTTATTCGCTTGAGGTAGAAGAAAAAAAAGTGATTTATGTGGATGATATATGTACTGTCTATGTCACATACTGGGACACTGAAGATAAGTTAATTTTTAATATTAAATTTCGTATTGCTTCCTTCTATTTTACATTTCAAATTGATTTTTTTTATTGTTATTTCATTATTTGTGTAATATTACTGTTAGAAACCCTATATTTTGTGTTATAAATCCTATGTTCAAAACATGAAAATTTCAATATTGCCTCATCTCATTACTTTAGGCAAGGCAGAGATGAATTTCGGAGAATTCATATTTTTTAGTATTTATTATTGCCTTATTTCACCAGGCATTGCAGAGGTACATAGGAAGAAGGTCATAGTGTAATAAATAAATACTATGTTCAAGAATCAATATTTTTAGTATCGCCTCATTACATCAATCAGCACATAGTTGAACATAGAACTAGTATCATTGGGGTTTTAATCATATGTTCAAGAGTTCATATTTTTGAGGCAACAGAGAGATGACCATAGGATAAATAGTGTTTTAGCCGGGTTACATCACGCGCCATTTACATGAACATAGGGGAATTATTATTGTATTATAAATCCTATGTTCAAGAGTATATACTTTTTGTCATTGCCTCAGGCAACAGAGGGGAGAACATAGGATAAATAATAACTCTTATATTAGATAGTAGGCACTCATTTTGTGATTCTTTTGCAGGTGATGATTTCGCCGTTACTAGCCGGCCTGGCCGTGGGCATCGGCGTGCCCATCCTCTTGTTCTACGTGTACGGCGTGGTGCCGGTGTCACTGTGCAGGAGCGGAGGCTGCGGTGGATCCCCCGCCGCGGACGAGGCGCCCACCCCCGATGCTCCCGACACATCCTCGGTGGACGCCGTCAGCTCCAAGGACGCGGTGAACCCCAGCATCGGCGAAGCCAGTCTCAGCATGGCTTCCGGCAGCCAGGTGCAGCTAAGGGAGGTAGATAGAGAAAGCGCGAGCACGGTAAGGAGGATTGCGATTTTTGTTAGTTTTTTTATTTATTAGACTTTGTTTTGATAGGTTGGGTTGGCTGGGAGTTTGCACCAAGCTATTCAACGTCTGGAAGTTCAAGCGGACTTGGTGTCCACGCAGCGCTTGAGTTTGAGCAGTTTAACCGAGTCGGTGAACGCGAGCATTATTTTGGATGATGGCGGTGCCAGTGTCAGAGCCTTGGCCGGTAGTCTGATGAACTACAAGGTACGTGTTATGATAATATACATGATGTCCCATGTAAGACGATAGGTGTATTGTTCTCCTGATATTTCTCCTATGTTCACCTGAACATAACATGAACATAATTTTTATTAATCCTATGTTCGAGAATTCGTATTTTTTCTATCATTATCTCATTACATCAGGTAACGAAGAAGTGAACATAAAAGAAATATTGTCTCAAACGCTGTATTCATAGTTTAAATGTATATTAAATCATACAAATATATGACGAAAAATCACACTTTGTTATTATTGCCTATGTTCTAGAGCGTATACTTTTTTAGTATTACCTCATTACATCAGGCAACAGAGACATTTAGATCTCAGAGACAATAGCTCCCCCGATATTCCTCTTACGATCACCTGAACATAGGAAGATATCATATCATCTCAGGAAAAAATATATGAATTTTCGAACTTCCAAAATTCATATTTTTATTATTGCCTCACTACATCAGGCAACAGAGACAATATAGCTCTCCTGATATACCTCCTATGTTCCCCTGAACATATAGGAATATCATGGTTATAATCCTATGTTCGAAAATTCATATTTTTAGTATTGCCCCATTACATCATACATTACAGAGGCGAACAAAGGAGGAATATAATTCTGTTAGAAATCCTATGTTCAAGAATTCATGTTTTTAGAATTTGCCTCATTATATCAAGCAACACGAAATTGAACATAGGCAAAATATCATTGTATTATAAATCCTATGTACACAATAATACAAAACATTTTCTTTCAGACCGCCAACGGCAGTGATTCTTGCAGCTGTGTAACCACCGAAGACTGTACTTCAGAACGTGTCCGATTCGACGACAACATCAGCTTCATGGGAGCCAACCAGGCGGAGAAAACGAGCATCGGTAGCAGCTGCAGCTTCAGAGCGCGCTGCTCTAAACCCACCGTAGGCAAAGCGTCCCCTTTGCAAGACACCCTGTCCAACGACAGCATCTACATTGACATGGAAGACAACAAACCGCCGCGCAAGTTCGCCTCCCAAGCCGCCATCTTGCGGTCGCAGTTCTTTCACTCGATCAACGAGTGCAAGCCGGCCACGAAAAGTCTGGATGACAAGACCATCATCGAAGTGTCCAACGAGACGCTGGACAAACCGCTGATAAAAGAAACGCAGAACATCGTGATATGTCAGCTGAGACCTGCTTCGTCGGAGGCTAGCGTTGACAAACATTTGTCAAATGAAGAAATGTCAAAACAAGCTTCAACAGAAAGTCTGTCAAATTGTTCCGTGCCGCTGATTGCGGACGCGCAGAAAGTGTCATTTATTTGTCATTCTGAACCGGAAAAGTCGTAAAAGTTACCACGCCCCCTCCCCCTATACTTCGCTCGAAAGACTGATCAGTGTGAATTATTATTAACCGTTATTTATTGTAAAAGGCTTAAAAAGATATCGTCTCTCGTTTTTATTAATAATATGTCTATATAAGTTCGATTGATAATATTGATATAACGCAATATTTTTATAGTTTTTTCCCTCATTTTTAAATGTGTTTATTTTCGGATTTTCTCATTATATAAAGTTGCGCTATCGCTCTGATGATTTTTTAAAATTGAAGAAAAAATTGTTGAAAAGTGTTTACATATTTTTTAAACGTTTACTTTTTACTGTGTAAGCGATTAAATCGTTGTTTAAAACGTTTGAGGAATCCCAAATAAATAAATTTAAGAAAACTATTTTGGTTTTATTGCCTTTCTCCTTCCTCTGAACTGTCACTGAAAAACCATAGAATAACCAAATTTCGTGTATTTTGCTTACTTAATAATTAGGAGAACATTTTTAAAAACTTATTTCTGGTAATTTTTGTACACCGATATATTTAGATAAACTTTTCATGAAAAAAATAACAAGATCAAAAATGCTGTGATAGATACTCGACAGCAGTATTATAAAGTATGTTTCAAAAAATTCATTGCTTACTAATCCACTGCCACTGCACTCAATGACTGCTTGAACCGAGAATAATTAATCGTGCAAGACGCCAAATTTGACTGTAAAATCCTTCATATTGAAGGAAATCTTTCAATTCTGACCCAATGAATACCACAGACTATGTACTAGATATGCGTGAAAATGGATTTTACCTATCGATAAGTTATCGCAATTCACCAATCGATATATCTAATTACCGATAGTTGTGGGTTTATTGATAATTATCGATAGTTTTAAGATATTTTCTTCGATATATCTATAATTATAATATCGATGTCTAAACCTAAGTAAAAAAGTTGTCTTATGAAATTTTAAGGAAAACTGAAAATATACCTTTTATACACTAATTTTGAAATGTTCAAATATCTATCGACAATACTGAAATTTATTTTTCCTTAAAATTTCATAAGACTGTTTTTTATACTAGATACTTAGGATCAGGGATGGACAAAAACTATCGTTATATACGACATATCGGTAACTAAAATTTATCTATAGGTGAATTGCAATAACTTATTGTAGTTTTAATATCCATTATCGCCCATCCCTAGCAAACATTATAAAAAAATTAAAAATCTTTACCATTATTTTTTTCTTCTTTCTCATAACACACCTCTGATCACATTCTCTACAGAAAACTAAATAACATATTCTGAAAATAAAAACAAGAAAAAACATTCCTATAATAAATCATATAGCTTTATATTTATAACGAATTATTTACATGATACTGAAACACATCAGACTCCAGCAACCTATTGCGGACCCATCATGCCCACTTGCATGTGGGGTTGGTATCCCTGATTTCCCCCTTGACCTGGCAGAGGCATGCCTGGGGACTGAATCTGCTGACCCGGACTTTGTTGAGGATCGGTGGGAAGTGTCAAATTTAGAAGTAGTTCTCTTAGAGCTGGATAGACTGTACATTCCATTGATCCAGCCTATATACATAAAACGTCAGAGATGTTATATGTTAAACATTTTGTTTTATAAACAAGTTTTAAATATATCTTATAAACATGTATGCCTAACATGTTGAATGAATTTCCAAAAAACTTGACTGAAAACTAGACAATTTAATTATTTTTTTTAATGAATGTTCTACATTTAAAAATAAAAATAAAAAAAAAAAATATAATCAGCCAAAACCGGGACAAAATTGAATGCACTGTACACAGACAAAATAAAAAATATAGAGTTTACAGAATTAAAGTTAATGCATACCTGCATCTGACAGAAATGCCTGAGTAGTTGACTGGCGGCTGTCATCGCGGGAACAGAGCCGGATTCCCGTTTTTCGGCTAACTGAGTTATATTGCCAGCTATGTCGTATATTAGAGGAAGACACACAGAGGGCGGTTCCATGTTAGATGGGTAGCCTAACCTTGTTATTTGTATCTGAAAGACAAGAGTAAATATTGGAGGCTAATAATATAGAATGTTCAAAAAAAAATTGTCAAGAAAAAATAAAAAACAAAAATTCGCATTCTTATCTTTAAAAAATTATAAAAAAATAAATAAACTTACAAAGAATAATATCTTATTCCTGAAGGCTAACACGCCTTGAGTACCGGTCGGTACTATCGGAATAGCATTCGGAGGAATCCTTAACAACCATTGGACAGACCACTTCATCCCTTGCTGCTGCGCCAACTGAGGCATCATATCCAACCTCATGATCTGAATGAAATCCTTCAAAACATTCGGCGGACAGTTCAGCATACTACAAAAAGTAAACGTCGAGGTAGGCTTGTAGGGAGGAGCCGCAGCCCTGGTCTCGAAAAACCTCTCCAACACTTGAATTTCCTCCATAGACCACACGTCCTTATGCTCGGGAAGTTGAGTGATCTTAATGTGTAGGCTTTGCAAGTGTTGAGTGTTTAATCCTATGCGACACTGCAACATTTCGTTGACCTTGAAGTGAATGACGCCGGGTTCGTTGTTGGGGATCGCTGTCAAGTAGGTTTCGGTGTGTATGAAGCGTTGTAGTTGTCGTCTCATGTAGACGCAGCCTAAGAACCTTTCCAGTGAGCTCATTTCCGGTCCTAGAAGTAGAGATGGGAGGTAATAAAAAATATCGATATCGACACATTTTTTGCAAAGTATCTATTCTTATCAATACATGCCTATATGCACAATTTTCTCATCTTTTTTACAATAAATGCTAATTTGTTTTTAAATTTTTAAAAAATTTATAAAAAGCTGTTACACAGAATTCGATACTTTTTTTTATTACAGAGCCTCTTAGATATCGGTATCAAAGTTTTTCATATTTTTTTCAAATAAAAATGCGGAAAGTCTGATTTTTTTATACGTTTGTTACAACTGTTACATAGGATATCGATACTTTCTGATTCATTATTATCGATACTTTTTTGGCAATATCGATTGTTATTGATACTTTTTGCCAAGTATCGATTCAAATCGGTACATACCTAAAAAGTATCGATACTCTAGTAATTTTTAAAAAAATAAAACTGAAAGTCGGGCTTTTAGAATTTGTGTTACAACTGTTATATAAGAGCTCTATGTTTTTTATGTCTTTATGATAGAATATACACCAATCACCTAATTGGGTAATTTATCAAGTAACTTAAAATGTAGAGAAGTTATATCTAGGGATGTCAAGATAATAAAAAGTACCGATATCGATTAATAAAAAGTACCGATACTATTAGGTAACAATATTGAAAGACCGACAATCGTAATTTTATTTGTCACTATCAGGAAACTATTGATACCAGTTTGGAATCGCTCTAAAAATATAGAAACGAAAAGCTCTCAATACCACCATAGAAGTATCGATACTTCCGCAGTATCAAAATATCGTTAGTATCCTTACCTGGAATACACTGAGGATGAACAGACGGACAACACAACGATTCCAAAGCCTCGTGAGTTAGTAGGGTCGGCACAGCCCCAGCCCACGACTTCTGAGGCAAAACCCTCGTCAAATGGTTCGTTTTCAAGTCGATCTGCTGCGGACTGTGCATCACCGGACCCCCGGGAGACTGCCCAGCTCTAGCAGGCGACGGCCTAGGCATACTCGGTGATCCAGGCCAATTAGAAGCCGCCGGACTCTGAGACGCTGGAAACGGACTTCCGTCAGTATGACTCGAAGGAATATAACTCCCTACAGGCGAATGTCCAGGTAAATTCACCCCCTGAGGCCCGGGACTTGAATTACTTAATAATCCTCCCGGACTGGCTAATTGTGGATTTAACGGGGAGTTCGGTACCAATCCAGAGCTTGGACTGGGGTGTGGCATGGGACTAGGATTGATATTCGCCGACAAAGACGTAGGGGAAGCCATATTAAAAGACGTTGCAGGGCTTGAACCGAAGTTAGGATGATTTTGTGGTATATTAGCCGTGTGAGGTGATGCAGGAGTGTGAGGATTAGAGCCTGAGGGCGGTGTTAGGGGCGGATGGAAACGTAGTCCTGGTTCCGAGCGGGTTCCCCCCGCGGGGGATTGAGGAGGTCGTAGAGGGCCCAGAAAATTACCCCCACCGTCTATCTCCATAGGACTGGGAGGGTTATCGTCTTCACTCTGACTCCTCCTCCTAAAAACAGCACTTTCATCGACGTACTTGGATAAAAACGTCTTCAAACCCGGTGTAGGACTAAAAACGTCAACAACGTTACTTCTTTCAAACCGACTGTAGGCTCCGTCCCTTAGGGACACCAAACCTCCCCCCCTAATCCTTAACTCCAAACAGTACATGCCCTGGAACGCGATCCGAATCAACGTGCAAGACTGCGCCATAATTGTAAACGTTTGCACGGGGACCTTGGGTCGGTTATTATGAACCCCCAGTTGCGGCAACGTCGGAAGCTTACTAATCGACAACAACGCCTCATAGGTTTCAGTTAAAAGCTGGATTATTTGAGCTAAATTCCTGTGTTCGTTTAAGTGTGCTTCCAGTTGTTCCTGGATTAATGAGTGCGCGTTTAGTGAGTTATGCATCGCGCCGAAAGTTAACCTAAAAACTTTCTCTTGGCTGTTCCAAACAATCGAAACCATAGCTCCCTTTTCTGGACCGTAACACAATACCAGCTTACTATAGTTATAGGACTTAATTGAAAATAAATTCGCCAAATAACTGTACTTGTCCACCTTTAAATATTCGCTCAAATCATGAACTATTGTGTACAAATGAACAATTTGCCACCAGTCACTTAACAAACAATCCACTGTCTTTGACGTTTGATCGATAGTTGTCATTTCATACTGAAAATAAATTGGTCTTCTTGAACCTTGTTCCTTCGCGTGGGTACTCGACAATGGAGTTGAATAAAAAACAAACTCAACCACCCAACTTTTGATGTTTCCCTTGATTAAAACTCTGATCGACACCGACAGGAGGCGTTTTAGTAGTGCCATCCAGGCGGGTGAATGTCCCACTTCTGATGTTGGTGGGGGTAATTGTATGAGTTTCAAAAGAAGGCCTGTCGCGTTGGCTTCGACTTGGAGGCCTTGGTGGAAGACGTTCTTTTTCGTTAGTTCGTTTGCTAGGGTGACGTATGGGAGTCTTTCGTCGCACATGGCAACGACGTGAGCTAGTTCGGCAATAAAATAGGCCGGCTGTTTTGATCTTCTTGTTGCCGACTCGGGTTTAAGATAACCTTTTCTTTTTAGCGAGTTTGGTTCGGTATGATCGGCATCTAGACTTCCTAAATAAAGGGGAAGAAAAAGTAAAATAATAAAGATATACTGTAAAAGATAACAATTTTACCATCGATGGAAGTAAATGGTCCGTGAGTGGCAACGAAAGTGTCGAATTCAATTAATGTTTGAACTTTTAAAAATACTTTTGGTATCTCGGTCTCTATCGATTCGTCGTTAGGATTGTCATCGATGCTTGAATGCTTTACCACGCACATATAGAAGGAACAATCGATTTCGCAAGGACTGTTTTCTTTTTCGTTAATTTCTACGATCTGAAAAAATAAATAAAAATTGGATTTTTTTTGGATATTAAATTCTCTTCAGTAATAAAGGTAAACATGTTATAAAAATGCGCTAACCATAGAAGAAATTTTAGTTATACAGAAGTAGAACAGGGTTTCAGATTTAAAAAAAAAGCCATTATCTTCTAAGGTGACGTATGCCACAAATTCTCGGTAAGATTTATATTATTATGATACAGGGGCCCAACCACTTTAGTTAAATTTACGAAGGAATAAAACAAATGGAGACGAAATATGGTGTTCTCAGCCAAGAGTCAGCGTCTTTGGAGTATATGTGTCGAAATTTTTTACCTTCATTTTGAGAATTAAACTCATTTGAATACTGAAAAAAAATGTCTAGAATTTTATTATAGAGTGAGAAAAATGATTTTTTATATAGCTGTTGTTGTGGCGTTTTTTTGCTGCTGTGGGCTACTGTTGTTTATTGTGTTTTTCATTATTGTTATGTTTATTGTATTTTTTCATCTTTTATTTTTGTAAATATTGGCTTGTCCATTAATAAACATTTACTTATTTATTTGTATTAACTTGAACAGACCAAACATAAGAAAATAAATTTAAATTTTTACAGTAATCATATAAAAATATGTTTTAACAATGCTGTATTAATTCGATTTTAATTTCAAAAAACAAACAAAAAAAATATCTAAAAAAATACACAAGATACATACATTAACATTAAATCA
The DNA here is from genome assembly GCF_002938485.1 of Sitophilus oryzae. Taxonomy (NCBI): domain Eukaryota; kingdom Metazoa; phylum Arthropoda; class Insecta; order Coleoptera; family Curculionidae; genus Sitophilus; species Sitophilus oryzae. The sequence continues at coordinate 1,110,649 of NW_022145683.1, read as the reverse complement.
AAACAAAAATATAACTAATCAACAAAATAAAAAAAAATAAACCATAAAAACATTTAAAAAAAAGGGTAAACCAAAAATAGTATAAAAAAATATATTTTTCAAATTAAAAAAAACTTACCAGAACTACATTCGTGTGTCTATGCAACTGGATATACATATGATGGCTGCCTATTTTAGTAATGGGATGATCGGGAACATGCAACAGTGGTAAATGCTCATGTGCAGTAGCTGGCAAATGTTGCAAAGTCTTCTCACATCGCCTCTTAGTAATCCAATATCTAAAAAATAAAATTATCAACTCAAACACTTTTAATTTAAGAAAAAAAAAACGGTAATTTTACCTTAATTCAGATATATATGTGGGAAGTTTTGAGTGATCTCCATTCAAAACGTTATTAATTTCTGGTATCAAAGGTGGATCATATTCTGGCACGTGACTTTGGAGCATCCCTGTATGAGTATCGACAGTAATAAGTAGTTGTTCAGCTCTTAAACATGGCTGTAAAATCGCTACGGAAAGAATAGCAGGAGACCCTTGTAATGTACCTAAAAATCAAATGTTTTAATACAAACTATATTAATAAAAAAATAATTAACTTACATTCAACATCTTTTAACATTCCTTGAAGCTCCAATTTTATATCACTTAATCTACTTCTAGTTCTGACATAAATCGTATGAACCAGTAACCTTTCCATTGATAAAATTTCACTTCTTATTGCCCTATCAGCTATTTCAGATTCCTTAAAACATTATACAAGGTATTTTTTGATTAAGGGTCCGATAATTTACAGGGTCATTTTTTCAGATAAATTTACCTTGTTTCCAAGAGAAGGTACGTGAAGTACTGCCAAAGGTCGAGCAGGATCATGCTGGTCCACCTGAATAGTTAATTTATAACCTAACTCAGATCTTAAGTCTTTATTTGCTAGTTCTTTGCCCTTATTTGTTAGTTCCCTAAATAGATTAAATACAAAATTAAAATAAAATAAAACTAAGAAAAACTACATATTATAAGTTTATTAATACAAAATTACCTCCAGTACGATACAGTTAAACACCTTCCAGGTACATATTCGTCTACGTGAATATGATCATCTAACCGATCTCTCATTAGCCTTAATGTTTGTGAATATAATACTTCAAGTTGTAGAGATTGACAGAAAAAGTGTAAACAATTATAGACTTCAGTTAAAGGTTGTGGATTATCAACCAAACGCGATTGAATAAGTTGATGAATGTACTGAACTTGTAACGGATGAACTAACGCTTTTCCATCTAAATACAAAAAAAAATAACAATTTTGAATAAATTTTTTAAATTTACTATATTCGTACCTCCTGTTTCTTTATCTTCAACTAAAATATCAATTTCTAGCAATCTCCATGGTATATTGGGTCCATCTCCCATTACAGTTAAAGCAACTTCAAATTCATGCTGAACATGAAATATAACTCTCCCATTTTCAATCTATAAACAAAAAAATAACAACCTAAACAACTTTGCAAAATAAAAAAAAACAACAATTTACCTTTGAATTCTTCATTTGAGGTAACAAATTTCCAGTGACAAGCCTATGCTGAATGACCTGATTCAACTTTAAAAGCGTGTTCCTTTTTTCCTGAGGTGTTATTGGGTCAGGAGGAACGATTTTCTCTCTAATACATGCAGGAAGCCTTCCGTAAGTACCAGTAGTCAAGACTTCAACTGCTGCTGGGATGTGGAAATTTGGCAAACGGGCCTGTACTAGGGTTTCTCTAGCCATCCTAGCTAGCATATCAGCTGTTTCGACAAAAAGAAGCGACTGCTTATCTAGGAATGCCATTATTCTCTAAAAATTTATTAAAATAAATCAGTATTTATTAGTTTTTATGGTATAGATGACATACAGCAGATTTTTCAACTTTTGAAGCACTGTTTGCCCATTTTACCAATGCAAGAAGCCTTACAAACAACTGCCTTGTTCTAGTTGAGAAGTTATATATTTCAATTTTTCGTTCCATATCAGTTTTACGGGGCAATCTAAAATCGAAACCTGATTTAACTTGTACTATTTTAATGATGAATAAAACACATACAATTCCGCCAATACAGTTAACTCATGGTAAGTTCTCTGTACAATAAAATCGATAAGCATGGCAAGGGACATCATGCCACCTCTATTTCCTTCTTGGGGCCCACTAATAGCATTCTGTCCTACACTGTTTGCAACTGGAGCTTGTAACCCCTCCAGCGGTAAAGGGGCCATTTTTTTAGTTTATTCCTAAGCAGTATCGTCTGTTCAAACTATCTTTCTCACATAGTTTAAAAAGTTTCTTTAATTCTAGAATGTAAACGTTTATAAAAACAAATTAATCATAAGTTGACACAAACAAGAAAAACTTTGCCAAACGACATTGACATCACATTGACAACTGTTGACAAGTTGACAAGACGACAAGACAAGAAATGCTACCAATAATCAATAATACAGCCAGTCATTGTCGCCAACGGAAACATTCTAACTAACACTGTATTATAAGTTGCCTAACTATTTATATAGGTTTTAAAACAATTTACGTCAATCCAGCGTCAATCAGAATAAAATTTAAACTGAAAGTTATGATCAGAGAATATTCTCCTGAAAATTACGAACCAGATCCAAAAGCGAAAATCTACGAGACTAGCAAAAACAATGAAGCCAAAAAACAGCTGATTATGATAGTATTAATAATAATCGAAGTTATATGTATATTGATATGGTTAATTGTTCTAGTAGTGTACTGGATCAAAATGCGTTGCATGATGAATTGTAAATAATTTATAAAGTTTAAATGACGCTTGTATTTATTATACGATATTTTAACATAAAAAATAATTAAATTTAACTTGGTAGTTATTTTTATAAGGTCGAAAAATGGACTGGAATTCCCAAAATATCTCGAATGTGCTGCACAGATGCACCTGCTTAAAAAAGTAGGCCTTTCGAGATTTTTTATCGCTTTTTTCAGCCCTTTTTTAATGAGGCCCACTGCACGCATGCATTCCTTCCCAGTCATGCGAGTTTGGTGTTCTAGACGGTATAATTCTACAAGAAACCAGTATGGACAAAAGATTAAATATACACTACTCAACATATACAGTGTGACCAAAGTAAATAAGTACACAGAGTGTTTCGAAAAATTTCTATATAAGATTCCCAGAGATTAGATCAGAACCTTTAGTACAACATAGATACACCAAAACACTTACCGTAAAATGGGGTTACTTGGGACAAATTCACTATAATTTTTTTAGTCATGTGGTAATTTATAAATGTTTTTGTGAAGACAAAGCAACAATTTAGGTGTAGAAAAAATCCTTCATATGTATTTAACCTATAAAGCATCATAAATGGCTCCTAATGTAAGAATATTTATAAAAAAAAATTAACATATTTACTGTCCCAAGTTTCCCCGCATTGGGGTTGAATGGGACTGTAACGGTTTTATACCGAAAATGCATGTTAAACTACTCACGGGTTACTTGGGACGGCAGAAAAAATAAAAGAATACACTAACACACATCATGAGTTGAAATTTTTTTCTCAGATAATTATTTAGAGGAAAGAAAAACTCGATTTAGCGTAAACTTATTAGAAATATTTATTTATTCATTAGAAAATGTAAAATTTCTTCAATAAACATAATAGGAACAAAGTCACGATTTGAATCGTAAGGACAAAAAGGAACTAAAAAAAACATTTTGTAAACACAAGAAAAATAGATCTATTGCATTCTCTTTATTGTAGCCAACCAGTATTTTTTAATCCATTAAATGTATGGCGGCCTCTAGTAATGCTCACGTCCTCTGCTTTTAACATTCTCACAATTTTATCCTCTGTGATATCATACTCATGAGCTAAATCTGGGAACACAAAATGTTTGTTGTTTTTCGTAGATTTTCTCATAAAACTGCCTCTTATAAGTTCGTCTTCTTCCTCTTTTTTCAAAACTATAGGTCTTCCTTATCTTTCTAAATTCTGATTCTTACACTGCTCTGTAAAGTTGATTTGGTTACCTTCCATTTGTCTGCCGCTGTTCTATAGGACATTACAGATTGTATGTCTTCTATGGCACTTTCCATATTTTTTTTCTTCAAAGTCGTGATTTTTTTAGAGCCTACTTTGCGAATATATTTTCTTGGCATGTGGAGCACTGAAAACAAAATCGATTAAATAACATGGGGTAACTTGGGCCAACGGCTAACTTGGGACAATTTTTGACCCAAGTTACCCCAAACCATGACTTTTTTTAAAAAATATATTTTACAATCTAAAAAATTATCTAAACGCGAGCAATGACTTTGGTATTATTTATGAAACATAAAAAACTAACTAAGAAATGTAATTGGACTTACCTGTTTACTTTTTGACTGCCTCTTATAGATAAAGTTTTCGACCACTTATTTTTAGCTTGCTTCCCGCCACCCATTTATTTTTTTTATATAAGTAAAATACTATCACTTTATATAGAATTCGTTTAATTAAATCATCAACACATTGTTCTTTAACGAACCAAAACATTAAATTAAGGTTTTGTTTATATTTGCGTTGTTCCCGCCAGTTAAATTAGAAAAACCGAAGTTGCGTCCCAAGTAACCCCGACGTCCCAAGTAACCCCATTTTACGGTACTTTTGCACTGGACGCGTGTTTTGCTAACCATATTCAGCAGATGATTAAATCTTAAGATTCCCATTTATATTTTTAAATTTATTAATTTATAGTTTTTAAATGAAAACTGAATATTTTCTTAGCCCTGCGTGCATAATAATAATAATGTCATACTTCGTATCTATAACAAGAGGTTTTTAAAATAAGACCATTTTTAGAATAAATTTTCTGCACCTTTAAAGCTCTCCCTAGATTATAAAATACCAAATTATTTATATTTCCTAACTGGAAATATTTTATATAACGCTCTTTCCAAAATTAGCTATATTAAAGTACTACACTATACATTGTATGATATACAGTATATTCCTGGATTGTCTTTACAAGAGAAAATCTTATTTATTATGGATATTTTGGGAAAAATGCATTTTTCATTAAAAAATTGCTTGTTTTAAAATGGTTAATCCTGTTTATACTTTTGCAAATATTAGAGTGAATGTATCAGATTGAGTCTTAGTGGCAATATTTAAACAAAGTAATAGATTTAAATTAAATGTTCGCTCAAAAGTATTGTGACTATAGAAGTAAAAATAAACTTAGATTGTATAGATTTCTATTTTGATTGATATTATTAATTTATTTGGTTGTACAATTTTATTTTATACCAGATTTTCTTATTTATAAATTTCTTCCTGGAAGGGGTAATTACCCCCCTTCCCCTCCCGTATGTAGGTATACCCCTGGAATGTATTAATGTGAAACCTTCTGTATTGTGTTTTATAGATAAAATACTAAAAGTTTACCCATTTTATTTCGTAGCTTTTATTTTTTTATTTTAGTAGTTTTAGTAAATTTATTGAAATAAATGAATCTAATGCATAAGCTATACCTATTCTGCTTATATTCTAATCATTGAAATTTTGATTGAAATCGAATTATACAGGGTGGCGCGTCATATACGACGGCGTTTTTGCAAGGAGAACGAAATTTTGTATTGAAGTGAAATTTTGTGAGCTTATGTAAGTCGGTTCAAAGCATTGTCTAAAATTATCTAGAGTTCTACAGGGTATCTCCAAAAAAAGTTACACATTAAAGTCGGGTTTTTTGTAATAGATTTTCGGATTCTAGTAAAAAAATAAGACAAGTTTCATTAGAAAAGTATATGACTAAAATGTATAGATTTGAAATAGGCACCTTAAAACTTTGATGTATTTTAATGTTTAATATACCGTATGATCAAAAAAAAACGGAGTCCAGTTGGCTGAGAAATGAACATCAATGACATTTCCCATATAAATTTACATATAAAATGAGAGCGATCTTCATTCCATAGCCATCGCTGACGCCGTTTTTTCTCGATCATACGGTATTTTGTTCTAGTGGGCCGATTTTGATGATTTTTTAAGCAGTATGTAGCTAAATTATTCGACTTTTTAGTATCTCTTTCTAAATCAAAAATAAAACTCCATCTGTTAATGATACCAGAGAAAACAAAATGTTGATATTTTAGTAAAAGTTTAAAACACCCTGTGGAATATGTTAAAACAGCAAGACATTTAAAAATTGTTTTATCATCTAGATACATCTTTTCTCGATAGTTTGTTATTTGGTTCGCCTATTTGGCTTTATTTTTGTTGGAGATATACGCTTTTGAAGAAGACACTAACATTTTTCGTAATTTTTACATTAAGACCATGCCTTTGCTTTTGGGCCTAGTCAATAGATCTAGTAAGTTCTGCTCCCGAAGCAAACCTTCTTAACATAAGATTTGCTTCTTTTAGTCTTCATATGTACGTTCCTTACGTACAATTCATTTAATTATAAATTTGAAAAGGTGGCAAACGGAGGTCTCTTAGCGATAAACTTACAATGAGTCGATCGTCTCGATTAGAAATTCTTATACGAAGGTTCCTGGACGTCTAGATTGATGTCCTCATGGACTGTGATCTGTGATCATAATTCAAAAACCACTTAGTATACTCTATGGTTTTAAGGTATTTTTGGAACCGGAATTTTATAGCAAATTCACTGAACTAAACAAATATAAAGTATTTCATTTGAAAAACTAAAATTTAAGTGTGTAAAAATATATTTGACTCACCCTGTATATCTATAAAAATATTTTTGAAATGTGAACTACCATTAAACCATTTAAACACATATTTTGTAAAAGGTTCGGAGTGAAAATACTGATACAGAGCTTTTTCGGAACACGGAGCCATCCTGTATGTATGCATTTGTATATGTGTATTTATGTATGTATTTATAAATACTAAAGTGAAAGCAACGAATTTAAATTTACCCTTTGTAATATATCTTATTAACAATACAACGCAAAAAGTTTTTTAAAAATTCGTTCACAGTAAATGAATTCCGAGGTTTGTATCCCATAAGGGCTTAAAGTACTTCACAATAATTAGGATATTAAGATAAGTGTCGGCTTATTTCTAGTGCGAGCAGTGTATATCTTCTACCTCTCGCTCCGGTAAGCGACTGCTATCACACAAATCATTTCATTCACCGCGTTCTCCCTACAAAAACCAACCGTGTTCGGCCTCCCTTGTTGTTGTTTTACCTATCCGATCCAATCCGTTGTTCAATCGCGGCCGACGAGCAACGTGGTTCTACAGCTCATACAGCTGAGATCCGAATCTGCGGATACATTTCTCCTCATTTCGGTGGTTGACGCGAACGGTTTGGGTACCGCCAGGGAATCCGTGCACTGTTGTGGTACTTTTTCGGTGCGCTTCTGAACTTTCGGCCCGGATTTCTGATTGGTCTCGCCAGTTTTTTAAGGTTCTTCTCGTTCTTCTCCATTTTTGAAGGTAAGACCGTGTTGTTAAGCTGAAAATACCAAATAGAATTCAAGCAAATGGATATTTAAACATTTTCTCTGGTAGAGGAAACAGTTTTTTTTGTTTTTGTTTAAATAGAATTTGTAAAAAAACAAAGAGTAGATAAAAAACAAAGAGTTAAAGATACCTGTTGTTTATTATATAAAAGTATGTTACGATCAAATTGCAAGATAAAATAATAAATTAATAAATATTCTCAAAAATAAAATTATATTACTTTTTAATATTCACTTTTTGAGAATTGAAAAATTTTGCTTGTTCTAAAATGGTTAATCCCGTTTATACTGTTCCAAATTTCCATACTGATTTAAAGAAAAAATAAAAAAATATGAAAATACAGTCGCGAATTCCCAAAAATCAAAACTATCTATGGTAATATTATTTAAGATTAAAGAAGCACAAAATTTATTATCACTTTTTCTGTAGCATTGAACTAAATAACAATAAAATTGTACTTCTTTAAACTACTAAAACACCAAAAGATATGAATCAAATTAAAATAACTATGATTTTTGTGAGGATTTTTGGGACTTCTCGTCAAAAAAGATGGTATGGAACATAGAGTTAAAATTAATATTTTTAGAAGAAGCAAAGACTTCTATGAAGAATGCATTTTGCTCAAAAAATTAATAATAAAAAAATTTCCTTTTGTAATGACAATCCTGTATAATGTTATACATATATCCAAAAAATGTAAAATTTCATTATGCTAAAAAATTGTCAATAACGCTATTGTTTCTGAAGTTGGAGTATTCAAATTTAGTGCTGCAGTAGTCTTGCTCAAAATAAATTTAGGAATTTAATATACAGAATAATTATTTAGAAAGTTCGAATACAAAATATGTATTTTTATAAAATCTGAGCCGTCTAAACCAAATTAAGATATTAAATAATTTTCTAACAAATAAAATATACGTCATTTGAAACGACCAAAACTGACTGTAAAAGATTAAACGTAATTTAATTTTGAAATATATAAGTTAAGAAAGACAATAATTTGGCAAATATTAGCCAAATAAACCGTTTGCAATTTTACAATTATTCCTTTAATAAAGAATTGTTTAAATTTTGTAAAAAATATTGCTTCAAATTTAGTCCTGCAGTAATAGGTTTAGAACACTATAGAACACTATATTGCCATCTATTTCCGCATTTTACGTTTACAGAACTTGTTTATAATTTGTTGCTATGTAGATTAGACCAAGACATATGATAAAATGATGTTTTTTTGGTATTGGGCATGGTAAATTAATTATATTTAAAATATTTTTCGACAACTCAATAATTATTAAAAAATATCTTTGTTGAGTACTTTTTGGCGGGCATTGTATATAAAGCATGTTTTTTAATTAAAAAAAAGTGATGTAAAATCATGATCAAAATCATATAGAACTACCATAAGAACAACTAACTGATGATCTTATTCAGTGTAAGTAATTTTTGTAATAGTTCTATAAAATTGAAAATCATGGAATTAACAATAATTTATATCAGGTTTTATTAAATGTTAAACAACCTTCTCTTATCTTGAACAAAGAAACTCTATAGTATGTTAAATTACACATTTTCCGTAATAAAGTGTGTCAAAGCAAGAACCTGTTATTTAATATCAGATAAAATTAATCAAAATTCCGCATTTATACATACGTAATATAGTATGTAACTACTCATACAGGGTGTGACGTGTAAATGAATAAAATAAATAACTCCGAAAAAAATTGAGATTGGTTTTTAAAAAATTAATATTTGTTTCTGAATTTTTTATGGTTTATTTATTTACACACCCTGTATATTGCATATTTTCACTGCTGTTTGTATTTGATGAAAATTTGCATGAATTCTTGTTATTTATTTATGTTAATTCTTGGTGTCAATACCTTTTTCTGTCACAACACAGACAGATATTAACAAAACATATTTTAGTTATTGAATTACTATAGGAATTAGTTTATACCAGGTACGTTTTAAAAGTCGCTCACCCCCTATAACTTTTTTATTTTTTCAGATAAATAATCGAGATTTGGTATATTGGTATATGACATAAATTAGGATTGATTGACGTATTCCATTGTTTTTTGTCATTTTCTGTTTCACCGGAAATGTATTTTGTTACTTTATTCGATAGAAAATGACACTCTGACTAGAATGACATATATCATATGTCAACTTTTGACACTTTTGAATATTGTTTATTTGAAATTGCAACATGCGATTCATAACGACAATATGACTCGAAATACCAAGTGTGTGATACCAAATTATTCGTAAAAAAATGCTTTTTTCAAATGTGCCAACCTCGTTCCATTTGAAAAAATTGGGATATGATAAAAAATACGATTTGGGCATTTTTTAACCGGCCAGGGCAAAATACGAAAAACATTAGACGATAAAAACTATTTTTCCAATGCTTCATAATTAAAAATTAGTGTTTTTAACATAGCCATGGCACTCTAGATTGAAATTTAAAGTTCGATTTTGTTATAAGCGAAAATGTCCAAAGTTGACATGTGATATGTCATTCTATTCAGAGTGTAATTTTTTATCGAATAAAGTAAAAAAATACCGAAGGTGCCATTTAAAAATCAAAAGTTGTAATCATTTCCGGTGAAACAAGAAGTGGCGGAAAAGAATTGAATACGTCAATTATTCCTAATTTATGTCATATACTAACATACCAAATCTCGTTTTTTTTTGTCTGAAAAAATAAAAAAGTTATAGGGGGTGAGCCACTTTTGAGACGCACTCGGTATAGATAATAGGAACAAGGTATTTTTATTTAAACTGGCACAAAAGTTTGCTGAACTGTAATAATATAATGCATATTAGTTATCATTAATGTTATGACTAAATTTTTAAAACATAAAAAACCTAAACATTTTTTTCCAATTGTGAGGACTTATTTTCTATATCGTATACAACTATTTTTGTCTGGAATAGAAGAAATACTGAAACACACAGTATAAAAGAGAAAAAGACAGTTTAAATCTGTTATCTTAATTAATTAAAAATATTTAATTACTAAATACACATACAATTTAACCGCGGTGACAGTGTTACTTGTTTTATTTCGAAGACAATCTAAATTTACATACATAGAGCACACCAAAGATTAGATAAGCATTCTGAAACAAGCATTCTTTGCTCGCTTGCAGAGGCGGCGCACAGTGGCATGAAACTGATAATATAACGAAAAAACCCTATATTTCCTAAACCGTTAATCGAATCGCATTGGGACGGATTTTATTCGATTCAGCTTAATAAAATACATCAAATAACATGGTTTAATAAATTTATTTAAAAGTAAACTGAGCACCAATTGAAACGTAAAGTGAAAATTTTTGCATCAAGTTGAACTTCTTGTATTTTCTGAACTATTGAAGGCGTTTTGAATTGCTAGCCAGATTTTGAAACGCTTTTTTATCGACTGTCGAACCGTTCTCTGCAGTTTATTTAATTATTGGCCAATACCCATAATACAGGGTAAAACAAAAAGGCGTGCATTTTTTACAAAATTTTAAGTGACCTCCATTTTGTGGGGGGATGGAGGATTTCCATTATTTGTGGGTATTTTAAAAGAGCTGTTTTATACCTCTGTGTATATCTTTTAAAAGAGCTGTTTTATATATAATTAATATATTGTATTTTTGAGTATTATGCGTATTAACTAATGATTATACTAAGTGATTATACTGTATCGTTAATGAAAAAGTGTTAAATGCTTCTTTTGTTATGCCAAGATACATAATAAAACCTGTTCATATAATTTAAATATACCAGCTAGATACATTTTTAACGTCCTGTATAACTGTAACACTTTTTAGTTTTATAAAATTATTTGTTTGCTTTCTTTAATTATACATTAAAATGCATAATGCTTAAAAATACGAGATCTTCATTTCACAATGAGATAAAATTATTAGTATTAAAACTCTACCGACAATCATAAGAATATCGAAAACATCGCAATGGAGAGCGATAGCCAAAAAAACTCATAAACGTCCCGAGGTATAAAACACCTCCGTCAAACTACCCACAAAAAATGGATCTCCTCCATCCCTCCACAAAATGAGGCTAACTTAAAATTTTGTTAAAAATGCGCGCTTTACCCTGTATTATGGGTCCTGACCAATAATTGAAAAAAACTACAAAGAACGGTTCGATAGTCGATAAAACAATGTTTTAGAATCTGGCTGGCAAATTCAAAATTCCTTCAAAAGTTTAAAAAATACAAGAAGTTAAACTTAATGCAAAAATTTGCACTTTACGCTTCAATTGATGCTCGATAGGTAATTTGTGGCTCAGTTTAGTTACACTGGGTTTCAAATTATTATAATTTATAACATTTAAATCTTATACAATATAATGATATTTATATAATTTTAAGTGGCAAAAAAAGTAAATTATATTAAATGAATTCATCGGCATCCGCAAAAATGAAGAATGTAGTTTTAATTTTTTTCCACACTGTTTATCTTTTATTTTATATTTTTAACAAACGTGGCCGAATGTGGCGATAAAATTTATAGAATCACTACTTTAACAGTTGTTTTTTTTAGTCAAATTAATCCGAGACCAAAGCTCGGTAAAGCTTTTTTGTTCTAGTCTGATTAAAGTAAGAAGTAAAGTAATTTTATTAGTAATAGATTCAAACTAAACTATATCAAAGGCACGGTATATTTTGGCAAAATGATTTTTACTTTTAATGCCCATGGATAAACGAAACAGTTCCTGGGTAATACCGATTTTTAGGAATTAAGAGAAGGGCTGTAAAATATTATTTGTTTTCGCTTTATTTTTGCGCGTTTATTATTAAGAAAATTGTCAAAAAGGAGGTGTTGTAAATTCAAAACTAGTAATTAAATTAAAAAAGTAATATTGTTATATTGTCTTTGAACTAACTCGATGTAAGATAGAATAATTTAAACCCGATTTAACACCTTCTTTTTTGTTTTTTTTTATTGTTGCTACTGTGCGGCGCAGCGCCGCGCCGGCGCCGGTGTGGTTCAAAAAATGAGATAAAAGAAGCTCCTATGCAAAAGGTTGACGATTTGGACTTGACCAAAACTCATATATCTTCAAAAATATGTTTTTCATAGAAAACAGATTACGCCACTGTATTTTACGCAAAAAGTTCTACAAGAATCAGTTTTCACCTTCTCGATACCTTTGACTATAATGCAAATACCAGGGGTGTCCTAAATTGCAAAAGTTTCTAAAAGAGCCTGTAGCTCAGAAACGAAGAGGGCTATGAAAATGTTTTTACAGCATTTTCCGTTTGACAAAAAAGTGGGACAAGTTTGTGTAAACCGCATCCTCCTATTTTTACTAATAACGGAGATACCGTATGATTTCAACCAAAATGAGACACCCTGTACATGTGCCCTTATGGAGGGTACGCCACTGGTTGCTTGGCTCTGTTACAATGTTGTTGTTGACGTTTCAGGTATCTTCGGATTTCATCTGCGCCGAAGGTAGTTTAAAAATAAGTTTTAATGATCCCAATTAAAACGTTTAATATAGCTTTCACGCACTTGCTATACGTTCTTGTATAATAATAGGGTAATTAGTTGTAATAATTTGCGTAATTTTTTCTCAAAATCGGAAGTGTTCTAATGGATGCACATACTGTAAGAAAAACGATAGTGTAATTTCACTTTTTCGAATGAAAATTGAAACTATTGTGAAATCTGAGCGATCTTCAGAAAAAATAACTAAACATAGAGGTTCCGCGATACTGATCTAATAAATTTCTAATTAAAATGAATAAATTAATGTATGCAAATATTTAATAGTATATACAGGGTGCTACAAATTCGAGGTACGAGCATTGGTATCTCGGAAACCGTACTAGATACGAAGATGGTTAAATTGGGGCAAAATTGCCCCTTGGGATGTTCACCAAGATGCCATCAAAAAACTTTCAAAAATTTCAAAGATTGCTGAGTTTTTTGGAAAAAAACAGATTTTTTTGAAAATCAATTTAATTTTTTCCTGTCGAAAAAACTAATTGCACATTCTCATGCCACTTTATTAGGGCTATCTAATTGTATTTTTAGATTTTCAAATTAGCTGATAGTTTGTGAGATACAGAGGCCAACTTATTTTTTTTACATACGGACCTGCATTTTTTATATCAGTTTTTGAAATAACTCGGTCTTCTGAGTACAATGATATGCCCTTAGACAAGGAAAGAGAGGGGATAGGTAACACGGCAGCTGAAAGTGAGGCAAGTTGTCACCACGCGAAATTCTCAAATGGCGTAACATCAGAAATTAGTTTGTACCTAGACGGTACAAAATATTTATTAAAACGTAAACTAATATATCGTTCATTTTTCAGTAATGCATATACAATTTTGTATCTTATAGTCTCACCTTTTATAATATTAGAATATCTAAGTCGATAATGCAAAATTTATTTAACAGTCACAGTCTTCTTATTCAAAGGTCACAGTGGACTGATTATCAAGACAATTATTTATTTATTAACGTTTGTATAATGTATAATTAAATAAAAAATAATGTAATAACATATGTTTTAAACGTGTATATACATATATGTACTATACTGTATGATCGAAAAAAAACGGCGTCTTGTTTGTTTGGAAATGACAATTTCACAAATGAATATTAAAAATTACATTATTCATTGAATCCGTAAGCAAGTGTGAAGGGAATTGACTAGATTCATTATTATACCGTATAATCGAAAAAAAAACGACGTCCAGTTGGCTTGTAAATTACGATCGATGATATTCCCCATATAATTCTACTTATAATATGTCATAAAAACTATACAAAACGACATCGAAAAAAGACGGCGTCAGCGATAGCTATGAAATGAAGATCGCTGTCATTTTATATGTAAAATTATATGGGGAATGTCGTCGATCGTCATTTACAAGCCAACTGGACGTCGTTTTTTTTCGACCATACAGTATAATAATGAATCTAGCCATTCCCCTTTACACTGGCGTACGGATTCAATGAATAATGTAATTTTTAATATTTGTTACCTTCAATCATAAGAATTTCCTAATTTTCCACAAAAAATAAACAATTCTAGAAGCTTTGTGTTATTTTATTTATTTTTAAATTTTTATTAATTACTCACTGAGACTATTATTATACACCTAAATTAGCAAATTTTTTGAAAGAATATTTAAAAAAATATATGTAGTAACAAGTAGCCCACCACAAGTTTGTCCACCCCCAGCAAATCTTGGCAGGTAAATTTAAGTTTTATATAACAACTATACATATAGATTTTTTATCACTAGAATTTTTAATTTTTTTTTATAGTTTACAATTATTTTACATATTTGATAACAATACTTTATACATTTTTTTAGATGTAAAATATATAAAAAAATGTTTATTACAGAAATTGTATTTCTCTGATTCTAATTCCCTACGCCACTGGAGAAATCCATGCTGAGTAGCATTATTTATAGTTTCAAACATTAATTATAATAAAGGATATTGAAAATCCTACTTGGAATTATTAAAAATAGTTTGGTTTGGATGTGGTACAAAACATATTAAAGCAGTTTACATATTTTTACTGCTATAATGAAAAAATGTACATTTTATGACCACATAACAAAAGTTGTGTATCGATTTTTACCTGTGAAATGTAATTCCAGCCACTTTTTTCTCGCTTCGGCCTTTGCAGCCATACGCTGAACATCTCACCATATTAAACAATACAGTTTATAAATTTAAAACAAAACAGTTGTTACAAAAAACATAAAAATTCGCTCGGTGTCACCTCGAAATCTTGTCACCAAAGTATGGCCGCCGATCGAATTTTGGCCTCACTAACCGATCACGGGAGAATATGCGTGTTAGCCGTCCCCTCTCTTTCCTTGTCTAAGGATATGCCACACTTTATACTTTTTTTTGTTTCGGACATTTGAACACAATTTATTTAATAAGTCGGCTCTGTTTTTTTTAATATATTTCATCTATGATCGTTCAATATTGACAAGCCCTCAAACTTAACAATGACGTGGGGTAAAACATTGAATACGGCAAATCAAATGCAATAAAAATTTAAAAAATCCAAACCAAACCAAATTAATATTATTTGTCAACATTTACAATATAGTATAAAGTACAAAATGCATTCGGAAGTATGTATATCAAGAAGATATGTTCAAAGAGCTATAAATAAAGCTGAACAAATAATAAATCTGTGCAATAGGAAGGGTGGTAACCCTTTCAAACATGTAGAGCATTAGAAAGTAGTTTGTTAGAAGTTGATTTATTTATAATAACCACGATTAATATTATTTCATATTAGATTATACATATTTTTTTTTATATTTGTCATTAAGGAACCCAAAACAAACAAAAAGTATAGAGTGTGACAAATCATTGTACTCAGGAGATCGAGTTTTTTCAAAATCTGAAATTAAAAATGCAGGTCCATATTTAAAAAAATTAAGCTGGCCTCTCTGTATTTCACAAATTATCAGCTAATTTGGAAATTTAAAAATACTATCAGATAGCCCTAATAAAATGGCTATGAGAATGTGTAATTAATTTTTTGATTTTCTAAAAAGTAACGACAGGAAAAAATAAAATTGATTTCCAAAAAAATCCGTTTTTCCAAAAAATTCAGCAATCCTTGAAATTTTTAAAACTTTTTTGATAGCGTCTTGGTAAATACCAAAGACGCAACTTTGCCCCAATTTAACCATCTTCGTATCTACTGCGGTTTCCGAGATACCAATGCTCGTACCTCGAATTTGTGGCACCCTGTTTAATATAATAATGTGGGAGGAGGGGGGATCATCACCGCAGTAGCGTGTCGTGGATAAAAGGGCGGAGGGGGCGAAGACCTTAAGGGGCGCAATGATCAATAAAGTACAAATTTACAATCAAATAAATTATAATTTTTTTTTAAATAATAAGACTACATGGAAACTTTTATTTTTTTTTAATTATAAATTTGTTTATTAAAAAAATTAGTATACAAAACAGTTATTTCAAAGATGCAAGCGTCTTATTTAACCGATTTAAAGAAATCAATTATTTCGTCTATATTTAGATCCTGGGCTGTGTCTGCTTCAATACTGAGAAGTAATGCACATTAATGCACATAAAGATGGATATGAAGACTCTAGGTCATTGGAAATTAAAAATGATAAATATTCGTCAGGTGCAAATTTGTTGTCATTGCATTAATTTCTTCTAATAAACTGCAAACATGTTTATATTCATCAACTAAAGAATAATCCATAACAATCCATAAGACATTTTAAATTGTCATCATTGACGTCCATATCCATCCATATTGGTCCATATTCAATAAACAATTAAATTTTTGGCATATATTAAGGAAGTCTTCAAAACGATTCTCTAGAGTACCAGTTAAAATGTCTAAAGTACCATAAAACACTGATATCTTGAAATTATCTTCAGAATTTTGATGTAGGTAATCATTCTGGATTTCATCATGAATTTTTTTTATTCTTTGTCTTTTTGTGGAAAATGATGTTGACGTATTGCATTTATTTGCCAAAATAGTAGCCTCTTTTTTAAAATTATCAAAATATTTTTCACTTCTTAATGATTTGAGATCTATAGTTACCGCATTAATCATATTAGCAGCTGTACATAAGTTGATATTAACTTTTTGCAAGTGATTGGACAATATATTAATTTTATTCAGCACTTCATTATAATCGATTATATTTCGGTCGGTGATTCCCCGAATTTATTTCCATCGCGACTGCTTTCCTCCTCTTTTTTGGCGGCCTTTTTTGGATCTTCTTCGTTATGTCTAGCCCATAGACTTAAAATAAAATATAGACTACACTATTTACATCTCAACGCGGACAAACAACCTTTTTTGTACACATGTTTACTTCTGGGTACAGTCGACCGAGCCTTCCTCATCCAGCCTATGTTGTCACGTCTTTAATATTATCAATATTTTTTTTCTTGTTATACACATATATTGAGATATTAATACTACAGTTTAATAAAGTAGGTTTTAATATTCCAGAGATGTATTAAATAGTCCTTATACTACTAAATTATAAGTCGGATACTGTTTAAAAAGGATAAGTTCTTTACAATATGACAACACCGATTAGAGGCGAGGGAGCCTATTCATTCATTTATTACCTTGTAGTACGTGTCGCACGTGTGCGGTAAAGCTTTGTTGCCGCTATCTCCCCGGCTGTATTAACGCATTTTCTTAGCTTGTAGTGCTTAAGTGTTTATTTTATTGACTTTTTCTGTTCAAGAACTATAAAATATGGTTCGCCAGTGCCAAATTTGCAAGAAATTTGACTTAAATAATCCATTTAAGTCTTGAAACGACTTTTGACCGGTAGGCAACTCTCAATTTACCCATTGGGAGTCAGTGGCGTTGTTGTAGAAAGGCGCTTATTTAGATAATATTTTAGTAAAATGTAAAATCTGAATTTTTTCTCTTACATTACATTATTTACTTACTTACATTGTAACAAAATCATAATTATAACCCTGTTAATAATTAATAATGTTTTTATTAAAAATATATTCCGGTTTATTCTAAAATTATCTTCAGAATCTAAAATAACATACAAAAGAATTTTAAAATGATATTACATTATGAAACAATATTTTTAATATACCGTGTCGTCTCAAAAAGTGGCTCAACCCTATAACTTTTTTTATTTTTCAGATAAAAAAAACAGATTTGTATGTTAGTAGGTATATGACATAAAATTAGGATTTATTGACGTATTCAATTGTTTTTGGTCTCTTCCTGTTTCACCGAAATGATTACATCTTTTGATTTTTAAAGGCACCCTCGGTATATTGCTACTTTATTCGATAAAAATGACACTCTGAATAGAATGACATATCATATGTCAACTTTTTGACATTGTCGCTTAAAAACATATCCTATTTTAAATTTCATTCCAGTTTTTTTCAATCCACTAAGTTTTAATCAAGGAGCCTTGGAAAAATAGTTTTGATCGTCTAATAGGTTTCGTGTCTTGTCTAGGCCGGTTAAAAGATGTACAAATCGTATTTTTAATCATACATATGTCAATTTTTCAAATGGAACAAGGGTGACTCATTAGCATATTTGGAAAAAGCATTTTTTTATGAATATATTGATACCACACACTTGGTATTTCGAGTCAAATTGTCGTTATGAACCGCGTGTTACAATTACAATTAAACCATATGCGAAAATGTCAAAAGTTGACATATGATATTTCATTCTATTCAGAGTGTCATTTTCTATCGAATAAAGTAGAAATATACCGAGGGTGCCGTTTAAAAATTAAAAGTTATAGTCATTTCCGGTGACACAGGAAGTGACCAAAAACAATTGAATGCGTCAATCAATCCTAATTTATTTCATATACTAACATACTAAATCTTGTTTTTTTATTTGAAAATATAAAAAAATTATGGGGATGAGCCACTTTTGAGCCGCACCCGGTATAATAAAGACAGTACCGAGTTAAATAAATGTAGTTTTTATTTTATCCACTTCCTATCACCTTCCTTGCTTTAATGGAACAGATTTATGTTTTCTCTAATTTACATAATAAGACATCACTTAACTAGAAAAAAAATTACAACAATCATTTTTTTTTCTCTCCCTGTCGCCGATTCTATTATATCTGTGGAATAGATCCGGTTTTGATTAATATTAGGGGTTGTAAATGTTTGACTAAAATTAATAATTTATTATTAATTTCAAAAATTACGTAATTTCGATTATAAAATTTCTTCTATAACGTGTATTTTATTATGTTTATCCTTTTCGGACTCTAAGACGTTTTTTCTAAACTTTTATGTAAAAAACCTGTCCTAAATCTTAATAAAATATAAAAACGTTTAAATACGATATATTTTTAATTTACTTATAGCTTCATTAAAATAAAAAAAATTACCCGGCTATGATACGGAGAGTTCAGGTGTACTTGAGAAACGAAAGACAGTGTAGTGTTTCTCGGCAGAGTCGTCAGGGAACGACCGTTACGACAGAGACAACCTATCTATCGCTCGTGTCGCACTCGTTATAACCTAAAACAATAACACAACCATAACAAGACAGTGTCTGACCGCATGTTCCAGCTATTTATGAATGAGATGCTCAGTCTATATTTTATTTTAAGTCTATGGTCTAGCCATTGTATTTTTATTTATAGACAATGGTCTAGCGGTAGCGTAGTTTCAAGTTTCAAACCCATATGAAAACTTTCGTACGTAGTATATACGCCTACTTCATTAGAGATTTAAATTATTAAATATAAGCCTTGTTTAATACAAGGATATAAGTAAACATTAAAAAACAAAAATAAAATGTGAGAAATATAATATACGACATTTTTTTATCTTGAAGAGCTAAGGGCACGGTAGGGCACCCTTTGTTTTTGCGTTAAATTTAGTTTTTCTATTTTTTTTTCAAAGGGCGCCAGAGGCGCTAAGCACATAGGGGCGGAGGGGGCGTTCGCCCCCCCCCCCTGGCCCCCTATACGACACGCCACTGCATCACCGCAACCTTACAGATCTATTTTGTGTTCCCTTTTCTAGAGTTGTAACGAATTATAACTCATCATACAGTCTCAGGGCTTCGACGAAAGCCAGTATCTAAGATGATTTTACAGAGGTTAGTTCTCCATCTCCGATATCAGCCGTAAGAAACTTTATGGTACGAATGGTTGTTCTGGGGTTTCCCCATTTTCCCCATAGAATCTGCATTCGCCGTTGTTTCTTAGCTTCAATCTATTGGGGTGTTTGTTAAGGAGACAGTGTCCTGTTAAAAACCCCGCGTCAATCCGAACATTGTTCTTACTTCAATCAAGAAAAATCTTTAATTTTTCTCTGTCGTAAGTTCTGAGAAATTCCTTCAAGTGTCTTAGACCTTTGGAGGATTACCATTCCAGGTTACGGATGGAGTCTTACAGGTTCTTGAGTTCCGCTTTAACTGGTTTCCACTTGGGAAGCAGAACGGTTCTGGTCCAGTTAGTAGAGCGTCGGCTCCTTTTCTAGCTAGATCGTTAAAAAAAATATCAGAACTCTCTTTTCTAGAATTTCCGAACCAAACATTTGTATGGAAACTAATACTCATTATTTTTTTCAGAAATAGTCCAACCAAAGCATCATGGTGTACGATTGTGGTTCCTGTATGGTAAAATACGTGCTGTGTGCATTCAACTTCATAATTTTTGTAAGTATATACAAGCACTTTAGTGTGTTTTTCTCAAAAAAATACCGTTAATTGGAGGATTTTCACCGTCATAAACAACGTGCTTCGTTAAATTAGGAAGGTTAAATATTTATTAAAAGATAACGTGCTTAACAAGCTTATAAACAACATACCGGGTGGTGCATCGTCGCGCATCGTTGGTAACATAGGAAATCAGGAAATCCAATGCAAATTTTGAATTGTCCAAATATTGGCTCCCCTATAAGTTTGCAGCTAAGTCGCAAATATATTTTTTAAAGGTCTGCATATGCTGAATACACATGCCAAATTTGAATAATTTTGGACAAGCTGATTTTAAGTTATTTAAGAAAATCTGTATCTATTTCTAAATTAAAACTGAACAGGTAGCAATGTAAAACCAGACAAATGCCAACGTACCTTAATGTTGTTATCCTAAAATTTTATCAATGTTAAATTGTATTTTCTAAATGTTAGGCTTTTGTCTCATTCGAACAAGTTTTAAATTGCAAAAATACATTTCGGGGACACTAAGCGTAGGTACCACAGAATATACTAACGAAAAAGAAGCCCAAGTTTCTTGTAATAAATCGGTTCCATTTTCGTAACGCCATCTCTCGACATAGCTGACATTATAGGTTAGCCAAAGGGGTGCGGGGCCGGGGGGAATTATAAAATACACTTTTTTATTTTAATTATTTTTATTCGCTATTTGCAATTTTATTTTTAAAACATATTATGTGAAACAATCACATAATATGTCTTAAAAATAAAATTACAAACGGAAACAAAAGGAATTAAATAATCTGAAAATCTACAAAGTTTATTGATAAAAAAGTTAGGCTATGCAAATTGATAAGTATATTAAGTATAACCTCTTTGGTATAACATTGTTAAACAAACATTAACAAATCATAACATATCAGATCATAGAACTAAAAAAAGTACTATTACATAAAAACAGGTGATACAATACTTCAAAATTAATTTTAACATAATATCAAAACCGAAAAATCAAACAGCAAACACAACCACATTTCTCACAACAGAAATTAACACACACTTCCGCGGCAAATGTCCAAGAAAGACTGATCATTCTGATTGGTCCTGGTCCGGTCGTAGCTCACGTCGTATTGTCGGTAAGCAAAATCCCTGTCCAAAAATTTTGACGATCAGCGCCATCATCCGTCATAATTGGGAAACTTTTGTTGGAACCATTTTTAATATTTCACTTACATGGCCCTGGTAGGTACTATAAAGCACTAATGTAGACAGCACAACATATTACATTTGACAATGATAAAAGCATAGGTTGATGAAATCAATTTAAGGTATGTTGACATTTAATTGGTTTTGTATTGTTACCTGTTCAGTTTTAATTTAAAAATAGACGCAGTTTTTCTTAAATTACTTAAAATCGGCTGATTCAAAATTGGAAAACTGACTAAATGTCATGCAAGGAAAAAAATTGGTATACAACTTTAAGATAAGGCTTTTTGTTGTAAATAAAAATGACAATAAAGAATAAACGACTGCTGCGATCTATTTTCTTGTGAATTTTGTGTTCAGTGGAAACATTATGACTGTCTGGTAATTCTCATTTAACCCAAATAATAGAAAAATGCTTTATGTTGGATTAACACATGCACAGAGGAGAATAATTATTGCTTTCATTGAACAAAGAGACGTAGCAGAGATAGTAGGCCACCCAGGGTGTTGTATCGAAAACATATGCAAGGTACTTGGAACTAGGAACACACAAGAACAGGCCCAGACGAAATTGTCAAAGAGTCACAGCTGCACAACAAGACCGCCTTGCGTGCCAAATTGCTAGAAGTAATGCCAATGTTTCTCATCCAGAGCTACAAAGACAACTTCTGGCAGCTACAGGTGTAAATGTTTTCGGTTGAAACCAGAGGAAGGCTTCGCGCTCGAGGGCTGTACAGTAGGAGAGAGTTACGGGTTTCGTAGTTATCTCAGCAAAATAAAATTGACCGGATAAATTGTTGCCTTCAACATCAAAACTGGGCAATTGAGAATTGGCAAAATGTTCTTTTTTCGGATGAGACCAGAATTGGGCTAAGATCAGATGACCATCGAATTCGGGTCCTCAGAACTCCAGGAAGACGAGCGAGAGTCTAGGTTGCCAAATCTGTACCAAGATATAAAGGAGGAACTGTAATGTTCTGAGGAGGTATTAAGCTGGGAGCAAAAACTCCATTGTTACCACTTTAACAAACTTTAACAGGTCGGAGGTATGTTGATTTAGTGCTAGAACCAATCATTAATCTTTGGAGAGCTGCAATTGTGGATAATTTTAACTTCATGCGCGACAGTGCACCTCCCCATACTAGCAGAGTGACTAGAGAATGTCTTGAAATGGAAGGTGTCATAGTTTTGGACTGGCCTGCATGTTTCCACAGATCTAAACCCTATCGAACACTTGTGGGACTAGCTCAAATGAAGGGTTAGAACTTGTCGAAACAATCCAGGAAATCTCGCACATTTTATTGATGCAGCATTAGCAGAATGGGAAAACATACCCCAAAACAACGTTGATAATTTAATAAGATGCATGCCAGCGCGGATAGATTTTTTTTTAAAATTTAAATCTTATTTCGTTTCAGAAACTAAAAAAATACCATTGTGTTTATTTTGGGAACTGATTTTTTTTATGGCTATATGGATTATTTTTCATTAAAAGTCATTGGTAAGGACTGAGTTTTATTCATAAAACATAAAATGTTCATACGTCTCATAAATTATGAAAAATAATAGATGATTACATATAAGTTTGGTTGTGTGTACATCGATCAGTACCGACACCGGAGAGAGGTCCGTGGATTCATATCCATCCGGACCTACTTATCTCTAATGTTTAGACGGGACTGAGCCGCAATACTTAAGAACAGCCATCAGTTCTGTCAATGGCCTTCCGTTTTAACTGCCCGACAAAACGTAAGGTAAACCATTAGGTGTGGCCGGGGCTTTACTCTACAGGAAATCGTACAATTTAAAGAGCAAAATGGAATTGTAAGTGTATAAAATGCAAGATAAAGTCGCCTAAAGTTGATGTCGCGTGATGGTCATTATTTTGTAATCAAGAAATACAGTACAATACGACGTTTCGTATAAATATTTCAGAAATAAAGTGCATTGTCCTTTTATCCTGAAGAGGGGACATCGTTCGACCTATCATTTACCGTCTATTATATCAACTTTTTCCTATATACCTATCATATCTATTGTTTGATAAAATCGATATTAAATTATAGTAAAACATTTCCTTATACAGGGTTCGGCAATAGTGCGTCGGGCATCTGTAGCTCCTAAAATAAAAAACTTGAAAATTTTGTTCAAGTGCTAACTTAAAGTACCTATGTATAAACTTCTATAGAGTGGCTCAAAAAAGTGCAAGTGGATCGGAATGTTTTTTTTAAATGGAACACCCTGTATATTATTGCATTTTTGGCTTCCTTTCAGATCACTTTACATAATCCTAAGATATGAGTAGATATATTTCGATAGTTTCAGAGATGTTAATAAATAAATAAAAAAAATATATTTTTCAACCTTCCTAAAAAAGTTATTACAAATACAAGAACTGTCCTGAAATCAAAACTGTATAGGTATTAACTTTAGATGGTCCTATACTTACTTTGCTGTAAATATCGTAATTTTAAATCATACTGGGTGTTCAAAATTCTACGCCAAACTTTCTAAAATATAAAATAATTTTTCTTGTTTTTTTTTAAATGATGGAGATTTTCTATGAGATCCTTGAGAAAATGATGGATTTTTTATTAGATGGAGAGTTAAAAAATGAACATTTTTTGTATTTAAAGTATTTCGAAATTTTAAATGGTTTTGCAGATACACGCAGTATTATTTCATATGGCTCTTTCAACGGTCAAATACGAGAGAAGAATCATTGGGTGGCTTTGATAAAAAGTTACTGTGGAAAATGCCAAACTGTATGAAAATGTAAAAACGGGGAATATCTGCAAAACCGTTAAAAATTTTGAAATATGTACTCTAAATACAAAAAATGTTCATTTTTTAATTCTCCATCTATTGAAAAAATAATATACAGGGTGTTTCGTTTAAAAAAAAGAAGAAAAATTATTTCATATTTTAGAAGGTTTGGCGTAAAATTTAATCGTCATACTTACATATATTTTTTTTTTCAGGTGACTGGTTCAGTGGTTTTGGGAGTTGGAATATGGCTGTTGGTGGATAAAAATTCCTTTATAGCTTTAATCAAAATAATTCCCGTTGAAAATATTGAGGTAAGTCATCTGTTTTATCGAAAATTAATACAGTATATATCACCGATCGTCATTCTCCAGCCATATTTGACGCCGTTTTTTTTTTCGATATTATGGTATTATATCAAAAATTAATACACTTTGATAGGCATAACATTTCTTTTTTTTTCGAAATAACAGTATATGACAAACAAATACTTCTTGAAAGAGAGTGAAAATAAAAAAAGATAATTATCCTTATCAAATTTTGAGAATTACAAAAAAATTCTTTTATATCTAGAAAAACCTAATAACCTACACACAAGTGGGAATTTTAGTTTTATTTGAATGTAGATTACGGTACGTTATAATTACGATTAAAAAGCAAGTTGTAAACATGACGAAACCTTGCTTTCTTTGTTTTAACAATTGCTAAAGGTAAATTTGATTAGAACACTTCAAGTACAATAATAATTTAAACTTTAGTCATCAAATTAAACAAAATACGTCTAATGAAACAATTAAAATATAATATACCAATTAAAAAATGTATTTTTCAAGTATTTGTAATAAAATCTCAACAACCTTTGTGAAATAAACAAATGACCGAAATATACCTACTATAAAAACATAACCAAAAATATTTTGTGACATTTTTACTGATATATCATAAAAACTTGTTGGGAGGCATCATAATTTCCAGCTTTTTCAACCATTTCTAATTATGGGGTAGTCTCCCTTACATATTTAGATAATTTCCCTGTAATTGGTTCCATTGTTGTCTATTGTTGGCTATGCGGGTCCAAGTTATTCCTGCTAATTTCCTAATATCATGGTCCTATCCTAGATTAGGTCTAGGATAGGACCATGATTAGGTCTTTTGGGTCTCTTAATTCTTCGTAGGTACTATGCTGTAATTTTTGTGGTTTATCTACAGGGTGAGTTTCCTACGATGTTCTCTATGGGTATCTCGGAAACTAATGGAGATAGAGCGTCGGTTAAATGGGGAAAGAATTGCAGTTTTGTAGGGTTATAAATATGCGCTTTTCAGTTTTTTGAAAAAGTTCATGGCTTACTAGATATTTCGAAAAAACAAATTTTTGCTATTTTCAAAAAATTGTCCCATTATAATTTATTTTAGACAAAAAGTTTTCAGATAAAAGTTGTAGATAAACACATCCCTAATGATCTTGTGTTCTCCGATTTTTTCTAAAACCTGTCATTTTTGAGATATGACACAAACATATGTGTTTTAAATGGAAACCATAGTTGGCCATGACTTCATAAAAAGCGCCATTTTTTAAGCTTTTCAGCGATATAAGCTTTATGTTTTTTTTTCAAAAAATTACTGAGTTATAGTCAATTCTTATCTTTCTTGACTAATATCACTTAGTTGCATTGGCGTAACTACAGGGGTGGCCGGGGGTGCCGGGCTCCCCCCAGGTACTGCCGGGCACCCCCCGGAGATATCCTGAATTATGACTCTTGGCTACGTATTAATTTTTATTTGCTTGTGATGCAGTATAAATGACGTTTTTTAGTTTTGTTTAGTTAATATTATTTTGTTGTGTTCAAAAAATGTGTTAATTTTTTTTTTAAATTGTAGGTATTTACGTAACCTACGGG
Source organism: Sitophilus oryzae (assembly GCF_002938485.1). Taxonomy (NCBI): domain Eukaryota; kingdom Metazoa; phylum Arthropoda; class Insecta; order Coleoptera; family Curculionidae; genus Sitophilus; species Sitophilus oryzae. The sequence continues at coordinate 1,084,102 of NW_022145683.1, read as the reverse complement.
AACACGGTTTGATAACCAAGTCTATGAAATTTATTGATAGAGAAATTCATGTAAACGTTTTATTCAAAAAATTTGTTTTTAAAATTATTTTTCATTTTTAAAAGGCTAAATTGCTAGTTACGCTAATGCTTAGTTGGTATGGTGTTCTTATTTTGTTATGATTTATAACTTATAAAAAGACAAAATATCTTATTAAACGGCTCTTTACAATTTACATTATAAACTAAAACTTAAAAAATAATATCACTACATACACTTTAAGTTATTTTAGAAAATGTTCACAAAATCCGCCATTGTTTTAAATATATAAATGCATATTTTTAAAACTGAATTTCTAGCTATTCTCACAGAAAGACCGGTCGACTTAATTAAACTTCTCCTGTACCGCCTCTTCCAGTGCCTCTCTTGATTCATAAATTCTTTTGTAAGCCTTGTTGTTAACCAAACCGCATAAAAAAATCTAAATCTAAAAAAATGTATAGGTCAGGTGATCGTATACATAATTATGATGTAAATAATTTTTAACATTTCTTTCAATGTGGAGAGAGGTGGGGGGTGTCATAATGAAAGTCATGTTGGAACCACTCTATTAATGCGCGAGTATCTAAATTTATCTTTTCTAACAGGTCTTGAAAACCGTTCTCTAAAAAACGTAAGTAACGTACGTAACGGCCAGGAAAAGTTGAACCAATCCTAAATCCTAAAATCCTATACGCTTTTCTTCATTTGAAAAATTCATATTTATAATTTTTGTTTATTTTAATTTACTAAGTTTGGATGTGATAGTTTCACATTTCTGAGAGCAGCGACGATTGAACTTGCTTCCATGGCTAAGTGCAATTGGCTATAACTCAGTAATTTTATGAAAAAAACATATTATCGCTTAAAAAATGGCGATTTTTATGAACTCATGGCCAACTATGGTTTCTATTTAAAAGAACATATGTTTGTGTCATTTGTCAAAAATGACAGGCTGTAGGAAAAATCGGAGAACACAGACTCATTAGGGATGTGATTATCTTTTATCTGAAAACAACAGACAACTTTTATCTGAAAATTTTTTGTATAAAATAAATTATAATGGAATTAGGGACAATTTTTAAAATAGCCAAAATTTGTTTTTTTTCGAAATATCTAGTAAGCCATGAACTTTTTCAAAAATATGAAAGGCGCATATTTATGACCCCACAAAACTGCAATTCTTTTCTCTTTATCTCCAGTAGTTTCCGAGATACCCATAGAGAACATTATAGGAAACTCACCCTGTATTTTCCGTTCTTCTTGCCAGGTGTCCTGCCCATTGCCACATTTTTTTCAATCATACGGTATTAATTCCACCCATTTTCTTGGCATTAGAATTACAGACTAATTTAAAAAAAATGATAGTTTACATAGATAAATTAAAAAGGAATCGAATACCCCCTTTTGTTACAAAAAAGAATAAATTAAAAACTAGGTCTTGTTAAAATAGACAAATAGGGAAACCATAACACGTATTTTTCGTGGAAATCAATTATTAATATGGGCGATCGATAGTTTTTAACTTTGCTTCTAACACAATTTCCGTGAGTTGGATTATTGTTATTTTCTAGGTGAGTAGGTCATCGTGGTTCGTACGAAAATTGACGCTAAATAAATGCTATGTGTGATGATAAAACAAACGCAAAGGGGACACCGAGTGACAAGTTAAATTGTTTGCTTTGTAATTATTTACTGAGGCAACTTGACTTGGTACAGTCTGATGACGGATAATATTAACTCTATATTTTTTTATTTATTTAAATCACAATGATCGTATGTTATGTTCTTTATTTCAAAATTTGTAAACTATTCAACTGTTATACAGGGTTGTTCACCACATACGACACGGAGTATTGTACCTAAACGATTAGATTTTTACAAATTGTAAGTTTTGGGTTTGTTGAAGGACTATTAGAGCTACAATTTAAAAATATTTTTACAAGATACAGAGTGTCTTGTAAAATAAAATCAATGTGTCAAATAAATAAAAAATATCAAAGTTGTATTTTTTTAAATGGAACACCCTGTATATTATTGCATTTTTAGTTTCTACGATTAAAATAAAGGTAAATTTGATTAAGGTTTATTACACTTAAACCTTACCGTTTTTGAAATATTTTCAATTTTGCGAAATTGCAGTATAAATTTTAAGGCTTCATTTCTCCGAGGATATCAAAGTTTTTAATACTAAATATTTACTGAAGTTTATTTATCGATCAGTTATTGTGTTGCAATAATAAAAATTATACTACCTTATACAGAGTGTCTAAAATTTTATTTTAAATAATTACTAGCTCTAAACGGCAATAACTTATTTACATTAAATAGAACACCCTGTATATTTTATGAAAATCAGATGCACAATTTAATTGTCTATCAAATTGTATTATACCACTTCTTACCTATTCTTTCAAGTTTTCGTAGAAAATGCATTTTCTTATAATTTAGACCTCATTTATCAATTCACCCATGGAATATTGACATTTTAGATTGTTTTTAAAACAACAAATGTACAAAACGTAGAGGCTAGTAATATTATCGTTTTTAGTAAAACGATAATTTTTGTATGCAAAAAGAAAACTAATTAAATCTTTATAAAAGAGTATACCATTAATTAAATATACCCCCAGTATTTCCGCCCAAATACTAATTAACTACATACTTAATTGTGTTCGTTAATAAATTATTCTAAATAAATGTGGATTTGAATCAGAAATCAATATAATAATAAGTCATGAAAATGAACGTCTCTGTTGTTATAAATAGGCATTTGTCGAAAAATTAAATATCATTTTTAAGGTGTTACTTTTTACCACACTGTCTAATACACATACATAATTCAGCTTTTTAGTATTTGGAGCAATTATTATTAATCAACGCAAACAGTCAATTAATGTAGTTTGAATACTGGAATCATATTAATTGGTCCTTTTTAACAAATATTTAAACAGTTTTTTTAATGAAATAAACGAACTATATCGACAATATTAGTATCTGTACTCTTTAAAAATTTGGTACATCTTTAAAAATAATCTAAAATGTCAGTATTCCATGGGTATATTGATAAATGAGTTCTAAATTACAAGAAAATGCATTTTCTACGGAAACTTGAAGAGATAGGTAAAATGGTATAATACAATTTGATAGACAATTAAATTGTGCATCTGATTCTCATAAAATATACAGGGTGTTCCATTTAAATTAAACAAATTATTGCCGTTTAAAGCTAGTAATTATTTAAAATTAATTTTAGACACTCTGTATAAGGTAGTAAAGTTTTATTATTGCAACACAATAACTGATCAATAAATAAACTTCAGTAAATATTTAGTAATAAAAACTTTAATACCCTCGGAGAAATGAAGCCTTAAAATTTATACTGCAATTTCAAATTGAAAATACTGAAAACGGTAAGGTTTAAGTGTAATAAACCTTAATCAAATTTTACTTTATTTTAAGCGTAGAAACTAAAATGTAATAATATATAGGGTGTTCCATTTAAAAAAATACAACTTTGATATTTTTTATTTATTTGGGACACTCTGTATTTTGTAAAAATATTTTTAAATTGTAGCTCTAATAGTCCTTCAACGAATCCAAAACTTACAATTTGTAAAAATCTAGTCGTTTAGCTACAATACTTCGTGTCGTATGTGGTGAACAACCCCGTATACACTAGCGTTTCCAATTTTCGGGATCGGGATTCCGTTCTGAAATCCCGGGATAGGAACTTATAATAATTCCGGAATTAACTCTCAGACTGAAAAATCTAATCAATATATCAAAAAGAAAACGAGAAAAGAGTTTTATTAAAACAGACAAAACCAAATAAGTAGAGATGAGCGAAACTGCGATTCTCCAATCGCAATTGAAAGTGCGATTAGTGCGATTGCGATTTTTGAATCACAGCGACGGTAACCTGCGATTGCGATTTTAATATTTACCAAACCAAATTATTCGTAAAAACATGCTTTTTCTAAATATGCCAATGACCCACCCTCATTCCGTTTGTAAAAATCGAGATATGGTTAAAAATACGATTTGGGCCTCTTTTAACTGGCCAGAATAAGATGCGAAAAACAATAGACGATGAAATATATTTTTCCCAAGACATCTTGATTAAAATTAGTATTTTTAACACAACCATGACATTTTAGATTGAAATTTAAAATACGATTTTTTAAGCGAAGATATCACAAGTTGCATAATATGATATTCAGAGTGTCATTTTCTATCGAATAAACTAAAAAAATACCGAGGGTGTTAGATAAAAATCAAAAGTTGTAGTCATTTCCGGTGAAACAGGAAGTGATTAAAAACAATTCAATACGTCACTCAATCCTAATTTATGTCATATACTAACATACCAAATCTCTTTTTTTTCAGAAAAAATAAAAAAGTTATAGGGGTGAACCACTTTTGTGAAACACCCTGTATATTATGATCGTGGCCTTAGAAAAATAATACCTCTCTATAAATAAATATTAGAGAGAAAATTCAATCGCAGTTTACTATAAAATGCTTCAATAGGCCACAAAAAAGAAATTAATCCAAAGAAACCAAAACTCGCAGATAGAAATCACGGTCCCAATTTACAAAATCACAATCGCAGCAAAATCGCAAATCGCGATAAAGTCGCAAATCGCAGCTATAGTAATACTGGTTGCCTGAATTGAAACTCGCAAATGGAAGAATGGAAACAGTTTACTATGAGAGCCAATCGCAGGTTGCGATTGCGATTTTAAAATCACTGCGATTGAATCGCAGTTTGCGATTACTTGCTCATCTCTACAAATATCATTAAATATATGTATATTCAGTAAGTAAAAAAAATACAATTCTTATTGCAAAAAAATATAGGGAACACGGAAATATAACTTATATTGACGTTAGTTATCTGCTTAGGATCAATAAAATATGATCTTAGAAAGACTAAAGTGTATAAAGTCTAATTAATTTAGAGTTAGCTTTTAATTTTTTCGAGATTTTCTGGATCCTGGGATTTAACATTGGGATTCTGGCGATAAACATACACCGTGTTCCAGAGATTTCGGGATAACCCAATACATGATCTAAGATACAGTTGATTTATGTATTTTTTTATGTTGTTTTTCATTATGTATTGTTTTTTTTGTAGATATTATATTTTGTATACCTACATATTTATCATGTCGTTTTACTTTCCCTTTATGTAATTTCTAAATGCTTTTAGCCTCTTTTGATGAAGATCCTGAAACTACACAAAATGAAGTTATGAAATCTTGAAAAAAGATTATGTTAAGTGGTTGTCAAATCTGTAAATAAACGGTTTGTTTACATTTTTTCTTGTCTCTCGGTATCTTTTATACAGGGTGAGTCTTAAACAAGTGCAAATATTTTATGGATAAAATATTTCGATCCCAGAAATACGATGATGTATTAATTAATATAAAATTAATTATATTTCGCGAAAAAAAATGAAAATTTTTTTGGATCTTTTTTTAGTTTTTAGTTAAAAAAACATAATTTCTTGATAATATGGCAACATAGGTAGTAGATTAAATTTACGAGAAAGAGAACCCAGAAAAGATCCAGTGGTTCTCAAAATTTAAGCAAAAATTATTTGTCTTTTACATTTTCAAAGTAAAATAACTCGGTTATTTTGGACTTATTTATATATGTATATTATTTATATATTAAACGCAACGGGGGGAGAATTTTTTCGTCAAGTTTAAAGTGTTATATTTTTTTACTTTTAGTTCGATTTTCATGAATTTTTTAGCAAACTGCATATAAATCTATTCACTTTAATTCGTAAACTCAGTTCTTTATAAACTTTAGCATTGGGCTTATAATACAGGGTTTATTGAAGGGTTATTTTTACCCCATCTTTAAAACATCCTGTGCAATAATTTCGTGAGTACCTAACTTTTCCTAAAACAATATTTTTCGGTCAGAACTTATTCTTAATCTAAGATCAGAACCATGTCTCTTGAGCATTTTATTTTTGACTCATGTCAACACTTGCCTTGGTTAATTCTTAAGAGCGAAATGAACTTGCCACCAACAATTTGCAATTTTTCCAACTATCGTTTCTTTACGATGTATTTTTTTAATATCACGATTTGGTTTTGGTGACTATTATCGTAATGTCATATAGACACTGATTAGAACTCTATAATCAAATTTTAGAAACGTTAAAAAGTAACGATACAGGTTTATTGGTTTTAATAAATATTAGTAACACTAACAGAACTAAGGATATTTAAAAAAAATAATTAAGAGTACAAACAAACAAAAAACTTGCAAAAATACTCTAATACATTGTATTGCCTCCCCTCGCTGCTATAACTATCTGTAGATTTCGGTTCATACTATTAATGAGGCTGCAAATAATATAATGTATTATGTGTTCCCATTCTTCTTCAAGGACCAAGCGAATATTCATAATTTCGGCCATCTTCAACAACATCAATGACTTTTGCACAATGTTCGACACTAAGAACCATATTCAGTAGTACACAACAATAATCACCAAAGTTACCTCGTTATTATGAAGACTAACATCAAAAAGTAATGATAATTGGAAAAATTGCAAGATTTTGTTCTTAAAAATTAACCAAGGCATGTGTTGACAATCTAAGGTGTTGACATAAGTCAAAAAACAAAATATTCCGGAGACATGGTTTTGACCGAAAAATAATGTTTTAAGAAAAGTTTAGTATTGGGCTAGAGCTAAAAGTTACTCACGAAATTATTGCACAGGGTGTTAAGATAGGGTAAAAAAAAACTCTTCGATTAACCTTGTATCACAGATATGCCGTGCTTGTATGATAAGTAAAATACTAAAGTTTATAATAAAGTGAGTTTACGAATTAAAGTTTATATATTTATATACAGTTTGCTGAAAAAAAATCAAGAAAATAAGGTTAAAAATAAAAAATATTCAATTTTAAACCAGACCAAACATTTTTTCGTCGCGTTTTTTTGCATTTGAGTCTACAGGGTGGCGCCTATCATACGCCGCGGAAGCTCCAAGGGGAAATGTAGTTTATATCGAAATGAAATTTTGGCACCATATGTAGATTAACTGAAAGCATTTTATAAAAATGTATAGAATTATACAGGGTGTCCCCAAAAAAAGTTACACATCAAAGTTTTGTTTTTTCTAATGGAACACCCTATATGTATATTAATTGATTTTTGGATTTTAGAAAAAAAATAAAGGTGAGTTTTATTAAAGACGCATATACGTATACCTAAAATCTAAGGATTTTGACATATTTCATGAGTAAATTTTAAATTTCGATAACAGCTACCTAAATTTTAGTTGACCTTATATAGCCTGATATTTAATTACAGTAACCATTGCATGTTAAACCAAATTTGATCCGAAAAGTTAAACAGGGTGAGACAAAATTAATATAGAACATTAGTCACTTTTAAAAGCCAAGTTACTCCTTTATTTTAAATAACTAATTAATATTAATAACTTAATAATAATTAATAACTAACACTCAGTATATTTTTTACTCAGTTTATTTTTATTGGGTGTTCAATGGGGAATTTATATATTATCTTCTAAATATTATTAAGGTTACCTACCCCTCAGACAAATATTTTCCTAGATATTTTAATTTTTATGATTTTGCGTCAGTAGATCTTTATGATTTGAAAAAATCTAGGATGACTGTGTGATATACTTTTTGTTAATTGAACAAAAATTAAAGATTGTAGAGTAAAATACTCAACGGTAATAAAGAGATACACATTTAAAACATATTTTAATTATTACAGAATTAAAACTAGATATATACCTATAATTATGTGTACTATAAAATTAGCTAGACGAAATCAATGCTCAACATGCTTCCTTTCCTGTTAACTGCATAAAATGGTTGTCTTTTCAAAAGGATCCTTTCATTTTAAAAGACATATGTGGAGTTCTACCTCGAAAAGCAGCTACAATAATTTCTCTCATGTTGTCGACAATAGTTGGTCGAGTTTTGTAAACACTGTCTTTAACATATCCCCATAAAAAAACAGACTAGATAAAATCAGGAGCATTTAAGTATTCGATTAATTGGTGAATGCACACTGCATTCACCAACTAATAGAATTATATCAATTCCCTCTGATATAGGATAAATTTGCATTTTCTGCAAATTTCCGAGAAATTTTTTTGTTTTAACTGACACAAAATGATAACTAGTTGTTAAAGTTGGACTAATTAAACAGCTATGTTGAAGTAATGTCAGACATCACAGCCACCTAGATTTAATCAACTAATAAAGATCTACTCAGATCAAATCATGTAAATGAAAATATTTAGGAAAATCTTTGTTTGAGGGGTAGGCAACTTTAATAGTATTTTGAAAATACACAAATTCTTCATTGAATATCGGAATAATATACCGGGTGTTCCATTTAAAATAGGAGAGTAACATGCTTTTAAATGTGACCATTGTTCTATATTAATTTTGTCTCTCCCTGTACATCTTTTTGGATCAAGTTTTACTTTGATTTAAAGTAGAATAATTAATTTAACTACATATTAGGCTATACCGGGTAAATTCCAATTTAGGTAGCTTTTATTGTAATTTATAAAATTGTGCTTTATTTCTAGAAAATGTTAAATATGTCAAAAACCTTACATTTTAGTCATATACTTCTCTTATAAAACTCACCTTTATTTATCTCCCAGAATCAGAAAATCAATTAATATATAGTGTGTTCCATTACAAAAAACACAACTTTGATATGTAACTTTTTTTGGGGAGACCCTGTAGAACTCTCTATATTTTTAAAAAGTGTTCTGAATTAACCTACATATGCTTACAAAATTTCATTTCAATATAAACTGTCGATCTCCTTGGAGCCTCCGCGGCGTATGAGAGACGCCACCCAGTATATGTCTATAAATATGATTACTACATTAGATCTAGCGATAATTTTTGGGAAATCTCTACCCATTCTACGGCTTTCCGCTGGCTGAATTTCCACGGCTATACGTTTCTATATCTACATCTCTCTCTTCATCCTTTGTGCCCGTTGTTACTAATCGCGCAATTAACTCGATTACTGAGGATGTGGTCGGCTCCAAATGTGACGTAACGCCGTGCAGTTAAATAATTTATTATTATGCGATGCTCCGCCGGAACACCTGACTTTTGTTTCTACCGAAACTTTCTTAATAATTCACCCGGTTGCGCCTTCGTGAGTTTCCTAATCGAAAATTCGGTTCTTTTAATTCGGTTTGTTCATTTCGTGTTTTTATTTATTATTAAGTAGCCAATCTGATATTAGATGTTTTCTCGTGAACCGCCAAATTCAATGCTTTTTCTTGAGAAAAAAAAATAAATTTTATCATTTTTTATTAAGTCTAATTATTTTTATTTATTTATTTTATTAATTGTGATTAATAAAATTGTGTTTATCTCATCAAGGAGGCCGAATTGGACAAAATATCAAGAGATAACTTTTAATTGGCATTAAACGGCCTACAAAATTTTGATATCAAAAGAAAAAAAGTCGGTGGCGTACATGTTTTTTTATAAATATTCCAGTGATAATCCATATGCATGACCCTGATGAATTTATTAACACTTTTTTAGCATTAAAATATGTAACACTTATAGTAACTTTTAACCCTCAAAATTTCATTCAAATCGCTAAAAGTACTTGGAAGAAAATTATAATAAATCGAAAGAAACACCCTGTAGCTACAAAAGAAAGCAGAATCGGACCTATGTTGATATGAAAAATTATCGTAATTTTACGTGAGGAATCTCCAAATGAGAGATGGCACATGTTTTTTGAAACATCCTGTATATTATAAAAGTTTTCAAATGTATAACTGTTTTCAAGTTATATTAAAAGACAATATATTGCAATGATATGGACTGATACATGGTGAATCAAATCTAGATCTTTCTCTCTAGCATGTTTCTCCGCTATTTCAAGAATATTCTATTCTATGATATGAAAATAGCTTGTACCTGTCCAACTTTATTGTATTATCCAAAATCGATGTTTATACTGTTTTGACAAACACAAATGAATTAACACTCTTCAAATAACCACGCTAACCAACCTGATTGGTCAAGCTTAATAGTTGACTGCTAGGGCTAGACACTTCTGAATTCTAGTAGGATTTTTGCTCTGATTTAGCAGGATTATTGGCGATGAGATGGCAACACCCTGATTGAGCTGGCTCGTGTCCACGTGTTAATCCATGCGCTTGCAGCTTGCAGCTCGCTTTTGATTCTATCAGCGTCGGATCGCGAACCTTTGATTTTATGAACTGCGAAAATGACATTAGCGTGCAATATTTAAGACACTAAAATTTTAGTACATGAGGAGATGAATTTAGTTTTTTAAAATAAAAGATGGTGATTTTTATAATTGGCTTAAATCTTAATTTTTGATTTTAATCAACTGGTTTAAATAGTGTCAACCCTATCACTCAATATAAGAAAATAATTTAAAATATTTTTCTATACAGGATGCTACAAATTCGAGGTACGAGCATTGGTTTCTCAGTAACCGTAATAGATACGAAGATAGTTAAATTGGGGCAAAGTTGCGTCTTGGGATGTTCACCAAGATGCCATCAAAAAAGTTTTAAAAAGTTCAAGGATTGCTGAGTTTTTTGAAAAAAAGAAAACGGATTTTTTTGAAAATCAATTTTATTTTTTCCTGTCGTTACTTTTCAGAAAATCAAAAAACTAATTGCACATTCTCATAACCACTCTATTAGGGCTATCTGATAGTATTTTTAGATTTTCAAACTAGCTGATAATTTGTGAGATACATTCGGTCTCTGTAGCGTTCTTTCCCCACGTCATTGTTAAGTTTGAGAGCTTGTCAATATTGAACGATCAATAGATGAAATATATTAAAAAAAAACAGAGCCGACTTGAAATTAGATTAAATAAATTGTGTTCAAATGTCCGAAACAAAAAAAAAGTATAAAGTGTGGCATCTCATTGTACTCAGGAGACCGAGTTCTTTCAAAAACTGAAATAAAAAATGCAGGTCCGTATTTAAAAAAATTAAATCGGCTTTTGTATCTCACAAATTATCAGCTAATTTAAATCTAAAAATACTACAAGATAGTCCTGATAAAGTGCTTATGAGAATGTGCAATTAGTTTTTTGATTTTCTAAAAAGTAACGAAAAAATAAAATTAATTTTCAAAAAAATCCGTTTTTCCAAAAAACTCAGCAATCCTTGAAATTTTTAAAACTTTTTTGATGGCATCTTGTTGAACATCCCAAATCGGCAATGCCCCAATTTAACCATGTTCGTATCTATTACGGTTACCAAGATACCAATGCTCGTACCTCGAATTTGTGGCACCCCTGTATACCTACAACATTTATCTGTCCATATTAATTCACATTCATGTTTCTTGATACTTGGGTATTAGACGAAATATTTCGCGTATATTTAAAGTTTAGAACGAAAGTGAAAGCCACAGAGTGAATGTTTAAGCGAAAATGAAGAAAAAAGATTAGAAGAACTAAAATACCAGGCTCGGGCAGGTGTATTAATAATACTATAACCATAGAGACTTTCAAATTTTTCAATTTGTGCTGAATATTTTGTTGGTTTGTGGCTACTACCAGATTTTTGTTTTATAAAACACAATTTTTTCATGTTTTTAGAGAATGCAATGTTTATATTTAAAATAATTACCGGTTTTGTGTTGTATAATCTTCAAAAAATAGATTTTTTTGGATTTTTTACTGTTATATAAAACTGTCGTAATATAAAATAAAAATAATAATATAACAATCAAAAATTCACTGATGCATACTAGCCAACCTTATACGGACAGGTACATGAAAATTAATTTAACCTCCTTAAAAGTAATGGTAATAAAAAACACATTATTGCCTTATTAGATAATCAATAGCTATGTGTCTGCATCTAATAATACGGACTTATACGATGTGATGTGATAGAAAATATCAACATTATTCCATTATTATCAGAGTGGAAATATTTAAAAATGTTGATATTTTCAACATTTTTGATTTTCCACTTTTAGGAAACCACTGTGTTGAAAACAATTAAAAATTGTTTGTTTTGATATCCTCTGCCATGCCATATGAATGAAGTTTATTCCATCCAAGAGGTTGCTAGAAAAAATTTCACCCCCACCATCAATAAAATGTACCATTTTCGAAAGAAGAAGTCGACGATAATGGCTCTTTAAGCTACGGATGACACCCTGATCCATAGGTTGTAGTTTGGAACTGGTATTTGGAGCATGAACACTAACTTGATGCAGTCCAAATTTCTAACATCTGAATGAGCTGGGCAGTTTGGTTTGACTCGCCATCCCATTCCCGCAATTCATTCGCAAAAATCTCTGAGGGCATCCATGCTTTTTTATTGAATTTGTAATTTACTGGCAACTGTACGATATTTTTAAACATCTAGGGTTTTTGTATTTCCCAATCACCAATAGCTTTTCTTTTTCTCGGAGAATCCCCAGCGCCAGCGATAAAAGACCGTTTTAGGTTCGTTATAAAAGAAAAATCTTACGATCATATCAAAATCTAAGGTTCGTTTTATCCGAAAGTTCGTTAGAAAAGGGTTCGTTATTTGCGAAAAAATTAACACATGTTTAGTAATACCGAAGTTCGTACCTATAGATTTGGTTCGTTATAAACGAAAGTTCGCAATAAACGGGTTCGTTCGTTTAAAAATATAGTGATTCACACCTAGCCATGTAAACACCGACCCAAGACTCTATGTTGCCGACTGGGTAATATTATATTTCGAAAGTTTGAATTCTTCATTCTTGAACTTAAGATAAACTATTTTGTACTAAGGAAATTTATAGCATGTTCAAAAATATAATTATATTATGTAAGTAAAAATGAGAAATGAACTATGTCTTTGTGACACTAAATGCACAGAAATATTGATAAGGATCATTTAAGGGGCACTATGGCTCGAGTAAGCGTACGGCATGAATGCATGTACATTTTTACGTTCGTTTTATTTTCTTAAATTTTAATAATCCTTATTTAACTGAAGCACGCTATGCAGTATGTCGTTAAAATGACGGCAAAAAGAACTGAGCCCATAGAGTCCATTCAAAATGGTTGTTTAAAAAACGATTGTTTTATTACAAACCATTTAATACCTGCGATTTTAGCATTAAAATCATGTCTTTCCTTTTGGTCCTTATCAAGCACACCTATGAAAAGTAGTTATTGTTTTTTTACTGGTTATTGCCACTGAAAAGACATATTAATATTGTTTGTTGCTACTTACTCTAGCAGAGATGGTTTAAAGTTCAGAAGTTGATCTCTATCTTCATTAAAGCAACAATAGTTGATGAAACTTCTGAACTTAATACCCTTTCTGCTAGAGTAACTGCGGCCAACAAAAAATAATGATAAGACTTTTAAATGACAGTGACATTACAAAAACAATAAACTTGTTAAGTAGATATTTATATCCACTGAGGAAACGGCTCACTTCCGTTATGCTCTTCCCGGCAACATCTTCAATATTTACGAAGATGACTAGAAATCTAGTTTCCCCTTCTTTTGAGCTTTTGCAACTTCGGCATACTTCGTTAAAACGGATTCCCAATCTACCGGTATGTTCATCAATTGGCCATCAGTGTCATGGCCCAAATTTCGTCATTCTAAGACAGAAGTTCGTCATAGACAGAAAGTGGAGGTAAATGTCTTTTTCATGGTATTGAGGGAAGCAGGGGCGCCGACTGCGTGGGTAGTCGGGTGTCGCAGCACTCATGAGAGAAAAACGGTGGGTGCGGAGCACCCACGAGCATAAGCATGAAAAAATATCGGTTTAGCAACAGTAAAAACAATCTTCGGATTGTCACGGGGTTTCTAACAGGACACTGTCTCCTCAACGAACACCTCAGCATACAGCTTTAGCCTAAGCTGAGAAAACAACGGCGAATGCAGATTCTGTGGGGAAAATGGGGAAACACTCAGACACTGGCTTTTGTTAAAGCCCTGGGACTTTATGATGAGTTATAACTCGTTGTAACTCAAGAAAGCGGAACACACAATAGATCTGTAAGGTCGTGATGATTAACTATCTTCCTAAACATTCTACATTATCGTGGTCGTAAGTTCTGATGCCCTCGATGTCCCTGTACCCTGGAATCCAAAGCAAAGCTGTATCGGTTATTTCCATGTTTACTTATTTCTCTGGTAGAACTCTAATATTCTCATCACGCTGACGCTTTTGAAGAGCCGATAAAGGAAATTTCTTTCACGATGCAATTAGGCGGGCCTGGTCAATTATTTGAAAGTCTTCCTTTGCAACGAAAATAGCCGATTTAATCACAGCTCGCGTCCATCGATAAAATGAAAAGAGAAAAAGTCGCTCTCTCTATCGCAGCTAGCGTTCTGCATTAATTTGTTTACGTCCGCGTTTTTTTCGTAATTAAATCGCTCATTCCGGCCGGCAATAATTTCCGATCAACCGGTGTTGCGTCTTCCATGCAAATGACCAGCCATTAGCTCTTCCACGGTGCTTTATTGATCTTGGTAAATAGAAATTGCAAACAGTTTGAGTTTGATTTAATTAAGTTTACTGTGACGTAAGAGCAACAAGTTTTATAATAAAATAATTTAGAAATAAAAAAACCTACACTGAAAAAATTAATTTGTGAATTTAATAACAATTTCTTGCCACAGATTATTGTAGTAAATTTACCATCCGTTCTTTAGTTTTACAACTCGTTTGTAAAATCGCTATATGGCTAATTTGTGGCATGTACGTAAATATGTAATAATATATACTCCAGGGTTGTCGCAACTAACGTCGCATCCTCACGCCTAACCGCCACCTGTTACGATCAAGAACATCTTCCTCTTCCAAGTTACGGTCCTCCATTGCCCTTCTGAGGGCCTCATTCCAGGATCTTCTAGGCCGTCCTCTTTTCCTTTTTCCAGGAGGTGACCAGCTGTAGATACGGTAGGGCCATCTTTGGTGTTCCATGAGTAGCAAGTGTCCAAACCACTTATGGCCCCTCTGTTCGACTCTATCCACTATTGTCTGTGTGGCATCCATTTTGGCTCTGATTTCCACGTTCCTAACTCTGTCAAGTTTAGATACTCTCGCACTGCATCTCAAATAGTCCATTTCGAGTAAATTTTAAGCTCGCTTTTGTTCAGCTTTTAAGGTCCAAACTTCACACCCATAAGTTACTACGGACTCCACTAGGGCTCTTCCAATATGTACTTTTGTGTTTGGTCTTATTGTCCCATTTGGTTTTTGTCCCAACAGATGCCATTCAGTGCTCCTATAATCTTCCGCCCTTGTTCTATTCTAGCAGATACTTCTGTTTTGTCCAGTCCCTTTCTGGTTATACGTGCCCCCAAATATTTAAACCATTCAACCTGTCTGAGCAGTAATAACAGCCTGCATTGTCAGTAATAAAAATGTCAAATTTATCATCTGGTAATTGGTCACTAGGTATTCCGTTTTATCAATGTTCACAGTAAGGCCCCATTCCGTGTATGCCGAATTTAACCTGCTCATCGTGAATTCAAGGTCGTAAGCACCTTGAGCTATGACCACCTGATCATCGGCAAAATTCAATGTAACCAAACAGTCATCTCCTACAGGGACGCCCATTCCCCCACACCTCTTCTTCCAGTCCCATATACAGATTAAATAAAAGAGGCGACAGAGGACATCCCTGTCGATGGCCTTTAGTTGTAAAAATTACCTCAGACAGTTTGTTACCGCTCTTAACACGAGCTATGTTGTTGTTGTACAGCACCTTAATTAAATTTATGAGATATTCATCCACATCAAGTTGTTCCAGTATGTACCATAGTTTAACTCTGGGGATGGAGTCGTAAGCTTTTTGAAGGTCTACAAAAGCTAGATGTGTATCTTCTTCACGTGAATTCCGTTTTTCTATCAGTTGTTGGATAGTAAATAGATTATCTATTCATGAACGCCCTGCAGTAAAGCCACTCTGCTCTTCACTGATTTTGTTGTAAGTAGATAATTCTAACTTATTCCTAATTATTTTTGTAAAAAGTCTGCTGAAGGTGCAATTCACACTAAGACCTCTGTAGTTATTCGGGTCTTTTCTGTTCCCTTTTTTATATATAGAAGTGATATAGGCTAACTTCCATTCATTAGGTATTTTATTCCGATCTACACACATCTGCATTAAGTTTGTTATTTCTGTTATAAGACATTCTCCGCCATATTTCAGCATTTCAGCCATAATGCCACCCGGTCCTGGAGCTCTACTATTTTTCATAGACACAATGCTTGTTTAACTTCCTCAATCGATATGTTTGTTCTAGGTTCTGTAATAGTGACGGCTTCATTGTTTTGCAAAAACTGTGGACGTTGTTCTATTAATAGGTTTTCATAATGTTTCCTCCAATCAATTAAAGATATAGTTCCCGTCCATCGTTCACGCGTATTTGTTTTCATCCCCTTCAGAGTTCTCCATGCTTTCGTAGATCGTGATCCCCCAATGTAAGTTTCAATATCATTGCATTTTCTTTCCCACATACTATTCTTTTCCTCAGTTACTTTTTGTCGAACTTCCTTTTGTAACTTCTTATATGCTAGCCAATTTTTATCTGTTGGATTTCCTTTCTTTTCACTTATCTTCTCTTCAAGCTTATCCGTCATTCATATAGGTTGGTTCTTGATTTGCTCCTTATATCCTACAGCTTCCTGCATTGCTTGATGTACGGCTTGTGTAATTCGGGTATGCTCTTCTTCAATAGTATGCTTGGGTCGTTTTTTCTGCAAATGATGTTTGATGCGTCGTTGGTAGAGGTATTTAATACTGTCATCTCCTAACAAGTTGACTTTATATTTTGGATTTGACAGAGTGACTTGCTCCGTTTCAGCTTCTGCTGTGTCATATTTGTTGTTTGTATTTTTGTTCATGTAAGGATAAATCATCTCAGAGACAACCATAAAATGATCCGACCCACAATTCGCTCCTCGTTTTACAGTGACACTTTTTATCTTTTCTTGGATAAATTGTTTAGTAATTATAAAGTCGATAATTGATTTCTGACCCAAAGAAGGTCGTGTCCAAGTATACTGATGAATCCGTTTATGCTGGAAAAAGGTGTTGTTAATTTTCGTATTATATTGTTTGCATGTATTCACCAATCTGTTACCACTGTCATTTGTATCTGGGTCTCCAAAACCTTATGTTATAATCTATCTTTATATTCACCAATGTTCTTTGTGAATTTATGTAAAAAATGTGTATCTCATAGTAAATTTACTTATTCATTGCAAATTTATCTTTTAAAATCGCCAACTACTATTACTATAGAGTAGCAACAAATTTAAACATTTTATTATAGTGAATTTACAATTACTTTTGTAAATTCACAAAGCGTTAGTAAATATTAATAAATTTAATAAAACACGTGTTTATAATTATAATATTTAATATAAAGGTTAATAAAAAATCACAAAACAGAACTTATGTAAGATACTCAATGCCATCTCTTCTTGTCTAGAGGAACCTTACTGGAATTTTAAGCCTAACCAAAATAGAAACAAAATTGCCATTAGATACAAAATAAAAAAAACATGTAAGAAAAAGATATCTAATCAAAACAGTCACCTTACCAACTAGAGACTATGGATGAATGTTTTAGAGTCCTCTACTCCGGTCCTCTATTAAATTTGTCCTCCAAAACACAGTCTCAAAGAATAATTAGTACTTGAGATATGTTGATATAGAGAGACAATAAAGAGAGAACAATTACGTTTACATAGAAAAATCGCTAAAATTAAAGTGCAAATAATTATAATAAATGGAGATTGTGTTTTCTAAGAGGGTTGGCTTTTATATTTACAAAAACTACATGTAAACATAATTAATATGATATACTTACGCTTAAATTATAAAATCACTAATCACCCACGCTCTGGGGCTTTCTCCTGAAATGTTCCTCGTCTTTACTTCTAACTACGTTTTCAATCCATTATTTAATGCGCAAGAGCTTTACAAGAAGTCACGTCATGTGGCATAATTTTTTAATAAATATATTATGGTAAATTTACATAAGTTTTGTGGATATGTCTAGACACATGCAATTTTACTACAAGATTGTATTTCTGATTTAAATTTAATTTTTAAACTCACGAAACTCATTGTGAAAATAATATCCATTTTCTAATAATCATTTAATATTAATAAACTGTTTTTCAAAATTAAATTTTTTTGTGAAACTATGTAAAAATATCTTATTTTTACATGTTTCTTATTAAAAATACTATGGTGTATCAATATTTTTTTTTGTAAAATTACTTATATTTTTTTCAGTGTATAAGACATGAAGTAAAGTTAAAAAACTCAACTTTGTTATAAATTGTAATTTCATCAATTTAAAAATAAAAGAGTCTTTTTGACATACGACATAAAAATTCTAATCCATATTTTTTTTGTAGCAATTCACATCGGCAGGAGTTATAGAACAGGCCTCCTACATTTTGGTAGCAGTGGGAGCTTTTATGTTCCTCGTCAGTTTTCTGGGATACTGTGGAGCCCTAAAGGAATCCAGATGTATGCTCACTTTGGTAAGTACTATACAAATTATTCTACTTCTTCGTGTGTATATACAGGGTGGTTCGAACTGCATTCCGCAAACTTCGGCAGCATATTCTGCAGATAAAAATAAGTAAAAAAGTTTCAAAAGTTTGTATAAATGTATGTCTTAAAATGCTTAGTTTCGGAGATACAGAGTGTATAAATTTCATTTTAATTTCGATTTTTTCCAAATAATTTCTGAAGTAACGTCAATATTTGGATGAAAATTGGTGTCTGGGAGTTTTTTGACATGATAAATTTGATTTTGATGTCAATATGACTCCTACTTGTAAAGGGCGCCACCTACATATTTTTTAATTGGTGTGAAGAGTAATACAGCTTTTGATTTTAAACTGACATCCTCGGCATTTTTTACTTTATTCGATAGAAAATGACACTCTGAATAGAATGACATATCATATGTCAACCTTTGACATTTTGGCATATTATAGTTTATTTCTAAGGTGTTATTGTAACAAGCAGTTCATAATGACAATTTGACTCAGAATACTGTAGTGTAACAACCCAAATTCGTCAACAAAGTTGAAGAGGTAATATTTTGGCCAACTGTATATTTGGCCAACTGTATAACAAGAAATTTATTATTTAAATGAAAGAAAGGAACCTACGTTGTGTTACATATTTTTTTATTATGATTACCTCGGATGCGCCTCGACAGGAGCAATATTTTGGGAAATTTGATGAGAATAGGTTATGTAAATAAAACGCTAAATTTGTAAATAGCCCTACTTATTTTATTAAATGAAATGAAAGGAGTGCCGTACTCTGCCTGGAATTCACATGTAAAAGAGCACGGCAGAGAAAACCATGATCACTATTCCAGAGAATTTAACTATGCTGTTCTGAACTTAAATAAAAGAAAAATAATAATTTAGAAACTGTCCTTATACCTAGGTTTATAGCTTAATACATTCAAAACATGCCACATTTATATCGTTCAAAACTGAAGAGTTTTTTGTTAGTTTAACGGGTCCCCACCCGTAGGTACGAAGTCCCTTATTGCGGAATCGACGCTAAAGTTGAAGGTTTGGTGCCAATATCTTATAATTTAATAAATTATAAGTTATTCTCTTTATTGTTTTTGTTTGCCCTTTTGCGAGCAGCTAAGATATTCGCCCATGCACGGTCGAAAATTAGTTAATACACTCAACAAGGCCCTTATTCTCACAAACTACAAACATCGGCACGAAAGAACAGTAAACGATTTTATTTAGATTACTTTAAAAACTGAAATTATTTACAGCATATAAATAGATTCCATTAAATGCATACACATGTTATATATTGTCTTTGTCAGATCAAATGAATAAGGAAAAGCTTTAGAACAGAATTACAACAAGAAAACAAAATAATATGATTTAGTTAACATTATTTAAATAATGAGAAAACATTTACTTTACCTTTAATCACATTCTTTGTCACAGAACTCAAGAACCAAAATAATATCAATGCGTCTCGAATGGTAGTCTAGAAGCTATTATCTAACAACTATCATCTCTGTTCGTCGCCTGATTTCCCTCTCTCTAGTTTATGAATATTCTAAAAATCAATAATTTTATTTATGTATACAGAGTGTCTTAAAAATGAATGTTTTGAATTTAAATAAATATGTCTATTTTTAAATTGGCGGTTCATCTCAATACCAAGTGTCTGGTACCAAATTATTCGTAAAAAACCTGTTTTTTTTCCAAATATGTTAATGAGCCTCGTTTAAATAACTCTAGATTGAAATTTAGAATACTATTTTTTAAGCGAAAATGTCATAAGTTGATATATGATATGTCACTCTATACAGAGTGTTATTTTCTATCGAATAAACTAAAAAAATTCCGAGGTTGCCATTTAAAAATCAAAAGTTGTAGTCATTTCCGGCGAAACAGGAAGTGACCGAAAACAACTGAAGGGTCCACGGGAAAAACTTCATAAGCGCCAATTTCTTAATTTTAGGAATTTGCAATATTATAGTAGGTTTAACTGGTCCCTATAAAATGTACAAACTCTGCAGGGCAATAAGTTGTTAAATCCTATGACATATGCCTACTAAAAATATAGAATACACGGAAATAATCTGATAACCACCAGCCGTCCAGTGCTCTCCTATAAAATTAGTAAAATGGCACTTATCATATTTTCCCCTGGATATCTTGTTTTTTTGTCTGAAAAAATAAAAAAGGTACATAGAGGTGAGCTACTTTTTGAGAAAAAAAAACGGTATATTTCACCAAAAACATAAAATGTAAAAATAGCATGTCTCGATACATGGCAATTAATATTCAATCAATTATCAATTATTTATTAACATTTATAGTTACCGGCTATACCTACTAATCGTTAATACAGTGTTTTACTTCTTATTATTTAAATTTTCCTTGTTATAAATAGAGTAATAGGAAAGCTTAATAATATATGCGTATTTGCGTATGTGTCATGTTAAGTGACGCCAGTAATACGATTATTATTATTTTATTGTCTAATAAAAATCCAAAAACGTATACCGTTATTAACATAATGATTTCGCATATCATATATGATTAAACGATATAATAAAACCAGGATATGGTCTTAATAATTAGGCAAATAATAATTAAACACGGGAATCTGAAGAGATTTAAGGGAATTAGTTATATTTGTTTGCTAGATGAATCACTAATAAGTGCTATACTTACGAGATCATTACAGATATTTACTGCTACAATTTTAAAAGATTCTCTTAGTAATCTGTCACATGAATTTTTATTTTTAAATTGTTAAAATCCTAGATTAATGTTAATTAAAATTGATAGTATAAAGTTACATGTTTACAAAATATTTTCGACATAGACAATAGATAGACTAACCATTAATACATACAGGGTGGCGCACCTTATTCGCCTCGGTTGATTATACGAAAACGGAAAGACGTAGAAACAAAATATTTTATGAGTATATGTGAGGAGACAATGTGCACAATTTAAAATTATTTTGAAATATACGGGGTGCTTCAGAAGTAAGATCCATACCAAAGTTATATCTTTTCTTATGGAACACCCGGTATTTTATTTCATTTTTGGATTCTTGGGCCCAAAAAAAGGTATTTATTGAGAGGGTCACTGCAACCGAGGCGAATGAGGTGCGCCACCCTGTATATTGATTTGTTTTGACCTAACATCGTCATTTCCAGCTTATTCAACCTTTTCCTCACATATTTAGATAATCTTCTTGTAATTCGGTCCATTTATCTGCTAAAAAAACAAAAAAGGTTCTTTAAATAGTTCTTTTTCGTTGTTCTTTGTGTTTTTTTTAGTTTTGAAGATATAGGGAGGAGATATATTTTTCTCCTGAAACATTAAGCATTTTTATGGGTTAGGTAAATTTGTTTTATTAGTAAAATACCACTGACAAATTATTGGTCTCCGTTAGATCAACGCAGTGGTGTTTACAAAAAATATTTTTTTTATTTTGTAGAATTATTGTCTTTTCAAGAAATAACCCCTGTTGTATGTGACAAATACATTTTATATTCTATTATCTATTCTAGTGACCGGAAACTTAGTAGAAAAAGCTGCTGCAGAATGTTGTCGCATATAATAGGACTGCAATTATTATCTCTCGCCAGCTTTATTATCCGTTATAGTTAACTGTAGTAACTGTAGGCGTTTTTTTAATAAAATAAATACGAGATCTAATAAGTGAAGGCAGTTAAAATTGACCAGGTCGTGAACTGAATGTCAGTGGCTTGGTTAACTCCTTCTGTACAGTGTGTCCCATTTTCGTGTGTTTTATGGGGTTTCTCGATTATAAGTAGAGATGGCAGATGGATGATGCGGTTTTTGCATCAACGTGCTTATGAAACTAAATATGCTACACACAGATTTATCCTAGCATTGTTACTTCCTGAAATACAGGGCAAATTTGATTGAAGGTGAAAATCGAGTCTCATAGAGTATTTTACGTAGAACCCAGTGGCGTGTTTTTCGCTGCGATCTGCCATTTCCGAAATATAACTCAAACTATTTTTTTAAATGATACACTCTGTATATTATTTTTTTAATTTTATTTGCCTTGTCATGAGCTTTCTAAAAATATAATATATTCTATACCTATTTTCATAAACAAAGTAAAAAAGGCATATTTCAAGAATGGCAGCTCGTAGCAAAAATCTAGTTACGCCACTGAATTCTAGATACGAAGGGGGTCGAAAAATGCGAAGTCTTCAATTTAGCCCTGTATTTCAGGGACAAAACAAATCTGTGTGTAGCATCTTTAGTTTCATAAAAATGTAGAACAGTAAGGTGAAAACCGCATCTTTGTAGCTGTACTCATAAATTCCATAAAATACATGAAAATAGGTCACCCTGTATATATGTGTATATTTAAAAGAATAGTAAAAAAAATGAGTTGGTGAAATAACTTGAAAAAATGACTTTTTTGTACTATTAATTGTTTAAGATAGTTAATATTTAGTTTATTATTTTAATGTACTTTTTTTATTTTTAGTATGGTATACTCTTAATTGCAATATTATTATTGGAGATAGCAGCTGGAGTGTTAGCATTCACCTATAAATCGAAAGTAAGTTAAAAATGTCCTTTTTATCACTATAAATAATCACAATAATCTCACTATAATTCAAGTCGTGGCAGACTGTCTTTCCGGATTTAAAGACTTTCCATAAAATCAATTACATACCGATCTGGTCATTGAAACTGCGTGCTCTGGATTTTAACGTGTAAGACAGTGGTGTAGACAGCTTAATGAAAAATGTATTTAAAAGAAACAAAAGTTGGGTTGATACATTTCTTCTATGCGGTATTGCCGGATTTTGCATCAAAATTTTAAAGAGCACAAGTTGGCGTTTACAAAAAATGTTGCATCTAGGGTTGGAATTTTATTTTGCACAATTAGTTACTCTTTTTACTACAGCTGTAATAGATTATATTATAGCTTAGATATATCATCTTCTTTTCAGTAGCATACATGAAAACCGGCAATACTGTATTCCGCTTTTTATTTTGTGTCTCTGTCTGTCAACCGGTCGTATATTATTTCTGCGTATGCATTAAAATACAGGCCACGCAGATGAAGTGTCCAGGATGGTATATAGAAAATACAAGAAATAATCAATATAACCACATAAGTAAAAGATGTTTAAATATAGCTACTCGATGTCTGTTCTGCTTCTAATGCATGTATAGTACCGTATGATAAAAAAAAATACGTCAAAGACGGCTGTGGGACGACAATCGATGATAATTTTGGCGAGGACAATCTCTAGACGTCATTTACTAAAAATTTACATAAAACTTTAAAAAAATTAACACTAATTATAGAAAGATTAAACAGGGATAGAACGTTTCCCAACACACAAATCTATACTATTCGAGAAAATATTTTTTTTTCTCAAATTTTAAACTACACCATATAAATACCATTTTTACTCGATATAAAAATACATTAAGTAATGACATCTAGGTCTTAACCTCGCCAAAATTATCATCGATTGTCAATCCTCAGCCGTCCTTGACGTCTTTTTTTTTCGATCGTATATGGTATAAAAATAGTATTTTTGAGTCCTTCTTTAATGTACGTTTGTTACACTTTTTTAATATTTGTATTCAATTATAAAAAGAATATTTTTTTTAATTTTAGGCAGAAGATGAAACGAAAAACATAATGAAAGCTTCAATAGAAAAGTACTACAACAGTACTGATCACAAAGATGCTGTCACAGTGGCTTGGGATGCCTTACAAATCAGCCTACGATGCTGTGGAGTGGATGATTATACCGACTACCAAGACAACAAAGCATGGAAAGAACAAGACAACATTATACCTCCTTCATGCTGTGCACTGAATTCGGAGAATCAAGTTTTAGACCCAACATGTACCACGACACCTACTCTGTCCAATTCGTACTACAAAACGGTAAATTTTCATTTAATTTGCCTTACATTTTATTAGTTATATGTTAAACCAAATTAAAATTTGACCCGAAAAGTTATACAGGGTGAGACAACAGTAATATTGAACATGTCAGTCAGTATATTAAACCGATATTCAATGGAGAATTCATCTATATTTTATCAAATAATAGATATCAACTGACACAAAATCATAGAAATGATTTATTTAATGATTTTGATATCTAGGAAATTATTTTGATATCTAGGAAAATCTTTGTTTGAGTGGTAGGACTGGTAGGCAACCTTATTGGTATTTTGAAGAGACATGCATTCCCCATTGAATATCGGAATAATTTACTGGGTGTTATATTTAAAATAAAAGAGCAACTTTTTTTAAAATGTGTCCAATGTTCCAACCAATGTTCGATATTAATTTTTTCTCATCCTGTATAACTTTTTGGGTCAAGTTTTAATTTGATTTAAATTACGATTGTTATTTTAACTGTATTAGGTTGTACCGGGTAAAATCCAAAATTTAGGAAGATTTTATATAGGTAGAAATTCAAAAATTACAGTTGAGGGTTGGAACCTTTGGTGTTACACAGCAAAATAAAACACTAAATCACCACAATACACGAAAACACTTTTACTTTTACACTGGACGCGCGTTTCGCTAATCATGTTAGCATCATCAGCAGATGATTATAAACATTCATCAGTTTATAATCATCTGCTGATGATGCTAACATGGTTAGCGAAACGCGCGTCCAATGTAAAAGTGTTTTGGTGTATTGTGGTGATTTAGTGTTTTATTTTGCAGAAATTCAAAATTTGTTCTTCATTTTTATAAAATGTTAAATATGCCAAAAACTTTAAATTTTAGTCATACTTACCATTATTTTTCAACTAAAATCATCAAATCAAGTCCTAAAAATCAAAACGCTATTTGATTTTATTCAGGAAAGACTTCAGGAAAGACTAGGAAAAAATAATCATGTTTTTATGTAGGGTCTAATTTTGAGGTTGGAAGGAACAAGGTCTCCCCCAGTGGCGGACTAAGGGGCGGGCGGAAGGGGCGGTCCGCCCCGGGCCCCGTCTTTTAGGGGGCCTCCGAATCATAATAAGTAATTTTTTATTCAACTGGCAAACAAGGCCAATATGTGTTATAAAGTAGTTATAAAGCAGTTTGTAGGTGGAATATGCAAACCATATGTATACGCCAACTATAAACAATATAAATGGAAGCAGATATTTACTTAATTATCAATTATCAGGCCCCAGTAATTGTCAATGGCATTTTCTATTTAGGAAATTAAACCAAGAGATAAATTTCTTTGTTTAAAAGATCGAATAAGTATTATTTTTTAAATATTTTGGGACTGAATTTATTTATTTTAGCTTTTAAGTTATTTTTCAATGGTTTTATTATTTATTTTTACTGAATAAACATTTTAAATTACAACCAATGCACAGCATATAACTTGTATTCTAGCTTCATTACTGATGATGAGCAGTGAAGTCTTTAGTACAACGGGGGCCACGGGCCTGAGACAGCGAATGGGCCCCTCGGGTCTTGGAGGAGAGCGATATTTTGTCGCGGTATTTCCCTGGAAGCATTTTTAAGAAAAAAAATATTTAAAATTTTTGGACGAAAAAAACTACCTGTCAAGAAAATTGATACGGCCTAAAAGTCAAATTTAGTGATTACCACCGCCCCTGTGACATAAAGAAAAGACATGTGGCTATATATTTCAAAAATTAAATTGTTCAAATGTCATATAATAATGGCGGTATCTGTCATGGAATTGAGCGATTAAAAAATTATCAATAATATTTTCTTTTCAAATGGAAACCCACTTTTTTTTATTTCACTAGTAAAATGGTTTTCCAATTCGTTACGTTTTAACTAGACATATTCCTATACCTAAAATAAATCGTTTTTAAGTTATTTAAGATTTAGTTTGAAAACGTATATTTTTCTTGATTTTATCTAGCTTCCTTTTAGTGTCAAACAGTCAGACAATTTATTTCAATCTGTCAGAAAATGAATTATTTGAATTTCCAATATTATAAATTATAACTACTGCTGCCTTAAAACTTTATAAAGTGTATTTATATAAATATATCTCGTATTTTCGTTTTTTAGTGATATCTAATAGTTGATATTTTAATAGTATACCATACTATCAAAAAAAAAAAAAACAGCGCAAAGTTAGCTTGGAAATGATGATCGATAATATACTGTCATAGGCTACTGGTTAAATTCAAGAAAAATATACGCTTTAAAGCTAAATCTTAAATAATTTAA
Source organism: Sitophilus oryzae (assembly GCF_002938485.1). Lineage (NCBI taxonomy): Eukaryota > Metazoa > Arthropoda > Insecta > Coleoptera > Curculionidae > Sitophilus > Sitophilus oryzae. The sequence continues at coordinate 1,057,293 of NW_022145683.1, read as the reverse complement.
AAACGATTTATTTTAGGTACAGGAACAAGTATAGTCAAAAAGTAACAAATTTTAAAAACGAAAGTAACGAAAGCCTCTTCACGAGTGAAATAAAAAAAGTGGATTTCCATCTGAAAAGAAATGATTTATGATAATTTTTTTATCGCTCAATTCCATGACAGCTGCGGCCATTATTATATGACATTCGGACAATTTAATTTTTGACATAGATAGTTACATGTCTTCTCTTTATGGTACAGAGGTTGTGGCAATCATTAAATCATTAAATTTGACGTTTAGGCTATAGACATATTTTTGACAGGCAGTTTTTTCCTCTAAAATTATAAATATTTTTTTTTCTCAAAAACGGTTAACGTTAGGTATTTAATATCAAAATTCATAAAGTTTTACAGAGAATTTAAGTATGTAATAAAAAATGGGGGCACCCATTTAAAATAAGAAAGTTGCTGTCAACTTCCGGTATTTATGGAAGTGTCGCCATATTGAAAATATTTTTAATCGATAGATCTCTTTGTGAAACAATGATATGCACAAAATCTCGTATCTAGATATTGTAGTTCACTAGAAACTTCTAACGCAGGCTCAGCCTGGCACACCCTGTATATATACTTGAATTTTGTCAATCATTATACATACGTCATTCAATTTTTACAAAATGTGCATTAGAAGTATATCATTATATAAACAGACCGGGGGCCACATTTAGCTTCGCCGCCCCGGGCCCCCGACAGGCTTAGTCCGCCACTGGTCCCCCCTAGTCCCCAGGGAACTGTCATTTTCTAAATATGACTCAAACTTATGTTTTTTTTTTTTTTAAATGTGACACCCTGTACCATATTATTTTGCTTAGAAAAATTTACATAATAGTTCTATTCAAAAATACCGTAATATTATAGAATATACCGACTGGTTTATGAAATATGACCATTTTTAGACTAAATTTTCTGCACATTTGCCACTTTTTTCATTCACCACCAATTTTTTTTCTATCTTAGGGATGTTATCAGAAGATCATCGAATGGATCATGGCAAATCTCAACATAATCATCCTCACAGCTGGAGTTTTAGGACTAATTGAAGTTTTAGGCATCCTGTTTGCTTTCTGCTTAACGAAAAGTATAAGCGCTTACGAAAAATAACGAAAAGAAAAGATGTAAAATAATATCGTTGTTTAATATACTACAAAAGGGTGTTTCTATTCATTACGTGACTCGTTTTTGGGGATTTTTTGACACAGGGGGGGTGTCAAAAAATCTCCCATTGGTGAAATGTCGTCAGATTTACATCGACCTCCTCCCTAAATTCACGTGAGATCTTTCAAAAATTTTATTTTGAGTATATATGCGTTGGATTTATTTAAAAAAAAACACAATTTGCGAAATTATTTTTTATTAAGGCTAGTAAAGACTAGTATCTGAGATTGTTTAGACCGTGCTCTAAAATCATAGTGATAACATTAAATAATACTTAAATGGGAACTACTAAAATTAATAGGGAAAATTCATTCTAATTCAGTCCTTAGAGACTAGTGCACGGTCTCAAGAGTGACTGTTGGTCTTGGTACCAAAAAAGCCATGTAATTTTCAGTAAAATCATTTTCTCCTTTACCTTCACTCTGGTTTAGCCACTCTAAACGGTTGTTACTTGCGCACAGAAGTTTAGTAACACCTCTCTTTCTCTCTCTTGTAACATTTAAACTGCGCGCCATAATTTTTGAACCAATAAGTATTACAGTTGGGGATTGGAACCTTTTGTGTTACACAGGAAAATAAAAACACTAAATCACCACAATACACCAAAACACTTTTACTTTTACACTGGACGCGCGTTTCGCTAACCATGTTAGCATCATCAGCAGATGATTAAAACTTTAAAAAATAAAACTTTAGTTTTAGAAAAAATAAAACTTAGATAACATTTAGATTTAGTGTTTTTATTTTTTTTAACCAATGAGTAATCGGGTAAAACATTTTCGATATATCAATACCACAGAGTACAGAATATTCTGTACTCAAAAGAGTGCAACCAGACGAGTGCAACCAGAAGAGTGCATACAGAAGAATTGTCTCATTTCGACATATTTTAACCTAGAAATATGTTTTGCTTTAAATTAATCTGAATTTCTCATATTTTTACACTATCTTTTGGCCGAAAAGAATTATGTGGTATTTGCCGAAACCTCCTCCCCTCACGTGAGATTTAGTGAGATTAGGCCTAGAATCAAGTGGGGAAGGTGTCCCCCCTTGATTCCCCCACGTAATTGATAGACGCCCCAAAGTATATTAGACAACAACTCAAAGTAGATTAATTCTACGTCAGTATTATATTTAAAAATATTGTTTAATCAATGTTGATGATAAATGAACAAAAAACGTTGTTGCTAGTGGCGTCGCTATTGGGTAATTAGCCAAGACTTTATTACAAAAAAAAATGTGAAAAAAGTACATTCGATCAAAAAAAAAAGACAGCGTCAAAGTTACCTGGGAAATGATAAGATTTCCTGCCATTTTGTTGGTAAAATTATATAGTGAGTGTCATTGATCGTCATTTTCAAGCTAAGTTGCTGGATTAAAGTGTTGTTACAACTATATGATGTTATATTTACCTAAATTCTACGTTGCCTAGCCCCCTACTAAGTACGCCACTGGTAATTCAAACAAACAATCAGTGCCTTGATTAGGGTCTGAATTTTGTAAAAATCTAGTCATATATGTAATCGAGTAAGAATACGAATTATATATGTATACTGTATATTAGAGTTTTTGATCAATTTTTAGTTGTTTATTGGATGCATTTATATACGTCTGTACATATACCTTAAGTAAAACGACTGTATTTATAAGTTAGTAATAAAAAAAATAAATTAATATATAAGTATATGCATATTGATATTTTATTAACATTAACAACAGTTTATACAGGGTGTTTCAAAAAATATGTTCCATCTCTCGTATGGAGATTACTCACGTAAAAATAAGCTTTAATCTAGGGATTTCATTTCTATATGAACATATGTGCAATTCTGCTTCGTTTCGTAGCTATAGGGGGTTAAATTTTTTCTTTTCGATTTATAGTAATTTTTCCGAGTGCTTTTAGTGGTTCGAATAAAATTTTAAAAGTAAAAGTTGCAATAATTATTTTAATGCTAAAAAAGTGTCGACAGATGCACATGCATATGGGTTATTACTGGAATATATTTGAAAAAAAACATGTGCGCCACTGACCTTTCTTTCTCTTGTTAGCAAAATTTTTAGATCGTTTAATATCGATTAAAAGTTATTATTAAACATTAGAAAATATTACGCCTTGTAATATTTTCTAATGTTATTAACTGGTTAAGTACTCATTCATTTCTCATAAAAAATACGAAAAAAAGCTCCTACAAACATGGGTACAGAAATGCATAATTTTAAAGTTACAATTTTTAAAAATTAGGTCTTTTGTATCTATTTTCAATAGCATTATTTCTTTTCTTATTTCCTGTAGGTAGCACTGAACATCAGTGTTTATAAATTTTAAAAAAGTTTAATAGTAAATTAGAATAAATAAATAATTTATTAATTTTATCTTAATTTTATTAATTGTGATTAATAAAATTGCGTTTATCTCATCAATCATCAAGGAGACCAAAATAGACAAAATAGCAAGAGACAACTTTTAATCGGCATTAAACTTCATTGGTCGTTTTTTTTTAGAAAAAAGATTCCTGTGATAACCCACATGCACGTCCCTGGTGAATTTATCGACACTTTTTTAACATTAAAATATGTGAGCAACTTTTTCCCTGAAAATTTCCTTTGAATCAATAAAAACACTTGAAAGAAAATTATAATAAATCGAAAAAAAACTTTAACCCCCTGCAGCTACGAAACAAAACCACTGGTGATATGTCAGTTGGCACATATTTTTGGGACACCCTGTGTAGGTCTGTACCCATATACTATAAATAAAACGACTGTATTTATATGCTAGTAATAAAAAAACTTTAATAAATTAATAAATATATACATAATGATATTTTATTAACTTAAACTAGAGTTTATATTATCTTAAAAATCTTTACATTAACTTGAACAGTGTAAAACTTACAATTCAGTCAGACGAGGTTTCTTACTATACCTAAATGACGTAAGTATCATTAATACATTAATAAATATATACACAATGATATTTTATTAACATTAACAACAGTTCATAATATACAGGGTCCTACAAGAGTGCATCGATATCTGTAGCGGCTATAATAAAAAACTTTTTTTTATTAAAAGAATCTTGTTTAAGTGTACACCTAAAGTATGCACTATAATGTAATTCAGGAAAATATTTTAACTTCTACAGAGTGGCTCAAAAAAATAGGCGGAGATCGGGACCATTTTTTTAAATGGAACACCTTGTATATTATTGTTTTTTAACTTCCTTTCTGATCGCTTTACAAAATCCTAAGATATTATTAAATATGTTTTGATAGTTTCAGCGATATATTAATAAATAAATAAGCTTTTTAAAAAAATATATTATAAATACAAGAAATGTTGGTCTATACCTTTGCTATAAATTTCTCAGTTTTAAATCATGCAGAGTGTACAAAATTCTACGTCAAAAAAAATCTTAATCAAAATAAACATTTTTTGTGTTCAAAGTATTAATTTTTTATCAAAGCCATCTAATGATTTTTGTCTGATATTTTTACAGTTGAGAGATCCATATGTAAATAAAACCGCAAATACCTGCGAAACCGTTAACATTTTTAAAATACTTTAAAAAATAACAAAATATGTTCATTTTTTAATTCCTTATCTAATAAAAAAAATTGTGCAACGTGTTCCATTAAAAAAAAACGAAGAAAAATTAATTTATATTTTAAAAAGTTTGGCAGAACATTTTGAACACCTCGTATGATTTAAGTTTACGTACAGGACCAACTATGGAAGTACCTAGCATAGTTTTAATTTCAGGACACTTTTTAAATGCTGAAAATCATAATTATTTTCATTTATTTATTTATAACTCTGAAATTATAAAAACAAATTTAATTATATCTCAGGACTATGTAAAGTGATTAAGAAAAAATAATATACAGGGTGTTCCGTTTAAAAAAAATCTTCACGATCCACTCACACTTTTTTGAGCTGCCATATAGAAGTTAAATTTTCCCGAAATAGGCCCTAGTACATACTTAGGAATTCAAAATTTCTAAGTTACTTTTTATAGGAGCTTGAGATGCCCGAGGCACTGTTGCAGGACCCTATATTATTTATCTTAAAAATATATAGTAATTATTTTAAAAATCAATGTAAAATAGTAGACAGTGTAAAACTTGTAAAACTAAACAATTCAAACTGTGAGCCGGGGTTTTTTTAATGCAGCCATATGACGTATTGTTAGGAATGTTTTCAACAAAACAGCGATTTCGACCAATCCGCAGAAAAACGATATTGGATCAGTGTGGTCTTCAAAATAGTATCGATAAATCCCGTCAACAGTATACAAAATTCGATACAAAATCAGGAAAATGACGTATCTGCGTACAGGTCTGCCCTCTTGAATTGTTTTAATCATCTGGTACTGGGGAACGATGGCAGCAGCTTCCATATAGATGCTAGTAGCCCATGTTAACTTAAAAAAAAACAATTGACATTTTTACTCAATTTTTTTCACACAGGGTGGTCCAAATTATATTCGGGAAATTTTGGAAGCATATTCTGCAGACAAAAATAAAGAAAACAGTTCGTATAATGTTTGTCCTAATGTCCTAAACATACAATGGGTGAATTTTTTTATATACTTGAAATCACTTATAAAAAAAAACACCCAGTATATAGAAGCCTGTCAAACACAAAATTACAAAAATTTCTCTGCGGAAATGCACCATTCTCTTTTTTCCAGGGTTGGAAAAATTCATGATTCTTTTAAAAAAATCAACAAATGTGGTTTTTTTATTTCAATCAGATTTTTTTGATTTTAATTCAAAACAATATTTAAATAAAATTTATATAGGCTAAAAAGCACTAAATAGATAAATTTCTGAAATGACAACTTCATTTGACAGTTATCTTTTACCTTGACTGGTGCTCATTAGTAAATACAGGGCCATAAGAAAGGAGAAATATTTAAAAAGAAATCGGCGATAACTCGTAAACGGGCTAATCAAAAATATCTAAAGTTATTCTTTTGAATGTGGGTTTTAGTGCTCTTCAATAAACCTAAATAGAATTATTCTCTAAAATAATTAGGGAAGCCAATAATTGCCCCATTAAAATTTATATGGGATTTCCTATGTCCCGCTCGACGATGTAACACCCGGTATAGGGTGTTCAATTAGAAAAAACACAACTTTGATGAGTAATTTTTTTGCGGACACCCTGTATAATTCTATATATTTTTATAAAATGCTTTCAGTTAACCTACATATGCTGCCAAAATTTCATTTCGATATAAACTACCGTTCTCTTTGGAGCTTCCACAGCATATAAGAGGCGCCACCCTGTATTTGAATTATAAAATTTGAATGTTGTATCTTTGAAGATGCCTGTCACCCAAAAAATTAGCTCGCGTGTCAGCCTTGACACGCGTGTCATAGGTTCGCCATCACTGTTTGTTAATTTAAAAAAAGAAATAGTTACCTCGCAAGGCTCCAATTGGTCCCAGCTGACAATTCCATGATTTCCCAAAGTGACATGGTTGAGGAGGATGCCACACAGTGTCGATGGCACGAGTATACGAACAAATGAAAATCTGTCGGTTTTTCGATCATCAGTAGTAGAGAAAAAGAAGAAAAATATAGCCATGAACGCGTACGAACCGGCTATAAAGGTCGTTATCAAATATACATTGGCGTGCATACAGCTTCCCAAAAATATATCGAAAAATCTAGCACCGAAGGCCATAGCGAAAAGAAGTAACGTATTTTGAGATATGCCTAAAAATAAATATAATAATTCATAATCATTACATTTTCTTTTCAAAAAAATTAACTAGATTTGAAATAGTTTATACAGGGTGCTACAAATTCGAGGTACGAGCATTGGTATCTCGGTAACCGCAATAGATACGAACATGGTTAAATTGGGGCAAAGTTGCGCTTTGGGATGATCACCAAGATGCCATCAAAAAAGTTTTGGTAATTTCAAGGATTGCTGAGTTTTTTGGAAAACGGATTTTTTTGAAAATCAATTTTATTTTTTCCTGTCATTTTTTAGAAAATCAAAAAACTAATTGCACATTCTCATAGCCACTTTATTAGGGCTATCTGATAGTATTTTTAGATTTTCAAATTAGCTTATAATTTGTGAGATACAGAGGCCAACTTAATTTTTTTAAATACGGATCTGCATTTTTTATTTCAGGTTTTGAAAGAACTCGGTCTTTGTCTCCTTTGTCTCCTTCAAACATCTTTATGCAATGCAATTCATCTTTAGATTGATTAATTTATAATAACTACGATTAATATTATGCATATTATTAGATCGTACACTGGGATTTCAAATTCACAATAGAAAAAGTTAAAATAATAGATATCTTTAAATTGATGACTGGATATTAATTATTTGAATCTTTCAATTGGTGTGATTTTCCTTATTCAATGTTAATTAGCGCTGATCAATATTGTTGTGCTGAATATAACCAGATTAAATAAATTAAAAAACCAGAGTCGGACTTGAAATTATTTTAAATAACAATTAAATAATATTTTTAAGGTATCCCAAACAAAAACAGTATCAAGTATGGCATATCATTGTACTCAGGAGACCGAATTCTTTCAAAACTTGAAATAAAAAATGCAAATCCGTATTTAAAAAAATTAAGTTGGCCTCTGTATCTCACAAATTATCAGCTAATTTGAAAATCTAAAAATACTATCAGATAGCCCTAATAAAGTGGTAATGAGAATGTGCAATTAGTTTTTTGATTTTCTAAAAAGTAGCGACAGGAAAAAATAAAATTGATTTTCAAAAAAATCCGTTTTTTCCAAAAAACTCAGCAATCCTTGAAATTTTTAAAACTTTTTTGATGGCATCTTGGTGAACATGCCAAGGAGCAACTTTGCCCCAATTAAACCATCTTCGTATCTATTATGGTTTCCGAGATACAAATGCTCGTACCTCGAATTTGTAGCACCCTGTAATATATAGGGTGGTTGGACCATGGAAGGACATGCTCCTTTGAAGGCCAACATTAAAAAAGTCATAGTTATTGTCATGTGATGACAAATTCCTTCCACTCACACTAAGCTCTAAGCTCCATAAACTGAAAGACACAGACGCGACGGGGAGTCGCTCGAGTCGCTATTTAGTTAGTGCAAATTGTCATATAAGAATTTATTATGGTACTAAAGAAAAAAAAATACTTTGATTTCAGTTAAAATATCGGTAGTGTTCCTATGAAAGCCGGGGTTCCTTTCCTTACACAAACCCATAAGAAGGCCATTAATATAGGTATTTTTTTTGTAATTTCATTCTAAAACGCATTGGCAACTTATTTGTTATCGATATAATATTAATAAAAGCGGATATATTTGATTATTACAACTCTAGTTTTAAGTTGAATGACTGATTTATAATATTGGCCTTGTATGGAGCCCCGTTCCTTCAAGGCCGTTTGGAAGAGCTTAATACAAGTTAAGTTTATAAAAAAATAATGTACGTGTTACATAATAAAACAAAGTGTTAATTAATAATTTGTTTCGACATTTATATAGTAGTAAGTGAATATACCAGTAAATGAACTGTTTATTCGTTACAGTGGCCTTCCATGGTCCATCCACTTTATATCTAATCTATTTACAGGATGAGCCTTAAATAAGTACAAATCTTGCGACCCCAGGAACAGGTCTATAAGTTTTTTTTCGTAAAAAAACCTCACAGACCTCAAAACCTCTGATCAACACACTAAAAAATATTTATATCTCCGTAGATATTTATTTTAGGAGAAAAAGTATAAAAAGTAATATATTTGAAATGTTTTTAGTTTTTTCGAAAAAAAAATTATAGAGATATTTGAAAAAAAAACGAGAACATCCAAAATGGGGGCGTTTTTTTTCAAACTTTCACCACTGGGACCGAATGTAACTTTTAGTTTAAAAGATTGACTGAGTTTTGAGGATTGGTTGGTTACTAATTTTTTTCACCTTTACATATCGTCCTATTGCTGCAAAAGTCACTAACTAACATTTTTCCGAACAACCAAATTCAATCACTATGTTTTGAAGCGGAGAATCAATTGCAAAAGTCATTAACTACGATTTCTGGCTATTTATGTTTTATTTTAATACCGATGCGTCTAAAGATGAATTGCATTGCATAAAGATGTTATAGTTACTAACTATAACATCTTTATGCAATGCAATTCATCTTTAGATTGATTAATTTATAATAACTACGATTAATATTATGCATATTATTAGATCGTACACTGGGATTTCAAATTCACAATAGAAAAAGTTAAAATAATAGATATCTTTAAATTGATGACTGGATATTAATTATTTGAATGTTATAGTTACTAACTATAACATCTTTATGCAATGCAATTCATCTTTAGACGCATTTTTCTCGGAAGTAATAAAAAGTAAGTTAGTGAACGTTTACTGTACTATATCTTCATCCTTATATACCGTATGATCGAATAAAAACGGCGTCAGCGATGGCTATGAAATGAAGATTGCTGTCATTTTATATGTAAAATTATATTGGAAATGTCATCGATCGTCATTTCCAAGCCAACTGGACGCCATTTTTTTTCGATCATATTATACTTAGGCCTTTAAGTGTTATATTGTCAATCACGTCGCAAAAATGAATACTTTTGTGACGTTTGAAAAAAAAATCTTATTATTATATCTGAATATTAAAATAACCAGAGAAACTTACCTAGAGTTTTATTAAATTTCATATTTGCCAATAATGGTAAAATTGCCACCACATGAAGGCAATCGGCCACGAGAATAATATAATTCATATCAATTTCACTCATATTTAAAAGAAGTTATTTTTACTTCAACAATGTGCATACGTACAACTCTTTATATCGGGTAAAACTGAGTTATTAAAAGAGGTGTACCAGAAAGATATTAATGAGTATAAACAGCAAAAAACAGCATACCTGTATTTTCAACAACAATTCAACAAAAAAATTTAGATGTTTTTGCTGTTGCAAGCCTATTCTTCTTGATGGATTCTGAATTCCATTCAAGCTGCCCATATAAAAATTATCGTGCCAATATTGAATTTATTTTATAAGAAACATACGTACAGGGTGTCCCATTCTCGTGTGTTTTATGGGTGGATAAGGTGAAAACCATAGACAACTGAGTCCCATAGAGTTTTTCACGTAGAGCTGCGAGCTGTCATTCTTGAAATATGACCCAACTTTTTTTAATGGAATACCATGTATATTAGTTTTTTTTTATTTTATTTGTCTTGTTATAAGCTTTCTAAAAATATACTTTATACTTATTTTCATAAATATGGTAAAAAATGCATTATTTAACTTTTTTATTCTAATTCGACATCAAATTTTGGTTATTGATTATTCCACGCTAGTTTCTGTGTGTAGAATGATTGCACAAGTGTGTCAAAAATATCAATACTAACTCATTGATAGAAAATTTAAGTACATATACAGGCAGTGGTGGATACAGAGAGGAGACCTCCCCTCAAATCTACAAATTAGGTTAAATGTTAGGCTTTTGGGTTAAAAATGACGCCCTAAAAGCATATTGTATATTAGTTTTTATTTGGGCCTCCTCTAAAATAAATTCCTGTATCCGCCCCTGTATACAGGGTATTTTTGAATAAGTGTCCGATATCTGACGGGGTATAGACTCTTTCAGGTAAAACTGGGAGAGAAAGAGAGCAAAAGATGAAATTTAATAACGGATTGCCACAAGGTTCTGTCTTAGCTCCATTGCTGTTTAATTTATATATCGCTGATATGCCTGCTACTTCAGCTAGAAAATTTGGGTATGCGGACGATTGGGCGATAGCTACAAGACATAAAAACCTCGAGGAGACAGAGGCTGTTCTTGCGGAAGACCTGTATTCCCTAGGAAACTACTTCCGCCAGTGGAGGTTGCAACCGAGCGCGGTAAAGACGGAAGTTAGTTGTTTCCATCTTAATAATAAATTAGCAAACCAAGAACTTAAAATAAGGTTTGAAGGTAACTGGCTGTCCCACAACAACACCTAAAAATATTTAGGCATTACCCTAGATAGGACCTTGTCCTTTAAGAAGCACCTCACACAAACTGCAGCTAAGCTCAACACTCGGAAATATCCTCCATAAATTATGCAGCACCACGTGGGGATCATCCGCGAGTAACTTGCGTTCCTCTGCACTGGGTTTGGTTTACTCTACTGCTGAGTACTGTGCCCCGGTGTGGTTCAGTAGTTCTCACACAGGAAAGGTGAACGTCCAATTGAACATCACAATGCGTATTATATCAGGAACAATAAAATCAACTCCCACCCAATGGCTTCCTATTCTAAGTAATATTCCTCCACCACATATACGCAGGCAGAATGCACTTTTTAGAGAATACACTAAAATTACTAACATGCCGCAACTGCCGATACATTTGGATGTCCATGACCTGGATAGGAACAGACTTCGTTCAAGAAGTCCAACATTAACAACCGCAAGCAGCTTACACCGGGACGGTTTTAAATTAACGGAGTCTTGGATTAGGGAATGGGAATCAGAGTTACCAGACCACGCCGGGAACATGCCGGCTATAACTTAGAACCCACCAGGCTTTGACATGCCACGTAAAACATGGTCTGCGTTAAACCGGATAAGGACAAATCATGGGAGGTGTGCCGATTCTATGTTTAAATGGGGAAAGTCAGCTTCCCCAGAATGCGACTGCAACACCGGCCGACAAACTATCCGGCACATAGTAGAAGATTTGTTTGTAATACTTGTTATATGTATATTCGTTTGTACATTTTAGACTCTTGTCAGACTATTATTATTGTTTGCACACATACTTGTTTCCTGCTCTTTACTTCTACAGTGATTGTAATTCCATGTTTTGTTGTGATGTTTAGCCATACGATAGATAGATCTGACGGGGTGATTAAAAAGTTCATATAAGAATGAGTCCTAAAATGCTTCGTTTTCGTGACACAGTGTATCAACATTTCAAGAAAAAAATGTTTTTTTTCTTATGTTCGGAGCCATTCGTAAGGGATATTTGTCGATTAAACATATTTTTTTTAATTTTCACTAGTTTTTAAGTTATTAATAAAAAAACTTTAATAAATATATACATATTGATATTTTATTAACATTAACCGTTTATACCGGGTGTTTCAAATTCGGCTATCACCATTGGGATCTAGGAAACAGTAAGAGATACAGGGTAGCTTAAATTGGGACAAAGTTACCTGATTTCTTTGTCATTTTCGGAAATATGGGGGGAAAACTAAAATTTCCGGTTTTCGATTTAATTTTTTTACACATTTTGACAGTTACAGCCGAGGTTACAGCGCTTTCAGATGAAGCGGACGCTCCGCGCGACCCATGTGAAATTGTTCATTTAAAGTCATGGAACTGGTGGAGGGTACGCGCGGACGGTCCGCTCCATCTGAAAACGCTGTTACAAAAATCTATAAACACACTCTCAAAGACACTTTCTTAGTTTCTTCCTTTGGTGACGTGAACAATTGCTTACGACGTTTTGTTTTTCTGAAACCATCCTTAGTTTATTTTTCTAAATACGGATGTGGATTTTTATTTCATTTTTAGAAGCTTGCTTAGCTTTTTTAGTAGCTCCACTATTCAGCAGATACATCGGATTACTCGCAATACAATTCAAACTCTAGAAGACAAAAAGTAATTCACATCAGTGTTTCTTGATGTTAGTCAGGTTTTCGACAAAGTATGGCATATGCGACTACTTCACAAAATTAAAAATTATCTTCCCATGTCCTATTTCTACTATTGAAATCCTAATACCTAAATGGCAGAGAGTTTAGAATCAGGAGTCAGAGTAAGTGAGAATGCGTATCTACAAATTATAGCATAAATGCAGATGTTCCACAAGATAGTGTCCTAGCACCACTACCCTATGTAATCTTTATACAGCAAACTTTCCCACAAACAATGGCTAAAATCGGCTATTTAAAGTAACCTGTATTTTAAATGGAGTGCCGCCAGTATAAACTTAAGCAACACACTAATTCCGCAGCCTTCCTCCACGAAGTACTTAGGTATGCACTTGGATACTAAGCTTACCTGGAAAGAACACATAAGTAAAGAATCGTAAGCAAATAGATTTGAAAATAAAAGACATTGGAAAGAAGACCTAAACTATCGCTAGAGAATAAATTTCTTTTATACAGGGTGAGTTTCCTACGATGTTCTCTATGGGTATCTCGGAAACTACTGGAGATAGAGAGTGACTGCATAGAGACTGCAATTTTGTGGGGTCATAAACATGCGCCTTTCATATTTTTGAAAAAGTTTATGGCTTACTTGATATTTCGAAAAAAAAACAAATTTTGGCCATTTCAAAAATTGTCCCTAATTCCATTATAATCTGTTTTAGACAAAAAGTTTTCAGATAAAAGTTGAAGATAATCACATTCTTAATGTGATTGTGTGTTCCGTTTTTTTCTAAGACCTGTCATTTTTGACATATGACACAAACATAGGTTATTTTAAATGGAAAATGGAAACCATAGTTGGCCATGACTTCATAACAAGGGCCATTTTTTAAGCCTTTCAGCGATATAAACTATAATATGTTTCTTTCGAAAAATTACTGAGTTATAGCCAATTCTTATCATTTTTAAACAATTTCACTTAGTTAGCCATGGGAACAAGTTCAATTGTCGTTGCTCTCAGTAATGTAAAACTGTCACATCCAAACTTTGTAAATTAAAATAAACAAAAATTGTCAATATGAATTTTTCAAATGAAGAAAAGTGTAGCATTATTGGTTCAACTTTTCTTGGCCATACATTTTCGAGGATACGTTGACCGGTGGACATAATTTACGTTTTTAAGAAAAGTTAAATTTAGATACTTGCGCATCAATAGAGTGGTTCTAACATGACATTCATTATGACACTCCCCCTCATAATGAAAGAAATGTTAAAAATTATTTATATCATATGTAAACTCAGAGGTAGGACGAGGTGGACCAATTGCATGGACCCCCTCGATCACCTGACCTATCCATTTTAGATTTTTTTATGCGGTAAGGTTAACAACAAGGTTTATAAAAGAACTTATGAATTAAGGGAGGTACTCAAAGAGGCGGTACGGAAGAAGTTTATTAACTGTTTAACCGTTCTGTGGGAAAAGCTTGTAGTTCAGTTTTAAAAGATAAAACAATGGCGGTTTTTTTGGACATTTGCTAAAATAGCTTAAAGTGGATGTAGTAATATTAGTTTTTTTTCAGTTCTAGTTTGTGTAATGTAAATTGTAAACCACCCTTTAATAAAATATTCTGTCTTTTTATAAGTCATAAATCATAACAGAATAAGAATACCAAGCCAACTAAGTGAAATTAGTCAAGAAAGATAAGAATTGGCTATAACTCAATAATTTTTCGAAAAAAAACACATTACAGGTGATATCGCTGAAAAGCTTAAAAAATGGCGCTTTTTATGATGTCATGGCCAACTACGGTTTCCATTTAAAAAAATAAATGTTTGTGTCATATGTCAAAAATGACAGGCTTTAGCAAAAATCGGAAAACACAAACTCATTAGGGACGTGATTATCTACAACTTTTATCTGAAAACTTTTTGTCTAAAATAGATTATAATGGAATTAGGGACAATTTTTAAAATAGCCGAAATTTGAGTTTTTCGAAATATCTAGTAAGCCATGAACTTTTTGAATCATCTGAAAGGTGCATGTTTATGACCCCACAAAACTGCAATTCTTTCCCAATTTAACCGACTCTCTATCTCCAGTAGTTTCCGAAATACCCATAAAGAACATCGTAGGAAACTCACCCTGTATAAAACCATGATAATATCTATTTGGACATATGGAGCAGAACTCTGGGGGTGCGCTAATAAATCAAATATAGTCTTAATATTGTTGTTATATGTTGAAGACTTAGAAATTCCGTACGTCAAAGAAGTTATCCAAACTCGGAGCAAAATACATTTCAATAGACTACACGATCACACTAATACCTTACTTCAACTTCTACTTGAACCAGTACCTACAATAAGACTTAAAAGACATTGGCCATCTGATTTTAAAGAACATTAAGGATGATTTTTGGATGAACTGGGACGTCATAGCTCTCAAGTCATCAAATTAAGTAAGATAAGTTCAATTACTAAACGGATTATCATTGTGCCCACTAATATGCAACTTTGTCTCAATTTAAGCCACCCTCTGTGTATCTCTTACCGTTCCCGAGATTACAATGGTCAAAGCCGATTTTGAAACACTCTGTATAAACACTGATCAGTGTAAAACTTACAATAATTTACAATTTTAGACTTTTTCTTGAATTAATTGTTCCTTATCAGAACTACTATAATTCTCAGCAATACTGAGCTTTTCCTGTATGATCTTCCTGGCTTGTATAGTAAATATCTCAGTCAGTAACTGCTTTTTGGCACTCACTACACCAAAATGGCGTATAGCAATGGTTGCTTTCAGCAAAATGGTGACTTGCAGCAAACCGGAGAAGAATGATATTGGATCGTTGTGGTTTTCATTAAAATATCGATAGATCCAGTTACCGATGTAAAAAATTCTGTACAGTGCCAAGAAAATGATGTATTTGCGTACAGGCTCGCCATTTTTCGTGTTCAAGATCATCAAGTATTGAGGGATAATGGCCAGGGCTTCCAGATAAATACTAAAAGCCCAGGAAATCTAAAAAACAAAAATAAAAATATTAGTGTACAGGGTGGGTCAAATTGGACGCTTTTAAAGGGAAACACCCTTTTCTATAGGAGATAGATGAAAACTAATATCGGTGTCTGCAGCTCAATTTTGATCAAAAACATGATGGTGAAAAGTGCACATCGATATCTGTTACCGTTTCGGAGTTACGAGGTGTTTTTCAAAAATGTTTATTTTTAACAAATCGCTGTAACTTTTTTGCTATGGAAAATTTTGTATTTCTATGAAAACATTTCCAAAGCACCTTTTTACGCAGAATTTAATGGTTTAAGTATAATTTTTTTAAAATTAATAATTTAGCAGTTATCAACAGAAAAATTGATTTTTTATTTGGGACACCCTGTATATTTTTAATGAACTAAAAAGAACTTAAAATTACCTTTCCAAAAATATAGCACACTTGATATTTTGGTATAATCCCCTTCGAAATACAGAATTTTTAAAAGTTCGCCACTTTTAACTAGTAGGCTTTGGACCCCTTATTGATGATATGCCCCTAATGAAACTCGAAAACATATTTTTCCAGCAATACGAGGCACCGCCTCAGAACGCTGAAGTTGTCAGCAAATTTTTGCAGCCAATTTCAAGAATAATTGAATAGCTATCCAAGATCCCAGCCGTCTGCCGTCGAGGAATCTAATCCTATGGATCTAATCCTATGGATGCCGATATCTATGCCGTATGGATCTAATCCTATGGACATCTTTGCGGAAAAATAAGGGTCCTTATTTCTAAATTTCCCGTATAATCTAGACAAGAATTAGAAATACTTGGCAATTATGAGAGGGTATCTTTTACCCCCACTGAGTTAATAAATTCCGCGAGAAATGTTCAAAAACGACCCCGTCTGTCCATATAACAGAAAACGGTTGATATGTCGAACACCTGTAGTCTTGGTTTGCTATTTATTTTTATTGTTATTAGATATAGTTTAAATGTGTTCATGTTGGTTAAATATAGTTCAAATTGTTATAAAATTCTGCATCTCTCAATGCAAATATTATTTTCGTTTTAATTGATGTTCACAGCTAGAATTTTTTTGCATTACAGCCGGCGCCGTTCAAAGCCTTCTTATTTAAAGTGGACGAATTTTTATAAACTCTATATCTCGAAGAGGAATCGAGCAAAATAGCAAGTGTGCTATATTTTTGGAAAGGTAATTTTAAATTATTTTCAATAAATTAAAAATATACAGGGCGTCCCATATAAAAAATTAAATTTTCTGTTGATAACTCTTAAATTATTAACTTTAAAAAAATTATACTTAAACCATTAAATTCTACGTAAAAATGTGCTTTGGAAATGTTTTTATAAAAATACAAAATTTTCCATAGCAAAAAAGTTCAAGCGATTTGTTAAAAATGCACATTTTTAAAAAACACCCCGTAACTCCGAAACGGTAACAGATATCGATATGCGGTTTTCACCATCATGTTTTTGACAAAAATTGAGCTCTAGATACCGATATTAGTTTTCGTCTATCTCCTATAGAAAAGGATGTTTCCGTTTAAAAACGTCGAATTTGACCCACCCTGTACAGAGTAGTCTGAATTGTCATCAGAAAACTTATTCTGCAGCTAGAAATAAGTAAAAAATTCCCTATAAAATCATGTCCTAAAATGCTTCGTTTTAGAGATACAGGGTTTCATTTTTATTTCCGATTTTTCTAAATAATTTCTGAAGTAACGACCTTATTTTAATGAAAATTGGTATCTGTATGTTTTTTACATGAGAAATTTGTTATACTAAGGGTCGGCATTTCTGATCTTGGGTGCCGGTTTTCATGTGTACGAAGAGCACGGTCAACACGCTTAGTAAAATAAGATGTACTGAATAAAGACAGCAGGCGAGTATTTTCCTAAGCGCATGGAATCTAGCGTCAGATTAAGTAGTTATGTAATAAATACTTCGTCGTATTTTTGTTCACTCCGACTTACTTGATTGCCATAACGACTCACTTCTATACATGTAAACGCCGACCTAAAGGTTCGCTTGCCAGCGGGGTATATTTAATCTAACATACTTCTAGGGGGACCCACCTACATGTTTTGAACAGTAATAACTTAACTGTTTTGAAGAGTAGGTAATAATTTAATTTTTTGACCGTACCTGTATAAAATTACGAAATAAAAAATAGAATTGTATTGCACACATTACAGTTTCGCCTTTTTTCGTTGATTTTCTAGATATTTAGAATCGGATTAATCAATGCATGCCATCATTGACAAAATATAAACATGTTGATTAGATAAATAATAAATTTCGAAATGTTTTGGTGTCAAAGGTTGAACAGAAACTATTTTATTATAAATTTTGTTTCAAAAATTTATGATTAATTTAAAAAATAAGAAGTTTCTAAATTTACCATTTCAGTCAAATAACTATATTTAGTCAACGCATGTTTATTTTTTGTCAATAATTATGACATGCATTGATAATTTCTATTCCAAATACCTTGAAAACGGTTGCTCGTAACGATTTTTATCAAGAGATCAAGGGAAAAAACAGCGAAAATATGGGAAAATATACATTTTTCCACTCAGTAGTTTAATACAGGTGCAAACGAAAAGTTATTACTCTTCAAAACAGTCAAAAAAACATGTACGTGACGTTCCTTGCAAGTAACATTGGCAATTTGACATTGAAATCCCCAAATTTTTCATGTTAAAAAACACTCAGACCCTAATTTTCATCCAAATATCGACGTTAGTTCAGAAATTCTGTGGGAAAAATCGAAATAAAAATTAAATTTCTACACCCTGTAGCTCCGAAACGAAGCATTTTAGGACATAAAACTTTATACGAACTTTTTTACTTATTTTTATTCGCGGAATATGCTGCTGAAGTTTCCCGAATCAAATTCGGACCACCCTGAATAATCAGGGGCGGATACAGGAATTTATTTTAGGGGGGGGGGGCAAAACAAAAAGTAATGTAGAATGTGCTTTTTAGGGCGCCATTTTTAACCCAAAAGCTTAAGATTTAATTCAATTTACAGATTTTAGGGGGAGCCCGGGCCCCATGGGCCCCCCCTCTGTATCCGCCACGTGTATAATTACCTCAAGGGGATGCAGTAAAAATTGTTTCCAACTATTAACTCCATATTCCAAAGTGACATAATTCAATAGGAATCCATACAATAACGTAGGCAAGAGTATATAAATAATCGAACAGTTATCCTTGCTTCGTTCATATGAAGAATAATAATTGAAATAAATTATAGCCAAAGTAGTGTACGAAAGTGCAATAAACAAAGACTTCATAAAATCCAAATACAAATATTTCGAAAAGTTTCCCAAAAATATATCCAAATATCTTACAGTAAAAACTATAGCCAAAAGGATTTGTGTTTTGAATGATACACCTAAAAATAAAATTAAACAAATTGCGCAATTATATTTAACAGAAAAACTATTGCTGAAAAACCCTTACCTGCACAAGAATTGTTAAGTTTTATTGTTGCTAATAATGTTAAAATGGCTGCCAGATGGAAAACATCACCCACATAAGTAAAAATATTCATTTCACACATTTAAATCTCTTCTTAATTTTTACTTTAAAAATCTGCTACACCTATATAGCGTAAAAGTTAGTATTAAAAGATGTCCAACTAAAAAAATTACTCATGTATAAACCGCAAAAAACAGCATATTTTTTCAAGGTTTCAGCAAAACAATTATAATTATAATTCTATAAACTATCTGATACTATTTATGTTTTGATTATCCGTCTATTCGCAGTAAATACCAGCGCGAAAATGGGTTTTCCACAAAAAAATTATCTGCATTGATTTTTCCTGTTAAAAATATCGCCTTAATTAAATTTTAAAATATTACTTTCAAAGTCATATGATAAAAAAACCTTCCTGCAACATATTCTTCATTTATAACACGTGTATTTATTTATTTATTTTATAAAAAAATACATTTTCGGGTAGATTGATTCACTCTGTATAATTTTTTTAGTGTTGCCAATAGAAGAATTATTGAGACTTTTTAAATGTAGTGTTGGCTTCATTGATTACTGTCAACCTGTGCTGTCAACCTCAGCTGGTCAGCTGTCAACCTGACCTGATATAACCCAACCAAACCCAACTTTTTTGAACGGCATGTTTTCGTTTTTCATATTACCATAATTTTCTCGATTAATTAAAAGTGATAATGGAACCAATCAACTTTGATCAGCAAGAACAAATACGCCTAATGTAAGTATAAATCTCTACTTTTATAGAATAATAGTAATATAACAATTTAATCATCTATTATATTCTTTGATTATATTCTTTCCAAGACGATGTTGTATGTGTGGCTTGGAGATCGAACCCAATCCAGCCAATATGTGCGTAGGCTGCTTGAGGAATCAAGTTAATATCACAGAGGGAATTCCCGAACAGGCATCCCTTTATTTTTGCCGAGGCTGCGAAAGATACTTTCACCCTCCGTCCGAATGGATCCACTGTGCTTTAGAATCCAGAGAATTACTATCGATATGCTTGAAAAAATTAAAAGGCCTTAACAGGCTTAAACTTGTCGATGCGGGATTTGTCTGGACGGAGCCCCATTCTAAAAGAATTAAGGTAAATTTTATAGATATTTATGTATCAAGGGAGTTATAAGGGTGTTAATGCCAAGGGCAAAGTTTCTGTCCCTAGACACAATAATTGCTCAAGGTTATTAACACTTATAATTTATAATTCCCGTAGTACATAGACAATTTTATTGCTTACTGAATTTAGTATATATTTTGTCCTATTTTAAAACAAAATAAATGTTGCATTTATTAATCAGTATAATTATTGTATTAATGCTGCTGGTAGGAACTTTGTGCCATGTCACTATTGTATGAAATGACCTGTTTATAAATTGATGGTTGTTGTACACATTCAGGTACATTTCCATTAAAATGGAGAAAATATAAAAGTTGAAGAAGCACAACAAGCATTAGTTCTACCTAAAAGGGAATCTGTTTATCAAAAGGAACATAAAAAATAACTTTAGTTACTGGGACAGAAAAATATTGTAGAAGGGGATGTCGATGAACTATTCCCTTGTAAATTATATGCGACATTCATGATGGAAATGCATTATTAGAGTAGTTAGATGAGTGTCCATTTTTATTTCATATTATTATTACTCAAAATCTCTATTGTATTTCATCGTTGTTACCTATAAAGGGTAGAGGAAATTATGGTTTGGGAATATATACCTTACTTCCCATTAATAATGTCCTAAGCATGTTTTCTTTGTATCATGTATCCCTTTCTTACTGACTTTTTTTGTAGGTTAAGTTAGTTGTTCATGGTGAAGTAATGGGTGCAGTGCTTCAGAAGGAATTTATAGTGGTTTACACCATAACGCATCAGATGTGTGACGAGTGTCATCGGTCTGAAGCAAAAGATTTTTGGAAGGCTTCGGTTCAAGTGAGGCAAAAAGCAGAGAACAAAAAGACATTTTATTATTTGGAGCAATTAATTTTGAAACACAAAGCTCACGAAAATACCTTGGGTATTAAGCCTATTCATGGTAAGCCTGTTTATATTTAATCTAACATTTAGTTTTAATAAAATTAAGGTTCTTTTAGGTGGTATTGATTTCTTTTATGCCACAGAAGCACACGCAAAGAAAATGGTCGATTTCCTAACTACAGTTTTACCTTGTAAATATCAGCATTCCAAAAAACTTATTTCCCACGATATTCACAGCAATGTCTACAATTACAAATTTACGTTTAGCGTAGAAATCGTTCCTATATCCAAAGACAGTGTTGTATGTCTTTCAAAGAAAATGACACAAATATTGGCTGGCATTTCGCCACTCTGTCTAGTGTACAGAGTGACAAATACGTTGCATTTAATTGATCCAACAAGTGGGCAAAGTAAGTAGAAACATTTAAATGTAAAAAAAGGCAAGTGAGAAAAAGTACAGGGAAATCAATAAAAGTTGGCGCGAAACTATTACCAAATTAAATTTGTAATAAATAAAAATTTGTTTGAAACTTAGAGCGCACTTTTTCCTTTTTCTTAGACTATTATATTCTGGTTAAAAAAAGACAGCACACTATCGCATCAAGTAAACGAATTGGCCGTTAAAAAGGCTTTATTTAGGTAATAGAAATACCTAATACTAATTTTTAGTCTGTTACTAATTTAGATTTTGAGAATAGCAACTGTCAACAGTCCTCTTGGTTGCCATTTTATTGAAATATTGCTCTTTATTCAAAATCTGAGCCAGATAGGTATAGGACACCCTAATATATTTTGAAAGAGCTTTTAAATCTGCTTTGACTTATTTTAAAAAATACAGAGTGTTGCATTTGAAATAACGAAGTTTTGATGTAAAATAAATACTTAGAATAAACCGTCAATTTTTCATATCCCTGTATACATTTAAGGAAGCAATCAAATTTTTTAATAAAGTTTGTTTCTCTACCTTTAAACCTACCACAAGAATTAATTCTGAAAGGTAATGTACAGGCTGCTGACAAACTTTTTTTATTATAGCATGCATATTTAAATATTTTTAAATATGTCAAAAATTAAACACCCTGGACACCCTGTATACAGGATGTTTCAAAAAACGTGCCATCTCTTTTGAGTTTGGTTTGGTTCGGTTTGGTTATGCATTTTTAAATATCTTTAAATATGTCAAAAACTAAACACCCTGGACACCCTGTATACAGGATGTTTCAAAAAACGTGCCATGTCTTTTAAGGAGATTCCTGACGTAAAAATTCATAGATTTATTTTTCATATCAACATAGGTCCAATTCTGCTTTGTTTCGTAGCTACAGGGGGTTTAAGTGTTAATTTTTTTTTTCAATTTATTATAATTTTCTTCAAGTGCTTTTAATGCTAAAAAAGTGTTGACAGATTTATCAGGGACGTGTTGGCTGGAGTTATCACTGAAATATTTTTCTAAAAAAATCATGTGCGCCACTGTCTTGTTTTCTCCTGTTAGAAAAATTGTGTAGATTGTGTGGTTCCTTGATGAGATAAACGCAATTTTATTAATTAAAAATAATAAATTATTTATTTAGTCTAATTCATTATTAAATTTTATCAAAATTTATAACACTAATGTTAAGGCTAATGTTAAATTAATAAAATTGCGTTTATCTCATCAAGGAGACCGAAATCGACAAAATACCAAGAGAGAACTTTTATCGGCATTAAACGACCTGTACAACTGTGCTATTAGGAGAAAAAAGCCAGTGGCGCACATGTTTTTTGAAGTGAAATTTCTTTACGCGCGGTGGGAGTAAAAATTCAAAGCCGTGTTATAAATTATTTATTAATTAGATACTATAGACAATTACTATACAATACAGACGAACAGACGGTCATTTTAATACAAATTTTGTTAAAGTGAATCAAATTATTTATTAATTTTTAATTTATTACTTTTTCAAACATGTCCTTCAAATCCTTCAATTTAATAGCTGTTGAAATTTTACTTCAAATATAGTGCACACACAATTTTTTTTAGTAAAATACTTCAGTGATAACCCATATGCACGTCCCTGGTGAATCTGTCGGCACTTGGTTATCATTAAAATATGTTGCATTTATATCAGAGTAATTCTTACTCTCAAAATTTAGTTAGAATTGTTAAAAGCACTTGGAAGAAAATTATAATAAATGGAAACAAATGAAGACTTAACCAAAGAATCAGACCTATATATGTTGATATAAGAAATAAATCTTATTTTTATGTGAGGAATGGCACATGTTTTTTGAAACACTGTAGATGATGATTATTTTTAGTTGCTGAAATCAACAGCAACACTTACTGGAGAAATCAATTCAACGCGATATTTAATCCTAAACAGTTAGTAGAGTATGTTGTCATGGATATTGAACCGATCCTGGATAAAGATAGGAAGTTTTTTCCTGGCCAAGGGAATATATCGAACCGTCATATCTTGGCCGATATTTGGCTGGTAAAAGCTTCAGAATTAGGAATTAATGACAATACTATACATACCAGAACGCACTTAGGCCATATATTGAAGCCTGGCGACTCTGTTATGGGGTATGTATTAAAAAATAAAGCTTTACGGAAGCACACGAAGGTACAGTTCATACCTCAAAGTTCATACCAAATAAACTTTTAGTCACGTGATTAATCTTGACCGGCACAGCGTTGCCCACTATTATATATTTTCTTCTAATCAAAATATTTTAAGATACAAAAATAAATTAGTTATAAATATATAAACAGTTATTATTTACATCAACAAAACTCACCTTCATAAAGGGCCATTACTACCGCTTTTCCGTTTAAAATATTCTAATAAAGTTGCGATTAGTTTTTTTCGGCTTTTAAGCTCCCTTGTAGTACACTTCGCACTAAAAGAGGTTCTAAAAAGAACAATGTTATTTAATATATTTAATAATAATTATTAATGATTATTTAAACCAAAAACTCGTAATACAAAACTAAAGTGTCAAAACAAATGACAATGTCAGGAAATCATGGAGGAATAAGAGAGGGGAGATGCTACTACACGTATTTCTGTAGGATAAAAACAGTCTCACTTCGTTGTTTGGGCGGGGCCAAAAGTGGACCCTTTGGACAGGACCTGATTAAGTAAAACTTCAAATAATAGAAACAAACAATGATTAAAATTTGCCTTGAGCTAATGTAAAATCATTGTGTAATATCAATCGTGTGTATCGCAATGAACAAATTACTTGGCATTACTACACCAAAGTTAAAATAGGCATAAAATACTAATTAATGTTCATTCGTTAATTCGGTCATTACGGACCTGCGCGCTGTTTATGTTATCTCTGAAATGTTACCCCGGTGAGTTTCTTCGAGTCGATACCTTTCCTGCTCTTACTCTGCGTACAGGATACAACACCATGGTTTTTAAGGTTTTTGTAATAGAAAACACTCAAATTATCGATGAAAAACATTAAATTTTGAGAAAAATGCACAAATTACAAAAAGGACCACAATCTAATATGGCGGGCGGCTCTTTTCCCAACAGCTGTAGCGCCTCCCCTCTCTTATTCCTCCGTGCTGGAAATAAATAAATAAATGTAGCAATTTGACATTTTTGACAGCAGAGCTACCACCCGAATCCCCAGCGCGAAATTTAAATTCCAGTTAGTCAGCACGGCGCCGAATATGTCCATAGTTGGCAACAATGAATTTAAAAATCGCGCCCTTGATTACGTAACTAAAAGTTTAACTGATATGAAATATAGTTATAGAAGGGTTATAGACAAGGGTTATAGGGAGTTTTTGCATTGAAATGTAGTGAAAATTTCTAAATTTCAATTAAATTTTTAATTTTTTTTCCTGTAAAACACGAAAACGGTACACCCTGCACAAGAACAACAGTTAACCCAATTAAGTTTACCGTTCTTGCACCCTGCATATATGTCACTATGATGCAGTAAAATAAGTATTTTTAGATATAATTTGGATGAAAGTAACGTTAACGATTCGAACTTTGACAAACTAAACAAAGAAAACATACCCGACGTTATCTTAGTGAAAAAACATTTTGGTGATGGAGCTCACAAAAAAAGAAGCCATAGGATTTGGAAACTGAAGAGATTGGCGGAGGAAGACACAGGAAGCGTCGACGGAAAGTAAGACTACTCTCTTTCCTTTGTATTATATAAAAAAGTATTTTTTCTGTTTTATTTTCAGAGATTTTAATGAATTTATGGACGATCTAGAGGAAGATCCGGAACTAAGAAGGAATGTGAACATATTTAAAGACAGTAAAGCAACTCCTGTCGATGATAATGATGTTAATTATGATCCTAACGAACCCCGTATCACGTTGGAAGAGATGTTGGATGATTTAACTGTCGATGATGTTGAAATGGCCGAATAAAAAAAAGTAAAATCAATATATAAGATTAATATACTTGTATTTTATTTTAACAATTTAGAGTTGTACTTGTTTCAACTGAAGTAATACAACAGATTATTGTTTTTTTACAGTTATCGTCGCATTTTTCTTTTAGATAACTATCACTTTCTCTGCCCCTGTATCTATAGTATTTTTCGGCTAGTGCGTTGTCAGAATTGTTCGTGTTCATATTTATGAACAGAGATTTTAGACTTTTGAGACTTAAATCTTCTAATCCGTAAGCATCTTTGAAAGAGTATAGTTTGAACCACTGAGGAGGTACATTGCTGTTTTCATTGGCTTTGGTTAAGTTGTAGATATAGTGATCATAGTTTGTTACAGTCTGAAAATAAAATTCTTATTAAAATGAGGGTGCATATAGTGAATATTTGAATAATAAATAAATAAATAAAGCGGGAAAATTAATGACTTGATGTATTATTAGTTGCATACCTTACGATCAATATTCAGCAGTGGGATTCTGTAATCTCTAATTCTCGATATTTTTGGGACTTTGAGGTACAATACCTTGGATTTGTGAGAAAATTAATTTTTTAGACCCCCTTTTTTCAGCTATTTGTGAAGGCTAAAACGTCCCCTACACCAATTACTGTTCTCGTAAGAATACAATGGTCTATATTTTCTTATAATACACCTTTTAATTAGTAAATAACAGCAGTTTTAATAAAATCGGTAAAATGACGAAAATCGCCTATTTTCATGACTATACCGGGTGTGTTTCAAAAGTGGCTCACCTCTAACTTTTTTTCACATAAAAATACGAGATTGGTATGTTAGTATATGACATAAATTAGGATTGATTGACGTAGGTATTCAATTGTTTTTGGTCACTTTCTGTTTCACCGGAAATAACTACTTTGATTTTTAAATGGTACCGTTTTTTTACTTTATTCGATAGAAAATGACACTGAGTAGAATGACATATCATATGTCAATATTTTCTCATATAGTTTATTTGAAATTGTAACGTGCTGTTCATAACGATAATTTGACTCGAAATACCAACCGTGTGGTACCAAATTATTCGTAAAAAATGCTTTTTCCCAATATTCGTTCTATTTGAAAAAAATTGTGATATGCCAGGACAAGACACGAAAAACATTAGACGATTAAATCTATTTTTTCAAGACTCTTTGAATAAAAATTAGTGTTTCTAACACAGCCATGGCACTGTAGATTGAAATTTACAATACAATTTTTTTAAAGCAAAAATATCAAGAGTTGACATATGATATGTCATTATATTCAAAGTGTCATTTTCTATCGAATAAAGTAAACAAATACTGAGGGTGTCATTTAAAAATCAAAATTTTTAGTCATTTCCGGTGAGCATTTTTCCGTTTCCTATAGGGTTACCGCAACCGAGATTGCGGTAATCGCATAGGAAACGGACTCGAGACCTGAAACTCCATTTACTAAGTGGTCATCACAACCCATGCAAAGAAGCGCTTGCAATGAACTTTCTAGGTATGCTCTATTTGTAGTCACTTAGGACGCAGAAAATGGGACACTCAATATTACTTGTAACCACTACACTATAACGAAACTATAAGAATGAAGATTTAAACAATTTAATTTGACAATTAATCAATTAAATAAAATTACAAAAATATTATTCCAACAATGAAAATCATAATAATTCCATCCATTGATTTATATAGAGTGGATTGCGATAATTGTAATGCCATGTACGTATAGGTCAAACAGGTAGAAATTTAGATATAAGGATTAAAGAACATATAAGAACTATTAATAATCTCCAGCAAAGTTCCGGTCTAGTAACTCATGATATTTTAAATAGTCACACAGTTAATGAAAACTCAATTAAGTTATTAGATAGAGAAACAAAAGGCAGACGCTTAAATTACCTAGAATAGTTAGAAATATTTAAATCATCAGCTAAAAACGACAATAATGTAAACGACCAACAAGGATTTCTAAATAAATTTTTTATTACCCCTATTGTAAACTCCTTAAATCCACCACCATAGCAAATAGATTATATATCCTTAAAATGTAGTCGACGGTTAGTTTTTAAAGAACTCTTAAAAATGCCTAACTAAGTTACTCTTTTTAATTATTTTTGATACATCTAAAAGCGTGTTTTATTAAAATTCTAATATTTCAACAATGTTTCACAAGGAACCAACCACCGACTCAGCACTATTTATTCAAAAAAAAAAATTGACATATCAACCACGTCTTAAAGCTGTGTTGCCGAACTGCCTTGCCAATCTTAGCATATAAAACGTTAAAAGTTACCTATTAGATTTATCTCTCAATTATGTTGCTTTTTTTGGAATCCAGAATAAAATACCTCATTATTATTAATTTATTAAATTTATCACCTATATGCAGGACCACCTGTCATAACAATAATATTATGACTCATTATAATAATATCATTTGCATTGGTTGCGTTAACCACTTAGTAAACGGAGTTTCAGGTCTCGAGTCCGTTTGCTATGCGCTTAACGCAATCGGTTGCGCTATATACGGCTAGCGGAGGAAACGGAAAAATGCTTCCGGTGAATACAAAAGTCAAAGCAATAAGACTCTAAGTCTCGGTGTCAACATTTATGACAAGGTTAAATTGTTACACGTGTTTCGCTCATACGAGCATCATCAGATCTAGCAGGAAAGAACAACGAAACACGTGTAACAATTTAACCTTGTTATAATAAATGTTGAGCCCGAGACTTGGAGTTTTATTGCTTGGGCTTTTGTTTTTATAAACTAGGTCTCTTTGGGATTAATGGACGCCTTTTTTAAATTTCCGGTGAAACAGGAAGTGACCAAAAACAATTGAATACGTCAATCAATCCTAATTTATGTCATATACTAACCAATGCCTTCTATTAAAAGATCAGCCTACGGGCGGACTTTTGTTTACTTCATCAGCTGTACATACTTAGATATTGGGTTAGATTCCGTTTCATATTTTGTCGGTTGATTTTTGGTTTTAACTCTTTGATTTTTGGTATTATTTATTATTGTAGTGCAAAAAACTAATTATTTTGGTGTTGAAGTGACATAAACTACTACCAGATATATGGTCACTCTCGGTTTCGCACCAAAAAATAGAAATTTTAAAAATTACACGTTGTGCAAGTGATTTAACCTAAAAGTGCCCATACATTTTTACTTATCGTGATTTTTGTGTGTGTTTTTAAGACTCTAACAATTCATCAATAAAGCTTAAGTGGAGTGTGTTATTGGTGCTATGCCTCATCTTTGTTGTGTTCCTGGTGGAAAGGATGGTTACTAAGGATAGTTATTATACTAGGCAGCCTAAAGTGTCCGGAAGAGCAAGAAAAGTGGGTACGAGTTATAAATCAAGAGAATTTTATTGAAAATATCTTTAATAAATTTAAAAATAATATTCTCCCATGATGGTATTAATGAAAACTGGACAATTATGTTTATTTTATTCATATTGTGGAATCTCCACTCCAAGTGTTGCTGGTTCAGCTTCGATAGATTCAAACACGTAAGTAGGTATTATGATCTAGGGAAAAAAAAAAGAATATGTGTATTAGAGATCATGAAAAAAAGATTATTATTTTGAGTTCAAATTTTAAAAAGATTTTTGTAAAGACAAGACTGATACAGTTTAAAAGAAGAATGTGTTTTTGTTTGATAATATATAATGTATGTTAAGCATAACATATATTTGTTCAGTAATTTTTAATGAATAGTATTGATTATTTATAATACCAAATTAATATCAAATATTTAAGTGATGGCTGAATACAATATGAATAAAATAACAATAAAATTGGTATATTTGCATAATACAAAATTAAGTTTTAAGAATAAAGGTGTTACTAAAAATACTAAGAAATTCATATTTCTTTGTTTTTAATTGGTCTAATGTTATTTACATTTTACGTAAGAATTATACCGTATCATCGAAAAAATCGGCGTCTAGTTGGCTTGGAAATGAACATCGATGACATTCCCTAAATAACTGTACACATAAAATAATTAACTAGAATTTTACAATCTTGGAAAATTTGATATTCTTGAACCTTGATTCTAAATATTCTAAATTTTTTGATTTTCTTGGAATTTAGGTTCGGGAAAACGCTGATTGATTTTTCATTTGGTTTTCATTATTTTTTATTTGGTTTTAAAAAAAACGGTTCGGCTAACATTATAGCCTCCATCAGTGTTGTGTCATATGAAAAAATAGTGTCGAATATAATCCAAAAATTGCATATAAAATATGCACACCACGCACATAATGTTTACTGCGTACTCCATAGTCAATGTAGATAATTTTAGTGTTAAGAATAATAATTTTAAAAAAATATGTGGTCATCTTTTGATAAGTTTATATTAGTTTATTAATTGCAGTAAACATTATGAGGTGTGAATTATATTGTATATGTAATTTTTTGGATTATATTCGACACTATTTTTCTCATATGACACAACACTGTGAAGGCTATAGTTAGCCGGAAACGTTTTTTTTAAACCGAATAAAAATAATGAAAACCCAAATGAAAAAACTTAATCAGCGTTTTTCCCTGAACCTAAAAATCCCAAGAAAATCAAAAATTTTAGAATAATTTAACATATAAAATGCCAGCGATCTTCATTTCATAGCCATCGCTGACGCCTTTTTAGATAATATTGTATTATTTGTAAATATAATTTTTCGAACATTGATACTTGCAAAATATACATATAAATTTTGTGAATGCAAATAATAATACATCACTATTAGTAGATATTCAATGTTTTTGTTAAATTAGATCGATTTTCAAACCCCAAAATTTAAAATATATTTACATTTTACCCATTATCTTATGTACCTATACATTATTTGTACATTGTAAAACATTTGCTGCATATGTATGGTTCATAGTTTATTTGCCAAAGTATTTATTACTATAAATAGGTATATATGTTGTAGTTATTAACTGTATATTATGTATATTTCATTTAAACTATATCATTTTTAAAATACAAACCAAAAATCTGAGGAATAATTATGTTTTCCATGTATTCTACAACATATTTATTAATCCGTTATATCTAACTAGCGTGACGTCATAAATCTCGCCCCCAGGCTGATCTTTTAATAGAAGGCATTGTACTAACATACCAAATCTCGTAGTTTTATCTTGAAAAACCAAAAAGTTATAGGGGTGAGCTATTTTTGACACGCACCTGGTATCCATCGAAAAATATCGAAAAAATTTCCATTTTGTCAATTTTTTACACATTTTCAAGGCATTAGAAATGTAGTGCGCATACATAAAATTATGAACATTTCAGCATTTGTAGGAAAATCTATGTAGATTCAGCGTTGATTTTCAGCTATTTTTGAAGGTTAAAGATCGACTCTGGGAGGGTTAGTGGCAGTACTTAATACCACAGATCATACAGATTATAAACTTTGTTTTTTCTTTATTGTTTTGGTTAGGTTACTTGTTTGCGCACATAGCATGCCCACTTATGGCCTCTAAAATTGTGCACAGCGCCTGACCGGCACAGTTATTAGAGAGATGTCGGAAAACCGAATAGCGTCATGCAGTATTTACGCGTACCTTATCATGGTTACGATATGCGCGAGTCAATTTTTAACACCCGCTAATAACGTTCCCGCCTGACGTAATTTGCGGATCAATTACACCAAGCGCTATTTCTAAATAACGTTTAAAAATTGCTTAAATGGGCATGTGCGGGTATTTGACAACCGGGGCCGGCTGGCGAGATCTTTTATTTTAGGTTATGTTTGAATTGTTTTGAATTATTACTTTAGTTTTATTAGGTAATTTGATATTTAAGTAGCTGGGATTAGTTTTAATTAAATAAATATGGCCCAAAATATGGATTCCACCTCTTCCAATATTAAAAAAGAACCTATAAAGAGGCTTCGGTTTACAGCAGATGACGACTTAGCCCTTCTAAGAGAATTTGCTGCTTGTTGCCCTAAACCCACTGGCAGACGTTGAACAATAAAGCACTGGAAATAAGCACTTTAGCCCTTTAGTTTTAAAATACCTAGTAAACAAAACAATTTTAAAGTTTTAAATTCAAAGTTAGGTTAAGTTTAAATAGCGGGCGCGACGCGAACAGAATTCTTTTCGATCCGATAACTGTAAATGAAGAGAGTTAATACCACCTCACGTAAAGGAAATAACACCTGTCCTTATTAACGTCCATGCACGCTATTCGGTTTAGCGATATATCTCTATTACGCTGTTTATTGTTATTTTACGCGAGTTTATTTTTGCGCATAGGAAATTTTACTCGTTTGCACATCGTCATAAAAAACAATTTTGGTACCACGAATTAGGGACAATATTTTTATCTGTATACTTATAGGATACCTAATCTGTGTTAATACTGCAACTGTACTAGGTTTAAGTTAATTTGCTCTGAAAGGTATTGTTACTGCGGAAAAAAATATTTGAATTGGCCTGGATTTTCTATTTTGATTGGCATTATTAATTTCTTTTGTGACAATTTTATTTTAATATGTCCAAAATAAACCATTTTAACGTTTTTATAGATTTCTTTCTGGGTGGGGTAATTACTTCCATTACCCCTCCCGTTTATGCGCCCCTGCTTACCAGTTCTGAGCTGTCTACTTGGTATATCCTGTAGTTAGGATTATAACCGACAAACGTGGTGAAACTTGCACCATTGTACGCCACGTTCACAGGTTCTTCATTGTCTAGGAACAGTCGAAACTCGTCTATGTGAGTGTGGCCATTGAACTGAGCAGTGATGGTTTTAGCGAACCTAAAAAAATATATAAAAAATCTACTATGATCGAAATAAAAGTAATACACTCAGATGCAAAAAAGCAAAGGATTTTTTTTTCGAAAACGCCCTAACTTTAAAACATTCTGTGCAATAATTTCGTGACCAAATTTTCCTAAAGCGTTATTTTTCTCTCAGAACCATGTCTCTTGAGCATTTTGTTTTGTATCTCATGTCAACAAATGCCGTGGTTAATTTTTAAAAGCGAGATGAACTTGGCCTCCCCCCATAATTCTGGTGATTCAAAAAAAAAATAATTAATACTTTACTATCAGAATATAAACGAAAATAAAATAAAAAAGTTTTTGCCCTGACCCGGTCTCAAACCGGGTCTATCTTCGGTTCGTAGTCGGAACTCCACGCGCTGCGCTATGGGGATTTATTCGATTTATATTCAATATTAGAACCAATACTTTAACCGACTAAATAAAAAATATATATAGGGTCCGGCAATAGTGCGTCGGGCATCTGTAGCTCCTAGAATAAAAAACTTGAGAGTTTTGTTTAAGTGCAAATCTAAAGTATGTACCAGGATGTATTTCAGGAAAATATGTAAACTTCTATAGGGTGGCTCAAAAAAGTGTCAGTGGACCTGGATGATTTTTTTTAAATGGAAGACCCTGTATATTATTGCATTTTTGGCTTCCTTTCAGATCACTTTACATAACCCTAAGATATGAATAAATATATTTCGATAGTTTCAGAGATATTAAAAAATAAATCAAAAATATATATTTTTCAGCCCTTCTTAAAAAAAATATTAAAAATACAGGAACTGTTCTGAAATCAAAAGTATATTAGGTATTTACTTTAGATGGTCTGTTCTTACTTTGCTATAAATATGGTAATCGTAAATCATACAGGATGTTCAATATTCTACGCCAAACTTTCTAAGATATAAAATATTTTTTCTTTGTTTTTTTAAATGGAACACCCTGTATATTATCTTTTTATTAGATCGAGAGTTAAAAAATGAACATTTTTTGTATTTAGAGTATTTCAAAATTTTTAACGGTTTCGCAGATACACGCAGTATTATTTCATATGGTGCTGTCAATGGTAAAATACGAGAGAAAAATCATTGGGTGTGGCTTTGATAAAAATTTACTGTGGAAAATGCCATATGAAATATAAAACCGCAAATATCTGCGAAACCGTTAAAATTTTTGAAATACTCTAAATACAAAAAATGTTCATTTTTTAATTCTCCGTCTATTGAAAAAGTAAATATACAGGGTGTTCCATTTAAAAAAACGAAGAACAATTATTTTATATTTTAGAAAGTTTGGCGTAGAATTTTGAACATCCTGTATGATTTACGATTTTCATATTTATAACAAAGTAAGTACAGACCATCTAAAGTAAATACCTAAAATAGTCTTGATTTCAGAACAGATCTTGTATTTTTAATAATTTTTTTAAGAAGGGCTGAAAAATATATATTTTTGATTTATTTTTTAATATCTCCGAAACTATCGAAATTTATTTATTCATATCTTAGAGTTATGTAAAGTGATCTGAAAGAAAGCCAAAAATGCAATAATATACAGGGTGTTCCATTTAAAAAAAATCATCCAGGTCCACTAACACTTTTTTGAGCCACCCTATAGAAATTAAAATATTTTCCTGAAATACATCCTGGTACATACTTTAGGTTTGCACTTAAACAAAATTCTCAAGTTTTTTATTCTAGGAGCTACAGATGCCCGAAGCACTATTGCTGGACCCTGTATAGGATCTTCTTCCGATGCGCAGTAGTGAACGCAACGGGTATCGGCAGCCAGATCGGCCGCATGCTGTTGCAGAGGGCATAGTAAAAGATATATCAAAGGGCCAGCTTACTTACATAATACTTTCTCTTAGACTATAAGTCAAATTTTTTGTGCTGTATTATTAAATAGGTACGTTTTACTTTTCAAATACCTAAGAATTATTTTTTTAAATTGGTTACTCCATTGTTTATGACATGATTCTTCACCAGGAGGAACATGCGACAGCAAATGTACTTTTTCACCGTTTTTTTCAGCCAAAGCTAAAACTTGAACCAACCAAAGAAGTTGATCAAAAGGATCTTTGTCTTGATATAACAACCACCTAAAAATTTACATTTTTAATATTCTTCTTGTTTTTTTCGGGGTTACTTACAAATTAGTGGTGAAACAAACGTTACTGTTTAGTGCAACAATTCTAAAACCTGGTCTAACCAGTGCTGTATAAAATCCGCCATGTTTGATAGTAGATTGAGTGTCGTTTGGTAGCCATTTTGACCATTCTTGAGCTACCAGATCAAAGATCCACTCTGTTGTAACGTTGGTGGTTAGAGTTACTTCCGGAGAAAAACTATAGAAATAGAGAATTATAATAAAAACAATTCTTTATTAGTAAATTGCAATTAAGCTTCATTCAGAACGTCGACATTAGTGGAATAAATTAGTGGTTTCAATTATATATAGCCATAGCCTTTATATACTTTGGAAGGCGAAACAAAGTATCGACAGGCCTATAGAAAGTCTCGTCGATAGAAAGAGCAATGCTATATAAAACAATCCCGGAGTTCCCAATTGGTAAAGGAATACGAGAGGGAGACGCGATATCCCCACAGCTGGAGTAAAACACACAACAAAGGATTAATAATAAATGGAGAATATCTTAACCATCCAAGATTCGCTGATGACATATTCCTACTTGCCAATAGTCCTGAAGAACTACAAGCATTAGTGTACGAAGTAAATACAGCCAGCAATAAAGTAGGTCTCAAAATGTATTTAGCAAAAACTAAAGTAATGTACAACGAACTAGTAGACAGAAAAAACATTCTAATAAATAACACAACACTGGAAATAGTAGAAGAATATATATGTTTGGAAGAAGTAATACACAGATCGGGATATCTACTACCAGAAATCAACAGAAAAATTAAGTTAACATAGAGTACTTACGGAAAAAACTCAATCATATTCAAATCTAAAATGCCACTTTATCTAAACTATCTGAAAACTTAAAACGGACATTATGAGGAAATTGCAGGTCACATAAAGCTCAATGGAACGAAATATGCTGGGAATAACCAAGAAAGACCTAAAAGAATAGAGTGGATAAAACAAAAGACCCAGGTAAGAGATGTCATCACAGATGTCATGACATGAAACAGATGGACCACAAAAATTACAGCATGATACCGACGAGGAAGACTAAGAGACTTAGGAGAAACCCAAACTTGAGATGGGAGCATGATATTAGGAAATTAGCGGAGATAACTTGGGTCTGCATACCCAACAATAGACAACAATGGGCCCAACTACAAAGAAGCACAACAGGTTTCTTGATAGGACACATGGCCGTTAAGTGTTACCTGAACAAGCTCAACTTGTATCAAGGAAGTCTTTGCTGCAGCCTCTGCGATAAAGATCCTGAAACAACGGAGCACATAACATGTCACTGCGAGGCTCTTGATCGCCAATGACAATTTTTATTTGGGAATGTTAGGCTAGAACCGGAGGAACTATGTTCCCATCCTATCAAGGACCTGCATAAGTTGGTGCAGGGTACAGGGATAGGAGAACGGGCGCAGATATAGAAAGGGGACAAACACAATAGACCTCACAGGTCGCAGTGTTTCCGGCAGAGGACGGTCCCTTGTTATTGATAAAAAAATATAAAGAGACTACCTATCTAAATATCTGAGGCAGGCTACACCATAATTGGCAATAGTTGAATAAGCTGAAGATGATGATGCTTTTTTAGGTTTCAGGTTAATATCGAGGGTTATGTCTTGCGGCAAAACTTAAGTATAATCTAAAGATTAAACTACCGACTGAAGCCTATAAAACTGATTCTAATATTAGATACTTACTAGTCACTTGGATGAGATTCGTGATTGCCTAATATCGGAAAAACAGTTGTGTTTGGGAAAGTTTTAGCGAAATATTGCAAAACCAATCTAATAGCCTCCCGATTTTCCTGGATGGAAGTACTCCAAGACCTGTGACTAATAATATCTCCAGTGAAATATATCAAATCCAAGTTCTTCTAGAAAAGAATCATGTAACAAGTCTTGACCATAAAAATAAAGCATATTTACATGTTTTTCTTTGATTCTACTAAACAAATCATCGATGGAATGCAGTGGAGTGTCGCAAACGTTATAATCACCCCAAAAACCAGCTGCGTCTTCAGGGTTGGCTGGAGTACCACTATCGCAACACAGAGGATCAGCGCATTTTGCATTACTACCAGGTTTATACAAAGGGTCGTAGTGAATGTCTGTTAAATGAAGAACCTGCATCTCCTTTGTACCATTCTGGAAACAAAAATAATTATATAAACAATACAAAAAATGAATTTATATCAACTAAAACTACCTACTGAACTTTTATACAGGGTGTCATAGAACTACTACGTATTTTTGGAATCAAAATAATCATTGGACACGATTTACCTCTATACAAACAAAAGTGCCTCGTTTGTTCGCTAGAGGGCATTAAACTTTAAAAAAATAAACACATTTTTCCAGATATTTTAAGAACCGTTATTCCGACTCCGACTTGAATGAGATTTTGGGTGTCTATGTTTTGCTAAGTGCTTTAACGTTTGACTTTGACAAAAATCCAGATAAAATACGGCCAAAAAAAATGACAGCTGCGTTCGGTTATTATATGACATTTTAAACGAACAATTTAATTTTTGAAATAGATAACCACAGGTCTTCTCTTTATGTCACAGGGGCTGTGATAATCACGAAAGTTGACATTTAGGCTATACACATTTTTTTGACAGGCAGTTTTGTTCGTCCAAAAGTTTTAAATAATTTTTTTCTCAAAAACGGTTGATGTTAGGTATAGAGTGTTTAATATCAAAATTCATAAAATTATACAGAGAATTTAACTATGTAATAAAAAAACGGGAGCACCCATTTGAAATAAGAAAGTTCCTGTCAACTTCCGGTACTTCCGGAAGTGCCGTCATGTTGAAAATATTTTTAATCGATAGATCTCGTTGTGAAACAATGATATGCAAAAACTCGACCTAGATATTGTAGTTCTTTAGAAACTTTTAATGCACGCTCAGCCTGAGACACCCTGTATATAGTTCACAGCACCAGATTTTATTGATGATTTTAGCTACTTCAATTAGTGGAAATCGGAAGATTATGATGTTTTTTTGTTCCATCAAAATTATTTGTTGTAGGAGATCTATTGATCATAACTTTTATATCTCTGATTTAACTTACCACAGGATGAACAGATGGGTTAGTAATTGATGGGGGTGGTGGTAGAGGAATTGTCCACGGATCTGCATCTGGATCTACACATTGGTAGTGCTGTAGTCGAATAGCGCAAAATCTAGCAGGTGTAAAGTCCTTTTTGTGATCTATAATAAATAGCACTGAATCCTAAAAAACAGTAATAAA
The DNA here is from genome assembly GCF_002938485.1 of Sitophilus oryzae. Classification (NCBI taxonomy): domain Eukaryota; kingdom Metazoa; phylum Arthropoda; class Insecta; order Coleoptera; family Curculionidae; genus Sitophilus; species Sitophilus oryzae. Next base: position 1,019,327 of record NW_022145683.1, on the reverse strand, counting down.
AAAATGTCACTTAAATTTTTAATATATAGCTTCCTGCTTTCCAATTGTACCAACTTATTTCTTTATAAAATAAAATAAACTACTTTGAAATTAAAATGACAGACACATCTATCACTGTCTTATCACTGTCAAGGATTTTGTTGTTGAACAGACTACTAGTTAAAATACTTGTACTTTTTTATGAGACACCATGTATACTTACGATATCGATATTAACGTATCCCTTGCAAGCATCTGGACTATTATCGGTGTATGCTCTGCACAGTTTATTCAAATAATCGACCATCACATCCTTGGTTGCTTCGCTTTTTCTCAAATCTATTACATTATCGATTACTTGTTCGCATGTTCTACAAACCATCTCTGATCTGATCGTTTTATCCTTAATATTTTTAATTCCTTTGACCATATCAATAAGTTTTCTAGGGATGTTGTCAGCGAAAAGTAGTTCTTTGGTCTCTTTATTAATTTCACGCAAAATTTCTGTTTAAATTAAAATAAAATAATAATAATCTTTTATATCTACTAGGTTTATTTATGTTAAAAAGTTAAAAACTGCATTTTTACCTTGCTTATGAACATAAGTGTTGAGTATAGTATATTTTTAGAAAGATTATAACAAGGCAAATAAAAAAGATGTATAAAGGGTGTCCCATTAAAAAAAACATAAGTTTGCCTAATATTTCGAAAATGACAGCTTCCAGCGAAAAAATAGCTATGCCACAAGTTTCTATGTGAAAAACTCTACGGAACTTAGTTTTCACCTTTTCGATAAGTTATAGGATAACCTAGATGCAAGGGGCGTCGGAAAATGCTACAATCTCAATTTCGCCCTGTATTTCAGGAACTAAGAGGGCTAGGACAAATCTGTATTTTAAAAAATAGCACAATTATGTGAAAACCCCATCATTGTATCCCATAAAAGATCGCGCACACTATACCTACACGGACCAGTACGGACCAGCACAGCACAAACCTGCATCCTGCATGACATCGCACACTTTACCGCCACAGACCAGCAACATAAGCGAGAGTTTCGAAAAAAGTACAGTTGTCAAGGCTCAACTACTAGAGCGTGCAACATAGAAGTATTGAAAATGAGTAGTTCAGAGGAAGAAATTATTATTTTAGCCATGTTGTGTGAAGAAGAGGAGGAGGAAGAGAAGAAAGCTAAGAAAAAGAAGATTTTGGGTTCACCCTATAAATCAAAAAGAGAAAGCAATATGGCGAATTTCATCATTTGTTTCCTGAATTAAAAGATTCGAAGAAAAGTTTTTCCAATATTTTCGAATGTCACAAATCAAATTTGATTATTTTTTTTTGCTATCGACTCCCATATCGCATCTTTTCTTTCTTGGTCTCTATATATAAAATGCTTGGCTCGTATCGCACAGCTCTGGATACTTTTGTACCAGTAAAATAAGCTTTTCTTCATTCATATTTAAAACGATTTAAAGGTTCGAACAAAAATAAACGAAATCTAACCTACATCATGCGACTTGAACCAGCTAGCGTACTCGAAATACTGACAAACCCTTCAATATTTGCATGTTTGTGGAGGTGTGCTGGTTCGCCGGTGCGCACATTAGGTCGGACCAGCACGACCAGGCATAAATATTGCTGGTCATATTTGTCCCTGACCGACACGACCTGTTTTGACGGTCGTGGCTTGTGGCGGTACGTGCTGGTACTGGGGTACTGTGCTCTACTCTATTAAATAACACGGTCACCTTCACCGGTAGATTTTACTGGTCTGGTCCGTGCCGGTCCGTGCAGGTATAGTGTGCGCGATCTTTTAAACACACGAAAATGGGACACCCTAAACATAAATAAACGATTTTTCAAAAATTCGAAAAAAAATTGTACGAAAACCCTTAAACGAATTATTAAATAATTAAAGGTTATTAAACTCACCTTCTTTATCGGGATATCCATATAGTACAGGAAATATAAATAATAATATGAAAACTAACTTGTCCATGTTGTTTGGTCGGTTCATTTTTCCGTACTGGTACTGGTCATCACTGGTCATTATTTTGAAACGAGAGATAAATTTAATTGAAGTAAACAAATAACTATAGAACGGCTTGAATGAAAAAAGCAGTGATAAAGTAAATGTTTGGTAATATCTGAATTTTGTACTTAAAATTCAAAAGCAGATAGTTTGTAGATTACATTTTAAATTGATTAAATAATTTGTTTAACAAAAGTAGTTTTTTCATGCTTACATCGATTTATGGAATATATGTTATACACAATTAACATAGTAAGCACTTCAAATATCTATATATAGACTTAGGTACATTGAAACTTGTTTAAATAAATCTTGTGTCATTTTTTTTCACAAATTTATGTCGTTTTTCTTGTAGAAAATGTCTCACTCTATCTGACAGTTCAGCACATCAGTACCATTATTTTCTCGAAGAAACTTAGGTACTTTTAAACCTCCTGTAACTTCCTTGTGAATAAAACGAGCATCTTAATTTTCAGTGATCAATAGGGACTATAAGGGTCCGGCAAAAGTGCGTCGGGCATCTATAGTTCTTAGAATAAAAAATTTGAGAATTTTGTTTAAGTGTAAATCTATAGTATGTACTAGGATGTATTTCAGAAAAATATTTTAACATCTACAGGGTGCTTCAGAATAGTATGAGTGGATCGGGATTTTTTTATATTGAACACTCTGTATATTATTGCATTTTGATTTACTTTCTGATCACTTTACATAGTTCTAAGATTTTATTAAATTTGTTTTTATAATCTCAGAGATAAATAAATAAAGGAAAAAAATATATGTTTCAGTTTTCTTTTAAATTATTAAAATTATAAGAAGTGTCCTGAAATCAAAACTAGGTACTTACTATAGTTGGTCTGTACTTACTTTATTATAAAAATCGTAAACTTAAATCATACAGGGTGTTCAAAGTTCGATATCAAACTTTCTAAACTGTAAAATAATTTTCTTTGTTTTTTTAAATGGAACACCCTGTATATTATTTTTTATTAAATGGAGAAATAAAAAACAAATATTTTTTGTATTTAAAGTATGTCAAAATCTTTAAGGGTTACGGAGATATTCGTGGTATTATGATTGCTTTATCGGTAAAATACCAGGGAAAAATCATTTTAGTTGGATTTGATAAAATATTAAAAATATTACCAATATTACTGTAGAAAATGCCATATAATATGTAATATAATACCGCGAATATATCTGCGAAATCGTTAAAAATTTGAAAATGCTTTAAATACAAAAAATGTCTATTTTTTAATTCTCCATCTGATAAACAAATAATATACAGGGTGTTCCATAAAAAAAATAAGAAAAATGACTTAAACACTGACTTGTATGTTTTAAGATCACGACATTTACAGCAAAGTAAGTTCAGACTATTTATAGTAAACACCTACTAGTATAGTTTCGATTCGAAGACATTTCTTATATCGGGTTCGTCTCAAAAGTGGCTCACCTCTATAACTTTTTTATTCTTTTGATAAAAGATCGAGATTTGGTATATTAATAAATGACATAAATCAGGATTGATCGACGTATTCAATTTTTTTTCTGTCACTTCCAGTTTCACCGGAAATGGCTACAACCTTTGATTTTTAAATGAAACCACCGACATTTTTTTATTTTATTCGATAGATAATGACACTCTGATTAGAAATGACATATCATATGTCAACTTTTGACATTTTCAAATAGGTTTTATTTGAAATTGCAACATACGATTCATAACGACAATTTGACTCGAAATACCAAGTGTGTGGTATCAAATTATTCGTAAAAAATGCTTTTTCCAAATATGCTAATGAGCCACCCTCGTTCCACTTGAAAAAATTCAGATATGATTAAAAATACGATCTGGGCATCTTTTAACCGGCCAGGACAAAATATGAATAACATTAGACGATCAACTCTATTTTTCCACGGCTCCTTGATTAAAAATTAGTGTTTTAACACATCCATGGCACTCTAGATTGAAATTTAAAATTAAATTTTGTTTTAAGCAAAAATGTCAAAAGTTGATATATGATATGTCATTCTATTCTGAATGTTAATTTCTATCGAATAAAGTAAAAAAATACCGAGGGTGCCATTTAAAAATCAAAAGTTGTAGTCATTTCCAGTGAAACAGGAAGTGACCAAAAAGAATTGAATACGTCAATCAATCCTAATTTATGTCATATACTAACATACCAAATCTCGTTTTTTTATCTGGTAACATAAAAAAGTTATAGGGGTGAGCCACTTTTGAGACGCACCCGGTATTTTTAATAATTTTTTAACACAGGCTGAAAGATATATATTTTTTATTTATTTATTAATATCTCTGAAACTATCGCAACATATTTACTAATATCTTAGGATTATGTAAAGTGATGTGAAGGGAAGCCAAAAATGCAATAATATACAGAGAGTTCTATTAAAAAAAATCATCCCGAGCCACTCACATTTTTTTGAACCACTTTATCATAACGTCAAATTATTATCGCTTTTAATTCCTCAGTCGTTTTTGACGCCGTTTTTTTTATCGTACAGTATTTTATAAATATTTATTGTAGTTTTAACAAAAAAAAAAACTTCATTCAATGCTTTTATTTAAAATAATAACCTCATATTTTTCAAGAACACCTTTTAATTTTTTTATCTTAACAATTCAAACTTTCCGAAGCTTCCACAGCTGTAATCTGACAGATTAACGTCTTCTTACAACTACTGTCGCATGTTCCGGCTAAATAACTGTCACCTTCTCTACCTCTCAACTTGTAGTACTCCTCAACTAAGGCGTTATCTGAATTGTTTAGGGTCAGTCTATCGTAGAGTCCCTTCAAGTTTGGCAAACTCAAGTCCTCCAACTCGTATTTTTCTTTGAAAGAATATAATTCGAACCACCTTGGAGAAACTTGGCTGTTTTCGTTTGCTTCTGTCAAGTTGTAGATGTACTGGTGAAAATCTGATACGACCTAAAACAAAACGTAAGAAAGTTTCACCTAGTCGTTCAGTATACAGGGTGGTCCGAAGAGTATTCGGAAAACTTATCCTGTACATAAAAATAAATAAAATAGTTTAGTATAAATGTATGTCCTAAAATGCTTCGTTTTGAAGATACAGGGTGTAGAAGTTTCATTTTTATTTCGATTTTTTCGTCGATTTCTAATTGGTGTCTGGGAATTTTTTGACATTGGAAATTTAATTTTGACGTCAATATGACTATCACACAATTAATAAAATTAACATAAAATTAATAAATTATTTATTTAATCTAATTTATTATTAAATTTAATTAAAATTTATATTACTGTTCCAGGGCTATTTACATCAAATTCATAAAGAAAATATTGATATTTAAGATAATTACAAAAGATCTGTTTTTTAAAAGTTATAACATCCTGTAACTTTAAAGCTATGTATTTTCGCACCCATGTTTTTAGTATTTTTTTCATATTTTTTGATGAGGAATCACTTAATACATATTTAACGCTTTGATCAACTGATCATTTGATTATTAATCATTAACTATTGACATTAAATTTTAAAGGTTGCTATTAAACTTGGATTAAGGTAAATTAATAAAATTGCGTTTATCTCATCAAGGAGATCGAAATCGACAAACTATGAAGATACAACTTTTAATCGGCATTAAACGGCCTACACAACTTTGCTAACAAGAGAAAAAGTCAGTGGCCTACAAGGTTTTTTTAGAAAAATATTCCAGTAATAATCCATATGCACGTCCCTGATGAATATGTCGACACTTTTTTAGCATTAAAATATGTTTTAACCTACATGCGGTTAAAACACATTTTAACCCCCTGTAGCTACGAAACGAAGCAGAATCGGATCTTTGTTGATATAAAAAATAAATTTAATTTTTACATAAGGAATCTCCCCACGAGAGATGGCACATGTTTATTTAAACACTCTGTATAATATTACAATTGAATAATGACCTTTTTACCATGACAAGAAAACAAGAAAATACTGTAAATAGTAAAATTATTCATATACAGGTTGTTTTAACTGGTTAGGAAGTTACTTATAGGGGAACAGAATGGTAACATTGCCTATTGAGAAAGCATGCACTTATAGGGTTTTTTGCCGATTCGTCCCAAGAACAGTTAACCTAATAGGATTGCTCATTCAGCCAAAAGTGTCCGCCAGGTGCATGCGAAAACTACTCGCTTTGTGACGTCATTGTAGCCCTTGTCATGATTATTAGTCCTTATCCGGCAACCAATAATATACACACGTGCATTATTGGTTACCGAATGCAAAACGTTCATTATTTAGTTTATTTATTAACCTTATATGTATGCAGTAAAGAAAAGTAACTGTATAAATCGTATTAAATACACGGATAATGCATTTTTAAGAACAACAAGTCCCATCATCACCTTTTGCAAGCATTCTTTTTAGAGCACTTCCATATTTTGCTTTAAAATAATTAATAAACAAAATCTTGGGCACTTAGTAAGCACTTTGTCACCAATCCACAACATAAAATGAATGTATTTACACACTCTATAACTCTAAAAACTTTAAAGACACCTTTTTCACATTTAAAATTGACAAAATAATTAACTCAAAATTTCTCAGCTGTTATTTTTATAAGTTTACCATAGGCAACTAAAAATACACACTATCATAACAAGGCCACGAAGGCTTTGACAAGGGCTACAATGACGTCACAACTGTCAGCTGAAGCGCGGGAAGAGGCGAACGTACGTCTTATGAGGATGAGCAATCCTATTAGTTTACCGTTCTTGGATTCGTCCCGTCGCGTAGTCTATCGACGAGCGGGCCGAGGTTGCCATATTTCAACCATAAAGCTCTTGCCGCGAGTAATAAACAAATTAACAACCTGTATATTCTATTGGATATTACTTACTAATTCTCGGCTATCAACCTCGTATATCCTGTAGTTCGGGTTGACTCCAACAAAAGTGGTAAAACTGGCACCGTTGTAAGCTACGTGGACAGCTTCACTATTATTGTTTATAAATAACCTGAACTCGTCCGCATGTATATGTCCATTAAACTCACTAACTATAGTCTGGGAAAACCTGAAAATATGTGTAAGTTGCATCACTCTGTTTTGATCCAATATACAGGGTGAGTAAAAATTAAATAAGTGCAAATATTTTCAGGGCTAAATTAGGAGTGATGACGTACCTATTCAATTCTTTTCGGCCACTTCCTGTTTCTCCGGAAATTACTACAACTTTTGATTTTTAAATGCCACCCTCGGTATTTTTTTACTTTATTTAATAGAAAATGACACTCTGAATATAATGACATATCATGTCAATTTTTGACATTTTTGCTTAAAACAAAATTGTATTTAAAATTTCAATCTAGAGTGCCATGGCTGTGTTAAAAACACTAATTTTTAATCAAAGAGCCTGGAAAAATAGATTTGATCGTCTAGTGTTTTTAGTGTCTGGTCCTGGCCGGTTAAAAGATGCACAAATCGTATTTTTAATCATATCACAACTTTTTCAAATGGAACGATGGTAGCTCATTAGCATATTTAGAAAAAAACCTTTTTTTACGAATAATTTGGTATCACACACTTACTCAACCACACACATATTCGAAAATGTCAAGGGTTGACATATGTCATTCTATTCAGTGTTATTTTTTATCGAATAAAGTAACAAAATACTGAGTGTGCCATTTAAAAATCAAAAGTTGTAAAGTGACCAAAAACAATTGAATACGTTAATCAATCCAAATTTATGTCATATACTAATATACCAAATCTCGATTTTTTATCTGAAAAAGTAAAAAAGTTATAGGGGTTGAGACGCACTTTTGAGACGCACCCGCTATACCAGCCCTAAAATATTTGCACTGATTTAAGGCTCACCCTTTATATTAAAGATAAAGTTGGTAAGGAGAATGAGTTTCCATACGTTGCGATTTAACTTTGATGAATATTTTTAGTTACGATGTCACAAATCTACTAAACCGACATTGTTCGAAAGTACTCATATTTATCTGGTAAATTTTTGCCTTTTCGTCGGACAGAGTGTAGTTCATGCTAATTATATATCATCATCATCATCATGAACCAGCCTCTAAAGTCCACTGCTGGACGTAGGCCTCCCTCGTTTGCTTCCATAACTCCCTATCTTGAGCTATTTGCATCCAGTTACTGTAGATACGCCTTAAGTCGTCATGCCATCTGGTTGGAGGACGGCCTCTGCTATTATTGAAAGCATCATGTCTTGGTCTCCATTCTATTATTTTCTTCGTCCATTGGTCATTGTTCGGTCTTGCAATGTGCCCTGCCCAATTCCATTTTAAAGTAGTTATTTTCTCTAAGGCATACATGACTTTTGTTCTGTCTCCCCCGTACTTCGATATTCGGTACTTTGTCTCTCAGAGATAGCCCCAATATTGATTTTTCCGTTGCTCTTTGTGTTATTCTGATGTTGCTTACTGTTTTCTTGGTTAATGTTAGGGTCTCCGTACTAATGTTAGAAGAGGTAGTATGCATTGATTGAATACCATAGGCATATCTCGTATTCAATCAATGCGAAAGTGTGTAGGTTAGGTTAGGTTAGGTTGCTGGTGTTTTGGGTCATGTTTGATCCCTCACTCGGCGGCCTTGGGCCCATTGCGATACCCCTGTTATTAGGTTCGTTCCAACCGGACCGAGAACCGATCCTGGGACGGTAATTTCTAGTCGCCCACTTATTGTTTGAAAAGTTTGATCGTTTGTCAAGATTAACAAATGAATTGACTGATAGGAAATTACCGTTCTAGGACGGTTCTCTCGTCTGGTTGGAACAAACATATTGTTGTACCAAACCTTCCTCTCATTCTTTCTTTGCGTTAAAGCACTTCCAGCTCAACAAAGTTCCCGATGTCGCTGATGTTGGCTTCTGCTGCTTCCTCTAGTCCCTCCAAAAAACCTTGCCCTAAGGTTTTAAAGCATCTGTATTCCAGTGCCGGACAGTGGCACAGCAGGTTGGTGCTCTATGGTTTCTTCTTCCTCTCCGCATTCTCCGCAGTAGTCGTCGTTGGAAACTTTCCATCTCACGAGGTTTACTCTCGTGGAACAGTTTCCAGTGACGAGACCTACAATTATGCGTACTAGATCCTTTTTCCGCGAAAGTTTGTATGTAACTATTGAAATGCTCAAAGTTTTCTCTTCAACTAAAAAGGGTTAATTCAATTCTGATGTCATTTGTAACGTATGCAGTACAAATCTTATTATTAGGCAAAAGGGTATATTTAACACTTTTTCATCGGTTTTTAACTACCCCTTTAAAGTAAAGTCTGACTATCAGAGAAAATATCGTCAGACGACATCCAAACAATGACAGAAAATTACAATTTATCTGTAAATTAAAATGACAGACAACAACTCTGACTGTCAGGTATTCTTCGAGAGAAACTTGACATGTCTAAATAGATTCATTATTAACAACTTTCATTATCAACTTATGTTTCAACGAAAGCTCACTTATTCGGATTTCCAAAAACTTGTAGGAAAACCCCAGATATTACCTTAAAATTATCTGTTTCAATTGATTACCCCACTGCCTGTGACAGGTTGTTTCTCCCTGAGGGATATGCGATAAAAGATGGACTTTTTCACCATTTTTTTCGGCTTCATACAAAACTTCCACTAACCAACTCAGTTGTCCGTAAGGGTCTACATCATCATAACTCAACCACCTAAAATATTCAAACCTCTTTAATACTTACGATAAACAGATCTGGTACTCACTGACAAGTTTCCTAAATAACAAACGTTGCTGTTGATGGTAACTATTCTAAATCCAGGCTTCACGAGAACTGTGTAAAATCCACCTTGTTTTATGGTTGATTGAGTGGTATTTGGTAACCAGCGAGACCATTCATCTGAAACCAGATCCAAAACCCACTGGGAACTGACGTTGTCAGATACTTCTGTTGGCGCATAACTATAACGAAATATACAAGGTGTTTGAAAAATTCATGTCCCAATTTGAGGGGATGATTTTTCATAAAAAAATTGGCGCCGGGAGGCACGTATAGCCGCCCATACTAAAATATGTTAATATCTCGAAAACTGCGACTTTGACTGATTTTGATGTTATTACAAACTAGGTTTTTCCCGCGACTACTTTCGCGTTACACCTCGAATAGTCCATGCATTGATTTAAATGAATTACTTGGTATATAGAGCTAGTGAGCCTTACAAATGCCCTATTTAAACTATGTTTTTAAGAGTTTTAGAGCTACTCGTATTTAATATGAAAGTTATCAATTGTCGATTTTCTGGGTATTATACAGGGCAGGTCTTGAATAAGTGCAAATATTTTCAGGGTTGGTAGATCTCGATAAAAAACCATATTTTCTCTTTACCGTTTTTCAAATAACTCCAAAATAACTGTGTTATTTTACTTTAAAAATTTCTAAAAAAAAACTATTTTTTGCTTAAATTTTGAGAACCCTGCAGCTTTTGGGGTTTTTCTGTCTTGTAAATTTAATCTACTCCCTATCTATGTTGCCATGTTATCAAGAAATTATGGTTTTTAACTAAAAACTAAAAAAAATCCAAAAAGTTTTTCAAAAAATTCCAAATTTTCAAAAAAAATTTTACGAATAAACTCATAATCGTGTTTCTGGGGTCAAATATATCTACTACTGCTAAGAATAATTGCACTTATTTAAGACTCGCTCGACAAAAAACCGATATTGTTATTTTTGACTTATTACATATTTTTTACTTAAAATTTATAAAAAGCCGTCAATATTCCAATTTTAAGAGCATTTTTATTCTCTTTAAATATTATTAGGTACTTAAGAAAATTCGAAAATTTAAAAACCGTTTTATATTTTTTCATCGCCTGTATATGACTTTATGACACACTTTGTATACCATAAATAAAACTTTTGATTAGAGCCGTCTGAAATAAAAAATCTTAATAATTCTAGAAGTTATCGAAATCAAAGTATTTCAAAGAAGTTCAATTTTGGCCACAAAATGTTTTTGAAATCTTGCTTTTTTTAACACTTTTTTTTCAATTTCTAACTACTTCCTTTGACTGAAACTAATTATGTATGGTTGAATAGAGGGTGGATGGCGATCTTCCAGGGCGGTTTTTTATTTCTTATTTATATATATAGATTATTTTCGAAATCGAACCAAAGTCAATTTCAAAGAAATTTTGCAAAATCTGAAAAAATAAAATCTCTCCAAAATAATAAATAGTGAAATGATTATTTACCCTCTATAGATAGAACCCCCACCTATGGTCCCATATAAACTGTATTACTAAAATAAATAGTTTTGAAATATGAAGTTTTCAAATGAATATTTGAAATTTTCAATAGTCGCTTTACTTAGTATACTCCCCTGATATATTTTTTTTTATTTTTCATCTCTTTTTTTGGTTTATGAAGAGCACTAATACTCTATTTATAGTTATTTTTTATTCCAAGGATAATTGAAGAAGAAATATTTCGTTTATATTATTGATGTGTCACTAAATAAACCCTTGTATAAAATTTTATACTGCTAGATGTTATAGTAATGCATTTTCGTACAGCAAACTTTCATTCCCTATTCTACTCCCTAAGATTATAAATTTCATAAAATCGCTTTATCCAAATAATTAACTCATGCCTTTTAAATGATCCTTTGTGCCAATTTTTATGTGTATAATCCAGAGGTCACCAGGTTTTATATAAATTTTTACTAACTTTACCCATTTGGCGACAGAGAGGGAAGAGTGGAAGAGATTGGGGGAGACCTATGTCCAACGATGGACCGAAGAGGCTGGATAGATAGACCCATTTGGTTGGTGAATTTCAAAAATCTCTTCTAATTCTTTTTGTAGGATTTCATTCTTCTAAACCACATAGTAAAGAATTTTCATACAACAAATTGTTCCGACATAATTTTACTCTCTAAGAGGATGAATTTCCTAAAATCGATTTGTGTAGCTAATTCACTAATGTCGTTTAAACGAACCTTTGTTCTAATATGTATGTATCTAAAGCTGGCTGTATGAACTGATCCCTAAAATATCTAAAAACTTGATATATAATCTAACTGACAAACCACTGACAATGACAAATAATTTATTTCTGGAGGTATTGCGTGTAGGTGTTTTCAGGTATGTTTTAATATTTAGTCGATTTACACAAAGAAATAGCCATTCCACAATTTAAAATTACTTCATAACAAATCTACACATATATACCTTTCATTTAAAAAAAGAATCATCAAGATTGGTAAAGCAGTTTCGGCGGGATGGATGTAACAAAAAAACCCTGTGAGCTTTTATATATGTATGGATTTTGTTGCAAATATTATTCCTAATCTTAATTTGACAACCGCGTTTCGCTAGCTACTGTAATTTTGGAGTTACGATTTTTTAAAATTTTTAACCCCCTCCCATACCCCATACAACCCCCCACCCCACCAAAAAATAATGGCCAGATTCTCGGGTGCCACAGTATTTTTGTGCCAAATTTAGTTAAAATCGGTTTAGCGGTTTTTGAGTTATCGTGTTACAGACAACGAAATGTTGGCAACTTAACATTTCGTTGGTTACAGACGGACAGACAGACAGATAGACAGACAGACGCCATGAAAATATTTTGTGTTTAGGTCATTTATGACCCAAGTAACTCATTTTGCGTGAAATTAAAAAAACTTTTTTTTTGCCGATCCTAATAGCCTACCATACCTATTGGGATGGTCGGCTAAAAAGCATGTACGCCGCTGATTTTTTTCTCTTGTTAACGAAATAGTGTAAGAATATTAATGTCGATTAAGATTTGTCTCTTGATATTTTGTCGTTCGGCCTCCTTGATGAGATAAACACTATATTATTAATTTGACCTCGATCCAAGTCGAAAAGCAACCTTTAAAAAAAATTATATCATTAACTTGCGAAAGTTTTAAATAAGTATTCATTGATTCCTCATCATAAAGTATGAAAAAAAGTCCCAATAAACATGGGTATGGAAATGCATACTTTTAGAGTTACAGGATGTTAAAACTTTAAAATTATGTTTTTTGTAATTATCTTAAATACTATTATTTTTTTATTTGAAATTGCTCTATGTTGGACTAATAGTAATAATAACTAATAGTAATATTATTTAATAATAAATTAAGTAAAATATGTAATTTATTTATTTTATTTTAATTTTATTAATTGTGATTAATAAAATTTCGTTTATCTCATCAATGAGGCCGATTTCGACAAAATATCAAGAGATAACTTTTAAATTGCATTAAATGGCCTATACAATTTTGATATCAAAAGAAAAAAGCCAGTGGCGCACATGTTTTTTTTTAAATATTCTAGTGACAACCCATATGCACGTCCCTGAATTTATCGACACTTTTTTAGCATTAAAACATGTAGCAATTATAGTAACTTTTACCCTCAACATTTCATTCGAATCACTAAAAGTACTTAAAAGAAAATTTTAATAAATTGAAGGATTATTAAGACTTTAACACCCTGTAGCAACGAATCAAAGCAGAATCGGATCTATGTTGTTATGAAAAACAAATCTTATTTTTACATGAGGAATCTCCCTACGAGCGATGACATATGTTTTTTGAAACACCCTGTCTCAAGATACAACTTTTAATCGGCTTTATTTTGTAGGATATCAAAGAGATCATCCCTACGAGAGATGGCAGATGTTTTTTGAAAAACCCTGTAAATATTTGATGTGTGCGGTCAAAATCAAACTCTAAATAAACAAAGGGTGTGTTTACATTTGGCTTGTATATGTTGGGTCAATACAAGTCAATTATATGGTTTGAAAAGGAAAGCAGAAAAGGGATAAAAAGTTTGGTACCTATATATGTACTTTAAAAATATACCACTAAGATCAGAGAAATAAGTAAAAATAGAGACATTAACTTCCATCTCCTCTAGGTTTATTTATTTCTATGACAATGTTTGATAACTTACTAATCGTATGGATGCGCTTCGTGATTACCCAGAACCGGATATACGGTAGTATTTGGAAATGCCTCAGCAAGAAGCTGTAAGAATAGAGTGATTGCTTCGATGTTGCTCTCTTTTGACGTTTCCCATGATCTGTGGCTCACTATATCTCCAGTAAAGTAAACCATATCAATATCTTGCTAAAAGCACTCTTGTTAATATTCAATTCAAAAACAAATAAAACACCGCTAAATAAAAAGACTATAGGAAAAGAGTGTATCTGTATATCACTGGAATTCAAGTCGTGGCACAATGTCTTTCCGGATTTATACGTTGTGCATTTTACCAATAAAATTATAAATTATGAATACAGTTGAGGGTTTAGAACTTTCGGAGTTACAACAGCAAGATAAAAACATTCAAATTTACCACAATCTTTTATTATAATTAATTTTAAAATAAATTCATTTTTCTAAAATCAATTATAAACGTTAATAGTTTAAATTAACCAAACAAATTTCAAATTTCGGACAATTAGGTGCGTATGAAAGCGTACAAATAAATAAATGTAAAGATAATATGAACTCTAGTTCATATTATTATCTTTACAATGAATTCTAGTTCTTTGTTCCTATTACTCTAGTCTCTGTAATTAATTGTTGGGCTCGGTTGGTTTAAATCACTTAGCTAGTTTTGTCACGTTTGGTGGTACCAACGGAGCGTCTATACAGGGTGCTACAAATTCGAGGTACGAGCACTGGTATCTCGGAAACCGTAATAGATACGAACATGGTTAAATTGGGGCAAAGTTGCTCCTTGGCATGTTCACCAAGATGCCATCAAAAAAGTTTTGGAAATTTCAAGGATTGCTGAATTTTTTGGAAAAAACGGATTTTTTTGAAAATCAATTTTATTTTTTCTTGTCGTTACTTTTTAGAAAATCAAAAAATTAATTACACATTCTCATAACCACTTTATTAGGGCTATCTGATGGTATTTCTAGATTTTCAAATTAGCTGATAATTTGTGAGATACAGAGGCCAACTTATTTTTTTTAAATACGAACCTGCATTGAGTACAATAATACGCCACACTTGATACTTTTTTCTTGTTTGGGATACCTTAACAATAAAAAAACTATTTAATTGTTATTTAAAATAATTTCAAGTCCGACTCTGGTTTTTTAATTTATTTAATCTGATTATATTCAGCACAACAATATTGATCAGCGCTAATTAACATTGAGTAAGGAAAAACACGTCAATTGAAAGATTCAAATAATTAATATCCAGGTCAGCAATTTAAAGTTATCTATTATTTTTAACTTTTTTTATTGTGAATTTGAAATCCCAGTGTACGATCTAATATGCATAATATTAATCGTAGTTATTATAAATAAATCAACTTCTACAAACTAGTTTCTAATGCTCTTCATGTTCGAAAGGGTTACCACCCTCCATAATGCACACATTTATTTTTCATTCAGTCTCATTTATAGCTCTTTGAACATATCTTTTTATACTTCCGAATGCATTTTGTACCCTTTAATTGTTTTTTATTACTCGTTTATTGTTTTTGTACTCTTAATGTTGAAATGTATTGATTTCAAATGTCCGAAACAATTTTTATTGATTTTCTTTATTCAATGTTAATTAGCGCTGATCAATATTGTTGTGCTGCATATAATCAGATTAAATAAATTAAAAAAGTAGAGTAGGATTTGAAATTATTTTAAATAACAATTAAATATTTTTTTTATTGTTTTACCCAAAACAAAAAAAAGTACCAAGTATGGCATATCATTGTATTCAGGAGACCGAGGTCTTTCAAAACCTGAAATAAAAAATGCAGGTCCGTATTTACAAAAATTAAGTGGCCTCTGTATCTCACAAATTATAAGCTAATTTGAAAATCTAAAAATACCATCAGATAGCCCTAATAAAGTTGCTATGAGAATGTGTAATTAGTTTTTTAATTTTCTAAAAAATAACGACAGGCAAAAATAAAATTGATTTTCAAAAAAATCCGTTTTTTCCAAAAAACTCAGCAATCCTTGAAATTTCCAAAACTTTTTTGATGGCATCTTGGTGAACATCCTAAAGCGCAACTTTGCCCCAATTTAACCAAGTTCGTTCTATTACGGTTACCGAGATACCAATGCTCGTACCTCGAATTTGTAGCACCCTGTATAAACGCTCAATTTGTAGATATTAGTTTAGCTTTAATCATCTGCTGTTGATGCTTACATAGTCAGAGAAACGCGCGTCCAGTGCAAAAGTAAATTGTTTTGGTGAATTGTAGTGAATTAGTGTATTATTTTGCTTAAAATGGCTGCCCGTGACATATATATTAGACTCTCTCCTAAGTCTTTTTATTCAATAAAAGCTATATCTTACATGATTTTCTTTAACCCGTGATAGTAAATCTTTTATAGAATGCAATGGTGTATCGCACACCCTGTAGTCTCCCCAATATCCTGCAGCATCTTCAGGATTAGCTGGAGTACCACCGTCACAACACAGCGGTTCGCTACATTTGGCATCACTACCTGAAGTGTACAGTGGATCGTAGTGTACATCGGTTATATGCAGGATTTTCAGGTCGGTAGAGTCATCCTTGGAGAAGATTAAAACAAAATATCAGGAATATAATAGTTATTTATGTATCAAAGGAATTATATGTATACAGGGTGGTCTAAATTGTATTCCGGAAACTTCGGCAGCATATTCTGTAGATAAAAATAAGTAAAAAAGTTCGTATAAATGTATGTCCGAAAATGCTTAGTTTCGGAGATACACGGTGTAGAAGTTTCATTTTTATTTCGAATTTTTCCAAATAATTTCTAAAGTAACGTCAATATTTAGATGAAAATTGGTGTCTGGGAGTTTTTTGACATGGGAAATTTGATTTTGATGTCAATATGACTCCTATTTGTAGGGGGCGCCACCTACATGTGTTTTAGCTGTTTTGAAGAGTAATAACTTTTCGCCGGTATCTGCATAAAACTACTGAGTGAAAAAATATACATTTCCGTAATTTTTTACGTAAAAAATGTCTCTTGGTAAAAATCGCTACCAGCAACCGTTCTCAAGATATTTAAAGTGGAAATAGTCAATACATGTCATTATTGATAAAAATAAACATGTCGAGTAGTTAGTTGACTGAAATTATAAATTTGGGAACTTTTTATTTTTTTAAATTAATCATAAATTTTTCTGCGGAAAAACGATGATAAAACAGTTTCTGTTGAACTTTCTGCACAAAAACATTTCAAATTTATGATTTCAGTATAATAACTATTTAATCAACATGTTTAATTTATGTCAGTGACGATAGGTATTGATAATTTCGATTCCAAATATCTCGAGAATCATTACTCGTAGTAAAAATATATATACAAGGCTCGTAGCGATTTTTACCAAGAGACCTTTTCTACTTAAAAAAACGTCGTAAATGTGTATTTTTCTAATCAGTAGTTTTATAAAGGAACGGACGCAAAATTATTACTTTTCAAAACAGTTATAAAATATGTAAGTAGCGCCCTCTACGTAAGTAGGAGTCATCTTGACATCAAAATCAAATTTCTCATGTCAAAAAACTCCCAAGCACCAATTTTCATCCAAATATTGACGTTACTTCAGAAATTATTTGGAAAAAAATCGAAATAAGATGATATTTTTATACCCTGTATCTCTGAAACTAAGCATTTTAGGACATACATTTATACGAACTTTTTTACTTATTTTTATCTGCAGAATATGCTGCCGAAGTTTTCGGAATACAATTCGGACCACCCTGTATATTTTATATATAAAATCGAGGTTGTTAATACTTCCATATTAAATAATTTTCATGGTACATGAATAATTTTATTTCTTACTGAATTTAGTATACTTTATCCCATTTTAAAACGACCACCTGTTGCATTCATTAATCTTCCGGTATATTTGTATTACCGCTGCTGGTAGAAACTTTGTTTGTTGCCAGGTTACTATTGTATTAAATGACTGTTTATAAAATGACGGTTGTTGCCAATCGAGTACAGTTTTTTTTGCCAAAAAACGGTTTTCGGAAGAATTCGGCATACGTTCGAGTAAGTTTCCATTAAAATCGAGGAAATATTAAAAAAAGCTGAAGAAGCACGATAAGCGTTACTTCCACCTAATAGTGAATCCATTTGCCAAAATGAATATAAAAAATACAGTGGCTTGGACAGAAAAATATTGTAGCAGAGGATGTCCATTGTAAATTTATTAAATACCTACATTATTAAAATAGTTAGATAAGTGTCATTTTCATTTTATATTATTACTCAAAATCTCTATTGTATTTCATGGTTGTTAGCTATACAGTACTGTAGAAATAAGTGCAAGTATTTCAACGGGTAGTATAGTTCAACCTCTGAAACACGCCTATGAGGTCTTTTTCGCGAAAATTTTTTTTTTGAAAATTCGGAATTTTTTGAAAATTTTTTTGGATTTTTTTAGTTTTTAGTTAAAAAACATAATTTCTTGATAATATGGCAACATAGGAAGTAGATTAAATTTACAAGAAAGAAAATCCAGAAAAGATCCCGTGGTTCTCAAAATTTTAACAAAAAATATTTTTTTTGGGAAATTTTCAAAGTAAAATAGCTCCGTTATTTTGAACTTATTTGAAAAACGATAAAGAGAAAATATGTTTCTTTTATCGAGATCTACCACCCCTTAAAATACTTGCACTTATGTCTGGGACATCCTGTATAAGCAAGGAGGAATGATGTCATCTTAATTCCCGTTAATAATGTCTCGAGGGATTTATGAGTCTATTTATGGTTAGCGTAACCAAAAAGATATAAGCTTATATTAATTCAGTAAGAAATAATAGATTTTTTAAAGACATTATACCTTGACAGTTGATCGTTGTGGAGTTTCAGGTAGAGGAGGTAAAGGTATAGTCCAAGCATTTGCCTGTGGATCAACGCAATGGTAATGTTGAAACCTTGTCCCGCAAAATCTGGTCGAAGTTAGATTTTCTTTGTGGTCTATAATGTATAATATAGCATCCTAAAAACAGGAACCAAATTTACACAGAGATGGAAAAAAACATGTGTTTGTTATGGTTTAAAAAAGTTTTTAGTGTTTTAAACACCATTTTAACTCAAAATTGAGGATTACGTCATAAAATACTCGTATTCTTCACTTATTATATATAGAACTTATATATAGAACTATATAAGAACTATATAGAACTTTATAGAATAGAAATATAAAACTATATAGAACTTCATTAAAATACTCGTATTGAAATCTATTTTAAATTATACTTGTGACATAGAAATTGCAAAACCCCAATATTTTTAAACAAAATGTTTAAAATATAACAACACTGGTTTTGAAAAATGGTTTTTCAAATTGTTATTAGAGATATTCACCCCTTAAAATTTTTGCATGTGTTTCGAAACGCCCTGTATACAATAACGCATCGTATGATCGTATCATACGATGAATAGACATCGTACGTCCATGTACCTCATTTTTGGTAATGGCCACTTTCTGAAGTGTTTTAATCTAAATAGCAATTGAGATTATTTAATCTACACCTCTTGAACTTACAATTTCTATATTAATAAATCCCTTACAAGCTGTGCTTCCTTGGTTTGTATATGTCAGACATAGTTTGTTTAAATACACGATCATATCATCTCTAGATGTTCCGTTTCTTCGGTGATCTATGATGTCACCGAATATCTGTTCACAAGCTTCGCAAAACGAGTCTGACTGTTGTGGATTATCTAGTAGATATGCTATTTCTTGACCAGCTTGAATTAAGCTGTCTGGAATGATTTCCAAAATTCGTAGATCTCCAGATTTTTTAATAACTTCAATAAGTGTTTCTGAAATAAAAATTATGACATTTTCCATAAGATCTAATGCGTTAGAGAGAGGCGGAGAATAGATTTGCGGTTACCAGAAAGTAAAAATGAAAGACGTGTTATTATAAGGTTTGTTCCAACATAACAGAGAACCGTTCTTGGTACTAAATGCGTTCCAATAACGAGAGAATAGTTTAGTAAGCGACAAAAAACACGCGAGGAAAATACTGTATGATCGAAAAAAACGGCGCCAGCGATGGTTATGAAATGAAGATCATTTTATATGTAAATTTATATGGGAAATATCAGCGATCGTCATCTCCCAGCCAAAGTGAACGTTTTTTTTTCGATCATACAGTACTAACAGCTACAGAATTATACAAACCATCTTGTGTTGTACAATAAGCAAGTTGAAAAATAATGCACAAACTAACGAAAACAAAACGTAACTTTGACATTTTTGGGAATACTTGAAGCCAGATCTAAAGGTGAAGTGTTTTTATAGTCTGTTTTAGATAAAATCTATAAAATTAGTATTAGATTAATTATTAAAAGCGATAATTAAAACTGGATAATGGTTATTCATGAATCTAATTTGTAAAGTCATTATTTTGATGAATGATTTATCAGCTGATGGAATCTTACAAAAAATCATCTGCTTCATCGATTTTTCAATTATTTTCAATGTTACGGTGTTGCCACTTCATTTTAAAAGTACAGTAGAACTTCGATAGTTCGGACACATTAATTATCGGAACAGTCATCGCCGAATTAATGAATTAAGGAAGTTACTGGAGGAATATGTTTATAACGTTAATCCATAGCATGAAACAGTTACTTTTATTGTTTTCAACCTAATCTCAAAATTTAAACAAATTTTTATTTAAACCAAAACGCAAAACGCTTTGTAAAACATATTAAAACTTCTTTATGTTCTTATAAGGGTGGCTGCAACGACGTCTCGTAATTCTGCTGTTAAAAAATAACAGCTGGTTTTTACATATAAAAACGAATTGTCTTGTTTTAACAGCAGGATTACGGGAGGTCGTTGCAGCCACCCTAAATCGTGCTTATTGTACCTACATGTACCTATATGCACCCATAAGCTAACTCAATTATTACTTAGGTACTACAATATCCATATTAAGTAACCACGCATTTTAATTATAAATCTATACTAATATATAAAATCCTTAAGTGACTGACATACTGATTAATCACGATCCTGCTCAAACCACTCAACGTAAGAAGCTCAATTTTGGCATACAGGTTGATTCTAGGGTGTAGAGGTTCGATAAGAAGGGATTTTTCGAAATTCCAGTTCCAAGAGGGTGAAACCACCCCTCAAATATTACAATATTTTTTATTTAAAAAACGGTCAAGTTTCCGAAAAAGCGCTTAAACACGTATATTTTATTTTGTTTTTTACATATTTTAAGATTTTTTAAAAATATATACAGGGTGTTTCAAAAAATCTGGTCATTGATTAATCACGATCCTGCTTAAAGCGCTTGACGTAAAAAACTGATTTTTGGAGAACAGATTGACTTTAGGGTGTAGAGGTTCGATAAGAAGGGATTTTTCGAAACTCGAATTCTAAGGGGGTGACACTATCCCTCAAATATTAAAATATTTTTTATTTAAAAACCGGTGAGTTTTTGGGAAAAACTCTTAAACACGTATATTTTATTTTGTTGTTTTACATATTTTAAGATTTTTTATAAATTTATACAGGGTGTTTCATAAAATATGACCATTGACTAATCACGATTCTGCTTAAACTGCTTGACGTTTAAAGCTGATTTTTGGCAAACGGATTGACTGTTGGGTGTAGAGGTTCGATAACTCGAATCTCAAATTCCAAGAGGGTGAAAACGCCACTTAGTCTTTCGGGAAAACGCTTGGACAAGCATAATTTATTTGGTTTTTTTACATATTTTGAAATTTTTAAAAAAATCATACAGAGTGTTCCAAAAAGTTGGGTAATTTCATAACAAGGATTCTACTTAAGCTTATTTTTGGTAAACGGAATTTTCAAATTCCAACGAGATGAAACTACCCCTCAAATATTACCAAGTTATATAATAATATCGCTATATTGTTTTTTCTCATGCTGCCGTAAATGTGAGAAAATTTTATCCAGTTTGTATGTTAATGGAAATTCTTGCTTTGCTTTATCATCACCATTACAAATTATTAATTCGACGCGAACGAAGTCGCTGGTACACGCTAGTACTTACATAAAAATGTCAACAAATGTAAAATTAATTTAATTTGAATTGAATTTATCAATTTGAATTAACTGGTTTTTAAAAAAATGAATGGATTATTTTTCTATACTCACTGCCTCAACAGCTTTCTTTTTTTCTCCTTTCAAAAGCAAAATACATACATACATACCATACATATATAAAAGCAAAATATCTTGCTTAGAAACATCGTTTTCTCCTACCCAGTAAATACTTTTTGATAAAGATTTTACAGCATTGCTAAGTTTTATTTTCAAAACAACATTGTTATCCTCTGTTTCACTTAAGTCGATATTTGTTTTCTTTGTCTCCAGTGCCTAGTATTTTCTCTTCAATTAGTCTCTGCCTTATTATACTCTTCAGTTAAACCAGAAATATATTTTTTTCTCCTTAAGATCATTTTTATTTTGTACATGGTTTGATTTTTTTTATTCATTCTTGGTAGATATGATTTTTTTGTTCTTGGCATGTTACGTATCCTTCTTTGTCAATGCAATTCAATCTTGCATTTCTTCAGATAGAGTTGTTTAGTTGGCTCTCATTTTTAGTCAACATACCGTCGGTGGAGATATATATGTAGAAAATATTTATACTAAAATTAATGTAGGGTGGGAGTAGTTTTTACCTTTCCCGTACTTTTTCTTGATTTTTGTGAAAGCCAAATCTTAAAGCACTTAGCAAAAAATCCAACCCCAAAATCTCATTCAAATCGGAATAACGTTTCTTAAAATATCTGAAAAAATGTGTATTATTTTTTCATTTCATTTGTATATGTGTTTAAATTATTTTTTAAAAGTTTGATGCCCTCTAGCGGACAAACGAAACACTTTTGTATAGAGGTAAATTGGATACTACATTGGACATTAATGATGTAAATAAATTATTAAGTAGTTAGATGGGTGTCCTTTTGTTACTTATAAAAGGTAGGGGTTAGGTTATTGTCTCAGGTCTAGGTTAATGTCTCAAGGGAGATATCACTCTATTTATGGTTGGTGTTACCAAGAAGATATAAGCTTATATTAACTCAGTAAAAAATAAATTGAATCTTTTAACTTAATTAAAGAATGTTTACAATATAAATAAAAATAATGCCATTTTCTTTTAGAATAAAAGTCCAGTAAAAGTAAAGGTTTATTTTCCGTAGTATACATGTATGAATATAGCTTACCCGTCTGATTTTTCTTTGTTTGTCTTGAACTTAATAAAGCAAACAATAACTTGCAAGGGAAAACTACGATAAAAATTCCTGCTGGAGCGACTCGCGATTCCAGCAGCGTATAGATTGTTGAAAAATAAGGTTGTGTTTTCCAGGAAAAATTTCTAGGACATTCTCTGGAAACTGCAGCTTGCGACCGAACGTTCTGGAAATATGATTATTTATTGTACGTTGAGAATTTTCCTCCTGTCGGTATCTATTCGCCCAGTTTCAAGGAAAAACTGGAAAAACTAGAGGAGAGTATTTTCGTATTTTCCGACAATGCAGCGTTGTCTCGGAAAATGTTTGTTTTACCTGGATGCAAACATCGTACACATTGGAATGCATCAATCCAACTAGTCTATTTTTTTAGGTCAAAATAGGTACAGTGCGGATTAATAAAAAAAATAAATCCCTATATAAAATTTTTAAATCAGGATTGATTAAAGTATTCAATAAGTTTCGGTCACTTCCTGTTTCACCGGAAATGACTACAACTTTTGATTTTTAAATGGTACCTTCGGTATTTTTCTACTTTATTTAATAGAAAATTACATTCTGAATAGAATGACATATCATATGTCAACTTTTGACATTTTCGCTTAAAAAATAATATTTTAAATTTCAATCTAGAGACAATAAATGTAACAAAAAAATTGACACGAAATATCAATTATGTGGTACCAAATTCTACCCAGCTACCCTCGTTCCATTTGAAAAAATTGAGATATGACTAAAAATACGATTTGGCCATCTTTTAACCGGCCAAGAAAACACACAAAAAACATTAGTATATGAAATTTATTTTTGCAAGGCAAGAAAGAATTTGCTAAAATTTTCGATAAAAAATGTCTATTTCAATCTTCGTAATAAATAATCGTACTAGGCTATGACAAATACCTTTTACGTTTAGGTCATCATAATAGGAGCCCATTTGCGATAACAAACTTGGGAAATATCTCAAACCACTTTCAATACCGCATCGTTATAACTAATTAAATCTTCAGATTTCCATATTATACCTTCGTTACTCGTACGTAGGCAAATCTCGTTAATATATTTATATAGCTCGGTGCAGTAACCGAATTCTTGCACTTGTACAAACAATAATTCTCTCTATCTGCGGCGACCAGCGGATAGCATGAAATCGCAAGTTAATTGCCAATTTCCAAGCGGCTCTCTCTCCATCTTCTCCCGTTCGACGTCCTCCCCCTCCTCGAACCTCCTCACGCCTCCTGCAGAGCAACTCAATCCATTAAACTAGTCGAAGGAAATCTGGCACGATGGAGTTTAACTCTCTAACGAATTGGGTTTGATGCTGAGTTACGGTATAGGAATGTGCCAAAACGTTACTATTTTTCTCAGTATCGATACTCGATATTTTGAATCAATGTTTTGTAAAAGTTAATATTTTAGAGCTTGTTCGGGCTGTCCTATTTTGGCTGAAATCATACGGTATCTCCGTTATTCGTGAAGATAGAAGGGTGCGGTTTGCACAAATCTTTGCCACTTTTTTTGTGAAACGAAAGATGCCGTAAATAACATTTTCATAGTTTTTTTTTCATTTCACTTCGTTTCTGAGTTACAGGGTCTTTTTGAAAATTTTGCAATTTGGGACACCCTCTGTATCTCTGTTATTGTTAATGGTATCGTAGTCTGTTATTGTACGAAAAGAATATTTTTAAAGATATGAAGTAGAGTTATGTTTTTTTTAAATGGAACGCCCTGTATATTTATAAATTATATGATCTGGCTTGCCATATTGCTATATTTATTTTCACTATTTACTGCAATATTTAAAAAAAATATTAAGAGTATAATCATATTTACTAGTATAGGCCATGATTGCTAATAAAAGAAACTAAAGAATTATTAAAAGTATATATATGTCACTGTAAATGTCCGAAATGCGGTAAAACCTAGGATAAGCGCGCTAAACCTAGGATTTACCAAAAACAAGTGGTAAAAGCTCGAAAACTTCTTTATTTTGCTTCCATTTCGGACTATTATGGACCCAAACATTACGTTACTCGTACTTTTAGATTTACATCTTAGGATTTACCACACCGCATTGGTAAAAGTACGAATTATTTTTCTTATAGCAACAATATCGACAAGTTAAGGATGTCGATATACAAAGACATCTCTGTTTTTGTTTACTTAGGCATTGAAATTTTAACGATTATTGTCTCACGATATCGATTTTAGTAACGTATCAGTCTTATATTTGTTACTCTAAATGTCCGAAACGCGGTAAAACCTAGGATAAGCGCGCTAAACCTAGGATTTACCAAAATCATTAACTAATTAAGTTACCCTGGTTATTTGGGGGTTGTTAATGCATTGGTTAGGTGGTTATTTGGTGGGGTTGGTTGGTTTTTACTACGACTTGCTTATTCGTACTTTTACCAATGCAGTGTGGTAAATTCTAAGATTTACTGTTTGGGTCCGGTAAAAGTCCGAAATGGAAGCAAAATAAATAGTTTTCGGGCTTTTACCACATGTTTTTGGTAAATCCTAGGTTTAGCGCGCTTATCCTAGGTTTTACCGCATTTCGGACATTTACAGTAACATATATATTATACTGCTATCTGTGTCTTGTTTTATTTTGAGAGCAACTAACAAATTCTTTATATATTAATATATTTATATACTTTATATAATAATATTAACTCTCTACTGCTATTTGTAAATCCTGGAAGCTATCGTATCGGAACTTTTAAATATTCATTTAGCTAATTTACGTGAAATATACTTTCAGCAAGATGGAGCTTCCCTTCGAAACTTAACATACAACGAAAATATTAGAATTTTGTTAAATTATTATTTCTGAAATCAATGAATTGGAACCCATATGATGGCCTCCCTGATTCTCGAATTTGTCCGTTCTCGATTTCTGATTTTGTAAATTTTTGAAATATGAAATATATCGTGGCAATTAACACAATATCGAATACCTGGAAATGCTTTAATAATGCAAGCTAATAATTCAAGCTTTTAGATATTTGTAAGCCCAACCCTTTATAATAAATTCCGTTATAAAAGAAGAAAAATATATTCAGAGATTCAGTGGTAACAGTTCAAAAGTAAAATATATCAATTCCAAATAAAATTTTAATATGTGTATGACTATTTTAGTAAATATCATTTTGATTTTTCGTTATTTATCACGGCCTACTAATAAAGAAAATTATATATTTTAAATATTGCAGTAAATAGTGAAAATAAATATAGAGTGATATAAATTTTTGAGAAGCTCATAGCAAGGCAGATCATATAATTTATAAATATACAGGGTGTTCCATTTGAAAAAAAACATAACTTTAGTTCATATTTTCAAAAATATTTTTTCCGTAGAAAAACAGACTATGCCACTGTATTCTACGTAAAAAGTTCTACATGAATCATTCATCAAAATCGTCATCAAAGAAATTTGCAAAATTTTCGAAAAGACCCTGTAGCTCAGAAACGAAGAGAGCTATACAAATTTTAAATATCGATATTATTTGTAAACAAATATGGCACATTTCTAATACGGAAATCTGGAAATCAATTATTAAGTCTCCTGTACCTTACTAGCGTACTGTCTCGGATAATATCTCGTTATGATTAGAAGGTTTAGTCAGATGCAAAATAATACATCTGAGGATCATCTCGAATTGTTGGGCTGTATTAACGTTTGATGGCTGATTGCATCGTTCAAATTTATAATACAGAAAAAATAATGATGAAATTTAATTATCCATGGCTTGTATGGCGAGACCTGGTTGAGTAAGCAAGAATAATTTACAGAGAAAAAGACACAAATTTTATTATGAATTCAATAAAACCCAATCTATATACAGAGAAGACCAGGCTACTAGTAACATAGCAAGTTGCCGGACGAATTTACGTTTACCCGTTTTGCGTTCGTACTCGAGATTCACTGCCGGCTAGTCGGCTGGTCAGGCAGTACACAGTTGCAATTGTGCTTGGACGGGTCGGTCATGACAGACTAGAAATACGACTCGAGGAGAGTGCCGAGCACTTATAATTTTTATTATTTGAGTGTGTTTACGAGCCAAAACTAAAAATAAATAAATTCTCTAAACCCAAAAGAAACTAAAATATTACTCTAAATAAAAGTTATAACAAGTGTTCAAAAAGACCATCTTCTTGTGCTAGACAGAAGCCCAGGCGGTCGTAAAATCCCCGTCTGACATTGGCCAACATATTAGGGCTAATAGTTTGGAAAGCCTCTCGTATTTTTACTTGAAGCTCATCCAGATTATTAGCACTATTATGACCATACACTTTGGATTTTACATAACCCCACAAAAATAAGTTATTGGGAGAAAGATCTGGTGATCTAGCCGGCCACAAAATAGTTGCATATCCACTAATTAAACGGTTGAGAAAAATATTGTTCAAATATTCTTGAACAATACGGGCATTGTGGGCAGGACAACCACCTCAGCAATTTGATTACTTGAAAACGTGGGATTTTGATCCGCGGTAGCACAAATGAACACTTGCTTTAACTCCTGTTCTTCATTAATCAACACATCAGGCTTTTTGTGTTTTTGTGGGAACACGCACCCATGTGTTTCAAAATTATTAATAACTCTTGATACAGTAGGTAAAGATGGAATTGGCCTGTTTACAAAAGTTTGTGGAAAAATTGTTTATATATCCGGATAAGACCTATTTTGGAAATACCATTTTACAATTTGAATTTTCTCACGAACTTCGTAAACATCCATTATTTTACTTAAAAAATAAATTTTACACGAGAACTGTAGCGAGAATCTATGTATTCGTTTTGGCTATTAAAACACGAATAAATACGAATTCTGAAACATTCTTATCACATATCTACCTATTTTTATTTTATCGCATTTTTTCGCCTGCTTTTTATCCGGCGGACGGGTATATGCTAATTCGTCCGGTTCTGCCTATGTTACTACTACGGTGGTCCGGTCTGTATATGGCTTGATTGGTTGTCTTTCTCCATTTGTATTTGTCTTTCGCCTTTATTCTCCACCCATCCACTCTAATCCTTCTCAAGTTCTCTTCAACATCCTTTTTCCATCTGGTTCTCGGTCTACCCCTCCTTCTTTTTCCACCTATTTCACGTTTCATTATCATACTATTAATAGGAACTCTCGCTTCAGCCAATCTTTCAATGTGTCCCAGTAATCTCAGTCTTTATGCTCTACTTCCGCTATACTCGGTGCCCGATTTAGTTGCTTTAATTCTTCATTTGTTCTTCTGGTCCAAAATGATGTCTATCTTCTTTCCTCCAAAAATCTTTCTCAGTATTTTCTTTCCCAAATATCTAGCCTAGAATTTTTCGTTGTATTGAACGTCCACGTTTCACATGCATACAGCACTATTGGTCGTATCATTGTTTGGTACATTCTGATTTTTAAATTTCTAGAGATATTCTTACTCTTAATAATTTTCTGTAGTGCGCTAACACATCTATTTCCTGCCATTATTCTTGCCACAATTTCCTGAGTTACATATAAGTTTCCTTAGAAATATGGTTCCTAGATATGTGAATGTATCTACTTCGTCAAAAACTTGTATCTTTTCCCTCTCTCAGAATCTATTTATAGATATCTTCCCTTCTCAAAATCCTTATCTGTCATTAAATACTAAGCCTAATTTTTGCGCTATTTTGTTCTTCTAGTTTTTTGGCCACCGATATCTGTTCTTTCCGATCTCTTGCTAAGATAAGTAAATCATCTGCAAAGGCCAAGCATTTGTGTCTTTTTTTATACAGAATATCATCTCTATTGATTCCCGGATCTTTTATAACGTTTTCTAATACTACACTAAACAGTACTGGAGATAGTGGACAGGGGCTTAATCCGTCCATGATTATACATTTTTTCCGTTGTTTTCTTGTTTACTTTGACTTCATTTACTTTCTCTTCAATTTTATCATCATGGACAGTTTCTTGCCAACCCCAAATTCTGTTAATGTTCTAAACTAGTGATGGGCATTACGATGTTTTTTAGTGAATGGAATCACACGATTCAATTTCTCATATTGAATCGACTTCTATAATGATTCTTTCATTTGAATGAACCACATGCACAATTTACCTTTCATAAAAACAAGAATCGTAACTGGCACTACCGGCTATAATTTGGTCGGACAATTACTTAACAGACCAGAAAAAGAAATATAGGTACAGTTCCTTCATTTGTTTTTCAACACTTTATGACACTGGCGTAATTGGATTTATTATTTTACCAATATTAAATTATCAATCCAATTCATATATATTATTTATTAAAACTTCTTAATACCAATTTAATATTTTTAGCATATTTTAATTCCGATTTAATAATCATATAATAAATAGTTTATAATACCGTATGATCGAAAAAATGGCGTCCAGTTGGCTTGGAAACGAACATGGATGATATTCGCCATATAATTTTTAAATGATAGCAAGCTTCATTTCATAATCATCGCTGACGACGATTTTTTATCATATTGAGGAGAGGTCAACAATATTTATTTGGAGTTGTATAAAAACACGATTTCGTCTTTCAGTCCGACATTAAATGGTTTATAGTTGGTAAATATTATTTTAACAAAAATATTAGGTAACGTGAAAATTAAATGCATTACGGATACTCCCGTACTAAGCACAGTATTAATAAGTTTTTTCTTGTAAATAACTTTCTTATCGTTTGCATTTTATGCCCATGATGTTTGTTTAGGTCTTTTATTCAAGTCTAAATATTGGTGCTCGACTCTCTCTATGCCTATTTCACCGCCGCGACTTAGAAACGAACGATCGCATTGTGATCCGATTCAATTAATACGACTCTCTTTTACGGCGCATCGTTCGAATTTTATGGATCCGTGCTAGCCACGATTCAATTGAACGAACTGTATTGTAAGCAATGAATCAATTCTCACGACTCTTTGAACGAACGAGCTGTAGAAACGAACGATCGCATTGTGATCCGATTCAATTCTCACGACTCTTTTTTACAACTCGTTCGTTCAAATTTTATGGATCCGTGCTGGCCACGATTCAATTGAACGAACTGTATTGTAAGCAATGAATCAATTCTCACGACTCTTTGAACGAACGAGCTGTAGAACCGAACGATCGCATTGTGATCCGATTCAATTCTCACGACTCTTTTTTACAACTCGTTCGTTCAAATTTTATGGATCATTGCTGGCCACTATTCAATTGAACGAACCGTATTCTAGGCAGTGAATCGAATCTCACGATTCATTTTTAATACTCGTTCAAATGAACGACTCGTTCAATCTATGTGCACCTCTACTCTAAACACTTCAGTCCTTTTAACTTTGTCATATGCCTGCTGGTATGTGTCAGTGTGTATCAGTGTGTCTTGACTGTCCTCACATATGGAGCTGAAACACTTTGACAAAAAAGAACATACATAGATATACAGCGTGGTCCGAACTGTATTCCGGAAACTTCGGCTGCATATTCTGCAGATTAAAATAAGTAAAAAAGTTTGTATAAATGTATGTCTTAAAACGCTTATTTTCAGAGATACAGGGTGTAGAAGTTTCATTTTTATATCGATTTTTTCTACATAATTTCTGAAGTAACGTCAATATTTGCATGAAAATTGGTGTCTGGTAGTTTTTTGACATGGGAAATTTGATTTTAGTGACAATATGATTTCTACTAGTAGAGGGCGCCACCTACATGTGTTTAGCCGTTTTGAAGCGTAATAACTTTTTGTCCGTACCTGTATAAAACTACCGAGCCAAAAAATATACATCTCTGTTACTTTTTACATAAAAAATATCTCTTTGTAAAAATCGCTAGGAGCAACCTTTCTTAAGATATTTAGCATGGAAATAGACAATACATGTCATTACTGACGAAAAATAAACACATTGAGTAGAGAGTTATTTCACTGAAATAATAAATTTAAGAAATTTTTTTTTAAATTAATCATAAATTTTTCTGCAAAAAAATTATAATAAAACAGTTTCTGTTGAACTTTTGGTATATAAACATTTCAAATTTTTGATTTCAGTCTAATAACTGTTTAGTCAGCATGTTTAATTTATGTCAATGTTGACACGTATTGATAATTTCAATTCCAAATAGCTCGAAAACCATTACTCGTAGCGATTTTTACCAAGAGACCTTTTTTACGTAAAAAAATCGCAAATGTATATTTTTTTACTCAGTAGTTTTATACAGGTACGGACGAAAAGTTATTACTATTCAAACCAGTTAAAAGTTTTGTAGGTGGCGCCCTCTACTAGTAGGAGTCATAATGACATCAAAATAAAATTTCTCATGTCAAAAAACTCCCAGACACCAATTTTCATGCAAATATTGACGTTACTTCAGAAATTATTTGGAAAAAATCGAAATAAAAATGAAATTTCTACACCCTGTATCTCCGAAACTAAGCATTTTGGGACATACATTTATACGAACTTTTTTACTTGTTTTTATTTGCAGAATATGCTGCCGAAGTTTCTGGAATACAACTCTGACCACCTTGTATATTGTATATACTATAAAAAAGATATATACAAAAAAGAACACACAATACAGGTTAAGCAACGAAAAATGGAAAGGTCTATGTTGGGAGTTACACTTAGGGGTAAAATACCCAATCATACCATACGAAATCGAACAGGAGTAAGAGATACGGTGATATCTGTCTTACATCTTAAATGGAATTTGACAGAACATGTGGCTAGGATAAGAGATGGACGTTGGACAAAAAGATTTGTGGAATGGAGACCAAGATACGAGGTCTATAGAAACAGAGAACGACCTCCTAGTCGATGGACAGATGATATTAAGAGAGTGGCTGGAAACTGAATTCAAGTGGCACAAAATAGAAAGAAATGGCTAGAGTTGAGGGAGGCTTTTGTGCAGCAGTGGACGGAATAAGCTAAATGATGATGATGATGCCTGCTGGAAGTCGATAAATAGGAGTATTGTCTGTGTTCCGTATTCATAACCTAAAATATTCCCAAAATAAAAAATACCAAAAGAAGAAAAAAGATAATAGAGCTAACTCGATACGTTTTCCATAGGATAATCTCGACAGATCCGTGCTACGAAAATAGTGGGCGAATCTCATTTCGTTCCGCCATCAAATAAATTAAAGCGATACACTTTTCACTGCTGATCCAAAGCATTTTCCAAAAAGATTTCCCGAATTAATTCGGCCGCTTGAGCCGCTCCAAATTGAGTTTTGTGATTTATCCAGACGAGATAGTTTTGCAGTAAATTACTTTTTCGACAGCGTCGCTCTCCGACGAAACATTCGCTTTAAAATAACACTCGATCGATTGGATTTATTAACCGTACTCGGCAGTTTAACTACAAGATAATACAATTGTACCTACAAATTATATAAAGTTTCAATAAATATACACATGTGCGCGTAAACTCACAAATTTAATTCCTCTGCTTCAAAAAAATATTAATTTGAATTTTATCATTCTTTTATAGATTCCATTTAGATGGAAACGGTCAATTATTAAGTTAAATCGGTCGCAAAAAGTTAAATAAGAAAATTATTATGTTTTTAAATGCCTAACATCTTGTAATAAACTTAAGTATACAAGGTGGGTCATAAAGTCGTGGCACATTAAAAATTCATTTTTATAAATCTAATCCCCCGTATATTATTGGGTATTTCAATTCTTTCTTCAATTATAAGCAAAAATTGTAATACACATATTGTACCTAAATCCAACCGTTTCCAAGAAATCGAATTTTGGTTTTAACATCTTAAACGAAAAATTTTGTAATTTCCAGACTTGATATAATCTCATTTTATATAAATACTAACTTGAAAACTAATGTCAAATAGTACTGAGTATCACAGTTTCCGCAGAATGGCATCGTTAAATGAAACCGAAAACATTGAAATTAATTAAATCGAATTGTATAAGTGATATTTTCAAAAGTCAATAACTCGGAAACGGTTAGTTTGAAGTACACTGTGTGTATTTCTGTTTTTGCTTAGAATTGAAGGAAAAATTGAAATATGCAATAATATACAGGGGGTTCCATTTAAAAAAATGAAACGGTCACAAAGTCATGACACATCAACCACGACTTTGTAACCGACCCTGTATTCTTAAATTTATTACTCGCAAATAGACATTTAAAAACCCTATATAACTTTTATATTTAACTTTTTGCGGTACCTTGTATATTTTATCCAATAATCGACCGTTTTTATACATATCAGCGACCCTGTATTGTTTGAGTCTCTGTAAAGAGAGGTAAATCATAAATTGATAAATTATGAACAATGAAATGAGTTTTTATACGGTTTTTGTCAGTGCTACAATAACATAACAGAAGGAAGACGAAAGTGAAGAATGCTATTATTAGTGACAAATCTCCTACAAATGTACAGGGACATCATTTTCAAGTGCGTCACTTAATTTACAATTTCCCTGTTTATTTTAAATAGTAAAAAGATATTTTAATGTAATTTTAACTAATTACGCCTTACGCCTTTTAGCTAATTCAACGCCATATTGAATATTTTTAAATGAACACCCCAACATATTTTAGCTTCACCCGATTTTTAGCTAATTTCAAAAACATATAGTTTAGTAATCTTTCTATGAAGCTATCTATCTATTATCTATATTCTATCAAGCACTAATCAAAAACAACGTAGTTGAATATCAAAATAAAACACTAAATCACCAAAATACACCAAAACACTTTTACTTTTACAGTGGACGCGCGTTTCGCTAACCATGTTAGTATCATCAGCAGATGATTATAAACTAATCGAAATATTACAAAGAAAATAATATTGATAGTCGAGACATAAGATTGATATCGGACCTGTATTGAAAACAAACCGCTAAGATCAGATTAGATGATGATTTTTGAAAATACACAAATACAACAAGGTCTGCGTCAGGAATGCATCTTGTCTCTCCTTCTAACAATTCTTCAAGAAGCTTTGGAAGGGGGGAATCAAAAATGGTTATGCTGACGATACAGTAGTAATGACAGACAATAGTAAAGATCTGCAGAACCTACTTCAAAGAATAAATGTATGTATAACAAATAATAAATTTTATAATTTTTGACTGGACTTGAAATTGTGTGTGGAAAAGTGCACAAAAACTTCGTTGAATTTCTTATTTATTGAAGGAAACGTTGATCATATACAAATGTGTTGTGATAGTCTTTATAAAGAAAGGTGAATCATAGATAGATAAATTATGTGTAGAAATGAGTTTATTCAGCTTTATTGGTGTTATCGTACAACAACAGAACAGAAGAAAAACTAAAGTGGAGAACGTTATTTTCAGATACATACATAGACGTTGTACATCTAGTATAAGATGTGGCAACCTACCTATTACATCACAGGTATGTTAAATAAGCGATAAGTCTGTCTGGTGACCTTGCGGGTTACAAAAGAAGGGTTGCATCGCGCATTGCCTTGCTGGAAAATTAGATCTTGCAGCTGCTGAAGGTAGAGCAACGCGACAGGTTGTACCACGTTATTAATGTAGGATTGAGGGTTTAAGTTTTTGTCCAAAAAATTTGGTGGGGATTTGCTTCCACCAAATTAAAAAAAAAGTATTTTTATAATTAAATAAAGTCTGGATATTTGTAAACAGACTGGGATAAAAATGAAATCTTTTACTACACTTCATCAAGACCATCAACAGATAAAACCATAAATATAGCTAAGTATACAGGGAGACCTAGCACCACTGCACATTGTCGTCGGTAATTATACCAATGTGACAATGATTACAGTCACTGACGGAAACAGTACTGCGACAATTTTTAGGTCAATGTTTATCTACCTCAGCATCCTTCAGGCAGAAATCTACGTTGTCGAAACATGCGTACAATTAATCATAGATAGGAACTATCGAAAACAGGAAATAACCATCTTATCCGATAGTCAAGCAGCACTAAACGCGATCAACTCAGTAACCATCAATTCGTTGGCTAACAAGTTGGCCAAAGTACCAAAGAATGCCTAGAGAGGTTCAACAAATTAGTCCAAGGGATAGAAGGCAATGAAAAGGCAAATGATCTAGCTAGAAAAGGAGAGAACACTCCACTGACTGGATCAGAACCGTTCTGTTTTCCAAGCGGGGACCAACTGAAGAACCTGGAAGACTCCATCCGTAACCTGGAATGGGTGTCCTCAAGCGGTCTAAGACACTCGAAATAGTTCCTCAGAACCTACAACCGAGAAAAATAAAAAACTTTCCTTGATTTAAGTAAAAACAACCTTCGGATTGTCACGGGGTTTCTAACAGGAAACCCGTGACAATCCGAACACTTCAGTAGACTTAAGCTGAGAAACAACGGCGAATGCAGATTCTGTGGGGAAAATGGGGAAATACCAGAACACCGTTTCAGATACTGGATTTTGTTTGAGACTGTATGATGAGTTATATCTCAAGAAAAGGGAACACAATAAATCTGTAAGGTCGCGGTGATTAACTCACCTCCTAAACATTCTACATTTTTCTACTGGGTATTACAATTCCTGCCACACAGTATAATTATCTATGTATGATGTACGATTTACCTTTCTTTATAAAAACTTTCACAATCTATCTGTTCATGAGGCACCTCTCCTTATCAACGACCATAACCCCTAACTTCTTGTACTATAATCCTTCGTCTTACGTTCTCTAGAACAACGTCCTCCACCTTAGTCTTCCTTCCTTCCGCTCTGGTACACCAGATGTGCCCATCCTTCCAAGGGCGGTGTGAGAGTGTGTGCGCTGGCGCCTCTATGGTCCAGAGCGACAGAGCACAGAGCCTCTGGATAGTCGTCGGCGGAATATAGAGCGACGCGGTTCGAACCCGAACTCTGGGAGCGGTTTTTACGTAGCGCGATCTGGGTTTTGTCTCTCAGTCGATTTAGGGAGGCGTACCCCGTTTGGCAAACCTTTCTTTCTACCTAGAGAAATTGTCCAGAAATTGTTCTATTTTTTAAAGGTAAGGTTGCTTTTTACGTGTATTTTTATTAATTAATTATTGGATCATTGTAAGTCTTCGAAGAAAGATTATATATTTATTAACAAAGAACGTTATGTTTAACAAATGTCCATTGCTTCAACGTAAATTCATTGTAAATAAAGATACTCAATTGAGGGAATAAAATGACGAACGTCTTCTCAGTCTTATATTAACAATTTTTTTTTTGCTTTTGATTCGAATCAACACACCTTTTGTTTATTGTTTTTTCTGATGTCACTATAATTGGAAAGTTATATTGTTATTGTTTCTTGGCAGTTACTGATTCAGTACCTTAAAATTAGTTCAATAAATTAGTAGTTTCAACAATTATACTTTATACTTATGAATTTAAGATCATTCACAATGTGTTAACCACAGCTTGCGGTAGTCAGTTGTGTCTCTAGAAAAAAGCCTAATAATAAGCTTTAACAATAAAAATAATAAAAAATTTTTATTACTAACCACAATTTCTCTTGACAAGATGATAATCAAAGGCCAAAATGACAATCGCAAATTTTGAAGTATACAGGGTGGTCCGAACTGTATTGCAGAAACTTCAGCAGAATATTCTGCAGATAAAAATAAGTAAAAAAGTTTGTATAAATGTATGTCTTAAAATGTTTAGTTTCGGAGATACAGGGTGTAGAAGTTTCATTTTTATTTCAATTTTTTTTCAAATAATTTCTGAAGTAACATCAACATTTGGATGAGAATTGGTGTCTGGAAGTTTTTTGATTTGAGAAATTTGATTTTGATATCAATATGACTCCTATTTGTAAGGGGCGCCACCTACATATGTTTTAACTGTTTTGAAGAGTAATAACTTTTCGTTCGTACCTGTATAAAACAACTGAGTGAAAAGTATACATTTTCATGGTTTTTTACGTAAAAAATGTCTCTTGGTAAAAATCGCTAAGACCAACCGTTCTCAAGATATTTAGAATATTTCCATTCTAATTAGACTAACATAATCGTCAATATATGTCATTATTGACAAAAAATAAACATATGAGTAGATATTTATTTGACTTAAATGAGAAATTTAGGAACTTCTTATTTTTTTAAATTAATCATAAATTTTTCCTCGAAAAAATGACGATGAAACAGTTTCTGTTAAACTTTTGGCACAATAACATTTCAAGTTTATGATTTCAGTCTATTGTGACCTCTAACTATTTAGTCAACACGTTTTTTATTTGCCAGTGATAACAAGTATTGATAATTTCGATTCCAAATATCTCGAGAACCATTATTCGTAGCGGTTTTTACCAAGAGACTTTTTTAGGTAAATGTATATTTTTTTTACTCAGTGGAAATTATTTAAAAAAAATCGAAATAAAAATGAAACTTTTACACCCTGTATATCCGAAACGAAATATTTTGGGACATATAGGTATTTTTATATATTATTATCTTATTTTTATGTGCAGAATATGCTGCCGAAGTTTCCGGAATACAGTTCGGACCACCCTGTATAATGAAAAATGTTAAAAGTATGTTAACTTTTTCTATTAATTGAAAATCACTACTGCTAATTTTGATGCGACATTGACAATAGAAGAGTAAACTTTAACATTAACTGAAACCATTAATTTATTCCACTAGCTTTGAGGTTCCGAATAAAAGAAACTTAATGTTCAAAATTAATTAAATTTTATTTATCCACGACTCGTCAATAATTTGATATTATACATGAGTTTATGAAACAATAATAATATTCATTATTTACTAGTGAATAATGGTTTCATTATTCACCGCTTCCACGGATATCTCGATCCAAACTCCAAACAAGAGCTGTGTTCGATCCAAACCGGCTTGGTTTTGTTATAATGAGGAAAATGCATGTTTTTAAATAATGGTTTTAAAAAATAGTTCATATAATTACAAATTGAACAAAAAAAAATTGTTGATATCGGTTAAGAAATGCCTCTAATATAAAACAATTAAATATTGTTAATTTAAATGGCCGGGCAAACGCTCTCTACCTCGCCTAGCCGCTGTGACGTCACCCGCCGTTCTTGTGGTTGAGTGGAGCCAGACGCGTGTTTATTTTACACAGTTTGCTTTTAAACGCTGTTGAATCCGAGTCGAAATTTTAGTTATTTGTATTAATTAATACATAATTAGTAATTAGTGATATTTATAAATAGTAATGGATGAGCGAAAACAGAAAAAAATGGTCCAAGGCCATGAGAAGAGATGAAAAGAAAAACGTTAAATTATCCTCTATTTTTACGATTTATTGTTGTGAAGATCATTTTAATGTAAATTCATATATTTATGTATATTGTCTTACATAGGTATATGAAATTTGAATGTACATTACAATGGTTATTCATTATATTTTGACACCCACATACAGCCTTAACTGCAAGTTTTAGAAGAAAACATTAAATAAAAAAGTTGCATGGTTTTTCATATACTCTCTTTTAAAATGAATTCTAGTTATACAGGGTGTCTCAAAAAAGGTGGTCCAGAAAATTGTAGGTATTTTTCGCTTTTCAACTATCAATATTTCGTAAACATTTGAAGATAGGTATAGGATATTATACATGAAATATATCTAGAATATCTAGAAATTTCCGAAGAATCCAAAAATATATAGGGTGTTTCACTTAAAAAAGTAACTTAATTTTGGCGTTTGCTTATGGGACACCTTGTATAATATTTTCATTACTGATAAACAATTTATTTCCTATATTTCGTAAAAAACAATCTTTAAAAATAACAAGGGTAAGGGGGTGTCAATATAAAAAAACTTTCTTTTTCACGCTATGCTCTGGAGTTATTTTTCCACGTACTAAACAAATATTTTTGTCTCTTTTCACTTCTACATAACCTACAGCATTATCTCCATACGTCTCCCTACCTGATCTGAAAAATAAGTTTATAACATTAATATTTATAACTATATAAAAGTTCGTAACAGTAGGTACCTACTTTTACTTAAATATGCCTCAGTACTACAAAGAATAAATGTTACATACCTCTCTGTTTTTTTCCTCGTAATTCAGCACCAATAAATTGGGAATTTGTATTTATAAAGCAGCCCACATAACAGCATCGACTTTTGGCAAGTTATCTGATTGTGCTTTTACAAACCCGGAATCTGCCATTACTTAAAAAATTCTCAGAACACACAACACATACAAATAATAACTGCACAATAAAGCATAAAAAGCT
This sequence comes from Sitophilus oryzae, assembly GCF_002938485.1. Taxonomy (NCBI): domain Eukaryota; kingdom Metazoa; phylum Arthropoda; class Insecta; order Coleoptera; family Curculionidae; genus Sitophilus; species Sitophilus oryzae. The sequence goes on along the minus strand of NW_022145683.1, from coordinate 979,919 downwards.
CCTTCAATCAACGCTAAAAGCAACAAAAATGTCTTAGTATGCCACCTAAATACGTACATAAACGGAACACGTCTGGTTGCTGCTGGCCATCGCGCATCGACGAGAACGGCGGGTGACGTCAGACCAATAGAATATCGTTTCAATTCGCGAGGCGTCGTTTGCGTTATCCATAGTATTTTAATGGCCCGTTTTATAAAACTGCTTTCAAGAAAAAGTTTTTTTTGCATTTACACATATTTATTCTAATAAATTGAACAGTTTCTGGCGAAAAATAAAATATATGCATCTTCCTCATTAGTTAAAGCTAAATTAGTTAGCTACCTAGTTTAAGAAAATTTTGTTTCCATATTACTTACTCGTTATACGAGTCTAGTTCAGTATTTTTTGACATTAAAAATAAAAACATAATAAATAAATTAATGTAATAAATTAATAATAATAATTATATATATATATATATATATATATATATATATATATATATATATATATATATATATATATATATATATATATATATATATATATAATATAAATTTTTATGATAGTCCTGGATAAAATATAGTATAAAGTATAGTATTCTACTAGCATATAATGGCTGTTATTAACTTGGATGATTTATGACCAAACCAAACCAAACTAAATATAAACTTCATCGACGTGAATAACAGCCACCATTATATGCTCGTTGAATAATATACTTTTTTATTATTCATTATTGTCTACCAATTTTGTGCAAACATGTATCTAATCCGTACCAAATATAGAGATAAAATTCCTAGTATAAACTCAATTAACTACAAATGACGCCCTGGCTGAATGGCTGAAAGCATTAAAGCCATGATTGCCTTAATGGCATAGTGCAGAGACTATTGTATGGAAAATACAGTTATTTTAAAATTTCCACCAATTCCGGCACATACTGAACAAAATAAACATTTGGCAATTACAGCGCGCAGGTTGCGAATACTGATCGTGTATCGCCAAGTTGGTTTTATAATAATTGACAATTGTGAATGGTTTGTAGCAGGTTTGTAGTTAATAATAATATTTTCAATATACTAATCACTTTAATAAAAATACACTCACATGCAAAAAACGCAACGGAGAATTTTTTTGTCAAGATTAAAGTGCTATATTTTTTTTCATAGTAACTGTTAAAATTGTCTTATTATTTTATATATTATTGCCTTATTATTGCCTATTACTTATGAAAAATAGTAGATAAAATAGTACTTTAACCGCAAGGGTAGATTAAATGATACTTTAACAGCGAGGATAGGTTGAAAACTTTATTTCCTCTCGCACGTTTTATAATTGCTTCCAATTGTGAAAATTTTTGTATTCCTTTTCATAAGTTATTCGGAGTTTAAATGGAAGTAGTTTGGATATGGCTTTTGTCGCCTCAGCCTGAATATCTGTTGGTAATTTACTTATTTAGTTTTGAGCCATTTCTGGCTCCAATTCAATCAGCAATCGACACGAAAGAGAATTAAAAAATATTGACTCAAAACTGACAACTAAAGAGACAGCTTTATTTATTTGTCAAATTACATAGAAACCAACGCCAACCCAGCCCAATATTTTTTCTATTCGTAATAAATTCCTTGAAATAATAATTTCTGAATATTTTTTAAAACGTAACTCGCTATGGAAAAAAATTTTGTTTTATACACGACGATAAAATTGCATTATCGTCTCCCGAAATTAATTCACTCGCGATTTCATGGCTCGTGAATTAATCTTTTCGGTCGACGATAAAATACCATTTTATCAAGTGATAGTACAAGTAAAGTAGATATTTACAAGTAAAATACCATTTTATCATTTTTTAAGTGTTTGCCAACGACTGCCATTGCCAAATTACAGATATTTTAATACGTATCCGGGGTAATTTGACCGTTGCTTTTCACATACGCATAATACACACATTTTGCAATTACACATACATGTCAGTGTTTTGTAAACACGACTTCCCTGCAATATTATCTCTATTTCATTAATTGGAGATCGGGAATACCAAGTAATCAATAGCGTCAAAATTAAACCGTAGTAGCATGTTATAATTAGTGCAAAAACCGAATCGGCGCGAAAAATATAATTTAATACGTTATAGTAGGGATGGGCAAAAATTATCGATATATCAAATTATCGATACTTTTATTTCAAAAAATCTATGGATATCTGGTAGCTCTTTTTATCATAATTGTTTCACATTTACACAAATAATATAAACGGACAAACTTTAATGTACCAAACAAAGGTATTCAAGATACACCATCAAGACATAAACAGAGAAATGTTAGGTGGCTAGTGATTTATTAACTAGCGTGTACCCGCGACTTCGTTCGCATCGAATTAATCATTTGTAATGGTGATGATAAAGCAAAGCAAGAATTTCCATTAACATACAAACTGGATAAAATTTTCTCACATCTCATCACATGTCAGCATGAGAAATAACAATATGGCTATATTATTATATAATTTGGTAATATTTGTGGGGTAGTTTCATCTCGTTGGAACTTGACTTTCGAAAAATCCGTTTGCCAAAAATAAGCTTTTTACATCAAGCAGTTTAAGCAGAATCGTTGTTAATCAATTACCCAACTTTTTGGAACACCCTGTATGATTTTTAAAAAAAATTCAAAATATGTAAAGAACAAAATAAATTATGTTTTCCCGAAAGACTAACCGTTTTTTAAATAACAAATATTGTAATATTTGAGGGGCGTTTTCACCCTCTTCCTTATCGAACCTCTACATCCCACAGTCAATCCGTTTGCCAAAAATCAGCTTTAAATGTCAAGCAGTTTAAGCAGAATCGTGATTACTCATGGTCATATTTTATGAAACACCCTGTATAAATTTTTAAAAAATCTTAAAATATGCAAAACAACAAAATAAAATATACGTGTTTAAGAGTTTTTCCGAAAAACTGACCGGTTTTTTATAATAAAATCATATTCTAATATTTGATGGGTGGTTTCACCCCCTTAAAATTCGAGTTTCGAAAAATCGAACCTCTACACCCTAAAGTCAATCCGTTTTCCAAAAATCTGCTTTTTACGTCAAGCGCTTTAAGCAGGATCGTGATTAATCAATGACCAGATTTTTCGAAACACCCTGTATACATTTTTCGAAAATCTTAAAATATGTAAAAAACAAAATAAAATATACGTGTTTAAGCGTGTTTTCGGAAACTTGACCCTTTGTAAATGACCGTTTGTAAACTTAGACCGTTAAATAAAAATATTGTAATATTTGAGGGGTGGTTTCACCCCCTTGGAACTGGAATTTCGAAAAATCCCTTCTTATTGAACCTCTACACCCTAGAACCAACCTGTATGCCAAAATTGAGCTTCTTACCTTGAGTGGTTTGAGCAGGATCGTGATTAATCGGTGAGTCAGTCACTTAAGGATTTTATATATTAGTATACATTTATATGGGAAATGGTCATCAACTGGACGGCGTTTTTTTCGATCATACGATATTATTATTATACAGGGCGGTTCGAACCCCGGAAACTTCGGCAGCATATTCTGCAGGTAAAAATAAGTAAAAAAACTCGTATAAATGTATGTCCTGAAATGCTTAGTTTCGGAGATACAGGGTGTAGAAGTTTCATTTTTATTTCGATTTATTCCAAATTATTTCTGTACTACTACTAATATGTATAACTACCAAACCAAACCAAACGTCGATATTTGGATGAAAATTGGTATCTAGGAGTTTTTTGACATGAGAAATTTGATTTTGATGTCAATATGACTCCTACTTGTAGAGGGCGCCACCTACACATTTTTTAACTGGTTCGAAGAGTAAAAAATAAATATTTTCGACGTTTTTTACGTAAAAATGTTTCTTGGTAAAACGCTACAAGTAATGGTTCTTGAGATATTTGGAATCGAATTTATCAATACATATCATCATTGACATAAATTAAACATGTTGACTATATGTATAGTTCGGTTGAAATGTTTTTGTAAAAAAGTTTTTGCCGAAACATTTTTTCGAAGAAAAATTTATGAATAAGTTAAAAAAATAAAAGGTTCCCAAATGTATCATTTCAGTCATCGAAGTCGATATTTTCTATTAACTTGTACATCCCTATGACATAACACCGAAAATAATCACGCTATGATATCCCCGAATGCATTTATGAGTTTCTATTCAAACTGAAACATGTAACTCAACGATATGAAAGGTATAAATGAAACCAGTCCTTTTATTGCGCTTTTTTTGTGCAGGAAAAATGGAAGCGTTGGACATTTCACTGTGACATGTGACATTAATAAAATAGTCGATGATTTTAAAATTGCTCCTATCTTCGACCCTGCTATAATTAAAGTTACACACGTTCATTTTTAACATGGTAGTGTCATTTTGAAATATATTTTTTATTTAAAAAAATAAAAGTTACAAGTTACACCATTTATTACTTATTCAGCGACGATGCATCACCCAATATAATCAAGAATCAACTCTTTCCATGTCAAAACTAAATGTAAAATAATTTTATAATGACCTTTAGCACAAATTTCAAACTATTTTCATTAAACTACACAGCGGAAAACATCGTAACTCGATTAACTTTAAAATTTGCCGTCAAACATCAAAGTTTAAATTTATTTTTCCCCCCGCAATTTGACGCAATGGTTTCCCTCCCCACTGTCCCGTTCACCCCGTAACTATCCCTTGGGAAAGCTCTCCGGGTAATTAAAAAACTTCCAGGGCGACTCCGGCAAGGGTCAAAGTTGTCCGGCAAGGCTTCATTATATCGCTCAACGCGACCAATCGACTAGTTTGCTGATTTATTTGTACAAGTTGTTAGAAATTACATAAATAGAAGTTAAATAATTAAATAAAAAAGTAAAGATTTCAGTTAACGTCTCCTTTTTGCTGCCAGGGCTAATCTGGACGGGGCCTACTTTGTTTACGCGGAAACCGAACCACAGTCCTCGGCCATATCATGGTCAATAGCCTACCGACTTAGGAAGTGTCTAAATCAACTCTTACTCACGAGATATCCGATCTCATCCGGCCTCGAACCGGCGTGAATGAGCAGTGTGAATCAATAGATTTTACACTTTTCCCTTGGACAACAGCACGATACAGAGTTTCGAACCAGTCACCTGTCCATCCACCAGTATCGCCGTACGTCGCTTAACTTCGGTGTTCTAATGGAAACCGGTGTTTCAACGTAGCTAGGCCGTTGCCAAATAATTAAATAACATACCGTATGATCGAAAAAAAACCGGAGTAAGCGATGGCTGTGAAATAAAGATCGCTGTTATTTTATATGTAAAATCATAACCAACATAAGATACAGGCCAGAGACATCGATTTGTGGCGTCACCGCAATAGTCGGGCTTTTGAATTGTGCCATATGGTACTGCATATAGTTTTTGAATAAATAATAGTATTTATTGATAGTTTTGCCAGATATAAATATGAGAAGTATTATACACAAAGGTATTAAAAAATAACATTAACTTTTTATCGCGTTAAAGTAATTGAATAGCATTAAAATTTAGATCTAAAACACAAATATTAATATGAAATAAACAACAGCATAAGATGAACAGAATAAAATCCAGATAATAAAAAGCATGTCCTAAAATTGCGTTAGCGAGTATTTAGCAGCTAGTAATAATATACCTTGTGATAAAGTTTCCAAATAATAAAAAATTTGAAAACTATACTTTATTCACAAGTTAAGAAAATGTATTGTATATGATAAGGGCAGAATATATTTTAAAGTTTAATTAAAAATAATTGTAAAAATTGGCCTAACATATTTAAAAAATGTGGATATCAGGTAGAATTAACTATTATCATTAAGTAATTTGTAGTTCGATGTTCAAGTAACCATTTTCATAAATCGTAAATAAAAAGATAAAGATATTTTTTTATATAAAATACTGAAATAAAGTACAATTCATTTAATTTCTTTAAAATATATTGCCATTTCATAATAATAATAATAATTTTCAATATTTATTTCATCCTGAATTTCCAAATCTTGTTTTCTTTCAGCGGGATGTTTTCTCTTTATAGGAACATGCACAGTCATATAAGAGGGTTGATTTGAAAAAATTGTAGGCACAGCATCTTCTGTAGGTTTTGGACGTGACTTATAGTCTATAAAATGAATAACTTTGAATTTTGACCGTTATTTTTTACCAACATGGCAAATATAAAATCCCTCTGTCCAAAAAGTTACTGATATTCTTTAAAATGAGTGCCTGAACGAATCAGATAGGTAACTCTTTTTAATTTCGTGAAATAGAAAAGGAAAATAATAAAACAAGTGACAGTTCTTCCTCTTCTTGCAAAAATCAACACGAAATGTCATAATTGACAAAAGTTAAATGTCATCAACCTTTTACATTTCTAAATATCAGACCAATGCCGTCTCTAATAGAACAGCCTCGGAGCGAGATTTATGACGTCACGCTAGTTAGATACCACGGATTAATAAATATGTTGTAGAATACATAGCAAACATAATTATTCCTCGTATTTTTGGTTTGTATTATAAAAATGATATAGTTTACATGAAATATACATAATATACAGTTAATAAATACACTATATATACCTATTTATCGTAATAAATACTTTGGCAAATAAACTATGAACCATACAAATGCAGCAAATGCTTCACAATATACAAATAATGAATAGGTACATAAGATAATGGGTAAAATTTAAAATATATTATAAATTTTGGGGTTTGAAAATCGATTTAATTTAACAAAAAACATTCAATATCTACTAATAGTGATATATTATTATTTGCATTCACAAAATTTATACGTATATTTTGCAAGCATCAATGTTCGAAAAATTATATTTGCAAATAATACAATATCATAGAAAAAAAGGCGTCAGCGATGGCTATGAAATAAAGATCGCTGTCATTTTATATGTAAAATTATTCTCAAATTTTTGATTTTGTTGGGATTTAGGTTCGGGAAAACGCTGATTAAGTTTTTATTTGGTTTTTCATTATTTTGTTTTGTTTAAAAAAAACGTTATAGCTAACGTTTATAGCATTCATCAGTGTTGTGTCATATGAAAAAAAATAGTCTCGAATATAATCCAAAAATTTACATATACGAGGAATAATTATGTTTTCCATGTATTCTACAACATAATTAATCCGTAGTATCTAACTAGCGTGACGTCATAAATTTCGCTGGGAGGCTGTTCTATTAGAGACGGCATTGCATCAGCATGGCCACAAGTTGCTAACCTAATAAAATATACACTAGAAAAGCCCGCGGGAACTGTCAAATTCAAAGTTATTCGTTTCACAGACTATAGTTACAGTTAATATTGTTGGGAAAGAGAATGTAGACAGATCCTGAGTAATTATTATAATTGCTGCTACAAGGCACAGGCACAGAACAATGTCGCGGCATTTTTTATTTCACAAAGTAAAAATAAAGAAACGACAACTATTTCACCTAAAAATACACGTCACTTACGTTGGTTTAACACTATACATTAACACTAACGCTAAACTAAATTATGTTTTTATATAAATTCCCCAACTTTTTCCTAGTCCGGACACACAGCCGGCATCGCCGGTGTTACTATAATTTTTACCGAAAGTATGGTTTTTTTCGCGGGTACGATGTTATGAATCGGATCTAGATAGTATATATTATTATATATATTATTTAGTATAATTTTATTAGCATAGAAACGCGTAAAAAACACAGATTTGTTGCGAAACTAATGAAAACAATTGGTTTGTTTACGACTACTAATTCTCGACCACTTCGGTAGAACTGTCAAAACAGTCAGGCCTTGAATATGACGTTAGCCACGGTAAAATCATATGGGGAATGTCATCGATTATCATTTCCAAGCCAACTGGACGTCGTTTTTCAATTATACGGTACTTGGTGTTATAAAATATACTCCCTGGCACAAAATTCCGCCACCCTAAAAATTTGACTGTAAGTTTGATGTTTCACAACTTTTTATTTTGTAAGCCGATTTTTTTGATTATGTTATCAATGTGAAAACAAATTTATTGGCATTATTTTTATTATTTTAATGGCTTATATTCTTCGGTTAGGTGAGTTTATACCGGGGTAAATCAAAACTTGTTTGTTTTTTGCAACAAATTCAAAACATCTTGTGGAAAAAAATGGATTTTTATTTTTGGATAAAAAAACACTTTATTGTAATCTTAGATGTATTCCTAACATTTCATTTTTTGAATGAATTTTTTTTAATTTCATCTCATTATTAAGTATAACACATTTTTAAGTAAGATATTGATTTTAGAGATTCTTTTATTGACGAAAACAATCATTTTATAATAATTTTAATAGCGTGTATGTCCACCTCTAGCAGCAATAACAGCTCGAGACTTCGTCGTATCGAATCAATAAGGATAGTTATTCTTCCATCAAGATCAAGAAAATCTTTTACAAGAGCTAATGCTAGCATTAACGGAGGAATCTCCATTAATGCTAGCCATAGCTCTTGTAAAGTTTGTGGTGGAATAGGACGATAACGAACAGCTCTTTTAAGTTCTTCGCACAAATGTTCGATTGGATTGAGGTCGGGACTACAAGGAGGTCATTCCAATCTTCGTAGTCCAATCTCGTCCAGGTACTCGTTAACTACTCGTTACCCCAAGCAACGTGGGATCTGGCATTATCACATACATCATCAATATAAACTGATTTCCAATGAAAGGAGCAAATGGAACTACAACTTCTTGGTGAACATCCTCAATATAACGGTGGGCATTGTAAGCTCCATTTTCAACAAATTTAAGATTGTAAAAATATCAGTACTCTATTTAAAAATGTGTAGCTCATAAAAGAATAGAGATAATAGGATAATTAAAAAAATGAAATGTTAGAAATACATCTAAGATTACAGGAAAGTGTTTTTATCCAAAAGACCCGTCCTATTTTTTCCACAAGGCGTTTTGAATTTATTACAAAAAACAAAGTTTTGATTCACCCCGGTATAAACCCACCTAACCGAAATATATAAGCCATTAAAATAATAAAAAATAATGCCAACAAATTTATCTACAAACTAATACCATAATCATAAAAATCGGATTACAAATTAAAAAGTTATGAAACATCAAACTTAGTCAAAATTTTAGGGTGGCGGAATTTTGTGTCGGGGAGTTTATAATATTTTTTTTTTTTTTATTTCTTTTGATTTTCCACAACAAGGGCAGTTAAAAACAAGGAACATGCTCTGCTGTTTCAGGATCTTTATCGCAGTCTTCGCCAAAGACTTGCTTGATACACGTTGAGCTTGTCCGGGTAGCACTTGACAGCCACATGTCTTGTGGGGTGCTACCTAAACAAGCTAAACTTGTATCAAGGAAGGTTTTGCTGCACTCTGCGCAAATGCTCCTGAAACAACAGAGCACATAAAAATGTTACTGCGAGGCTCTAGATCGCAAGCGTCACTTCCTGTTTGGGAAAGCAAAGCTAGATATGCTCACATCCTATTAAGGACCTGCGCAAAATAGTGCAGAGCATAAGAGATTGGGCACAGACATAGAAATGTCCATACACATAGTGTGTCCGAGGTTGGTCCCTAGAGTCTATTACGCTGTACTTTTCGGGTCGCTCTCGACTTAGGGGTCGTACTTAGGGGTCGGGTAAAGCGGGTGTGTGGTCGAAGAAAATATATATTATATTTCAGAAATCTGCCTAAGGCTTAGCCCGATCCTGTCGTGTTGTCACACCCAAAATTCCAGACACACGTGCTTTGATTAAGCTCACGGCCACACAGAAAGCGTTTTTTGCGTTTTTAGCGTGAAGCGTCTTTTGCGTCTAAAACAAAATAACAGGATTATATAGGAGTGGCCCCATCAAAAACGTCTAGCGCTTGGCGTGTCTCGCAAAAAACGCAAATGAAAACAAATCAATTTGTTTTCTGTAGCGTCTTTAGCGTTTTCTATGAGTCTTTAGAGTATTTCTAAGATAAGATAATAAGTATTTCTAAATCATGTCCTAAAATTGCGTTAGCAACTATAATAATAATAATATTTACTATTCTATTATATAATTATAATTCTTTTTATTATATTATATTATAATTATACCAAGTAACCACAACACTACAACATAAAAAAACTATACACATATAAACTAAAATTCGTAAAATAAATGGCAAATACTATTTATTATTTTTACACACACCACTGGCACTAGCAGTAGATTGTGTTTGTCGCCGAATATATGCCCTGGCCCGTCCACAATTCAATCCCTGCATCTTTTTTCTTCGTCTCTTCGACGCTAACCGCGCCGATCTGACCTGCCGCGTCTTTTGCGTGTTTTTAATGGACACAAATCGAAAAAAACGCTTAAAACGGTAAAATCGCAAAAAGCGCTTGAGACGCAAAAAACGCAAAACGCTAAAAACGCTTTCTGTGCGGCCGTGGGCTAAGGTTTGCAGAGCTTCAGCATTTGCCCTAAAATAGCGAGCAATTTGTTACAAAACCATATAAATTATATATCACTGTAATTACAAAACTTCAATCTATTTCTGTATTGTAACGGAATTTTATTATGTCTTTACTTTCAAAAAAAAAAAATAGTCCAAACATAAGGAATATTTTGTTGATGTTTGAACATCAAAATCTTAAAAATAAATTGTCTAAAAATGTGCTACAATACGGATATAGTATAATCCTTTATCTTTAATTTCCTTCTTTATTTGTGTAAAAATACATAGCCAATTTTACATAAAACGTTAAATGCCGAACGCTTATTTTGCTCCTTTTTCGGACTAGTGAAATGGACTCTTAACATTGAGGAAAAATATATTGGAAAGTAAAAGAAATATTTAAACTAAGTCGTCCTGAAGCTCTACGTAATTTTTAATATAATTTTGTTCAATATCTACACACCAAATTTCGTATTTTTACTCGAACAAAACACTTAGAACAATGAAGAAAGTTGCAAGGCAGTTTCTTTTCTTCCATTTTCAATTAGACTTTTACAACAGCCATGGTTAATTAAAATTAACGATCCTTAGCCGGAAGTTGGCCGAACGAAGCTACAAATAAGCCATTTGGTTGGTGTTTGGACGTGCAGTTCCAAAAAGGGCTAAAATGCCTTGTTCGCTTGATTATAATCGCGAGTTATTTTTCGTTACTGGTTAAAAATATAGATTCTGTCTTAATTAAAACGCGGTCTTTTTATTATTATTTATTAGATTTGACACACAACTTTTTGCAGTGGAAACACTTTTTTATATGCTTTTGATGGAATTGCATATTATATGTACAGGGTAATGTAATATGCACTAGCTATAGAAAAGGGGCGAACACTCCACTGGTCCAGAACCGTTCTGCTTCCCAAATAGAAATCAACTTAAAGCGGAATTAAAGAACCTGGAAACTCCACCCGTTAACCTGGAATGGGAACTCTCGAACGGTCTAAGACACTCGAAGAAATTTTTCAGAACTTACGACCGAGAAAAATTAAAGGCTGTCTCCTCAATTAACACCTCAGTAGATTGAAGCTAAGAAACAACGGCGAATGCAGATTCTGTGGGGAAAATTGGGAAATACCAGAACACATCACTGAGTGCGCTGAGACGACAACCATTGCTATAAATTTTATGAATTATAACTGAAAAAAGGGGGACACAGTAGATCTACAGGGTTGTTCACCACATACGACACGGAGTAGTAGTAGCTAAACGATTAGATTTTTATAAATTGTAAGTGTTGGCTTCGTTGAAGGACTATTAGAGCTACAATTTAAAAATATTTTTACGAGATACAGAGTGTCCCAAATAAGTATTAAATATTATAGTTGTATTTTTTTAAATGGAACACAGTGATGTATATTATTCTATTAGATTCTACGATTGAAATAAAGGTAAATTTGATTAAGGTTTATCAAGCTTAAACCTTACCGTTTTTGAAATATTTTCAATTTTGTGAAATTGCAATGAAAAAATTAAGGCTTCATTTCTCCAAGAGTATCAGAGTTTTTAATACTATATATTTACTGAAGATTATTTATTAATCAGATATTGTGTTCCAAAAAAAGTGACACTACTGAGAGTGTCCAATAATTTATATTATATAATTACCAGCTTTAAACCGCCATCGCCACTGAAAAAACAAATCTATCGGTCCAAGGGCGAACGCACTTGAACCAATTTCGCCATACTCTTTATATATGCTAAATGCATGGTTCAATTGGGATAATTTCAAGATGCATTTGGGATAAACGCTTTAGAATTGCTGATTGCAAAGACTACAGCCTTATCTTGAAAGTATTGCGATTTACATGACTTCATACCAAAGTCTTCAAAGATCATTATCAAAACTCTGCGAATTTACGGCAGAAGCACTTCAACTTTGTTATGAAGTACTGATGCGAATTTGCGATAAAAGCACTTCGAATTTGTTATAAAACACTGCGAATTTGTGACAAAAGCACTTCGAATTTGTAACACCATAGTGGAAATTTGCGACAAAATCATTGCGAATTTGTAACAAAGGCATTGTGGTTTTTGTAACTAAAGCACTGTTAATTTGTAACAAAAATTCACCTTAACCCGAATCATACACGGTCAATTTTTCTTTCAAATATATTTGCAAATAAGTGTTATTTGAGTGTATGTGGCGTTATTTATACCTAACTAAGTACACAACAATATCAATTATTTGCAGCAAATATATTTGAATTAAAAACTGACTTTGTATGGTTCGGGTTAGGGTAAATTTAAAAAGAATACAAAATTTTTAAAATATTTTTATTGTTTATTTGGATGTATCTTTGTTTAACAAAAATAAAGCTTTTTTAAAAGATAACTTATGCTAAAAATAAAGGAACATTTTAAGTTTGATATTTGAAATAAACAAAACTAATAAATAATATCATTTACATCACTGTTTTCATCAAGTTAATGATGGCTGATGGATACTTCATTTATTACTTTCAGACTTTCAATAGCTTGGATTAATTTGATTTTGTCCCACAGAACATTATTTACTAGAATGCTCACTTCTTCTTGTCAAAGGCACTTTATTACATCGATTCCATCGATATTTTGCTCTGCAAGAAAACAAAGCATATTTTACCAACAAGACATTCACAATACAAAAAATGAACAAGAGCTGATTTGTATTATACCATTTTTTACCTATCTTTTCAAGTTTTGCTAGAAAATGAATTTTCTTATAATTTAGGCCTCATTTATCACTATACCCATGGAATATTGACGTTTTAGATTTTTTTTAAAGCAATATAATATGTACAAAATGTACAGGTGGTAAAAATAATAAAATTACAAGCCCATTTGTTTACAAAAAGAAAACTATTTAAATATTTCTAAAAGAGTATACCAATACAAACAGTTTATTTATTTTTTTAATAAAATAAGCGAACTATATCAACAATATTAGTATCTCTCACTCTTTGAAAAATTTTAAAAGTAATCTAAAATGTAATATTCCATGGGTATAGTGATAAATGAGGTCTAAATTATAAGAAAATGCATTTTCTACAAAAACTTGAAGAGATAGGTAAAAAATGGAATTATGCATCTGATTCTTGTAAATACAGGGTGTTCTATTTAAATTAAGGAAGTTATTGTCGTTTAAAACTAGTAATTATTTAATATAAATTTATAGACACTCTGTATAAAGTAGAATTTTGTTTATTATTGCAACACAATATCTGATCAATAAATAAACTTTAATAAATATTTAGTATAAAAAACTTTGATACCCTTGGAGAAATGAAGCCATCTTTACAGCAATTTCATAAAATTGAAAATATTTAAAAAAGAATAAGTTTTAAGTGATGATAAACCTTGATCAAATTTACCTTTATTTCAATCGTAGAATCTAAAAATAGAATAATATCCAGAGTCTTCCATTGAAAAAAATGTAGCTATAATATTTTTTACTTATTTGGGACACTCTGTATCTCGTAAAAATATTTTTTATAAATCTTAGCTCTAATAGTCCTTCAACGAACCCAAAACTTACAATTTATAAAAATTCCGTGTCGTATGTGCGTGGTGAACAACCCTGTATAATTTCGCAGTGATTAATCAATCCCACCCCCCCCCCCTTCCAAACAATCTACAATCTACAAGATACTTTTAGGATGCTAAATTACACTAATGGAGACCTTCTTGGAGATCCAGTACAAACTCGAATTCATTTTATAATCCTACTTATATTTTCTTTATCCAGTTTTGCGATTTCTTCGTTCTTTATGCAGTGCTGCATTCTCTTCCACATTAAGACCTAAATTCGATTTGTTCTTCCGAGCGACTTCCCCAATCGCCATCCGACAATACGAATAAATGTAAGGACGCCTGTTAAATTCGGATTTAATAATGTCTTTGGCAACAATGAATTGGAAAACAAAGGCCGACTTAAAGCCCCTCGCTGTCTCTCTCTATTTCCACTTTCTCGTAATGAACTCCATAATAATCTTGCTGATTTGGTCTTTTGTTTGCGCGCTCTGTGACTTGCTCTAAACATTCTCGTTATCTGTTAAATCGGAGTAAGTCAGAGACGGGAGAAATCGGAAGAGAGAACTCAATCAGTTCGATTGCTTTGCCCCGACAAAGTCAATAAGGAGTTTATCGTTTTTATTTTTTGTCCATAAGATGTTTTATAAAATGTATGATCCTATCAAAAACATAAGATGTAAAAAATATAAGGCTCGCAAGTTAGTTATTGTACTTAGTCTGTATGGAAACACCCATTCAACAACTTTATTAAAAATTGTTATCTACCAATTAGCCAATAGTGAGTTGGCAATTGTAATAAACCTTCTGAAGATATCAAAACATTTACTTTAATTTTACTTAATTTTTTATTTTTACTTTTAGAATTTTCACAAATTATACTTCCTAAAGCAGCCTCTTCTTCTTCTAGTGCAGATCCATTAATGGATATTTGCGATAACATTTTCCATTGCTTCTCTGTTCCGGGCGGTGTGTATTAACGACTGAACATCGAGTAGCCCTGTCCACTGTCTAATATTCCTCGGCCAAGACACTTTCTTCCTTCCGATACCCCTCCGGCCTTCGATCTTGCCTTCGATCAACATTTTCGCATTATGTGCCCCAGGTATGCGGTTTTTTTCTTTTTAATCAATTCAAATAATTCACGCTCTTTGTCAACACGTCTGAGAACTTCCTTATTTGTTAACCGTCCATCTTCAGGATTCTGCGATATAGCTACATCTCGAAAGCCTCCAATTTGTTGATGGTAGCTGCTTTCAATGTCCAACCTTCCATACCATAAAGGAGCACCGACCACACATAACACTTTTCGAATCTTAATCTAAGGCTAAGGTCAAAATCAGAACAGACAAGTACTTTTCGAAACCTCAAGAATGCCTGCCGAGCTTGTTCGATGCGATATTTAATTTTCTTGTCTGATGTCCAATTTTCGGAGAGGCAGATGCCCAAGTACTTAAATTTATCTACTCTTTCTATGGGCCTTGAGTTAAATGTTAGAATGGAGTTTATAAACTCATTTGGTTTTCTTGATGTTGATGTTTAAACCCATTGCTTTGCTCTGTTCTCCTACTTTGTTGACCAGTTGCTGTAGGTCGTGTATATTGTCTGCAATTAAGACCGTATCGTCGGCATAGCGGATATTATTAATGCACACTCCATTAACCTTGACTCCCATTTCCACGTCCTCCAGAGCCTCTTGGAAAATAGCTTCTGAGTATAAATTAAATAGAGTGGAGATAGCACGCAACCCTGTCGCACCTCCCTTCTAACTTGTATGGGATTGGACATGGTATTGGACAATTTTATTTGTGCTGTTTGGTTCCAGTATAACTTCTCAGTGCATTGGATGTCTTTATAATCTATATCAAGTCTTTTCAGAAGCTGCATTAATTTGTGGTGCTGTACGCGATCGAATACCTTTTCGTAGTCTATGATACACAGGCACACATCCTTTCTCTGATAGTAGTAGTTCTGGACAAGCACCTGTGTTGCAACTATCGCTTCCCTGGTGCGGGTGGACCCTTGTCTGAATCCCATTTGCGAATCGCTTATGTCCCTTTCACATTTTTTGTAAATTCTCTGGTGTATTATTTTCAGAAATATTTTTAGGGTATGGCTCATCAGGCTGGTAAGTCTGTGATCTTCACACTTTCTGGCATTGGTCTTCTCAGTAAAACAGTCTCTACACTATCCGAAAAACTCTTAGAAATAGGTCAAGGTCGCAATCCGTCTCCCAACTTTAACGCATTTCGATTTATTTCCAGTTGTCTTGAACCACTTCGGTTTGCCTCGACCGACTTTCGATTCTTAAAAGCGTCTGAAAACTACTCGTGAGGAAAGCGTGGGGGATTTTTTAGCGTTTTTTGTTGCCTCTTTCAATTTTGTTTTGTTTTGAGCTATTTCCAAAACGTGGCTGTATCTGTATCCGAGGCAAAATATTTAACCTAGTAAACCTTGATGTTTCTAAAATTGCTGCTGTTACGATGATATTTCGTTAATTACATCTCGTTTTATGTTGTAAAAATATCAGTTGTTAAATAAGTGCAAATATTTTCAGGGCTGGTAGATCTCGATAAAAGAAACATATTTTCTCGTTACTATTTTTCAGATAAGTCCAAAATTAAAAATTAAAGAAAAATGATTTTTTTGAAAAAATTTTGAGAGCCACCGGATTTTTTCGGTATTTGTATCCCTTTTAGTACCGTAACCATATAATAAAGCCATAACTATGGTAATATCAGAGATTAAGAAATTATACCGCGGGAAAGTTTGCGGTGAACAGGCAGTTCTAAAAAGTTTTCGAAAAATATACAAGGAAATTTAAAAGAAAGTGCACGATTTTAAACATCTTTTTTTGTGAAAAAAACCTTAACAGAAAAGAACTCGTCTATTCTTGGGTTCGAAATATACCACTCCTAAAAATATTTGCACTTATTTAAGACTGACCCTGTATATTCCACAGAATTAATATTTGAACACGCGTTTATTATATATATAGTAGATATTTAGCAACAAAACTTTTCACTTAAACTGCAGGAATATAATTACAATATTGATATATGATAGAGTATATGTTTTAATTTTATTATAATGAATTAATATATAAAATTGTATATGATATGCTTGGTTACGGCCTTAATCGATTAGTATATTATTAGTAACTTTATCAATATATCCGATAGGGAAATTTAATTGACCCAATGTCAACGAAAGTATGATCAACAGACGTTATTTAAAAGCAATGTTGTTTTATTGGTCTTAAGAGAAATCTGTAAACGATACTTTTATTAGCACCCAGCATGGTTTGATATAAATCCATTCAACTAGTATTTATTATGCAGGGATTTAGACAATTAAAACTTTGCTACAGACTAGAGTATAAATGTTACTTTACCATAACTAAAAATAATAAATAATTAGACGATTTTTTAAATAATTCTGTGTATATTTTGTTCATGAGGTGCAATACCGTGGATTATAAGCCGATAAATGGTAGACCGCTAGTTAGTCACTGTTTTATTTTTTTTACTATATTGTAATTAATAATATTACACAATGATTAAAACTAAATATTCTTGTGTAACCTTCGAGGAATAGCCAATTTAATTTACCATCAGTAAATGTTTTCATATCAGTTTTTTTTGGGCCCTAAGTCAGCCCATGTAATTTGCACATGACATGCAAACAGTTTCAGGCAAAAACGTTTTGACTAAAACTGTTTAGCTCTTTCTATGTATCTCCAGGCTTACAGAATATATGTTACATATTTTCTTTAGAGATTGTATTAAAGTAGACATTATTAACCTAGATGTTACAAAGTTTTTAAACTCGCCTAAAATATCTAGCTGTTCGCTCAATATTCCAAAGCTTATATAGAATTTCCATTTTGTCATTACACAGTCTCTATGGACCATTACAGCTTCTAATCTGACACTATCCCGTCTCTAGCTATAAACGGCTTTATATTTCCATGGACACACATATTCTTCACTAATAACAGGCCGGACACTGTTGTAGGTACGATTATGCCATATTTACCCATGGCATGCAATTTCTACATCGCTACGTTGCGGATCGCTTGTTTGCATAGAATCGACGGGATCCATTAAAGCGGATGGACTGTTCCACGGCTTGGAAGTGGCCTAATAAAACGAATAAAGAAGGCATTTCCTTGGCAAAGTTGGATCGTTATTGCGAACGGATGAGGTGTGGGAAGAGTTGAGCCAGCTAGTCGGGATATTGTGTCTCGAGGAACACTTTGAATAAAATTGTCTTATTTTTATCCTCTTTTATCTCCTATTGAAATAAAACAGCGCCATAGTAACTAGTTTTTATGTTTTAAGGCGGCATCCCACGGCGTGTGTATTGGCGATCCTGGCTCGTGGCTTGAGTTCGTCTAGGCTCGCCTAGGCTTGGCTCGTTAATCTGGGCTTGGCAAGTGGATGCGATCCCACGACGCGTGAAAGGTCTTGAAGAAGGCTCGTGTTGGTTTGGCAAATTTAGTTTTTAGTCGTGCCAGTGGTGTTGCAACATGAACATGAATAATCGACGAAGACGAAATGCAGCTTGTGTTGCAGCCGCTTATTACATCATGTTGGGTAATTTTTTGAACCAGCAACAACGGCAAAAAAAATATTTTTTTCGCAAGGTTGTTAACGGTTTTCGAG
This sequence comes from Sitophilus oryzae, assembly GCF_002938485.1. NCBI lineage: Eukaryota > Metazoa > Arthropoda > Insecta > Coleoptera > Curculionidae > Sitophilus > Sitophilus oryzae. The sequence continues at coordinate 961,241 of NW_022145683.1, read as the reverse complement.
TTACAGCCGCCGTCCCCTCTTATTGGACCACCCTGTACATACAATTATTGTATAAAAACAAATTTCTACCCCGTTATGTTTACCCTGTAAGAAAATTTCCCGAAAATTGACTACTTTTAAATTAGCATAAGAGTAAAGTAAAGACAGAAATTATATAAACCAACTTACCTCCGAATCTGTTGTTTTATTCGGTATATAAACACCGTGCAAAAACTGTAGACGAATTCAAAGGCAAACCAATCAGGATTGAATACATTCTGGAATCCAGACCCAGTTTTTGTTGTGTCTTTGACTTTTTGTAAAAGCTTTCGAAAAGAAGCCATTAGGCTATCTTTTTTTTTTAATTCCATCACCGTAAACTTGTTGGACATTTGTTCTTCAATTCGTTTCCAATTAACTAAATTAGTATAGACAAAACCGACCCAAGTTTTATTACTAAAATTTACATAACTCTTCTGTTCATTTTTCATTAAATAAACATAAATATACGATGTAAAATTATTAAAAACCACCGCGCCGTGAATATATTTTCGAATAAGCCATCCGTAACAAATACACACGTTACTAAACATCAAAAAATGTAACCATACAACGCGCTTTACGGCATTAAATCTAAATAAACAAAAAAGTGGTCCATACACGGCTAATTATATTTGAGCTCATAAACAGGGTTGACTTTGCAGTTAACCGGGAATCCTGTTGTGCTGTTTGTTTTAATTATTATTCTGGCTTTTTTAAATTGAAACGGCTTGAATTTTTAATGAAAATTTGTTAAAAAATAAAGTTTTGCTTGTGTCGTTGGGAAAGTTTTGTTCAAATTCTATTAAAGTGTTTTTTAGAATCTATTTATTCATATTTATAAACTTGTACAGAAATAAAAAGTTCGATCATAAAAAACGACGTCAAAGACGACTGGGAAATGACAAAACCATGATAATTTTGGCGAGGTCAAGCCCTAGACGTCATTACTTGGCCCGTACTTTTCTTTATTATTTGGCATGTTAGTATATGTCATCAATATGGATTGATTGACGTATTCAATTAGTTTCGGCCATTTTCTGTTTCACTGGATATGATTGAAACTCTTGATTTTTAAATGGTACCCTCGGTATGTTTTTACGTTATTTCATGGAAAATGATATTCTGAATAGAATGAGAGACATCATTTTCAGATGGTCATTAGACAGTGGAAATGTGACTGCACTTGTACTGTTGGCCTACAGTAAAGCGTTTGATACCCTTGATCATAATTTACTTCTCACCAAGCTAAAATATTTTGGTCTCCATGATTCCGCTCTTATACTTCTTAATAATTATTTAAGTAATAGGAAACAACGAGTACGGCTGGCATTTACGTTTTCTGAGTACTCAGATGTCGACCAGGGTGTCCCGCAGGGTAGTATACTAGGACCTTTTTTATTTTCTTTGTACACCTGCGACTTTAGTGAATTTTTAACTGTTTGTAAATCTCATCAATACGCTGACGACACCCAAATATACCACTCTTTTCAATTATCTAATGTCAATAAAGCCTTAAGAAATATTAATTCAGATTGTAAAGGTGTCTAAATCTCACAAACTGGTACTCAATGGAAGCAAATCGAAATTGTTGTTATTTGGCATGCCTGATCATCAATGTATGGAAGTTATTATTGATGACACACTAGTTGTACCTTCAAGCTGTGAAAAAAACTTAGGCATATTGTTGGATAACCAACTTAAATTTGAAAATCATGTGTCCAGCGTTCTGCAAAAAGCTTATTATAAAATAATTAATAATTATTAAGTACTTTACATGCATGCAAATATTCTATCTACTGATATTAAGTTAGTTAAAGTTAACTAATTCTTTGGTGTTATCTATGATCTCCTATAGTGATGTTTTATTCTGGCCAGCCATTACACAAAGAAATAGATATAGCCTACAAAAGCTTCAAAATGCCTGCTTAAAGTTTAGTTTTGGCAAAAGAAAATTTGACCATGTCACCCCATTGTTAGAGGCGTCCAACTGGTTAACATTGAACGAACGATTCAATGTCCACTTAGCTACTCTTGTTTATAAAGTTCGTCACAGTCAACTCCCTAAATATTTGTATGACAAATTAATTACTAATAATAGTATCCACGGTCGGGCAACACGTAACTCCCGAAATTTTGTTGTACCTAAACATAGAACTTCCAAGTTTCGAGGCTCATTTAGTTATTCTGCTGTAAAAGTATTTAATGGTTTACCAAATAGTGTATTATGCAGGCCCTCTGTTGGCTCATTCAGGAAAGCTGTCAAGCGTCATTATATGAATGAGAGAAGTATTTAATTTCGTCAAGAATATGATTTTAAAATAACTTATAATTATTTCAGTTTTTAGTTTGTTCATTTAATGCTCGCCTTTGCTATCATATTATTGTTTTCTATAATCTCTTATTATCATTAATTACTGCTCACAAAAAAACTTAGACTTAGAATTTAGTTGTTAAGCTTATATTTAATAGTGCGGTTAGATGGAGTAGCATTGTGCTAGACCTCGCCGCATCTTTTATTATTATGATATTTTGTAATTTGTTTTTCTTGGTTACTAAATAAAGACATTTATTATTGTTATTATTATTATTTTCACTTTTGATATTTTCGTTAAAAAAATTGTATTTTAAAGTACAGTGCCACGACAGTAAATATAACGACAATTTGACTTGATTTACCAAGTGTATGTGATACCAAATTATTCGTAAAAAATGCGTTTTCTAAATATGCTAATGAGCCACCCTTATTCCATTTGAAAAATTTGAGTTATGATTAAAAATACGATTTGGGCATTTTTTAACCGGACAAGAGAGTTACAAAAAACATTAGATAACCAAATCTATTTTTCCAAGACTTATTGGTCAAAGATTGGTTTTAATTTAGCCATGGCACTCTAGATTCAAATTTAAAATGCTATTTTTTTTAATTGAAAAATGTGTCAAAAGTTGACATATGATGTGTCATAACTAGAGAATATTAAAAAACATCCGGTATAAATAATGTGGGTGTAATTTCTTTGTCAAATACTTCGTCCACGAATCAACTTTCGCCCATTAAATTATTCACGACACTATTAATCCAAAATTAGGTTTAGACTTGCCCTCTATCTGCTCCTCGTCCTTTTTCCTTGAATGGCAAAGGGCCAAAAGGACGCAGGAGGGGTTCATAACGAATTAATTAAAGTTAATGTAGCGTTTCGGCCGTTATTTCTGCCTTACAAGCGATTCGCGGGGGTTATATTGTGCTTGAAAATTGCCGACATAAAGCACTAGTCATCGGTACAAGCTTACAGGCACCGTCAAATGACTATTAATTTTCTCATGGACCGGTGTTGCCGAATTTACGTCCCAAATAACGTCTCAAAAATTATTTTAAGCTTTATCGTTGACAGTAAAAAAGATCTAAAAATTCTCGTAACGGAGGTCTTCCATTACAAAAACTGAAATCCATTACTAAACTGCGGCGCTGCAAAAGCAGTCACAAGAATGGTCGCAAATCTTTAGAATGGTGGAGAAATTCACCAGGGCAGATACAGGTGAAAAAGTTTACAAACACCCACAAGATCGACTTTAACGTAGAGGATAATAATCTGTTACATTTGCCTTTCCTTTAAGAGTGAAGCTATTGTTTCTAAAAAAAAACAAAAATAAAAAAATAAACTAAATCTGAAAGGAAATAAGCAGAATATTCTTTAAAATTCACGGCAGATCTGATAACCAATGACAGAAACACAGTCAAAGCTGTAATGAGTCTACTAACAGGGCATCGTAAGCTGAATAGGCATCTAAAGGTAATGAGATTGACGGACAAAGCCATGTCGAGGTTTTGTCAATCTTAAGAAGAAACGAGAGTCTTCACATTCTTCATAGTTTGTTCACAAAAAAGATTATGTTGATGACATAGATTGTTCACAAAAAAAAATATGTTGATGCACAAACACATTTTATGTCGGTGCGACCGCCTGGCAAATGTGCGGTTTTTTGTACTAGACAAATGTAAGGCCATTAACAAAGAGCTATTTGGAGGGTTCAGTCTCCAATTTGCTAGACTTTTTGTAAAGGATAGGTACTGAACTTAAGAATCATAAGAGGACCACAATAGATTTAAAAACGTCGCAGTGGATTCGTCGAAGAATCGAATCTAATCTACATGAGATCACACAAATTTTTATAGTAGAATGTCATAATAGTGTTAAATAATTTTAGTGTTGTTCTTTTGTGTTAATAAACTCACGTCGCGTCGGTTAACTTAGATTTTTGATTATCCAAATGGAAGCCAGCAAAAACGTAACACTTTTATGAAAAAATGTTTAGATCATTTTAAGCTATTATTTGGCAACGTCGCTTTTTGGAGTGTAGTGGGGTGATACTTGGAGACCGAGGAAAGATATTTCGAAGGCCGTTTCGGATTCACCGAAGCAAACTAGACGACGAATAAGACGTGACTGCGAATATTTTGCGGAAAACAGTCGCTTTTTCGTTGATTTGTTTTAGAATTTCGAGAAATACCGAAGAGGGAGAGATTCCAGTTAAAACAACGAACATCGTCCGACGAATTCCTAATGGAATTTCTGCAAAAATTCAGTTTAATTAGGAAATAGCGCCAGTAGTTCGGAGAGAAGAACGCGAGAAAATTAAAATCGCAGTAAAAATCCCGAAATATTTCGAACGAGTTTTTACTTGAAACATGCCAAATGAATTATTAATTTTTGTATTTATAAAATAGCGTATGATCGTCAAGACAGCTGGGGTACGACAAACAATGATAATTTTTGGGAGGTTTATCTATAGTAGAGACATCTATCTTTACTAAAAATTAACATAAAGCTTGTCAAAATTAGCACTAATTATAGAAAGATTAAGAAAGGATAGAACGTTTTCAGAGACATTTCCAAAAAGGTCCAGCTACGTCTAAACACCAGTTCCCGGTAGATCACCGAAGTTAAGCGACGTTACCCCATTTTTACACTCTTTACTGTCGCGCTTTTGTGTCATGGCAAGAGTGTTAAATCTGTTGATCACTGCTCATTAGGGTGGAGTGAATTTTTTTTACTAAACTAATTGGCACTATCTACCAAAAGTTGCCTTTGCTGTAGTAGATAACCTCTAATTTTTTTCAAAATTTTAAACAAATATTTTCTTTCCCCGCCGCTGAACCAAAAAAAAAAATTTTTTTGTTACTAAATTAATTAGCACTATCGACCAAAAGTTCCCTTTCCTCTAGTAGATATCCTGTATTTTTTTTCAAAATTATTAAAAAATGTTTTCATTCCCCGCCGCTGAAAAAACGAAAATATATCGAAGATCGATAGGATCCAATATTCTAGTAATAGGTTGCGATGGAACAGTTGTGAACACAGGCAACATTGGTGGTGTCATCTGTTCTTTAGAAAAACAATTCGGGGGACATTTGCATTGGATTATCTGTCAGCTACACTCAAACGAAATTCCTTTAAGGCATTTGATTGAAAAGTTAGATGGAACTACGTCTGGTCCTAGAGGGTTCGCGGGAGCTATCGGAAGAAAAATAACAAACTGTGACTAGTTACCTGTCATAAATTATAAACCCATTAAATGTGAACTTCCTGAAGTAGATAGAGAACAACTTAGTACAGACCAAAAATATCTCTTTGACGTAACCACCGCTATGAGTACAGGTGAATTTCCTGCCAGTTTTGCCTCTAAGAACCCTGGTAAATTATCACATGCAAGATGGCTTACCACAGCGAATAGAATTTTGAGACTCTATGTAAGTACCCTTGCCCCATCAGAAAACCTGGTCGAAATTGCTACGTTCATTAATAAAGTATATGCTTCTATGTGGTTTAACATTAAAACCAAGCCCAAAATAAAAGATGCTCCGTTAAATTTATGGCGCACTATACGTTTGAGTCGATATCTGAGAGAAGATCTCAGAGGAATTATTGATAAAACCATAGGAATGCATTCTTTGCCCATTCTGAAAGTTTACTAGTTGCAATGCTTGCTGATGAGAGGCGACACATTCGAGAGCTAGCTATGCGCCGAATGTTATCCATTAAAACGAAGGAGTCGGCGGCACAAGGTAAAATCAGGAAGTTTGAAATTCCTACAATAAACTTTTTGGCAAATGACTATATTGAACTCATCTTTTGGCAAGAGCAAGCTGTTAGTGAGCCAACACTAACGCGACATTTAACTGATGTAGAATTAAAAAAAGAAATTGAAAATTCGCCTATGCTTTCATTGCTTTTCAACCTACCTTGTCACACCCAAGCTGTAGAAAGGTGTGTTAAAGTTGTTTCTGAAGCTTCTTTAAGCGTTTGTGATGCTAGTGCCCGTGATGGTTTTATAATATCATGACTTCGAGATCGCAATATAATGCCAGTTGAAACCAAGCGAGAGTATAAGGCAGAATAATGAGGTAGGTATATATTTTTTAGCAGATAACTCTAAAATTAACAATATTATGATTAAACTATCGGGTGGTTGGCGGGCGGAGAAGGGTGGTGGAACACGAAATGCAGCCACCTCTCCTTGGTGTGTTCTGGGTAGTTGGGGAAACTAGCAAAGAGCTGCATTCTTCGAGATTCAGGAAATTTTCTATAAATTTAAAACTGAATATATTTTAAGGTCATTGCGGGCCATGAGGGGAGTGTAAGAAAATTTTGAAAAAATTCATGGATGATCTATTACTATTTGAACAACTTTTAGCGCATAGTGCTATCTTCTAAAAAAAATAATATTTCAAGGTCATTGCGGGGTATGATATCAAGGTCAAAAAAAAATTGAAAAAAATTACTCATAAGTTGCTATAAAGACAACTTTTAGCATATAGTGCTAAGTGCTCAAGCGAATTTTCGATAATTCTTTGTTTTTCGCTCCACCCTACTGCTCATTCACGCCGGTCTGAGGCCGGATGAGATCGGATATATCTCGTGAGTAAGGAGTCGATTTAGACACTCGCCAAGTTGGTAGGCCATTGACAATGTTATGGCCGAGTAAATCCCGTCCAGATTAATCTTAGCAGCAAAAATGAGACGTTAACTTAAAATACTTTACTTCTATTTTCAAAAAAAAATATTTTTTCTCGAATTTTAAACTACACCATTTAAAAATCATTTTTACTCAATATAAAAATATATTCCAATTTCTTAAGGCGAACTGGCAGTAAGTGCCATTAAAAAAAATAAAAAAATTGCCATTAAAAAAAATAAAAAAATTACGGACTAAGTAAATTAACCCAGCCGTTTTTGACGCCGGTTTTTTTGATCATACGGTATAACAATAATTCTCAACTTTACAGTAAAAGAAATGTCGAATTGTAGCTCTTATATACGAAACCTTTCTCTCTATTTTCTTCTATAAAAGTTCAAGAGAAAAACGGTTCAAATTACTTAGCGAGACTACGGTGCAACGTCACATGATATTTCCAAACAAGCCCCGTAAAACGCCAAAGAAATTGCACAATTAACTATTTTAATCTGGTAAAAGGAACGCGGACGAGTGCGCTTTGTCTTTTCGCCGCTCAAATGCCGCAACATAAATTCAATTTTGAACACTTTTTGAGAACATAATACTATTTACGCTATTCAACTTTGAAAATTTATCATTTTAAAACAGGTATTTTTTTTACTTTCTTTATCTTCGTATAACTTAATATTGAAGTAAAGTAGGTTAGGATGTTGTTAAAGATAATAACCGTGACCTTATAGAACTATTGTGTCTCCCTGTCTTTAGTTATAACTCAGTATACAGTCTCAGGGCTTTGCCAAAAGCCAACATTTGAGATGATTCTACAAAGGTTATATCTCCAAAATCAGTCTTACCAAAGTTTATGGCATGAATAGTTGTCCTCTCGGCGCATTCAGTGATGAAGTGTTTTCCTATTTTCACCACCGAATCTGCGTTTGCCATTGTTCCTTAGCTTTACAGGTGAAAATGTTTACAGTTTACTGCAGATACAGAAAGATACAGATGAAAAAGTTGACAAACACCGACAAGATCGACTTAACGTAAAGGATAATAATCAGTTACATTTGCCTTCCCCCTAAGGGTGAAGCTATTGTTTTCAAAAAAATAAATAAAAAAAGAAGTAATTTTGAAAGGAAGCAAGTAGAACATTCGCCAAATTCACTGGAGACCTGATAACCAATGACAGAAACACAGTCAAAGCTGTAGTGGGCCTACTAACAGGGCATCGAAAGCTGAATAGGCATTTAATGAGATTGACGGACAAAGCCATGTGGAGGTTTTGAAAAAGAAACAAAGGTTTCTTCTTCAGATTGAAAATGAAATAGGAAAGTGGAAAGATGGAAGAGGAAAGTGGAGGAAAAACAGATTATTTCCTGTTACATGGCAAATGTAACAGGAAATAATCCCCTTTAAGAGTGAAACTATTTTTTTCAAAAAAAAATAAACTAAACCTGAAAGGAATCAAGTAGAACATTTGCCAAAATTCACGGCAGACCTGATATCCAATGACAGAAACATAGTCAAAGCTGTGTTTCTAGCTGTTTCTCCATCTTCAAAATCAGTCGCACCAAAGTTTATTGTATGAATGGTTGTCGTCTCGGTGCACCGAGTGATGAAGTGTTCTTCTATTTTCACCACCGAATCTGCAATTGCCATTGTTCCTTAGCTTTAACCTACTGAGGCATTCATTGAGGAGACTGTCCTGTTAAAAACTGCGACAATCTGAAGATTGTTCTCACTTTAATTAAGGAAATTTCTTCGATTGTTTTAGCCAGCCGTTCTTGACTTATAAATGGTGTAACTAAACTGACTTTGCTTAATTTTTTTATACTTAATTTTGTATCTCTGTGGAATAATACTAGCTACGCCAATGAATAAACGTTTACACCCGATATACCGCCTCGTTTTGAAAAATAGCAAAAGGCAATGTCCAAATTTGCTCATTTTTCAAATTAGCTTATAGGGCTTACTCTTTTTTTCTTTATAAAGGCCTCAATAAATCTGGGAATTATACCCGGCAGCCAGCAAGGGCAAATTGCTGGCCACCCACAAGCCTGTCGTTTCGAAAATACAGCGATCGACTTTTAGTAACAGCTTTTGCTTTACTTCATTTTCATACCGAAGCGTAGAATATTAAGTTTTTTTTGCGAGAAATTTATTTTTCCCTTCGATATTCTTTTTAGTTTACTTTCGAGCCATGTTTTATAAAGTTTAATAAAAAATAAGGGTATTTAAAAAAGGTTCCTGTTGCTAATATACCTTATTTTTACGCTACAGAAGACTTATTAGGTGTCTTTGGATATTTTTTAAATTTTTTTTCTATTTGATCATTAGGCTGCACGCACACAGATCAAATCAGAAGGTTGCTCTTTCGAGTAAACAGACTATATACAGACCGTTTACTTGAAACAGACTTTGTAAACAGACTGGGATAAAGATGCTATTACTTAGCTAAGCACCTGGGTCATACAGTATATCTTCACAATTTAAAACAAGCTCTAACACAAAAATATTTTAAAACTTACCTACTATTATTTACATAAAACTGACTGTCGGGTCTCTGAAATGCGTTTAAGCAAAATGGTGCCAACTAGCAATCCTTTAGACATAGCCAATTAAGCTTGGCTTTATTTCGGAGCCAAATATAGGAGACTCGCATGTAGGACAACGTTGCAAGACACAACAGCAAGCAGCTGGAGTCGGTCCAAAAGCACGCGCAATTAAACAACACAATACTTCAGCTTACGACTGCACTTTTAGTTACGACGATATCGTTACAATGTATCATTCTAAGTTGTGGCACATGTGAGAAATAGATAAATCAAATGCAGTAAAGTTTCTTTAATTAGTGCAGATTACAAGTGAGTATCCAAATTTAATGACTCTGTTTGGGAAAAAAACAAACAATCCTTTTATTAATTCTATTTAGTGATACGATTCGTCTTAAACACCCTGTACACTATGCCCGAAATATTTCACGAAATATTTCTGGAGAAAAGTTTAGTTATGTTAGCTTGTTATTATAAAAATTAAACTATTAAATAAAAAATATAAAATAATATAATTTATTGGTATTCAATACTTTTTATTCGCCCTCTTTTCTTCTGACTGAAGACTAGCTTTTTATAAGTTTTATATTTTTGCCAATAATAAATATTTATATTTAAATTTTTCTGACACACGTAATAACAGTTAGAACTTAAATAAAAATACATACATTTGTAAGATAATTATGTTTTTTCTTAAAATATGTTTACTTTAGAAATAGTTTAGCTTAAACAATAAAAAGTAACATAATTTGAATCATTATTCGAGATACTGTAGTGTAACAACCCAAATTCAAAAAATTCGTCAATAAAGTTGAAGAGGTAATATTTTGGCCAACGGTATAACAAGAAATTTAAATGAAAGAAAGGAACCTACGTTGTGTTAAATATTTTTTTAATGTGATTACCTCGGATGCGCCTCGACAAAGCAATATTTTGGGAAATTTGAAAAGAATAGGTTATGTAGAATTTTTAGAATTTAGAATGAGTGGGAGGGGGGTTAATCACTTCGACCTTACAGATCCATTGTGTCCCCCTTTCTTGAATCATAACTCATCATACAGTCCCAGGGCTTTGACAAAAGCCAGTATCTGGGACGGTTTTATAGAGGGTAGTTCTCCATCTCCAATATCAGTCGTACCAAAGTTCATGGCACGAATGGTTGTCGTCTCGGCGCACTCAGTGATGAGGTGTACTGGTGTTTCACCATCTTCCCCACAGAATCTGCATTCGCCGTTTCTTCTTAGTTTCAATCTACTGAGGTGTTCATTGAGGAGACAGTGTCCTGTTAAAAACCCCGTGACAATCCGAAGATTGTTCTTACTCAGACCCAGGAAGATCTGTGATTTTTCTTGATCATAAGCCCTCAGAAACTTCTTTGAGTGTCTTAGACCATTGCAAGATTTCCATTCCAGGTTGCGGATGGAATCTTCCAAGTTCTTGAGTTCCGCCTTGAGTTAGTTACCACTTGGAAAGCAGAACGGTTCTGGTCCAGTTAGTGGAGTGTTCGCTCCTTTCCTAGCTAGATTATTTGCTTTTTCATTGCCTTCTATCCCTTGGTGAGCAGGCACCCAGTGTAGGAGGACTTTGTTTTCTTTGCCTAATTTATTCAGCTTCTCTATGCATTCTTTGACCAATTTCAAATCGATTGATACTGAGTTGATCGCCTTTAACGCTGCTTGACTATCAGATAAGATGGCTATTTCTTGTTTCCGATAGTTCCTATCTAAGATAAGTTGTACGCATCTCTCGATAGCGTAGATTTCTGCCTGTAGGATACTAGGGTAAGTGCCCATTGGTTCGGAGTAATTAGCTCTCGGCCCAAACACTCCGATCCCTGTTCCCGTATTGGTTTTGGAAGCATCAGTATACCAAGTTATGGTATGGTCTTTTAACTGCTGGGCAAGCGTTTCGCTCTTCCAATCCTTCTTATTGCTCAATACTACATTGACATGTTTGTCAAAGTTGTACGTTCTTAGCATATCGTCCACTGGGAGTTGCAGGAGTGGTATTTCCTTTTTGAGGGTGTTCCAAGCCCCTGATCTATAGGTTATGTAAATAAAACGCTAAATTTGTAAATAGCCCTACTTATTTTATTAAATGAAATGAAAGGAGTGCCGTACTCTGCTTGGAATTCACATGTAAAAGAGCACGGCAGAGAAAACCATGATCACTATTCCAGAGAATCTAACTATGCTGTCCTGAACTTTAATAAAAGAGAAATAATAATATAGAAACTGTCCTCATACCTAGATTTATAGTTTAATACATTCAAAACATGCCACATTTATATCGTTCAAAACTGAAAAGGTTTTTGTTAGTTTAACCGGTCCCCACCCGTAGGTACGAAGTCCCTTGTTGCGGAATCGACGCTAAAGTTGAAGGTTTGGTGCCAATATCTTATAATTTAATAAATTGTAAGTTATTCTATGAATTATTTTATTTATTGTTTTTGTTTGCCCTTTTGCGAGCTAAGATATTCGCCCATGCAAGGTCGAAAATTGCTAGTACACTCAACAAGGCTCTTATTCTCACAAACCACAAACATCGGCACGAAGGAACAGTAAACGATTTTATTTAGATTACTTTTAAACTGAAATTATTTACAGCATAAATAGATCCCATTAAATGCATACACATGTTATATATTGTCTTTGTCAGATCAAATGAATGAGGAATAACTTTAGAAGAAAATTACAACAAGAAAACAAAATAATATGATTTAGTTAACATTAGTTAAATAATGAGAAAACATTTACTTTACCTTTAATAACATTCTTTTTCACAAAACTTACGAACCAAAATAATATTAATGCGTCTCGAATGGTAGTCTAAAAGCTATTATCTAACAAATATCACCTCTGTTCGTCACCTGATTTCCCTCTCCCTAGTTTGTGAATAATATTTTTAAAAATCAATAACTTTGTTTATGTATACAGAGTGTCTCAAAAATGAATGTTTTGAATTTAAATAAATATGTCTATTTTTAAATAGGCGGTTCATCTCAATACCTACGCCATATGCTAAATTTCTTTATCTACGTGTATGTTTTTATCTACGTATATTCCTTATTGATGTTAAAATTAGAAGTAAAATGTTCCTGTCAGATAATCAAAATAAAATCTCTCTTACTTTACTACGTCTTACTTTATTCCCGTATGTTAGTAAAATGTAATTCTCTTTCTTTACAGACTATATAACTCTAATTGGGATTATATTTTTAATCAATTGGAAGTAGCTTTACAAATTTAATTTTTTTTCGGTCATATTTCTTCTTTGCTTTTTCTTATTTTTGTAAAAGTGTTTATTTGTAATTATCTAATGTACCTAACATGTATTTATTATCAATCAAAAATGCGTTGTACAGCGACCGATCAAAGCGCGACGCTACGTGCTTACCAGTTTTAGTTACTATTGTTCGCGATCGACGAAAACTCGACCCTACGAGCGCTACAGCAGTCGCGCGACCATCAGCACTGGAGCGAAATACGTCGGGGTGTAGACCCTTACCAGTTACATCTCTTCGCGACAGACAAAGCGGTCGAGATCGCGCGACGCTACGTACCCACCAGTTCCAGTTCCAGTTACTACTATTCGTAAACTGTTCGCAACGAATCGCGACCGTAGGAGCGCGACGACTGGAACACGGCGCTATGCGGTTCGAGCTAACTCCAAGAGCGATTCATTATAAATAATGTATTTGCAAATTATAAATAATTTATAGTTTTGCCGTCAATATCATCGTCGTTCTTCAGTAACAGGTTCCTGAATCGTTGTGGAGCGCGAAACGACGAACGTTACAAAAAAATACCGGTCCAAAATCGCGTTACTCAAATACTGACACATCATTAATTGCAACCACTAATTTATGCCACTAATTTTGAGGTTCTAAAAGTTCTGAATGCTTAAGGGTGTAAAAAAATAAATTATTATTTTTCTTAATCACACGACTACACGCCTGAACGTCTACGTCCCGCTTTATATTTTTTACCGAGAAATAAATTCAAAAAAAGACGTACCTAACCCACTCTCATGTATTCGAATGAAGATCTTCCTGCAGAATTTATTATTTCTAGCGCGTGACGAGAATTTTTAGGAATGTTTTTTTTGATTTACGAAATCTCGTAAAATTTCTTGTTCGTTTTGCGTTCGTTATCCTTTTGGACATTTCGGGAAGGTTCGGCTGTTGAATAATAAAAAAGCAGGCAATGCGGCACGGCACGGCCTCTAGTTCTTAACTATCTTGGACGTTTGTCCTATCTTCAATGCTATAAATCATTCCTAGGGCACCTATAGATAACATTTTTTTTAAAGTTTGGACCAGATGTTTTTTAAATAATCCTTATACATTAATACATCTGTGTTGAGATACGGAACCCCAAAAATTAAGTTTTCATTTTTTAAAATGACAGATTCAACTGTCACTCTTACCTATTTTTTTGTTGGACTGACTATATAAACTGAAAAAAAAAAATAAAACGCTGAATTTAATAACAATATTGAGAGTTATTTCTGGACACAGATTATTATAGTAAATTTACCATCCGTTCTTTAGTTTCACAACTCGTTTGTAAAATGGCTGTAGGGTTAATTTGTGGCATGTATGTAAATATGTTATAATATTTAGTAATAATCATTAAATATAAATAAATCGTTTTGTAAAATTACATTTTTTTGTAAGAATACGGTTTTATATAATAAAATTAATATGATTTTCAAAAGTTTTTTGTTAAAATTACTATATACAGACCGGACCACCGTAGTAGTAACATAGCAGAACCGGACGAATTAGCGTATACCCGTCCGCCGGATAAAAAGCAGGCGAAAAAATGCTATAAAATAAAAATAGGTAGATATGTGATAAGAATGTTTCAGAATTTGTATTTATTTGTGTTTTAATAGCCTAAACGAATACATACTAGATTCTCGCGACAGTCCTCGTGTAAAATTTACTTTTTAAGTAAAATAATGGATGTTTAAGAAGTTCGTGAGAAAATTGAAATTGTAAAATGGTATTTCCAAAATAGGTCTTATCGGAATATACAAACAATTTTTCCACAAACTTTTGTAAACAGGCCAATTCCATCTTTACCTACTGTATCAAGAGTTATTAATAATTTTGAAACACATGAGTGCGTGTTCCCACAAAAACACAAAAAGCCTGATGTGTTGATCAATAAAGAACAGGAGTTAAAGCAAGTGTTCATTTGTGCTACCGCGGATCAAAATCCCACGTTTTCAAGTAATCAAATTGCTGAGGTGGTTGTCCTGCCCACAATGCCCGTATTGTTCAAGAATATTTAAACAATACTTTTCCCAACCGTTTAATTAGTGGATATGGAACTATTTTGTGGCCCGCTAGATCACCAGATCTTTCTCCCAATGACTTATTTTTGTGGGGTTATGTAAAATCCAAAGTGTATGGTCATAATAGGGCTAATAACCTGGATGAGCTTCAAGTAAAAATACGAGAGGCTTTCCAAACTATTAGCCCTATTATGTTAGCCAATGTCAGACGGGGATTTTACGACCGCCTAGGCTTCTGTCTAGCACAAGAAGATGATCTTTTTGAACACTTGTTATAACTTTTTCTTATTTAGAGTAATATTTTAGTTTTTTTTGGGATTTATAGAATTTATTTATTTTTAGTTTTGGCTTGTAAACACACTCAAATAATAAATATTTAAGTATTTTCATTTTAAATGTTACCTTAAGTGAAGGTAAACACTTAAAATAAAAATAAATACTCGGCACTCCTCGCGTCGTATTCCTAGTCTGCAACGACCGACCCGTCCAAGCACGACTGCAACTGCGTACTGCCTGACCAGCCGACTAGCCGGCAATCTCGAGTACGAACACAAAACGGGTAAACGTAAATTCGTCCGGCAACTTGCTATGTTACTAGTAGCCTGGTCTTCTCTGTATATCTATATTTTTTTGTAAAATTACTTTTTTTCTAATTTTTTTTCAGTGTACACTCTGTTACCTGCTCTCCCTTCAAAATGTGGTTCAATTTACTTGCGCATCACTTATTCATACGCGGTTCTTCATATTTCTCTTTTGTTCTAAGCCGCAAAGGGCCTAATCTAAAAGAAGCGGGTCGCTATCACGTATCCCGATCCAGGCATCCAGGCTTTTGCTTCCCTTTCATATACGTTGCGTCGTCTGTCCAGAGACAGGCGCCACGCCTGGATAAAGGGAATAATGGCTTATTCAACGACGCGTTGCTTTATCCTGGACCTGTAGCAGAACCAGCCTTCGAAACAAAGCCTGAGAAGACAGAAGAAATGAAAAGAATACAATAAAATGGGTATTGTGTTATACAAGGATAGAGTGACAGGATACTGGTAGATAATGTATGTGCTAGAATAATGGACAATGTGATTCCTTAATATAATATTAATATAAATAGTTACGTATACCTAAAGGGAATTATAAGGGTGACTCGAGGGATAATAATTGCCCGAGGTTTTTATCACTATACAGGGTGGTCCGAAAACTTCAGCAGCAGATTCTGCAGATAAAAATAAGTAAAAAAGTTTGTAAAATGCTTAGTTTCGGAAATACAGGGTGTAGAAGTTTCATTTTTATTTCGATTTTTTCCAAATAATTTCTGAAATAACGTCAATATTTGGATGAAAATTGGAATCTGGAGGTTTTTTGACATGAGAAATTTGATTTTGATGTCAACATGACTCCTACATGTAGAGGGCGTCACCTACATATTTTTAACTGGTTTGAAAAGTAATAACTTTTCGTCCGTACTTCTATAAAACTACCGAGTGAAAAATATATATTTACTACGTTTTTTACGTAAAAAATGTCTCTTGGAAAAAATCGCTAGGAGTGATGGTTCTCGAAATATTTGGAATCGAAATTATCAATACCTGTCCTCATAGACATAGATTAAATAAACATGTTGACTAAATAGTTACTAGAGTGAAATAATAAATTTGAAATATCTGGGCCAAAAGTTTAACAAAAACTGCTTTATCATCATGTTTTCGAAGAAAAGTTTATGATTAATTTAAAAAAATAAAAAGTTTCCAAATTTATCATTTCAGTCAAATAACTATCTATTCGACATGTGTTTTTTTTGTCAATAATGACATATATTGACTATTTCCATTCTAAATATCTTGAGAACTTTTCCCATTTTAAAACGACACAAATGTTGCATTTATTAATCTTCCGATATACCGTATGATCGAGAAAAAACGGCGTCAACGATGGCTATGAAGTGAAGATTGCTGTCATTTTATATGTAAAATTATATGGGAAATGTCATCGATCGTCATTTCCCAGCCAACTGGACGCCGTTTTTTTTCGATCATACAAAATTAAACGCATTTTCACACATAATAATTCATTAGCATTTTTCCATTCTGTGAGATTTTCATTTTTACATGGTTTGTTTAATGTCACTCTGAATAAAATTCAGTGAAAATGTAAATCTAATACTTTAACAAAAGTAATTATTGCTAATATATCTTATAGTTTTATAAACAAAATATTATATTTGGATTAAAAAAAATTGTAAAAATATTTCTAGATGATTTGACTAACGTTCACTTCGAATAAAATGTAGTGGAAATTAAGATCTAGTACAAAAATGTCTATACCTATGTGGCGGATTCATCTCTCCAAAAAATCCTTTATAGGTATTTCGCCACTGCACTGCAAGAAAATCTACAAAATAAAATAGTTATTTTTTGTAAACACTTCTGCGTTAAACCTAAACGTACGCTGCTTGTCAGAAGTTAGGTTTACAGTTATACAAATTTGCCTAACAAAAAAAAATGCTTAACGTTTCGGAAAGTCTATCTCTTTCCGTCGTCAGAAGCAACAAAATACAAAGAATAAAGAAAAAAAACTATTTAAAATATTTAAATTCAAACTATTATGAGAACACTTTAGCTTTTTTTAAAGCAGATACGTCTACGAGAAACCGTTGACGTTCTGTTAAAATGACATTATATCAAGTTAACTTGAGTTAACTAGGTAGGATATTTTTGGAAAGATCTAGTACTTTGCAACAGTATTGGGTGCCCGAGTAGACTAGTGGGACGTAGACGCTAGTGATTAACACTAGCGATAGGAACTATCGAATGAATTAGACTATCGAATGGTTAATGAATGAATGATTTCAACTATCGAATGGTTTTATTCGAATAAAATCATTCATTCATTTGTATACTAAAGCATATATGACAACCTCGCCGTGCGAATAAATGGTTATCGTTGAGCCACGACTATCAAATGCTTTTGATAAATGAAATTTAGTATTCGTTTGATTTTTGTATGCGTCAGTGCATTATTAGTTCTTCCAAATTTTTATAACTTCGCCGTATAAATGTGCTATTTTTGCGTTTATTAAAATAGTTAAAATACTAAAATAGTAGCTATTTTTTAATTTTATTTATTGACGATTGTGTGCATGTGCAGGTGGTCAAAATTTTTCCGAAAATTTGTGTGGTTTTCCGTAGTCCGATCTTTCAATTATTTAATTTTATATGGTATATGGTCTATTTTTTAATGGGAAATTTTGAGAAGTAGCAATTTTTAAGAGAGATGAGATGAACTTACAATTAATTTTAAAAATACATATTTGTATTTTAGATGTTTTAATAATATGAATTAGTTGAACTTAATAATCATATTTAAGTAATGTGGTTGTATAATCATATTTAAGTAAATGGTTATCGAACTCAAACTATGGGGTGAGAAAATTAAAATGAAAGTTTTACACGTGTCAATTTAAAAAAAAAGTTAACGATGTTTGTATTTTGTTTATGTTAATTCTCTTAAGGTGCGTATTCATTATCCGAACGAACGAACGAACGAACGAACGAACGAATGAAAGTGCGGTATATTTAGACGGGGACCGAACGCATGCGGCCGTTCGTTCGTTCGTTCGCTCGACCATCCGTTTCGAGTCGGTACATCAAAAGCGTTCGCCAACAAATGCCTCCGGTCTTCTCGTGCGGTCCTATCGTGCGGTCCCCGTCCATACCACTAGCGAACATTCGTTCGTTCGTTCGTTCGTGCGGATAATGAATACACACCTTTACATGTAGTTTTTTGCGAAGAAAAAATATTTCATTTATTTTTTAAAGCAAATGCCAGTAAAAGTAAATATAATTTTTAAATAGTAATATAAAGCACCTAATATAAATAATTTTGATTTCTAATTTTTTATTTATATTTTCCTTCCATTACACTGCATGCTTAGAAAATTAATAAATGTTTATATTTCATGATTTTAAAATTTGTTGTTAATATAACAAATTAGTTCTGTAATTATTATTATTTAATAAACCAACGTTGCCAAAAAATTTAGAGACTATATTATTTTTAAATAGGATCTAATATAAATAATTTTGACATCTAATTTGTTGTTTATATTTTGCTACTACTTGAAAGAAAATATTTATATTAAATGATTTTAAATTTTGTTGTTAATAGGTATAACAAATTATTACTGTTATTATTATTTATTAAACCAGTCTTTGCTAAAAAACATTAAAAATAATTTTCCTACATCCAAAATAACAAGTATTATTGCAGTGTAACAACAGAATATTAAAAAAAAATGCAGAATATATAGATATTATCCCTAATTAACTAAAGCCAAACAATAATATTCTTTGCTAATATCAACTAATACCAAAATATGGCAACAGCGCCTTTCATAATGTATTTTAAGTGTAAATACTAGCACCCAACTAGCATCTCAATAAAAAAAATAATGTGTCCTTATCTATATCTGACTCCGCAAAAAATCAAAGATGCCGGCTTCTTTCATAGCATTGCCACCGACCGCTGTCGGGTTTCTCGGAAAGAAACCTACGTCGCCGGGCGACAACTAAAATTCAGTTAATATTTTATTATAATCGATCCTGACGAATGAATGAATTTCATAAATGAATGAATTTTATAAATGAATGGTTTTTGCTGCCGAATTACTAGAATACAATATTTCAAGGCAGATGACGGATCTTACGATAATTTTTATTCGAATAGTTTTCAACGAATGTTTTCTTACTAACTATCGAATTATTCGAATGAATTGCAACTATCGAATGTTTCGATAGTATTCATTCGATAGGTCCCACTACTAATTAACACCCTCCCGTACCATTTTACATTCTACATTTTAAAATCTAATCTAGTTAATTCTCGTCGCATAGAGAAACATTTTAGACACCAAATAAAAGAGAGCTGCAACAACAACTCTTAATGAAGAACGAAAATACTCGTTCTATCCATCTCTCTACTCCTCCATGAAGTTTTAGGATTTTTGACCGAGCTCGTCTTGTAGAGTTTCCATTGGAACGTGACCGGAAATAAAGAAAACTTTTTAATCAGATCGATCTGGGGGATTTACAAACCCAATAAAAATAGATCCGGGCCCGGTTTTACGTAAGTTAGAGGGGAAATTAAAGTTTACAGCGATGTTTCGGGGGGTATTTTCGCAATGTTTGACCCTTATAAATTATTTCAGTCAGGGAAATGGCGGAAATAAAGTTCCAGGGTGTATTCCGATAGAGCCGGTGCGCAGTGGAACGTGAATTCTCAAATTAAATGTCTGTTGAGAAAAAAAACTAGATTAAATTATATCATTCTCTCTCTCATTAACATTGTTTGTTTAATTTCGACAGTGACTCACTGACATCATCAAAATTCTAAGGTACTAGAAGTTTCACAATCTTAAAATTTTTAATTTGAAGTAGTTTTAAGCTTTTAACGCTGACCTCCCCCTTATAACGAAAAGAGGGGTGCAAGGGGTATTGAAGCGATATACAGGGTGGTCCAAACTGTATTCCGGAAACTTGGGCATAAATATAAGTAAAAATGTTCGTATGATGTATGTCCTAAAATGCTTAGTTTCGGAGATACAGGGTATAGAAGTTTCATTTTTATTTCGATTTTTTCCAAATAATTTCTGAAGTAACGTCAATATTTAGATGAAAATTGGTATCTGGGAGTTTTTTGACATGAGAAATTTGATTTTGGTGTCAAAATGACTTCTACATGTAGAGGGCGCCACCTACATAATTTTTAACTGATTCGAAGACTAATAACTTTTTGTCCGTACCTGCATAAAACTACTGTGTAAAAAATATACATTTACGACGTTTTTAATGTAAAAAAGTTCTCTTGGTAAAAATCGCTAAGAGTAATGGTTCTCGAGATATTTTGGATCTAAATGATCAATACCTGTCATCATTGACAAAATTAAACATGTTGTCTAAATAGTTATTAGACTGAAATAATAAATTTGAAATGTTTTAGTGCCAAAAGTTCAAGAGAATCTGTCTTATCATCATTTTTTCAAAAAAAAATTATGATAAATTAAAAAAAAACTTCCCAAATTTATCATTCCAGTCAAATAACTATGTACTCAATATGATGTTTATTTTTTGTCAATAATAATATGTATTAACTATTTTCATTCTAAAATATCTTGAGAACGGTTGCTAGTGATTTTTATCAAGAGACCTTTTTTACGTAAAAAAACGTCGTAAATGTATATTTTCTTACAGTAGTTTTATACAGGTACGGAAAAAAAGTTATTACTTTTCAAAGCAGATAAAAAAAAGTAGGTGGCGCCCTTTACAAATAGGAGTCATATTGACATCAAAATCAAATTTCTCATGTCAAAAAACTGTCAGATACCAATTTTCAGCCAAATATTGACGTTATTTCAGAAATTATTTGGAAAAAATCGAAATAAAAATAAAACTTATACACCCTGTATCTCAGAAACTAAGCATTTTAAGACATAGATTTATACGAACTTTTTCACTTATTTTTATCTGCAGAATATGCTGCCAAAGTTTCCGGAATACAGTTTGGACCACCCTGTATGTAACCTAGCTTACCCAAAAGTCAACCTCACAGGCTTCACGTGGTGCACCCTGTTTAGACAAACGAGTCTCTGGCATCCAAATATAGGCGGTTAATATATTAAATTTTAAGACGGTATGACCTTATAAAACCCCCAGACCTGTCACGTTTCTAGGGAAGAGGAGTAAAACTACCCCTAGCCGATCGAGAACGTAGCACATGGGAGCTATCGTCTCAGTCCTCACAACCGTCCTTGTATCATGAGTCCTTACTGTGCCATAGTCATCCCGTCCTACAGTTGCAGCCAAACTGTGCGGCAGCGTAACCGTCACAGGTGAACCTTTTTACGCAGCTCACACTCATCAAAGATGGAACATTCGAGTAGGACAAAATCACCGTCCGGAGGTAAAATACCTCCTCGATCGGATCTCCGGGAGGGGGTGCCTACTCGAGTGTATCATCGGAGAACTCGTTTCAATCGTCAATGTTTCACGTTTGCGGCGTGGAACGTCCGCACTCTACTGGACTGGACGAACTCCAATCGACCAGGGAGAAGAACGGCACTGGTCTTACAGGAACTCCACCGGCTAAATACAGATGTTACCGCTCTTAGCGAAATCCGCTTTGCAGATGAAGGTAGTCTGACTGAGGAGCATTACACCTTCTTTTGGAACGGTCATCCTGCAACACACAGTAGGATTCATGGCGTAGGCATTGCAGTGAAAAACGAAATCACACCTGTTTAACAGAAGTACCCATAAATCTCCGAATGTCTTATAACTCTAAGATACCCCATATCAGATAAAATTTACATCAACATCATTAATGCCTACGCTCCCACCTTGGACGCTAATATTGAGGATAAGGATAAATTTTACTAAGCTCTACAAAATGCTCTCCAACGAATTCGGTGACTTTAATGTCCGTGTCGGCAGTCAGCAAGAAGTATGGCTTAACGTATTGGGAAAACATGGAATGGAAAACGTAAATAACAATGGTGAACGTTTACTAACAACATGCACAGAATACAATCTTTGCATCACCAATACATGGTTCAAGCTGAAAGACAAGTTTAAGAGAACCTGGAAATATCCCAGATCAGGCCACTGGCATCAATTGGACCGTATATTGGACCGTATATAATTTTGTAACCGTTCGAAGCGAGCATCTAAAAGATGTCAAACTCACAAAAACCAGAATAAATGCCGAATGTGGTACTGACCACGGACTTGTTGTTTCAAATATGAAAATTCAGTTAAAATCCAAACATCCATACTGTAAAAAGCAAAACAACATGACCAGATTGAACGTACGGAGTCTAGCAAACAACGATACTGCCAACGCCCTCCTCCATCAAAGAAGCACTTCCACCGATAACTTCAATCTCGGAACCTGAACAAGGTTGTACACAATTGAGGGATGCGAATACCAGCAAAGCAGTACTGGGAAAATCCAACAAAAAGAAACAACCAGGCTGGTTTAACGAAAATCGACCGCATATGCAGACTTTGTTGGAACAAAAATATAGAGCAGATCAAGCAGTCACTGCAAATCCACACAACCAAGCCAAAAATATGCTTCGAAGAAACCTGCGACATCTAAAGGATAACTGGTGGTCGCAAAAAGCTGCACCATAATTAAAAAAGAATAATCTACCATTTCGGTTACTAAGTAAATCTAACCAATGCCCTTAAGAATAAAGTTTTTTAATAAGCAGAGAATATCATATCGTGCAATTGCCAAGTCATTATAATTATTACAGAAATAAAGACGTCTAATATTGATACTAACAAAATTGTTGAGTAGGTGCTTAAAGGGAAACTAAATAAAATAAAATGATTTGGTTTTACATGGGATCTTACAACTTTTTGCAAAAAATTCACAAAGAATTTTATTGCAAGACTTAGTATTTTTTATATTCTATGTTTTTGATGGGATAACTATTTTAGAAAAAAAGTTGAATAGGTGCTTCAATAGAAAGAAATAAACTGAGTTGGTGTTATATGAGATCTCACAACATTTTGTAGGGGAAGAATTGGGTTGCGAGACTTGGCATTCCAAAAAGAATCGTCATAGACTTGAAATTAGTACACAAAAAACATCGGTAAATTTTTTATTAAGGCATTAAGGCTCTTTAATCAAAAAACTCTCAATGGCTATAAGCCAAATATGCCTAGCGTGCCAATTTCACGCGCGTTATCTGAAATTTGGCTTGAAATTTTAAATAAATCTGTCAGAAATGTTTAGAATTGTTATTTTCTTTTTTAAACCTAGTCAAAACAAACCGGAACGAATTCTAAGCGATTCAAATGAAAGAAAAACGTTTTTCCATGTTCCGGGAAATATCCGGTTACCGGAATAACTCTACCGACGACAACTTTTCCCGATATAAATCCCCCTGGTGACGATTTAATAAATTGATTTCTTTTTGGCACACGCCCCGCATCAATCAGTGGAAATTGTCAAAGTTTTCGAGGTGCGATTTATATATGGAGGGTCCATTCTCCCACCTTCTTCACGGTGTGTTTATTAGGGATGTGCGACAATTTCAATAAGGTCGATATTTTTCGAAAAAAATTGGAATTTACGCGACTGAAAAAAAATATCTATAAAATAAAATAGTTATATTTTTTAAATAACAGTATGCCATCATCATCATCATCATTTCCAGCTTATTCAATCATTTCCAATTATTAAGTAAGTAATTGGGCCCATTGTTTGTTATTGTTGGATATACGGGTCCAAGTTATCGCTGCTGATTTCCTAATTTTATGATTCCATCTGTTAGGTTTGGTCTTTTTCTGAGTCTCTGAATTCCTCTTCATACCATGCTGTAACTTTTGTGGTCAATCAATTGTCCGTCCTTCTTGCCAGGTGTTCTGCCCATTGTCATTTGTGGGATTTGATTCTGCGAATGACGTTTGTGTTCATCCGCCTTTTATCTTATCTACACTGATTTTTTTACGGTCTCTATTTGATATTCCAAGTATATTTTGTTCCATCGAGCGTTGTGCGACCTGCAGTTTCCTTATATTGTCGATTTTAAGAATTTAGGTTTTGCATGCATTAGTAGTATATCTAGCGGGGTTCTGGGCAGATTTGACCTTTTTTTTGATACAGTTTGACCTTTGCTAAAAATAGTGATAGCATGATGGATTTGAAGCGGCGGACTACTGCGCGTGTCTTAATTTGTTGTGCGAATAGGTGACGCGTCATTTTTCTTAATAGGTTTAATAAGTTGACAATGACGTAATTTACGTGTGGCTGTTGATGAGGTGTTAAAAAAATGGTGATATGTAAATATTAGGTTAAATAAAAAAATATTTGTGACATTAATTTTTGTTTGTTCGTTAATGAGATAAAGAGAGAGACAGAGAGATAGATGAGCGTGGCGTAACTTAGGCCCAGCGTGGTGTCGTGCGGATCAATACGGTGTAACTGATAATTATGTGTAGGTAGAAATAAAAATCAATTATTGTTAGTTAAAGTATAATGTATGTTCTTATTTAAATCTTTCTAGCATAAAGGTACCAATGACCTATATTATATACATTTTTAACAGCACACTTCAAATTATTATCAAGATGTTTATTACAATGATATGATTTAAAAATATAGCATCTAAACTATAATCAGGAGGGTAATAGGTAAAGCCTGCTTCATCCTGGCTGATTCCAATTCAGTTCATAAACATCAAGAATATCTGTGGTTTTTAAATATTTTTCCAAAAATTTCTTGGTTTGCCATCCTTTCACAACTACTGTTTGGTGTATATAACGACCAATGTGCTCTTCTAAAAAGGCAGGAATATCCTCTTGTTTTAAATCACCATATTGACACCACTCTATACCATGTACACGGTCTGTTTCCTCAGATATTGCTTTTGCTAGCCTTGCATTAAAGAAATTTGAAAATTCTAGAGCCATTGATACAAATGTATGTATTAGTTCTTGATTATGCCCTGGTTTGTAAATTGCAATTTCTTTACAATGGAATGGAAATGGATCTAAACATTATAATCACCTTCAAATCCTTGAACGTCAACAAATATGACCATGATTGTTATTTGTTACTTGTTTATCTGCTGCTATGAAAACTACTACTAATTTTAACTAATAGGATACTCCTCTTTTATAAACATAGTTTGAAGTAGAAGTGGTAATAAGAACTTAGGATGGTTGTTATAATAATTATCTATACTTTAACAAAAATTTATTAATTTTCACATTTTTTCACAGGTTTCCTTGATTTTTTTCTTATTTTTTTCTGCAAGTTGTTAATCTAAAAACATATTTATCCTTTTCTTCTTGTAAGAGCTCCTCTCGCTCTAGACAAGCATTTAGATTGGTAAAAATTTTCTTATAGGTTTGTGTTTGTTTTTGTAAATCGTTTTTACATTGATTTAAATCATTGTCCACATTGTATAATTCGTGTATTAAATCTGTCACATGTTTTTTTGAAAATTCAATATTTCTTCTTTGTTATCACTTACTAGTGCATAACGCTGGGCCTAAGTTACGCCACGCTCATCTATCTCTCTCTCTCTATCTATCTCATTAACGAACAAATAAAAATTAATGTCATAAATATTTTTTATTTAACCTAATATTTACATATCACCATTTTTTTAACACCTCATCAACAACCACATGTAAATTACGTCATTGTCAACTTATTAAACCTATTAGGAAAAATTACGTCACCTATTCGCACAACAAATTAAGACACGCGCAGTAGTCCGCCGCTTCAAATCCATCATGCTATCACTATTTTTAGCAGAGGTCAAACTGTATCAAAAAAAGGTCAAATCTGCCCAGAACCCCGCCAGTTATACTACTTGCATTACTTATGGCTGGTAGTACACATTGATCGAATGTTTTCTTCTTTAGACAAAAATTTTTCTGTTGATTTCTGGTGTTTGGTTTGGTTTGGTCCTAAATATATTATACAGGGTGGTCCGAACTGTATTCCGGAAACTTCGGCAGCGTATTTTGTAGATAAAAATAAATAAAAAAGTTCGTATAAACATATGTCCTAAAATTCTTAGTTTCGGAGATACAGGGTGTATAAGTTTCATTTTTATTTCGGTTTTTCCAAATAATTTCCGAAGTAACGTCAATATTTATGATTATGCAAGTTGTTAATTTGTTTATTACTCGCGGCAAGATATGGTTGAAATATGGCAACCCCGACCCGCTCGTCGATAGAGTCGGCAGAGAACCCTATAGGGAAATGAAAATAACTTTCATTGCACATCATAATACGACCACCAGCAAACTCTATAAGACAACGCATGGTGTCATTGATGACGTGTTTTCGTGATTGATAACGAAAGTTGTTCCAATTTCCCTATATAAGTGCATGCGTTCTCAATAGGCAGTGTCGCCATTCTGTTCCGCTATAAGTAATTGTCCAGTTAACAACCTGTATATGAAAATTCAAAAGTCATTATTTAGAGGAATTTGATCTTGGTGTCAATATGACTCCTACTGCCAGAGGGCGCCACCTACATATTTTTAACAGGTTTGAAGAGTAATAACTTTTTGTGCGCACCTGTATTAAACTACTGGGTAAAAAAATATTCATTTGCGACGTTTTTTACGCAAAAAAGCCTCTTGATAAAAATTGCTACCAGTAATGGTTCTCGAGATTTGGACGCTAAATTATCAATACCTGTCATCATTGACATAAATTAAACATGTTGTATTAAACATGTTGTTGATTATAGTTATTAGACTGCAATATAATAAATTTGAAATGTTTTTGTGCCAAAAGTTCAACAGAAACTGTTTTATAACTTTTTTTGAAAAAATGACGATAAAACAATTTCTGAATCATTTCAGACAAATAACTATCTATTCTCTCTCTCTCTCTCTCTCTCTCTCTCTCTCTCTCTCTCTCTCTCTCTCTCTCAACCTGTTTATTTCTTGAATAATGACATGTATTGACTATTATCATTCTAAATATCTTGAGAACGGTTGCTCGCAGTGATTTTTACCAAGAGATACTTTTATGTAAAATCACGGAAATGTATAAAAAATCACGGAAATGTATATTTTTTCACTCAGTAGTTTTATACAGGAACGGACGAAGAGTTATTACTCTTCAAAACAGTTGAAAGGCATGTAGAGGACACCCCTTACAAATAGGAGTTATATTGACATCAAAATCAAATGTCTCATATCAAAAAATTTCTAGACACCAATTTTCATCTATATATTGACGTTACTTCAGAAATTAATTGAAAAAAATCGAAATAAAAAAGAAACTTCTACACCCCGTATCTCCGAAACTAAGCAGTTTAGGTCATACATTTATACGAATTTTTTTACTTATTTTTACTTGCAGAATATGGCGCCGAAGTTTTCAGAATACAGTTCGGACCACCCTCTATATCAATATCTGCATATTGCATTGAAAATGTCGATACCATAAAACTATCGATACTCTGTGACATTCTTAGTATCAGCCGACATCCGGTTGCAAGTTATCTTTTTTCTTGTCGGTGGGAGGTGACGCATTTTCAGGTTTGCGAGTTGGCGAATGTTTGAGTACGACTTCCGCAACTTTTTCCTCGCAACGATTTATCTCGGACGGAACTTCTAAACGGGGGTTAGTTGGACGGTAACGGATGTATATTTCCCCAAGTTTGTGCAAACGAAAAGAAAAATAAAAAGCTGGCGAAATTACTCGACCTTATTTCGGTGACTCTAGACTTTTTATTAGATGAAAATCATATTTCCATTAAGTATTAACTCATCTTCATTCATAATAATTTATTAATGCTTTATTTTCAACATCTTGGCTTTAACTCTCTAGGCCACTAATGAGGAATTTTTTCTCATTCTCTCTCTTTAGAGGGCATGACGAGAAAATGTTCCACAAATGGAATAAAGCTATTTTATCCCACTAGTGCTTGTTTTGTTTTGTGGCATTGTTTGTGGTTATGTATCACGGGTAGAGAGTGTGGGGGTCTTGGCTTAACCGCCTGGACCAAGAGGAAGCAATCTGACCAAAAACTTAAATCATACGATGGCGGAACCAGGTCAAAGTCAAAGGGTTGTGTGACTAGATAGAAGACTAGTTTCCACTTGTGTCAACCTTGGGACACCAGGAAGCAACCCATTGTATTTTCGTCTCCCTTACTTCATGCAGGGTTCTCTAGAAATTGAGCTAATCCTAGCGGTGTCAGATCTGCTTTGTCAGAACTCCAATCCCAAGTAACATTTTAAGTTCCTTTAGGTTATATATTCTCAAGGTTAGTTATATAAAGGTTTAATAAATGTCTCATTGGTATCTTACAGTGTTTTAATTTATATAAGTTTAGGGTTGATTACTTATCACTAATAGTAACCTTAAAATGTTGTTTATCACTTTCCTTATAAAACTAGAGGTTCTTGTTACTAAAGGTTTCATAGTAAAGTTTTATAAAGGTGTTTATTACATTTATTTTATATAACTTCTGGTATTAGGTGTTAGAAAGGTACGCAAGATAGATATACACTATATAATTAAAGGTGTTATTAAGAACCATTATGTAACCAATAACACTACAAGTTATATAATTGTTCCCTCAAATCGTTTTTTTGCACCTTTCAAATGGTTGCCTGCTTTATATAACCTGTAGTTGCCGGATATCAAACCTAATGACATAACCTAAAATTTTTAATATAATCAAAACAAATAATATATTAGCAAGCAAAGCAATTCGGTATTATAATAAATAATAAAAAATAAACTGGACAAAACACAAAAATACATCTACATTCAAAAGAAAGGTTCTTCAGAGTTAAAAAAAATAGGAATAATCCAAACCTCATTTAAACTACATCTATCAATATTGAAAGCCAACATGCAAATTTACCATCCACAAGCAGAGATCAGGATGAACCTGAGATATTTCCAACAGAAAGTTGCCAAAACGATCAGGAACAGGAAGATTCCTGGTTAAGGCATTAAAGAATGCATAACATAAGAGAATGAGCTTTGCGCTTTAACATTACACATTCTGCACTTAAAGAGCTTTTTTCTATAGTCAATTCATTCATAACTGTTCTACCAAAGTATCAAAGGATCCTAGAACTCTTTTGAAAACTCCTACCACTGAAATATAGATCAAATAAAAAAAACAGTATTATTTCAATTTTATGAGGTTATGTTTTGTTTTCTGCACATTTTTTTTCGTTTTTTTTTCCTTCGCAGGGAGTCGCTACAGTCGACACCTCGGGTTATATAAAGGTTTTCTGGGTGACTAAAAGTAGCCATAAACACCCCGGCATTTATAATGGTGATTTGTATCACCTTTAGTTGTATAAAACACTAAAATTGGTGTTTTAAATAACCCAAACTCATTTACGCAACCTTAAGTAACCAAATTTATATAATGGTCGATGAGTATGTTATAGATCCTAAAGTAATATATATCACTTTAAATATAATGGACGCCATTATTATTGATGTCTTCATATTTGGCTACAATGAGTATTTCTAAGATAACGCTGACAACTGGTACAAATCTATATTTTGGCCAGTTGCCAGTTATTTCTATGTATTAAAAAAGTCGTATGTTCTATTATTTTTATTAATAAATTTAACTTTTATTACAAAAATTTCACCATATTTTTTTTGTTTATAAAAAAATCTATTAAATAATTCTACTTTTGGAGGCGCATGTATTTTTTGGAGGTAAAATTGATTTTCACACAGTAAATTTAATATCGCATATGTATTTAGTACTCTGGATAGGCACAATAGATGTTATTAAGCCACTATAAAGTCATTTGCATAACGCAAACGCTTTTGTAGGCTATGACAGGGATGGCGTCATTTTGTCTCTTTTGTTTCTGGTCTGGATTATCTGCGTAGGACAACTTGGAGCAATAAGATCATATCTGCTTTTTATGTTAAAAAAAGAGGCAAATATTACAGTAGTTAGTCAGAAAGAAACAAGTATATTTTCAAAAAACGCGCATGCGCGATATTCCTATAGAGGTAGTCTCTGGGAACCTTCTCAACACCACTATATAACTATTATATACCATTTTTTAGTTTTATAGCGGTAACTCGATAGAATATATAAAGGTGTTGAGGAAGTTTTCAGGACTTTGGTTGCACACCTTGAGTGTTAAGGGTTACCATAGGAACAGTTATAAAATGGACCGTTTAGGGCATATAAGTGTTATATAATGGTTACTAATAACTCACGACAACCATTCTAGATGCGTTTAGGTTGTATAATATGGTGTTGGGAAGTTTCTTAACACACTTATAAAACAAAAAATGCTTCTTGGGATCTATGGGCATCGAGTTGGCGAGAGGGATACGACTTGCAATAGGAATTATATAAAATAAATATTTTCTATAAAATATAATAAATAATAATATATAAAAAATTAATATTATATAAAATATTAATTTTCTATAAATAATAATATATTCTAATAAAATAAATATTTTCATTGTTTCTAACTTTTCATTTTTTACATTTTTTTAAACAAGTGTCACTTTTAGCCTAGTGCTTAAAAAAAGAATGGCATTTCGAATCTCAAATAAATATCAAAAACTGTCAATTTCGAAACTCTTTCACAAAAAAGTTTTTTTTATGACTATTTCTTACAAAGTTAACGAAATCGCCATCAAACAATTTATTTCTTCCACACAGTACAAAATCAAATCAAATTCTTGCCACCCCAAACTCAAATCTACGCTTTAACGGATTTAACCAGAGGGGAAAATTTTAGCGGTAAACGTCGTTTTTGTCAAACAAAATCAAGACAAAAGAGAGCAAAAGAAGTCCCAGAATTCATAACGAAGGCCTTTGAAGCGTGGGAGGAACAGCGAGTTTCAGATATTTTTCTATCTTGAGTTTTTTCTTTCTTTATCTTGTTCCTTAATTGAGTTTTAAGAGATTATCGATGTAATGCCTGGACGACTTTTGCGGGAGATTTTTTTCTGTTTTAAGGTATTGCTGTTTTTTTGTTATTTTCATACTGCGGTAAAAATATTAAAGAATTAAAAAAGAAATGACAAATTAAAATATCAAAAATTGAAAATGAATTATAATTTATAAGAAAACAGCTAAGAAATAACTGCGAATGCAGATTTTTTTAGAAAATGGAATTTTTGGCCTCAAGGGCTTATGCTCAAAGATATCCAAATAGGCATCTTCCTGATAGGCGTTCCTTTAAAAACTACTTGTCCTATTTCGCAGAGCTGGTAGTGTGGTTTATAAAAAAAAAACCTATTAGGCAGAAACCTGTCGTTGGAAGTGAAGAAAATGAATTTGCCTTTCCATATATCTACAAGTCATCGTAAAACAAATCAAAAAACCATATACTTCTTGGTTTTTCTTGATAGAATAATAAATACATATTTAATAAACATTAATTATTAAACTATTGTAGGTTAATTATGTATACAAGTAAACTGGTATAAATTTTACATAAACTAATTTCGATTTTGAAAATAGCTACTGCCACTAGAAACTTTCCATGACGACACTAGCCCTCTTGGTCACTAGCCCTCTTGGTTGCTATTTTATTGAAAAATTGCTCTTTATTCAAAATCTGAGCTAGATCGGTATAAGAAACCCTAATATAGTTTGAAAGAGCATTTGAATCTGCTTCGATTTATCTAAAAAATATAGAGTGTTGTTTTTGAAATAACGAAGTTTTTATGTAAAATAAATATTTAAAATAGACCAGCAATTTTTGGTACCCCTGTATACATTAAACGAAGCAATCAATTTTTTCAGTAAAGTTTGTTTCTTTGGCTTAAAAGTCAGCTGAAGAATTAATTCTGAAAAGAAATTTACAGGGTGTTGAAAATCTTTTTTTATTATAGCAAACATATTTAAATATCTTGAAATATCACAAAAACCAAAGCTTGTAAACATATTTAACCCTTATAATAAATGCTTTATTTTGTGTCCAAGGATCCAAATATGAAATAAAATACCGGGTGTGCCATAAGAAAAAATATAACTTTGGTGTGGATCTGAGGTCTGATATATCCTGTATATTTTAAATTAATTTTAAATTATGCACATTGCCTTCTCACATATACCCATAAAATATTTTATTTCTACATCTTTCCGTTTTCGTATAATCAACAGAGGCGAATGAGGTGCGCCACCCTGTATAATGGGTGGTAGAGTAAACGCCACGCATGTCTGGGAGTGATTCATCGCTTGATGAAGAATCGACACGCGCGCTATCATTTTTACATTAAAAACGTAAATTTTTACCGCAGACGTAGGTTTTTAAAGCCCGGTCTAATCATCTGCCTGCGACAAAGACAAAGACGATACTAGATCGCGTTTCTTTGATAGATTCATTTTTGTGCGTCAGTCCATTGGCGTGCTTGTAGTGCGACCACGGGGCATTCCATTTTATATTTATAACCAAATATATGTTTTGACAAGACTTTGACAGTTAAAACAACAAATTACAACAGATTATATATTGATTATTATATGACTTGAAACACCACGGCACTGGAATTAAGTTTTATGTGACCTTGAACAGATTAGTTCACATGGTAGCGACCGATGAATCACTCCCAAACATTCGTGGCGTTTACTATATCCAACATTCTACGAGGACAAGATACATAAAGAATAATAAGAATCCCGTATAATAAAAATCATTATTCGTGATAAATAGTGTACATTACTAAAGAAAGTTGTATAATACAGTTTTTATTGAAGGAATTTAATGTATATTTTAAAAACAAAATTTAAATTAATTGGTAAATTTAATTGTAAAATATAAAGTTATTTATGTTTTGAAATTATATTAATTAGGGATGTGCATGTAATAATAAAAGGACTGTCACTGCACTGGAAGAATTACGCGAATTGCAATACGTGAATTGAAAAATATTTGCATAGTTAATAATGCGCGGTTTCGGGTTAATAATGTGTTTAGTTTCGATGTGAAATATATTTACATGCTTTATAGTACGTGCTTTCTATACAGGGCATTAGATAAAATAATAGATTTTGGTTCCAAACGTTAAGAATATAAAAATAATTTTGTTTTCAAAAGTATTTGTTACGTTTTGTGGTATATTAGCTGAATTAAAATACAGTAGAATGTCACTAATTTTGACACGCGCTAAACCGGACACTCCACTAGGTTGGTTACTACGGTTACTACTCCAGTAGGCTGGTTGGTTATCTTCTGCTAATGATGCTAACATTTGGCATAACATCTAACATTATAACAATGCTGTTATAATCTTGTTGTATATCTGCTAATGATGCTAACATGGTTAGCAAAACGCGCGTCCAGTGTAAAAGTAAAAATGTTTTGGTGTATTGTGGTGGTTTCGTATTTTATTTTGCTGTGCAACACCAAAGGTTCCAACCCCCCAACTGTAATCAGAAAATAGAATCCAAAATTTTTTTTGAGTCTCTCAAGAACTCTCAGCGCACCTAAAAAAATCTATAAACGATCAAAGAATTTTATAACGATCCACAGTTCAAGTGAACATCGTAATCCGCGAAGGTAACTTGCAGTAGAGTAAGACCATGTCAAGTGGACTCCCGTTTTCCCACTAGGTCATGAAATTCTATTTAATTACGACTAGTAATCAAATCCTGAGACAGGTTTTTAAATTTTCATTTTAACAGCAATTTTTTTATAATGAAATTTATTTTTTTTGCGATGAGTTTTTTACGTCTATTAAGCTATCTTGTACTAAAAGAGTCTTGTCACTTCGCACTAAAAGTAGTTCTACAAAGAACAATGTTCGACTAAAGTCTGTTAGTAACATTTTCAAGCTTAAAGTATTACAACACTATTTATTTAAACCAAAAACTAGTATTACAAAACTAAAGTGTCAAAACGAATGACAATGTTAGGAAATAAATAAATAAATACGGCAACTTGACATTTTTTACAGCAGAGCTACCACCTGAATCCCCAGCGCGAAATAAATTCCAGTTAGTCAGCACGGCGCCGAATATGTTCATGGTTGGCAACAATCAATTTAAAAATCGCGCCCTCGATTACGTAACTAAAAGTTTAATTGATATGAAATATACATATTATGCTTTTTAAACTACCTCATAATGTGAAAACCTAAATTATCAAAGAGAATAACAATCTGTCAATGCCGAATAAATATTATTCGCAAACGTATGACCGCGCTGAAATGACTGTTTAAATACGCGGATGCACCGCATTTGGATTTGTTCCCAAAATGGAGGCTTTTTGCGCGAATTGTTGTGGATTCTAGGCCGCTCGCCAATGGTTTATTTAAATTTACCGAGTAAATTTAATGGACCGCCGTTTAAACGACTGGCTAATCTGATTCGGTCGGGGCAATCGATACAATCGATTTGCTAAACGCAGTTTTCACTGTAAATAATTTAATGATAAAATTATTTTTTTGACGAACAATATAAATGATCATTGTCATCATCATTTCCACCTTATGGAGCAATTTCCAATTATGGTGTAGTTTTCCTTATATATTTAGATAATAACTTTGCAATTGGACCACCATTGCTGAATATTGTTGACTATGCGGGTCCAAGTGATCCCTGTTAATTTTTTAATATTATGGTCCCATCTTGGGCTTGGTCTTTTTCTAGATCTCTTAATTCTTCGTAGACAACTCTTAAGAGTCAAATGGTTTCATCATGTCTCAAACGTATATGTCCTTGAAAATGCTAACTGCGAGAGTATTGAAGTCATGATTACAAAGTCCCGCTTAAGATGGGCTGGTCACGTATGCAGAATGCAAGAGACCCGCCTACCAAAATCTCTTCTTTACGGTGAGCTTATAGACGGTAAGAGGAGGCCGGGTGGACAACTCAAAAGGTACAAGGATATTTTCCACGAAAACTTAAAGGGGATTAACAAGCAGAATGAGTTAAAAGAAGCAGGTCAAAATAGAACGGAATGGAGAAGAATTTTAAACTCAGTTAACAGCGACAACCAAAAAGTAAAGAGCCAACAAAGCAATGAGATTTTTGAATGTTCGGAGTGCGGTAGACAGATAACATCACGTATCGGGCTTTTTAGTCACAGAAAATGTCATGAAAGAAAACGCCTTGCGTGACCATCTTCTGATGAGTGTCAAATACTCGTCAGCGAGTAATGGCAGTATGTATATATGTATGTATGTTAATTCCTCGTAGATACCATGCTAAAATTGTTGTTGTCCGTCCTTCTTTCCAGGCGTCCTGCCCATTGCCACTTAAGGCATTTGATTCTACGAATGACACCTATTACCTGGGTCTTTTGTCGTATCCACTCAATTTTTTATTAGGTTTTTCTTTGCTATTCCCAGCGTATTTCGTTGCAACGAGCGTTGTGTGACTTGCAGTTTCCTTATGATATCGGTTTTAAGTGTCCAGATTTGGCATAAATGATTATGCAAGATGGCGGGTACTTTCGTAACCACCGTAATAACAAGGCCGGACAGCTGTGATGTAAAAATCTCGTGACGTCACCAACTGGAGGCCTTACTCTATATAGCAGCGTTGATAATTACCCGATAAAAGTTCAAATTGTGGATCTTTTTTCACTTAGCAGATATATTTCGAAGTTTTAAAATGTCTTTTTCCGAGTTTTTAAAAATATTATAGTATATAAAAATAGTTTTAATAGAATACGGAAAAAATCATACCAGTCAATAAATGTTTATCTCTCACTTTTTATCAATCAAATTTAATAAAGGAATATTTTAAGTTCACAATAGTGTACAAAATAAAAAAAACAAAAAAAAATAGATATTTTATATAGTATATATGATGTATTTTATCGATATTTTACGCCCAATACCCCGGGGCGACGCGCGACGGTGCCGCGCGGCGGTGCCTGTCGTAGCGGAGTGGTATTGCCGCACTTGACAATCATCGATTTATCGGTAGGTGTGCGGACGTGGTAATTATAATCGATAATAGAAGGGTGAAAAAAGTTCTATTCAAAGTTCTATTCAGAAAAAGTAGCTGGGAGTCATTACAGTATTTGTGTTCGACATTTATATGAAGGCGAAAAAAACTTAGGATTCAGTCATTCATGTCCCAAAAATCTACTTGTTTTGGTTCTATAAAAATCGATACTTTTTATGATTTTATGATGACAATACCTTGTCTAAAGAAATGCCACGCGATACAAGTACCATCGAATCAGATTGGTTTAACATCGACACTACTATTTCTGAACAAGGTATCGAAAGTGTGAAGGAAGAAAGGCCTGTTATTGCTTATTATATTGCTGTTATATTGTCTTAAAGGAAATGAAATGCGATACAAGTAAGAATAATTTAACATTTTCAGACAACACTGATATTGAACAAAATTCACTTATAAAAAAACCTTACTAAAGGCAGTCTTGGATTTCCAAAAGATGATATAACTAATATAGTTTTATTTGAATATATAATTTTTAACAAAGTTTTGCAAAGCTATGAGGAGTTTCTCAGAATTCACAATAAAAAAATATCTTTGGATTAAATTAAAAGTAATAACACCATTATTAAAATTTCCGCAATGTAGGTACTATTTGTAATGCTAAGTTATTGTAAAAATTGTCATAAATTCTATTAGAAATACACGTCTGAAAAACTACTGTTGTAAAAAAAATGATAGAATTGGAAAAGGAAATAAAAGAAACTTAGACACCCTTACAGCATAAATAAATACAATGACGATGGTTAATGTGAGATGGGATATAAATCTGATCTTTTTTAAATTTTATGTTTAATTATATTATTTATTAAAAATTCGGTGCGATTAAAGTTTATATCGATTATATACGTGTAAAGTGTATCAAATGCAATCAAAGTTTAGGCCTCCAGTTGATGACGTCACGAATAAGCTGTCCGGCCTTGTTATTACGGTGGTTACGGTACTTTCCATATCTTATATATGGGCATGTCTGTGATTTTGTCCAGTCCCTGAATTTCTCATTATTTTGTGTACCTGAATTTCTCATTATTTTAATCGTATAGACTAAAAATGTAATAATATACAGGGTATACCATTTAAAAAATACAACTTTGTTATATTTTATTTATTTGGGACATGTAGTTTTTGCAAATAATTTTAAAGTGTAGCTTTAGTAGTCCTTCAACAATTCCATCACATATAATTTCCACAAATCTAATCATTTGGCTACAATACTTCGTGTTGTATAGGGTGTACAACCCTCTGTATATTTGTTAAGTGATAGCTAATGTCAGGCAATTTTTCTACTAAAAAATAAATATGACTATTGAAGTTTTGTTAGTTAATGGTCAAAATTAATAGTATAGAAAATATATCACAAGTAAGTCGGTAAAAATCGCCATGCAATTAGAAAATACTGTATTTAGTATAATATACAGGGTGGTTCGAACTGTATTCCGGAAACTTCGGCGCCATATCTACTCGACGTGCTTATTTTTTGTCAGTAATGACATAATATATTGACTATTACCGTTCTAAATATCTTCAGAACGGTTGCCCGTAGCGATTTTTGCCAAGAGACATTTTTTATGTAAAAAGTCACGGAAATATATAATTTTTTACTCAGTCGTTTTATACAGGTACGGACGAAAAGTTATTACTTATGTCCCCTACAAATAGGCGTCATATTGACATCAAAATCAAATTTTTTATGTCAAAAAACTCCCAGGCACCAATTTTCATTCAAATATTGGCGTTACTTCAGAAATTATTTAGAAAAAATCGAAATAAAAATGAAACTTCTACACCCTGTATCTCCGAAACTAAGCATTTAAAGGCATACCTTTATACGAAGTTTTTTACTTATATTTATCTGCAGAATATGCTGTCGAAGTAACGGAATACGGTTTGGACCACCCTGTATAAGCCGCCATCTTGAATTCTTGGAAAAATCAAATTTGGGACTAAAATTAAATATTTAATGATCAAAAAAAAATTGAAAATTATCGAAATCAGACTAATAATCCTAAAACAAAAGCAAATGTCCATATTTCCGTATACCTCATACCTCGATCCACTGTGCGATTTTTCGAACCAGCAACTTCAAATAATAAAGGCATTTTGAAAAAGCTATTAAAAGATAAACGCTTCTAAGACTATCAAAATGTTGATCTAATAATAATTTGACGTTTCTTACAAGCAGGCTTTCGCCCGCATCGTAGCTGCACAGATCAAGTCTTATCACTGACAACATTTATAGAAGCCGGATTTCAAAAGAAACATGTAGTCGCTGCCGCATTTATAGACCTGACAGCAGCATATGACACCGTCTGGAGACAGGGCCTAATATATGAACTCACTCGCGTCATTCCTTGTGTAAGAATATCCAACCTCATTAACAATATGCTGTCAAATAGAACATTCCAGGTTATAATGGGGAATAACAGGAGCAAAACTATGAAACTGAATGACGGTCTTCCTCAGGGGTCGGTTCTTGCCCCCATACTCTTCAGTCTATACATCGCGGACATGCCTGCAACTGAATCACGAAAATTTGGTTATGCAGACGACTGGACATTGGCAACGGCGCACAGGAGAGTGGAGGATGCTGAAGTTGTACTTACCAGAGACATAGCAACCATTAGCGAGTATTTTAAAAAATGGAGACTCCAGCCAAGTATCGTAAAAACTGAAGTATCTGCCTTTCATCTTAATAATAAGATGGCAAAGAGAGAATTGCGAGTGTACATGGACAACAAACTACTCACTCACAATAAACATCCAAAATATCTCGGAGTTACTCTGGATAGGACGCTTACATTTAAAGAACACTTGACAAGAATGACGGAAAAGTTGAGAACACGTAACAACATACTTCAAAAATTATGTGGCACAACTTGGGGCTCATCAGCATCCACCCTGAGATCCTCTGCGCTGGGTTTGGTGTATCCTGTAGCAGAATAATGTGCTCTAGTGTGGCTTAATAGCAAACACACCCGTATGGTTGATATTCAATTAAACCAAACTATGCGCATACTATTGTAATTCTACATCCTACTAAATAAGCCATAAAAACACGAACCTGGAACGCTCCAGGGCCGTAACAAGGGTTGTAAAGGCTGGTTTAATATTTTACCCTATCTTATCGTACACCATTTCGTTCGCCTTGCCGAACTGTCGGCTTATGGCAAACGAATGGCTGCCGGATATCAGATCTAACATTAATAAAGGTGACAGGGTGACTTTTAATCTGCAACAGCCGATCCGTTAGGCGCCGCTGGGCCCCCGAGAGGGTATCGCGTGAGCCCCACTTAACTAGCAAGACGCCATGGCCGGATTAATTTGCTTGTACGTGTCATTTGTTTGATTAGGGATTAGTGTGTTCATAGGTGTATGCCTATGAGGATATACAGGGTGATTTGATTCAGATTATTTAAGCTTGCCGGCTGGACGCATACAGGAAAACTGTTTTAGTCAAAAACATAACATGTTTCGAAGAGAAGCAAAATGTCTTGTTTATAATCAAATATTTATGCTACTACTACTATACTGCCATTACTCGCTGACGAGTGTTTGGCACGCATCAGGAGATGGTTACGCAAGGCGTTTCCTTTCTAAGCTTTTATGTCACTGAAAAGCCCGATACGTCATGTTATCTCTAATGGCGGCTCGTGGTTATTATTGTAGGGAGGTCAATATCTAAAAATATTGCGTCGATTTTTTTAAGACGCGCCCAAGTAGCATTTATCTGACTTCGAACTAAATCTGACCTGAAGCGACGTCAGACTTTGTGCAAATTTTGGTCAGGTGCTGGTGATACGACCGGTGACGTCGCTTTCCTATTAAAAGCGACGTCGTTGGATCCGAGTCGGTAAATCCAACGATCTGTCGACGTACAAAATAACAACGTACCATTTTTATTAATTTCCCAACGTCGTTCCCACGTTGGCTTGCACGACGTACATATACTTGAACTAGCCCGACGTCTACCCGTTGTCCGAATAGATACGTCTCACTGATAATCCCTAAAGTAACGTCCAATTATATTTTGTTTTATTTTATGTTCATATTTATAACCTAATTTACTTATCTCTATTTACGTCCGTAAATACAACCCATTAAGTAGCATTTGCGGCCTAATGAACATCATGAA
Source organism: Sitophilus oryzae (assembly GCF_002938485.1). NCBI lineage: Eukaryota > Metazoa > Arthropoda > Insecta > Coleoptera > Curculionidae > Sitophilus > Sitophilus oryzae. The sequence continues at coordinate 920,818 of NW_022145683.1, read as the reverse complement.
CATAACCTAATAAAAAGTTTTTGTAAACAAACTTAATTTTTTTTATTATGCCTAAAAAAACACTAAAAAGGCATTTAGACATTCATCTACATTTTACAGAAAGAGGTCGAGGCCTTTGCAAAATAATAATAGTAGTAATGATATCTTGCCTCCACCCACTAACGTTTTTTATCCGGAAGAGATGCTGCATTACACTGGTGCATCTAAATTTCATTTTTAAGCTTAGGAAACTAGCAGACCCCATCCTCCTCCCACTTTGTGAGATACTGGTTCCAATTCTTTTAAATTTTGTATATATACTATCTTAAAAAAGTGGCTGTCCATTTTTTTAAGGAGAAAACAAAAACTAAAATATAGTTGCACAAATCCACAAATCACTGATACGCAAAGTGAGGTTACGTGGCGTACGTTGGAATTATATACGTCATAATACGATTGCCGGTCGTCCGGTTTGATGACTTCGGTCATGTGAGACGACTAATGTTGGAGACCCGGTCGGGATTGGTATATTGGTAGTTCATATTAAGTCGGACACAGAAATCCGCCATTCTTAACAAGTATCCGATTGTCAGCCATTTTAAAATCGTTTTATGTTTTTAAAATTTATATTCACATTCCGATTTCTAGTAGAATAATATTGATAAGATTGATTTTGGGGGAACCCCAGTACAGTTTTTATGATTAAACCAGCTAGAAAATAAAAAAATATTTTGCGAGTTACTTTTTTATAGATATTTTTATTTCATAAATGTACCTAATTTTGAAGGCGCTCGTTGTTTTCCGAGTATTTTAATCAGATATATCAAAAAAAATGACTTCCGTTGACAAAACTGATGTCTGGATTAATGATTCAGAATTATTATAATATGAAATTAGGTAGGCACTTATAGTTATATTCGAGGAGTAATTATGAATCTATTTGTAATTAGGTAGTTTGGTTAGAGTTTTTATGTATTCTTAGTAGCGAATATGAAACCAAAAGTAACGTAAGTGCTTAGCGACGAATTTTAAGTAACTAAAATCCAAAGTAATATGACGTTGGTAATTGGTAGAATTACATTCCCTATTAGGTCAGATACCGACGTCGAGGCGACCCGAATCTGTATTCCCCATTTAGGTGCAAATAAGGGTCGTCAGGCGGTCGAACCGACGTTGGTATCCGACGTCGGGTTTATTGAACGCGACGTATACCCGACGTTAGATAACGTCCAAATGCTACTTGGGGCGACCAAATACAAAACAGATTTTAATTGGTTTCTTACAAAATAAATCTAAAAATAAATACAAATTATGTTAAAATGAAACCTACCCTTACATTTTTAAACAGATGGTCTAGTGCCATTTCACTAAAAATCTAGTCAATGTTCTTTACACAAATTTTCCACGGTAGGATAAGACACTTAAATAATAATGTCACAAAAATATAAATACATATATACACATACACATTTCTAAAAGTTTTATTTCACATTTTTTATATTTTAAGTCAATTCTTTCTCTAACCCAAGTAGCATTTTCACGACTTGCGACCACATGTTTACTAAACGCAACGTTGGATTAGTTACAAAAAATAGTTAGCTCTGTATGTACCTTGGGTATTAAAATAAATGTAAACGTTGTTGTAACGTTGTGCCGACGTTGAACTAGTACTAGAACAAAGTAAAAGCTTCTCCGACGTCGAATAAACGTTTTCTTGTAACCTTTTTTGCTTAAGTGATGTTTAGGTGATTCGGACAACGTAGTTACAACGTTGGGCAAAAAAAAGTTTTCCGACGTCACTTTCAGGACCTATTCCAACGTTATGCAAACGTCGATTGTTTTACTAATTCCAACGTTGTTTAGATTTCCTTATTCTTACGTTGGTAGGACGTCGAGCCACTACCTTTTTGCAACTGTATTGAACCATAACCTTAAATCTTAAATTTTCACTTCATTGTTCTGTTCAGTCAGACAGTTCAGTGCTGTTTTTGTTTTTATAAAAAAAAAACTTAATTAAAATGGAACGTAAGAAAGGCACATAATATAATAAATTTAAATATACATCGACATATTACCGATACTTTATCCACTCCCTCGTTTATTTAGAATATAGAGGGCGGCACAAGCTAGAGGAATCTAGGATGACTAAATTAGGCAATCTTGCGACTAGTATACTACCTGTTAAGGCGGAACTGAGACTTTATTAGTCCAGTATGCGACTACTCGAACTACTCCCATCTTAATCTCCAAAACAACAAAGTGAAAGCCGCCATGTTGTTGAATAAGAAAATTTTTCGTTTCTAAAATAGCAATTCTTGCTTTTTAATACATTAACTTGAAATATTTGACCCTAAACAACACGCGGATTTTTTTTTCGACTGCGAATAAATTATTCTGATTTTACTAAAAAAATTGAAACTTGAAATTTTCAAGAAATTTTTTAAAACTTCTTTAATTTTAAGGCCCATTAGTATTTTTCAAAGTAGAAACAATACATTTATCAATAAAGTTGTTTGCGTTTAACTTTTTTGCCTTGGGTAACGAGTTAAAGAGTTGGTTAAAGTGTTTCAATAATTATGATCTTCAAACATCCTCCACACTTAAATACTTTTGTTTTGTTTTCCTTTACTGCCATCTGGCATATGTCTCTAACTAAATCATAAAAATAATATTTTAACTATAATAATCCCAATTTAGGATAAAACGCGACTTAGACGCCATATTATTATAGTTTTGTATTTCTGTGAATTAGGATTTTAAACAACGTTGCAGTTTGTACTAAATTAGGCTGCTAGCCAACGTAGGTATCCAACGTCGTTTCGACCCAAAAATTATTCTCCAAACTAGTGCAGACTAGGGTTGGCACGAGGTTGTGCCGACGTTGCGCCCCGACGTTTGGTCGCGTGACACAACGTTGTTCCGACGACGTCCAAATGCTGCTTGGGAAACGTTTTTCTAAATTTGAGCAATTGTTTTCTTTTAACCTCACGATTTTACAAACTAAACACAATATGTTGTCTATTTGAAAATATCTATTCCAGAATCAGTCAACAAGAGTTATAATTATTACCTACACAAATTTTGCGCTGCATCTCAAATCCTCGGCTACGCCAAAGCTACGGCAACTAAACCTAATTTTTTTTCGATATTAAAAATTTAAATATTGATTTATATTGACTAAACCAAACATTATACGCGATATATTGTTTTATAATTTGAGTTTTTATAAACACATGCGTTCATATGTTGGCGGTACGGCAGCTAGGTTTTGCTTCCATTATATCATAGTAGGGATTATTACTAGCGATGGGAACAATCGAATGAATTAGACTATCGAATGGTTACTGAATGAATGATTTCAACTATCGAATGTCATTCATTTGTATACTAAAGCATACGTGACAACCTCGCCGTGCCACTAAATGGTTATCGTTGAGCCACGACTATCGAATGCTTTTGATAAATGAAATTTAGTATCCGTTTGATTTTTGTGTGCGTCAGTGCATTATTAGCTTTGTTCGCGGAGGCGATCCCTTACTAATCCCTGACTGGCGCGCCGGCGCGTTTTGAATATGAGCGTTCGCGGTACAATAAGTTCCGGATTCTGACAAACAAACAGTCGTTCGCGGAAGCGCTTAATCGAATCGAGGACTGGTACGGGATCGATCAGAATAGTCAGCGGATAGATGCCTGTACTTCTTGTCAGGTGTATGCGTATTGCGGACTATGGCGTTTGTTGACAAAAGCACTTCTCTGTGAGGGGCATTTTTTTAGTTCTGTGTGTTTATAGAGATCCAAAAAAGTAACGTATCACCATGAGTCCATCTATAAAATTTTTCTTCGACAGTACTGGAATTAAATTCCAAAAATACGCTTATCTCTGTAGCAAAAAAAAACATCGGTTAGGAATATAAACAAATAATTTAATATTTTAAAAATATAAAGGTTTACCACGTTCTATATCACTGCTCATTATTAATCAATGTATTTTGTCTATATGATTAATAATTACCAAGAAGTTTTGTGGATTTTACTGCGGTTTTAATTAACTGTCGTAATTTTATCCGTATCGTTAATTTAAAAGTTCAAAACAAATGTACAAAACGCGTTCGCGGAGAAAATCCCAAACCTGTTTTGAACCGCGCATGCGTAGTTGATAAATCAGTTATTTGTCGCGGATTTGTCAGGGGTTAGTCAGGGATCGCTACCGCGAACAAAGCTATTAGTTCTTCCAAATTTTTATAACTTCGCCGTATAAATACTGTGCTATTTTTGCGTTTATTAAAATATTTAAAATACTAAAATAGTAGTTTTTTTTAATTGACGATTGTGTGCGTGTGCAGGTGGTCAACATTTTTCCGAAAATTTTTGTGATTTTCCGTAGCCCGATCTTTCAATTATTTAATTTTATATGGTATATGGTCTATTTTTTAATGGAAAATTTTGAGAAGTAGCAATTTTCAAGAGAGATGAGATAAACTTACAATTAATTTTAAAAATAGATATTTGTATTTTAAATGTTTTAATAATATGAATTAGTTGAACTTAATAATCATATTTAAGTAATATGGTTAAATAAATGGTTATCGAACTCAAACTATGGGGCGAGAAAATTAAATTGAAAGTTTTACACGTGCCAATTTTAAAAAAAAGTTAACGATGTTTGTATTTTGTTTATGCTAATTCTCTTACATGTAGTTTTTTGCGAAGAAATATTTCATTTATTTTTTAAAGTAAATGCCAGTGAAAATAAATAATATTATTTTTAAATAGTAATATAAAGCACCTAATATAAATAAATTTGATTTCTAATTTTTTATTTATATTTTCCATCCATTACACTGCATGCTTAGAAAATTAATAAATGTTGATATTTCATGATTTTAAAATTTGTTGTTAATATAACAAATTAGTTCTGTAATTATTATTATTTAAAAAACAACCCTTGCCAAAAAATGTAGAGTCTATATTATTTTTAAATAGGATCTAACATAAATAATTTTGACATCTAATTTGTTGTTTGTATTTTGCTACTAAAAAAAATGTTTATATTAAATGATTTTAAATTTTGTCGTTAATAGGTATAACAAATTATTACTGTTGTTATTTATTAAACCAGTCTTTGCTTAAAAGCATTAAAAATCATTTTCCTACATCCAAAATAACAAGTATTATTGCAGGGTAACAACAGAATATTAATAAAAAAAATGCAAAATATATAGACGTACTATCCCTAACTAACTAAAGCCAGACAATAATATTCTTTGCTAATATCAACTAATACCAATATATGGCAACAGCGCCCTTCATAATGTAGTTTTTGTGTAAATACTAGCACCTCAATAAAAAAAATAATGTGTCCTTATCTTTATCTACTCCGCAAAAAATCAAAGATGCCCCCTTCTTTCATAGCATTGCCACCGACCGCTGTCGGGTTCCTCGGAAAGAAACCTACGTCGCCGGGCGACAACTAAAATCCAGTTAATATTTTATTATAATCGATCCTGACGAATAAATGAATTTCATAAATGAATGAATTTTATAAATGAATGGTTTTTGCTGCCGAATTACTAGAATACAATATTTCAAGGCAGATGACGCGTCTATTCGATAATTTTTATTCGAATGTTTTCTTACTAGCTATCGAATTATTCGAATGAATTGCAACTATCGAATGTTTCGATAGTATTCATTCGATAGTTCCCACTACTAATTATTACTGCTCGGTACACTGCAAGTTTCGTTTTTGTGCTCAAGTCATGATTGTAGAAAACTCTGTCTTTTAATTTCCAGAATGCTCTTGAGGCGCTGCTAATCCTGTGCTGAATTTCAGAGTACAGTAAAAATCTACCTGAAAATCTATTTCTTTTATTTTTACTACTATTGTTCAAAAATTTGTTTTTAGCAAATATATTGTTTATTAGTAAATCGAAAAAAAAATTGTACTCTATTATTTACTGATGAAAATAACCATTTTAAAAAAATTCCATTCCTTAAAAATACTTACTTATTGCTTAACAATCGTTTTTTTCGATTAAATATTAAAATTAAGAAACCGTTTTTTTCTCTAAAAATCACAAATTCTATTGTTCTTTGAAATTTAAAAGATTTTTTTTATTCGTTAATTAAAAACAGTTATAAACAAATTAATGTTTACCATTTATTTTTTTTTAATATTTCATTTTATAATAAAAGTAGCCATGTGTTGGTTTTCTTAAAAAAAAATATTTTCTTTTGTTAATACAACTTTTAATATTGTTATTACTTGTCTTTGTCTTCCGCTCTTTTGCTTTTATAATCGAAATAACTTTTAAATTATTACAGATATGACAATAATTTTTTAAGTTTTTTTAGTTTATTATTAACAATTTTAGCCATTTACTAAAGTTGTACCTCTATAATTTATTTAATTATTGATTATTATTTAAAAGAAGTAATTTTTTTCAAACCTTTTCTATATAAAACTTTTCTTATAGACCGTTAAATTATGAGGATTCCATTACTTGCACTTTAAGTATCATTACAAATCATCGAAAATTAAATTTGCGTAGAGATAATACGCGTGAGAATTATTTGTTAAGGTTGTGCATTCCCAAAGTTTAGAAGCCACCATTTCAAGTATAGAAATTTGCAAAGAAACAGAAAATTTCGATCCCAAAAAAAGAACACGATATACAGATAGAAAACAAACACTACAAAAATATCAAAGCGCCAACTAAATCAGGACACGAAACAAGTACACATTCAGGCATGTCTTCTGACATCAAAACTCGAATTTATTTTCATAGTCTTCCCTCTTTCCTCCCCTTTCTCCTCCTTACTTCCTGCTTCATCCCTCTTCAACAACGGTTTCGATTATTTACCCTGCCGCTCGGCAGAAATAAGGCGCTCAAGTCGAGAGGAAAAACATGTAAACATCTCAAACGTAGCGAATCCCCTTTACGAGACAAAGAAAGTATAATTTACCGGAAAATATTAGGCCGTAGCACAGCAGTAAGGGTAGGGGGTGGGTTGGAGATAAAAGGAAGAGTGTTTTTGAGCAACAAAGGAAATTATTGTTTTCAAGAGATTAATCTCGATTTTTGGGAATAACTTTGAGGAGATGTGCTATTTTTACAAGCAAAAAAAGTTTTGGTCATTGTCATTTTTTCTTGTCTACAAAACGGCAAGGTTAGTTTTCCTTGCCGACGTTTCGGATTTCAGAGATCATCATCAACTTTCTTAATTTGAATACTTTACTAGCATTGATAGATTTTTGAAGTGCGACAAATCTAAACAGTGCACTTAAGAATAAAGTACAAGTCATTATAATTATTACAGAAATAAAGATGACTAATATTGATACTAACAATTTATAACAAAATTGTTGAATAGGTTCTTAAAGAGAGAGACTAAATAAAATAAATTGACTTGGTTTTACATGAGATCTCACAACTTTTTAGAGTGGAAGAATTGTGTTGCGTAAGGATATTTCGAGATTTTTCATTTTTTTCTTTGGTCATAAGCTTAAAGCTACCTAAAGTTCAAAATTTGAAGTTTGTGACACATCTAGATGTACCATTGCGATCAAAAAAAAGTACTACAACAAAATATGATTTAATCAGCTGGTTTATATTCTTATGTCAGTGTCACGTAATTTTTCAAAAATGCCTTTAACTTCAGAGCAAAAATCGATTATATTTACGCGATTAAGGGATGGGGTTCCCATAACATTGCAGATGCATTAGGGATAAACAAAAAAAAACAGTGTTGTTGGCTAAATCCAAAATTCAATATAATTCAAATATCCTTATAGACCAGGTGTTCTATCTGGGACTACTAATTCTTGTACTACTTTTTTTTGATCGCAATGGTACCTAGATATTTTGGTAACTTAGCTAGCTATAGTATGCCTTCAAGTGTAGTGAAAATTAATATTCTTGCTTTAGCCACAACGAAGTTACAGGGTGGTCAAAAGTGCCGTTAATGCTTTCGAGAAAAAATGGCAAATGCACTGAAAAAAATTTTAGAAAAAAAAAAATTTAAGAACAAGCTTTTATTTAAATACACTAAAAAGAAAAAAATAAACTTTTTCTGTAAAACTTTTATTATGAACTTATAACGTCATTACACAATTTTATATTATACAGGGTGTTTCAAAACAAATGCGAAAAACTTCAGGGGGTGGTCCCTTGTTCAAAATAAAGGGTAGTTTGCTTTATAAACGTTGGGTCAAAAGTCAACCATTAGGGAGATATCGCGGTACAAAGATGGCGGAAAAATAATGTTTTTATTTTTTATCTTGAATGCAATTTTACGGAAGCATTACTGTTATGAAAACACACTTTCTGGTAATTTTTTCACTTTTTTAAAATGAGTGGAAGGAGTTGAAATAAACTACCCCTATCATTCTTGTTAATGAAATTCAAAGAAAAATCTTATCAAACACATGCAAAAAAATTTTGATAGTTTAGTTTATTTAGAAACTTTTTTATCTCTTGTGTTTTTTTGATGAAACTCACCGATTTGAAATTAAAAAATAAAATGTAAAGCATTACATGTCAGGACAAAAAACATTTTTAGATAAAGAATCTAGTGGGCAGCTGTAATTTTTTTAGGAAAAAATCTAGTCGGCCGCTGTCACTTTTTAGGATGTTTCTAATATTGTTTTATTTGACATTACCCTACTGCAATACGTTATTATCTAGATTATTATTATTATCATTATTATCACTAGATTCTTAAATGTAAAAATATTTTTAGTCCTGACATGTAATGCTTTACATTTTATTTTTTAAATTTTCAAATCGGTGAGTTTTATAAAAAAATACAAAAGATAAAAAAGTTTCTAACCAAACTAAACTATCCTAATTAATTTTTTTGCATGTGTTTGATAAGATTTTTCTTTAAATTTCGTTAACAAGAATGATAGGGGTAGTTTATTTCAACCCCTTCCACTCATTTTAAAAAAGTGAAAAAATTACCAGAAAGTGTGTTTTCATAACAGTAATGCTTCCATAAAATTTCATTAGTCTATCTCTTTTCGTTTTCAAGATAAAAAATAAGAACATTATTTTTCCGCCATCTTTGTACCGCGATATCTCCCTAATGGTTGACTTTTGACCCAACGTTTATGAAGCAAACTACCCTTTATTTTGAACCAGGAATCACCCCCTGAAGTTTTTCGCATTTGTTTTGAAACACCCTGTATAAAAGCTTGTCGCAAGATTTGAGTGTACAGTAGCACTTACCTTTATCTTGTAATTCCTGGTCTAGTGGTCTATCATAACACAAACTTTTAAAATGAGACAGGGTAGACACAAGTTTTAGTTAATTTACTTGTTTATCGATTTAGAGAAATTTCGCGACAAGCTTTTATATAATATAAAATTGTGTAATGACGTTATAAGTTCATAATAAAAGTTTTAAAAAAAAGTTTATTTTTTTCTTTTTAGTGTATTTAAATAAAAGCTTGTTCTTAAAAATTTTTTTTTTCTAAAATTTATTTTCTAATTTTAGTTATGTTGGTTTCTCAGTGCCACACGCTTAAACAATTTTTTTTCTTATATAGCTTCCTATGGGATTATAATAATATGTATATCGATTTTCATTAAAAAAGGAGAGCTTAAAAAAAACGACAGCTGTCAAATTTGACAGTTCAAATGTGAGACAAATAAAATGAAAACCGACTATGGGGCAGGGGGCATCCAATATATCGATTTTTATCAAAATCCGACAACTTTGAAATTTTTTTGACAGCTCAATTTTTTTTCTTTCATTTTAGCCCATGGCCATCCCATATATCGGTTTTTATCAAAATCGAACAACTTTGAAATTTTTTTGACAGCTGTCAAATTTAACAGCTCAATTTTTTTTTCTTTCATTTTAGCCCATGGCCATCCTATATATCGATTTTTATCAAAATCGGTCAACTTTGAAATTTTCTTGACAGCTGTCAAATTTGACAGTTCAATTTTTTTTTCTTTCATTTTAGCCCATGGCCATCCTATATATCGATTTTTATCAAAATCGGTTGACTTTGAAATTTGTCATTTTTTCAAGATGTCATTTTTTCAAGATGGCCGACCATATATTTTTTTTGTTCATATGTATATATTCACAATATACCTATATATATAATTTCAGCCCGATCCATTCATAAATAGAATTTTAAAAAATCAAAAACCTCAAAAATGCCGCCAGTATGCCGACAGTATTTTATTTTGAAAAAAAAATAAATATGCGAAAATTTGTCTTTTCTGTTTTGGCATTTCCATATCTGTAGTTACCGGTACCAATGGTTGTTATGGCGCAAACCTTCAACAGCAAATTAAACAACTAAGTGACAGTTTTGAATTTCTCGTTTGCTTTTTCGAATTTATATAACATAGAGAGCCAGAATATTGTCGGAAAGTTCTGATAATGAAGACTATTTAGTATTGGTATTCCACCAGAACTTACAGAAGCTGCAAGAAGAGCAGAAGCCAGTTTACTTCGAGAGAAAACTAGGGGACGATATGGAATAGCATTGAAAGTATATACAAGTATACACGAAAAATGGTGTCACAAGTATCACAAACTTGTGGCTTTTTTAAAACGCCAGAATGTAGGTTTTAAGCCAAAGAAGTCTAGCATTTTTACCAGGCAAAACTTTTCAAGAAATAAATGAATTAAAATCTTCAGTTATTATTGTTAATCTTTTTGTTTATTTTTGTTGATGTTAGATAAGTATTTAATAAAGATATTACAAGAATATTTTGCTTAATTAAATGAGGCGAGAAATAAGAAAAACCGAGTGAGGGAAATGGGTGAGGGAAATGGATGAGGGAAATGCGTGAGGGAAATGGGAGAGGGAAGAAATGTACATAATTTGACACTTTCAAACTTTTTAAAAGTCAGTAATGTCAGTATTACATCTTGCCTTGTGGTTGTAAATAAAATTATTTTTGTCTAAGTGGCGATATTCTCCGAAGTTTACAGACTTTGCACCACAATTTTCGTTCATAAATTCCAAACCGTGTGACTAATCGCCTTCCAGATGACTGACCTCATCCAGAAAACCCTTTCGGATCGATCCCGAATCCCGCATCGAGGCTTTTCTAAGAAACTCGTCACCTGTAAACTGGTCGTGAGTAATAGATTTTTCTATAACAAACGATCTGAGGGAGAGGGGATCGATCGCTTGACAAATCCAGGAGACAAATCGCTCTCTTCCTTATTGAAAATAAGATGTTTGTCCGCAAAAACATCCCCCGGGAAGCCGCTTAGTCGTTTGGTTGAGCAGCGGCACATTCGCTAGTTTCACAGCATGATTGACATGCGGGGGAAAATAATAAAAAAAAGATTTCCACGCGTTGGTTTACGACTGCTTTATTCTCTCTGATTTATCTGTTTTTTTATTCGTTGTATAAAAAATAAACAAGAGGTTTTTTAAAAAAAAAAGAAAGATGTAGATTGTATGAGAGGGGAGAAGTTAATCACCGCAACCGAATTATACAGGATTTGGAAATAGTGCGTCAGGCATCTATAGCTCCTAGAATAAAAAACTTTAGAAGTATGTTCTAGGATGTACACTGAAAAAAATATTGTTCATAATATTAATGAACATTGATTATTAACTGTTGTTTCATTGGGACAATGATTTTTCTCATTAATATAATGATTTGTTAATCATAGATCGATGTCCGATTTATTAATACTATGAACCTAATTTCATCAATATAATGAAAATCTGGTTATTAAATTAATGTAAGATTTTAATTAATATAATGAACGCGTTCATTGTCCCAATGAAAGCGTTCTTTATTTTAGTGCTGAAACTTTAATAAACACATATTCATTATATTAATGTACTAAATCATTGTGACAATGAACAATATTATTAATACAACGAACACACTACATTATATTAATGTACGCGGTTATTAATATCATGAATAAAATATTAGGGCTTAAATGTCCGCTATGTTGATCGGTTACTTTGGTACTTTAATAACGTCTGTGTGGTTGAGTTATTCAGTGAGGCTTTAGTTTGATTAGAGCGGTAAGTGTTCTCTTCAATATTTTAAATATTTTAAATAAAAGTCCTATCGTATTGTAGTTAATTTGTTGTGTTGTCAAATCAAATTCCGCTGTGTGACATCTCTGGTCTGGGTATTCATTAAAACAGCCATATGAAATAATATCACGGGTATCTGCCAGGGGCGGATACAGGAATTTATTTTAGGGGGGGCCCAAAATAAAAAGTAATGTAGAATATGCTTTTAGGGCGCCATTTTTAACCCAAAAGCCTAATATTTAACACAAATTTACAGATTTTAGGGGGGACCCGGGCCCCATGGGCCCCCCTCTGTACCCGCCACTGGTATTTGCGAAACCGTTAAAAAAAAATCTACGGCTAGCCTAGAAAATTCAGTTTAACACACTGATATTCGAATTTCTGAAATTGGCGTTTTGCAAACTGTCATGGATTTAGCGCACGACATGTGTCTTAGTGCACACCAAAGTGCACACGACATGTGTTAATTTTAACATTTTTAACCTCCAATGTTAAGCTGTAACGCCAAACGCAACGCAGCCGTCAGAAAAGTGTCATCATTACATCGCAAATTATTCCACAAAACTGACAAAAACTGAGTGAGTCTGCTGCTAATTTGTAGTCGTAGAAAAAATAACGTAAAAAACTCGTTCGAAAACTTCTTTCTACACTCGTTTTCAAAACTCGATAATTAATATACTATTGAAATACTATAAATACAAAAAATGTTCATTTTTTAATTCTCCATTTAATTAAAAAAAATAATATACTAGGTGTTCCATTTAAAAAACAAAACAAGAAAAATTATTTTATATTTCAGAAAATTGGGCGTAGTTAGTAGTAGCCCGGTTGAAACCTGTATGATTTAAGATTACGCTATTTATAGCAAAGTAACTATAGACTATCTAAAGTAAATACTTGATATAGTTTTGATTTAAGGGCAGTTCTTATATTTCTAACAATTTTTTTATGAAAGGCTGAAAAATATATATTTTTTTATTTATTTATTAATGTCTTTGAAACTATCAAAACATATATAACAATCTCTTAGGATTATGTAAAGTGATCAAAAAGAAACTAAAAAATTCAATAATATACGGGGTGTTCCATTTAAAAAAATTATTCCGATCCACTCACACTTTTTTGAGCCAACCTATAGAAGTTAAAATATTTTCCTGAAATAGGCTTGCACTGCAAAAAAACATCTAACTTTTTTATTATAGGAGGTACATATGTCCGACATACTATTGCCGGACCCTGTATAGGGTATTCCAATAAGAGGTTTCGGATGTTGATTTGGATTTAAAAAGACATTTAAAAAAAATTACCTAACTTAAGAAATTATTTTTTGGGGCACATCGAGACAAAGAATTATAACAAACAAAAAAAAACAATTTTTTTATCTACCCTTCATGTCTCGCCCTTTTTTAGGCCCAGTTTTTTCTTAAACCCTTAAATTTCACGTCACGCCGTATAAGACCAAAGATTAATTAATTCCCACGTTATAATTACGGTAATCATCGCTCTGTGTCGCCCTCTAGCGAACGATGAACGAAACAAAAAAAAACAACACGGGGCTGATGATAAATTTTAATTAAGATCCACCCCTGTCACCGGTAAATTAAATTTCACCCTTTTTAACGCGCGTCTTGGTGAGGTAGAGACTTTTCATTTACCCCGCAATGGGAATTACCCTTAATTTTCCCAAGAATTGACTTTAAAATTCACCTAATAATTCTACGCAGTGCGAGCTCTATATTACTTCATGTGATCCCTGTCATTCTTTATTTAAAATAAAAAAAACGGACAAGTATGAGTCGGACCAGCCCACCAATGGTTTGTGGGTACATATTTTGTTTGTTTGTGATTTAGTTTTTAAAAACAACAAATTGTTAATACACTGAAAAAAATATTGTTCATAATATTAATGAACATTGGTTATTAACTGTTGTTTCATTGGGACAATGATTTTTTTCATTAATATAATGATTTGTTAATCATAGATGGATGTCCGATTTATTAATACTATGAATCTAATTCCATCAATATAATGAAAATCTGGTTATTAAATTAATGTAAGATTTTCATCAATGTAATGAACGCGTTCATTGTCCCAATGAACGCTTTCTTTATTTTAGTGCTGAAACTTAATAAACACATATTCATTATATTAATGTACAAAATCATTGATTAATGAGTTGTACATTGTGACAATGAACAATTTTATTAATACAACGAACACACTACATTATATTAATGTACGCGGTTGTTAATATCATGAATAAAATATTAGTGCTTAAATGTCCGCGATGTTGATCGGTTACTTTGGCACTTTAATAACGTCTGTGTGGTTGAGTTATTCAGTGAGGCTTTAGTTTCATTAGAGCGGTAAGTGTTCTTTTCAATATTTTAAATATTTTAAATAAAAGTCCTATCGTATTGTAGTTAATTTGTTGTGTTGTCAAATCAAATTCCGCTCTGTGAGATCTCTGGTGGAGTATTCATTAAAACAGCGGTGTCCAAATATGTTTCAGAAGATAAAAAACAAAAAGAAGAAAAACATAGTAACAAGTCGAGGCATGGAACTGATTATGGTAAATTCGAATGTTCTTTTAATATATGGCATTTTAATTATTTTGATATACGTCTTTTAGAACCGGAAGAAGATGTTGAGACCTGCCTTCAAGCCCTCAAATTCGACAATTTAAAATCGGACCCACTTGATGCGATTTGGAAAGCCTGTTGCAAATTCGTCTAAACGTTATCAAGTCTAAGGATACAGCTAATATAATGAAGAAATGGTCTTTTTATAGAAATCCCTCAGGATATCGACTGGTAAATTAATTTTCTTATTATAGTTTACCCTAAAATTAATAATAACATTACTATTCTCTTCGTCGATTCGATTTTTTTAATTTTTAATATGTATATGCTATATCAAGTTTAATAAATTATTATTAGTTTATTGCACTTGTTTTTTATTAATAATCCCTAATGGAAAAATTTACTGTGCTCGTAAGTAAGTCGGCACTATTAGTAATTTTGTTACCTTTGTAGCTAAGGGCTTGTTCAATGGAAATCTATTTATAGTATAATTATTTTAGGTAGTTGGCTGGGAAATGACTATCAATGACAACGATCTTCATCATCGATTATACGGTATAACAAGAGTTACTAATAGTGTCGACTTTTAAATGTATAACTAAATAGTTTATGAAATTATTTCATTGTATTAATTATAACGGTTCATTAATACAATGAAATAAATTTCATTGTATTAATGATACGGTTCATTAATACAATGAAATTATTTCATTGTATTAATGAAATCTGTTCATTGTACCAATGAATGTGTTCTTCAAATTAATGAACACTGTTCATTGATTTAATGAACTTAAAATTCATAGAGTTAATGAATTACTTTTCATTGTGCCAATGAAATCGTTCATCGGCTCAAAATTAATGATTCAATTCATTATATTAATGAACTTTTTCATTGTATTTATGTCGACTTTTGGTTCAGTGTAATATACGGCTTTTTATAAAAATAATAGAAATAGAATACAAAACACGCTAGACGCTGCACAACCACGAGAACAAGCTTTAGAAGCGGCTTCAGCACGATTGATCACATATATTAGGGTGTCCGTTATTTCCCAAGTTGATTCTTTTTTTGCTGCCGTCCTCTAAAGTTTTAGTTTTTGGTCTAAAAAAAATTATCCAACGTAAACAAGCTCTTAATTTTGAATTTAAACCGTGCCGGAGTTATGATACTTTTCCCATTTAAATAATATGGGATTTTCTAACCTTTTCCATTTAATTTTTTATCTCCAAAGCAAATGAACCTACAGCTTCAACAGAGACATATTCTAATACAAAATTTTACGCTCTACAAAAAAGATCCTTTTGATTTTTTCCATAAAAACATTCCTTTAAAAGTTATTCGCGGGCAAAGTTATGCACATAGTTTATAATCAAATTTTTCACTGCAAATTTTAATTGCGCCTTTTGATTTTGACTAAAAAAGGATCTAGAACCATACTTTTTTCAATAAAACAATATTTCTTTACCAACTTTAATATGGAAAACTAATATTGCGTCATCTATGATCAATTGATCAAAACTATAATTTAAGGTTGTTGTTTCATTGCCGTTCAGTGTTCGAAAATATGTGTGTCAATTGAAAAGAATGAACAAATTTCGAGTGGTTTTTATCTTAAATATTACTTGTATCGAATTAATTAAATTAATTTAATTAATAATTTAACTTAATTAATTATTAATTTAACTTAATCAATTAATAATTTAATTAATTAATAATTTAATTTAATTAATAATTTTATTTAAACATTTTATTTAATTAATTCGATACAAATAATATTTAAGATAAAAACCACTCGAAATTTGTTCATTCTTTTCAATTGGCACACATTTACGAACACTGAAAGGCAATGAAACAATAACCTTAAATTATAGTTTTGATCAATAATTGATCATAGATGGCGCAAAATTAGTTTTCCATATTAAAGTTGGTAAAGAAATATTGTTTTATTTGTATGGTCTAGATCCTTTTTTAGTCAAAATCAAAAGGCGCAATGAAAATTTGATTATAAACTATGTGCATAACTTTGACCGGGAATAACTTTTAAAGGAATATTTTTATGGAAAAAATCAAAGAGATTTTTTGTAGAGCGTAAAATTTTGTATTAGAATATGTCTTTGACGAAGATGTAGGTTCATTTGCTTTGGAGATAAAAAATTAAATGCAAAAGGTCAGAAAATCTCATGTTATTTAAATGCGAAAAATATCATGATTCTGGCACGGTTTAAATTCAAAATTAAGATCTTGTTTACGTTGGATAATTTTTTTAGACCAAAAACTAAAACTTCAGAGGGCGGTAGCAAAAAAAGAATCAAATTGGGAAATAACGGACACCCTAATACACATACACTAAGAAAAACTATCAGCCGAACAAAAGAATACGAGCTTCAACTAGCCATAGCATTTCTAGACTTTGAGAAAGCTTTTGACTCGATATATCCTAAGGCAAGGTAATAATAGAGGCCATAGAGGCCCTAGCAAAACAAGGTATTGACAGGCCTTATATAGAAACTCTCGCCAATATATACAAAGAAGCCAAAGCAAGAGTAATCCTATATCAAACAACACCAGAGTTTTCAACTAGCTGAGGGAGGCTACAGCGTAATTGGAAATGGAGAAATAAGCTGAAAATGATGATGATGATGATGATGATAGTACGGCTTTTAGATTTTTCTCTTACGTACAAATTAGTAAAAGTTTAAAAAAATCTACAAAAAAATTTTGTCACCCATACAATTATGACCGCGCATACCGTTGTGTTGATTAACCTCGATGATTGATTACTTACTTTAATTAAAGACTATATTTTTTATGATTTAATTACAAGTACACTACTCAAAACAATTATCGCATATTTGAATAAAGGTAATTATTAGACATTTCTAAATGAAACATGCATTTTTCTGCCTTTCTTTTGTGAGTTTTTTTAAACGTAATTAGGGTATGCACTGACATGTAATTTTTAGTTGGCCGACTATTTAGTTGCAAAAGTGAAAGCAATACATTCTTATGGAGCCCGATCGGCACAAGCATTAGAATTTAGAATTTAGAATGAGTGGGAGGGGGGTTAATCACTGCGACCTTACAGATCCATTGTGTCCCCCTTTCTTGAGTCATAACTCATCATACAGTCCCAGGGCTTTGACAAAAGCCAGTATCTGGGACGGTTTTATAGAGGGTAGTTCTCCATCTCCAATATCAGTCGTACCAAAATTCATTGCACGAATGATTGTCGTCTCGGCGCACTCAGTGATGAGGTGTACTGGTGTTTCCCCATCTTCCCCACAGAATCTGCATTCGCCGTTTCTTCTTAGTTTCATCGGCCCAAGCATGGTGGCTCATTAGCATATTTGGAAAAATATTGTTTTTACGAATAATTTGGTACACACACTTGGTATTTCGTGTCATATTGTCGTTATGCATGTTATAATTTCAAATAAACCATAAGCGAAAATGTCAAAAGTTGACACATGATATGTCATTCTATTCAGAGTGTTATGTTCTTTCGAATAAATTAAAATAAATACCGAGGGTGCCACTTGAAAATAAAAAGCTGTATTCGTTTCCGGTGAAACAGAAAGTGACCGAAAACAATTGAATACGTCAATCCATTAATTTATGTCATATACTACACACCAAATCTCGTTTTTTTAACTGAATAAATAAAAATATATAGGGGTGCGCCACTTTTGGGACGCACCCGGTATATGCTTAAAAACTAAATAATCGTCTTTTTTTTTGGTATACTGTGGTGAAGTAGTATTTCATTTTGCAGGTTAAAAGAAATTAAAATAATTATTTTATTAAAAACATATTTTTTATAATCACCAAAATGGAATTTTCAATTTTATAAATAAAAGTGTATCACAGACGGATAAATTACGAACAAAAAAATCGTTATATTGCCGGGATAAAATACTTTTCATTTAAACAAAGTAAAAACTACATTTTTAGAATTCGTTTTTATTTTAATTTGTAAAATGCACTGCAGATTGGTTTTTCCGCAATTTAAACAACAACAAATATATATTTATAAATATACCCACGGTTAATGTAGCTATCGAACTTATTCAGTCGATTTCGAATTAAAATTCGAGACCGTCGAATAAATTTCAAATATTTTTGGATGCAAAAATGTTTTCATTGCAAAATTTGATTAATCGATTAGTGTTGTTTTCAGCATAGAAAAAATAAATGCAAAAATGCTTGGTATTGTGCTATTTGTTCATTAATTACACCAATATCTAGCTTTTATTGCATTGTTACTGTAATATAATACAGAGTGTTTCAAAAAATATGTGCTAAATCTCGTGGATTTATTTTTCATATCAACATAGGTCCGATTCTGCTTTATTTCGTAGCTACAGAATTTATTAAAATTCTTCGATTTATTATAATTTTCTTCCAAGTGATTTGAATGAAACTTTTGAGGGTAAAAGTTACTATAAGTGCTACATATTTTAATGATAAAAAAAGTGTCGATAAATTCACCAGGGATGTGCATATGGGTTATCACTGGAATATTAAAAAAAACATTTTTGATATCAAAAGAGAAAATGTCAGTGGCGCACAACTGACATTTTTTCTTTTGTAATCAAAATTGGGTAGGCCATTTAATGCCAATTAAAAGTTACCTCTTGATATTTTGTCGAATTCGGTATTAAAATAAAAATAAAATTAACAAATTATATATTTTGCCTAATTTATTATTAAATATTATTACTATTAGTCCAACCTACAGCAATTTCAAATAAAAAATAATGGTACTTAAGATAATTACAAAAAAACTAATTTTAAAAAATACAACCTAAACAACTCTAAAACTATACATTTCCATACCCATATTTTAGGAACTTTGTTTCATATTTTTTGATGAGTAATGTACGATGAATCAATGAGTACTTATTTAAAACATTCGCAAGTTAATGATATGAAAATTTTTAAAAGTTGCTATTAGACTTGGATCAAGGCAAATTAATAAAATTGTGTTTATCTAATCAAGGAAGACGAAATCGACTAAATATCAAGAGACAACTTTTAATCGGCATTATACTGCTAACACTATTACGCTAACAAGAGAAAAAAATTCAGTTGCGTACATGCTTTTTTTTAGAAATATATTCCGGTGATAACCCATATGCACGTCCTTGGTAATATGTCGCCACTTTCTTAGCTTTAAAATATGTCGCATTTATAGTAACTTTTACGCTCAAAATTTCATTCAAAACGCTAAAAGTACTTGGAAGAAAATTATAGTAAATCAAATATTGTTTTAATCGAAAATATAGTATAAATTTTTGTCTGTTTCAATAACATTCTAACTAGATACGTACAGGGTGTCCAAGATATCAGTTCAGATATTTTAACTGATTAAGATGAGTTTTTTTGCGAAAAGATAATATTGAAAATTCCACACCTGTAATTTTTAACCAATCAAAACGTGTTTTTTTGACAAATCACCATGGCAACGGATAAATTTTAGTGAAAATTTTTTCCTTGTGGGTACCCAACAGCGAATTATACTGGAAATTTTTTGACGTTTATAATGACAGAATATCTTTTTGAGAGTCAAGGTTTTATTTGTTTACATGATAATTTTGATACATTCCAATTACAAAGCTGAGATGAAAGTTTGTAAACTGCTTCCATACGCTTGACTTCAATTTCCTAGTATTCGCGGGTGTCAACTGCTTAATCTCTTGGCGAATATTTTCTTTGCTTTCATGACCGAAGCGAAATATTTTTTTAAGCCGTGCCGCTTGACAGCTTCAAAACTGAAATAGTTTTTAGGTTTGGGTGTCACTTAGTTGTCATAGTAACTAAATAATTAATTCGACCAAAAATCGAAAAATACATTTTAATTATTTGATTTTCAAACACAATTTGGTGTGGAATTTTTTTACCGAATACCACACGAGGTCAAATTAAATCCGGACATTTTTTCTCGCTCATGAATATTTTTAGAAAATTATCCCTCGTCTTCGACTCGGGATAATTTTCAAAATATTAATGAGCTCGAAAAAATTTCCGGAAATAATTTAACCTCTAGTGGTATTACTAGTGAAAATTTCACACCTCTACTTTTCAACCAATAACATGCTTTAATGTTGACTAGTTACCATGGCAACTGAAAAAATTTCCGGAAATTTTTTCGAGGCGCCACGAAACTTTAGTGGAAATTTTTTGACAGTTGAAAAGGTTGAACTTAACAAATTGAAATTATTTTAAAATGTCATGTTGGATTAATATTTTTTTCAAATTTAGGTGTGAAATTTTCTTACCGAATACCACGCAAGCTTAAATTATTCCTGGAAATTTTCTTTCGGGCACGAATATTTTAGGAAAATTATCCCTCGTCTTCGACTCGGGATAATTTTCAAAATATTCGTGCCCTCAAAAAAATTTCCGAAAATAATTTAAGCTCTTGTGATATTATAAGTGAAAGTTTTATATTTTTTTGACATTTTTCGGAAAATTTAAAAAAAACGTTTTTGTCCCCTTGTTCAGCTGACGCTTCCAATAAACTGAAAACCCCTTAATAGCTGGTTATTGCCAGCGGTTCTCAAAATGTTGCCATTATTTTTTTAAATATCTCGGTTATATTCAATTTATTTTAATAATGGTAAAGAGAGAAGATGTGTATTTTGACCAAATCTACCACCCCTTAAAATATCTGCACTTATTTCTTGGACACCCTGTATAATCAAAATATCCCTCACTAATGGTTCCTAATTATTTATGTAGATTCGATTTGAATCGTAATTTCGAATAAATTTAAATAATTCACCGAGGCAAAAATGTTTTCATTTCGAATTTGATTAATTGATTATTTTTCCCCGGGGGTGTTTTCGTTCGTTTATTATTTATAACAAAGCCTGTTATGTCGTTTCCTGTTTATCGTAATATTATTACTCTAAATAATTTAAATTAATAAATAACAAGACAATAATTACACAATTATTGTAATTTAGTTTCGAATTAATGTTGTGTTTACAGAGAGTTTTTTTTAATTTCTTGAAAAGCGTTTTTTGCTATTGGAAGAAAAGCTAAATGTTCAGTTAACATCTCCTTTTTGCTGCTAAGGCTAATCTGGAAGGTTGTGATGGTTAGATTGCTTGAAGAATTTAGTTATGTTAGTTTTAATTTTGAAAATAAAACTATTAAATAAAAAATATAATTTATTGGTATTTAACACTTTTTATTCGCCATCTTTTCTTCAGACTCAAGAATAATTTTTTATAAGTTTTATATTTTTGCCAATAATATTTAGATTTATATTGATGATACACGTTATAACCGTTAGAATTTAAATTAAAATGCATACATTTGTAAGATAATCATATTTTTCTTAAAATCTGTTTACTTTAGAAATAGTTTAGCTTAAACAATAAAAAGTAACATAATTTGAATCATTATTTAGATACCTACGCCATATGTTAAATTTCTTTATCTACGTGTATGTTTTTATCTACGTACCTATATTCCTTATTGGTGGAAAAGTTAGAAGTAAAATGTTGTTTGTCATAATACATAAATCAGTCTTACTTTATTCCCGTATGTTAGTAAAATTTAATTCCCTTTCTTTGCAGACTATATAACTCTAACTGGGATTATATTTTTAATTAATTGAAAGCAGCTTTACAAATTTCCTTTTTTTTCGGTTATATTTCTAATTAATTTTTTCTTATTTTTGTAAAAGTGTTTATTTGTAACTATTTAATATACGGAACATGTATTTATTATCAATCAAAAATGCTTATTACAGCGACCGAACAAAGCGCGACGCTACGTACCAGTTCCAGTTCCACTAATTATTGTTCGCGACCGACGAAACCTCCCCCTTACGAGCGCCACAGCAGTCGCGCGACCACTGGCACCGGAGCGAACTACGTCGCGGAATATGTCGTCACCAGTTACATCTTTTCGCGACAGATGAAACGGTCGCGATCGCGCGACGCTAGGTACTTACCAATTCCAGTTACTACTGTTCGCGACCGACGAAATCGCGACCCTAGGAGCGCGACGGCTGGAGCGAAACACTGGGCTATGCGGTTACTGCGGTTTGAGCTAACTACTAGACCGATTACAAATAATTTATTTGCAAATTATAAATAATTTGTAGGTTTGTCGTTATTACGATCGTCGTTCTTCAGTAACGGTTCCTGATTCGTTGTGGAACGCGACACGACATTACAAAAAAATACCGCTCCAAAATCGCGTTACTTAAATACGACAAATCACTACTAGGTACTGGATAATACTACATCTTCGATAACGTTTCAATAATTGTAAATTGTTTTTCACTTTATTTTTTAACTGTTTTTTTTAACTTCTTCTTCCAGATCATAGTCGTCTTAAAGTGAAATCTACAATTTAAAAGGTCAAATTATTTATTTTTACTGTGTTTTAATTATTTCGAACGACTTCCGTATTTTCTCCACGATTTTCCGCATTATCTATTTGAGTCTTCGAGGAAATTTTTTTATTGACCCAATTTCTTTCAGTTTCAGCGACACGTGCCATGAATACGCTGTGAATCGATCAAAGACGCCAAAATGCAACGTGGTAGCTGTGCAATTTTAGCCCTGTTGACTGCAGCTTTAGTTGCATCTATTGGGTTAGCAAGGGCAGACGAATGTATAACGTAAGTAGTTATTTTACTAAGTTATATATATATATATATATATTTTTGAAGAGGAATATTGAGGAAGAATTAAGCATAATGCTCTATCTATATATAGATCATAACAAATAAACTTTTAAGCTTCATTCAGAACCTCGCAATTAGTGGAATAATTTAATGGTTTCAATTACGTATAAATATAAGTAATAATAATAATTAGTGGAAAAGTGAAAAGTTTGATAAATTTTTCTGCTAACTGAAAATGTCTACCACTAATTTTGACGTTCTGAATGGTTACATTGAAATTAAAGGAACAAACTTCTACGCTAATTGAAACCGCTAATTTATTCAACTAATTGCGAGAATTCAACTAATACTTTCTATTGCCTCCCCTGGCTGCTATAACTGCCTGTATATGTTTGTTCATGCTGTCATTGAGGCTGCATAATATATCATATTGCGTTATGTTTTCCCATTCTTCTGTAAGGACCAAGCGAATTTCATTTAATTAAGCTGGTACCGCTTCGCGACCTCTAACCCTCCTACCAAGCATTTCCCAAACGTCGAACATGATGGGTAGTTCGTAGTAGTATATAGTTCACAATAATCACCAAAGCTGCATTGTCATAGTGAAAAAAAACTTCAAAAACAAATTATAATTGAAAAAATTGAAAATTCTTGGTTGCAAGTTCATTTCGCTCTTAAAAATTAACCAAGGCATGTATTGACATGATCCAAAAAACAAAATCCTCAGGAGGCATGGTTCTGACCCTAAAATTATATTTCAAGAAAATTTACACACAAAATTATTGCACAGGGTGTGTCAAAGTTAGGGTAAAGAACAATCTCTCGATTAACTCTGTATAATATGCCAAATACTAAAGTTTATAAAAAAAAAACTGAGTTTACAAATATAATTATATACAGCTTGCTAAAAAATTCATGAAAATAGGGCTAAAAATAACTATAAAAAAAAATTTAAAGGAAAACACCTAAAAGGTTTAGCTGATACCATGCTAATACTAAGAAAATGTTAATAGACATATAGAGACATATTTTTTTACACACTCGGTATGTTTTACTTATATATACTGTGGTAATTTATCAAACCGTGTCTTCTTAACGGATCCTGACCGCATTATATATTAAAATTAAATTTTTTATTCGGTTGTCACCACTAGGATATTAATGGTTGACTCAAAGGCGTATAATAATTGAAGTTTTTGTCTTGCCCTTTATCTCTGTCTCTCAAAATCACCCCTAGAAAATGACATTTTGACATATTGTTTCTAAAGGATAATGAGTCTCCAACAAATATGCGTTCAGTCAGTGTTTTTTGTGCTATAATTTCTGATGGATTTAAAAACTTTTTAACTCTTTCTATTTTCTAAGCAGAAATAAAATTAATAGCAAACATAACGAGACAATTTAAAAATTATCATAGACAACATTTCTTCTCTTAATATCATTTCCTTTTTTCTGGAGCTAAAATTACTTCATCCCTAATGCAAAATCCCTAATTTGATATCCCACAGGACTTGAGGGAGAGTGCTAGCTTTCTTCTCTGTATATTAATTGGATATTAACGTGTAATGTTTCGGGATAGAGACGCCATTCCTTAGGGAACCCTTACAACGTTCACAGGAGAAATTATCTCGTTTTTTTAGGGGAAGGTCAGGATAGGATGAATTTGTCGACTTTTGGGGCGGTTTTTATAAGTTTTTCCAGGGTTGGAATTTGAAGGGGATGATGCTTTTAAGGGATGGAGAAAATTGAATGGTTTTCCGGAGGATTTGGGTGGGTTTATGAGTATAATCCCCAATTTCAGGTATGTTTTATAAGTATACTAGATAGATTTATTTGTTGTTAATTAAAAAAAACATATCCTTTCTAGTTCAGTCATTGGGGATTTTTGCTTGGAAAAAAGTCTGAAAGTTTTCCAACTTTGCAGGTTTATAGGTTTTGGGGTCCCTAACTGAAATCCATAAAATGTACATTTCCAGACCTGCCGCCGGCGCCGGCGCCGCCGCTGCCGTCTTGCCAATATGGCGCCCAAAATCGGTATTTTGTGAATATCTCAAAAACTATGCGTTTTTCGCAAAAATTTAAGGAGAGCAAAATTAAAGAAAATAAAATTTTCTATAAAAAAGGTTTCATGAAAATTTTCGCTAAAGTCAACCGTTTAGGCACAAAATCCCTGGAAATTTTACAATTTTGCGTAAAATATGATATATTATGTATAGTCGATTTTCCGAAATCAGATGTCGATTAGGGTTCATTAAAACTAGTTTTAGTTTAATTTCTTCAATTTTGTCATAAAACAGTGGCGTATCATAAATTTGCTCATTAATTTATGAATAATTAATTTTAATTATTGAAAATGTGTACTTGTTTTCACACCACCCAAGAGGTAAAGTATATGCGCCATATATGGCGCGTTTATTTTAACGTGGTCTCCCCGGAGGCCTACTCCACTAGATAAATTAAAAACTTTAACTTATCTGCACAAGCCCGACGGATCTGGCTCATTGATGTCAAAGTCGATCGTGTCTGCTGTGCTGGGCTCATCAGGGTGGTCTCTCAATACGTCCAACTCTTCATCTTCAGCCGCCAGAGGGATATCTACAGGCAAGTCCAACTCCTCTTCATCGGATTCGTGACACTTCAGTGACGTTGTCACAGGATTTTCCATTGCAGTATGCACAAATCATTGAACATTTTAATCCTGCTTTTCTGTATCCGCAGGCTTTACCATAGTTGTTGGTTTTGCATTTACAATGTACAGGATAAAAATCCCAACAGGGATTTTGGAGCTGGATCTTTCAACGTTGTGACTGGAGTAATGCCTGTTTTTGTTTTCTTCCAACCCCATTCTTCGACATCTTTGGTACAACCAGACCAATGCTCAACCTGGTGGTAAGTTCGCAATGAATGCTGTATTGACAGCACGACAATTAATTATTCATAAATTAATGAGTGAATTAATGATACGCCACTGTTTCATGACAAAATTGAAGAAACTAAACTAAAACTAGTTTTAGTGAACACTAATCGACATTTGATTTCGGAAAATCGACTATACGTAATATATCATATTTTACGCAAAATTGTAAAATTTCCAGGGATTTTGTGTCTAAACGGTTGACTTTAGCGAAAATTTTCATAAAACCTTTTTTATAGGAAATTATTCTCTTTAATTTTGCTCTCCTCAAATTTTCGCGAAAAACGGATAGTTTCCGAGATATTCACAAAATACCGATTTTGGGCGCCATCTTGGCAAGATGGCGGTGCCGGCGGCAAGTCTGGAAATGTGCATTTTATGGATTTTAGTTAGGGACCTCAAAACCTATAAACCTGCAAAGTTTCAAAATTTCCGGAGTTTTTTCCAAGCAGGCCCCTTTTTTGATCCCCAATGACTGAACTATTCCATTAGTACAAAAAAATGTCAATTATAGATGTAGATGCAGATTGTATGGCACTCAGTGATGAGGTGTCCTAGTATTTCCCCATTTTCCCCATAGAACCTGCATTGACCGTTGTTTCTTACCTTCAATCTACTTAGGTGTTCATTGAGGAGACAGTGTCCTGTTAGAAAACTCAATGACAATACGAAGACTGATTTTACTTAAATCTTGGAAAATCTTTGTTTTTCCTCGGTCGCAAGTCCTGAAACCTCTTGTATGGATGTGAAACATTGAAAGTGACCAAAACCCTAACAGCAAAGCTACAAATACTTGTTAATAGCTGCCTGCGACGAATTCTTTGCATATTTTGGCCGAACACTAACCGAAACGAAGATCTATTGCATTTAACTGGCTAAACTGAGATAGGCAATAGAATAGAAGTGATCATACGAAAGTGGGGATGGATAGGGCATACTCTAAGACAACCTAACGACAATATCGCAAGAAATGCCCTTGACTGGAACCCACAGGGACAACGGAAAAGAGGACACCTAAAACAAACATGGCGCAGAACCGTAATGGAAGAGCTAGTCAAGTCAAAAACATCATGACCAGAAGCTAAGAAAACTGCTGAAAACAGAACAAGATGGAAGGTTTTCAGTGAAGCCCTATGCTCCACTTATGAACTAAAGGAAACAATGATGATGATGAAGTTCTGAGAAATTTCTTCGGGTCCCTTAAACCGTTGGAGGTTTTCCGTTCCATTTTACGAATATAGTATTCCAGGTTCTTGATTTCTTCTTTAAGTTGATTTCCACTGGGGAAACAGGGTCCAGTTAGAAGAATGTTTGCTCCTTTTCTAGCTAGATTGTTTGATTTTTCATTGCCTTTTATCTCTTGGTAAGCTGGCATCCAAATTAAGAGGACTTTATTTTCTTTGCCTTATTTGTTCAGCTTCTCTAGGCGTTTCTTGACTAACTTCGAATAAATGGTTACTGAGGTTATTGAGTTGAGCGCTCTTAAGGCTCTTAAAGCTCTGGACTATCGAATAAGATGACTATTTCTTGTTTCCGATAATTCCTATCTAAAATAAGGTGTACGCACCTCTCAATAGCGTAGATTTCTGCCTGAAGGATGCTGGAGTAGGTGCCCATTGCGTCGAAGTATTTAGCTTTCGGCCCAAGTACTCCTATCTTTCTTCCTGCTTTGGTTTTGGAAGCATCGTTATGATATGGTCTTTTAGTAGTAATACTAAAAGGGAGAGATCCACCTCAAATTCGTGCATGTATTGCAAGGAAGTTGATAGTGTCGAACATACACTATTCTTCTGCAATGAATGGAAGCAGTTTAGAGAGTCATTCCAACAAGACAGTGGGCCAAGTCTTTGATACTAAAAATATGATGCTGTTAAGAGGTGAAACATCATGGAAAATTATATATAGATTAGAGGTGTGTAGTTCGTGAACGAACTAGTTTCAATGAACTATTCCGATTCCGGAATGAAAGAAACTAGTTCCAGGTTTCTCAAAGGACTAGTTCCTCAGGATCTATTCGAGACTATGACCAATATATAATACTATGCGACGGCGACGGATCGGCCAGCGCGATCCGTCTACTGTCTGTTGCTAGGCAGGAGTGGGGAGTGCCAGCCGTATGTTATCGGATCTGGACCTAGAGAAACTAGAGGAACTAATTAAAAGACTAGTTTACGTGCGGATCGGCCAGCGCGATCGTAGCCCGATGCTGGGCGGGAGTGGAGAGTGCCAGCTGTATGATACCTATTCTGGACCGAAAGGACTGAGAGGAATTAATTAAAATACTAGTTCACGGGAATCTATTCTGACGGCAGATCCGAGATATAATACAAAGCGATGACGATGGATTCGGCCTTGTCTATTGCCACAGCCGGCATAATTACTACAAAAAATTGTCGTGGATACTGTGTTTGATATTTAGTTTGTTCTTTGAATATTTTATGGGAATATTTCATTTTAGGTCCCTAAAATTAAAAATATCTTATAAAACGAAGTAAATATTCTGAATTTTTAGACAAAAACGAAAAGCTCGAAGTGAGGAAAAATGCAATTTTTCGTAAAATTTTCGTATTATTTGCTCCAATTGATTAATTTAAACTCTGATTTGAGTTTCTTTTTTATTTTTTTATCTGCAATAAAACTTCCCTATATGTCTTTAAGATTTGCAATTACATGTCTCGTTATATTTCGTATATTATAAAAAGTATACAAATATTACTGTGAATAGATCTAACTGACAATGAAACCCATTAGCAAACGACGGGGATGTCAATGTTAGTCGGGAACTGTTGTGAACTAAAGACCTAGTTCAAGGAACTATTTCTCTGGAGAAACTAGAACTAAGGAACTAGTTTCTCCCAAGGAACTAGAATTCCCACCTCTGATATAGATGCCAAGTAAGTAATTGCGAAGTAATGCGCAAACGGTTTCCAGCTGGATAGAGCGTTGGAATGCGAGGAGGGTTTCTTTAGTCGGGTAGGAATGCGACACTACCCAACGGTGTCTTATGCAAGATTTTTTCCCTCCTCCTCAAAAAAAAGTAGTATACTACTACTTACTTTACTAGTCTTTTATTTTTTTTTCTTTACTTCTTCATTAGTCTTTCTACTCAATAATAAAAATAGTTTTTCTCATAGTTAATAATTGGTTGATATCCCAACTTATATAAATTTTTTTAAACACTTTTCTTGGTCATTTTTATTCATGCTTCTCAGAGGACTGTCTCCAGAGTCGAACTATGTCTATTTCTGGAAGAATCCCCTCGTTAATATCCCATTAATATACGGCACGGGTTGGAGCGTCGGGGCGCAATCAAGGAATTTACATTTTTCATTGTGCGACCGATAACGAGGCGCTCGTCGCGACGCCGACGCCGCGTCGAACAAAAGCGAAACGAAATGTAAATCCGAATGTTTTTGCGGCGTCCTTTCTACAATTATCATTTCTAAGTGGTTCTGGCTCGCAGTTCTTACGGAAAAGATGCAAAAACGGGGTGAAGAAATATACTTCAGAAAAAACCATCAAATTACGGAGTCCAATAAATATTTAAAAAATTGACAACTAAACAAAAACCTACCATGTAAAAGAACAAGATTATATTATGAATTATACTAAGAAATCAAAGCAAGAGTGATGATATATAAATCAACCCCAGAGATCCCAACTGGCACAAGAGTACGACAGGGAGCCGCAATGTTGTTTACAGCAACACTAAAAGAAATCTTCCGTCAACTAGACTGAACCAACAAAGGATTGAAACTAGATGGAGAATATTTTAACCGTCTAAGATTCGCTGATGACATAGTCCTAATTGTCAAAAGCAATTACGCATTTGACCAGTGAATATGGTATTTCAAAGAAATTTGTCGACTTTTCCTTGTAATTTCTAACATTCGCTAGTGAAAGTAACATTTACCAAAGGTTGCCAGTAAAATTTATTCTATTGTACAGGGCGAGTGTGGTGAGGAAGAATGTTAGAACGGTGGAAGTTAGAACAAATAAAACTTTTAAAAATATTGGATCGCCTCAATATTCAAGGTGATCCACATATCTCGAAATTACAATTTTTTTTATAGGGCCCTTCTTTAATATATTCAACACAGGGTCAAAATTATTTTGTTTTCGTACGCAAGCGGTAGTAATTATTTTAATATATAAGACCACAAATATTAAATTAATATTGATTATTACAACACACTACCGTGTATTAACACTATTTTTGTGTATTGGCAACATTAATATTATATAAGGTAATGTAATAAACCGCTTAAATTCTGACAAAATTGTACGGTAGGCGCCGCCTACCTTGCCTACCCTGACGAGCCGCCACTGGTTTGATGTACAGTTGAACCATTCTCTGAGATTTCGAAGCCACGACATCCGTCTTCTTCCTATGCTTCTCTTCCCTATTATTTTACCCTGGATAATTAGTTGTAGAAGCTTGTATCTTGTACCTCTCATTACCTGGCCCATATATTGGAGTTTTCTTATTTTTACCTCTTGGGACAATTCTAGATCTTTTAAGACTCCTCGTAAGACTTCTTAATTGCTAATTCTGTCAACGTATGATATCCGGAGTACCCTTCTGTAAAGCCACATCTCGAAGGCATCTATCTTTTTAAGCATTTGTTTTGTTAGAGTGGCAGCTTCTATACCATAGAGCATTATTGTAGCAGCCGTTTGTATAGGTACCCATAGATGGTTTTGGTATAGAAAATATTTAAATATACCTAAAAAGAAGACAAAAAGACAATTTAATGCTCACGGGTATCTGTTATATTTTCCTCTGTTATTAGCCGACCATACCAATAGGTATGGTAGGCTATTAAGATCGACAAAAAAAAGTTTTTTTAATTTCACTCAAAATGAGTTATTTGGGTCACCTAAATACAAAATATTTTCATGGTGTCTGCCTGTCTGCCTGTCTGCCTGTCTGCCTGTCTGCCTGTCTGCCTGTCTGCCTGTCTGCCTGTCTGCCTGTCTGCCTGTCTGCCTGTCTGCCTGTCTGCCTGTCTGCCTGTCTGCCTGTCTGCCTGTCTGCCTGTCTGCCTGTCTGCCTGTCTGTCTGTCTGTCTGTCTGTCTGTCTGTCTGTCTGTCTGTCTGTCTGTCCGCCGTCTGTAACACGATAACTCAAAAACCGCTTAACCGATTTTAACCAAATTTGGCACAAAAATACTGTGGCACCCGAGAATCTGGCTATTAGTTTTTGGTAGTGGTGGGGGGTTGGAAGAGGGTATGGGATGGGGTTAAAAACTTTAAAAAATCGTAACTCCAAAATTACAGTAGCTAGCGAAACGCGGTTTTGTGAAACAAAGATTAGGAATAATATTTGCATCTAAAATTTGTAATAACTCTAAAATCAATCAAAGTCGCAGTTTTGGGAGACCCTTTTAACATTTTTCAAAAGGCAATTCAATGCTCACGGGTTTCGGTTATATTTTCCTCTGTTTTTTTATGTCATTATACCTTTATTCCAGGCATATATCGATGGATACATTATCGGCGGCAGTAAATTTCATCCAAAATAACTCGGTTTATTTAACGCTCTCCCTGTTCGATCGCATCATTATTTATTAAACATCTCGTTATGTTACCCCAATCTCCCTGAGGCGCCATTTAAATTTTCACCTGCTCCAAAATTCCAATATACCCTTGTTTACCCACGTTTCGCAAAACAGCCAATAGCAGCGCTTTCTTGTGTTCTCATCAAAAATTTAACGAGTTGTAAGTTTACTAAAATAAGCCTTCGTTTACATTTTTGCCATGTAAGTAACTTTTAGTAAAATTCAAGCTGCTACTATGTGGCTTGGTAAAAATCAAAACATTTTATTCAGTAAAAAAATAGACTACACATACAAGGTGGCGCCTCTCATACGACTCGACATTTTTTAAAAATATAGAGTGTTCTACAGGGTGTCTACAAAAAAAGATACGTATCAAAGTTGGCTTTTTGTAACGGAATACCCTATATATTAATTGATTTTCGGATTCTAGAAAAAAAATAAAGGTAACCCATATAGCACGTCCAAATGAAATTACATTTCTAGAAGGGAGACACCTGAGAAACAACATATGTTAAAGTGAACCATCTAGTTCTGACGTCGGTATATAAGACATACAATGTATAAGTCATATATATGTGTGATACTTCGTATCATAGTTGTGCCTATAGTACACACCTTGTAAAAATGTGACGTATACAAATAATATAAATATCTATATAGACACTTAGTAATAGTGTACTGTTGTGTCTACATTCTAGCATGAAATGAAGGTGTGCGCATGCGCGGATAGCCTCAGCGTAGATACACCGACCAAGTGTATCTTATGTGTCCTCTTTCCTTTCTCCTTTCTAGGAGTGGTATGTGTTAGCAGCCATTATTGTTTTATCATTCGGAAGCTCTATATAAATGTTCTGTTTGTGTGTAGTTTAAAAGAGATTTTAAGGTTTTTAACTTTTTACTTTGTTACACCTTCCTAAGAGTATTATTAATATTATAGCAGCGACTCTTCCCTTACGCGATACCCAATTTACCAAATTTTGACTCCAATGAATAAAAACTCCAAATAGTCTCGTATAATGATGAAGAGATTAGCTGAGTTAACTCTGCAATATATTTTTTTTTTAATTTGGAAATAATATAAATCTAAATGGACCAGAGAAAGAAAGATTTAAACACTTCAAAAAACTTCTTACACTGATATTCGGTAAGTTATTGATGGATCAATATACAGATATGTTTAATATTCAATAATCAGTTTCATATAAAATTTAAGGGTGAGGTTAATCTGGAAATAAAATACAACAAAGTCCAACAGAGTGCTCGATGAATGAGTATGCTAATAAACCAGCTGCTTGGAGGGAAAAGAGGAGAAAAAAATGACTAAACGAGGTCCACCAAATCATGGCGATATACCAGTGATTACCATTTTAGTATGTTGTTATACTATGTACTTATATTTTTAATACATTTTGATACAAATTCTGTTCTTTTACAGTGTTTTCTTACTTCTGGTTTCTGCAGTGTAAATAATTATTATTATTGTATTATTTGCGCTATTGCGTTCCATGATATAAAGAAATATAAGAATTTTATTTTTTAACCACTTAACTAACTAACCATTTTATGGAAGAAAAATGGTTTCATTTAATACAAAATAAAAATGGAACAATTTTAAGGCTACTTCTCTTGAACTTACGATCGAGATACTTTTGGAAAATACAAAGTTTTGCCTGCCTAATATTTGTTCTAAAAAGATATAATTGGTATCATTGAATAAATATTTCTTAAAAAGAACGAAAAGTTAGGCATCAAAACTTGTATTATTTCCTAAATTCGTTCATAAGAAGTAGTTTTATCTAGCACAAGATGTATATACGAAGCAAAATACATACGTATACACGCGGTAGTCACAACTGCAATGTGTAAACATAGTTTAAACGTAATACTCAAGCACTGTGTATCCTACGGCACACTGTGTATCCCTTTACTTTGTGTATACGTAAATGCTATACTGTGGCTACATTGTGAGGCGGACGTTTAACCTTTGTGCATACGTGTTGAACTACAATGTGTAAACGTAGCATATTTACATCGGGGGAATTGTGTCACCCTGTGTCTACATCTAATAATGTAAACACATCGTAAATGTGATTTGATGTGCTGTATGGGAAGTTTTATTAAAGAAGCATATCCTTAAAATATAAGGGTTTTGATATATTTCACATTTTGTGAAAACGAAGAATAAATTTTAAATTTCAATAACAGTTACCTAAATTGTAATTTATCCTGTATAGCCTGATATTTAGTTTAAATAACTATTGTATATAAAACCTAATTAAAATTTGACCCGAAAAGTTATACAGGGTAAGACAAAATTAATATTGAACAATGGTCACTTTTAAAAGCAAGTTTCTCCTTTATTTTAAATGGAACACCCAATTTATTATTCTCGATATTCAATGGAGAATTCATATATCTTCAAAAGACTATTATATTTATCTAGATATTTTCATTTTTTATGATTTTGCATCAGATCTTTATTAATTGATACAATCTAGGTGGCTGTGATATCCCTTTCGTTAATTTAACAAAAATTAAAAGATGTAGAGAAACAATATTCAATGATCATAAAAAGATTTTTAAGATAAGATACAGTGTAAAACATATTTTAATTATTACAGAATTAAAACTAGTTATAACTATGTGACAAAAATTAGATAGAAAATGGTCAAAATTCTTCTTCACAGCACAAAATCATTCTTTCTTCTAAAGATCTTTTTATGTTAAAAAACATATTTTCTACTTCGAAAACAGCGACAAACATTTCTCTCATGACAATAATTGGTAGAATTTTTTAAACACCGTCTTTTACATATCTCCATAGAAAAAGTTAAAACTGGATAAATCAGAAGCATTTAGGCATTCTATTAATTGGTGAGTCCACACTGCAGTCACCAATTAATAGAATTATATAAATTTTCTCTGATGTAGAATAAGTTTCCATTTTTGGCAAATTTCTGATTTTTTTTACTTTAAACTGTTACAAAATGATAACTAGTTGTTAAAGGTGAACTAACTAATTTGACAGCTATATTGAAGTAACGTCAGGTATCTCACAGCCACCTAGATTTTATTAAATAATAAAGATCTACTGATATGAAATCATAAAAATGTCTATGAAAATCTTTGTTTGAGGGGTAGGCAACCTTTACAGTATTTTGAAGAGACATAAATTCCCCGTTATACATATCGGAATAATATACTGGGTGTTTCATTTAAAATAAAAGAGTAGCTTGCTTTTAAAGGCGACTGGTGAAAATGTTCAGTATTAATTTTATCTGACCGTATATATTTTGGGACAAGTTTTAGTTTGATTTAAAGAACATTATTTTAATTACATATTAGGCTATACTAGGTATATTCCAATTTAGGTAGTTTTTATTTAAAATTTGTTCTTCATTTTTGGAAAACGTTAAGTATGTCAAAAATCTTACATTCTCTAATAAAACTCATATTTATTTTGTTCTAGAATCCGAAAATCACTTAATATATAGGGTATTCCATTACAAAAATACAACTTTGATGTGTAACATTTTTTGGGGATACTCTGTAAAACTCTCTTAGAACTCTCTTAGAGAATTTCAATACAACACAAATTGTTGTTCTCCTTGGAGCCTCCGCGTCGTATGAGAAGGCCACCCTGTATACGTTGATTTGTTTTGATCCATAGTGCAGCTTTTTTAACTTTTTAACATAAATAAATAAACCTCCTGTAAAAGGGTATTATCATTTTATTTAATTTAATTTAACTAGATATAATTTTTGTTTTCCATCATTTTATCTCAATAAACTGCACTGAAAATAAACTTGTACAGCTTTTAGATGACAGGCCTACTCCACAATCAGAGTTATTAATATTTTTATTTTACCCCTCAATCAGAGTTATTGATGATTTACCTGTCAATCAGAATTATTGATATTTTTAATGCACTGGTGCAATAACTCTACAAAAAGAGACTAGCGTAGAATATACAGGGTGATTCCTGTAAGTTGGTCATGCTTTCGGGGAATGACAAGGGACGTCAAAATATTAATTTTGATATAGCATACTATGGGCCGGAAATGCCTTTTACGCAAGATACAGGGTCTTAAAGTTTTTGAAAAATTAAAGATATTCTTTAATATTTTTTTAACAGTTGAAGGTATCGTTATAAAATTTTATTACAGGAGCCTTCAAAAAATAGTACGCCACTGATAAAAATAAAAATTTCGGAGATTTTTTTATTTATTTGATCTATTTCCAAGAAAAAATGTCTCTTGCAACTTTCTCCTATCTAACACCATTTTGTGACAATTTAAAAATAAAAAAATAAATATTTTTTTTTAATTCGAACCTTACATATGCGAATTACTATAACTACCTTAAAACTAAGAATTTTATTATTAACAATAAAAAAATTCTAGTTTAAATTTATAATTTTTTAAAAATTTATTTAAGGAGCTAAACTTTGGTCAAAATTTAAATTCACATGTAAGTGATGAAGGGAGCTGACGATGCACATGTATTTCTGCCCTCTAGTTATAATAATTCGCTGTATTTAAGATTCTCATTAAAAAATGTATTTATTTTTAAATTGTGACAAAATGGTGTTAGATAGGAGAAAGTTGCAAGAGACATTTTTGCTTGGAAATAAACCGAGTAAATAAAAAAACTCAAATTTTATTTTTTATTAGTGGCGTACTATTTTTTTGCACTGGTTGA
Source organism: Sitophilus oryzae (assembly GCF_002938485.1). Lineage (NCBI taxonomy): Eukaryota > Metazoa > Arthropoda > Insecta > Coleoptera > Curculionidae > Sitophilus > Sitophilus oryzae. The sequence continues at coordinate 884,393 of NW_022145683.1, read as the reverse complement.
AACTAAAACCTCTTTTTTTTACATTTAAAGTGTCTCTCTTAGGTAGACTCCTATAATAGCCATTTTATAACGATACCTTCAACTGTTAAAAAACTATTAAATTAATTTTTCAAAAACTTTAACACCCTGTATCTTGCGTAAGAGGCATTTCCGACCCATAGTGTGTTGTAGAATGTAGAATGTTTAGGAGGGGAGTTAATCACCGCGACCTTATAGATCTATTGTGTGTTCCCCTTTCTTGAGTTATAACGAGTTATAACTCATCATACAGTATCAGGGCTTTAAGAAAAGCCAGTATCTGAGACGGCTCCACAGAGGCCAGCTCTCCATCCTCGACATCAGACGTACCAAGGTTCATGGCACGAATGATCGTCGTCTCGGCGCACTCAGTGATAAGGTGTTCTGGTGTTTCCCCATTTTCCCCACAAAATCTGCATTCGCCGTTGTTTCTCAGTTTCAGCCTACTGAGGTGTTCGTTGAGGAGACAGTGTCCTGTTAGAAACCCCGTGACAATCCGAAGATTGTTTTTACTTAAATCAAGGAAAACCTTTGATTTTTCTCGGTCATAAGTTCTAAGGAACTTTTTCGAGTGTCTTAGACCGTTGGAGGACACCCATTCCAAGTTACGGATGGAGTCTTCCAAATTCTTCAGTTCCGCTTTCAGTTGGTTCCCGTTTGGAAAACAGAACGGTTCTGGTCCAGTTAGTGGAGTGTTCGCTCCTTTTCTAGCTAGATCATTTGCTTTTTCATTGCCTTCTATCCCTTGGTGAGCAGGCACCCAGAGTAAGAGGACTTTATTTTCTTTACCTAATTTGTTGAGCTTCTCTAGGCATTCTTTGACCAACATCGAATTGATGGTTACTGAGTTGATCGCGTTAAGTGCTGCTTGACTATCGGATAGGATGGCAATTTCCTGTTTTCGATAGTTCCTATCTAAGATAAATTGTACGCATCTTTCGATAGCGCAAATTTCAGCCTGAAGGATACTGGGGTAGGTGCCCATTGGTTCGGAGTATTCAGTTTTCGGCCCAAATACTCCTATCCCTGTCCCTGCTTTGGTTTTGGAGGCATCAGTATACCACGTAATGGTATGGTCTTTTATATGCTGAGTAAGCGTTTCTTTCTTCCAATCCTTTTTATTACTCAATACTACAGTGAGGTGTTTCTCAAAGTTGTAAATTATTGGTATGTCATCCACTGGGAGTTGGAGAAGTGGAATTTTCTTTTTGAGGGTGTTCCAAGCCCCTGACCTGAATATTCTCCCAGTACTGTTTCCGTCAGTAACCATTCTAATCATTGTCGCATTGGCATAACTACCGACGACAATGTGCAGTGGTGTTAGGTCTAGAATGACCTCCATTGCTGCTGTTGGACATGTTCTCATGGCACCTGTGATGCAGATACATGCCAGTTTCTGTACTTTGCACAGGTTTTGCCTTGCTGTACGTTGCTCTAGTTTTGTATACCAAGCAACTGCTCCATAAGTAATCATGGGTCTTACTGTCATGGTATACATCCAGCGCAAAATGTTAGGGACGCAGCCCCACCTATTTCCCGCCAGTCTTCTGCATAATCATGAGAGCCTTTGTGGCTTTGCTGGTAATGTTCTTAATATGCCTGTTCCAGAAAGTTTACTATCCAGGGTTATTCCCAGATATTTCACTTCCTGTGATGGCAGTATTTCCTTTCCATCTAGATGGATTCTTTTCAAGTTTTTCAAACTTCGCTTTCTGGTGAATGGCACTACTGCGGTTTTATCTGAGTTAATACTCAGCTCGACAGTCCTGCACCATCTCTCAGCGATGCGGAATCCTCTTTGGATAGTAATTGCCTCATAGTGTGTTATATCAAAATTAATATTTCGACGTCTTCTATCATTCCCCGAAAGTATGACCGACATACAGGAATCACCCTGTATAGTTAATAACCAAAATTTGACGTCGAATAAATTATTAATCTTTTTTATTACTTATTTTAAACCGGCCATCTATATGATAAACAATTAAATAAGGCATTTATTACGTTGATTATGAAAATAAGTATAGAGTAGGTCATATTTTTAGAAAGCTCATAACAAGGCAAATAATATAAAAGTATAATATACAGAATACACTGTTTAAAAAAACATAACTTTGGGTTATATTTCAAGAATTACAGCTCGCAGCAAAAAAATAGTTACGCCTCTGAATTCTACGTGAAAATTTCTTTAGGACTCAGTTTTTTCGATAAGTTATAATATAACCAAAGATACGAAGGGAGTCAAAAAATGCAACATTTTCAATTTCGTCTTGGATTGCAAGAACTAAGAGGGCTGGGACAAATTTATGTGTAGTATCTTCAGTTCCATAAAAAAGATGCATAGTGATGTGAAAACCGCATCTTTGTAGCTCTACTCATAAGCGAGAAACCCTGGAAAACACAAAAAAATAAGACATTCTGTACAGGAACAGTAATGTTTGATCTAATGTAATATAAAAATACCTATGTTTTCCTATCAGTTTCATATAAGTAGATTTTTCGTATTACATTTTTCCTTTCAAAAGAATAAGAAAATATTATTTTTTCCAACAATAAACGACGCTACAGTTTACTACAGCCATCCGAACAGCACGAACGTAATAAAGTTAGACTTAAAATATTACAAGCAATATCCATTCTCCCAGACAAAAGTCGCGGCCAGGAAAAGTCCTAAATTTTCCATGTCTTCCTTTATATTTGCTTTTAAAAAGGAAACGACTGGAGACAGGTCGTGAAATATTTACTTTTTCCAACCTATAGCCCTCTCTCTGTCTTGCTCTAGCCTCTTCTGATATTTTCCGCCATTTTTCGACATCATTACTGGATGAGTTATCTGGGCTTTAATAAAATTTGTTCGGTTAAATTTTGAATAAATTTTTCTCATTTTTTCGTAGTTCATTTACCTCTCTTTTTAATCATTTTATTTTTTGAGTAAGTTTTTAGATTATTTATTTAAATATAAAATCATCATCATTTCCAGCTTACTGAAGTATTTCTAATTATGGTATAGTCTCCCTTACATATTTAGATAACCTCTCTGTAATTGGGCTACTTTTTTTTTGTTGGGTATGTGAGTCTAAGTTATCCCCCCATTTTTCTAATATCATAGTGCTCATTTTATATTTGGTCTTCTTCTAGGTTTCTTAATCCCTCGTGGGCCCCATGATATGATTTTTGTAGTCCATCTGTTGTCCGTTCTTCTTGTTAGATGTCCTAATCATTGAAAAAAATCCAGGCGTTTTTAAAATAAAAAAAAATATTTTTTTAATTTTTAAAGTCAAATATCTCGACTATTTTGGACCTATCTGGAAAACAGCATTGAGAGAATATGTTTCTTTTATAGAAATCTATACCGGCTCTGAAAATATTTACATTAATTAAGGACCTCATCCTGTATATAGAGTGGTGACAATTACGATGCTTAACATTGGCAACTCAGAAACTACGAGATACGAATTCGGTTAAATGGAACAAAAGTTGTTTAATTAGAAGTTTGACAAATATAGTCTATCCAACGACAAGATCCTTGACAGTGATAGATGTGTCTGTCGTTTTATTTTCAAAGTAGTTTATTTTATTTTACAAAGAACTAAGTTGGTACAATTGGAACGCATAGCAGAAAATTAATATATTTAAAATTTGAGTGACAAGTGATTACTTCAAAATATTGTGAAAAAAACTGTATAAAATTGACAAAATCTAATCGAGTTATTTTATTAAAAACAATTACAGTATGTATTAATACAAAACAAGCAAGGGTTTATTTTAAAAAACACCACATATCAAAAAAGATATAAAACGATTTCTTGCTCTCAAGCCGTGTTTCAAGCTCAAGCAACTTCCTGCATTTTTATTGGTATATTTATCAATATAATTATTCAATATGATTATTATTTACCTATCGTGTTCTGCTATTTTACTGATACTCCAGTTTTTGGTATCATATATAAGATAGTATACAAACATTATTTGTGGCTAATATAACTCTCTGGCCATAATCTCTGGGTACCGAATATTAACTGTAAACTACCTATGGTCTGGCTCAACACTTAATTTCCCCTTTGAGTTTTCCTCAACTTAATTTTAAAAAACAACACGAAACACACTTAATAACACAGTCCAAAATGCAAAATGCAAAATATTTATCACTTTGATTTATCATTTCTATTTGCCATAATTTGACACAAAATTATAACCTATAATTTGGCAAGAGTTTGACAACTCTCAAAAATTTTAAGTCGATTTCATACGCGTCGACGTCCGTTTGTCCTTCATCATTCCGTTAAACCAATAATATTGAAATATGATCTGTCATTTTTAAAATAAACCAATAAAACTGGTTAAAATCAACAAGAGATGACGCATGACGAATTTATAAATCAACCCATCCATAGTTAACTTAAAAAATATTAGAAGCATTTTTAGTTAAATAAATGGATTGGTATGGACGTCATCTGCTTTTTTTCTGTCATCGTCTGTCGAAATCTTACCTGAGAAAAAAACAGAGTATACCTATGAGGAAAACCCCGGTATCTTGATTAGTTTCGGATTTATATCAAAAAAATGAAAATAATACGTTTATTTTAAATGACAATATCTTCAGAACTATTATATATATTGCAACGTGATTTGATAGTTTTATATTTTTGACCTCGGCCAATTATATGCCGTTTTCAGAAAATTTCTAAGCCTTCTAGATTTCGCACAACAGTCAAATTTTTGTTTTCTTATGGCCGCCATTTTGAATTTTTATACTATTAGATAGAGCAAAATATAATCTATACGGTAGTATCTAATTTTTATTCATTATTATGTAAATTTTCACTAAAAAATTAGATTTTTGTAAAAAGTCGCTCAAAAGATAAGTCTGCCTTGGAAATCCAATTGACACTTAATATGACAGCAAGTTAATTTTTGTTTACTCTATTAAGTGTCAAATCTAGACCCAAAAATTTATATTAGATAATGTAAAGTCAACAATATGTTCACAAGTGAGGAAACACGAGATATGTATGATGTTTACTTAAAAAATAATAGAAATTCCGATATGACCATGCGCAAGTTATCGAACATTCTCTACTTAAAAGACACAGCCTCATCGTACTATTTTCGCAAGGATTTCAAGAAATTTAGCGGTTTAAAAGCCTTAATGATATTCTCAGATTGAAATAAATCCGGAAACTTCTAGCCGTAAAATAAGCCGCGAGGAAAATTAGGGAATTAGGGAATAGGGAAAATTATCAAAAAACATAAACATAACTTATGGACGGATGAATCTTTATTTACAAATTCTGGTACATTTAACAGAAAAAAAAAATCATATTATTATGCAAAAGAAAATCCTCATTTAATTAGAGAACCCAGACCACAAATAAGATATTCTTTGAACGTCTGGACTGGCATTCTTGACAATAAAATTTTAGACACTGAACTTGCTAACCAAAGACATCTAAATAAAGGGAGACAAAACAATTTACATTTGATCGCGATCACGAACCGTGTTACGCAAAAATCGATGATGACAGATTTACGCGGTATGTCATAAAATACGGTTCGAGTTCAAAATGTTATTATTGTTATTAATGTTTTTTATAATACCTTTGAAATTATTTTTAGTTTTTTTAATTAAATTATATTAGGGAAATGACTATGACAACTAGCGGCATCGCTGTGGATTCATCTTTACTACGAAATTGCCGAAATCTGTAGGAATTACGCTGACATTTGACGTTTTCATTTGTTTTCATTAAACTGATATTTGACAGCGCGTGGTTGTGAGTTTTCTGCGGTAGTTGAATGTTTTTGTAGCTTTTGAACAACTTTCTAATAATTATTAATGTTTATTGCAAAGAAAACTATTTAAAGTAGTTTTTAACTATCTACGATGGTTCGCCAGTGCATAGTTTGTAAAAAGGTGGACTATTCTAACCCGGAATTGATATTTCGACGGTAAGTGTCATTACGTTCTTTTACCTTTAGCCATGCTTACAGTAGCGTATTTAGATACTTTTAGTTATAAGTAGATTATTACAAAAATACGTATATCTTCTTATTCAAATAGCGCTTTCGAATGTGAAATTAGAGTTAGCCTCAATTAGACCTCAGGCAAAACTAGTTATAATGGAAAATTGGTCTTAGGCAACCCCAATCAATTTTTGATCAAATTCATCAATTTTTGATAAAAAATCATCACGCCACCGTCACGCCACTGATAGAGCCGAAAGATAGACGAAACTTAACAGTGTTGTCATATTTATGTACCAATCTCTCATAAAAGTGTCAAACAATGTATGATTCTAAAAAATTGAGTTTTATGAATGGAGTGTTCTGTCTATACCCATTTAGATATCTTTGTTTCTAACATATAAAGTGTCAATTGGATTTCCAAGGCAGACTTGATTTTTTAGTGAATTTACATAATAATGAATAAAAATTAGATACCACCGTATAGACTTTTTTCGCTCTATCTAATAGTATAAAAATTTAAAATGGCGGTTATAAGAAAATAAAAACTTGTTGTGTGAAATCTAGAAGACTTAGACCCTTTTCTGAAAACGGCATTTAATTGGCCGAGGTTAAAAATATAAAACTACCAACTTATGTAATATATAAAATAGTTCTGAAGATATTGTCATTTAAAATAAACGTAATATTTTCATTTTTTTACATAAATTCGAAACTAATCAAGATACCAAGGTACTCTTCATAAGTGTTTGTCAAACTTCTAATTACGTCACTTTTGTCCCATTTAACCGATTTCGTATGTTTCGTAGTTTCTGAGATGCTAATGTTGAGCATGGAAATTGTTACCACCCTGTATATGGTATTGATTTATTGCACTTATAAAAACCTGATCAAAGAAAAACTTTTTTTCTTATTTAAAATAAGAAAGGATGCAAGGAAACTTTCAGAAACTTAAAATTTTCAAAAGTTGAACTTACCATTATTAAAAGTTATACACAACCAACTCCCTTGTAACTTCAGAAGTAGCAGAATTTATAAAAAAAAAACACTTATAAAACTGGCTGTCTTAAACTTAAAACCAGTAAACAACTTTATGCTTTTTTCTTTCTTTGCAAAGCAAAGTAGAAAAATAAATTTAAAAGAAAAACCGGCCACTTAGATTAATTAGCTAGATGTATTTTAAATTGCTACTGGGAGGTGTTTACAATGTTTTTTCATTAATTTTTAATTCTTCCACTTAGATTAGTTAAGTGGATCTATTGTTTTCGAAAAGGAATTAAGTCGTAATGTTTCAGATCTCAAGAATAATAAAAATGTTTATTTTTGTTGTTCATTTTTTTCTGGTTGGTAGTTGAAGGGGTGTCAATTTTTACACCCTTTTAATCTCAAAACTCTGGATAATTTTTCCTACTCCATTAGTTAAAAAATAAAATGAATTTTACAGTTTTTTATTGTAGAATTTGTAATTAGATTGTGAGAAGTTTAAAAAAGTAATACAATTACAAATTTATTTTTAAATAAATTAGGTTTGGAACTTCGCCATCTTTTGCAAATGTCAGTTCGCGTCACTCACGCTTTTAGCTTATTTGTAATAGAGTTGATGTCAACTGCACATCAGTGACATTCTAGAGAGGTTGGTATAGAAATTCAATGGAAAGTAATGGGAAAGTGTCATGTTCAAATCTAGAATGATATTGAATGGAAAATACTTGAATTAAAATGTAAACAAAAATATAGAGAACAATAATTTTAATCACAGCAACTGTGACATCGAATTGTCTTAATGATTCAAGATCATTTAGTTAATCAGTCATCAGTACCTTGAGATCAACAAATAACTCTTACCTCACTGTTAAGCGTTACGAAGTAACCGGGTTGGCTAGTTGGACATGAAATGTTAATCACAGTTATAAAGATTATGCAGATATATGAAATAATAATTAAGTTAACATCTTGTAGTATACCAACTAGGAACCGGAATTTCCCGGTTTTTTTTATACTTTCGGTACTAACTAATTTTTCTTCAATGGTGGTGCAGTTCATCAATCAGAAAGCAAGGGATGGGTTTTCAAAGTAAAATGGATACAAACTTGAGATTTTTAATGAAAACAATACCAAATTATTAAGTAATCAATCATGAAAAAATTAACATGAACACAAATAAATAAAAAAGTGTAGGTAACTTAAATTTCACATCAAACAACATAAACCAACTTAACAGAATTTGAGACAAAAGCCCTAAAATATTGAATTAAAAATGCAAATATCTATTAAAACATAACATAATAAATATTATAGGAACTTCAAAATAGAAAAGAAGCAAGAACAATAAGAAATAGCATCATTACTTATTTAGAAGAGTTTGAATTCGACCGCTAGAAAGTATCAATGGACTCTCTCACGTAACAAAAAAATAATGTTTTAATTATTGTTACCGAGGCCCGGTTCGTAATGGACAAAAAGATCTGAACCTTAATTGGTAGTATTAATTAGAGTTTCCACAACCTTACTAAAATATTTTCGTTCAACGATTGTGGAGTTCGGCAATTAGCAAGCAAGGGGTGGTTCTCAAAAGTAAAACCGATAAAAAATTGAGTTTCAAATGAAAATAATATCAAATTATTAAGTCATGAGAATGTAAACATGAACACAAGCGACAAAAAAGAAAACACGTAGATAGCTTAAAAATTACATCAAACATCAACCAACCTCGAAACCAACTTAACTAAATTAGAAAAAAAACTTAACATTTTCAATTAAAGATGCAAATACCTATAAAAACATAACACAAAAAAATAACTAATACATTTAGCAATATTTATAGTAAATAATAAAATAACATATTTAAACTTCAATAATCGCTAATAAACATTATAGAAACTTCAAAATAACTTCAGAAGTAAGAACAGTAAGAGATAGCATCACTAATTATTTAGAAGAGTTTTTAGAAGAGAGAAGATTTCGACCGGAAAGTATCAAAAGCACGTAACAAAAAATATGTTTTTAGTTATTATTACCGAGTCCCGAAAGTACCGAAAGAACCGGAAATTAATAATTTCAATTTTCGGTACTTTCGGTACCGGGATTTTTCGGTTCTGAACCCTAATACCAACCCAGGGTCGTTCAACCAAGTTGAAGAGGTAAGATTTTGGATAAATGTATAATAACCAGTTTAAACGATATACAGGAACCTACGTTGTGTTAAAAATATTCAGGCGTTCCATTTAAAAAAAGATCATGCCGATCCACTCACACTTTTTTGCGCCAACTTATAGAAGTTAAAATATTTTCCTGAAATACATCCCAAGTAGCATCTATCTGACTTCGAACTAAATCTGACCTGAAGCGACGTCAGACTTGTGCAAATTTAGGTCGGGTGCTGGTGATACGACCTGTGACGTCGCTTTCCTATTAATAGCGACGTCGTTGGATCCGAGTCGGTAAATCCAACGATCTGTCGACGTACAAAATAACAACGTATCATTTTTATTAATTTCCCAACGTCGTTCCCACGTTGGCTTGCACAACGTACATATACTTGAACTAGCCCAACGTCTACCCGTTGTCCGAATAGGATACGTCTCACTGATAATCCCTAAAGTAACGTACAATTATATTTTGTTGTATTTTATGTTCATATTTATAACCTAATTTACGTATCTCTATTTACGTCCGTAAATACAACCCATTAAGTAGCATTTGCGACCTAATGAACATCATAAACATAACCTAATAAAAAGTTTTTGTAAACAAACTTATGCCTAAAAAAACACTAAAAAGGCATTTAGACATTCATCTACATTTTACAGAAAGAGGTCGAGGCTTTTGCAAAATAATAATAGTAGTAGTGATGGCTTGCCTCCACTCATAAATAATTTTTATTCGGAAGAGATGCTGCATTACACTGGTGCATCTTAATTTCATTTTTTAGCTTAAGAAACCAGCAGACCCCATCCTCCTTCCACATGTAAGGTTAGGCTTAAAAAAGTGGCTGCCCATTTTTTTTAAGGAGAAAACAAAAACTAAAATATAGTTGCACAAATCCACAAATCACTGATACTCAAAGTGAGGTTACGTGGCCTACGTTGGAATTATATACGTCATAATACGATTGCCGGTCGTCCGGTTTGATGACTTCGGTCGTGTGAGACGACTAATGTTGGAGACCCGGTCTGAATTGGTATATTGGTAGTTCATATTAAGTCGGACACAGAAATCCGCCATTCTTAACACGTATCCGATTGTCAGCCATTTTAAAATCGTTTTTGTTTTTAAAATTTATATTCACATTTCGATTTCTAGTAGAATAATATTGATAAGGTTGAGTTTGGGAGGAACGACAGTACAGTTTTATGATTAAACCAGCTAGAAAATTAAAAAAATATTTTGCGAGTAACTTTTTTATAGCTATTTTTAATTTCATAAATCTACCTAATTTTGAAGGCGCTCGTTGTTTTCCGGAGCATTTTAATCAGATATATCAAAAAAGTGACTTCCGTTGACAAAACTGATGTCTGGATTAATGATTCAGAATTATTATAATATGAAATTAGATAGGCACTTATAGTTATATTCGAGGAGTGACTATGAATCCATTTGTAATTAGGTAGTTTGGTTAGGTTTTTATGTATTCTTGGTAGCGAATATGAAACCAAACGTAACGTAAGTGCTTAGCGACGAATTTTAAGTGACTAAAATCCAACGTAATATGACGTTGGTAATTGGTAGAATTACATTCCCTATTAGGTCAGATACCGACGTCGAGGCGACCCGAATCTATATTCTCCATTTAGGTGCAAATAAGGGTCGTCAGGCGGTCGAACCGACGTTGGTACCCGACGTCGGGTTTATTAAACGCGACGTATACCCGACGTTAGATAACGTCCAAATGCTACTTGGGATCCTAGTATATACTTTACATTTGCAATTAAACAAAATTCCCAAGTTTTTTATTCCAGGAGCTACAGATGCCCGACACACAACTGCCGGACCCTGTATAATCCCTAAATGCATTTGGCGTAAATAGAAATATTTATTTATTCAACATTCTGTTTCTGAGTTATAAAGATCCTTAATCTACACCAATAAAGTTGTCATTCTTCGACTTGAAAAAAGGATTATATTAAATCTGTGGTCAAATTAAACATCATTTGTACAGTAAAAACAAAAAAAAATTAATAAACCATTAAATTAAGCAAAAAAAGCGAAATTGGGAAATCAATTGGTACCTTTAAAGCAGGATGCGGATGCCCAAACCAAACATGCGGGCTCTTTTCCATAATAATTCACTGAAAAATACTTGAATATGATAATGTAGCCCCTGGGAAGATGACTCGCCGTTCGAATATGGATATAAGGGGCAATTTGCATTTGATTTTTTCTGGAGCTCGAGTGGCCCAAGCTCTAATAGAGTCTGAAGATCGTTTAATGGCATCAGCATCGATCCTTCCAAAAAAAACTTTCCAGTAAATAGGACGGGATATAATAAAAAAACGCAATATTAAGTATTATGTTTTTTTTTGATAGAATGAGACATATTCAGGAGTCTTGTATTGTTGTCGAAACTAAATAAATTTAATAAATATATCTATAAATAACATACTATCAAAATGTAGGTAAAAATACCATATCTGGCAACGCAGTTGTTTTATATAAAAAGTGGTAAGATATCATGTAAAACCAAGTCAGCATTTCAACTAGAATCTACGAAAGCACTTATTCAACAGCTTTGTTATCTAGCTAATATCCTTTCAGCAATTATAGTAACTATGTCCAAGGAATATTGGAACACCCTGTATAGGTGACTAAACATTAAGATTATTGCTTTATCCATAACAAAGTTAGAAGGAAGTCAAAACTACCATAAGTTGTTTCCAGAAGAATGGTAATTTAATCTACTACCTATGTTGCCATATTATCGAGAAATTAAGTTTTTTACTAAAAACTAAAATAAAATCAATTTTTTTTTCGAAAAATTCCTAATTTTGAAAAAAAGTTTTTCGCAAAAAAAACCTCCATAATCTAAACCCCTAAAATATTTGCACTTATTTAATACTCATCCTGTATATGATTAGTCTATCTTTTATAATGTCTATAATTCCAAAAATTTATTTTCTTTTGAGTGATTAAGTTTCGAACATACCAGGGCGTCTCAAAAGTGGCTCACCCCTATAACTTTTAATTTTTCCACAGAAAAAAAAACGAGATTTGGTATGTTAGTATATGACAACTTAGGATGGATTGACGTATTCAATTGTTTTTTGTCACTTCCTGTTTCACCGGAAATGACTACAACTTTTGATTTTTAAATGGCACCCTCGGTATTTTTTTACTTTATTCGATAGAATATGACATTCTGAATAGAATGACATACCATATGTCAATTTTTGACATTCTCGCTTAATAAAAAATTGTATTTTAAATTTCAATCTAGAGTGCCATGGCTATGTTAAAAACATTAATTCTTAATCAAGGAGCTCCTGGCCGGTTAAAAGATGCCCAAATCGTACTTTTAATCATATCTCAACTTTTTCAAATGGAACGAGGGTGACTCATTAGCACATTTGGAAAAAGCATTTTTTTTACGAATAATTTGACACCACACACTTGGTATTTCAAGTCAAATTTTTGTTATGAACCGCAAGTTATAATTTCAAATAAACCATATGCAAAAATGCCAAAATTTGACATATGACGTGTCATTCTATTCAGAGTGTTATTTTCTATCGAATAATGTAAAAAAAATACCGAGGGTGTCATTTAAAAATCAAAAGTTGTAGTCATTTCCGGTGAAACAGGAAGTGACCGAAAACAATTTAATACGTCAATAAATCCAAATTTATGTCATATACTAACGTACTTCCTTTTAACTGAAAAAATAAAAAAGTTATAGGGGTGAGCCGGTTTTCAAACGCACCCGGTTATATAAAATTAAAAAAAAAATTAAAAAAAAATTAAAAAATATTTAATTCTTCTAAACTAACTATTCTCTATTCTACAATGTCCAGAGACAATGGAATATTTGTCGTAAATTTATACCAGTCCTTTCAAACATACGTGCAAGCACGAGGGCCATATCTAAATAAGCATCTAGACACGCTACCCCAAGTCAATGGCGAATTCCTCCAATACACACATTATCGTCTCCCTCACTGCACCACCACCTCACACCCTCTTCACAATCGAAAGGCTAACAAGTTTGTTATCAGGCAAATATGGGGGTTGCGTTCATCCCCTCGGCTTTTGTCTTCATCCAAATGGAAGATCAGGCGATAAAATGAAAAATTGGGCGGAGGGGTTCTTTTTCTGGGTTAATTGGTATCGCCAGGTGAGAGCCTTATCCTCCCTTTATTATTTTTATCAGTTTTCCAGGTCAAAGAATAAAATTTGTTTGCAAACATTCTTTAAAATTAATTAAAAAATAATTTTCATAAATTTTTAAATTTGTTTGGTATAAAAGTAGGAATCTTTATAATTTTCAAAAGTACACAGTTGATGAAAGTTACTTAGAAAAGTTGATGTAAGTTGCTTTTCGCAGCCGATGAAAGTTACTTATTACCCGAGAAAAAAGTCTCAAAAAAAGTTAATCTAAACAATGCACAAAGTGTTAACAAATAAAAAAGTATTTTAAGAGTCCATTTTACTGGTCCGAAAAACTAGCAAAATAAGCTTTTGGCATTTAACGTTTTATGTTAAACTGGCTAGGTATTTTTACACAAATGAAGATGGAAATGAAATATTAAGTGTTATACTATATACGTATTGTAGCACATTGTTAGACAACTTCTTTATTTCTAAGATTTTGATGGTCAAACATCAACAAAATATTCCTGACTAAATTTTCTTGAAAATAAAGACATAATTTAAAATTCCGTTACAATACGGGAATAGATTGAAGTTTTGTGATTACATTGATATATAATCTGATTTTGTAACAAATTGCTCGCTATTTTATGGCAAATGCTGAAGTTCTGCAAACATTAATCAAGCCTTAATCAAAGCACATGTGTATGAAATTTTGGGTGTGGTTTAACACGAGATGCGTGTCAGACACGCATCAGAAGATGTTTTCTGAGCTTTTCCACACACAAGGCGTTTTCTTTCATGAGCTTTTCCAAACCAAACCTACAATAAGTCCATCGTCTCGATTCGAAGTTCTCATACGAATGTTCCTAGACGTCTAGCATATGAATTTGTCTTGAAGAAGCGACTGCTACACTGTACTTCGTGTACTTCGCGCATCTCTGCTAGAGTTATTATAGAAATAAAGATGTCATAATATTGATGTCACTATAAATATTTATAAGTAATTGAATAGATAAGAATTTATAACAAAGTATGTGCTTCCATAGACACTAACTAAAATATCCGTCTTGGTTTTACATGAAATCTCACAACTTTTTGTAGTGGAAGTATGGCAAATGTGCCAATTTTCGTCATATTAAGAGAATATCTCAGTGCAGTTGGCCATAAAATCCGAATTATTAGTATAAGGCTTACAAGAAAATTAAATATGACACCATTGGACATTTTAATTTCAAATTTAAGTAAAACTTTAATAACTTGACTGATATTTTCGATTATTTTCAAGAAAAACTAAAAAAAACTATAATTGCTCCAAATATCATCACATGTGTAACCATACCGAGTGTTGCATCGTCGAGCGGGACATAGGAAATCCCATGTAAATTTTAATGGGGTCAATTATTGGCTTCCCTAATTATTTTAGAGAATAATTCTATTTAGGTTTATTGAAGCGCACTAAAACCCACATTCAAAAGAATGACTTTAGATATTTTTGATTAGCCCGTTTACGAGTTATCGCCGATTTCTTTTTAAATATTTCTCCTTTCTTATGGCCCTGTATTTACTTAGGAGCACCAGTCAAGGTAAAAGATAACTGTCAAATGAAGTTGTCATTTCAGAAATTTATCTATTTAGTGCTCCATTATTATTATTATTATTATTATTATTAAAAACTCATACCTACATCGAAAATATTAGCCATGAATTACACTACCGAAGAAAAAGTATTGATGATTAAATGGTATTATCAAGGAAATAGTTATCAAAAGGTCTCGGACATGTTTGCTGCTCTGTATCCGAATAGACCGATACCTGGAAAATCTACAATCGCAAGGAATATCCGGAGATTTGAGACCAAAGGTACCCTAATAAATAACTGCAGATGTTAAGCAAGGCAGGAACAAAGAGAAGATGCAAGAAATGATACCGACTTGGAAGTTTTATTGTGCGTGGAAGAGAACGAAGATCAGCAGAAGGAAACTTGAGGATGAAATAGGAATAGATCACACTACTGCGTTTCGAATTTTGAAACGACATAAATACTATTCCTTCATATATGAAAAGCACCAAGAGCTACGAGATGGGGACGAAATACGGCGGCAGAGGCGTTTTGTTTTGATATGATGGAAAGAGCAAACACGGATAGGGAATTTTTAAAAAACATTATGTTTCACTGACGAATGCACGTTTATTTCAAATAATGTCCATCAATGTTCAAAATTATCGATACTGGAACAAAGAAAACCAACACAGGTTTATCGAAACAAGGACGCAATATCCACAGAAAGTAAATGTTTGGGCAGGGATATTCGGACACAATATTATCGGGCCATTATTTCTTACGCGAAATTTAAATGCAGAATATTATTTGGAACTACTCGAAAATCATATTTTACCTGCTTTACATGATGCCGTTAGGGAAAATCAGGAAGTTTGGTACCAAATGGATGGCTGCCCGGCACGTAGTACCCTGGCTGTTCGGAAATATTTAGACAATAGTTTTAACGGAAACGTTATTGGCCTAAATCATACAGTAAATTGGCCAACAAGGTCTCCTGATATTTCGCCAAATGATTTCTTTCTCTGGGGCCACTAACCAAACCAAACCAAAAACAGGATATACAAGGATAAAAAAATACCCAAATCTAGACGAGTTAAAAAATGCTATTTCTGCCGAATGCAATATAATTTCAGTTTACCAACTAGCGAATGTAAGAAGATGATTTTATGATCGCCTGGGTTATTGTCTAGCAGTCGATGGAGGAATATTTGAACATCTTCTTACATCCTAAAATTCTAACAATTTAATAGTACCTAAATTAATAAGCTATTGAATATTGTAATAATACTATAATTAACCTTTTAATTGATTACTTTATTTTACTTTAATTCATTTTAATTTGTATTTATAAATACATCTTTAAGATTTCCGATGTAGGAATGAGTTTTCAATAATAATAAAGTACTAAATAGGTAAATTTATGAAATGACAACTTCATTTGACAGTTATCTTTTACCTTGACTGGTGCTCCTAAGTAAATACAGGGCCATAAAAAAGGAGAAATATTTAAAAAGAAATCGGCGATAACTCGTAAACGAGCCATTCAAAAATATCTAAAGTTATTCTTTTGAATGTGGGTTTTAGTGCTCTTCAATAAACCTAAATAGAATTATTCTCTAAAATAATTAGACGTCCGGTTCTCGTCATCCATTTTTAATAGACAATTTAAGGTAGAATTAATGATTCAAGTGGGTGATTAAAATTGGGCACATCAAATAGAGCATCTTCATACTTCCATTTATTGAAAGAAAGGTTTAAATTACAGAAAAATGAATTTTATACTCAATAAAATAATGCCACCTATAATGACCCAATCTTCGTCAATGGTGACGATAATACGGCACGCTCCGTTGCGGCATGTCCTAAAAACCGTCACCCATTTTTTTTATTAATGTTATAGAAAAAACATATTTTTTTATATAAATACATACCAAAATAAAAACAATAAATCACCACAATACACCAAAACACTTTTACCTTTACACCGGACGCGCGTTTCGCTAACCATGTTAGCATCATCAGCAGATGATTATAAACATCTGTTTTATAGTATTATAGTATAGTTTATAATCATCTGGCTGATAATGCTAACATGGTCAGCAAAACGCGCGTCCAGTTTAAAAGTAAAAGTGTTTTGGTGTATTGTGGTGATTTAGTGTTTTTATTTTGCTGTGTAACACCAAAGGTTCCAACCCTCAACTGTAATAAATACATACAATAGAAAACTTCTTACACTAGTAATTAATTATGTTTGGCCGTTAGTATACTAAACTACATTATTGTGAAAGAAAATCAAAAAGACTGTTGCTCTACTTACCTTATAAGAAATGCGTGGTTTCTCATCAATGTCTAACTTCCAACTAAAATAGTCGTTATTCCACTAAATGAAATGCGCCATTAAAAAAAAGATGTATTGCGGCGTTTCCAGATATACAAAATAACTATTTAAAATAATTTATTATAGATTTTTTTCCCTGTGTTTCTTAATTTTTTAAAAAATATCAAAATACGACGATAATTAGGACAGTGACGGTAATTGGGCAGTTACCATACTGCGTTACGAGACTGCATTTTTATTCAATTTATGTTTTTGATGGGATCAAGATGAATAGTCTATTTATATAAAATTTTCAGACTTTTTAATTTTTCATCCAGCAAAGATTAATATCTTTAAAGTAAAAATAGAAAAATGAAGTGCAGTAATTAAAGCTGCTGGTGCTATTTGACTATTTCAAGTGGAAAATTAAAAATTAATCTCCGCCCTTAAGGCTTTGCCGACCACTCCGAGATTTATAAATCTCATTTAAGTAAGTGAATTCCCTTGTTTTGTAGAGGAAAAAAAGGAGAACACACCAAGATGTTCCGCAGGGACTCGAAGAAGTTTTGAAGAAATAAAAAAGCGAATACGATGAACGCTAGAGACGAAAAAAAAATGTAAACGGGTTTCGCTTTTGCCTTTAAGATAAAGAAAACGTCTAGAAACAGATTGCGACAAAAAAGCAGCCAAGTTAAATATTTTTATAAAAACCCCAGACGCGGATTATCTAAGCAAAAAGGCAAAGACAAACAACATTAATGTTATCGAGGCTTTTATTATTATTACTTTTTTTATTATTGGTGGTGTTTTTTTTCTGGCGATAATCAATAAAAAATATTTCTTTTTTTATTTTGAGTTTTTACCCAACTTTTTTTAGTGGATGAACTGCGAGAACTTTGTGAGACGTGGCATATTTTTGTTTTTTTGATGCCATAAAGTATAATATTTTAAAAAAAGGGCGTCAGCGATGGCTATGATTTTTTTAAATTACACTCGGACACAAAAAAACGCATCGGACAATTTTTTTGATCAAGTTTAAGGTATTATATTTTTTTTTACTTTTAGATCTATTTTTATGATTTTTTTAGCAAACTCTATATAAATCTTCTATCTATCTATCTATTCAGCCACTTCGGTCCATCGTTGGACATAGGCCTCCCCCAATCTCTTCCACTCTTCCCTCTCTGTCGCCATGCTCATCCATCTTGTGCCTGCATGTTTCCTCAGATCGTCCGCCCATCTCATCTGAGGTCTTCCTCTACTTCTTCTATTCTCCCAGGGCCTCCAGTTTACGATACATTTGTTCCATCGATTATCCTTCTGTCTGACATTGTGACTGGCAAACTTCCATTTCAATTTTGCTACTTCACTTCTAACATCCCTTACTTTAGTTTTTCCTCTGATCCACTCATTCTTTTTTCTATCTGCCAGCCTTATATGTAGCATTTGTCTTTCCATAGATCTTTGAGATTTGGTTACCTTATCCATATTTGATTTTGTCAGTGTCCAGGTCTGGGATCCGTAAGTAAGTACTTACTGATATAAATCTTAATCAACTTTAATTCATAAACTCAGTTTTAACATTGAAAATGTTTCTGTTATCCTATATAAGGGAGCCCAAATCGAATTAAAATGCTACATTTGCCACACCATAACGTCATATATACAAGGGTATAGGAAATCTCGGCGCAGCGGCGGCAGTCGGCCAGCGCGCGCAAAAACCATTACATCGCTAGTTCTTTATTGATATATCTTTATTAGTTTAAAAGCAAAAAATATGGGGTTTGCTTTGATACCTTGTCAAGACATAAGCGAAACTTTTAAATTGTTCCTTTTTTTCATTTAAGCCTTCGTTTTTCGTTAAATGAAAGTTATATTAAAAAAAATCTTTTTTTAAACCAAATTTTCGCATGATTGAAATGATTATTCATGTTTAAAGTCTTTTTTGGTCGTAAGCGCTAATGGAAATGTTTTTTTGTAAATAATTATAAAAAATTACTCCCTACGAAGACTTTATTATGTACTGGATCAAAAAATAAGTATTTGTTTTCTCTATACGGTGGTATTAATATATCGATTTTTGATGATAGTGCCCTTTTACCCGGTCTAATTTTGTACTACTTTCGGAATAAGGGTCCCCATATCATGTACTGTACTTCCATCCCTGAAAAATTCAGCTTGTGACACCGAAGTGAGAGGTAACGTCAAAATAAGCTTTAATCTACCTACGTCATAGGTAGGTGTAGGTAACTCTAGGTATATTCTACCTAGACAGTAGCTGAACTAACTGACAGTAGTAATTAATTTGTTATCCGATAAGTAGTTGTCATTATATAAGTTTAATCATCTTACACCTCCTATAACGGTAGGTTTTGGATTTTTCCTGATTATTTTCACCCCTTACACTGTTTTCTGTAAGGGGTGTAACCAGGAGTATATTCCGTAACCTCTTACGATATAAGAGGGCCCCCCACAAAGTGTTTTATTACTTAATGCTTAAAATTTAATAATATATTTGTACATAAAATAAAATAGACTAGAAAGTCAATTAATTAATATTGACGTAATTACTAAATAAGTACAAGATTTTTTTTCTAATTATTTTAGTGTATTTTTAGTCACCTAATTATAAAGGAGAGATATCCAACCATTGCATTATTTTACTCACAAATAAATGTTTTATGGTTTTTATTATAAAACAACGATTAATTTATTATACACCCCTTAACCCAAACACTCCAAGGAGGATATTTCGTGACCCCTTATTTAAAGTGGACAAGCTTTATTAGTCAATGTTTTAATTACCCAGCGTCTTTAATAAAAATCTAATGTAATTTTTCATAGAAATGATCTGACATAAAAAGCAAATTTTATCAAAAAACTTTTTGATTATCTACAAGGAGTAAACCGCTGACAAATGTCTGTATACTAATGCCAAAGTAATGCCAAAAATACAAATTAAATACCAAAATTTCTCATATAATGCCCCACTAATGCCAAGCTGATTCCAATATAATACCACTAATACCACGAATAATATGTAACACATTTGTTTCACGAATTAACCTGTAACAATACTGGTAGGTACGTGCACAGATTTTTTCCTAGGTAACTTAAAAGTCGTTAAAAAGTCTAATTATATTTAAAGAAGATATAATTCCAACAAATTACATTATAAGGCCAATAATGCACAAGTAATACCATTAAAATTTTAGCGTTTTTAACTTGTGTAACATATTTCTTTAACGAATTAACCTGTAACAATAGTGGTAGGTACGCGCACAGATTTTTTCGCTAGGTAACTTATTAAGTCGTTAAACAGGCCTATAAAAGCTATAACAACATAGGTAACTAATATTTATAATTTAATTCGAGTTTTAATCTCAAATAATAAATGTTTTTACTGGTGTATTTCTGAAGTGTTCATTATTAAAAGTAGATATTCTTCAAGTTATGCGAAGTAATAAGTAATGTTTCCGGTGAGACCGCGTATATGTCACCGGATTCTGGTTAGTATAAAGACTTTTTCTATAGAAAGAGTTTTTTCTATATTTTCCTTTCAAAATAAGACTAATTTCTTCTTATTCTTTTAAATATTACAGTGTTTCTTTTTCCTAAAATGTTATACTTAATTTTCGCTTAAAATTAAAAAATCACAAATGGAGGAAAATATACGTTATTGAATAAAGTTTATACAAATCACTTTACCATAACAAAAAAGTAAAAACATGTCATGGCGGAAGATATTCAGGTGGCATTTCACACATTTATCTATTAAAATCGAGATTAAAATAATAAACTTGCGTAACATGTTATACACGAGATAGAAAGTTTCAGAATCGATTAATACGCAATACGCTACGCAGTCAACTTATTCCTATGCGCGGATGAGCGTCTTCAAGACTCTTCCTTCGGCCAGGGTCACGACGCCGCCGAAGAGGAATCGGCCTACGTTTGGCTAAACAGGCTGGACACGGTGGAGTACGATATTGGCGAGTCTGAATATTTATAAAAATTTGCAAAGTAAAATATGTTGGAAAAATAATTAATCCATACATATATAAAAGCTCAAAGGGTTTTTTTGTTGCATCCCGCCGAAACCGCTTTACCAATCTTGATGATTCTTTTTTTAAATGACAGGTATATATGTGTAGATTTGTTATGAAGTATTTTTATAGTGCTTAATGGCTATTTCTTTGTGTAAAACGACTAAATACTAAAACATACCTGAAAAACACCTGCACACAATACCTCCAGAAATAAATTATTTGTCATTGTCAGTGGTGTGTCAGTTAGATTATAT
The DNA here is from genome assembly GCF_002938485.1 of Sitophilus oryzae. Taxonomy (NCBI): domain Eukaryota; kingdom Metazoa; phylum Arthropoda; class Insecta; order Coleoptera; family Curculionidae; genus Sitophilus; species Sitophilus oryzae. The sequence goes on along the minus strand of NW_022145683.1, from coordinate 862,925 downwards.
ATTACGTTTTTAGATATTTTAGAGTGAGTTCATGCCGCCAGCTTTAGATACATAAATATTAGCACAAAGGTTCGTTTAAACGACATTAGTGAACAAAGCGATTTTTATTTTTTATTCATCATTTTTTATTTTTTATTCATCATTTTCAATGCCCCCCCGGTTGCATCTTTGTAAAGGACTGTGAATTTTTTATAAACTTTAGTATTTGGCTTAGTATACAGGGTTAGTTAAAGGGTTCTTTTTGCCCTAACTTTAAAAAACCCTGTGCAATAATTTTCTAAGTAACTTTTCCTAAAACATTATTTTTCGATCAGAACCATGTCTCATTGAAAATAATTTCTTCGAGATATATTGAGTTTTTAAAAATTCGCCCACTTTGAATAAGTAGGCTTTGAACGGCGTCGGTTTTTTAATGCAAAAAAATATAGTTGTGACAGAAATTAAAACGAAAATAATATTTGCAATGAGCGAAGCGATGCTAAATTTTATAACAATTTAAATATATTATTTACTATACAGGGTCCGGCAATAGTGCGTCCGGCATCTATAGCTCCTAGAATAAAAAACTTGAGAATTTTGTTTAAGTGCAAACCTAAAGTATGTACCAGGATGTATTTCAGGAAAATATTTTAACTTCTATAGGGTGGCTCAAAAAAGTGTGAGTGGACCTGGATGATTTTTTTTAAATGGAACACCCTGTATATTATTGCATTTTTGGCTTTCTTTTAGATCACTTTACATAACCCTAAGATATGAATAAATATATTTCGATAGTTTCAGAGATATTAAAAATAAATCAAAAATATATATTTTTCAGCCCTTCTTAAAAAAAATATTAAAAATAAAAGAACTGTTCTGAAATCAAAACTATATTAGGTATTTACTTTAGATGGTCTGTTCTTACTTTGCTATAATTATGTTAATCGTAAATCATACAGGATGTTCAATATTCTACACCAAACTTTCTAAAATATAAAATATTTTTTCTTTGTTTTTTTAAATGGAACACCCTGTATATTATTTTTTTATTAGATGGAGAGTAAAAAATGAACATTTTTTGTATTCAGAGTATTTCAAAATTTTTAACGGTTTCGCAGATACACGCAGTATTTTATCATATGGCGCTTTCAATGGTAAAATACGCGAGAAAAATCATTGGGTGGCTTTGATAAAAATTTACTATGGAAAATGCCATCTGAAATATAAAACCGCATATATCTGCGAAACCGTTAAAAATTTTAAAATACTCTAAATACAAAAAATGTTCATTTTTTAATTCTCTGTCTACTGAAAAAATAATATACAGGGTGTTCCATTTAAAAAAACCATGAAAAATTATTTTATATTTTAGAAAGTTTGGCGTAGAGTTTTGAACATCCTGTATAACTTACGATTTTCATATTTATTGCAAAGTAAGTACAGGCCATCTAAAGTAAATACCTAATATAGTTTTGACTTCAGAACAGTTCTTGTATTTTTAATAATTTTTTTAAGAAGGGCTGAAAAATATATATTTTTGATTTATTTTTTAATATCTCTGAAATTATCAAAATCTATTTTTTCATATCTTAGGATTATGTAAAGTGATCTGAATGGAAGCCAAAAATGCAATAATATACAGGGTGTTCTATTTAAAAAAAATCATCCAGGTCCACTCACACTTTTTTGAGCCACCCTATAGAAGTTAAAATATTTTCCTGAAATACATCCTGGTACATACTTTAGGTTTGCACTTAAACAAAATTCTCAATTTTTTTATTCTAGGAGCTACAGATGCCCGACGCACTATTGCCGGACCCTGTATATACTTACTTTACTTATTACTATTATATACTATATTTAACAACATCAACACATTTAAACTATATCTAATAACGATAAAAATTAGTAGCAAACCAAGACATGAGATTTTCCTACAGGTGTTCGACATGTCTTGTGTTATGGACAGACGCGACTGTTTTTGAACATTTCTCGCTGAATTCATAAACTCATTGGGGGTGAAAGATACCCTCGCATAACCGCTACAAACCGAACTTCTAATACTTGTCTAGAGTATCCGGGCAATTTAAAAATAAGAAACTTTAGTGTTCTTCAAAGATAAAAATCCATGGGCGCTAAGTCCGCCGACCTCGATGGTCAACTGCTGGGATATTGGTTAGCTATTCAATTATTCTTGAAAGTGGCTGCAAAAATTTGCTGACAACTTCAGCATTCTGAGGCGGTGCCTTGTCTTGCTGGAAAAATATGTTTTCGATTTCCATTAGGGGCAGATCATCAATAAAGTGTCCACAGTCTACTAGTTAAAAGTGGCGAACTTTTAAGAATTCTGTTTTTTGAAGTTGACTATAACAAAATATTAAGTGTGCTATGTATTTTTGGAAAAGTAATTTTAAGTTCTTTTCAGTGTCCCATATAAAAAGTCAAATTTTCTGTTGAAAATTTCACACCTCTACTTTTCAACCAATAACATGCTTTAATGTTGACTAGTTACCATGGCAACTGAAAAAATTTCCGGAAATTTTTTCGAGGCGCCACGAAACTTTAGTGGAAATTTTTTGACAGTTGAAAAGGTTGGACTTAACAAATTGAAATTATTTTAAAATGTCATGTTGGATTAATATTTTTTTTTCAAATTTAGGTGTGAAATTTTCTTACCGAATACCACGCAAGCTTAAATTATTCCTGGAAATTTTTTTGAGGGAAAATTTTTTTGAGGAAAATTATCCCTCTTCTTCGACTCGGGATAATTTTCAAAATATTCGTGCCCTCAAAAAAATTTCCGAAAATAATTTAAGCTCTTGTGATATTATAAGTGATAATTCTTAAATTATTAATTTAAAAAAAATATATACTTCACCCATTAAATTCTACGTAAAAAGGTGGTTTGGAAATGTTTCCATGAAAATATCAAATTTTCCTTAGCAAAAAAGTTACAGCTATTTGTTAAAAATGCACATTTTTGAAAAAAACACCCCATAACTCCGAAACCGTAACATATATCGATGTGCGGTTTTCACCATCATGTTTTTGATAAAAATTGAGCTCCAGACACCGATATTAGTTTTCCTCTCCTATAGAAAAGGGTGGTTTCCTTTAAAATCGTCTAATTTAACCCACCCTGTACAGTTTGGTAAAAATATCCAGGAATTAGGGTTAAAAATATAAATAAAATATAACATTTTTAAACTAGGCCAAAAATTTTTCCTTTGCGTTTGTTCTGGGAAATGTCATCGATGTTCATTTCCAAGTCAACTGACCCAATTCGTCTTTAATATTACAAATACACCTTCAAAAAGCCTTTATTCTTCGATTGGTCCCAGTTCGACTATGCATTATTATCAACTCGACCATTAGTATTCCGTCCTTTCCTCTACATGTTCGACGTTTCGCCCTTCTGGAACGTTCGAGAATAAGAAGAAATCGCACGAAAAAAGGGTTCGAAGGAAGACCATGGGAAGGGATGTCGACAGATCTGAATTCGAAATCAATTTGGACTGTACGTGACGGGCCTGCTGAAAAACTCCCTGTTAATACAGAACCTTCCCTTTAGCAGTTCCAAGTTAAATTAAAGATTTTTTCGATAACTTCTCTTAATCAAGGAATTTCTTCGATGATACAGCAGTATATCAAGTATACTTTAACCTGGAAACTTAATATTATTACAAAATCAACGTATTAGTCAATTAAAATCTTTTTTCCATAGCAACTGTTAAAATTGCTTTATGTCTATCAAAAATAGTTCATAAAATAGTACTTTAACTGCAAGGGTAGATTAAATGATACTTTAACAGCGAGGATAGGTTAAAAAAGTTTTCTTCTCACACGTTTTTTAATTGCTTCCATTTTTGAAAATGTTTGTATTCCTTTTCATAAGTTATTCGGGATTTAAATGGAAGTAGTTTGGATATGCCGTTTATCGCCTCAGCCTGAATATCTGTGGCTAATTTACTTATTTCGTTTTGAGCCATTTTTGGCTCCAATTCAATCAGTAAAAAATATTGACTCAAAACTGACAACTAAAGAGACAGCTTTATTTATTTGTCAAATTACATAGAAACGAACACCAGCCCAGCACAATATTTTTTCTACTCGTAATAAATTCCTTGAAATATATAAATTTCTGAATATTCTTTAAAACGTAACTCGCTATGGAAAAAAATATTGTTTTGTTCACGACGATAAAATTGCATTATCGTCTCCCGAAATTAATTCACTCGCGATTTCATCGCTCGTGAATTAATGTTTTCGGTCGAATACTCGATAAAATACCATTTTATCGTCTTGTATCAAAAATAACTATTATAGAGCGTAGGTAATTCATTATAAAAAAGTTTATCACTAAAATCCTTTCTATAAGATGCGCTAAGAAACAGCCTATCAAAAAACTTAGGCGGAGCGCGATGGGAGATATTACCCAAGTAGCATTTTTGGATACATTTTAGGTAATGTTTCTAATAATCGTGTCTGTTTCTTGATACAAAATGGAAACGGTGTGCCACAAATAGGAAACATTTTCGAAACCTATATATTTTATATGGCTTTATTACATGTGTTTCCAATGCGGAGGCAATAGCCGTTTCCTGAAAGGTTTCGATGCGGAATCAAAACTTTTAGAGGAAATTTTTCGAAACATTTTCTGTAATTTGTGTCTAAGATGTTGCCGTTTTCAGCAGCCTCTGTTTCTAAATGTAAAGAAACAAAATACCAAACTAAAATAGTCTATGTCTGTGTCTTCAAAATAAAAACAACCATCATCAGCCATATTTTTTTTTGTCTTAAGATCTTTGTTTTAAGGTTTTCTCGCATAAAAAATGTCTGGCAAAATCAAATTTGTCGTTTAATTTAATAATACTTTCATATTTTTAATAACAGGGTTGTTCACCACATACGACACGGAGTATTGTAGCTAAACGATGAGATTTTTACAAATTGTAAGTTTTGGGTTCGATGAAGGACTATTAGAGGTACAATTTAAAAATAATTTTACAAGATACAGAGTGTCCCAAATAAGTAAAAAATATCAAAGTTGTATTTTTTTAAATGGAACACCCTGTATATTGTTACATAGTTTAGTTTCTACGATTAAAATAAAGGTAAATTTGATTAAGGTTTATTATACTTAAACCTTACCGTTTTTGAAATATTTTCAATTTTGTGAAATTGCAGTAAAAATTTTAAAGCTTCATTTCTCCAAAGGTATCAATGTTTTTAATACTAAATATTTAATGAAGTTTATTTATTGATCAGTTATTGTGTTGTAATAATAAAAATAATACTACCTTATACAGAGTGTCTAAAAATTTATTTTAAATAATTATTAGCTTCAAACGGCAATAACTTGTTTAATTTAAATGGAACACCCTGTATATTTTACGAGAATCAGATGCACAATTTAATTGTCTATCAAATTATATTACACCATTTTTTACCTATCTCTTTAAGTTTCCGTAGAAAATGCATTTTCTTGTAATTTAGAACTTATTTATCAATATACCCATGGACTATTGACATTTTAGATTATTTTTAAATATATATCAAATTTTTAAAGAGTACAGATACTAATATTGTCGATAATTCGTTTATTTCATTAAAAAATAAAAAAAACTGTTTAAATATTTGTTAAAAAGGATCAATTAATATGATTCCAGTATTCAAACTACATTAACTGACTGTTTGCGTTGATTAATAATAATTGCTCCAAATACTAAAAAACTGAATTTTGTATGGGCATTAGACAGTGTGATAAAAAGTAACACCTTAAAAATGATATTTCATTTTTTAATAAATGCTTATTTATAACAACAGACACTTTAATTTGATAACTTATTATTATATTGAGTTCTGACTCAAATCCACATTTATTTATAATAATTTATTAACGAACACAATTAAGTATGTAATTAATTAGTATATGGGCGGAAATAATGGTGTTATATTTAATTAATGGTATACTCTTTTATAAAGATTTAAATAGTTTTCTTTTTGCATACAAATGGGCTAGTAATATTATCGTTTTGCTAAAAACGATATTATTACTAGTCTGTACATTTTGAACATTTGTTGCTTTAAAAACAATCTAAAATGTCAGTATTCCATGGATATATGATAAATGAGGTCTAAATTATAAGAAAATGCATTTTCTACGAAAACTTGAAGGGATAGGTAAAAAATGGTATAATACAATTTGATAGACAATTTAATTGTGCATCTGATTCTCCTAAAATATACAGGGCATTCCATTTAAATTAAAGAAGTTTAATTAATTGCCGTTTGAAGCTAATAATTATTTAAAATAAATTTTTAGACACTCTGTATAAGGTAGTATTATTTTTATTATTACAACACAATAACTGATCAATAAATAAACTTCATTAAATATTTAGTATTAAAAACATTGATACCTTTGGAGAAATGAAGCTTTAAAATTTTTACTGCAATTTCACAAAATTGAAAATATTTCAAAAACGGTAAGGTTTAAGTATAATAAACCTTAATCAAATTTACCTTTATTTTAATCGTAGAAACTAAACTATGTAACAATATACAGGGTGTTCCATTTAAAAAATACAACTTTGATATTTTTTATTTATTTGGGACACTCTGTATCTTGTAAAAATATTTTTAAATTGTAGCTCTAATAGTCCTTCAACGAACCCCAAACTTACAATTTGTAAAAATCTCATCGTTTAGCTACAATACTCCGTGTCGTATGTGGTAAACAACCCTGTATAATTATTTGTTGCTGCAAAATATTTTTGTTTGAAATATAGATTTTTATTTCTATATTATGGTTCTGCAAATAGAAATATATAAACTAATGTAAGTAGAACGCGTTCTTATGAGTTTAAAAGCTCAACAGCCGATAAAAACATATATTTTTAGTTAAAAACGGTAGCACTAGCCAACATGGCGGAATTTTAATTCATTATTTTATAAAATTGTGTGATTCGGACACAAATCATCTGTATTATATCTTATTTGTGTCTGAAAAGAGAGAAACTCGTGTTTCGAAAATGAATTGAAAATAAATGAAAACCTTGTTTCCAAATAGTTTCGATTTAGCGCTATCTGTGTAGAAATTTCGAACTAGTCACTTGTCAACAACGCCAATCAATACTTCTGGTCAAAATAATTCAAACATTTTTATTTACTTATTATAACACAATTAAAGCATAATTAAAAATCTGTTCTATTGTGGAAAAAAGAGAAATAAACATTTGCTGCTAACATTTTTGTTCGGTCTCCTGTTGGGTATGGGTAGTGTATATGTAGTTATGGGTAGTGTATAGTACTAGTGGGTAGCGTATATGTAGTTATGGTTAGGGTATGGGTATAGAAAATTGTCCTTCCTTCTGCTTTTTGAAATTAGAGTACTATAAAAATTTGAAGAATGCTTAAATGCAAAAACTGGACAAAATCCAAATAATAAAGTAAGGTTATGTTCTCATATTTCACAGAATATCAAATGAATTATGGAAACTTTTCAGGCACAAAACGGGTTCGAAATCTGTAAATGTGAGCCACATCTGTTTCTTAAAAGTTTCGAAAAATTTGTGACACTATGATCTTTATTGTTATAGCTTATGTAGCGAAACCATATTTTGGTAAAATATTTGGAAACAAAAAGCGGTTTATGTTACGAAACATATGTATGAAAAATGTGACTAAACTGTTTCGCAATTTCTCAGCAGATATTTTGTTTCAATTTTGTGTCTAAAAATTCTAAAGTGACTTGTTGAGCCACCTTGTAGAAGTTAAAATATTTTTTTGAAATACATCGCAGTACCTACTTTAGGTTTGAAGCCTAAAGATACTAAGTATCGAAGTTCTTTTTATTATAAGAGCTACAGACACCCGGCTCACTTGTGCAGAACACTGTAAAATACTTTAAATACGAAAAATGCCATAAAAAAAATGGTGTGTGCATTATGTGCGCATATTTGAAGTGAAACTTGATTTGACTTTTTATTGATTCCTTTCTTAAAACATGTTTCAAAAAGTGTAGTTTGAAATGTTGAAAAAGTAATAAATTAAAAATATATTTTTTTACGCGTAAAAAATAATTTTTACGTGTAATAAATCATTTTTCACACGTAAAAAATAGTTTTATACGCGTAAAGTAAAAAAATAATAAAAATAGCTTTTTACGTGTAACAAATAGTATTTTACACGGAATAATTTGACTCACTTTTACAAAATTTGTATTAAAATTTGAATATTTTTGATTAACACGTGGACTGCTCACAAGCTGTGTTACTAGCTCGTATGTCACGGCTCACGGCCTTGAATTTTTACTTCCAGCGCGCGTAAAGAAGTTTCACTTCAAAAAAATCATAAATTAGTGGATGCTATAATCATTATATTTTTCTTGTTTGTTATTTACAGAGTTTTATAAGCAAAATATATCACTTTAGAAAGCGTCTCAAGAAGTTTCATAAGCTGCCATTTCTTTTGTCGTATATATTTGCCGCTTATAACTTCTCTATACGTTTCGAGCGAATTGACAAATCCTTTCCCAAGCGGAAGTAAACGTAAATATGGAGAAGGCAAGTTTCCGGGCAAAGTGGTTTTTGGAGAGGCGTTCAAGATTTACCAGTTTATCCAGAGCACAATTTTTATTTCGAGCTAAGAAATCGTCTATTGCAATCTCCTAGAGACGCCAATTTCTTAATCCGCTATTTTTTGCGTTATGGTTTACAGTAGGGTGATGGGCATTACGATTCTTCATAGTGAATTGAATTATACGATTCAATTTCTCATAATGAATCGACTTTTACGATTTGGTCATTTGAAGAAACATTTGGGTATTATAATATAAATAGATTTTTTTGTAAATAACTTTCACATCGCTTGCATTTTAGATCCATGATGTTTACATTTCAAATCAAATTTAAATGTGTCAATTGAACATCAAAATTGTCAAAGATGTCTCCCTTCTTCGATTAGTAGAATAAATTAGTGGTTTCAATTACACTTTATACTTTATAGATTACGTTCATTTAAAATGTCTGAAAAACACAATTAAAATTAATAGAATATCCTATCACAGCTTCCAGTAGTCAGTTGTATCCATAGAGGAAGCCTAATATTTAGCTTAAAAACAATAAACTTTTGATGTCTACCCAAATTTTGTCTTGACGGATGATAATCAAAGGCCAAAATGACATCCGTCGCAAATCTTAAAGTGTAATTAGTGGAAAAGTTAAGTTTGTTAACTTTTTCCACTAATTGAAAATTCATACCACTTATTTTGACGTTCTCAATGCTTACATTCAAATTACATTACTTCTGTTGAAACAAAAAACAAAAATTGAAACCACTAATTTACAGATACAGAATACAGATACTAATATTGTCGATATAGTTCGTTTTATATTTAATTAAAAAATTTAAAAAAACTGTTGAAATCTTTGTTAAAGAGGACCAATTAATATAATTCCAGTATTCAAAGTACATTAATTGTGTGTTTGCGTTGATTAATAATAATTGCTCCAAATTCTAAAAAACTGAATTTTGTATGTGTATTAGACAGTGTGGTAAAAAGTAACACCTTAAAAATTTTATTTCATTTTTCGACAAATGCTTATTTATAACAACAGAGACGTTCATTTTTATAACTTATTATTATATTGATTTCTGATTCAAATCCACATTTATTTAGAATAATTTATTAAGTAACACAGTTAAGTATGTAATTAAATAATATTTGGGCGAAAATAATGGTGGTATATTTAATTAATGGTATGCTCTTTTATTTTTATTTATTTAAGATTTAAAAAGTTTAATCTTTTTGTATTCAAATGGGCTAGTAATATTGTACAACTCTATATTTCGTACATTTATTGATTTAAACAAAATCTGAAATGTCAATATTCCATGGGTACAATAAATGAGGTCTAAATTATCTGACAGAATCTGCATTTGCAGTTAATTAATAATAACTGCTCCAAATACTAAAAAACTGAATTTTGTATGTGTATTAGACAGTGTGGTAAAAAGTTTTTAAAATTTAAAAGAGTATACCACATAATTATTATTTAATTATATGGTATACTCTTTTAGAAAAATTTAAATTGTTTAATCTTTTTGTATACAAATGGGCTAGCAATATTGTACATCTGTACATTTTGTACATTTATTGATTTAAAAAATTCAAAATGTCAATATTCCATGATTATATTGTTAAATGAGGTATAAATTACAAGAAAATGCATTTTCTACGAAAATTTGAAGGGACAGGTAAAAAATTATATAATACAATCTGATTCTCCTAAAATGTACAGGGTATTCCATTTAAATTAAACAAGTTATTACCGTTTAAAACTAGAAATGATTTAAAATAAATTTTTAGACACTCTGTATGAGGTAGTATTATTTTTATTATTGCAACACAATAACTGATCAACAAATAAACTTCAGTAAATATTTAGTATTAAAAACTTTGATACCCTTGGAGAAATAAAGCCTTAAAATTTTTACTGCAATTTCACAAAATTAAAAAAAAAATTAATACGGTAAGGTTTAAGTGTGATAAACCTTAATCAAATTTACCTTTATTTTAATCAATCGTCATTAAAATTTGTTATTTATTTGGGACACTCTGTATCTTGTAAAAATGTTATTATAGCTCTAATAGTCCTTCAACGAACCCAAAACTAACAATTTGTAAAAATCTAATCGTTTAGCTACAATACTCCGTGTCATATGTAGTAAACAACCCTGTATAAAATATAAAAATAAAAGCAAAAATTCCAGAACAATTAACAGCGAAGTTACAGTCTCCGAATATCTGACACAATGAAATACAAAACTCGCGCTTCCAAACCCTCTAAATGCGCATCGCAGCCCACTTGACTGATGACCCCTTTTCAGGAAAACATCTCAAGACTTATGACGTGTACAAGTGGACCTTTTGCCTTCTCTCTACGCTAAGTTACTAGCGGTAGAATAAAAGTTCATTGTAGCTCGTCATAACCTCACTTTCGCAACCCTTTATCTTCAAAGGGCTGTTAGGTCGTCTTTGTCTGATTTATGTATGTTCGAATTGGTTTGTGTTTATGATGGGATAAATCGAAGTTATTCCTTTGATGGTTCCCTAATATTAATCGCCTCTGTTTAGTGAAGTTTAGTTTAATTCAAGTAATATAGTGCTTGATTGATCCCTCTGTCTAATTTAGTTTTAGAAATTAATTTAAAGGTGTATAACTCTTTTTTATACAGAAGGCCTTAATATACAGGGTGGTCCGAACTGTATTCCGGAAACTTTGGCATATAAAGATACATATTCTGCAGATAAAAATAAGTAAAAAAGTTCGTATAAATGTATGTCCTAAAATGCGTAGTTTCGGAGATACAGGGTGTAGAAGTTTAATTTTTATTTCGATTTTTTCCAAATATTTTCTGAAGTAACGTCAATATTTGAATGAAAATTGGTGTCTGGGAGTTTTTTGACATGAGAAATTTGATTTTGATGTCAATATGATTCCTACTTGTAGAGGGCGCCACCTAAATATGTTTTAACTGGTTTGAAGTCTAATAACTTTTCGTCCATACCTGTATAAAACTACTGAGTAAAAAAATATACATTTACAAGTTTTTTTACATAAAAAGGTCTATTGGTAAAAATCGTTCCAAAGTAATGGTTCTCGAGATATTTGGCATTGAAATTATCAATACCTGTCATCATTGATATAAATTAAACATGTTAACTAAATAGTTATCAGACTGAAATCATAAATTTCAAATCTTTTTGTGCCAAAAGTTCAACAAAAACTGTTTAATCATCATTTTTTCACAGAAAAATTTATGATTAATTTAAAAAAATAAAAATGTATTATTTCAGTCAAATAACTATACACAACGTGTTTATTTTTTGTCAATAATTACATGTATTTTCATTCTAAATATCTTGAGAACGGTTGCTCGTAGCGATTTTTACCAAGAGACATTTTTTACGTAAAAAGCCATGGAAATGTATATTTTTTAGTCAATAGTTTTATACAAGTACGGACGAAAAGTTACTACTCTTCAAAACAGTCGAAATAAAAATGAAACGTCTACACCCTGTATCTCCGAAACTAAGTATTTTAGGATATACATTTATAAGCTGTTTTTTACTTATTTTTATCTGCAGAATAAGCTACCGAAATTTCCGGAATACATTTCGGGCCACCCTGTATATTTTTAAGTCATTTAAAGATATAGATTGTGAATTGTATGGGATGGGGTAATTAATCACAGCAACCTTATAGATCTATTGTGGCCCCTTTTCTTGAGTTATAACTCATCATACAGTCTCAGTACTTTGACAAAAGCCAGTATCTGAGACGGATGATTAACATTTATATCCAATGACCTAAATGGTTACAAAAATAATAGAACTTAAGGAAATTTATGAATCTTTAATAATATTTAATTTTGAGAACACATATTTTTCTTAGAACAAACATTACCAAATGTTTTTGAACTCAAACATATTAACTTTTTTAAAAAATAATCTGACAAGTTGGTAACTAAATATACAAAACGACAAGAAAAATCCAAAAGTTTGCATAAAAAACTTGTTCTTAGATAACTTTCTTGTCATTTAATCTTTCCTTATTTTTTTCTTGTTGTTTTTCTTTTTCTGTTGTCTTCTCTCTACAAGACAACGAACAAGACAAGTAAAACTACGTCAAATTTCACGGCAAACAAACAACTTTCATTTATGGAATGTGCGGCCGACAGAGATATAGCATTCCGACGGTCCCCGTTTTATGGTTTACGCCGACCTCATTCTTAGTTCCGTTCAAAGAAAACAGAAAGGGACGTATTCCTTGTCTTTTGCTCTATCTACTAGGCCCAAAGTAAGTTGGCAAAGAAAACCGGAGCCTGATTAGCATTCGCGTCAAGTTTTACTTATCGTGAAAGAGTTTTTTTCTTAATCAAAGGGAAATATAAAATAGCCTGCATGAATGAGAAAATAGAGCTTAGAAAAATGGATGTTTGTTTCTTGTAAAGTTTTTTTTTATTTTCAAGCAATATTTAATGACTTTTAAGGACCCGTTTAAGGAGTAAAGATATTTAACTTAGATACTTTTTATGTTTGTGCATAATCGTTAAAAATATGATTAACATTTTATATCCAATATGTTATAAAAATAAAATAATAAAAACTAAAAGAAAAGTTGAATCTTTAAAAATAATGAATTAAGAACGCATAACTTTTATAAAACACCCATTACGAAATGTTTTTAAAGTCAATCATATTAAATTATTTACAAAATAATCTGCCAAGACGTATTAAAAAAACAAAATAAAAAAACTTATTGTAACTAAATATTGCTCTTGTCATAAACAAAACGGAAAGAAAAATCCAAAAGTCTACATAAAAAAACTTGTTCTCAGATAACATTTCTCTCGTCATTTAATCTTTCGCTTTTTCTTCTTGTTTTCTTTTTCTGTTGTCTTCTCTCTACGACGAACAAGACAAGTAAAACTACGTCAAATCTCTCGCCAAATAAACAACTTTCATTTATGGAATGTGTCGCCGACAGAGATATAGCATTCCGACGGTCCTCGTTTCGTGCCTTTACGTCGACCTCATTCTCAGTCTCGCTCAAAGAAACCAGAAAGGGACATATTCCTTGTCTTTGGCTCTATCAACTAGGCCCAAAGTAAATTGGCAAAGAAAGCAGGAGCCTGATTATCATTCGCGTCAAGTTTTGCTTATCGTGAAAGAGTTTTTTTCTTAATCAAAGATAAATATAAAATAGCCTGCATGAATGAGAAAATAGAGCTTGGAAAGATGGAAGTTTGTTTTTTATGTAATTTTTTTATTTTCAAGCAATTTTTTAACGACTTTTAAAGACCCGTTTAAAGAGGAAATATATTTAACTTAAATACTTTTTTATAATTTCTACATAATTGTTAAAACTATGATTGCCATTTTATATCCAACATCCTAAACGTTACAAAAATAATAAAGACTAAAGTAAAGTTATGAATCTTTAAGAATAATAATTAATTAAGAACGCATAACCTTTATGGAACAACCATTACGAAATGTTTTTAAACTCAATCACATTAACTTACTTAAAATATTTAAAAAATAATCTGCCAAGACGTATTAAAAAACCAAAATAAAAAAACTTGAGGTAACTAAATATTGCTCTTGTCATACACAAAACGAAAAAAAAATCCAAAAGTCTGCATAAAAAAACTTGTTCTCAGATAACATTTCTCTCGTCATTTAATCTTTCGCTTTTTTCTTGTTTTCTTTTTCTGTTGTCTTCTCTCAAGACAGCGAACGAGACAAGTAAAACTACGTCAAATTTCTCGCCAAACAAACAACTTTCATTTATGGAATGTGTCGCCGACAGAGATATAGCATTCCGACGGTCCTCGTTTCGTGCCTTTACGTCGACCTCATTCTCAGTCTCGCTCAAAGAAAACAGAAAGGGACATATTCCTTGTCTTTGGCTCTATCAACTAGGCCCAAAGTAAGTTGGCAAAGAAAGCAGGAGCCTGATTATCATTCGCGTCAAGTTTTGCTTATCGTGAAAGAGTTTTTTTCTTAATCAAAGGGAAATATAAAATAGCCTGCATGAATGAGAAAATAGAGCTTGGAAAGATGGAAGTTTGTTTTTTATGTAATTTTTTTATTTTCAAGCAATTTTTTAACGACTTTTAAAGACCCGTTTAAAGAGGAAATATATTTAACTTAAATACTTTTTCATAATTGTTAAAACTATGATTATCATTTTATATCCAATATCCTCAACGTTACAAAAATAATAAAGACTAAAGAAAATGTATGAATCTTTAAGAATAATAATTAATTAAGAACGCATAACTTTTATGGAACAACCATTACAAAATGTTATTAAGCTCAATCAAATTAACTTATTTAAAAAATAATCTGCCAATACATATTAAGACACCAAAATAAAAAAGTTGTAACTAAATATTGCTCGTGTTATAAACAAAATGAAAAGAAAAATCCAAAGGTCAGCATAAAAACCTTGTTCTCAGGTAAATTTTCTCTCGTCATTTAATCTTTCGTTTTTTTCTTCTTTTTCTTTTTCTGTTGTCTTCTCTCTACAAGACAGCGAACGTGACAAGTAAAACTACGTCAAATTTCCCGGCAAACAAACAACTTTCATTTATGGAATGTGTCTCCGACAGAGATATAGCATTCCGACGGTCCTTATTTCGTGCCTTTACGCCGACCTTATTCTTAGTCTTGCTCAAAGAAAATGGAAAGGGGCCTATTCCTTATCTTTGGCTCTATCTACTAGGCACAAAGTAAGTTTGCAAAGAAAGCAGGAACCTGATTAGCATTCGCGTCAAGTTTTGCTTATATTGAAAGAGTTTTTTCTTAATCAAAGAGAAATATAAAATAACCTGCATGAATGGGAAAATAGAGCTGAGAAGGATGGAAATTTGTTTTTTGTAGAGAGTTTTTTTTGTTTGCAAGCAATTTTTTAACGACTTTTAAAGACCGTTTAAGTTGAACAATATCATTCAAAAATTAATTTTATTGTTAACTTTGGCATGTTTTGACAGAAAAATAATTGAATTTCTCAAATATATTACCAACCATATGAAGAAAATCACAATAGCCAACCAATATTTAAATTTGGATCACTTTCGATAACTTCGTACTTTATTTCTTTACATAACATTTTAATATTAGAGGTGCGGAAGAACATTTTTTAATATAACAACTTTTTTTTAATAAAATTTTTTATATGAAAAAATCTAGTCGAGATGGCGAAAGCAAGACTAAAACAAGAAAAAAGCGAAAAAAGATAATGAAGCAACTTTCAAACGAGCTACCGTTATTAAAATACGTGTTGGTAAAGTCCATATTTTACACTGTTACCAACTTTTAATTCTGGGCCGTTGTGACCCGCGTTGCCGCCAACCTAGCAGCGCCAGCATATTATACGACCTCCGCACGAACTTCGAAATTAGAATATAAATTTAAAATATGGACGGAAAGAATAGGAAATTTCGGACGTCCGACACAAACAAACTTTTACTGTTTGTGCTTCGGGCCGTTTCTCTCATTTGATTGGCCCAGTTTTCAAGTTATTTTATCGGTTGATTTTAGTTCTAGACAGTGTCTTTTCCAGCTACACTCGGGGAAACTTTACGTTTCAATATTAGTTTTTCATAAATAACTAACTGACCCGATTTTGTCAATGGAAGTGAGATTTTTTGTCAATCTTATGGTATATTAGAGGTGTATAGCTCGTGAACGAACTAGTTTCAATAACCTATTCCGACCCCGGAATGAAAGGAACTAGTTCCTGGTTTCTCAAAGAGCTGGTTCTCAGGACCATACAGGAGTGTCAGTCGTATGTTATCGGATCCGGCCCTAAAGGAACTAGAGGAACTAAATAAAAAACTAGTTTACGTACGGATCGGCCAGCGCGATTGATGCTAGGCAGGCGTGAGGAGTGCCAGCCGTATGTTATCGGATCGGGACCTAGAGGAACTAATCAAAAGACTAGTTCACGGGAATCTATTCTGTCGGAAGATCCGAGATATAATACAAGGCGACGACGATAGATTTGGCTTTGTTTATTGCCACAGCCGGCGTAATTACCACAGACTATTGTCCTGGAAAAAATTATACATATCATACTGTGAATAGTTCTGACTGACAACGAAACGGGAAGTCGGGAACTATTATGAACTAAAGACCTAGTTCAAAGAACTATTCCTCTTGAGGAACTAGAACCAAGGAACTAGAATTCCCACCTCTATGGTATATTAGGATATGGTATAGTATATTTAAGAACAGACATATTAAGAACATTACCAACACTAGAGCAACTTACAGCAAGGCAAAACCTGTGCAAAGTACAGAGACTGGCATGCATCTCCATCACAGGCATCTCCATGAGAACATGCCCAACAGCAGCAATGGAGGTCATCCTAGACCTAACACTACTGCACATTGTCTTCGGTAGTTATGCCAATGCGACAATGATTAGAATAGTCACTAATGGTACTAACGGAAACAGTACTGGGAGAATTTTCAGGTCAGGGGCTTGGAACACCCTCAAAAAGGAAATTCTACTTCTCCAACTCAAGAATCTACAAATTTGAGAAACACCTCACTGTAGTATTGAACTTGGTATACTGATGCTTCCAAAACCAAAGCAGAGACAAGGATAGAAGTATTTGGGCCGAGAACTAAATACTTCGAATCAATGGGCACCTACACCAGCATCCGTCAGGCAGAAATCTACACTATCGAAAGATGCATACAATTATTTATCTTAGATAGGATTTTTTTCTAGAAAGAAAAAACATCTTGTAATAAAGATCTTAAAAAATCTTGAAAGAAATGACAGCCTCAAAAAGAAAAATAAAAGAAGTTTTTTTAATACAATTTAATAAAAATAAATGTATTGCTCATGCATCTGTAGATGTTAGTGATGTATGCCAATCGCTTCTTTGATTTTAAAAAACATAACATACGTAAAAATTAAAAATAACCATACAGAAAGTTTGGGGCTTTTTGGTTTTACCTTATTAAGTAATTGCTATCAGGTGGTATTTGTTAATTTTGAAGTTTAACTTGATATAATGTCATTTTAACAAAACGTCAACGGTTTTTGTAGACGTATCTATTTTAAAAAACTAAAGTTCTCGAATAGTTGAACTTAAATATTTTAAATAGTTTTTTTTCTTTATTCTTTGTATTTTTTTGCTTCCGACGACGGAAAGAGATAAACTTTTCGAAACGTTATGCATTTTTTTGTTGGTTAGGCAAATTTGTATAACTGTAAACCTAACTTCTGACAATTACTTTCCGTTTGGGATTAACTCAGAAGTGTTTACAAAAAGTAACTATTTTATTTTGTAGATTTTCTTGTAGTGGCGAAATACCCATATAGGATTTTTTTGAGAGATGAATCCGCCACATAGGTATAGATATTTTATATCTTGTAATAAGTTAGAGTAATTCTCTCTCCCCCTATCATCATTTTACAGGAATCTATCAACCCTTCTCTACGTTCCCCCCTTCTAAAAACGTTGACGCAACTAGACATCACAGCTTTTCCCCAAACCCTCTCGTAATTATCCGACTTAATCGAATATCAAATCACTCCAGACAGTTTGAGCGCTCCAGTTGTGCGGAATCTCTCCTCTCTGACAAACTATCGGAATCACGCGGCGTCGACCTCAACAATTCTACCCTACCCCCACCCTTTATTCCCCAACGCGAGCTTAAGAACGATTTGGACGACGTTTATCCCCACTTCCATTCCACCTCCCCCTCCTAGTCGTAGGGTGGGGGTAATTTATGTGTCTTTGTCGCACGTAGTTGGCCCCTCAGGTATAAATTTACATTCTGGCTGTTATCCGATAGTAGATCTGGACTAGGCGCGTCTCGGCGTATAATCTAGTTAGTCCTGTACAAGGATAAAGTGACTGTAAGGTGTATTATCGGTTGCATACCGCACGACACATTGCAGGCATTCCTATCTGGCTTATGTATAGAAACCGAATCGTTAGTTAGTTATAATTGCTTTTCTTACTAAACTATAAGTACGATACTATTGAAAAAACGGCGTCAAAGACGGCTGGGATGGTAATCGACGCTAATTTTGGCGAGGTCAAGATCGTTTCAACGTCGATACTTGACCCTTACTCTTTTTTATTTTTTAATGGCGCTTACTGCTCGTTAGCCTTATGAAGTTTGTAATATACAGGGTGGTCCGGAAACTTCGGCAGCATATTCTACAAATAAAATTAAGTAAAAAAGTTCGTACAAATTTATGACTTAAAATGCTTAGTTTCGGAGATACAGGGTATAGAAGTTTTTCATTTTTATTTCGATTTTTTCCAAATAATTTCTGAAATAACGTCAATATTTGAATGAAAATTGGTGCCTGGGAGTTTTTTGACACGAGACACTTAATTTTGACGTCAATATGACTCCTATTTGTAGGGGGCGCCTCCTACGTGTATTTTAACTGTTTTGAAATGTAATAACTTTTCATCCGTACCTGTATAAAACTACCGAGTGAAAAAATATACATTTTCGTGACTTTTTACGTAAAAAATGTCTCTTAGTAAAAATCGCTACGAGTAACCATTCTCAAGATATTTAGAATGGAAATAGTCAATATATGTCATTATTGACAAAAAATGAACACGTTGAGTAGACAGTTATTTGACTGAAATAATACATTTCGGGAAATTTTTATTCTTTTTTAAATTAATCATAATTTTTTTTTGCGAAGAAATGATGATAAACAGTTTCTGTTGAACTTTTGGCACAAAAAGATTTTAAATGTTATGATTTCAGTCTAATAAGTATTTAGTCAACATGTTTAATTTGTGTCAATGATGACAGGTATTGATAATTTCGATTCTAAATATCTCGAGATCCATTACTCGTAGCGATTTTTCCCAAGAAGCCTTCTTTACGTAAAAAATATCGTAAATGTATATTTTTTTACTCGGTAGTTTTATACAGGTACGGACTAAAAGTTATTACTCTTCAAACCTGTTAAAAATATGTAGGTGGCGCCCTCTACAAGTAGGAGTCTTATTGGCACCAAAGTCAAATTTCTCATGTCAAAAAACTCCTAGACACCAATTTTCACCAAATATTTACATAAATTACTTCATCAATTATTTGGAAAAAATCTCGAAATAAAAATGAAACTTCTACACACTGTATCTCCGATACAAAGCATTTTAGGACATACATTTATACGAACTTTTTTACTTATTTTTATCTGCAGAATATGCTGCCGAAGTTTCCGGAATACAGTTCGGAACACCCTGTATATCGAGTAAGTCGTTGTAACAATTGAAGTTAGTAATATATATCTAGTAAAAATGATTTTTAAATAGTGTAGTTTAAAATTCGATAAAAAAACTTTTTTTTGAACGTCACTAAAGTATTAATTTTTACGACGTGATTGACAAGAAATTGACAATATAAAAAAGCCAAACCAAACCAAAACACTTTTACGCCTAAGCATAAAAGTACGAAAATATATTATTAAACTGACATAAAGTGTCAAATTCAACGAGCGTAACCATAGTTTCTCGATGTAAAATTACATACAAGGTATGACTTTTAAATCTTTTTATTTTATTTGGAACGTTTGAAATTGTTTAAAAAATTATTTGTGGCGTTTGAAAAAAATAGAATGTTTTCTAGCGGTCGCATAATTGTATGGGTGACTAAATCAGTTTATAGATTTTTTTAAAGTTTTTCTAATTTATACAGAAGAGAAAAATCTGAAAGCCGTATATTTTTAATGAAATCCACAAAAAAACAGGGTCTTGCAAGGAAAGGAGGGGCGCGCCGCGCCGCGGAGGTCCCAATTTGAATCGAATTATACGTGTCATGTGGAGTATTGTTTAAGCAAGGGCTTCATTGAAACAAGCTTAAACAGATTTTTAATTATTTTTATGATCTACAGCTTTCGATTTATGACAAGGAATAAAAAAAATTGGCGCCGGGAGGCACGTATAGCCGCCCATACTAAAATATGTTAATATCTCGAAAACTGCGACTTTGACTGATTTTGATGTTATTACAAACTAGGTTTTTCCCGCGACTACGTTCGCGTTACACCTCGAACAGTTCATGCATTGATTTAAATGATTTACTTTGTATATAGAGCTAGTGAGCCTTACAAATGCCCTATTTAAACTATGTTTTTAAGAGTTTTAGAGCTACTCGTATTTCATATGAAAGTTATCAATTGTCGATTTTCTGGGTATTATACAGGGCAAGTCTTGAATAAGTGCAAATATTTTCAGGGCTGGTAGATCTCGATAAAAACCATATTCTCTCTTTACCGTTTTTCAAATAACTCCAAAATAACTGAGTTATTTTACTTTAAAAATTTAAAAAAATATATATTTTTTGCTTAAATTTTGAGAACCACTGCAGCTTTTCGGGTTTTTGTCTTGTAAATTTAATCTATTACCTATCTATGTTGTCATATTATTAAGAAATTATGGTTTTTAACTAAAAACTAAAAAAATCCAAAAGGTTTTTCAAAAAATTCCAAATTTTCAAAAAAAATTTCGCGAAAAAACTCATAATCGTGTTTCTGAGGTCAAATATACCTACTACCGCTAAGAATAATTGCACTTATTTAAGACTCGCTCGACAAAAAATCGAATAAAAATAAAAATTTTATACTGCTAGATGTTATAGTAATGCATTTTCGTACAACAAACTTTCATTCCCTATTCTACTCCCTAAGATTATAAATTTCATAAAATCGCATCAAACTCATATCTTTTAAATGATCCTTTGTGCAAATTTTTATGTGTATAATTCAGAGGTCACCAAGTTTTATATAAATTTTTACTAACTTTACCCATTTGGTTGATAAATTTCAAAAATCTCTTCTAATTCTTTTTGTTGGATTTAATTCTTCTAGACCACATAGTAAGGAATTTTCATACAACAAATTGTTCCGACATAATTTTACTCTCTAAGAGGATGAATTTCCTAAAATCGCTTTGTGTAGCTAATTCACTAATGTCGTTTAAACGAACCTCTGTTCTAATATTTATGTATCTAAAGCTGGCTGTATGAATTGATCCCTAAAATATCTAAAAACTTGATACATATACAAACTAAAATATATAGGAAACTGAAATGATACCGTCTGTTGGAAAATTCAGTGGCGCCATGCATCGGGTCGTTACACAACTTATGATACAATTTTATTTTATTTTACAGGAAACTATACATTTTAACTACAGGTAACTATATTGTTTTGTCCACTCTAGCGCCATCTATTAACAATTTTTTGGAACGTAGGTAATTTATTTTTTTTTGTACAGAAATAGATGATTTTTCTTCTATTTCCTATTTTTTAATAAGAATAAGTTACTTTAAATGCGACATCGCTCCATTATATCGTATTATTCTCAAACAGGTGACGTTTCATTTAGAATTAACTTATCCTCATCAAAAAATATGAAATAGATAGAAAAAACCGCTATAGTTAATAAAATAAAAATAATTAACTGTGGATATATTTAATAATAATTATTAGTAATAACTTTATTAAAAAAAGTAAATAATACAAATTATACAATAAATAAAATTTCTTCTTCAGACGAAGGCTCGCGCGGCATTGCTATACTTAACTTGTTCATATAAATACAATAATAATAATAATAAATCAATACAATAGCATTAAATAATATAAAATACAACTAACAAAGTTTTGTCGCGAACTTATTCGAAGCGCGGCGAAAAAACGTGAATTGGATCAATGGTATCTATGTATAAAAATGCAGACCCACGGATTAGAGCGAAGTAACCATGAAGTAACGCGAAGAGTCAAAATACATGCAATTAATCCAATGACATTTAGGCCGTGCCGGAGCGGCGCTGGCGCTTCGCAAAAGTTTAAAGCATGATGCGCACTTGAGTGAAGCGCGCCGAAGCCGAAGCAATGTGAAGCACTGTTTTTCGCACGCGATGGATAATTAAGGTTGTTTTAAGCTGACCTTTTTAATTTTAGTATTATGCGTAGAGAAATATTATCTATGTGACGATTTGATAAAAACATTGGATTCATAACATTAATATAAAATGCCTTTTATTCTGCATTTTTCCTCAATTTCTGCCGAGGTGTTGTCTCGTCTCAATTCATTATGATCATTTGGATTCTCAACATAACTCTTTGTAGCTCTCTATAATCATAATGAATGTTTCATCATCCTTGATCTCAATAATTAAACTGAATTCAAAGGTTGTACGATTCCTTTGCTATGCTTGAGATCTGAAACAAATAAATATGTATAATTATGTGACACATCAAATAAACCTCGAGTATGTTTTATAGGATGAAAAAATTAAAAGTTGATGCCGTTGAAGGGCTCTAAAATCTCAACAGAAATTGGCTATGAACTTTTTATCTTAGTCTTTAAGTTAACACAGGCATTATTTTTCATAAGAAATAATTATGGTGTTTATATGCCTTTTAAAAAATAAGCAGGATTCAAAAACAATTGCTGATAAAGCGAATTTACATTTTTGAGTAGTATGCTCCACTTATTATATTTTTTAATTCTTACCTAACTTGGATGTAAACAACTGCCTGGGTTAAATTCTGAAAAAGGTCTTACAAGAGACAGATCTTACCTCACTCACAAAAATTGCATCATCTGCACTCTGGAAGATTTCTTATTTGGGTTATCTGATCCTTTCTATCATTATAGATACATTTTTTCTATCATATTAGTTCCTTTCTATCATTATATCTATCATTATAGATACAATTTAAAAAATCTAAAACGATAATTTTAATAAACCAAATTCAGTTTGGATTCGTAATACATATTAACATTTTTAATAAACTTTGGAATATCTAATAATTGAATCACTCTCTGCCAAATTAAAGTAGCCAGTGTCATAACTTGTTTATTTACAGCTGAATTAAAATATTTTTTGTTATAAAGTTGATATGATATTTTTTTTAAATAATGTTATCTTCATTACTGAATATTTTGCGACTTTAATTTGGCCCAACGGTGTAGGTACCTACCCTTTTCAGTTACTGCTTTTCTCAGGTAACATGTCTAATACCAACGAGAGAGTGGTCCACCAACAAGTTCTACAACAAATTTTTGTCTTTAAATACAGGGTTTGTACCTGGATCGACTTTACTGGACACCAAATTACCAGTAGGTTGATCATCTAAAAGATTATTTTAATTTTATTAGATCAAAATATCTGAAAACGTTCTTTATTTAACTAAATGCATATACTTACCCATATGAACTGGTGTATATAAAAACTCAGTTGGAAGAGAATTAACTTCTAAACCTCTTTTTATTCCAGGTACGATTTTGATTAGAAAAATGTAAATCACAAACTCTATAAATCTTTTAAATATCTTGCTGGTGTTGTATTTTCCATTTTAAGGTTTCGCACTTAATATCACTTTTGAAATAATGTAGGATCGTTCTTCGAGAATGTACGTCTTTTGGAAAACAAATCCATGCATACGCGTACCGCAACAACATACTTATGAAAGGGTTTACAGCCTGATTCCATCATTGTTTTTAATATAAAGTTTAAACAATCACTAAAATTTCAGTAAAACTTTTTTCGATTTTTGACGGTGCATATTATTTGATTAAAACCTGATTAAAACTGACTTGATTTGATTTGAAAAACGCTAAAGTCATAATATTTTTCCCTCCAGCGCGACCGGTGGTTCGTCACAGAACTAATAAATTTGTGTATAACTGGTTGCGGTGAAAATGTCCTTTCAAAGATCTCAATTTCAGTTTCCCATATATTTTAGTTTATATATGACTTGATATATAATTTAACTGACAAACCACTGACAATGACAAATAATTTATTTCTGGAGGTATTGTGTGTAGGTGTTTTTCAGGTATGTTTTAATATTTAGTCGATTTACACAAAGAAATAGCCATTCAACAATTTAAAAATACTTCATAACAAATCTACACATACAGTACATCTGCTGGATCTGTGTCTATGAAAGGAATGCGGACAAAAAACATTTAAATAAACAGCAATATATTGTATACGTCGATTTGATGAGTGCGTCACCGCAAATCGCTCCGCCCACTCATTTTATTAGCTGCTTGCAAATTTGTTGAATTTTTATTGATGGGACGCGTCGTCTATTTTTTTACGAAAAACATGGAGAGAATATCGTTTCCCCTTCCATGGATACCCCGTAGCTACAGAACGGACAGACGTACTGTATATACATTTTATTTAAAAAAAAGAGTCATCAAGATTGATAAAGCAGTTTCGGCGGGATGGATGTAATAAAAAAAACCCTTTGAGCTTTTATATATGTATGGATTTTGTTGCAAATAATATTCCTAATCTTAATTTGAAAACCGCGTTTCGCTAGCTACTGTAATTTTGGAGTTACGATTTTTTAAAATTTTTAACCCCCTCCCATGCCCCCTTACCAACCCCCCCCCCACCAAAAACTAATGGCCAGATTCTCAGGTGCCACAGTATTTTTGTGCCAAATTTGGTTAAAATCGGTTCAGCGGTTTTTGAGTTTGGTTTGAGACAGACAGACACCATGAAAATATTTTGTATTTAGGTCATTTATGACCCAAGTAAATCATTTTGAGTGAAATTAAAAATTTTTTTTTTTTTGCTGATCCTAATAGCCTACCATACCTATTGGTATGGTCGGCTAAAAATTGTAATATGCACCTACAAATTTGTACGGAAACCTCTGTGAGCGGGTCCGACTCGCACTTGTCCGATTTTTTTCAATCATACAGTATTTTAATTAAACCGAAATTTTCAAACACAAAAATCATCGACAAAGGAGAACTTCTCTCAGGTTTCCAGACAGGGATGGCGAGACCACGGGAAAACCAATTCGGGAAAAATCCAGAGCTCGGTGGGCTAATCCAATTAGAACCTAGGGCGCCCGTCTGTGATTCCCAGGCCTCAGATTAATGAGCCCTCCGAAGGAAACCGACCATTTTTAATTGGCCTTCCGATTCTCGTTTAGTCGGCAGCTAGTTCATTTTTTAAAGAGCGCAAAAGGGTGGTTTTCGTTCTGGCGGTGAATTAGGGGTGTTCTTAGTTGTGAGGATGTTACAGAATACTGAATGGATCACTTCGAAGCCGACAAAATTTGACTGGGGGTAGATTGTAGATTTAAATTGTACAGAAAGGAAGAAGTTAAAAAAAAATGCAGTCAAAGGGGACTTATACACAGACAATTTTACAAAGTGTCCAACTAAAGGAGAAACTGAGAAACCTGGAAGACTACATCCGTAACCTGGAATGGAAGTCCTCCTACGATCTAAAACACTTGAAAACGTTCCTCAGAACTTACGACCGAGAAAAATCGAAGATTTTTCTTGATTTAAGTAAAACCAATTTTCGGATTGTAACGGGGTTTCTAACAGGACACTGTCTCATCAACGAATACCTCAGTAGTTTGAAGCTAAGAAACAACGGCGAATGCAAATTCTGTGGGAAAAATGGGGAAACACCAGAACACCTTATCACTGAGCGCGCCGAGACGATGACCGTTCGTGCCTTGAACTTTGGTACGGCTGATGTCGAGGATGGAGAGCTAGCTTCTGTGGAGCCGTCTCAGATAATGGCTTTTGTTAAAGCCCTGAGACTGTATGATGAGTTATAACTCATGGAAGGGGAACACACAATAGAGAGATATATGTAATGTCGCGGTGATTAACTCCCCTCCTAAACATTCTACATTCTACATCTACATACCGTAAGAAATCTTGGTATCAGTAACGGTTTCCAGGAAAAGACCGTCACAATACATTTATTACAAGAAGTAATCCATGTCTTCAGATGCTGATGACCATATACCGTGCTGACAACAGTTGCTTTTGGGTAGGTATTTACATGTGTAGAAGTAAATCGCATAGGGATCTTATTAAGTCAGAGTGAGAGAAATGATGCGACGGTGTGCTGTTGCGGCGTTGCCACATTTTGTCGGTACGCCTTTCCCTATCAAGTAAATTAAAATCACGATCGCGAACCGCTTATTTTTAAAAGACTTTTTTTTTGAAAATATAACCAGATAAAATCATTCTGGGCATCTGAAATGGAATTATAAGGATATCGTTAGGGTGTCATTTTTTCTATAACGAGAAAACGTCAGTAATCTCGATAATTTAAAAACTCAACTTTTTAACACATAACACGCCATAACTCAAGAACCACTTTAGATATTGAAACTTTTTTTTTTATTTTGAAGATCGGATCTTTTACAATATGTTTACATAAGAAAAATTCGATAACCCATCCCCTGACCCATCCATTTACTTTTACAGCATAGCAATTTTCAGCAATCGTGTAATATTTTTATTGATAAAGATTTTTACATACTGTCTACGAAGAATATTTTAAGAATTTAGATTACGAAATAAAATAACTGGCACGAGATCTCTCACCTTTTTGTAGTGGAAAAACCGCGTTGCAAGGCTTGGCATTTTTTTACATTTTATGTTTTTGATGGTATTATTTATTTTCTCTTACCAACATAATAAATTTAATTTAAAATGCACATACCTTATAAAACGCATAAAAACTTTCTACGCTTGTTCAATATTCGACATAGTTCAAAGCGTTTAGTCGTTCCGGCAATCAAACGAAAAACTGAAAATAAAAACCCGAAATAAAACAAAACGCAAGAAAGCAGCGACACAAAGGTTTTCGCTGCAGTGTCCTTTGTCAAACTGTCGCTAGAGGGCAAAGTACCATTAAAACGAAAACTGCCAAATCGAAAACTGCAATTCATCAACCGGGCGGCCAACTGCCGTCGATTCTGTAGCGCATCAGAGTAGGCCATGCGTGAGCCCTTTATCCGCTGCTGTTTTCATTTATTTCGACATTATTATGAAGGATTAAAGTGTCACGCGGTTGATCAATGGCGGGGCTTTGTTGTTTTTGCTCCCCTCCAGTTTCCTTTGTGTTCATTTGATGTCCAGCTGGACATAAAGACTTATTACTCTACTACATATTCGTTTTATTATTATCTTTCGAATAATATGATGTTCTTTTATACTTTTAATTTAATTGTTGTAATAATACTGTTAATTCAAGTAATTGTTGGCCTTTTAAAGAATCGTGGAGAGTTATTTGGGATTACCTGTGTGAACTGAAAGATTTGGTAAAAAAGAACAAAATGAAATTGAATGGGTGGCTGCAATAACCAGGCAGCTTCACTTTTTTTCGAAAATGAGATTTTTAATGTATTATCCTTTAAAAAAATTGGCCCATCGTTTCCTGCAACAATCAGTTTTCTCAATATAACAGTACATAAATGGCGATGTTAGTTGGAGCTGCCTTGCTCTGGGTTTGCAACAAATACTGAACAGCTCTTTTTCGATTTCCCACAAATTTATTAAAATGGAGATGCCAGGTTATGGCAACCACCCCTTCAATTATTCTAGGTGACGGATTCCAGCGGCATTCAAGGGAACAAAAAATCTGATGATCTAGTACGGCAAGGATTATCGGAATCCTAAATTTTAGAAACAGAAAGGGGCACAGGCGTTGCAAGGCATTCATTCAAGGACCTAATTCTAAAACCACAAAAGCTAATGCTTAGCAGGAATAAAGTGCGTGTTTAAATAGATCATATGACTGCCAAGTGCTACCTGAACAAGCTCAGCCTGTGTCATAGATGTCTTTGCTGCAGACTCTGCTATAAATATCTTGAAACAGCAAAGCACATGCGAGGCTCTGGATTGCAAGTGACACTTTCTACATCTGGAGTATATATGCTCTCGTAATATCAAGGACCTGCACAGTGTGCACGGTACAGGAATAAGAGATTAAGTGGCATAGATAGGAGACACACAATAAACCCTACAGGCCTCAGTGTTTCTGGAACAGGACAATCCCTTAATACTAAGAAAAAATGTTATCCCTCGAGTTTACATCAAAATGGCTAAAAAATAGATATAAACTCAAGTCTTGGGTTTATATCCAAGGCCTTTTATTTTGGCTATTGACAATATTTCTGATTACAATCTTTACATAAAATTTGATAATATAAATAAAGTCTTATAATAAAATAAGTATCAATTAATGCATGTACGAAATATTATATAAATTGTTAAAATGTGTTATAATCTAACCGTACCTGATTCACATTTTCTATTCTTTTTTCTCTAATTTTTTCCTCAAACAATTTTTACAGGCTTTGAATTCTATTCTATTCCCATTCATGGGTGGAAAATTGAAAACTCCCGTCACATTTAAAGTAATGACGCGGATTAGAGTTGGGTTAGAGCAGATGGGGCAGTCCAATCGGCATTTTTCTTTCAGAATGGACGGTTCCCTTGCGGTTAGACAGAAATGTAATGACCCCATTACTAGAAATATTGTCACGTTTGGTTCTAAAAACTTTTTGTTGGGGTAAGGTCTTGTCAGCATAGTTTTTAATCGGATATTGGATTTATTTATTATACAGAGTGAGTCTTAGATAAGTGCACATTTAAGTTTAAATATTAAACAAGAGATCTTTGTAGCATTGGGATTATAAATATTTAATAGTTGATATAATTATATCAGCCATTTAATATCTTTAATATCTTTGTAATTGCGCTTATTGTTATACCGTGCTGGCAATTGTTACTTTTGGGTCGGCATTTACATGTGTGGAAGTAAATCGCATAGGGATCTTATTAAGTTGGAGTGAGAGAAATGCGACCGACCGACGGGACGCGCGACGGTGTGCTGTTGCGGCGTTGCCGATACGCCTTTCCCTATCAAGTAAAGTAAAATCACGATCGCAAACCGCTTATTTTTAAAAAACTTTTTTTTTAAGAGATAACTAGATAAAATCCTTAGACATCTTTCTGAGCATCTGAAATGGAATTATAAGGATATCGTTAGGGTGTCATTTTTTTTATAACGAGAAAACGTCAGTAATCGCGATAATTTAAAACTCAACTTTTTAACACATAACAGGCCATAACTCAAGAACCACTTTAGATATTGAAACTTTTTTTTATTTTCAAGATCGAATATTTTACAATATGTTTACATAAGAAAAATTCAATAAGGTTGTTTTTTCCATTCAAAAATTGTAAACAATCCATCCATTTACTTTTAGAGCATAGCAATTTTCAGCAATCGTGTAATTTTTTTATTGATAAAGATTTTCACATACTGTCTACAAAGAAAATACAACAGAAATATTAACAAAGTTCTTTGAAAAACTACAATCTATTATTTCTAATAGATTTCGAGATATCGATTTTTTAATTCAGAGTTCTAATAGCGCGACCACTATCGAACACCCACTCAATTCCACTTATTTTTATCCAAAAAGCAAGGGTTTCAGCTTGCACTTAAAAAAATTCAAGCTCTAGGAAAAATTACAACGACTCGTTAATAAATAAACAAATTAAGTATCACGAGACGTGATTAAATCGTGAAGCTAACCGCATGACGTACACCTTTCCCTAAAAGTACTGACAGAGGTATTGATTGGGTCGACCGGTCAACTGCGACAAATCTGCTATATCCCCTTCCATGTCTCTTAGCGATGTGCATAGTTTCTCGGTTTAGTTCATACGTTTGGCAACATGTTTACTGTCTTCTCTTTGTTCAGTACATTATAAACGCATTGTAAAGTCTGTCCAACGAGAAGATCCTTGACAGTGATAGATGTGTCTGTCATTTTAATTTCAATGTAGTTTATTTTATTTTACAAAGAAATAAGTTGGTACAACTGGAACGCATAGCAGGAAATTAATATATGTATTTAAAATTTGACTGACAAGTAACTTCAAAATCTTTGAATAAGAAGACTAAGGAAGGAGCATATCAAAAATCTTAGGTACACCGCGATGGGCCTCAAATATGGCCGACTTAAATTCCGGTTTATCAGTGTCGTTCTAATTTTATTTAAAAAATGTAAAATTATGATGTAGGGTAGACGTGGGGTAGACTCAATAATTTGTTGTTTTATTTTACGTTGTGAATAAATGTTGGTAGTTATTAAAATTGTTATAAAAATATATAATTTTAATAAAAATAGATAAGTTATAATAAGTATTTATTAACACAAACATCCGATACGCTACTGAAGCAGGTAAGTCAAATTAACGTATCTAAATTCTTTGACATCTAATCTTTGACAAGTAATAAATAAAAGCTAAAATGCAAGAAAAATATATAATTTAGTTAATTTAAGTGAATTTCATAAATGATCGGTTTACTACACGTATGTATATTATATAATCACTTACTAGCGAAAAGTTGTTCCATTATTTCACTCCATTTTTGCCGAGATCTACCGCACGCTACACCAAACCAAACCAAACCAACTATTTTAGAGTCTTTTTCGATAAATCGCGATAGTGTCACTGTTAATTTAAGTTCTGCCACAATTTCCATCTAGATTTACTACCTTTATACAACTATCAGTAGTAGAATAAATAATAAATAACATAAAATAAGCTCCGTAAAGACTGACAAATCCACAAAATTTCAAATCAAATTCAAATGTGTCAAATGAATCGTCAAACAGAACTGTCAAGGATCCCCACCCGACAGTGTTTTTTCCGCCCACCATGCATGAATACATGGATAGCATTATGCTCCTTCCTTAGTCTTCTTATTCAAAGTTCAAAATATTGTGAAAAAAACTGTATAAAACTGAAAAAATGTTATCGAGTTATTTTATTTAATAAAAAACGGTATGTGTTAATACAAAACAAACAAAAACAAGACACACATATATATATATATATATATATATATATATATATATATATATATATATATATATATATATATATATATATATATATATATATATATATAAAAGAACTATTTCTTACTTTCACGCTTTATGAAACTTCCCGCATTTATGATTATATTTATCAATATAACTTATGTACAAATACAAATTTGTAATATTCCGCAGGAATAAATAAAACAACATAAATAAAACAAACTATTTTATTAATAATAACACTTACCAAATTTTATACCTTACAGGTTGATTAATTAACATTAATCTTAATTTTTTTTAAACCAGTACCTTTTGACATTATTTTTCTGCAGTACTAAAATCCATTATTTACCTATCGTGTTATGTCGATATTTTACAGCTACTCAAGTTTTTAGTATGTGTTTAGTATGGTCTTTCTACCATATTCGAGATGCACTTATCTACGACGAGATGGTATACAAACTTTATTGATGGTAACTTTATTGGTGTATCTGTATAAGACTTTCTGCCTGGGCAGCGAGTATTAACCATAAACTGTGCTCTGGGTTCTACAGTTAATTTTCACTCGATTTTTCCTCGACTTGACTTCAAAAGACACAAAACACACGTAATAACACGAATCAAAATGCATCATCTTCCAAAACGCAGGGTATTTGACAAAAGTTGTCACAAAATTATAACCTATAATTTGGCAAGACTTTGACAAACGTCAAAAATCTAAAGGCGAGTTCATACGCATCGGCGTCCGTTTGTCGTTCATCGTTCCGTCAAACCAATAAAATTGAAATACGATCTGTCATTTTTGAAATAAACCAATAAAACTGGTTAAAAACAACAAATGACGACGCATGACGAATTTATATTTAAACCCATCCATAGTTAACTTAAAAATTATTAGAAACTTTTTTTAGTAAAATAAATAGATTGGTATGGGACGTCATCTGCTTTTCTTCTGTCATCATCTGTCGAAATCTTACCTGAGAAAAAAAACCGAGTATACTCTTCTTACATACGGAAATCTCGACACAAAACTAACCTTTGCCAACCCTTAGTATATTGTTGGCCCTAGATATCCCTGCTAATTTCTTAATACCCTGGTCCCATCTCCTGTTTGGTTTTCTTCTAGGTGTTTTAATTCCTCGTGGATATCATGCTGTAGTTTTTGTGGTCCATCCCTTGTCCGTCCTTTTTACCAGATGTCCTGCTCATTGAAACCTAAAGGATTTTATTATCTGGATGACATATATTACCTGGGTCTTTTGTCGTATCCAATCTGTTTTTTACTGTCTTTCTTGGATTTTTCCAGCATATTTCGTCCCATCGATCGTTGTGTCACATACATTCTTCATAATGCATATGTATTTACTATACAGGGTGAATTTTAAATAAGTGCACATATTTTTAAGGCTGGTAGGTCTCGATAAAAGAAACATATTTTCTCTTTGCCGTTTTTCGAATGGGTTCATAATATGACTTATTTTGCTTTGAAAAATAAAAAAAGATTAAATTTTGAGAACCACCGAACTGTTTCTGTGTTTTTGTTCCTCTAAATTTAATCAACTACCATGTTGCCATATTATCAAGATATTATATTTTTTAACTGAAAATTAAAAAAATTTCAAAAATTTTTCATAAATTTTCAAAACTTTTTTTTCGCAAAAAACCTCATCGACGTGTGTGTTAAAAAATAGGCACAGTGCGTTTTTCTACAATTATTAGTAATGCCACTAGTATAATTAAAGTATTTTCGTAATTTATTGTGTAGAAAAATAAAATTACTGTGAACTTATACACACAAATTTTTACAAATTACATACAAATACCGGGTGGGTCTCAAAAGTGGCTCACTCGTATAACTTTATTATTTTTTCAGTTAAAAAAAACAGAGATTTGTTATGTTAGTATATATGACATAAATTAGGATTGATTGACGTATTCAATTGTTTTTGGTCACTTCCTGTTTCACCGGAAATGAATACAAATTTTGATTTTTAAATGACACCCCGGTTTATTTTTACTTTTTTCGAGAGAAAATGACACTCTGAATAGAATGACATATCATATGTTAATTTTTGACATTTTCGCATATATTATTTATTTGAAATTGTAACATACGGTTCATAATGACAATTTTACTCGAAATATCAAGTGTGTGGTACCAAATTATTCGTAAAAAAATGCTTTTTCCAAATATGCTAATGAGCCACCATTGTTCCATTTGAAAAAATTGAGATATGATTAAAAATACGATTTGGACATCTTATAACTGGCCCTGACAAGTCACGAAAAACATCAGGCGAACAAATCTACTTTTCCTTGATTAAAAAGTAATGTTTTTAACACATCCATGGCACCCTAGATTGGAATTTAAAATATATTTTTTTTAAGCAGAAATGTCAAAAGTTGGCATATGATATGTCATTCTATTCAGAATGTCATTTTCTATCGAATAAAGTAAAAATATACCGGGGATGCCGTTTAAAAATCAAAATTTGTAAATTGGGAAGTAACAAAACCAAATCTCTTTTAGTAACATACCAAATCTCGTTTTTTTTATCTAAAAAAATAACAAAGTTATAGGGGCGAGCCACTTTTGAGACGCACCCGGTATACAGAATGTGGGCAACCAAAACTTTAACTTTAATAACAGCGTCAAAAAATATAAGAGATTAAATCTGCGTTTAATACTAAGAAACTACGTTAAATCAAAAGTTTGAAACCAGAAATTCGCAGAAAATATCAAAAACAATGTTTTTTTTTCATAAAACCTTCATATGTCAAAGCACTTATGCTAAAGAGACACCATGTAATATAATTATTCTTATCAACCACTAGTAAAATTAATGATTTTTATTTTTTGTTTTCAGTGGATTCAGTGTGGTGGCTCCCGAACTAGCTGTCCCAGGAAAAACAACTGCCGTTTTTGTGACTTTCAACAACCCTTCTGTACCCAAACAACCCTTAAATGTCACACTCCGATTGCTGGGTAACTCCCAAGGGAGTTACGAGAACACAAACCCTCCAATGGTCGAAGTAACTGAAGAAATCAAAGGTAACCATACAGCCTGTTATAGATGTACGGTTCTTTTTCATCTTCAACATTCTTTACAAGTTGAAAATATGAATAATCTGTATTTTTGCCTTTTTGAATAATTGTTATTCACTGGTTGCTAGAATGCCAAATTATAAAATATTGATTTTAGTTTTATTAGTACATCCAGGGTGCCTTAAAATTAAGTGCAAGTATTTTATCTTGTAGTATCTTAGTAGTTCGACCCCAGAAACACGCCCATGAGATTTTTTATGAAAAAAAAATGATGAAATTTTTATATTTTAAAGTTATAAGTTTACATTTTTAAATACTTAAATTATTTTTTCTATTCACTGAATATTTTTTAATCATTGTAGATTACTATCAAGTATAGTGCAACGTTTACTATATTTTAAATACTTTTTTTATTCTGTTTTTTACAGTTTAGTAAACTGAAATAATAAAACTAAATCATGAACAATTATAGCAGTTCTTCGACAGTTCAAAATCAGCGCCCTCTATTAGATATGTAAATAGTCAGCGCTACTAATAGTTGACCTCCATTTAAACAGGTCAGCTGATAGCATTTTTACGTTATCTATTTTATTTGAGACTTTACTCAAAACAGTAAATCTCTGATAAAACAAAAAAAAGGGTAAAGCCTGTAAAAATATTTTATTACTACAAAAAATATATCAATTATTTTGGTGTATATTTACGAAACAAGAGTGTGAGGGAACAAAAACAGAGGAGTTTAGATTCTCAAGAAATAATCCTAAATAATTTAGATGGCATATGAATGTATTTTGTGCCAAATACACATGTAAGACCGTAAAAAAATAGAGCGGATACGGCAAAAAACCCAAGTATAGATGTCATTCACAGAACCAAATCACTCAAGTGGCAAAAAGCAAGACACCTAGACGCCCAACAAATGGACCATAAAAATTACAGCATGGTACCCACCAGGAATTAAGAGACCTAGAAGAAGACCAAACCAAAACTGGGACCATGATATTAGGAAATTAGCAGGGATAACTTGGACCCGCATAGCCAACAATGCACAACAATGGGTCCATTTACCTGAAGATTATCTAAATGTGTAAGGGAGGCTACACCATAATTAGAAATGGTTGAATAAGCTGGAAATGATGATAAGGATAATGATATTTTTGTCTATTGATTTATAGTATTTAGTTGTTTCTGTATTCAATAAGTCTTTATTAATATTATTTTAATATTAGTAACTGACCAGAACTTAGAGAAGAAACTTTTACTCATCTTTAACCTTCATAACTACGAATATTCTTTAATATTCGTAGTTATAACTAATAAACTAATAAATAATTAAAACTTAATTTAATTTTTATTCATGATCTGTTATTTTCATAATACGTAAATTTGTGATGCACGTTCTCTAAAAAAAATATTTGAAGTTGCATAACCTCAGAAAAAACTTGTTCCTAACTAAGGCTAGCCACCATAAAGGACTCCTTTTGGGCTATCAAATCATCGTCAATCTAGTAAGTACTTCAAACTAAATGAGACTAAAAACTAAAAACCTCATACTATATTAATATATTGTCTAGAGAAGCTGCAGAAATAATTGAAACAACTTTACTAATAAAATAATTTATTTTAAAAACGGATTGATGTGTACGCCTCTGTCTGATCGACTACGCATTTTCCCATCCATCCGGGAATCACGTTCTTGTTTAACAAGTAAGGGTAAGGGAAAGTACATGCGAAAGGGACTTAGAATAAAGGAAGGGATAAAGGTGTTAGGACTGTTTGTCAGCAGGATAGAGCACAGGTTTCTGAATCAATTACATTGGGGGAAAACATAGTTTAGTCTAGTAAAAGGTCGAAGGGTAGAATAAGGTTTTCTCTTGTTTATTTAAATTGTTTTGTGGTTTACTTGAAACACATATAATTTTTTTAATTTACAAGGGTTTTTTAAATATTAGTTGTAATATCCATAATACATTATTTTAGAAATATTTCTTCTAACTGTGATAAAAAATAGAATCCAACGTTCAAGCACAAATTTTAGAACGGATTAAGGATTAAGCATTTTAGAACTTGCAAAAATTTTTATGTATGCCCTTTTCTTCTAAATGTCAATAATAAAAAAGTTTTTCCTCTTTTAAAGACAATCCAGGTAGGTACATACTGAATATCCAAATTTAAAAACAAATCGTGAAAAAATCTCATAATCGTGTACCTGGGATCGAAATACAGGGTGCTACAAATTTGAGGTACGAGCATTGCTATCTCGGTAACCGTAATAGATATGAACATGGTTAAATTGGGGCAACGTTGTGCTTTAGGATGTTCACTATGATTCAATCAAAAAAGTTTTAAAAATTTCAAGAATAGCTTAGTTTTTTGGAAAAAAAAGGGATTTTTTTGAAAATGAATTTTATTTTTTCCTGTCGTCAATTTTTAGAAAATCAAAAAACTAATTGCACATTCTCATAGCCACTTTATTAGGGCTATCTGACAGTATTTTTAGATTTTTAAATAAGCTGATAATTTGTCAGATACAGAGGCCAACTTACGTGGGGTAAAGTGGGGTAAAACATTGAATATGGAATCAAATGCAATAAAATAATATAAAAAATAATATAAATCTAATATAATATATACAATTAAATAATTTTCCCGGAAGATGAATTGGAAATGGTAGAGCAGTGTATTACTTGACGTCATTTGTAAAAGTGAAACCAGAACATCTCAACATTTACACTAAAGAGTACAAAATGCATTCGGAAGTATAAGAAGATCTGTACATGGAATTTGTAGCACCCTGTATACTACCCCTGAAAATATTTGCATTTATTTACGACACACCCTGTATAATGTACACCCTATATAATTATAGCTATAATTTTTGTAAAAAAGTATTACCTTTGTCCTGACATTGACGACGTCACTTAAGGCGACAATTAAATTGTCGACATGTTATTCTGGACGTCGGTCGCCCAACTCTGCTACTTTATACAGTATACATCAAAAGTTTGCCCCCGATATGATCGTAAGTGGTTAATAAACTAGAAGTGATTAATTTTATCTCAAAAAACTCTTAGAAAGAAATTGAAGGGCTAAAAACCAGGGAGTAGGTAATTAAACAAGTAATGTTTAGCCTCTTTGCGTTTAATTGGAGTTTGGACTTTTGATTTAACGTGAATATTAAATACAAACGGTTGTTGTAATGGGGGCGTTTGGTTGGAGATGAAAGCACTAAATGGGGCGAGAAATTTGGAAAGTTTTTTTTGTAAACGACCGAGTTTCTGTTTGGAACGATGTTACGTTAAACAGAATGGAGTTAAGAGTTTTTTGCTTAAATATCGTTAACATTTAAAAATTGCTGTTTGAAAAAATCTTAGATCTTATAAACTTCGTGGATAAAGCTATGCCATATGTATGTTACACACGCCTTTGTTTACGGGACTTTCACATGCATTTTTCTATTTATTTCTTTCTAGAAAGGCAAGATTATCGTATAAGCCTATCCTTCTTTCTGAACACGCTACTGAGCATGCGCAGAACCATATTAGAGGTGAATGCTAACTTAGAGCGTTTTTTCGTTACGTTGACAACATGACAACAATTACTAAAAATATAGAATATTAAAATGTTTTAATCAAGATATAACTGATACGTGTATTTATTATTTTAAAAATATTTGTCATATTATTTCAATATACATTTATATAAATTTTAAACAAAAATTAAATCATTTAACGATAAATTCTTTTTTAAAAATGTTTTAAAATACTAATTTGAAAAATATCTATAATAAATGGGCAACATATAGAATCAGGATCCAGAGAAACATTAAAATATGTTTTAACATATTTTAGTCAAACCATATTTTAATAAAAAAAATCAATTAATGTCACTTTTTGTATACTGTTTGACCCGTGATAATAAAGAGTTCATTTGAATTTCCGACGATATTTTAGGTTTGTCTTCTTTTTGAAAGTTTGTTTTTGTAGTGTGATAAAATTAATAGATAAATAGATATGATGATTAGGAACGCAATAGGAACAATCTAATCCTTAAAAGAACTCCACAACACTAAAAGTATGAAAACCTCTCTCTGAAGTATGTTCCATGTTTTCAAAAAGCAAGATATATGTTATTAAAAAATCGTTTTTTAAACCGACTTTTATTCAGCCAAATAATAAATAAATAAGTTATTTTTTATACAAGACAATAAAATGGTATTTTATCGTTGAACGAAAAGATTCGAGAAAATTTCGGGAGACGATAATGCAATTTTATTGTCGTGTATAAAGCAATATTTTTTCCATAGCGAGTTACGTGTTAAAAAATATTCAGAAATTATTATTTCAAGGAATTTATTGCGAGTAGAAAAAATATTGTGCTGGGTTGGCGTTGATTTCTATGTAATTTGACAAATAAATAAAGCTGTCTCTTTAGTTGTCAGTTTTGAGTCAATATTTTTTAATTCTCTTTCGTGTTGATTGCTGATTGAATTGGAGCCAGAAATGGCTCAAAACAAAATAAGTAAATTACCAACAGATATTCAGGCTGAGGCGACAAACGCCATATCCAAACTGCTTCCGTTTAAATCCCGAATAACTTATGAAAACGAATACAAAAATTTTCAAAAATGGAAGCAATTAAAAAACGTGCGAGAAGAAATAAAGTTTTTAACCTATCCTCGCTGTTAAAGTATCATTTAATCTACACTTACGGTTAAAGTACTATTTTATCTATTATTTTTGATAGATATAAGGCAATTTTAACAGTTGCTATGGAAAACAAATATAAAAACTAAAAAAGGTTTGAAAAAAAATTTCAAAATTTTTTTAAAAAAATTCCACATTTTCATATACTTCATAGTGAAAATATAGTTACATGGAGGTGTTATTCATGAAATATCAATTCTTATCACTGGATTCGAGGTGACTCTCTGTGACTCAGTGTTCACCTTTTCGATAAGTTATAAGATAACCAAGAACCAAGATAAGAAAAATGCAAAATTTTCAAATTCCCCCTTCAGGAACTAAGTGAGCTAAGACAAATCTATGTGTAGCATCTTTAGTTTTAGAAAATAGTAGCCCATTGATGTGAAAGCAGCATCTTTGTATACTCTGCTCATAAACGAGACACTCTGTAAAACACACGAGAATGTGACACCCTCTACAAATAATTATTTTTGGTCCGTTTACATTTTGCTTGTATTGTATCAAAAAATAAATCAGGTATAAACAGAATTGGAAGAGACAAATCATAATGAAATAATAAAAAAAACACTGGTAGGTAAAAGACAGAATAATATGTCTTGTTTCAATCACACTTTGTTTAAAATTCGACATTTATTGGTGACCCTTCACAATAAAAATTAAACAGCTTCATCAGTCGAGTCGTTCGAGCGTGGTGAACCCCCGAGGGACAGAGAAAATATCGTTTGTTTAGTTGCGTACGCCCAGCGACAGACGGCGCTACAATCACACGTATTGGCCGCCAGGGTATAATTAGCTAATCATTATTTACGATGCCTACTGCCCACTGCCATTTGAATAATCGAGTAGGCTGGGTTAATAATTTTGA
The DNA here is from genome assembly GCF_002938485.1 of Sitophilus oryzae. Taxonomy (NCBI): domain Eukaryota; kingdom Metazoa; phylum Arthropoda; class Insecta; order Coleoptera; family Curculionidae; genus Sitophilus; species Sitophilus oryzae. The sequence goes on along the minus strand of NW_022145683.1, from coordinate 823,064 downwards.
CGTCACTGGATGACGGCCATCCGCATAAATTTGAATACCATCGGAATGAATAAAAAAGAGACAGTGGCTTACTCGTTTTGGTATATATTTAGATAAATAAAACAATATATTCTTTTGAAGATCTTCTAGTGACGAACATTATAGTTGAGGTTAACATTAATTAATCACAATACACTAAAACACTGCAGATCATGCACAGACGCGGTTTTTGTCATAAGACAGATAATAGAAAAATCAATCCCACACAACCTCGTTAAAACCATAGAAAATATATATGAAGCGAACCAAATGCAAGCCAAAATTAACGGGGTCCTGACCGAACCAATAAATGTAGGCCGTGGTATCCGACAAGGTGACACCCTGAGCCCTCTTCTTTTCAACATCATTATGGACGAAATAATAAAAAATGTACGTTTACTGAAGGGATACAGTATAGGCGACCAGGAAATTACTATTCTCTGCTCTGCCGACGACGCCGTATTGGTAGCTGAAAATGAGGACGATCTACAGCGTTTATTACATGGATTTAGCTGCACTGCCAAATTACTTAATATGATAATATCGACCCAGAAAACTAAAAGCATGACGACATCAAAAGTACCACTAAGGTGCAAACTGGAAGTCGAGGGCAATGTTATCCAGCAAGAAATGAAGTTTAAGTATCTAGGCATAGAAATCTCAGGATATGGTGATGTAGAGGCCGAGGTGCGAGAACGGACAACGAAGACAACCAGAATAGTAGGATGCCTGAATAACACAATATGGCAAAATAAAAACATTGAGGTGGAAACGAAAGCAAGAATTTACAAGGCTACAGTACGACGAATAATGACATACACTGCAGAAACTCGACCTGTTACAGTGAAAACTAAACAACTACTAGAGACAACCGAAATGAAAGTACTACGCAGAATAGTTGTTAATACGCTTCTGGATAGGGAGAGAAATGAAAGCATAAGAAGAGCATGCAAGATGGAAAATGTAAATGATTGGGTACTCATTAGAAAGAGAGAATGAGCCTATCAGCAGAATGGACAACAGAAGGATAGTGAGTGTCCACGAAAAGGATGGAGCGACAACTTGTCAGTCTCACCGTTATAGATGACGAAACCAAACAGGCGATTTGCCTAGTATGAAGAAGGAAGAAGAAGAAGAAGACATCACAACACTTTACTTTAGCACTGATATCGCGTTTCGCTGACATGTTACCGACGAACTAAACTAATATCTACGAATTGAGCGTTTGTATAGGCGCTCAGTTGGTACCGACCAAACGTAACAAAACTGACCAAGAAAGTTAAAACCAAGGAGAGTAATAGGATCAGAGAACTAGATGGAATTGGACCATTTTCTCTATTCATATATTAATTTTACGTATTATTTTTACGCTCTCATATGCATCCGATTGCGTGAAATTTGAACTTGTTTGATTAATTTTAAATTATTAACATCTATATAATGATGTTGAACAATATGTTGAGTAACACAAGATTTATGCGGTCTACCATATATTGATCTTCTAGTTTGCTCAACATATTTCTGATCTTCTAGTTTGCTCAACATATTTCTATTTAAAATCCTTTTACATGACGTTTTAAAAAATAAATAAGTAAAAAAAAAGATTCAGCTACTCATCATCATCATTTAGCTTATTCTGTCCACTGCTCAACAAAAGCCTCTATAACTCTAGCCATTTCTTTCTATTTTGTTCCACTTTAATCTAGTTTCCAGCCACACTCTTAAGATCATCTATCCATCGACTAGGAGGTCGTCCTATGCATCTATAGGCCTTGGTCTCGGTCTCCATTTCGTGTCTTGGTCTCCATTCTACAAGTCTCTTTGTCCACCGTCCATCTGTTATCCTAGCCACATGTCCTGCCCAATTCCATTTAAAATGTAAGACAGATATCACCGCTTTTCTATTACTCCTGTTCGATTTGGTATGGTATCATTGGATATTTTATTTCTAACTCTAAATTCCAGCATGGAGCTTTCCCATTTTCCGTTACATAGCTGTATTCTATGTATGATCTTTTTTGTAAAAGTAACTGTTTCAGCTCCATACGTGAGGACAGGCAAGACACATTGCTTACAGACCTTCCTTTTTAAACTTCAGCTACTACTAACTGAAAAAAAAACGTTTCTATTAGTTTAATCATATTTGTTCCAGGGAGAGATAAAATATTATTTCTCTATTCTTTAATAATCTATTTTAGGTTCTACTTACAACACAATAGCTCTAACAGTGAAACACACTGAGTAGTTCTCTGCTGCATTTTAATGCAAAAAGTTTAGGAAATTCTCTTTCATCTCGAGCGCAGCAAATGGATTGTCTGCAAACTTGAAGCGACACCCTTAAAATTCCAAGATAGGGATATTTGAGAAAAGATCTGTTGGTGAGCTCTGAAAGCAAGATAAATTATTCCACAATCTTAATATTTATGTTGAACGAAACAAAGTGTTTTTAAAATAGTTATCTTTGACAAAAAATACAGGGTGTCATAAAGATAGTGTTTTTATTTTGGTGGGTAATTCTACAGATACAAATAAAACAAAAAATTCCTACGAACATATGCCTTAAAATGTTTTCCGAGGAAGATACTTACAGCCCTCGAAAGGGTTAATAAAAATAATATACAGGGTGAGTTTTCTACGAGGTTTTCTATGGGTAACTTGAAAACTACTGGATATAGAGAGTCGGTTAATTAGGAAAGAAACCTGTGTGCTGTACCGCCGACACATAAACGCATTCAACAAGTTGCAACAGAGATACCTTAGACGATTCTTAAGAATCAAATGGTTCCATCATGTCTCAAACGTATCGGTCCTTGAAAAAGCTAACTGCGAGAGTATTGAAGTCATGATTACAAAATATCGCTTAAGGTGGGCTGGTCACGTATGCAGAATGCAAGAGAACCTCATACCAAAATCTCTGCTTTGCGGTGAGCTTGTAGAAAGTAAGTGGATTCCGGGTGGACAACTCAGAAGGACAACTCACAAGGATATGTATGTATGTCATGTATTATCAAAGTAAAATAAAAACTTTTTACTATGAAATGTATAAAGTGCATGATTTGTAAAATTTCCAAGAAAAATGAAAAAAAAACTCACTAATTAAACCTACAAAGATGAAACATTACTCCTTTAATAACCCAAGACCCTTTTTTTCCAACCCTCTATAAGATTTTTCTCAAGTTCGATAAGAAAAACAATTTAAGCAGAAATAAATCACCAGTAACTTATTATCCACTCACAATTCTTTCTTTCCTTCCTCCAAACAGTCCGACCTTTCTCTTTGGAAAACAGAGATGCCGCTACCGTTTCTTTCTTACTGCTCCTTCTCCATTAATTATCCGGAAAGGTATAAAGACTCCCTAATTGGAACTACGCGAGAATAATAAAGAACCAGATGAGAAATTAGAGGGTTCGAAATGAACAACAAATCAACGAATGAGGCTTTTCGGGTATGATGTATGGGCAATCCAATGGATTCTGTTCGTGATACGCCTGGTTTCTTGTAAATCAAAATGTTTAACATTTTTGTGTATATGTTTTATGTTAAGCCTAAATTCTATTTAGGTCTAGCTACTGGGCATGCTCTCATGGCACCTCTGATGTAGATGCATGTACTTTGCACAGGTTTCTCTGTACTTTGCACAGGTTTTACCTTACTGTACGTTGCTCTAGTTTTGTGTACCAAGCAACTGCTCCATGACCACTGACCACAGATAAAAAAAAATTCAACTAATTGGTCTCGTGTAAACCAACATAAGCCAGTTCTGCCGAGCTAAGAGTTGGCGTACCAGTAAATCTGGAGTAACTTCTACATGACTTCTACGTCCCACTAGTCAACACGCATACCTAACAATGTTGCCGTTTGTTGTTCTTTAATTTCATGATTTTCAATTGTCAGCTAAATTAGAGACGTTTATTTTTACGGTTTGTTTCAAAGTTTGATTGCTATTATATTTGGTTTATTTTGTTAGAACGTTCTTAATAGTAATCAGAATACTAGATAAAGTAAGAATAAGCGAAATGAATACCAAGTTTTCTGTGTTTTGTGTAGGTTGTTTATTCTGTTATAATCTAATATTTACTAGAGATTTAAAATATATTTAAAAATTTAATTCAAATATTTTATTATAAAAATATATGATACTAATAAAAAAAACTTTTGATAAGCTACTAGATCTTAATTTTCACTGCATTTTATTCAAAGTGAATATTAGTCAAACCATCTAAAAAAGCATCAGCAAAAAAGCTGATGAATTATTATGTGTGAATATTCGTTAATACCAACTTATTCAATAAATAATAAAAGTCAATTATAAACAGTATTCTTTAATTTTATAGCAATATAACATATTTCATATTAATTTATAAATTTTATTTTATTAAAACTGAATAATTTTTAAACAGATACTTGTTAAATTAGGTATTCATCAACTTATTAAACTCTTCCTTGCGACCATTGTCACTTACTGAACTGAAGAAAGAGAAAGAGAAAGAGAAAGAGAAAGAGAAAGAGAAAGAGAAAGAGAAAGAGAAAGAGAAAGAGAAAGAGAAAGAGAAAGAGAAAGAGAAAGAGAAAGAGAAAGAGAAAGAGAAAGAGAAAGAGAAAGAGAAAGAAAGAAAAAGAGAAAGAGAAAGAGAAAGAGAAAGAGAAAGAGAAAGAGAAAGAGAAAGAGAAAGAGAAAGAGAAAGAGAAAGAGAAAGAGAAAGAGAAAGAGAAAGAGAAAGAGAAAGAGAAAGAGAAATATGTCTGGATACTGCGATGTTTCTTTACGTAATTTGCATTATTCAGAAAAAACTCAAAAAATTGTACTTTTACTGAGCTAAACAGCAGCTTTGGCAAAACACATTTTCCACTTCTCCGTCGTATCTTCGGCTGGAATTATTTTCCATACGGCGAGGGCCGATCGTTGCCGAGCAAATTGCGCCGATAAGTATTCCCCTTGATCGTTTTACATCGGTAAGTAGTTTTCGTGACGAGATTACTATGTAAATGGATCGGGCGAGGCGCGAGAATTTACTTGCCAACGTCGACGAATTTTTACTGTAACTATCAGCGACAAAGTAAATACCCTGTGACGAATATCGTATGTTGCTGAGTGCGAAAATGTAGTTTTATATATAAACTTCCAAAAACGATTAATCGCAGATTTGTAATTGAAACACAAAAACTTCGGCAATTTTTTTTATCTGGTGTTAAGGCTTAACCAGTGATTTTCAAAGTAGTACCACGCAAATTTCTATCCCTAGATCTAATCTTCACATTACGTGTTTGGGGAATCAGTGGGGATACTGGTAAACATTACTCGTAGCGATTTTTACCAAGAAACATCTTTTACGTAAAAAAATCACAGAAATGTGTATTTATTACTCAGTAGTTTTTTTTTTTATATACAGGTACGAACGAAAAGTTATTACTCTTCAAACCAGTTAAAAATATTTAGGTGGCACCTAAAAATTTTTTGGAAAAAATCGAAATAAAAATGAAACTTCTACACCCTGTATCTCCGAAACTAAGCATTTTAAAATATACATTTATATGAACTCGGACGGTCGGAAAGTTCGGACCACCCTGTATATCAATTAATCAAAGTCTATATTTCTTACCATTTTCTTTATATTTTTCTCTTTCAAAATTAAAAATATTCTAACTACGTTTCAACTGAGCAAATTGCTACAATTTGTTTACGCCAAACTGGGCCCTAAGCTAGCTAACTAGGTCTTCGAAAGCCTTATTTTAGAATCGGAATCGTTCGTCCAGCCAGAAAAAGCCTCTTGTGTTTTTCACACTAAATTTAGCCATTAAAAAGGCAGAGCGATCGCTGCAGGCCATTGTTGTAGGGACAAGGGCTTCGAGCCGACGATTTATAGGGCGGGATTGTTTCCTGTGGGCGACTGAGAGGGATGAAGGTCAATTTGTTTTTAATTTGCTCGCTTTAAGAGACTCTTGAATCGGTTATTTTGTAGAATGCCAAAAAAAATAATATACAGGGTGGTCCGAACTGTATTCCGAAAAATTCAGCAGCATATTCTGCAGATAAAAATAAGTAAAAAAGTTCGTATAAATGTATGCCCTAAAATGCTTAGTTTCGGAGATACAGGGTGTAGAAGTTTTATTTTCATTTCGATATTTTCCAAATAATTTCTGAAGTAACATCAATATTTGGATAAAATTTGGTGTCTCGGAGTTTTCTGATATGAGAAATTCGATTTTGATGCCAATATGGCTCCTACTTGTAGAGGGCACCACCTACATATTTTTAACTGCTTTGAAGAGTAATAACTTTTCGTCCGTACCTGAATAAAACTACTAAGTAAAAAGATATACATTTACGACGTTTTTAACGTAAAAAAGATCTCTTAATAAAAATCGCTACGAGTGATAGTTCTCGCGATATTTGAAATCGAAATTATTAATACCTGTCATCATTGACATAAATTATATAAACATGTTGACTAAATAGTTAATAGACGGAAATCATAAATTTTAAATGTTTTTGTTCCACATCATCATTTTTTCGATGAAAATTTTATGATTAATTTATAAATATAAAATTTTTCCAAATTTATCTTTTTAGTCCAATAACTATATACTCAACGTGTTTATTTTTTGTCAATAATGACATGTATTGACTATTCCCATTCTAAATATCTCGAGAAGGGTTGCTAGTAACGATTTTTACCAAGAAACATTTTTTACATATAAAAATACGAGAATGTATACTTTTTCACTCAGCAGTTCTATACAGATACGGACAAAAAAGTTATTACTCTTCAAAACAGTTAAAACACATATAGGTGGCACCCTCTACAAATAGGAGTCATAATGACATCAAAATCAAATGTATCATGTCAAAAAACTATCAGATACCAATTTTCATCCATACGTTGACGTTACTTCAGGAATTATTTGGAAAAAATCTAAATAAAAATGAAACTTCTACACCCTCTATCTCCGAAACTAAGCATTTTAGGACATACATTTATAAGAAGTTTTTTACTTCTTTTTATCTGCAGAATATGCTCCAGAAGTTTCCGGAATACAGTTCGGACCACCCTGTATTTATGTTAATATGGTATGTACAGTATAGATAAATAAAACAAAGCCGGGTTAGTTAAAGTAAGACAAAAATTTTGTGTGATGAATAATATTTCCATTCCGAATTATATCTCTTTTAATATTATTTATTTCGGTATCCGAGAATTCATAGCAACCAGACGATGTTTTCCTTTAACCAGAAAACAATAAAGTACACCCGTGCCACAATTCTATTCTACCCCATTTTCCTATTCTGTCCAATCGACGGCTGTTTTTAATTAAGGCACACTGGTTTTACTCCTTTTTATCTGCGGAATATGCTCCCAAAGTTTCCGGAATACAGTTCGGACCACCCTGTATTTATGTTAATATGGTATGTATGGGTATAGAGAAATAAAACAAAGCCGGGTTAGTTAAAGTAAGACAAAAAGTTTGTGTGATGGATAATATTTCCATTCCGAATTATATCTCTTTTAATATTATTTATTTCGGTATCCGAGAATTCATAGCAACCAGACGATGTTTTCCTTTAACCAGAAAACAATAAAGCACACCCGTGCCACAATTCTATTCTACTCCATTTTCCTATTCTGTCCAATCGACGGCTGTTTTTAATTAAGGCACACTGGTGCGCGACATATTTCGCACTAATTCGACAAAACCTGCCGAATTTCGTCGTGCATTAACCATCGGAATTCCGCTCCTAGGTGAGCCAAGCATTATTCAGCATTTATTACCGCGTTCTTGTTAGCTATTGTACAGCTGGAACGGCGCGCCGCGTACTGTGATCAAATAATAATGTAATTTCGCATGTAAAACCTTGCCAGAGCTCGTTTGCATATTTCATAGCCGCTATCTAGCTTTATATTTTCGTTTTTATACGGGCAGGGGAGATGCTGTGGTAGAATTTCAACACCATTGAATATAAAAACTAAGAAACGAAAGAAACAAGCTTCATTCGGAATGCCATATAATTCAGTTATGCCACTCGCTTGTTGGTACATAATTATATATTTACAGATACATTACCATGGGGATATAACCAGTGATTTTATCCACTTATTATTATCATTATTATTTTTAATTACCTTTCAATTTTGAAGTAAATCAAACAATGGAACAAGAACAAGTTCCAATCTTAAAATATAACAAAATTGTTTCACATGCCTTTGAACCAACCAAAGGTAGTTTAAAAACAGCAGGGTATGATTTGAAAAGCCTGCTAAATACTATTGTACCAGCGAAGGGTAAAGCAACAATTCCAACTTGTATAAAATTGGAATTACCTAAAAATTGCTATGGTAGAATAGCACAAAGGTCTGGTTTGGCTGTAAACCATTTTATTGATGTGGGAGGTAAAAATTTATATCTATATCATTAAAAGTAATTTTAATTACATATATTTTTTTCTTTTTATAGCAGGAGTTATTGACGAAGATTACAGAGGGGAGATTAAAGTGGTTTTATTCAACCATTCAGATAAAGATTTTCATGTTCAAATTGGAGACAGAATAGCACAAATTATCTGTGAACGAATATTCTACCCGCTACTACAGGAAGAAAAATCCATTTCGAACACAGAACGTGGTGAAAAAGGATTTGGTTCTACGGGGAAATAAAATTAATGTGAAAACAAAAATGCCTTAATATATAATTTCATATCTCTATCTTTCTCCCTCCCTATTTTCTTACTATATAAGTAAAAAGATCATCAATCTGTTTTTATTATTATTAATGTATACAAACACGATGGTAAAAACAAATATTACAGAAATTGAAGCAAAAACAAAGATTACAGAAGAGTACTTAAACAGAAGACCTTTACTTAAGTATGAATATAAAAGATTAGTTGGCAGTGTGTAATGATCCTCAGGAAATGACATGTAATGATTTAAAAAGACTTGTAGAAAAATCAAAGGTACCAGAAGCTGTTAAACAAGTCGTTAGAGAAAAAATGGATCTACGACAAACACTTATACGACAAGCATTTATACGACGAAACATATCTAATCGATAATCTATACCAATATATAAAATCCTTAAGTGACTGACATACTGATTAATCACGATTCTGCCCAAACCACTCAACGTAAGAAGCTCAATTTTGGCATACAGGTTGATTCTAGGGTGTAGAGGTTCGATAAGAAGGAATTTTTCGAAATTCCAGTTCCAAGAGGGTGAAACCACCCCTCAAATATTACAATATTTTTTATTTAAAAAACGGTCAAGTTTCGGAAAAAACGCTTAAACACCTATATTTTATTTTGTTTTTTTACATATTTTAAGATTTTTTAAAAATTTATACAGGGTGTTTCAAAAAATCTGGTCATTGATCAATCATGATCCTGCTTAAAGCGTTCGACGTAAAAAGCTGATTTTTGGAAAACAGATTGACTTTAGGGTGTAGAGGTTCGATAAGAAGGGATTTTTCGAAACTCGAATTCTAAGGGGGTGAAACTATCCCTCAAATATTAAAATATTTTTTATTTAAAAACCGGTGAGTTTTTCGGAAAAAAACTGTTAAACACGTATATTATATTTTGTTGTTTTACATATTTTAAAATTTTTTATAAATTTATACAGGGTGTTTCATAAAATATGACCATTGAGTAATCACGATTCTGCTTAAACTGCTTGACGTAAAAAGCTTATTTTTGGCAAACGGATTTTTCGAAAGTCAGATTCCAATGAGATGAAACTACCCCTCAAATATTACCAAGTTATATAATATTATCGCCATATTGTTTTTTCTCATGCTGACATAAATGTGAAAAAATTTTATCCAGTTTGTATGTTAATGGAAATTCTTGCTTTGCTTTATCATCACCATTAGATACAAATGATTAATTCGACGCGAACAAAGTCGCTGGTACACGCTAGTATAAATATAAATGTAAAATTTAAAATAACAATAAAACATATTTTTGTTCAACTATTTCTTGTTTTACTGTATGTTCAACCATTTCTTGTTTTATTATACTTTATATTAAAATTAGGATAAGTTAGTCAGATAAATAAGTAAAACATTTTCATCAACACCAACTATTTTGTAAACAGCTTGCTAAAATTAACCACTGTTATCTTAACATTTAACCTTACAGACGTAAATTCACTTATCGACACCTTTAACCTCTAATTAAATACTCAATTAACAATCAATTAATAATAATGTGGTTACCAAACATATACCGATCAATATGTTTCTATACATAAAAAACACTACCCCAAACCAACCCCTAAACTACCCCAATTAGGGCCCTTTAGTCATGGGGAATAAATAAGGCCCTTTTCTACAGCCTCTGGTATTGATATTCACTTCTTTTACATTTATGTAATTAATGTCTATACTGTAACAGGTAAATACACTTCCTTCAGGCAGGTAATCTACAAGAACTCCTGAAAGTCACTGAAACGCCTGAAAATTTCAGGAAGTCGATGGAACCTGTCACAGTATAGGGGTAAGATAACTACTCTTGAAAATTGCGTTTTTGAAGGCATTGACTGCATCTTCTGGGGAATGGAACCTTTGATCGCGCAGTTCATTCTTAATTTTTGGAAAAATAAAAAAGTCTTTAGGACTGTATGGAGGATGGTCCTAAAATTCAATACATTCATATATCTACCCCTATAGCCTCCCCAGCTCAATAGATCAACATATTTCTGGTTACAATCTTTACAAGAAATTTCATAAATACCCGACCTTTCCAGTGGAGGTGTTTTATCCTTTGGATTACCTAATAATTGTTGTAATTTATTATTAGCACCAAGCGAATCCTAAGAATGTCAATTATAAACTCGTGTTTAGTGCTGATAATAAATTACAACAATTATTAGGTAATCCAAAGGATAAAACACCTCCACTGGAAAGGTCGGGTATTTATGAAATTTCTTGTTAAGATTGTAATCAGAAATATGTTGGGCAAACTAGAAGATCAATTTTAACTAGATTTAAAGGACATTTAGCTCAGATAAGATATGGTAGACCGGATAAATCTTGCGTTGCTGAACATATTGTTGATAAAGAACATTGTATAGATCTTAATAATTTAAAATTAATTAAACAAGTCTCAAATTACAGGCAATTAGATGCATATGAAAGCATCAGAATTAATAAATATAAAGATAGTATGAACAGAGACAACGGTCCAATTCCTTCAAGTTCTTTGTTCCTACTACTCTAGTGGCAGAAATCTAACTGTTACGCTCGGTGGGCTCTGGCTCGGTTGGCTAGATTTTGCCACGCCCACTCGGTGTCCACTGAGCGAGTATATAAACGCTAAAATTGCAGATTGTAGTTTAGTTTTCAATCATCTGCTGATGATGCTAAAATGGTTAGCGAAACGCGCGTCCAGTGTAAAAGTAAAAGTGTTTTGGTGTATTGTGGCTATTTATTGTTTTATTTTGCTGTGTAACACCAAAGGTTCCAACCCCCAACTGTAATCTAAACATAGTGTTTCTATATGCACAGAATAAAAAACAACCCTCGTATAAGATAAAAAAATAAAACTTCAAAGTTGACATCCGGTCATAGAAAAACACATTAGCCAAAATAAGCGCTGCATTTGGAGAGAAAGGCAGTCCAAACCGGAGGAAATCAGAGAGAGTATTTTTCTCCACGTAGGGCCTGAAAAAATCCAACGATCGTCAGCACAAACCCTTTTTCCAGAGGGAAACGGGGCAAATAGAGCTAGCCAGAGCCAGGGTAATCGTAAGAGAAACGATAATGGATATTCGGAATAACTTTATTATACGTCGCTGAGCGGCGTTCCGCATTATGGTCTCCATTTAAGGGAAATTTGAGGGAATTGAAGTTTTTCTTGGCGTTCCCTAGGGCGAGCCCACAAAAGGGTTATTTATGTTAGGGCGGTGGGTGAATGCACTAGAGATGGTTATCTTGCCTGGATAATTTTTGCTGGCTGGCAAGAAGCGCAGCAAGAATTTTTAAAAATATGTAAATATATACGTAATAAACCAAAAGTTTTCTGAATAAAGTACCCTTCATATCAAATAAAGCAAAACTTTTAGTCACGTGATTAAGCTTGAACGGCACAACGTTGCCCACTTTTACATATTTTCTTTTAATCAAAATTTTATATAAACAAAAATAATTTAATTTAAAATATATAGACAGTTATATCCTTTTCATCAACAAAACTCACCTTCTGAACAGCCCTTAAGAAACATAAAGGGTCATTGCTACCGCTTTCCCATTCAAAATATTCTAATAAAGTTCCAATAATTTTTTACGGCTATTAAGCTATCTTGTACACTTTGCACTAAAACAGGTTCTAAAAAGAACAATATTCGACTGCAAGGCCTGGTAGTAAAAATGTTTAAACTTAAAGTATCACAACACAATTCATTTAAACCAAAAACTAAAGTGTTAAAACGAATGATGATGTCAGGAAATAAATAAATAAATGCTGCAACTTGACATTTTTTTGAAAATTAATACAAAAATATTTACAACTTTTGTTTCGAAAATAAAAAATTAAATAAGTTTCTCGAAAATACCTAATAGATGTGTTCCTGGGATCGAAATATATAACCCCTAAAAATATGTGCACTTATTTAAGTTCCACCCTGTATCCCAAAATAAATAAATAAAAAAGTATTTATTTTCTATTTATTTAGTTTGTAATACACTTTACATAAAAAAATTATAAAAAAAAGAATGTAAATAAAAAAAAATATTGATATTTTCTTAACTTAAATCTTGAAAAAAGGACTAAATTATTCTATAGCCAAATCAAATTAGTAAACTACTTGTTTACATTTTGCTTCTATATTTTGCATAAAAAAATCAGTGTATATGGCTAGTCTATCTTATATTTTATATCATTATCTGTGTAAGTATTCTTTAGGCTACACTTAAAATTATCCCCTTCAAATTAAATATCTTACCCTTTCGACTCAATGGCCCGGAAATATCCGGATAAGATTTTAAATCTTCCCCATTCCCGCGTATTTTCTCGACACTTCCCCCTACCCTTCCGGTAATGGCTATCCAATCACCGGAAACTCGAGGGCAGGGGTGGAGTGGTGGGGGTAAATCGTTCGGCGCGGTGTCACCTAAGGGACTTCTTCGGCGAAGCGGTGATTTTTCGGCTCGCTGGGCCGTGAAACGAGCCCACGGCCGGACAGCCACAGGCTGGATCCCTATGTTTTGTCCCCCTTTACCCCATATACCCCTTATAGGTTGGCGTGAATTTAATTTCGTAGATTGAGGGTGGGTAGCGATAGGTGCACCCAGTTTTATTTTTTATTAATGCTCTTTTATTATCGTTGTTTTCGTTAATTTTAAGATGTATTTTAATCACAACGACGTTATAGGCTTATTGTGTCTTCCTTTTCTCTCAATTTTGGCATACAGGTTGATTTTAGGGTGTAGAGGTTCGATAAGAAGGGATTTTTCGAAATTCCAGTTCCAAGAGGGTGAAACCACCCCTCAAATATTACAATATTTTTTATTTAAAAAACGGTCAAGCTTCCGAAAAAACGCTTAAACACGTATATTTTATTTTATTTATTTTACATATTTTAAGATTTTTTAAAAATGTTTACAGGGTGTTTCGAAAAATCTGGTCATTGATTAATCACGGTACTGCTTAAAGCGCTTGACGTAAAAAGCTAAATTTTGGAAAACAGATTGACTTTAGGGTGTAGAGGTTCGATAACAAGGGATTTTTCGAAACTCGAATTCTAAGGGGGTAAAACCAGGGGGGTGACAGTGAAATAGGAAAATTGGAAACAGTCATTAGTGTCATTCCTGTCATTCTCCTCACGACAAGTATGGCCGCCTAGACAAGGACAGCATTGTTTTTGTCTAACTATTGTCTAACTTCACAGTTTAGAATTGACAGATTTCAGTTTCAGAGACAACTTCAGATTTGTTCTAGAACAAATTCGAAAATATTCGACGCCTTTTAATTCATTCCGTTTAGTTTCGTTTTGGAAGTTCAATTTAATATTTCGGCTGAAATTTATAATTATAAAGGTAATAAAGTATATAAAATATATATTACATGAAGAATCCTGGAGAAAATGACGTTTCTGCCGTAGTAGGTATGTCCCATGTATATGAAAAATAGGTAGTAAATAAACACTGTTTTTACATTTTTTAGATGCAAGAAAATGGTGTTATAATCTCTTTGATCGGCGATTTTTTTGAAAATGGAAACAATTTACAGCAAGGTAAGATCATTTTTAACTATAGCCAACATCATTTATCTCCAATATGTGCGATTTATTGTCAATAATGCAATAAATCGGACTGATAATCTGATTATGTTATCCGACTAAAAGTCTCTTTTTGCTTCTTTTTGATTTATAAGCCAGGTCTCTTTGGGAATAATGGACGCTTTTTTAAACAGTATATTTATATTTTATACCTATTGATATTTTTACATTGTTAATTTTAGTATAAAAAAATTTGTTTTTCTGTTTTCAGGTTTTTGTATAAGGCTCCCGTTTTCATGTCCCTGTGTCCGTTTTCTGTCCTTGAAGTCTGCGAATACGTGTGTTTATTTACAAATTACTGTAAGTCATGCTTATACCTTAACTAATTTACGTTAAAAGTACATATAATTAACTAATTGGTATTGAAACAATACAATCCTCTATATTTTTATGTTTATTTAGTCACGTTGTTCCATATTTCAAATAAATATATGTGAATAAATTATTTTTTGGTTTTATTTATGAAAAGAAAAAATACAAAATACATTTGAACTGAAAGAGGACCCGCCATTGAATAACCGGAAACGGAAATGAAAATTAAGCCATCATGTCCTTATCATGTCAATTGGAAAATTAGTTCTCCAGACGACAACGAAGGCTTTCGGTGGCGTATCGTGTTTCCACGATTTAACACAGAGTTGACACTTCTTTCTAGTTAATTATTTTATGGGTGAAACTATCCCTCAAATATTAAAATATTTTTTATTTAAAAACCGGTGAGTTTTTCGGAAAAACTCTTAAACACGTATATTTTATTTTGTTGTTTTACATATTTTAAGATTTTTTATAAATTTATACAGGGTGTTTCATAAAATATGACCATTGAGTAATCACGATTCTGCTTAAACTGCTTGACGTTTAAAGCTGATTTTTGGCGAACGGATTGACTGGGGGGTGTAGAGGTTCGATAAGGAGGGGTTTCTCGAATCTCAGATTCCAAGAGGGTGAAAACGCCCCTCAAATATTACAATATTTGTTATTTAAAAAACGGTTAGTCTTTCGGGAAAACGCTTGGACAAGAATAATTTATTTGGTTTTTTTACATATTTTGAAATTTTTTAAAAAATCATACAGGGTGTTCCAAAGAGTTGGGTAATTTCTTAACCACGATTCTGCTTAAACTGCTTGACGTAAAAAGCTTATTTTTGACAAACGGATTTTTCGAAAGTCAAATTCCAATGAGATGAAACTACCCCTCAAAAATAAACTGAATAAAATAAACTGACTTGGTTTTACATAAGATCGCACAACTTTTTATAGTGGAAGAATTGTGTTACGAAACTTGCCATTTTTTACATTCCATGTTTTTGATGGAATAGAATATCCTAGGATACAAATAAATCTTTCTATAACCAGTTTTTTTTTTATTTTCCGTGCATTATCACACACCGTCCCGATTTGTTCCGGCTTTATCCGGATAAAGGACGTGGCTATGGCGTTAATAAAGCTCGTTAAACGTGACGGACACTTTCCAGTCGGAGACAAAGTGCGGTTAATGCGATACAGGCGGGCCCTCGTAAAAAGGGCGACCCTCGAGGGCGGCGGGCGGCCTTGCAGTTGCAGGAGCAGCATCAGAATTACACCGGCACGAACCAATATCGCATTTTATAGCGTTTGCCCGCTCGTTTCGCCTTTATAGCCTTATTCGTCTGATGATGGAGTGAGTGGAAAGTATAGTGAGTTTTTTGTTAATGGAGTCTGGGCGGGCTACTGCCGATGCCCGCGTGCTTTTTTTGGTAATAGAGGCCGGCTTGTAGTGAAGGATTTGTTGTTGTTCTTTCTATGAACACAACTTTTCAACTCTGTATAAAAAAAATTAATGTTTTTATTAGGTTTTATTATTTTTCTTTTCTAATTTCCTTTTTGTGAAACACTACGACCTACATCACTGTCTTACAAGTTAAAATCTAAAATGCATAAAGTAGATTTAACAAAAGTTGAAAGTAAAATGAATATGAAATAAACCTAATTTCCCTTCGATATTTTAAAGTAAGGCAAATAGGTATAAAAAAACAAATTTATCACATAATATGTATTTTACGTATTATTTATTATTGATAAAAAATCACACATACTGCAAATAACTAATGTTGCTAAGTTACAAATTTATAGAAGGCATCCATTTTTCTCAAAGAGGCCTGGTTCAAGTTAAAAAAGTAGAAACTTTGAGTCTTTTTTCTACTTTTTTAATAGTTACAAATGATATCTTACCTTAAAGTAAATTGTTTTCGTTCTAAAAAAATCATAGAGATATCGCCGATCATATATCTAAAAAATGTAGAAATAATGTTTATATACCACCTATTTTTCATATACATACCTTGCTGCAGAAACGTAGTTTTCTCCAGTACTTTTCATGTAAAATTTATATTTTATAGATTTTATTACCTTTATATTTATAAATTTAGCGGAAATATCAATGAAGCTTTACACTTTATACTTTATACTTTTTATTTTACGATTATATTATTATAAAATTAATAGAATATCAGTTGTCATATACAGGGTGGCGCACCTCATTCGCCTCGGTTGATTATACGAAAACGGAAAGATGCAGAAACATAATTTTTTATGGGTTTATGTAGAAAGGCAATGTGCATAATTTAAAATAATTTTCAAATGTACAGGGTGTGTCAGAACTAAGATCTATACCAAAGTTATATTTTTATAAAGGAACACCCGGTATTTTACTTCATTTTTGGATTCTTCGGCATAAAATAAGGTATTTATTATAAGGGTTTAATATGTTTAAATGCTTTGGTTTTTGAGATATTTAAAGATATTTAAATATGCATGCTGTAATAAAAAAGTTTGTTAACACCCTGTACATTACTTTTCAGAGTTAATTCTAGTGCTGACTTTGAAGCCAGGGAAATAAACTTTACTAAAAAAAATTATTGCTTCCTTAAATGTATACAGGGGTATCAAAAATTGCTAGTCTATTTTAAATATTTATTTTAACTAAAAACTTTGTTATTTCAAATACAACACCCTGTATTTTTTTAAATAAATCGAAGCAGATTTTAATGCTCTTTCAAACTCTGTTAGGGTTTCCTATACCTATCTAGCTCAGATTCTGAATAAAAAGCGATATTTCAATAAAATGGCAATCAAGATGGCTGGTGTCGCCATGGCAATTTGCTAGTGACATTTAGTAAATGTTTTCAAAATCGACATTAGTTTATGGACCTTATTTAAATTTATAACAGTTTACTTTTATTTAATTTACCTACAATAGTTTAATAAGTAAGTATTTATTATTTTATTAAGAAAAATAAAGAAGTAGTTCTTTTTGATTTATATTACGATGACTTGTAGAAATATTGGATTTTCTATAAAAGAACCAATTAAGGCAAATTCATTTTCTTCATTTCCAACGACAGGTTTCTGCCTAATAGGTTTTTCATATACCACACTATCAGCTCTGCGAAATAGGAAAAGTTGTTTTTCAAAGGAACGCAAAGTCAAGAAAATTCATATTTGGATATCTTTGAGCATAAACTCTTCAGGTTAACCCCCCCCCCTCCAAGCAATTGTCCTCACAAAATAAAACCACTAGTAACATATCCGTTTCTTCGGCAGGAACTTACTTATACTTACTTATTAACCTTATTGTAGATAAATTAAATAAAAATAACCTGTTATAAATTAAAATAAAGTCCATAAACTAATGTCGATTTTGAAAATAGCTACTGTCATTAGAAACTTGCCATGACGACATCAGTCCTCTTTGTTGTGTCACTCCTCCAAATGTCACTAGAAAATTGCCATAGCGACACCAGCCATTTTGATTACAATTTTATTGAAAAATCGCTTTTTATTCAAAATCTGAGCCAAATAGGTATAGGAAACCTTAATACAGTTTGAAAGAGCATTTAAATCTGCTATGACTTTAAAAAAATACAGGGTGTTGTATTTGAAATAACGAAGTTTTTATGTAAAATAAATATTTAAAATAGACCAGCAATTTTTAATACTCCTGTATACATTTAAGAAAGCAATCAAGTTTTTTAGTAAAGTTTATTTCTTTGGCTTGAAAGTCAGCACAAGAATTAATTCTGAAAAGCAATGTACGAGGTGCTGACAAACTTTTTTATTATAGCATGCATAATTAAATATATTTAAATATCTCAAAAACCAAAGCTTTTAAACATATTAAACCGTTATAATAAATGCCTTATTTTATGTCCAAGAATCCAAAAATGAAATAAAATACCGGGTGTTCCATAAGAAAAAACATAACTTTAGTATGTATCTCAGTTTTGACACACCCTGTACATTTCAAAATAATTTTAAATTATGCACATTACCTTCCCACATGTACCCATAAAATATTTTGTTTCTACATTTTTCCGTTTTCGTATAATCAACCGAGGCGAATGATGTGCGCCACCTTGTATATCAGTCAGTTGTATCCTTTAAATGTATAACAGCCACTACACTATCCCCGAAATGTTTTACGAAATATTTCGCAAAACATTTCTGAAAATAGTACGATAAATATAAGCCCGTGTTATAAAAATTAGTTCCCACGTTTCCTGAAATCGATCGAGACGCGCCGTGATTGGTTGTTTGTTTTTTATCGTGCTGTTTTGTGAAATAGCACGAGGCGATCAAGGTCAACCGTGGGTTTGGCTTCAGAAAAATAAGTAAACTGGAAAAATGGAAAAACTGATATAAAAACAGTTACCGATCGTAAATTAAATTGGCTATTCCTCGAAGGTTACACAAGAATATTTAGTTTTAATCATTGTCTAATATTATTAATTACAATGTAGTAAAAAACATATAAAACAGTGACTAACTAGCGGTCTACCATTTATCGGCTTATAATCCACGGCATTGCGCCTCATGAACAAAATATACACAAAATTATTTAAAAATCATCTAATTATTTATTATTTTTGGTTATGGTAAAATAACATTTATACTGTAGTCTGTAGCAAAGTTTAGTTTACGAATTTGGTTTTGTTTTTCTAGTTTTAATTGTCTAAATCCCTGCATAATAAATACTAGTCCAGAATAGATTTATATGAAATCATCCTGGGTGTTAATAAAAGTTTGCAGATTCTTCTTATGAACAATAAAAGAAAATTGCTTTTAAATAATGTACGCGGACCATACTTTTGTTGACATCGGGTCAATTAATAATTTTCACAAGCGGATATATTGATAATGTTACCAGAATTACTCATCAAGCAAAAATATCATATACAATTTTATATACTAATTCATTATAATAAAATTAAATCATAAAAATATTGTAATTGTATTCCTGCAGTTTAAGTGAAAAGTTTTGTTCCTGAATATCTACTATACATTTAATAAACGCGTGTTCAAATATTAATTCTTTGGAATATATATCAATATAACATAAAACGAGATGTAATTAACGAAATATCATCGTAACAACAACTATTTTTACTTATTTCACTGAAATTTATGGAAAAAAAATCGTTTGCCTCCGGTACAGATACCGCCACGTTTTGGAAATAGCTCAAAACAAAACAAAATTGAACGAGGCAACAAAAACCGCCAAAAAAATCCCCCCTCGCCCGCCTCACGAGTAGTTTTCAGGCGTTTTTAAGAATCGAAAGTAGGTCGAGGTAAACCGAAGTGGGCCAAGACAACTGAAAATAAATCAAAATGCGTTCAAAGTTCGGCAACGATATGCGACCTTAACATGTTTCAAATTGTTTCTGGTATAGTGTGTACGCTGTTTATGGTTGTATCCATAGAGAAAGCCTAATATTCAGCTTACAAAACAATAAACTTTTGATGTGTAACCAAATTTTGTCTTGACGGATGATAATCAAGGCCAAAAATTTTGAAGTATAGTTAGTGGAAAGTTAAAAGTTTGATAACTTTTTCCACTAATTGAAAATTCCTACCACGAATTTTGACGTTCTGAATGCTTAGATTCAAATTGCAAGAAGAAACTTCTACGCTAAATGAAACCACTAATTTATTCCACTAATTGGGAGGTTCTAAATGAAGCTTTATACTGATTTTTCATAATTAGTAATTTTGTGATTCACATTTTCTAAAAAAAAATTATGGTGAAAAAATGCACTTACAGTTATGAAAATTTTAAGCAATCAGTAAACAAATAGATTTAATTACTTACTTACTACGTTGCAGCACGTCAAATAAGTCTGTAATTATTCCAAGCCTACCCTAACTCATTTCGAAATAGTAATCATAACCGACGCGACAACCCTTCCATTCCCAGGACGCAATAATAACAACTAGACCGTATTAATAAGGATATCCGCTAGATGGCGCCATATCCTACACCCAGCGCCCGTTAAACAACGAAAGTTAATTTAAGGCCGGGCGGGCGGCCTAATTGGGATTTATGAAAGGGGGCGCTCGTTGGCTGGGCGGCAGCCAAGGCCACTAAATTGGCTCATATTTTAGCGTTTTTACGCCAGAGGGTCTTGTTTATGGTTTCGACCGACGCCGTCAGGGGATGTTGTATATTGCGCGTCGCGCTTAAGAGACTTTAATAAAAATGAAGCTTTAAGGGAAAAACGAAAAAAATTGTTGTTTTTCGTGGCTCAAGGAAATTGCGTAGGAGGCTTACTAGCGAAAGAAGGATATTAAAGAAAAAGGGGTCTCTGGTTTATGAGTTAAAAGGGTGTTTGTCCCGGAAGGTAAGTCTATAAAATCCTCTTCGATTTTTATATAAAACACACTTTAAAACATTTACTGGTTAACACTCTGATGCGATACAGGGCAGAGCAGAAAGTAAACTGAATGTTGCATCATGACTATTATTGTCATTATATTCATGCACAAGATATTTAGACAAATAATAAACAACAGAATACAAAATAGGCTAGACGCTGCACACCCACGAGAACAAGCAGGCTTTAGAAACGGCTTCAGCACGATTGATCACATACATACACTAATAAAAGTTTAAATCCGAATAAAAGATTACGACTCGATATATCCTAAGGCATTTATAGAAGCATTAGCGAGACAGGCCTTATATAGAAACTCTCGCAAATATATATAAGGAAGCCAAAACAAGAGAATGATATATAAAACAACCCCAGAGATCTCAACTGGCAACGGAGTACGACAGGGAGTCGCAATATCCCCAAAGCTGTTTACAGCAACACTAGAAGTAATCTTCCGTCCGTCAACTCGACTGGACCAATAAAGGATTAGGAATAGATGGAGAATATCTTAACCATCTAAGATTCGCTGATGGCATAGTCCTAATTGCCAATAATCCTGAAGAATTACAAGCACAAATTATCAAACTAAATACAGCCTACAATAAAGTTGGTCTCAAAATGAACTTAGCAAAAACTAGAATAACAACGTACAAAAAGTACAACGAACTGGTAGACAGAAAAGACATTCTAGTATGAATCAAAAGTCTCAAGTGACAATGAGCAGGATACCTGACAAAAAGAACTGACAACAGATGGACCACAAAAATTACAGCATGGTACCCACGAGGAATCAAGAGACCTAGAGGAAGACCAAACTTGAAATGGGACCATGATATTAGGAAATTAGCATGGATAACTTGGATCCGCATAGCCAATAATAGACAACAATCTCTATTTTTTTTTGGTTTGATTTGATTCGGGTTGGTTTGATAATTATTATTAAAAATGGCTATTTCTTCAAAATTTATTGCAACCTTCCAAGTTAAATTAGATGATGACCTCAAAACAGAAAAAATACTACTCGGCAAGGGCGTGAGACAAGGAGATACCATCTCTCCCAAGTTATTTACACTGGCACTGGAAAATGTCTTCAAGAAATTAGAATGGGAAAATAGAGGTCTAAACATCGATGGGGTACACCTTAGCCATCTGAGGTTCGCAGACGATATTGTCTTGCTGAGCACCGACATTCAAGAACTAAACACCATGCTAAATGAGCTAAATGATCAATCCCAGAAAATTGGCCTTAAAATGAACTTGAAGAAGACCAAGATAATGAGCAACAATATCCATAACATTACCGTGGACAACGTTATTATTGAAAACGTAGACCATTACATATATTTAGGTCATAAAATCAAGCTGGGCAAGGAAAACCAAAATACGGAGATCAAACGCAGGATTCATTTGGCATGGGTAGCATTTGGAAATATGAGCGATATTTTCAAGGATAAAAAGGTGCCCATGAACCTAAAGAAAAAGGCTTACGACAGCTGCATTCTACCTGTGCTTATGTATGGCTTAGAGACTATGGCAATTACTCGAAAAACAGCAGAACAACTACGAGTAGCACAAAGAGCCATGGAAAGAATCATGTTGGGCGTCACCATTAGGGAAAAAATACGGAATACCCACATACGTCAAAAAACAAAATTAATAGATGTCGTTAAAAGAGTGGCAAGTCTGAAGTGGCAATGATAGGACATGTGGCAAGACAGGATCCAGACCGATGGCCCCAAAAAATAATCCTATGGAGACCTAGGGGAACAACAAGAAGTGTGGGCCGACCAAAAAAGAGATGGGTCGATGACGTCAGGGCAGTGGCGGGAAGACAATGGATAAGATTGGCTAGAGATCGCGAAGCATGGAAAAACCTAGAAGAGGCCTATATCCAACACTGGATGGAACCAGGCTGAGAAAGAAGAAGAAAGATTTCTTTAAAATAAAAATTCAAAATCAAAAATGTTAAAGAAAATTCAGTAGGACTGGCAACATTTTGGTGCTATCTGGGATCCGTTTCACTTTATGGCCCTCAAAATTAACAAATTTTCTATAAAATGAAGTATATATTCTAATGCTGTTTAAACAAAAATAAAGAGCTTGAGTTGGGGAAAAATGTAATTTTTGTTAAATAAGAGAAATACAATTTCCAACCTCAAAAATATTCTTACGCTTTTTCATTTGCGCTTACAGCGTGTTTTGATTGCTGGATCTATTGTTAGATCGATGGTAATTTAGCCAGTTTGTTAAACCAAAATAATCTAATTGGTATTAAAACCAACTACAAAGAGAGTACCTAAATACATGAGGGAGGCTACATCATAATTGGAAATGGTTGAATAAGATGAAAATGATGATTTATGCATTAAGGTTGGTTCATATAGAAATGAGTTGGTCAACTGTAAATTCCTTATAAATTTTGACTCCCTTGGGAGTGTCGAAATATGCGTTTTTAGCGGCATAAACGGCCCTATCTTTTTAGGGTTCCGTACCCAAAGGGTAAAAACGGGAGCCCTATTACTAAGACTTCGCTGTCCGTCCGTCCGTCTGTCACAACGGTCTATCTTATGAACCGTTATAGCTAGACAGTTGAAATTTTTACAGATAATGTATCGATGTTATCGCTATAAGAACAAACACTAAAAACAGAATTAAATAAATGTTTATAAATAAAAAAGTACTTTCACTAAACATTATCTTTTAAGTAAGAATTTTACATAGAATCTTTCAAGTCCTTGGTGGCCGCGTGGTTTAAAGCGTTAGGACTTTACGCTGCTATGACGTTAGAGCCGTAGTAAGGCAGGTTCGAATCCTAGTCAAGGCGACTTTTTTTTAATCGTTTTTTTTTTAATTTTTACATATTTATTTTTACTTTTTACTTATTTATTATTGATTAATACAATTTTTAGTAATGTATTTCTTCATTTTTTCTAAATTACATATATATTATATTATTAATACGCGCATTCAAATTTCAGCTAAATCGGAAAAAAAGTTTATACTAATATAGGGTCTAATGTTGTATAGATAATGAATGGTACGGAACCCTTCATGCGCGAGTCCGACTCGCACTTGACCAATTTTTTAAATTAACTTAGAAGTTTATTTTTTTCACAGCTTCAAGAAATTGTAAACATGAGTGTAGGGTTTTAATTTTAACTCGATATATCCAGCAGACAGACAGACAGACGGACGGACCACAAAGTGATCTTACAAGGGTTCCGGTTTTGCTTTTTGAGATACGGAAACACAGGTACAGAAAAATAAACGTATACTGGAATTGAAGAAAGATGTAAAAAACCTTCTAAGAGAAAAATCTGGAAATAATGAAATAAAAAAGAAGATATCAAACAGAAAAAACAATTTTCTCGAATGACATCGACATCATTTATGATGCTGTCTGTAATCATCGGCAACGAAATAAAAGTTTTTTCTTGCTTCCGTTCAGATATCTGGAGTCTGTTCGATCAGGACCGGACCTTATAAAAAATCAATAAGAAGAGTCCGAAATGTCGACTCGAGCGACCCATTTCTTTAGTCGTTTGACTGATTTTTATTGGATAAACAAACGCAGAGAGGAAAAGTTTTATCGAAAAAAGTAAAAAAAACTCCGAACACCGTATTTTTGCCATGATTTTATTTGTATCTTTTGATTTATATCAGTTAAGCGTAAGTTTAAAACATTTACGTGTATAAAAGATAGTTTAACCATTACATTGATTTGTTTTGACTCATAAACGTATATATAGGGTGAGACTTAGTAAGTGCAAATACTTTCAGTGCCGGTAGATCTCGATAAAAAAAACACATTTTCTCATTACCGTTTTTGAAATAAGTCCAAAATTATAGAGTTGTTCAAGTTTCTCATAAGTCTCGTGAGTCAGCCGATTTATACACTCGCCAAGTCGGTAGTCCATTGACATTGATATGGCCGAGGACCGCGGTTCGGATCCCCCATAAACAAAGTAGGTTTTGTCTAGATTAGCCTTAGGAGCAATAGGGGCACGTTAACTTAAATACTTTACTTTTAGTTTTTCTTTAATACATCCAATAAAATAATATATTATTATTATTTTATCTCCCGTATATAGCGTTTAACGCCTTGGGAGTAGCAAAGTACAGCTTGCCATGCTAGAGCCGTTCGGTATACAAGGAAGGTAATGTGGCTAGCACTACGCTTCAACCGCCTATTATGACCTCAGGATTATAAATGCCAAGTACTCATTTAAGGCTGAGTCGACCTAGGTACCCAAACTATTTTTATTTTAATAAAAATAGTCGGCTGATAAAATGCCGGGTGTAGGATTCGAACCCACTACCTTGAGATTGGTAGACGAGAGCCTGTACCTCAACGCCACCGGGCACCTACATTCAATAAAATACTAATACTATTTTTTCATAATTAGTAATTTTATGAATCACATTCTCTAAAAAGTTAATGGTGAAAAAATGGAATTATAATTATGGTGGAATATTAAGAAATCAGTAAACAAATGGACTCAGTTACTTACTATTAACTAAAAAAAATGTGTGTGCACTATGTGCGCATATTTGAAGTGAAACATTTGATAGTGCATGGCAATTTTCAGTTCTTCTTACAAGAAGTCTCTCTTTTCTCCGTCTGTCTGTCTGCCCGTCTGAGAACTCCATTCGAGTACTATCCATGTGCCGAGTTTGGTTCCAATCGACCCATAATTAAGGAAAATCCTGATGATTTCGTCCATTTAGAGGCATCGGTTCGAAACGCCGAGTGCGTTATCCTGTAGCCCGTCCCCAATTATGCCGAATTCAACCCACATTTTTCTTCAATATCAAATCGTTAGTCCCACCTTGATGATCCACGTGCACCGTCGCTCACATAGCCTACCCACCAAATTTAGTCGCGATTGGACGACATCAACTTTTGATGTTTCTTACGTCAAAATTAACTGTCACAGTGACACGTATTGTACACGATCAAGTTGACCTTGGTTGCAATAGTAGCCTCTTCGAGCCCCATCTACATTCCGAGTTTCAACTCCCTAGCTCACATAGTTACAACGCTCCAAGATCGTTACCGCTTTTCCTCTCCCGTCAAGTGTGTCATGGCCGTGTCACGGCCTTCAATTTTTACTCCCATCGCGCGTAAAGTAGTTTCACTTCAAAAATACCGTGCTGGCAACTGTTACTTTTGGGTCGGTATTTACATGAGTGGAAGTAAATCGCATAGGGATCTTATTAACCCCGAATGAGAGCCATGCGACGGTGTGCTGTTGCGACGTTGCCAGATTTCTCGGGTACGCCTTTCCCTATCAAGTAAAGTAAAATCACGATCGCAAACCTCTTATTTTTAAGTTTTTTTTCGAAAAGATAACTAGATAAAATCATTAGATATGTTTCTAAGCATCTGAAATGGAATTATAAGGATATCGTTAGAGTGTCCTTGTGATTTTTTTATAACAAGGAAACTCAACTTATAACGTCATAACTTAAGAACCACTTTAGAAACATTTTTTTTTATTTTGAAGATCGGATCTTTTACAGTATGTTCAAATAAGAAAAATTTGACTTAAGTAAGTGCAAATACTTTCAGTGCCGGTAGATCTCGATAAAAAAACATATTTTCTCATTACCGTTTTTGAAATAAGTCCAAAATTATAGAGCTGTTCAAGTTTCTCATAAGTCTCGTGAGTCAGCCGATTTATACACTCGCCAAGTCGATAGTCCATTAACATTGATATGGCCGAGGACCGCGGTTCGGATTCCCCATAAACAAAGTAGATTTTGTCTAGATTAGCCTTAGAAGCAAAAGGGACACGTTAAATTAAATACTTTACTTTTAGTTTTTCTTTAATACATCCAATAAAATAATATATTATTATTATTATTTTATCTCCTGTATATAGCGTTTAACGCCTTGGGAGTAGCAAGGTACAGCTTGCCATGCTAGAGCCGTTCGGTATACAAGGAAGGTAATGTGGCTAGCACTACGCTTCAACCGCCTATTATTACCTCAGGATTCTAAATGCCAAGTACTCATTTAAGGCTGAGTCGACCTAGGTACCCAAACTATTTTTATTTTAATAAAAATAGTCGGCTGATGAAATGCCGGGTGTAGGATTCGAACCCACTACCTTGAGATTGGTAGACGAGAGCCTGTACCTCTACGCCACCGGGCACCTACATTCAATAAAATACTAATACTATTTTTTCATAATTAGTAATTTTATGAATCACATTTTCTAAAAAGTTAATGGTGAAAAAAATGGAATTATAATTCTAAACATCTGAAATGGAATTATAAGGATATCGTTAGAGTGTCCTGGTGATTTTTTTATAACGAGGAACCACTTTAGAAACATTTTTTTTTATTTTGAAGATCGGATCTTTTACAGTATGTTTAAATAAGAAAAATTTGATAAGGTTGTTTTTTTTCCATTAAAATTTTTTAAACAACCCATCCATTCACTTTTAGTGCATAGCAATTTTCAGCAATTGTGTAACTTTTTTATTTATAAAGATTTTCACATCCTGTCTGCGAAGAAAATATAGCAGAAATATTAAGAAAAGTTTTGAAAAAACTACAATCAATTATTTCTAATAGATTTCGAGATATCGATTTTTGAATTCAGAGTTTTAATAGCGCGACCACTGTCGAACACCAACTCAATTCCACTTATTTTTACCAAAAATATAAGTATTTCTAACTAGCACTTAAACATTTTCAAGCTATAGGGAAAATTACAACAACAAATAATTAAATCGTGAAGCTGAACGCGTGAACCTCTCCCTTCAAATACTGACAGAGGTGCTGATTGAGTTGACCGGTCGACTGCGACAAATCTGCTATATCCCCTTCCATGTCTCTTAGCAATGTGCACAGTTTTTCACTTTATTTCATACGTTTGCAACGTGTTTACTGTTCTCTCTTTGTTCAGTACATTATAAACGTATCGTACTCTTCTTACATATGGAAATCTCGGCCCAAGACTAACATTTGCCAGCACTTAGTTTATTAAAATAATACAGAAAACCCTAAAAAACCTCTAAAAGAGCCTTGTTTAGCCATTTCATCTGCCGTTTTGTTACCCTTGTGATCTTCACGCCCTGGTACTGAGGCTAACGTAACATTGCTACGCTTCCCAATGTATTTAGAAAATGTGGGCAAAAAAAAATTGTGCTCCCTCAAAGTATATATCCATATCCCCCCATTGTATTTACATCATAAAATTAGTATTCTCTCCATATTCTTCTACTTAATCATCCTCTTCGAAAGCTAGAACCTCTTCTAAGACCGGAAAATCAGAGTTTTTCTCATTTTTCACCCTGTGGCACTTAATTTCTCCGCCCCTCCGGATGGCCAGACATCGTTTTTAGTTAATTTCCTACGGCGTCGTTGTTATGCTCCCGGCTCGCGTAGGATCCTGGCGTAATTTCCTGGCTATTAAATTTCGGGCAGAAGAAGGAATTCCGAGGGCTGCTTCTCCTCACTTTAGCATCCTTTTGTCTAAGTCCCTTCGCGATTTCTCACTTCTTCGTTTCAGACAACAGCTGAATGCCAAATCGGTACGGTTTGGATTGGATTGCATTTAACTTCTTTTAGTCTCGAACACTTGTCAAAATTGACATTTAAAGAAACTAATAGTTTTAGATTGTAGATTGTATGGGAGGGAAGAAGTTGACCTTATATAACTCTGTTTTTTTTCTCATGTAGGATTTCGACAGACGATGGCAGAAAAAAAGCAGATGGCATCCATACCAATCCTTTTATTTACTTTGAATAAGAAGATTAAGGAAGGAGCATATCAAAAATCTTAGGTACACCGCGATGGGCCTCAAATATGGCCGACTTAAATTCCGGTTTATCAGTGTCGTTTTAATTTTATTTAAAAAATGTAAAACTATGATGTAGAGTAGACGTGGGGTAGACTCAATAACTTGTTGTTTTATTTTACGTTGTGAATAAATGTTGGTTGTTATTAAAATTGTTATATAAATATATAATTCTAATAAAAATAGATAAGTTATAATAAGTATTTATTAACACAAACATCCGATACGCTACTGAAGCAGGTAAGTCAAATTAACGTATCTAAATTCTTTGACATCTAATCTTTGACAAGTAATAAATAAAAGCTAAAATGCAAGAAAAATATATAATTTAGTTAATTTAAGTGAATTTCATAAATGATCGGTTTACTACACGTTTGTATATTATATAGTCACTTACTAGCGGAAAGTTGTTCCATTATTTCACTCAATTTTTGCCGAGATCTACCGCACGCTACACAACCAACTATTTTAGAGTCTTTTTCGATAAATCGCGATAGTGTCACTGTTAATTTAAGTTCTGCCACAATTTCCATCTTGATTTACTACCTTTATACAACTATCAGTAGTAGAATAAATAATAAATAACATAAAATAAGCTCCGACAAATCCACAAAATTTCAAATCAAATTCAAATGTGTCAAATGAATCGTCAAACAGAACTGTCAAGGATCCCCACCCTAGAGTGCTTTTTCCGCCCACCATGCATGAATACATGGATAGCATTATGCTCCTTCCTTAGTCTTCTTATTCGAAGTTTATTTAACTAAAAAAAGTTTCCAATATTTTCTAAGTTAACTATGGATGGGTTTATATATAAATCCGTCACGCTTCATCTCTTGTTGTTCTTAATCAGTTTTATTGGTTTATTTCAAAAATGACAGATCATATTTCAATATTATTGGTTGACGGAACGATGAACGACAAACCTACGCCGATGCGTATGAACTTGACTTAAGATTTTTGAAAGCTGGTCAAACTCTTGCCAAATTATAGGTTATAATTTTATGTCAAATTATGTTAAATAGATATTATAAATATTTTGCATTTTGGACTGTGTTATTACGTGTGTTTCGTGTTATTTAAAATTAAGTGGAGGAAAGTTAAGTGTTGACCCAGACAATAGTATACAGTTAATATTCGGTGCCCAGAGACCTCTGGAGACAGTTTGCCAGAGATTATAGCCAGATAGTTGTATTAGCCACAAATTAAGTTTGTATACCATCTCGTATATGGTACCAAAAACTGGAGTATCTGTAAAATAGTAGCACACGATAGGTAAATAATACATTTTAGTACTGCAGAGAGATAACGTCAAAAGGTACTGGTTTACAAAAATTAATATTAAAGTTAATTAACCAATTTTAAGGTATAAAATTCAGTGAGTGTTATTATTATTAAAATATTTTGTTTTATTTACGTTTTGTTAGTTTTCTATTTTTACATAAGTTATATTGATAAATGTAACAATAAATGCAGGAAGTTGCTTGAGCTTGAAACACGGCTTGCAAGCAGGAAATCTTTTTTATATCGTTTTTTGGTTTGTGGTGTTTTTTTTAAATCACCCTTGCTTGTTTTTTATTAACACATACTGTAATTGTTTTTAATAAAATAACTCGATTAGATTTTTTTCAATTTTATACAGTTTCTTTCACAATATTTTTTGTATTTATAGGTAGTCACTTGTCACACAAATTTCAAATATATTAACTTCCTGCTATGCGTTTCAATTGTACCAACTTAAACTACTGTGAAAATAAAATGACAGACACCTTGTCGTTGGACAGATATAGCTCTATTGTGTTCCCTTTTCTTGAGTTATAATTAATCGTACAATCTAAGACGATTGAAAAAGGCCAGTAACTGAGACGGTTTTACAGAGGGTAGTTCTCCATCTTCCATATCAGTCGTACCAAAGTTCATGGCACGAATGGTTGTAGTCTCGGCGCACTCAGTCATGAGATGTTCCGGTGTTTCCCCATTTTCCCCACAGACTCTGCATTCGCCGTTGTTTCTCAGCTTCAATCTGCTGGCGTGTTCATTGAGAAGACAGTGTCCTGTTAAAATCCCCGTGACAATCCGAAGATTTTTCTTACTTAAATCAAGGAAAAAACCAAAAACATAGATTGTAAAAAAATGCCAAGTCTCGCAAGACAATTCTTCCACTATAAAAAGTTGTTAGATCTCATCTAAAATCAAGTCAGTTTATTTTATTTAGTCTCTCTTTCAGCACCTATTCAACAATTTTGTTATAAACTGTTAGTATCAATAATATTAGTCATCTTTATTCCAAAAATAATTATAATGACTTGACAATTCCACGGCACCATAATTATAAAAGAATAATCTACTATTTTGATTACTAAATAAATCTAAACAGTTCACTTAAGAATAAAGTTTTTTCATTACTATAGAATATCATATGTTTGTTCCAAGCGGATGAGAGAACCGTCCTAGAACGGTAATTTCCTATCAGTCAATTTGTTTGTTAATCTTGACAAACGATCAAACTTTTCAAACAATAAGTGGGTGACTAGAAATTACCGTCCCAGAATCGGTTCTCGGTCCGGTTCGAACGAACATCATATCGTGCAATTGCCAAGTAATTATAATTATTATAGAAATAAAGATGACTAATATTGATACTAACAATTATTACAGTTGATGGTTGGAACCTTTGGTGTTACACAGCAAAATAAAAACACTAAATGAGTTTATAATCATCTGCTGATGATGCTAACATGATTAGCGAAACGCGCGTCCAGTGTAAAAGTAAAAGTGTTTTGGTGTATTGTAGTGATTTAGTGTTTTTATTTTGCTGTGTAACACCAAAGGTTCCAACCCTCAACAGTAATCTTCGATAGCTTCACGGTCAACGGAACTGAATCTTTATCGTAAGTTTATAATAATCTGCTGATGATGCTAACATGGTTAGCGAAACGCGCGTCCAGTGTAAAAGTAAAAGTGTTTTGGTGTATTGTGGTGATTTAGTGTTTGTATTTTGCAAACAATTATAATAAAATTGTTGAATGGGTGCTTGAAAAGAGACTAAATAAAATAAACTGGATTGATTTTACATGAGATCTCACAATTTTTTATAGTGGAAGAATTGTGTTGCGAAGGATTTTTTGACATTCTATGTTTTTGATGGGAGGGATGGGAGCTCATTTCTTTTTGTAGGTTATCCTCCTATATTATAACCTAAATATCAACTTTAAAAATTCTATTCATTTTCATGGTTCTATTTATGATTTTACCAATGCTTATTCAAAATTATTTTTTGTCGATTTTACACATAATTTATTTTTTTCCATAGCAACTGTTAAAATTGTCTTATATCTATCAAAAATAGTAGATAAAATAGTACTTTAACCGCAAGGGTAGATTAAATGATACTTTAACAGCGAGGATAGGTTTGGGATAGGTTAAAAACATGGTACAAAGAAAACAAGGTATGTATGATCGATAGCGACTCCAATTTCGTTAAGTTTGCGCATACCACCTGTGAGGTCATACGCCATACAAAAAATATCCATATTGTTCAATTGCCACTAATAAAAAAAAGACCTAAAATAGG
This sequence comes from Sitophilus oryzae, assembly GCF_002938485.1. NCBI lineage: Eukaryota > Metazoa > Arthropoda > Insecta > Coleoptera > Curculionidae > Sitophilus > Sitophilus oryzae. The sequence continues at coordinate 790,699 of NW_022145683.1, read as the reverse complement.
GAAGAATTAGGACATAACCCCAAAAGGTATGTTTTGACATCGAGCTTGACAATTGAAAAATTATTTTCATATTTTGACACAATCAAATTTCACAGATGACACAATCTGTTTGACAATTTGAAATTGGCGCACAGAGCTTGCCGACCAATAGTGCCGTTTATCACCTGTGACGTAGCGACCAACCTGCGCAATATCATACCTTGTATTCTTTGTATCATGGGTTAAAAACTTTATTTCTTCTCGCAATTAATTGGTTCCATTTTTGAAAATGTTTGTATTCCATTTCATAAGTTATTCGGGATTTAAACGGAAGTAGTTTGGATATGGCGTTTGTCGCCTCAGCCTGAATATCTGTTGGTAATTTACTTATTTCGTTTTGAGCCATTTCTGGCTCCAATTCAATCAGCAATCGACACAAAAGAGAATTAAAAAATATTGTCTCAAAACTGACAACTAATGAGACAGTTTTATTTATTTGTCAAATTACATAGAAACCAACGCCAACCCAGCACAATATTTTTTCTACTCGTAATAAATTCCTTGAAATAATAATTCTTGAATATTTTTTAAAACGTAACTCGCTATGGAAAAAAATGTTATTTTATACACGACGATAAAATTGCATTATCGTCTCCCGAAATTAATTCACTCGCGATTTCATCGCTCGTGAATTAATCTTTTCGGTCAATGATAAAATACAATTTTATATATGTGAGAGTAGTTTCCAAAACTGTAATAATATACTGGATGTTAACATCAGATGCTATCAGTTTTTTATGTTCTTTATACAATTTTTTACCTTTCCTCAAGTTTTAACGTTTATACCCCTTCCGCATTCCCCATTTTAACTTTGGGTAATTTGATTTTGGCCGCTCTGGCAGTCTAAAAGCCCAGCCAAATTCGCCCTTCTTTGCAAATCAGCGTCGAAGTATTTGCAGCCTCCGTGTCTGTCAATCGGAATTCTGTCGTTAAAATACACTAAATTAGATTTATTACCCTCTCACGTAAAAAGAAAAACTCTAACGCTTTAAAGGCTTAAAATGGAGTGACTGGGATTAAGATTATATTGGAGAGAAGAGTTCCTTGCTAAGAATTTGTTTCTTGACGAAAATTAACTAAATTGGATCCAAAATCAACTCCTCAAACGTAAGGATTATTTAGAATCTGTGATAGTTTTTCAAGGTAGATGTAATAGACAATAATTGACCGAGACTAATAATACTTTATAATTCCCGTGGTACATAGATAATTTTATTTCTTACTGCATTTAGTATATTTTCTCCCATTTTAAAACGACACACGTTTTGCATTTATTAATCTTCAAGTATATTTGTATTAACGCTGCTGGTAGGCACTTTGTTTGTTGCCAGGTTTCTATTGTATTAAATGACCTGTTTATAAATCATCGATAAATAAGACAAGTTTAGATTGGAAAGTACCCATAAGCATAATGTAAACACTATTTGGCGCTATACTTGCAACGCAACGGTCGCAACCCAAACCTTTTGATAATTTCGGATCGGTTCGGCTTTTTCCGGAATTATGTCGCCAAATATTATTTATTCAAATTTATTATTATTTTCTTTTAGGTTAGGTTGTAACATGAACCTTTTTTCGCATGAACATTTTTCATATTGGAAGTGTTTACTGTAAAATTATTACGTTTATAAAATAAGTCGATGTAAGTTTGCAGTTGCTAGTGAAAGAAACATTCCACATATAAAGAAATATATCGTTCCAAATGTTTGTGGATAGCAAAATCGGCAGACATCAACAGTTGAAGCCTAACATATACAAGCGTAACATATAAAAACTAGTTACTAGTTTTTATATGTTTCTCTTAACTATACTTTTTTTTTCTAGTTAGAATTTAAAAAAAAATTCTAAAAATTCTAACTATACTTATGTAAGCTTTATTAAAAATATTGTGATTTAATTACTGGCTTGGTTTGGACAAAATTTATTTTTAATAAATTGTAAAATTTATATATTTATACCGGGTGCGTCTCAAAAGTGGCTGACCCCCTATAACTTTTTTATTTTTTCAGATAAAAAAACGAGATTTGGTTTGTTATTATACGACATAAATTAGGATTGATTGACGTATTCAATTGTTTCTAGTGACTTCCTGTTTTACCGGAAATGACTACAACTTTTGATTTTTAAATGGCACCCTCGGTATTTTTTTACTTTATTCGATAGAAAATAACATTCTGAATAAAATGACATATCATATGTCAACTTTTGAGATTCACGCTTAATAAAAGATCGTATTTTAAAATTCAATCTAGAGTGTCAATAAAATTCAATCTAGAGTCAATCCATGGCTATGTTAAAAACACTAATTCTTAATCAAGGAGCCTTGGAAAAATAGATTTGAACGTCTAATGTTTTAATGTCTTATCCTGGCCTTCTCAAATCGCATTTTTAATAATATCTCAATTTTTTCAAATGGAACGAGGGTGGCTCATTAGCATATTCGAAAAAAGTATTTTTTTACGAATAATTTGATACCACACGCTTGGTATTTCGAGTCAAATTTTCGTTACGAACCGCAAGTTATAATTTCAAATAAACCATATGCGAAAATGTCAAAAGTTGACATGTGATATGTCATTCTATTGAGAGTGTTATTTTCTATCAAATAAAGTAAAAAAATACCATTGGTGCTATTTAAAAATAAAAAGTTGTAGTCATTTCCGGTAAAACAGGAAGTGACCGAAAACAATTGAATACGTCAATCAATCCTAATTTATGTCATATATTGACATACCAAATCTCGTTTTTTTTTAACTGAAATTATAAAAAAGTTATAGGGGTGAGCCAATTTTGAGACGCACCCGGTATATTTTATCAAAGTAACTACTAATATATCAGAGTAACTTTAAAAATAAATCCTTTGAATTAATAAAATATAAATATAAAAAACATTTAGAGCAGAAAAGGCGAAAGCGCTGGATAAACATAGTCTTAACTAAGAACACGTTGGAGCATTTTGACCCAAAATTTATTATTAAGTTTCATATCTATCTTAATAGATGGTTATTTTCTTTTATCTATGGTTAAGACACTATTTATGGTTAGCGTAACTAAGGCGATATAGGCTTATATTAATTCAGTAAGAAATAAAGATTTTTTTATTTAGGTAGGTACCTCTTAAAATTTTGAAAGTGCTACTACTTTTTTGATCAGATTAACTACGATCGATACGAATGAAGCTTCCAAAATTGGATATAATAAATTCATTATTTGATATAGATGGTCTTGTTATGTAAAAATGTAAAAATGTTCACTATGTAAAAATTTCTAAAATCAAAATAAAAAAAACAAAAACAAAAATAGATTTTTCTCGAAAAACAACAAATGTAAGAAAAGCAACACTCGACAAAACAGGATTTTTAATTTCACCAACCAACCAAACATGCGGCCGGCACCAAAATAATCCAGAAAAACTAAACAAGAGCGTTTGTTAGGGAGTAATTTCTGGACCTGTACCAGTTTTATTTGTACCGAATTTTGACTCATGAATAATTCAGAGCGGTGGGCCGCGAATGCCTCTTTTAATTCGGCCATAAACGAAACAATAGTAAACGTTCGGGAGTTTCGCTTGTTTTCGCGAATAACATTTGCATATGTAATTAATTTTTCGATGGCGGTTTTTAATACACATTAAAATGGAATATAAATATTTTAATATAGATAAACTTCCTATTAATTTACGTTTTCTATTATTAAAATTGTAATTGCGGTAAAAAAAGATCACCGAAGTTAAGCAACGTTAGGCGATACGAGTAAATGGGCGGGTGACAATCTGGAAACTCTCTGGTGCTGTTGTTCCATGGCAAGAGTGTAAAATTTATTGCCACAGTCTGTTCATTCACGAAGACGGATGAGATCGGATATATCGTGAGTTAGAGTCGATTTGGACATTCACCAAGTTAATATAGGTCATTGACAATGATACGGCCGAAGACCGAGGTTCGGATTCCGCGTAAATAAAGTAAGCTTCGTCCAGATTAGTTTTAAACTGGTCCCAGACGATGTGGCAAACACCTTCCAACGTTAAACACAGGAATATTTGCCAAATCGTTGTCAAGAGACACACATTTGTCAACTGCAATATTGCCGAAACCTGTGCCAAATGTGATTGCAACGTTGGAATTAACGTTGGACGCATCGTGTAAGACACGCTTTAGCAGCAAAAAAGAGACGTTAACTTAAAATACTTTTTTTAACTAAAAATGTAATGAATTATTTGTATTTTTTCAAAAGTATTACTTTTTTGTAAATATTAAAGTTATATCTATGGTATAAAGAATATATATTACAAAAAAAAATATCAAACAAAAATAAAAATGTACGATAATAAATTCAAAATTGAATATTGATCAAAGAAATATTTAATATCGCGTAGTTCGCTCTTTGATGTGCCGAAAATAAAATATTGAAAGCTTCATATTATTTTATTTCATATTAATAAATGATTGAAAAAATAAAAGCAACAATTTTATGCAACAGATGAATTTTGCTATTTGATTATTTTATATATTTAAAATCCAAAATATATAATATAGTAATTATATAAAATTTAGTAATTTATACTTTATATTTAGGAAATTGTTAGTTAAAACAGTTTTTAATAATTTTAACGAACTGGTAACCGTAGCGGCACGTGGTTCAGTCCTTTTAAGCCGGGACCCTCTTAGGCCACACGCCACGCCACGCCACGCCATCCCACGCTATCCCACGTGAAAGTTCGTGGGATAGATGAGATCTGGGACAGACGAATCGCCCATCACACGTGTGATAGCGTGGAATGGCGGGGCGTGGGATCGCGTGAGCCCTAGTGTGTACGCAATACATGTGATTAAATGGAAAAATATTCGCACAGATCTTCATGACGTGGGGTGGCATGGCGTGGCGTGGCCTAATGGAGTCCCGGTTTAAGGATACCCAACCTTGAAAAAAATTGTCACGTAAATATGTTAAAAAGGAAGTTTTTTAGGCTCAATCAAATCGTTCAATATAAGACTGCATAGTAAAGGATCCTATTTTATTTTTTAACAAAAACTAAAAGTACCGTCTAGTAAAATTTATTATCTTTAAATATTGCACACCAAAGGAAAAAACGGAATCCTTATATGGGATTACTTGGTTGGCTATCCGTCCCTCTGTCTGTCAAGAGCCTTTATCTCGGAAACGCGTTGAGGTATCGAGTTGAAATTAAAACTGACGAAGAAACTGTAAGTCCCGTGTATCCCTGCTTTGGCCTTATTTGCCAAAGCATTATTATATAAACAACAATGGATTTTACATATCCATCCAGTGCACTTGGGGTATTCCATGATTTGATGCTTCATGAATTCTGGAACAACAATAACACCTTCCTTTGCAAATTTTGAACCTTTTTTGCACATGTAACGTTTCGAGATAATGATTTTAGTAGATCTTTTTGTTTCGTCGGCATCCAAAACATGTATTTTTTAAATTTTGGTGACGTGATTGCGACTATCTTCTAGCACACACACCTACACACTACGGTTAAAGAATACAAGAAGAGGCGTGTAATTTTGGCATTTCCTCACCAAGATATCTAAGTAAAACCACTGTATGGGCTATTAAAATACCCCGCGCGAGTGTTGGATTGTTAAAATATTTAATAGACAAATATAAAATTATTTTACTTTGTTTTTTCCACTAAATTATTACCCTTAGAAGACCCCCATATTTGTTCAGAAAAAATTAATTTCGTAGGTACCGATTACATAATATTAATATTAGATATAAAGGACTAATTAGTCCCCTTCAGCACAGGACGGCTATGTATGAGTGCAGCTTTAAGTTTACTATTTATAAATTATATAATCCGCTGTCACCTCGTTTCAAACAGTTAAATAGTATTTCCTTTAAGAAAGCTATTACAAAAAACTTTCTGATTCAATGGTGTCCCTCCTAGTCTCTCTACGAATTCTTTTTGTCTTAAAAATATTTTTTTAATTATTTTTAATTTTAAATAAAAATTGTAAAATAAAAAAAAATTCTGCCGACAGCGAACGCATTCCATTTAAATAAGGTATTCCCAATGAAATCTCTGATGAAAAATAAATAAATAAATTTTCAATTTATTCAGATTTTTTTAAATTTATTTAAATATCATTGCGTGTTTCAGTTTGTTAGAAGAACCCAGAAAATTTTGCAATTATTTAAGACTTACCCTGTATAATACAATATACTAGTCTTTGAATAAGAAGACTAAGGAAGGAGCATATCAAAAATCTTAGGTACACCGCGATGGGCCTCAAATATGGCCGACTTAAATTCCGGTTTATCAGTGTCGTTCTAATTTTATTTAAAAAATGTAAAACTATGATGTAGGGTATACGTGGGGTAGACTCAATAATTTGTTGTTTTATTTTACGTTGTGAATAAATGTTGGTAGTTATTAAAATTGTTATAAAAATATATAATTCTAATAAAAATAGATAAGTTATAATAAGTATTTATTAACACAAACATCCGATACGCTACTGAAGCAGGTAAGTCAAATTAACGTATCTAAATTCTTTGACATGTAATCTTTGACAAGTAATAAATAAAAGCTAAAATGTAAGAAAAATATATAATTTAGTTAATTTAAGTGAATTTCATAAATGAAGGGTTTACTACACGTATGTATATTATATAGTCATTTACTAGCGAAAAGTTGTTCCATTATTTCACTCAATTTTTGCCGAGATCTACCGCACGCTACACAACCAACTATTTTAGAGTCTTTTTCGATAAATCGCGATAGTGTCACTGTTAATTTAAGTTCTGCCACAATTTCCATCTAGATTTACTACCTTTATACAACTATCAGTAGTAGAATAAATAATAAATAACATAAAATAAGCTTCCTAAAGACTGACAAATCCACAAAATTTCAAATCAAATTCAAATGTGTCAAATGAATCGTCAAACAGAACTGTCAAGGATCCCCACCCTAGAGAGCTTTTATGGTGGCTTTTCCGCCCACCATGCATGAATACATGGATAGCATTATGCTCCTTCCTTAGTCTTCTTATTCAAAGATACTAGTGAACTAATCAGATTAGGTCGTTATAATGAGCTCTTCCGATTAAAGAGGTGTACAATTTTTATGATTACCTACCCGTCGAATTAGGGCACTCTGCAACTATACGTGTACTGCCTTTGGTCTTTAAAGCGCCTTTGAAGAAGATATAACACTCGTTTTATTATTTTTCGATATGGGCACGAGAGAAGCGCGGGTTGGCGAGAGCATTCACATCGTGAATTATTCATGAGCGAGATCGATAGAAGCGCGAGATGATCGTTTCAGGCCGATTCCTATTATTCCCCTCTGCTTTGACCCATTTGTCACTCGATGCAAACTTTTCGCTCCTATATATTCTAATGAATCCCCGGTTCTGGGTCTTCCTTCGTTTCCCCCCAGGCATCGTTGGGAAGATGCAATTTTTATCGCCTTTTAGAAGCAAAGTTATGTTCCCGACTCTCTTGGCGTCTGTACAGGGTGTCCCATTTTGGTTAGGTTAGGTTAGGTTAGGTTCTCAGTTATTCGTGAAGACAGAAAGGTGCGGTTTGCACAAACCTGTGCCACTTTTTTATCAAACGGAATATGCTGTAAACAACATTTTCATAGCCCTCTTCGTTTCTGAGCTACAGGGTCTTTTCGAAAATTTTACAATTTGGGACAGCCCTCGTATCTCCGTTATCATGGATGATATTGAGAAGGTGAAAACTGATTCTTGTAGAACTTTTTATGTACAATACAGTGGCGTAGTCTGTTTTTCTACGAAAAAATTATTTTTGAAAATATAAACTAAAGTTATGGTTTTTTCAAATGGAACACCCTGTATATTTATGAATCATATGATCCGCCTTGCTATGAGCATCTCAAATATGTATATATTACTCCATATTTATTTTCACTTATTTACTTACTTTATATTTAAAATATATCATTTGCTTATTAGTAGGCCGTGACAAATAAAATCAAAATGGTATTTACTAAAATACATATATTAAAATTATATTTGGAATTGGTATACTTTACTTTTGAACTGTTACCACTGAACCTCACGAATATTGTTTTCTCTTTTTTATAGCCGAATTTATTATAATGGGATGGGTTTGCAAATATCTAAAAGCTTGCATTATTAAAGAATTTTCCAGGTGTTCGACATCGTATTAATTGTCACGATATATTTCATATTTCAAAAATCCCCAAAATCAGAAATCGAGAACGCACAAACCCGGGAATCCGGGAGGCTAGCGTATGGGTACATTGGTTCCAATTCGTTGATTTAATAAAAGAATAATTTAACAAAATTATAATATTTTCGTTGTAAGTTAAGTTGTAAGTTGTGAGGGGGACCCCATCTTGCTGAAGGTATATTTCACTTAAATTAACTAAAGGAATATTTAAAAGTTCCAGTATGATAGCTTCCAAGATTTACAAATAGCGGTAGAGATTTAAGTTTCCCTAATATATAAATAATTAATTAGTGGCTCTCAAAATAAAACAAGAGACAGATAGCAGTATACTTTTAATAATTCTTTAGTTTCTTTTACTATCAGTCATGGCCTACTAATAAATATGATCTTTTAATATATTTTTTTTTAAATATTGCATTAAATAGAGAAAAAAATATAGAGTGTTATATATTTTTGAGAAGCTTATGAATGCCAGATCATATAATTTATAAATATACAGGGTGTTCTATTTAAGAAAACATAACTTTAGTTCATATCTTTAAAAATATTCTTTTCGTAGAATTACAGACTACGCCACTGTATTCTACGTAAAAAGTTCTACAATAAGCAGTTTTCACCGTCTCAATACCTTTACCAATAACAGAGATACAGGGGGTGTCCCAAATTGCAAAATTTTCAAAGAGACCCTGTAGGTTAGAAACGAAGGGCGGGCTATAAAATTTTTGTTTACAACATCTTCCGTGGGACAAAAAAGTGGCACTGCTTGTGCAAACCGCAGCCTTCTATCTTCACGAATAACGGAGACACCGTATGATTTCAACCAAAATGGGACACCCTGTACAGAGTGGTACCTCTCATACGATTTGGAGGCTCCTATGAGAACGGTAATTTATATCAAAATGAAATTTTGGAAGAAGACTAATAATTTTGGGAGAAGGTTAATTTTAGAGCATTTTTTAAAAATAGAGATCGTTCTACAGGGTGTCCCCAAAAAAGTTACGTATCAAAGTTGAGTTTTTTGTAATGGAACACCCTATATATTAATTGATTTTCGGATTCTAGGAAAAAAATAAAGGTGAGTTGCATTAAAGAAGCATATCCCTAAATTGTAAAGTTTTATTTTTTTATTTTTACATTTTGTGAAAATGAAGGATAAATTTTAAATTTCAATAACAGCTATCTAAATTGTAATTTATCCTGTATAGCCTGATATTTAGTTAAGATAACCATTGTATGTAAACTCAAATTAAAATTTGACCCGAAAAGTTATACAGGTTGAGACAAAATTAATATTCAACAATGCTCACTTTTAAAAGCAAGTTACTCCTTTATTTTAAATGGAACACGCAGTATATTATTCCGATATTCAATGGAGAATTAATATATCTTCAAAATACTATTAAGGTTGTGATTATTTGTTTTTTTGCATCAGTAAATCTTTATTAATGGATAAAATCTAGGTGGCTGAGTTCTGACTGACAACGAAACCAAAGAATATCTTAATACCCTAGTCTCGTCTCGTCTCGCATCAAAATCTGACCTGTCGATGGGGCCTCGCTTTGGCGAGCGAGGCCCCAACTTCGTGGGGCCTCGCTATTTTGCTCGGAATTGAACGAATAGACGCGCGGCGTTGCCTTGTTTTGTGTGTACTTTCTTGAATAGTTTTAAATTATAGTTTTAAATTTCATCTATTGCTATAATCAGTCTTTCCGCTCTCCGCTCTCCGCTCTCCGCACTCCGCAGTTTTCATATAATATTATCTATATAATTCCCGTGTTACAGTTTTGGGTGGTTTTGGTTACCGTACTCCTCCGAAACGGCTTAACCGATTTTGATGAAATTTTATATGTATATTCAGTAGGTCTGAGAATAGGTAGTTATATATTTTTTATACCCTTAAGTGATAAGGGTAGTCCACCCCAATTTTTTTATTTTGTGAAAAAAAAAAAATATTTTTTTTATTTGGCATTAAAAAGTACAAACAACACTAAATTTTCACCGTTCTACCTTCATCCCCTATTTTTTAATAGGGATTGTTTTTTTTAATTTTTTGTTACCATCTCCGAAACGGCTTAACCGATTTTGATAAAATTTTATATGTATATTCAGTACGTCTAAGGATAGGTTGTTATCTATTTTTATACCCTTAACTGATAAGGGTAGCCGAGAGGGTAGCCCACCCTCATTTTTTTTTAGTTTTTGAAAAGAAAAAAAATGTTTTTATTTTTTTATTTGGCATTAAGAAATACAAACAACCCTAAATTTTCACCGTTCTGCTATCATCCCCTATTTTTAATAGGGGTTGTTTTTATATATTTTTTTTTCCATCTCCGAAACGGCTTGGCCGATTTTGATGAAATTTTGTATGTATATTGAGTAGGTCTGAAAATAGGTTGTTATATATTTTTTATACCCTTAAGTGATAAGGGTAGTCCACCCCAATTTTTTTATTTTGTGAAAAAAAAATTATTTTTTTTATTTGGCATTAAAAAATACAAACAACACTAATTTTCACCAGTTCTACCATCATCCCCTATTTTTTAATAGGGATGATTTTTTAATGTTTTGTTACCATGTCCGAAACGGCTTGATCGATTTTGATGAAATTTTATATGTATATTCAGTAGGTCTGAGAATACGTTGTTATCATTTTTATACCGTTAAGTGATAAGGATAGCCCACCCCCATTTTTTTTTTTTTTAAAAAAAATATTTTAATTTTTTTTATTTGGCATTAAAAAAATACAAACAACCCTAAATTTTCACCGTTCTACTCATCCTCCCTATTTTTAATAGGGGTTGTTTTTAAGTTTTTGTTACCATCTCCGAAACGGCTTGACCGATTTTGATAAAATTTTATATGTATATTCAGTACGTCTAAGAATAGGTTGTTATCTATTCTTATACCCTTAAGTGATAGTGGGTAGCCGAGGGGGTAGCCCCCTCATTTTTTTATTTTTGAAAAAAAGATATTTTTTTTTATTTGGCCTAAAAAATACAAACAACTCTAAATTTTCACCGTTCTACCATCATCCCCTATTTTCTAATAGGGGTTGTTTTTTGTTACCATCTCCGAAACGGCTTGGCCGATTTTGATGACGTTTTATTATGTATATTGAGTAGGTCTGAAAATAGTTTGTTATCTATTTTTTATACCCTTAAGTGATAAGGGTAGCCCACCCCCATTTTTTTTATTTTTTGAAGAAAAAATATTTTAATTTTTTTTATTTGGCATTAAAAAATACAAACAACCCTAAATTTTCACCGTTCTACCATCATCCCCTATTTTTTAATAGGGGTTGCTTTTTTAAATTTTTTGTTACCATCCCCGAAACGGCTTGACCGATTTTGATAAAATTATATGTATATTCAGTACGTCTAAGAATAGGTTGTTATCTATTTTTTATACCCTTATGTGGTAAGGGTAGCCGAGAGGGTAGCCCACCCTCATTTTTTATTTTTTGAAAAGAAAAAAATGTTTTTATTTTTTAGTTGGCATTAAAAAATACAAATAACCCTAAATTTTCACCGTTCCATCATCATCCCCTATTTTTTAATAGGGGTTGTTTTTTTAATTTTTTTGTTACCATCTCCGAAACGGCTAGACCGATTTTGATAAAATTTTATATGTATATTCAGTAGGTCTGGTTTGGTTTGGTCACAACCTATTCCCAGGTTATCTATTTTTTATACCCCTAAGTGATAAGAGTGGTCCACCCCAACTTTTTTTTTATTTTTTAGACAAATTTTTTTTATTTTAATTGTTTTATAGGGAGTGCTTATTTTTTAGGGGGTGCATGTCCAAAATTTTCTTCTGGGTACTCACTTTCATCACTTAAGGGACCTCTGTACAAAATTGCATATTCCTAGTCCTAGAACGGATTTTACATAAAAATTATACAAATGTTTACCCTTAGTTTTATCCCCTTAAGGAATGAATTCCAAAAATCGCTCTAATTATTCAATTACGCTACATAATAAACCTCTGTGCAAATTCTCATATTCCTTGAACAGAATTTATTGTTCCAGAACGTTCAACCCCTCATTTCACACCCTTAGAGGGCGAATTTCCAAAAATTGCTTCTTAGTGCTAAATTACGTTACATATAGGAACGCCTGCAAAAATCATACTTCTAAAACCGATTTTAACAAATTTTTGTACAAATTTTCATCCCTTATTTTTAGGGGATGCATGCCTAAAATTCGCTTCTAGGTACTCACTTTCATCATTTAAGGGACCTCTGAACAGAATTTCATACTCCTAATCCTAGAACGGATTTTACATAAAAAAATTATACAAAATTTCACCCCTAGTTTTACCCCCTTAAGGAATGAATTCCAAAAATCACTCTAATTATTCAATTACGCTACATAAGGAACCTCTGTGCAAATTTTCATATTCCTTCAACAGAATTGTTTCAGAACGTTCACCCCTCATTTCACACCCTGAGAGGGCGAATTTCCAAAAAGTGCTACTTAGTGCTAAATTACGTTACATAAGGAACGTCTGTGCAGAATTTCACACTTCTAAAACCGATTGTAACAAACTTTTGTACAAATTTTCATCCCTTATTTCTAGGGGATGAATGTCAAAAATTAGCTTCTGGATACTCACTTTCGTCACTTAAGGAAACTCTGTACAAAATTTCATACTCCTAGAACTAACATTTTTGTACAAAATTTCACCCCCCCAGTTTCACTACCCTTAGGCTATACATTTCCAAAATCGCTTATCAATGTTCAAATGCGCCACATCTGTGCAAAAGTTCATACTCTAGTAGGTACAGTTTTTTTTGTATAATCACACCCCTTTATCTAATTACACCCCTTTATGGGTCGAATTTTAAAAATTACTTAGTAGTGCTCATCTTAGAGAACGAATTAATATTCTCCGTATTTACTCCAGTTTCCTAATACTAGCACAGATAACACATAATCATACTAGTTAATTTTTATTGGAATAGAAGTATTTTTTATTAGAAGGTACAAAAAATTAAAAAATCTAAAATTTTATTTTCATAGCTACGTTTTTATAGCCTTAGGATGCCTCATGTACTAACGAATACGAAATATATAATCAATACATATTTCTTTAAATATCGAGAAATAAAATATGTTTTGGCAACACCGTACGAAATATCGCCGCGCGTAGTCCTCAAAATTTAAAATATTAGCATTTTCAGGCTTCGATTATGTTCAAAAGCGCCACCGTATGACAAATCGCTAAAGCTTCCACACGAGAGTTCTTAAAACTATAATATTCTTTGACGAAACTCATTAGCAAGTAACGAGGATGTCAATGTTCGTTTCTAACGACCTAGTTCAAGGAACTATTTCTCTGGAGGAACTAGAACTAAGGAATTAGTTCCTCCAAAGGAACTAGAATTCCCACCTCTATTCCCTACAAAATCCCCCCTTGTAAAGACAATCCGGGGACATACTGTACTACTAGAGTGACCTTATATTATACTACAGATTTTCGAATTCACCAAGCAAAAAATAAAACAACCGATATCCCACAATAAATACTCGATTTGTTTCAGGTCACGGTATCCTTACACTGCAAGTGCCGGCGGACGCCACTGGCAGCTGCATGCTGCAAACGCTGATCAATTGTTCGGTGTCGAGCGAGGGCAGTGGCGTGGAAGAGGACGGGAACTGCGAGCTGAAAAGTTCATCAGAAGTGCGACTGGTCGGACCCGTCAGGGACGTCATCGTTAGACCGGCAAAGCATGCGTACAGGCCTGAAGAAATAGGTAAGATATACAGAGTGATATACACAAAAAATTGGTACGCCGCGCCGCTGACTTCTCTTAAAATAAACAAGATAATTTCAAAATCTTCATTCGTTCCTAAACAACTTTTATCGCTTAAAAAATATATTGAAGATAAAATTACCAAAACAACATGTGTTTTGACATTCTGTGTGTTTTTTTTAGAAAACTATATCAACTTTTTATCGTTAAACCGTTAATTGAAAGAATTGGGAAGATACGCAACCTAATGGGCGAATTCGTAACAAGGCTGATTTGATATCCCCTTACGTCTCAAGTGCTGTACGGTGGAGACACCAATCGTTCTGCGGTCAACGCATAAAACACTTATTTTCTCTAATTCGGCCAGAGAAGGCATATCGCAGACGGTGTGGATCTGAAAGTGAGTGTTGCCATATTAAAATGTGTAATATCTGTAATACATTTGACGAAAATATCTTTAAATGAAAAATCCGCGTTTATGTATTGAAAATTAATTCGCGTTAAACATAGAATAATCAACAAAAATAAACATTCTTTTATAGGTACTGAATATGTCGTATGATCGAAAAAAGTCGTTTAGTTAGCTTGGAAATGACGATTATTGACATTTATCATAATATTTTACATATGAAATAACAGCGATCTACATTTCCAAGCCAACTCTGACGCCGTTCTTTGTTCGATCATATAATATTATATTAAATAGTTTAATAGAAAATCCGTATTATTAACGTACTGTACTCAAAATCCGTAAATCTACGGATTAATCAGTAGTTCTAACAACACTGTCTCCGGCAACCACTTACTCTGTCGACTGAAAGCAGAACTACGGTACAGTATTCTTTACCCGCTAAATGACTATCAGCGCGCAGCGGCGCAAGGCTAAACTAAATCTCGGAATTCTCAGACAGGCTGACGGTAACGACAGCTACATCTCGGACAGGTTTTGTGCCACGAAATCGCTCATAAGGTTACGCATCTTCTTATTTCTTCAATCAACGGCTAAGCCATGTCGCACTTATAGCACATATTATACAGATTATAAACTTTATTTTTTCTTTATTGTTTTTTGTGGTTCCAATTTTCGGAATCGGGCACTAGTTATGTTACTAGTTTGCGCACATAGCTCGCCCACTTATGGCCTCTAAAATTGTGCACAGCGCCTGACCGGCACAGTTATTAGAGAGATATCGGAAAACCGAATAGCGTCATGCAGTATTTACGCGTACCTTATCATGATTACGATATGCGCGAGTCAATTTTTAACACCCGCTAATAACGTTACCGCCTGACGTAATTTGCGGATCAATTACACCAAGCGCTATTTCTAAATAACGTTTAAAAATTGCTTAAATGGGCATGTGCGGGTATTTGACAGCCGGGGCCGGCCGGAGAGATCTATTATTTTAGGTTATGTTTGAATTGTTTTGAATTATTACTTTAGTTTTATTAGGTAGTTTGATATTTAAGTAGCTGGGATTAGTTTTTTATTATTTATTTTTTGATAATTTTCTTAATACCATTATTTTTTATTTGAAATTTTTTGTAAGTTGGAGTAATAGTAATAATAACTAGTATTAATAATAGTTAATAATAAATTAGGTAAACTATATAATTTATTAATTTTATATTTATTTTAATTTTATTAATTGTGATTTATAAAAGTGCGTTTATCTGATCAAGGAGGCCGAATTCGACAAAATATCAAAAGATAACTTTTAACTGGCATTAAACAGCCTACACAATTTTGATATCAAAAGAAAAAAAGTCAGTAGCGCACATATTTTCTTTGAAAAATGTTTTGATAACCCATATATCGTATGTACATCACTGATGGATATATCGAAACTTTTTTAGTATTAAAATACGTAGCACTTATAGTAACTTTTACCCTCAAAATATTATTCGAATCGCTAAAACTACTTGGAAATAAATTATAATAAATCGAAAGAGTATTAAGACTTTAACACCCTGTAGCTACGAAACAAAATAGAACCGGACCTATATTGATATGAAAAATAAATCTTATTTTTACGTGAGGAATCTCTCCACGAGAGATGGCACATGTTTTCTGAAACACCCTGTATACATACAATTTATATAAAAGCTTGGAAAAACTGACGTGTTGTGTGGTAAACCTTAACTGATATCTCTGTCAATAACTGTTTTCGATTTCAATTAGAAAAAGAGCGATGCGAGACGTAGGTTCGATATAGGATTACTGTAATCATCGAAGGGCGTTTTAACGATCTTTTTTCTTTGAAGGGTGTTGACGGAGTAAACATCGTCAAGAAAAAATCGAGCGTATAGGAAAACGGTAACTCGATATTGTGTCAGACGGTTTTTATTTCAATTACGTGTGGGAAGATTGATCGACAGAAGTGCGTCAGAATTTGTAAAGTGAAACCGCATTTACTTGTACTTCTTACTGAATTTATGCCTTTAAATAAAAATATCAAGGAAGGAGTATAATGCTATCCATGTGGGCGGTAAGAGGACTCTAGTATGGGGATCCTTGACAGTTCCGTTTAGCAATTCATTTGACACATTTGAATTTGATTTGAAATTTTGTGGATTTGTCAGTCTTTACTAAGTTTATTTTATGTTATTTATTATTTATTCTACTACTGATAGTTCTATAAAGGTAGTAAATCTAGATGGAAATTGTAGCAGAACTTAAATTTACGGTGACACTATTGTGATTTATCGAAAGAGACTGAAAAATAGTTGGTTGTGTAGTGTGCGGTAGATCTCGGTCAAAAATCGAGAGAAATAATGGAATAACATTTCGCTAGTAAGTGACTATATAATATACATACCTGTAGTAAACCGATTATTTATGAAATTCACTTAAATTAACTAATTATTTATTTTTTCTTGCATTTTTGCTTTTATTTACTACTTGTCAAAGATTAAATGTCAAAGAATTTAGATACGTCAATTTGACTTACCTGCTTCAATAGCGTATCGGGTGTTTATGTTAATGAATAATTATTATAACTTATCTATTTTTATTAGATTATATATTTTCATAACAATTTTAATAA
Source organism: Sitophilus oryzae (assembly GCF_002938485.1). NCBI lineage: Eukaryota > Metazoa > Arthropoda > Insecta > Coleoptera > Curculionidae > Sitophilus > Sitophilus oryzae. Next base: position 773,662 of record NW_022145683.1, on the reverse strand, counting down.
CAACCAACATTTATTCACAACGTAAAATAAACTAACAAATTATTGAGTCTACCCCACGTCTACCCTACATCATAGTTTTACATTTTTTAAATAGAATTAGAACGGCACTAATGTGCGGTTTATCAACCGGAATTTAAGTCGGCCATATTTGAGGCCCATCGCAGTGGACCTAAGATTTGATATGGACCTTTGATATGCTCCTTCCTTAGTCTTCTTATTCAAAGGTTTCCCCTCTCACGGATACCCCGTAACTACAGAACGGACAGACGTACTGTACTTGGAAGAAAATTAAAATAAATCGAAAAAATATTAAGACTTTAACACCCTGTAGCTACGAAACAAAGCAAAATCGGGTCTTTGTTGATATGAAAAATAAATCGTATTTTTACGTGAGGAATCTCCCCGCGAGAGATGGCACATGTCTTTGAAACACCCTGTATGTACTAAATTCGGTAAGAAATAAAACTGTCTCTAAGTGTTAAGAAGGTCGGGCAATTAAAAGAAAAAAAAACTAGAGCCAATAGCTAACAGGAAAACTATTTTTTCCGGTTTTTTTATTTAATATAAATTGAGGTTTTGATTTACTATGATTCTAGTAAGATTTTTGTTCTAATTTAGTAGGACGAGGCTAACCAAGAGTTGGCAACGCTTCTTTAGCTACTCTCTGTAAAATAAATTAACTATATAAAAGCGTATAAAATTCCCATCTCGTATCGCGTAGAACGCAGCATGTGTTCTCCAAACGAGGGAGACACTCCGGGAACCTCACATCTCCCCACTTTTACCTCCTATTTCTTAATATCGCAATATTTATCATTCTCAACGGCAGGTAGAAGACACTTAAGAAAATATCAGATCATATTTTACGTCTTTTACCGCCCTGAAAGTGCCACAGCTCTTGGGTGGGAGCTAACAAAGAACTCCAAAGCTGGGAAGTCACTTAAAAGTTGTTTAAAGGGTATGTTTATAAGAATTATTAGTTATGGGGTCCCTATAAATTAAGTTTTTGAAGATTTTTGACCCTCCCTCTCCCGCTTTTGAGATGTAAAGAGTCTAACATTAAATAATACTTAAATGGAAACTACTAAAATTAGTTTCCCTGATATAGTATAGTAAGTAGTAAAATAGTAAGTTTCCTTGATATATAAAGAATTTATTAGTGGCTTCCAAAATAAAACAAGAGACAGATAGCATTATACTTTTAATAATTCTTTGATTTCTTTATTTATCAATCATGGCCTACTAATAAAAATGATATTTTAATGAAAACATTTAAATATTGCAGTAAATAGTAAAAATAAATATGGAGTGATGAATATTTTTGAGAAGCTTATGGCAAGCCAGATCATATAATTATTACATTTACAGGGTGTTCCATTATTTAAGAAAACATAACTTAGTTCATATCTTCAAAAATATTATTTTCTTAGAATAACAGACTACGCCACTGTATTCTACGTAGAAAGTTCTACAATAAACAGTTTTTTCCTTCGCGATATCTTTCAGAATAACAGAGATACGGGGGCGGGGGGTGTACCAAATTGGAAATTTTTCAAAAAGACCCTGTATCTCAGAAACGAAAAGGGCTATTTTGTTTACAGCATCTTCCGTTTGACAAAAAAGTGGAACAGGTTTGTGCAAACACCGCACCCTTCTATCTTCACTAGTAACGGAGATACCGTATGATTTCAACTAAAATGGGACACCCTGTACTGGCGCACAGAAATTCTATAACTCGTCTTGTGAAATTTAAACTGCGCGCCATAATTTTTCAACCAATAAGGAATCAGCGACCACAATTTTTATGTATTACTAAATAATTTTATATCTATTCATGGATTTTAATATACAAAAGAATTGTGTCATATTTCAGCATATTTTAGGCTCAAAACAACCCTTACGTAATTAATGGACGTCCCCTAATACAGTGTTGCCAAACTATTTCAATCATTGTTGATCGTTCTGTATTTTTAAAAATATCTTGACATACCGGTAGTGATATTTTTGAAATATAAAATTAATCCTATCTATGTAGATCTATAAAATAAGAGTGATTCAAAAACACTAATATTGTATTTATATTATTTTCAGTCTCATTTTGGGTCCTCGCGTTGGACCATGATCTTCAGATTGCATCAGGTTCAGTTGCCACTGTGAGCGTGAAGGATCCTCAAGGCACCAAAGTTGCCATTTGGGATCAAGTCCCTCTAGATGAAGGTAAAATTATATTGCTAAGTATATATTATCCTTATCACCATTCTTTGGAATATTCCTAATATAATGAATACATCAAAATTATAAATTGTAGATAGTATGGGAGGCCCAAGTAACACAAGATATGCTTTCTTATTACTTGCTTCTTTATAAATACTATATAAAGGAGTCGGAGGCAGTTAGATAGATTTATAAGAGTGTTAGTTTGCACAAAATGACCATTTAGGCAATAATACTTTTAATGTAGCTGTAAGAGCGTTCCTAAATATACATAATAAACCTTTTATGTATCAACTTTAATAAAGTTATTTAAAAGTGATAACCGGAGGTTATTAGAGCAAGTTTGGTGATTAAACTGCATAAAGAGTTTATAAGATAACTAACAAATAATTAAAATACTTATAATAATAAGCACTAACAAAGCAATTAAAAATCCAGAATGTTTTAGCGTTTTAAGCGTTTTTATACAGCTATTATACATAAATAAAGGAAAAAATAATTTAAAAACCGGTTCAGTTAGACAAATATTCTTTATTTAATCCCCTTATTTTTTGGAACTTTTAACACAACCCAGCATCAGCAGTGTTTTTAAAATTCCTCCCCCACAGACAAAAAACAATTAATCCCGAAATTGGGGTCACCTAATTCACTTTTTTGGTAAAATTGGTCCCTTATCCCTGTCACGAGTCGTGCTATAATTTAATTAATATTTAATTATTATTTTTAGAACTTTCTAGAGCAGGCTGTACGAAATTAAAAGACGTTGTGAACGGTTACTGACAGCAGTCAATCTTTTTCACTTAACACTTCGTTTAGAATGGAAAATTAAAAAAAGAAATGTAGACATTTACCCTCAAGTTTATCATTAATAATATCTGGCACAGCTTATTTAGTCACATAAGTATTTCCTAAAATTCTTCAAGTTTTAATATTCTGTTTCTTTCAGGAGTTAAGGAGTTCAGTTTACCTCTAAGCCCGTACGCACTCATTGGACGTTGGTTGGCATATGTTGAGGTAGAGCAAGCTGAGTTCTACGCCTCATTTGAGGTAGCACCAGGCGCTGGTGGAGGTACTCCAGATGTCTCAGTCGCCGAAGAACACTACGTGGAACTACGTTTCGGCAATGAGATGCGCAGGAGGTACAAACCAGGTCTTCCATTTTCAGGAAAGGTACCTTTTTCAGTTATATATTTATAATAATCCACAAAAGTTGAATATATAATTTAAACTGAATGTTATTTTTTCATAGGTTGAAGCTATGAGTACAGAAAAATCTGTCAGAGTACGTGTCAAAGTTTATGACAACACTACATCAATCTATTCTCAAGATATCGAGATCTCTAATGGCGAAGGAACGTTTGTAGTGCCTGCTATATTGGCTGATAGTGATATTATAGCACTTCAGGTAAATATTAAGACAAATTTTGTAAACACTTATATGGCTATACAGTGTGGCGCCTCTCATACGACGCGGAGGCTCCAAGTTGAACGAACATTTTGTGCTTTGTCAAAAAATGTCAAAAGTTGACATATGATATGCCATTCTATTCAGAGTGTTAATTTCTACCGAATAAAGTAAAAAAATAGCGAGGGTGCCATTTAAAAATCAAAAGTTGTAGTCATTTCCGGTGAAACAGAAAGTGACCTATAACCATTGAATACGTCAATCAATCCTAATTTATGTCATATACCACAAAACTAACATACCAAATCTCGTTTTTTTATCTGAAAAAATAAAAAAGTTATAGGGGTGAGCCACTTTTGAGACGCACCCGGTATAGCTGCCTTCAGTGTCTAGTTTCTTGTATGCTTAACGACCTGTTGCAGGCCACAGGAAATGCCGTCGATGTCGCTAATTTTTGGTCTGAAAATATTTAGTTTTTGTACAATGTTCAAATCTTTCAAAAATAACAATGAGACACATTAATATTAAGAGCTCAAACTTCCAGATTTTTTTTTCATCACCGTGAACGATATTTTCATGGTAACTAAAAAGAAAAAAAATTTGTCTTATTTTTTGTTAAATCTAATTTTTTCTATTCAGGGTGAGTCTTAAATAAGTGCAAATATTTTCAGGGGTGGTATATTTCGAACCCAGGAACACGTCTGTGAGGTTTTTTTTCGCTAAAAAAAGATGTTGAAAATGGTGCATTTTCTTTTAAATTTCCCTATATATTTTTCGAAAACTTTTTAGAACTGCCTGTTTACCGCAAATTTTGCCACGGTATAATCCCTTAATCTCAGATATTACCATAGTTACGGCTTTACTCTATGGTTACGGCAATAAAAGCGATGGAAATACAGAAAAAAGCCGGTGTCTCAAAATGTTTCCAAAAAAAATCAATGTTTTTAAAATTTTCAAACTTAAATAACTCGGTTATTTTGTACTTATCTGAAAAATGGTAAAGAGAAAATATGTTTCTTTTATCGAGATCTACCAGCCCTGACAATATTTGCACTTATTTAAGACTCACCCTGTATAACCCTTACAAAAATTATATCAGTTCGCAAAATTTCTTAGACCAATAGACCGTTGAACCTTTCTTTGCACTCCTAACAATATTCAAATACATACAATTGCAGCACGACAAATTTCAGTATCTCTATTCCACAGAGTACATATTCCGAATATTTCCGATACATAATTCGATGATGTACGATTCGCACCGCTCCTCTAAGATCCGGGGCTTGATCGGAAAAAAGCTGTCGCTCCAGGCGTGTGGCCGGGCTCAGATATAGAAAACGTGATTCCAATATGGGATTTGGTACCGATTTATGATTTCGTTTCGACAAGATGTATCGCGCTTATGCGCCGCTTGTTTAGCGGGACAGTAGTAATAATTTATGATGGAGGAATTGAGAGGAATTCTTAAATATATTTTGGATAGGATCTGCTTTATTTTATTTTGAGTAGAGGCATTGTAAATTAAATTGAGTACAGTGACTTCAGAGATAAAACACACATTTACCACAATACACCAAAACAATTTACTTTTGCACTGGACGAGCGTTTTGCTAACCATGTTAACATCATTAGCAGATGATTAAATTTTCAATCTCTGTTTTAATTAAGTTAAACTCAATCATCAGTTTTAATCTTCTGCTGATAATGCTAATATGGTTATCGAAACGCGCGTCCAGTGCAAAAGGAAAGTGTTTTAGTAATTAAGAAAATATAATCAGAGAGTTAAGAAAAAGCTTATACAGTATGTCCCCGGATTGTTAATCTAAGAGCTAGCAACGTTTTTAAAAAAGTATTTTAAGACGTCTGGCTCTTTGATATATCTTTTACCATGCTCTCTGGAACAGCATGCGGCCCGTCTGGCTGCCGATACCCGTTGCGTTCACTACTACGCATCGGAAGAAGATCCTATATTTTTTTTATTTAGTCCCATAAATTCTAGTATTGAATATAAATCGAACATGTCTCCATAGCGCAGTGCGTAGAGTTACCGACTACGAACCGAGGATTCAGAGTTCGAACCCGAGTCAGGACAAAGACTTTTTTTTGATAGTTTGATTTGTTTATATTCTGATAGTAAAGTATTAAATAATTTTGGTGATTCAAAAAAAACAAATATTTAATACTTTATACTATTAGAATATAAACGAAAATAAGAAAAAATTGCCCTGACCCGGATTCGAACTCTGACTCCTCGCTTGATAGGCGAAACCTCTACGCGCTGAGCTATGGAGACTCGGTCGGTTATATCTAATACTAGAATTTAAAGGACTAATAAAAATATAGGATCTTCTTTCAATGCGCAGTAGGGAACGCAACGTTTACCGGCAGCCAGACGGGCCGCATGCTGTTCTAGAGAGCATAGTAAAAGATATATCAAAGAGGCAGACGTCTAAAAATACTTGTTTTTTCGACGTTGTTAGCTCTCGTACTATGTCTTTAAAAGAGGAAAAACTCTTGTATTATTGACATTTGGAGAAAAATGCATTCTTCAAAAAAAATTTTGCTTGTTCTAAAAAGTCCCAAAAACTAAAATGCGTTTCTATGGTAATATAATTTCGATTTCATTCTTTGGAAAATCGTTATAATTAATTTTGATTACCGTCATATTTTTTGATGTTGTTAAAGTATCACGTTTCCGATAGCTATTATCACCTTTGTATGTATATGTATAGTGCTTCTTTGTCGATTTAAAGCAACAAAAATATGACGTTGATTAAAATTCTGTGGATAATAATCTATCAAAGAATGAAAGATTATAAAAATAAAATAAAAATTAAAGAAAAAAGGAATTATATTACCATAGAAACGCGTTTTGATTTTTAGGACTTTAAAAAATTAACTACATTTTCATGCTTTTTTCTCCATTATCTCTGAAACAGTATGGAAATTTGGAAAAGTATAATCAAGATTTAACCATTTTAGAACAAGCAAAAATTGTTATGAAGAATGCATTTTTTTCATAATGTCAATAATAAAAAAAATATTTTCTCATGTAAAGACAATCCGAGGACATACTCTATAACTTCACTGTTTTTAATGGATGTTTCCTCCGATTTTCTGTATATTATTGCATTTTTGGCTTTTTATCTGATCATTTTAGATTATTTTAACGTATTATTAATTTTGTTTTCGTGGTTTTAGAGATAATAGTAAATATACTTGGTCTGTACTTATTTTGCTATAAATTTCGTAATCTTAAATTTTACAGGATGTTGAAAATGCCACGCTAAACTTTCTTAAATATAAAATAATTATTCTCCTTCGTTTTTTTTAAATGTTTTAAATTACTTTTTTGTTAGATGCAACATTGATAACAACTGATCTGCAATGAGACGTATTTATTACAAGTACTTCAAATTTATTCAGACAATAAATTCTTCAAAAAGCTCGTATTTGACCCAAAAAAAGGCTAAAATAAATATTCCTATATTTCTAAACACGTTCAAAAATAGAGGGGCATCGTGTATCATCGAATTATGTCGGAATTTCTCGGGGATATATCGTAAAATGGCTTATTGTGGATTTAAAACGGGATTCATTGAACCGAACGCGCCGTATTTCCGGATAGGAAACCGAGGTGGGAATTACCCCAAGGAAATTGCATTACGTTGTAAAGTTTAAAATGTAACTTTACTGCGCTATACCTAATAAGAATAATTTAATTTAAAGAGCTCACACATTCTATGGGAAATCTCAAAGTATTAATATAATTCTTTCAGATTTCTTGTGTTTAATTTGTCTTGATTTAGGTCGTAGATAAATATGATGATATGATATTTAAAAACTCTTACGGGTCATTCCATTTTTTTCAGGCTGAATTGGTGTCCGTAGAAAGCAAAGAGATAGAAAGCCATTATGTACTAGCAAGAGAACCCATCCACAAATGGAATTCATCCTCAGATTGCTATCTCTTGGTAGAAGGGGTAGAACATACCCTACAGGTAAGACAAATTTTATTTTACAACTAGCTAACCCGGTTAAATTTTCACCGCCTAACTGTAAAGTGAAGTGAGGGTGTTTGTGGTTGATTGATCGTATGATCTGGAATGATTCAGACCTCAATCAATTTCTCAGTTGTCAATTGTTCTTTCTACTTTTGTTTACATTTAAATTTAAGTATTTTTTATCATCATCATAATCATCATTCTCAGTTTATTCAACCATTTCCAATTATGGTGTAGACTCCCTCACATATTATTTAGATATTCTCTTTGTAGTTAGACTCATTGTTGTGTATTGTGAGAGACATAGGGAGGGTAGACCAATGTCGACAAATGCTAGGGCAGACCGAAGACAAATGCTCGAGAGGAGCTAGAATGGATCCTGCAAGAAACTAAACGTTGCTCAGCCAGGACCTTTTGGCTGCTAGCAGAGTAGGTATTACCCCTCGGAAGGTCTTAAATCGATTAAAAAAAAGCAAGTTTACATTGCTATAGGCCTATAAGACGCCCTCCGTGATCATCCAATGATGTCGTCAGCATAAATTTCACCTGTCATTGTACCTTCACAGTCATACAATTCCGTTCGGCCTTCGTAGAAAATTCCACCCATTAGACCTTTACACCTCTAACTCCAAAGGGATGCCCTTCATGAACATATCGGTCGTTAGTCTCCACACAAAAACTGTACGTCTGTTAGAACGAAGACAAAAGCGGCTTTTATCGCTGATGAATATCACAGTATGCCATTCATCATTCCAGTTAGCTCTTTCATTACACCAGAGCAAACGTTGAGCTTTATGACCTCAATCTGACTCTCACAGTCAACGGAGGGCGTCTTATAGGCCTATAGCAATGTAAACCTGCTTTTTTAATCGATTTAAGACCGTCCGAGGGGTAATAACGTACTCTGCTGGCAGCCAAAAGGTCCTTGCTGAGCAACGTGCAGTTTCTTGCAGGATCCATCCTAGCTCCTTTCAGTGAGTTTCGGTCCTCCCTAGCATTTGTCGATCTTGGTCGACCCTCCCTATGCCTCTCCATGACAAATTCAGTCTCATTAAATCGGTTTTTAAGCCTAGAAATTATACTTTAGGTGAATTTAAATCAATCAGCCACATCGATCTGTCGCGCACCGCCAAGAAACCCAATGGCTTGAGTTGCTTCCTCTATTGTTAAATGACGTCTGTTCATATTATCGATGACAGAATAACCACAATATTGCAAACTGCCGCTTAGCAACACGCAAACAAGTTCTATTTTAAACAAAAATTAAATGGACATTTTTGATGATGGGGAAATTAAAATAACTTTCGTTGTGCATCATAATACGACCACCAGCAAACTCCATAAGACGACGCATGGTGTCATTGATGACGTGCAACGAAAGTTGTTTTAATTTCCCAGAAGGATGTGATTAATAAGTGATAACCATTTAAGTGATTATGGCTTGGTGGCCATATTGTAATTGTCATTTTTTGAAATATTAATTGAGAAGTCATTTCTGTCAGTTTCACAAAATATCCCGTTAATTATTATAATAAAAATGTTTAAGATAAGAAGGACATATGTACTTTATTTCGTTCTATAATATTTTGAATACAACTCGATGTTTCGGGATTACCTAATACTTTTGCCTGACACTCACTACGATACCGGCAACACTACTCGTTGTGTTGCCGGGTAACGCATTTCGTGTCGGGTAAAAGTATTATTCGGTAATCCCGAAACATCTTGTGGTATTACATTCCATAATGCTTTTTATTTGTTTGGGTACAATTTTTTATGTTTACAAACCCTATTTTTTTACACACAAACGACATAGGTATTAATAGTTATAACACATTTTTTCTGAAAGATTTTCTTTCTAGCAAAAACACAATATCGTTAACTTTTTTCGATTAGTTTATTTCATTATTCTTCTACATTTGAATATGCTATTATCTCAGTATTTTTCGTTGAATTTCTATTCAATAATATCTAATACATCACTGATTTGCAGTGCTGGATATCCATTATTACAAATAAGCTATAAGGGTGCATGGCTTGAGCTGTCAAATTTTTCCGATATTTTCGACAGCAAATCAGAGATCATTCAGATCGGTCCAGCCGTTTTTGAGTAATAATGGTACCTAAACCTATCGTTTTATCCATTTAAATATTGTCTTGTACTAGAAATCTTTATATTAAATTGTATAATTTAAAGCAATCTCAGATCTCGTAGTTTTAATATGAAATTTCTATGTATCTCCTTTATCGCAAATTTTAAAATATTTACCTCAAAAATTAATATTAATTTAAATGTAATCCCCTAGCCTGAAGAGTCAGCCTACGTCACCATCCTGTCGACGTGTCCCTGCGAAAAGGACATGCACTACGTCATCACGACGGACGGTAGGATTACGGACTGGGCTCAAAAAAGACACGAGGAGCTTACTTTGTTACCCAAGCCCACCGGCGATACTAGCGCCACCTGCCGGCTTAGCTTTAGGTGAGTGGCTTTGAGAAAAACAAAAATTTAGTTAATTCTATAATTTACTTACTTGTTAACCATGCGAAGGTATAAAGAATTTTAATTGTTGACGTATATTTGACATTGAAACGTTTTGTGTTATGAACAAATTGTTAAATGTTTCTGTTAGAATAGGATTTAACTATGCGTTGTAAGTAAACATAGCCTGTCTATTGAATTTTTTTATGCAAAAGCGCAATATCTGTTATGATGTCAAACAGCGCTCTCTAAAGAAATCTGTGGAAACAACATTTATACTGGAGAGTTCTTTTAAAGAAACTCTTGTTTGTGTAAATCGGCTAACCTAAACCAGAGTTATCCTTATTTTAATAAAAAAAAGTTTAACCTTCCCCCACCTTATTTTATGAGATAGAGCAAAATACGGTATACCAAAAAAATTACAATATTTCCATTGATTACAGCAGGAAAAATCCTGTTTTCGAATCGGCCATCATAGATACGCCCTCTAGCGGACATTGTTCGAACTTGAAAATAATCTCCAAAGATTTCTCTTGGTCTATTTACTTGATAGAAATTTTTTCACAAAGTTATACGATAAGTAGTTTCTGAGATATAGCTGGCGTCCATTCTTAATTGGCCACCCGGTACATTAAACATTTATTAACCAAAAAATATTGGGCACAGCCTGTTAAATTTAAGATTAGGGTTCCTTTTCATTTATTAATAGCCAAACATCGAAATCTCTAGTATTTACCTTCCTCATCTGAAATATTAACTCGATCTTCTCCACGATTTCAGCGCCCTTAATCTTTAAGGGTTTCTTAAAGGAAAGGTTTGGATCGATTCAAGGGTTTGTGGCAATCCCCAAAATTAACAGGAATCGTCTTAGTTTTAATTTGGGTTATTTTGTTCTGTTTTGGCATTTTCTCTACTGCGCATAAGCGTAACCGTGCCAAGAACAGTTCTCTACTATGTTGGAACAAGTCTCAAAGAGTGTTTTTTTACTAAACCTGGTGTTAAATTTCATATTTCTTTATAAAAATAAAATGGTTATCATAGTCAGTAATATTATGATTACCATTACTACTACTGCTACTGCCATTACTCGCTGACAAGTATTTGACACCCATCAGAAAATTTCACAAGGGGTTTTCTTTTATGAGCTTTTCTGTGCCTGAAAAGTCTGATGAAAAGAACGTGATGATATCTCTCTTCCGCGCTCCTGGCATTCAAAAATATCATTGCTTTGTTGTCTCTTTACTTTTTGGTTTGGTTGTCTCGCTGTTAACTGAGTTTACAGTTCTTCTCGTTCTAATTTGCGCTGCGTCTTCCCACTGATTCTACATGCTTATCCTCTTTAAGTTTTTGGGAAAAATATCGGCGAAAATATGTGTACTTTTGAGTTGATCACCCGGTTTCCTCTTACCGTCTACAAACTCACCGTAAAGAAAAGATTTTAGTAGGCGGTTTTCTTGTATCCTGCTTACGTAATCAGGCCATTTTAAGCGGGATTTAGTAATCATGACTTCAACGCTTTCGCAGTAATTTAGTTTTTAAGAGTCGCCTAAGGTGTCTCTATTGAACTTGTTTAGTGCGTTCATGTGTCGGCGGTACGGCACCCAGGATTACCTTTATTTGTTTAATCTCAACCTATTAATCTAGAATTACAAACTTTAAATCGTCATTTATCAGTTTGATTTGAAACGAAACCAAAACTTTTCTCCCCAAAACTATCCCTTATTAGATATATCGGATTTGGGGAAGTAAACCCTCTAAACCCCTCACTAGTTCAATCCTGACGGATTTGTCTGGATCGTTTAGCCAGGGAAACACGTGTCTTTGCGTAGGGATAGGGCCTTCTTTGTTTAATGGAGGAATAACACAGATTAAAACAGTCCCTGTTAATGTCGGGGATTACCACAGACCCTTGCATCGATCCAGGTCCGCCTTGGACAGTGTAAAAGTTAGAGACAATGGTTAAGAAAAGCTTAAGCCTAATCATAAATATTTCTGCTAAAAAATGATGATAAAACAGTTTCTGTTGAACTTTTGGCACAAAACATTTCAAATTTATGATTTTAGTTAAAAAATATTTTTTTGAAAATAGATTTATGTGTCTGGAAACGTTCCAGTGTTAATTTTTTTGAAGTTTTATATCAATTTTTTGTAAATGACGTCTAGAGATTGACCTTGCCAAATTGTTATCGATTGTCATTCCCTAGCCATGTGTTTGTAAATATCGTATTTAGTAAAAAAATACTATTAGACACAATGGTACAAAGTGTTCTTTATTTAATACTAAAATAGCCTAAATTAACATTAAGACTATCCCTGTTAATGTTGGGGATTATTACAAACCCTTGAACTGATTTAAACCTTTTCTTTAAGAAATCCTTAAAGATTAAGTCTACGGAAATTGTAGAGGAGATCAAGTAATTATTTTATTTGAGGAAGGTACTAGAGATATCTGGGTGTTTGGCTATCAATAAGAAATAAAGAAACCTAACGATAAATTTAACAGATCATGCCCAATATTTTTTGGTTGTTAAAAAATGCAATAGGCCATAACAAAAATGTATTAATCAAATATATTTAAAGAATAACAGAAAAAAAATAGTGTGATTTGTAGCAATACGATGCTTAGAACCCCACCTGATTAACTACTAAATTGCATAATAAATACATTAATACGATTACACAAGAAAATTTTAGACATTTACTAGAAGAAGTCATCCATATCTTCAGATGTGAATGACCATGTACCATTAAAAGCACGACTGGAGCCTAAGCATTTTCTAATTAACTTTAAGTATAAAATAATAGAGTTAATACAGTAGCTCTAGAGAACATGCCTATAGCGGTATCGTTTTTATTTAAGTTATTGAGGATGTTCCCGTTAGATATATCTAGTTAAGATTTTCTGAAGACTTTATAACTCAGCTACAAATAAAGTTGACCACTTAATATTAAACGATGCCAAGTGACAGGACGGAAAAATGACTGTTGTTGACTAAAGTCCATTTATCGTCTCGCGAGATGCAAAGTAATGAGGACAAGAAGTACTCTCCGTAATCTCGATAATGCCCTGTTATTAATCAAGCACGCAAATCGTTGCCTAATAACAGCGAACTTGGGTGCTTAGTGCTGAGGATCACCTCCCGTCTCCGGCGAAAGTTTTAGAGAAATCTGTTTGCGGCGAACAATCTCCCTTTCCACAGCCTGATACAATCTGCTGACTTTACCGCCCGCCACAATCCATCCATCATGTTGTTCCCCTTCCAGACAATAAGCTAATCAAGCAGGATCCGAATTATTTTCTTTAGCAAACAGATGCTGGATACGAGGGTTATTTTAAAAGATATAAATAATGGTCTCTGAATAAATCTGTTTTTTTACAACTGGAAGGAAATATACAAAATAAGAAAGGTATTTTTTTGTTTTGTAGATGTTTGTTTTCGTAATACAAAAATACAACATTTTTACCAGCCTCTACACTATGCGGAGAACTCTTCGAAGCAGGTCAAGGTCGCATCTCGTCGCCCAACTGTGTCGCATTTCAATTTATTTCCGGTTGTATTGAGCCACTTCGGTTTGCCTCGACCTACTTTCGATTTTTAAAAGCACCTGAAAACTACTCGTGAGGAGGGCGTGGGGGGATTTTTTGGCGTTTCCTGTTACCTCGTTCAATTTTGTTTCGTTTTGAGCTATTTTCAAAACGTGGCGGTATCTGTACCCGAGGCAAAGGACTTTTTTTCATAAATATCAGTGAAATAGATAAACCTAGTCGTAATAATATAATATTAATTATACGTTCTCCAACCCAGTGTGAGTACATATCAATGTAAAACCTCTGACGAGGGGTAGGGGACTCAAAAAACCCACAATCTTTTAGGATATTTATTTCAAAATTTAATTTGATTTAAAATTGGGGCGACATGTTTCGGGATTCATTTAATTCCCATCCCCTGGCCCAGAAAGCTAAAATAATCAAATTACAATCAGAATAGTTAACAATCAGAATTTAACAATTCTAATATAGTCATACAGAGGTCAGGTTATAAAATACAATCACAAACAAATTCAAAAGCAATATAAACAATATTTATATTATTACTACTCTTAATCCACAATGGAATAGAGGATTATTTGTTTCATACTAAAATAACTCAAGTTAATATTAAAATCGTCTCTGTTAAAGTTGAGGATTACCATAGATCCTCAAATCGATCCAAATCCTGCCTTAAGGAAAAAGTCCTTAAAGATTAAGGGCACGGAAATCATAGAGAAATAGTGGAGATCTGGATGTTTGGCTATTAATAAGAGAAAGGGTTTTGGGTTATAGGTATTGGCAGGGCGTAGGAAACATAATATTAAATTTCGCAGAATGTTGTGAATTTTTTTGTGTGCAAAAGCATCGTGTAGAGATCCCTCTCTATCTTTCAGTAATATTAAAATAACAGATTACCATTAGCGGAAGAAATATGATTCTTTGTTAAGATTTGACTGTGTTGTAGAATGTATAATGTATGAGAGTTGTGAACTTACTCATCGCGACCTTACAGATCTATTGTGTCCCCCTTTCTAGAGTTATATATAACTCATCATACAATCTCAGGGCTTTTACGAAAGCCTGTATTTGAGACGGTTTCATAAAGGTTAGTTGTCGATCTCCGATATCAGTCGTACCCAAGGTTTATGGCACGAATGGTTGTCTTCTCGACGCACTCAGGTGTTCGATGAGGTGTTTTGGTGTTTCCCCATTTTCCCCATAGAATCTGTATTTACCGTTGTTTCTTATCTTCAATCTACTTAGGTGTTCACTGAGGAGACAGTGTCCTGTTAAAAACCTCGTGATAATCCGGAAATTGTTCTTATTTAAATCAATGGAAAATCTTTGATTGATTTCTATCGTAAATCCAGAGATATTTCTTGGAGTGTCTTAGACCGTTGGAGAATTTCCATTCCAGGTTACGGATGGAGACTTTCATAGGTTCTTGAGTTCCGTTTTAAGTTGGTTTCTTCTTTGGAAGCAGAACGGTTCTGGTTCATTTTTCTAGATAGATCGTTTGATTTTTCATTACCGCTATTGCTTACTTTAACTCTATAAAATATTACGTAATCCAAAAAAATATAACTCTCATAAAAACGAAATTTCCCTTTTGAGCTAAACATTAACGCACAGTCATTACTAAAGTTGTCTGAAGAGAAGTTGTACATTACCAGAGACCAATTTGAGGTCTCTTTTTCAATTTCATAATTCCTCTTTCACTAAGGGAACTTTCGGAAGTTGAAATTGAATTTGCGAAATTATTATACATCAGTCTGATTAAATAATCTTTAGCTCTGGCTAATAGAGAACTCGAAATGTCTTGCTCGCGCCAAATTCAAACTTGTATAATTAAATCTTTCAGATTTCTACATTATTTGCGTTTTTAGTTTATTTTTCTGATCTAATTTTGTTTTGTCGTATTTCTTGTAGTTGTTCATAGTTACTACCTGTGATAAATCATAAAATGTATACTGGGTGCGTCTCAGAAATGGCATATCTCAATAACTTTTTTATTTTTTCAGATAAAAAAACAAAATTTGGTGTGTTAGTATATGACATAAATTAGGATTGATTGACGTATTCAATTGTTTTCGGCCACTTCCAGTTTCACCGGAAATGACTACAAATTTTGATTTTTAATTAGCACTCTCGTTATTTTTTTTACTTTATTCGATAAAAAATGACACTCTGAATAGAATGACATATCATATATCAACTTTTGACGTTTTTGCATATGGTTTATTGGAAATTGTAACATGCAGTTTATAACGACAATTTGACTCGAAATACCAAGTATGTGGTACCAAATTATTCGTAAAAAAATGTTCTTTTCCAAATATGCTAAGACCCACCATTGTTCCATTTGCAAAAATTTAGATTATGATTAAAAAATACGATTTGGGCATTTTTTAACCTGCCAGGGCAAGACACTAAAAACATTAGACTATCAAATCTATTTTTCTAAGGCTCCTTAATTAAAAATTAGTATTTTTAATACAGCCTTTTTTTTAACTCTAGATTAAATTTAAAATACGATTTTTAGCCATTTAAAAATCAAAAGTTGTAAGTCATTTCCGGTGAAACAAAAAGTGACCGAAAAGAATTGAATACGTCAATCAATCCTTATTTATGTCATATACTAACATACCAAATTTCGTTCTTTTATCTGAAGATAAAATCAGGATAATTCTCAAAGAGGTGTTTTGTTATACCGGGTGCATCCGTGGCTCATCTCTATAACTTTTTTTAAAAATTTATATTATAAAAAAAAATTATATTATAAAATGTTATAGGGATGAGCCACTTTTGAGACGCACCCGGTATAACAAAGTACCTCTTTGAAAATTATCTTGATTTATACCGGGTGTTTTTCAAGAGTGGCTCACCCCTATAAGATTTTTATTTTATCAGATTAAAAAATGAAATTTGGTATGTTAGTACATGACATAAATCGGGATTGAATGACGTGTTCAATTAGTTTGGGTCACTTCCTGTTTCAGCGGAAATAACTACAACTTTTGATTTTTATAAGGTACCCTCGGTATTTTTTTACTTTATTTTATAGAAAATGATATTCTGAATAGAATGACATATCATATGTCAACTTCGCATAACAAAATAGTGATTTAAATTTCAATGAATGCCACGAAATACCAAGTATGTGGTGTAAAATTATTTGTAAAAAAATGCTGATTCTAACACAAATGTCTCATTATCATTTTCTTTTTAGTTTTATTGTCAAACCCGTCATGGCTCCTGTCAGTCAACTTCTTGTTTACTACGTCACACCACAGGGTGAACCTGTAAGTGACGTGATCAGCTTCAACGTCAAACTGTTCAACAAACAGGTCTCAGTCAACATAGAAGATAGAGAATACTGGCTATCAGATCAATCTGTTGACCTGGAAATCATTGCCGAGCCTTCTTCTTTGGTGTGTCTGCTTGGTGGTAGAGCCAGTTCAACCGGTGACCTCAGATTTGATCCTAGAATAAGGTACATAATTTCTATTTAAAAAAATATATGAGTTTTAAATGAGTGCAAATATTTTCAAGGGTAGTATATTTCGACCCCAGAAACATCAGTATAAGTTTTTTTGCGTTTAAATGTTAAAATGCTCCGATTTTAGTATTAACGAAATGATAAAATGTAAAGAAATTAAAAATAAATTAATCTCATGATTTCGCTAATACTAAAATCAATGCGTCGTAACTTGTAAACGTAAATATCGTGATAACCGTGTACCGTTTCGAACTAAACAATGGGCACCTTTTTTCACGTAAAAATGTCCTATCTTTTTATGTCGTTTATTGAAAATATCTATCTATAAAGATAAAAGAAGTACCACCAGTAGTACTCTCTGATGAAAAGTACCCTTTCAGGACTGTTAAGATATTTTACACTATCGTCGTTTGTTTTGGCATTAAAATGTATATAAGAGTACCAAATTTCAAGAAAAACGGTTTACTAATGTCCATAAAAAATCAATAAAATATATTATTTTTATTTACTCCTTCAAGGGCTGTAACTTCCTGGGGAAGCATTTTAAGGCATTTGTATTTTGAAACTTTTTATTTTATTTTTATCTGTAAAATCACCGAGAAAGTTAGATACATTCTTTTTGACACCCTGTATACAAGGTGTCTCAGGCTGAGCGTGCATTAGAAATTTCTAGAGAACTACAACATCTAGCAAAATAAAAACACTAAATCACCACAATACACCAAAACACTTTTACTTTTACACTGGACGCGCGTTTCGCTAACCAAGTTAGCATCATCAGCAGATGATTATAAACTAAAGTACAATCTACAAGTTGAGCGTTTATATACTCGCTCAGTGGGCACTGAGTGGGCGTGGCAAAATCTAGCCAACCGAGTCAGAGCCCACTTAGCGTAACAGTTAGATTTCCGCCACTAGAGTAGTAGGAACAAAGAACTTGAAGGAATTGGAGCGTTGTCTCTGTTCATACTATCTTTACATTTATTAATTCTGATGCTTTCATATGCATCTAATTGCCTGTAATTTGAGACTTGTTTAATTAATTTTAAATTATTAAGATCTATACAATGTTCTTTATCATCAATATGTTCGGCAACGCAAGATTTATCCGGTCTACCATATCTTATCTGAGCTAAATGTTCTTTAAATCTAGTTAATATTGATCTTCTAGTTTGCCCAACATATTTCTCTTTACAATCTTTACAAGAAATATCATCAGAAATATGTTGGGCAAACTAGAAGATCAATATTAACTAGATTTAAAGAACATTTAGCTTAGATAAGTTATGGTAGACCGGATAAATCTTGCGTTGCCGAACATATTGTTGATAAAGAACATTGTATAGATCTTAATAATTTAAAATTAATTAAACAAGTCTCAAATTACAGGCAATTAGATGCATATGAAAGCATCAGAATTAATAAATGTAGAGATAGTATGAACAGAGACAACGGTCCAATTCCTTCAAGTTCTTTGTTCCTACTACTCTAGTGGCGGAAATCTAACTGTTACGCTCAGTGGGCTCTGACTCGGTTGGCTAGATTTTGCCACGCCCAAACCCTCAACTGTACAACATCTAGCTCGGAGATTTTTTGCACATCATGGTTAAACGAGATCTATCGATTAAAAATATTATATCATGCACATGCTTAAATTCTCTGTAAAATTTTATAAATTTTGATATTAAACACTCTATATCTAACATTAACCGTTTTTGAGAAAAAAAATATTTAAAATTTTTGAACGAAAAAAACTACCTGTCAAAAATATGTGTATAGCCTAAACGTCAAATTTAGTGATTACCACAGCCACTGTGCCATAAAGAGAAAACATGTGGCTATCTACTTCAGAAATTAAATTGTTCGAATGTCATATAATACTAGCCGCAGCTGTCATGGAATTGAACGATTAAAAAATTATCATAAATCATTTTTTTTCAAACGGAAACTCACTTTTTTATTTCACTAGTGAAAAGATTTTTCAATTTGTTACTTTTTGACTGTACATGTTCCTATACCTAAAACAAATCGTTTCTAAATTATTTAAGATTTAGTTTTAAAGCGTATATTTTTCTTGATTTTAACCAGTAGCCTATGACTTTAAACGTCAAGTGATGTAAAAAAATAGATCTGGACATATCATATTGTGACGCTTCTTTCAAAAATCATACGGAATATTATTAATAATATCAACTATTAGATATTACTAAAGAGCGAAAATACGAGATATATTTTTATAAATACACTTTTTAAACTCTTAAGGCAGGCGGTATTTATAATATAGAAAATTCAAATAATTCGTTTTCTGTACAGATGAAGATAAATTGTTTGACCGTTTGACACAATGTCAAAGGAAGCTAGATAAAATCAAGAAAAATATACGTTTTCAAATTAAATCTTAAATAACTTTAAAACGATTCATTTTAGGTATACGAACATGTATAGTTAAAAAGTAACAAATTGAAAAGCCTTTAAAAAATAAAAAAGTGGGTTTCCATTTGAAGAAAATGATTTATAATAATATTTTAATCGCTCAATTCCATGACAGCTTCCGCCATTAAGGATTATTATACGACATTTGAACAATTTAATGTTTGAAATAGATAGCCACATGTCTTCTCTTTATGTCACAGTGGCTGTGGTGGTAAATAAAAATAAATTGTGAATCATATCCCATAAAATTATGTAATTATTTTTCAGAAAAAAAAATATTCAAAAACTTTTTTATTTTATACCCGCAGTAAAATTTTCAACTATAAATACTACGTTATCGTCGCAATTTACCAACAACTACCCCCTTCATCCCCTCGAGAGAAGGGGCGGATTATAAAATACTAAGCCCCCTGCAACTGGAAACCCGTTCCCGCTTAATGAAGATCTGGAAATCGTAAAATCTAACTTTTAAATTAAATCGTTGCGAGATTAGCCGTAACGACAAATTCATTACTTTCCAATTCCATCTCGAATAATATTCGCGAGGCTGCGAAACTCTAAATCGCTGAAGGACTCGTAAATTTCACGTTATCGTTCGGGCAGAGTGAGGAAGGGGACCTTTTCAAACTCGAAACGCGTGTCTGTTAATAATTAATTCGTTAAAAGGCTTCGGGAACAAGTTCTTTTTAAGCAAGAAGGCAGGAGAGGGTTTGTAATACAAACGACAGACGCAATAAAACTCTCAAATATTTTTACAAATTAGTCTGCAATCGTACTTTTTTAATTTTTATCAGCTTTTTCCTATTATCGCGACCAAGATTAGATTCTTCGAGGTCGCTTATTATTTTTTTATAAACCTTTTTAGAACATTCAAGGTGTTTATAAAGAATGCAATTTTCTCAAAATGTCAATAATAAAAAGTGTTTACTGTTGTAAAGACAATCCAGGCATACTGTATAGGGTGGTCGAAATTTGTCTGTTTTAACAGAGAAAACCTATTTCCTGACTAGGTAGGGCAAAACCGACATAATGGGCTTGATATCTGAGACATGTTTATTGGCGTAAACTGCCTGTTGATATTTTCACTGCCAACTGAGATACGGGGTATTTTTGAATTTTTTACCATTTGCAAAATTACCCATAACTTTTGTATTTCGCGGAATAATAAAATTCTAAAAAAACATTCTTAAGGCACTTTCTAAGCACAATCCAGTGGCGTAATCAGTTTTTTTCTATGCTTGTTCTTTTTGTCAGAAATAATAAAAAATATAATTTTTTAAATGGAAATCATAGTTAGCTATGAACTTAAAAAAATGCTGGGGTTTAACCCTTTCGAACGATATAAAGTTATGTTTATTTATCTCTAAGAATGCGAGAAATATTAGGTTTTTTATCTTTGTATCGAAGCGGGCCTTGATTTGGTGTTGACCCAGTTGCCTAATTATTTTTTATCACAATTTAATATACTATATAATTATTTATCTGCCTAATTAACGACTTTTGAAAAGATAAATCAACATTCTATATCAGTATTACCAATTACAATGAAAACACCAGGGTTATGCCTGCACTATTAAATGGACAATTTAGAAAAAATTGGATTGGATTAATTTTTATGGGAGAAATTAAATACCTTATATATAAAGGAAGAACCATTGGGACGAGAAAAGAATTGTAGAAGGCTACTAGGCAAGCTTTTGGACTTATTACACCAGTTTGCCTAATAAATCGTAACTCTGTGCGCAAAAGATGTTTATTGTATGTTCAACAAGAAGGTGCTCAGTTTGAAAATCTTTGATGATTGTTTTTAGTAAACTATATTCATCATTTAAATGTTTTTTAAATTAGTTTTGTTCTTTGTTTATTGTATCGATTTCAATTGTAATTACTAATACTGATATAGAATGTTAATTTACCTTTTCAAAAGTCTTTAATTATGCAGATAAATAATCATATAGAATATTAAATTGTGATAAAAAATAATTAAGCAAATAGGTCAACACAAAATCAAGGCCCGCTTCAATATAAAGATCAAAAATTTCTTCCATTCTTAGAAGTAGATACCCATAACTTTATATCGTTGGAAAGGGTCAAACGGCAGCATTTTTTAAGTTTACAGCCGACTATGATTTCCATTTAAAAAATTATATTTTTTATTATTTTTGACAACCAGAACAAGCGTAGAAAAAAAATAACTACGCCACCGGATTTTGCTGAAAGAAGTGCCTTAAGAACGTTTTTACAGAATTTTATTATTCCGCGAAATAAAAAAGTTATGGGCAATTTTCAAAATGGTAAAAAATTCAAAAAGACCCCGTATTTCAGTTGGCAGTGAAAATATCAACAGGTGGTTTACGCCATTAAACGTGTCTCAGAAATCGAGCCCATGATATCTATGTCGGTTTTGCTCGATCTAGTGAGGAAATAGGTTTTCTTTGTCAATACAAACCAATTTCGACCACCCTGTACATACTAAGGACCGGCAAATGTTAGCCTTGGGTCGAGATTTCCGTATGTAAGAAGAGTACAATGCGTTTATAATGTACTGAACCAAGAGGAAACAGTAAAAACGTTGCCAAACGTATGAAATAAACTGAGAATCTGTGCACATTGCTAAGAGACGTGGAAAGGGATATAGCAGATTTCGTCGCGGTGGACCGGTCGACCCAAACCACACCCAATCAGTACCAAAAATTCTAGGGAAGAGTGTACATCACGCGTTCAGCTTCACGATTTAATTACGTCTCGTGATACTTTATTTGTATATTTATTAACGAGTCGTTGTAATCTTCCCTATAGCTTGTCAATTTTTAAAAGCAAATTAGAAACACTTGCACTTTTGGTAAAAAATAAGTGGAATTGAGTTGGTGTTCGACAGTGGTCGCGCTATTAGAACTCTGAATTCAAAAATGGATATCTCAAAGTCCATTAGAAGTAATTGATTGTAGTTATTTTTTCAAAAACTTCTTAATTTACATAAAACTAATAATTTCTGCTACATTTTCTTCGCAGACAGTATGTGAAAATCTTTATAAATAAAAAAGTTACATGATTGCTGAAAATTGCAATGCACTCAAAGTAAATGGATGTTTTTTTTAATTTGAATGGAAAAAAAACAAGCCTATCGAATTTTTCTTATTTAAACATCTTGTAAAAGATCCGAACTCCGAACTTCAAAATAAAAAGTGTCAATATCTAAAGTAGTTCTTGGGTTATCGCGTATTAAGTGTTAAAATGTTGAGTTTTTAAATTATCGCGATTCCTGACGTATTCTCGTTATAAAAAAAATAGACGCCCTAACGATATCCTTATATTTCCATTTCAGATGCTCAGAAACATATCTAATGATTTTATCTAGTTATCTTTTTCGAAAAAAAGTATTTTAAAAATAAGCGATAGGGATCGTGATTTTACTGTAGTTGATAGGGGGAAAGGCGTACCGGAGAAATATGGCAACGTCGCAACAGCACACCGTCGCATTTCTTTCACTCCGACTTAATAAGATCCCTATGCGATTTACTTCCACACATGCAAATACCGACCCAAAAGTAAGAGTTGCCAGTTGCCAGTTGCCAGCACGATAGAAAATGAAGTGATAAATGGCAGAAATCTTTTAATAATGTAGAAAATGTAAATTCAATTTTAAACTAAAACTCTCTTAATGTAAAAGAAACCTGAATATTTTAAAAGACTTAATTCACATATATAGGTATATCCTGTTTCAATTCATATTAACATTTTTTCTATGCAAATCCAGTTTTACGTAGCTTAAACTGCCTTTTCTTCGCGCCTTTTATACCTATTTAGAACAGGTTCTTCGCAATTAACATAAGAAAAGTGTCGACCTTTTTAAAAAAACGAGGTTGGTTATTTTCAATTTCATACTTTTGAAGTGTTAGGGAATAAAAGAATTTCTAATGCACGTCCTGGTGGAAAACTGACAGTTTAATTTAAAAGTATAAAAAGTAGGTCACTAAGTAATTTAAATACTAATAACCCGTATCGCTTTGAAAAGAGTCTGTACCAACAGAATTTGAAAGGGGTACGAGGGGTAAAAATACATACAGGGGGATATTAAAGTACAGAGAGATAATTTATGAAAGATTTTTTTCATATAGGGAAATCAATAAAATTTTTAGTGTAGATATAAAAAAATATTTGTTTACAGTTCATACCAAATAAACTTTTAGTCACGTGATTAAGCTTGACCGGCACAGCGTTGCCCACGTTTATATATTTTCTTTTAATCAAAATATTTTTGAAAACAAAAATAAAATAATTATAAATATGTAAACAGTTATTATTTACATCAACAAAACTCACCTTCTTAACAGCACTTAAGGGACATAAAGGGTCATTACTACCAATTTCCCGTTTTTTCGGCTATTAAGCTTGTACCACTTCGCACTAAAAGAGGTTCTAAAAAGAACAATGTTACACTGCAAGGACTGCTAGTAAAAAGTTTTAAGCTTAAATTATCATAACACAATTCATTTAAACCAAAAACTCATAATAAAAAACTAAACTGTCAAAACGAATGACAATGACAAATTACGAATTTTATTTGACATTTGTCATCTGCCATCACACTCCAACTTTCATTGATTTTCTTATAATATGTAAAGTCACGAAATTATTTAAAATACCCCAAAAAGTTATAAAAAAATATCTTAAACAGATTTCTTTTATTTCCAGTGAAGAACCTACACCTTCTCCTATAACTGGAGAAGTAGATTTCTTGGAGGCAGGAGTATCCTTCTTCCAGAGACAATGTGCCAGAAGAGGGAATTCGGGAATGTCGGCCATATCCTATCGGCAAAGAGGATCAGGTGCTGGACCATCTGGATCAAGAAGGAGACCACCAGAGAGTCTAGTGGGAGGATCGCCTCTGGATCAGTTGTGGATGTGGACATGCTTCAATTACTCGTAAGATTGATATGTATTTAATTTACATTTATTTTCATATTTTTATTCGAATTTTTGTGCTTCAACTAATCCTACCGACTGCGCCATTTTTTAAAGTATTTTCCTTATTATCAACCGTTAACGTCTGGTTTACAAAACCCCGGAAACTATAGTTTATCTTATACACACACTTTTCATCCGTAATTTTTTTACTCCAGCCCGTCAACAGAGAAAGATCGTATGATAACAGACGTTTTGACACTTTTTTGACAAATTTAATCTAACCTTAATAAAAACACAATAGTAGAGTAAACGCCAGGAATGTTTGGGAGTGATTCATCGCTTGATGAAGTTAGAATCGACACGCGCGCTATCATTTTTACATTCAAAACGTAAATTTTTACCGCAGACGTAGGTTTTTAAAGGCCCGGTCTAATCATCTGCCTGCGCTCCTCCTACTTATTCTAAAATGTTAGCGTGATTGACAAAACGATACTATATCGCGTTTCTTTGATTGATTCGTTTTTGTGCGTCAGTCCATTGGTGTGCTTGCAGTGCGATCAATGGGGCATTCCATTTTATATTTATAACCAAATACATGTTTTTGACAAGATTTTGACAATTAAAACAACAAATTACAACAGATTATGTATTGATTATTATATGACTTGAAACACCACGGCACTGGAATTAAGTTTTATGTGACCTTGAACAGATTAGTTCACATGGTAGCGGCCGATGAATCACTCCCACACATTCGTGGCGTTTTCTATACAAGAGCTAGCACCGTCGGGAAAACGAGAATTTTTAGAGTTTAGTTTTTTAGTTCTTTAATATATCTTTTGCTATGCTCTCCTGATAAAAGTGCGAGCCATTTGGCTGCCGGTAGACTACTGCGATTCACTACTGTGCACCACATCTGTACAGGGTATCCCATTTTCGTGTGTTTTATAGGATTTCTCGTTTATGAGTAGAGATACAGTGATGCAATTTTCACATTACTTTGCTACTGGTTCTTGAAACTAAATATGCTACACATAGGTTTGTCCTAGCCTTCTTAATTCCTAAAATACAGGGCAAATTTGTGATGCGCAGTAATAAACAGATGTTGAATACAGATATAGGGATGCGCAATAGTGAACGCAATATCTACCGGCAGCCAGATCGTCCGCATTCAGGAGAGCATAACAAAAAATATATTGAAGAACCAGCTTTCTTAAAATTCTCTCTCGTTGCTAACTCTAAGATTATAAGTAAAACAACCAAATCGTTATGAAAATGAAAATATAAAATGACACCAATAACAAGCAAAGCGTATCTATATCGGATGAACGGAGGCATGAAAATGCAATAAATATAAAACTGTGTAATTTTCTAACCAATCGAAGTCTTTAAATTCAACCAATAAAATTAATATCGTATCATCGGACAACGAATGCATGAAAATCAAGTTTTAATTCACCTTCAAACAAAACAGAAAACATTCTTAAAACTCCCTAAAAAATATCTCTCCACTCTCATCCACTCTAACTCTTCCTCCCACACTAAAAGCACCCTTTCCCCCACCCTTACTCTGTATAAAATTTACGACCCGGCCACCGGAATGTCCATAATTCTCCCTCGTTATCGCCAAGAGTAGGAAGAGAGGGGAAGAGGATAAAACGTTAAATGCCAAACGCTTATTTTGCTACTTTTTCGGACTAGTGAAATGGACTCTAGCAATTCATCAATAAAGCTTAACTGGAGTGTGTTTTTGGTGCTATGCCTCATCTTTTTGTTGTATTCCTGGTTGCAAGGATAATTATACTAGCAGTGGGATTCTGTAAGCTCCATAGCAAGAAATTTCCTGTCTAGCCTATGCTATTTGTATACGATTGATGAGTCACTAGATAGGAAATATGTTTACAGAATCGCTAGCTAGGCAGCCTAAAGTGTCCGGTAGAGCAAGTAAAGTGGCTACGAGTTATAAATCAAGACAATTTTATTGAAAGTATCTTTAATAAATTTAAAAATAATGTTCTCCCAGGCTCGTATATAAGAAAACTGGAGAATTATGTTTATTTTATTCATATTGTGGAATCTCCACTCCCAAGTGTTGTTGTTTCAGCTTCTATAGATTCAAACATGTACCTAAGAAGGTATTATGATCTAAGGAAAACTAAAGAATATGTACTGAAGCTGTGGTTGGTTCCTTGTGAAACATCGTTGAAATATTAGTATTTTAATAAAACACACTTTTAGATGTATCAAAAACTTTTAATAAGAGTAACTTTAACTCTACATATATGTTTCAGCTTGTTAGGCCTTTTTCAAGAGTTTTTTAAGAACTAATCGTCTAACTACACTGTAACTATATATATATTTGCTATGGGGGTGGGTTCAGAGAGTTTACAATAGGGGTAATAAAAAATGTGATATATATATATATATATATATATTATATATGCTATGGGGGTGGGTTCAGAGAGTTTACAATAGGGGTAATAAAAAATGTAGAGAGAATTTAGAAATCCTTGTTGGTCGTTAACATTATTTTCGTTTTTAACAGATTTTAGTATTTCTAACTGTTCAATGTAATTTAAGCGTCTACCTTTTGTTTCTCTGTGTAGTAACTTAATTGAGTTTTCATTAATTTTGTGATTATTTACTATACAATGAGTTGCAAGACCAGAACTTTGCTGGAGATTATTAATAGACTTTACATGTTCTTTAATCCTTATATCTAAATTTCTACCTGTTTGGCCTATGTACACGGCATCACAATCATTGCAATCCACTCTATATACACCCGACTTATTTTTGACATTAGTTTTGTCTTTATTATTTAATAAAATTTGACCTAAATTTCTTTTATTTACGTTAATAATTTTACATCCTATTTTATTGAGATTATTTAATATTTTGTTAGTTAAATTAGGAATGTAGTTTAAAAGTCGATAATTGTTATTGTCTTTAGAATTAGCGGAATAAAATTTTTTCATTAATATTTTCTTTTGTTTTTTCTTTAGCATATTATCAATAAGGGAACACTTATATCCATTGTTGATGGCGATTTGTTTAATAATATTTAACTCTTTTTTAAAATTCTCTGGGCTCAGTGGAAACATTACCAATCTATGAATTAAACTATGAAAGGGTGACATTTTGATTTGCCAGGATTGGTGTGATTGACTATGTATTACAGTGTCTGTGGTAGTGGGTTTTCTGTAAATATCAAATTGTAATCTATTAGACTGTTTTATAATTGTAACATCAAGAAAATTGATGGTATTAATACCTTTTTCAATAGTAAATTGTATTCTCGGGTTAATTGAATTTAATAATGTTAAAAAACTGTTTAAATTTCTCTCGGTGCCTGACCAAATACAAAAAATGTCATCTACATATCTTGCCCAATAATTTATTTTTGATATTAAACTACTCTTGTTTTTAAATAGCTTCTTTTCAAAATCTGCCATAAATATTTCTGCGAATAACGGTGAAATTGGGGAACCCATCGGTAACCCATCTTTCTGTTTAAATATTTCATTGTTATACTGAAAATAGTTTTGTTCTAAACAAGTTTCAATTATTGTTATTAAATCTGATTTTACTATTATATTAAGATTAGATTTATCAATTAGTTCATAAATAATAGAGGACAATTCATGGGTTGGGATAGAAGTGAACAGGCTTTTGACATCGAAAGAAACGAGTGTTGCATTATGTGGAACTTCAATATTTTTCAAATTATCTAGCAACTCAAAAGAATTCTTTATGGCAAATTTTGATTGAAAATTGATCATGGAAGGAAGTGTTTTAGCTAGTATTTGACATAATTTATAAGAGGGAGCATTTATGTACGAGACGACTGGTCTAACTGGATTATTGTCTTTATGTAATTTTAGTAAACCATAGAGTAATGGGGGTGAAGGATTCATTATTTTGGCATAGTATTCATTGTTATTAGGTAATATAGATTTGTTATTTTTTAAAATAGAAAGAATTTGTTTTTGAAAATTACATGTTGGATCAGAAATTTTAGTAAAATCTCCACTATTTAAAATATCAGCTATTTTCTTATCATATTCTGTTTTTGTTAGAATTGTTATAGTGTTGCCCTTATCGGCTTTTGTAATTATTAAATTGTTATCATTTATTTTCTTGGTTATAGACTGTATGATATTTTTCTCTTTACTGTTAGTTTTTAAATATTTGTTACAATTATTGAAATTTTCTACTATGCGATATTTATTACATGTTGAGGCACGAGGTAAAGTCCCAACTGCGATTGCGGTGTTAACTGCTAGCAATTCTATATCTTTTTTGTTAAAAACAGCTGGGGAATATTTTAATCCTTTTTCCAATATTGAAATTTCATCATTTGAAAAAGTAATATTTGATAAATTAATAAGTGTAGGGTGAAATGCAAAAAGACTGTTATGTTGTGTACTTACAACCTTGTTAACATTGTCACAATTGTTGGATTTAATAAGTTTATTAAGTTTCTTTAATTGTGTGTTATAATGTAAACTAACTAAGTCACTAATTTCTTCTCTTATGAGTCTGTCTCTGTATTGAAAAACAAAATGACCTTCTTTTTCTAACAACTCAGTGTAGCATAGCTTCTTATGTAGGTTGATGTTGTCTCTTCTTTTGTACCAGAATTTAATTTCATTTTGTAGCCATATAGTGTACGCTTTTTTCACTGACTCCTGTGCTTCACGAGATTTGTGGTTGCACACAATTTTGTGTTGTGGTGTCACCTTATTTTTCAGGCACTGTTTAATAAACCATATGTGGTTCGAACATTTCTTAGACCGTAGTAGACATCGTTTGTAGAAAACCACTAAAGATGCGACGCCTGCATTTTTAATAAATTGTACTGAAGCTGTGGTTGGTTCCTTGTGAAACATCGTTGAAATATTAGTATTTTAATAAAACACGCTTTTAGATGTATCAAAAACTTTTAATAAGAGTAACTTTAACTCTACAAATATGTTTCGGCTTGTTAGGCCTTTTTCAAGAGTTTTTTAAGAACTAATCGTCTAACTACACTGTAACTATATATATATATATATATATATATATATATATATATATATATATATATATATATATATATATGGGGTGGGTTCAGAGAGTTTACAATAGGGGGTAATAAAAAATGTGTTTTATATATATATATATATATATTTGCTATGGGGGTGGGTTTCAGAGAGTTTACAATAGGGGTAATAATAATATATAATATATATATATATATATATATATATATATATATATATATATGCTATATATATATATATATATATATATATATATATATATATATATATATATTGCTATATATATATATATATATATATATATTGCTATGGGGGTGGGTTCAGAGAGTTTACAATAGGGGTAATAAAAATGTGTTTAGAAATCCTTGTTGGTCGTTAACATTATTTTCGTTTTTAACAGATTTTAGTATTTCTAACTGTTCAATGTAATTTAAGCGTCTACCTTTTATTTCTCTGTGTAGTAACTTAATTGAGTTTTCATTAATTTTGTGATTATTTACTATACAATGAGTTGCAAGACCAGAACTATGCTGGAGATTATTAATAGACTTTACATGTTCTTTAATTCTTATATCTAAATTTCTACCTGTTTGGCCTATGTACACAGCATCACAATCATTGCAATCCACCCTATATATAGTATTTTTAATACCTATTTAGAGGTACCAGCCGTTTTAGTAACTTAACGTATGCGGCTTCTTGCACCATCTAAACCCGCATGAAAAAAATTAGGTTATGACCTTTGTCATGTCAAATGCTTGACATATTTCTTATTGCATTGGCGGAGTGACTTGAAATTTCATATTATCAGTGGCGGTTTATAATAATAAAAATTAATTTTATGAAATTCTAAAGATGTTGACGTAATAAAAAAATATAAAAGAAGCGCACTAATTTTAAAAATATTGTTTTATTAACTAGATACCGAGTTTTCTTAAAAAAATACCTATATTATTTAAGATCTCGATTTAAGGCTTATACCAAAGAATATCTTAACTTATACTTATGCTTAATGTAGTAAACTATATTCAAAACGATTTAGGATCTCGATTTAAGGCAATTCAAAAAGCGTCTGATGCACTAAAAGTATAATAAATAATATAACAAGAAGTCGAGCAAGCAGTAATAATATTTATTTAAGGGCTCGTTTAAGTACAAATTCTACAGAAAAAACAGGTTTAAAAGAGCTTTTCGCTTTTAGCAGCATGGTATTTGTTCAAAAATAATATTCTTTTTAATCTGATTCCAGGCATTTCCAATAACTGTTTTCTTCCATCCGGTTTTTTGAAATGAAAACCCATTTTTTTAATTCCCAAATATAACGAACTTTTGGAAATCTTAGTTTCTGGAGACTCTTCGATAAATTGCAGGAAAATAGTTTCTACTGTGATTTTCCTTTCGCGCATACATTTTGTAAATTACTTCCCTCAAACAATGTAGGGTATTCTTAGTAATTCGGATTTTGCTCCGGGAAACGCTTGCAGACATATTTCTTCTAAATTCGAAATCTGTAGCTCTGTTTGGTTTTTCTAGATTATATAATGTGCATTCTGGGACTTTTAGTGCTTCGGATGCTTTTTGAATTGCCTTAAATCGAGATCCTAAATCGTTTTGAAAATAGTTTACTACATTAAGCATAAGTTTTTTGGATTCATCAGAATATCGCATTTTTATATCTTATTTTGCGTTATGACATTAACATGAAATGTAACTTCAAAAACGTGACATCTAACAAATTATTAATAATCGACGTTCATTTTTGTTGGTAATTTTTTGTTTCAACTGATTTATTAATAATAAATAAGGATGGTGTTATTCTAAATGGGTACTAAAAATACTATACACCCGACTTATTTTTGACATTAGTTTTGTCTTTATTATTTAATAAAATTTGACCTAAATTTCTTTTATTTACGTTAATAGTTTTACATCCTATTTTATTGAGATTATTTGACAATTGATTAAAGAGACAACATCAACCTACATAAGAAGCTATGCTACACGGAGTTGTTAGAAAAAGAAGGTCATTTTGTTTTTCAATACAGAGACAGACTCATAAGAGAAGAAATTAGTGACTTAGTTAGTTTACATTATAACACACAATTAAAGAAACTTAATAAACTTATTAAATCCAACAATTTTGACAATGTTAACAAGGTGGTAAGTACACAACATAACAGTCTTTTTGCATTTCACCCTACACTTATTAATTTATCAAATATTACTTTTTCAAATGATGAAATTTCAATATTGGAAAAAGGTTAAAATATTCCCCAGCTGTTTTTAACAAAAGATATAGAATTGCTAGCAGTTAACACCGAAATCGCAGTTGGGACTTTACCTAGTGCCTCAACATGTAATAAATATCGCATACTTGAAAAATTTCAATAATTGTAACAAATATTTAAAAACTAACAGTGAAGAGAGAAAAAATATCACACAGTCTATAACCAAGAAAATAAATGATAACAATTTTAATAATTACAAAAAGCCGATAAGGGCAACACTATAACAATTCTAACAAAAACAGAATATGATAAGAAAATAGCTGATATTTTAAATAGTGGAGATTTTACTAAAATTTCTGATCCAACATGTAATAAATATCGCATACTAGAAAATTTCAATAATTGTAACAAATATTTAAAAACTAACAGTAAAGAGAAAAATATCATACAGTCTATAACCAAGAAAATAAATGATAACAATTTAATAATTACAAAAGCCGATAAGGGCAACACTATAACAATTCTAACAAAAACAGAATATGATAAGAAAATAGCTGATATTTTAAATAGTGGAGATTTTACTAAAATTTCTGATCCAACATGTAATAAATATCGCATACTAGAAAATTTCAATAATTGTAACAAATATTTAAAAACTAACAGTAAAGAGAAAAATATCATACAGTCTATAACCAAGAAAATAAATGATAACAATTTAATAATTACAAAAGCCGATAAGGGCAACACTATAACAATTCTTACAAAAACAGAATATGATAAGAAAATAGCTGATATTTTAAATAGTGGAGATTTTACTAAAATTTCTGATCCAACATGTAATTTTCAAAAACAAATTCTTTCTATTTTAAAAAATAACAAATCTATATTACCTAATAACAATGAATACTATGCCAAAATAATGAATCCTTCACCCCCATTACTCTATGGTTTACTAAAATTACATAAAGACAATAATCCAGTTAGACCAGTCGTCTCGTACATAAATGCTCCCTCTTATAAATTATGTCAAATACTAGCTAAAACACTTCCTTCCATGATCAATTTTCAATCAAAATTTGCCATAAAGAATTCTTTTGAGTTGCTAGATAATTTGAAAAATATTGAAGTTCCACATAATGCAACACTCGTTTCTTTCGATGTCAAAAGCCTGTTCACTTCTATCCCAACCCATGAATTGTCCTCTATTATTTATGAACTAATTGATAAATCTAATCTTAATATAATAGTAAAATCAGATTTAATAACAATAATTGAAACTTGTTTAGAACAAAACTATTTTCAGTATAACAATGAAATATTTAAACAGAAAGATGGGTTACCGATGGGTTCCCCAATTTCACCGTTATTCGCAGAAATATTTATGGCAGATTTTGAAAAGAAGCTATTTAAAAACAAGAGTAGTTTAATATCAAAAATAAATTATTGGGCAAGATATGTAGATGACATTTTTTGTATTTGGTCAGGCACCGAGAGAAATTTAAACAGTTTTTTAACATTATTAAATTCAATTAACCCGAGAATACAATTTACTATTGAAAAAGGTATTAATACCATCAATTTTCTTGATGTTACAATTATAAAACAGTCTAATAGATTACAATTTGATATTTACAGGAAACCCACTACCACAGACACTGTAATACATAGTCAATCACACCAATCCTGGCAAATCAAAATGTCACCCTTTCATAGTTTAATTCATAGATTAGTAATGTTTCCACTGAGCCCAGAGAATTTTAAAAAAGAGTTAAATATTATTAAACAGATCGCCATCAACAATGGATATAAGTGTTCCCTTATTGATAATATGCTAAAGAAAAAACAAAACAAAATATTAATGAAAAATTTTTAATCCGCTAATTCTAAAGACAATAACAATTATCAACCTTTAAACTACATTCCTAATTTAACTAACAAAATATCAAATAATCTCAATAAAATAGGATGTAAAACTATTAACGTAAATAAAAGAAATTTAGGTCAAATTTTATTAAATAATAAAGACAAAACTAATGTCAAAAATAAGTCGGGTGTATATAGGGTGGATTGCAATACTGTGATGCCGTGTACATAGGCCAAACAGGTAGAAATTTAGATATAAGGATTAAAGAACATGTAAAGTATATTAATAATCTCCAGCATAGTTCTGGTCTTGCAACTCATTGTATAGTAAATAATCACAAAATTAATGAAAACTCAATTAAGTTACTACACAGAGAAACAAAAGGTAGACGTTTAAATTACATTGAACAGTTAGAAATACTAAAATCTGTTAAACGAAAATAATGTTAACGACCAACAAGGATTTCTAAACACATTTTTTATTACCCCTATTGTAAACTCTCTGAACCCACCCCCATAGCAAATATATATATAGTTACAGTGTAGTTAGACGATTAGTTCTTAAAAAACTCTTGAAAAAGGCCTAACAAGCTGAAACATATATGTAGAGTTAAAGTTACTCTTATTAAAAGTTTTTGATACATCTAAAAGCGTGTTTTATTAAAATACTAATAAAGAATATGTGTGTTAAAGATCATGAAAAAAATTATTATTTTGAGTTCAAAATTGAAAAAGATTTTTGTAAAGACAAGAATGATAACAACAGCTTTAAATGTAATTTTATTTGTTGTAATGTTTGAATTTTCAAATTATTAGCAATCTAATAAAACATCTCTTGAACCTTACGGTTTATATAAAATATAAAGTCAAACATATCTTAGTGTTGGACCTATTTACCCTTTCCTAATGATTAATTGAATTTACAAGCTGGTCGCGTCGTTGATTAAAGCCAAATTTCGGGGGCTGGAAAACATGCGGAGGGTTGCTTTCGTTTTTGCTCTCGGGGGATGCTGACCGCTCGGACACATGCCAGATTGCTTTGGTCTGGTAGAAATTATATCAATTTCGATAAATAAGTCAGAAATTTCACGTAAACGTTTATATTTAAGAGATGTTTTATAATAAATATGAATAAAGCAGTTCTAGAGTTGTTTCATAAGCATTTCTTATCTATCCATTATTTATTATTTATCATATATACCATATCTTATTATTTATCCAATAGCTAAGTCAAATTACCGGCTCTCGATAAATCACCGTAAGCGACGTTAGCCCACGGCCACACAGAATGCGATTTTTGCGTTTTTTGACTAAAACTAAATAAAGGAATTATATAGGAGTGGCTCGACCAAAAGCATTGAAAAACATGTTTTAAAAAGTGTAGTTTGAAATGTTAAAAAAGTAATAAACTAAAAAAATATTTTTTTTACGCATAAGAAATAGTTTTTTACGGGTCACAAATAAATTTATACGCGTAAAAAATAATGTTTAACCTGCAACAAATAGTTTTTTACACGTAAAAAGTAGTTCTTTTCTTTTAATAAATAGTTTTTTACACCTAAAAAATAATTTTTTAGGCGTAAAAAATAATTTTTTTACGTGTAACGAATAGTTTTATACGCGTAATAAATACACATTGTCACTACGTATTAATCATATCCTAAAATTGCGTTAACAATTAGTAAGATTTACTAGTCGATTATATAATTATAATTTTTTATTATATTATATTATTATAATTATAACACACAAGTAACCACAAAACTACAACATAAAAAATCTATACACAAATAAACTAAAATTCCTAAAATAAATGGAAAATAATAGTTAATTTTACACATACCACTGGCACTAGCAGTAGCAGTAGATTGCGTTTGTCGTCGAATATCCAGCCCGTTCAACTATCGATCCAAGCATCTCTCATCTTCGTCTTTTCAACGCTAACCGGCGCCGCTCTCGCCTATCTCTTTCTCACAGGATTGATTGTTGAACGGCCGGGAAATCCACTAGTTTCTTACGAGCTTGCGACGTTACTAATCAAAATCTTAATAGAAACTGCAGACCAGCCGCTTCTTTTGCGTGTTTTTAATGGACACAAATCGAAATAAAAGCTTCAAACGGTAAAATCGCAAAAGCGCTTCACACGCAAAAAGGCGAAAAACGCAAAAATCGCTTTTTGTGTGGCCGTGGGCTTTAGAACATGCGAGAGAATAAACGGGTGACCTTCTGGAAACTCTATAGTGCTTCATGGCAAAAGTGTAAAATCTATTGAGACACACTGTCCATTCACGACAGTTCGAGGCCGGATGATATCGGATATCTCGTAAGATCGATTTAGACACTCGCCAAGTAGTAGCCGGTAGGTCATAGACAATGATATGACCGCGGACTGTGGTTCGGATTCCGCGTAAACAAAGTAAGCCCCGTCCAGATTCGCCGTAGCATCAAAAAGGAGGCGCTAACTGAACATAATTTAAGTACTTTTTACTTTACATTTCTCCAATAAAAATCAGTTTACTGAAGCAGTGCGCTGAAGTTAAACAATATATCCCTTAATAATGTTGTCTAGCTTTAAGCGGTTCTAGTTTACAACTTCCTGCAACCGATCTGACAGGCAATAAGTCGAGATCAATTCGTTAGAGAAAGTTGGCCTGATACGAACACACTTAGATGGAGAGAACACTGTCTCGATATTAAAAGTTCCATTCTTGTCTGAGGTTGTTGATGCAAGAGCTTCAGACATTCTTTAGTGCTGGGACATTCTTTATAGTCTAAGACAAATAGACCTTCAAATACGAAGTTTTGGTAAAAACTTAAATTTTTTATATGAGTTACTTTGAAAGGTCTAAAAACGAATTGTGAAAGATTTTTTTCACCCCCGAAGGGATGAAATAAATAAATAAAATTATTTTTTTGAAATTTCGGTGAGTTGTGGAGTGTCAAATTTTTCATACTTTTTTGCTCAGATCAAGATTAACCGAGATATGGTGGCTAGAAGCTAGGAGATGAGAAATTTAAAAAAAAATTGTGTGCACTATGTGCGCATATTTGAAGTGAAACTTCCGTCTGTCTTCCGTCTTCTGTCTGTCTGCCCGTCTGCCCGTCTGAGAACTCCATTCGGATACCTCTACCCACGTGCCGAGTTTATTTCCAATCGGCCCATTATTAAGAAAAATCCTGATGATTTCGTACATTTAGAGGCATCGGTTCGAAACGTCGAGGGCGTTATCCTGTAGCCCGTCCCCAATTATGCTGAAGTCGACCCACATTTTTCTTCAATATCAAATCCTTAGTCCCACCCTGATGAAGATGTAAACAAAACATCGTCTCCAACTTTGCAGTGTGAGACCCTGTGCACCGTCAGTCACATAGCCTACCCACCAAATTTGGTCGCGATTGGTTTGATGTTTCTTACGTCAAAACTAACTGTCGCAATGACACTTGTCATACACGGTAAAGTTGCTTGTCTAGGTCCAATCTATCGACGTAATCCACAGAATCGAATCCCCCCAAGTGGTTCTTGACAGGAAAACAAATGGACCGCAAGAATTACAGCATGGTATTCGGGAGGAATTAAGTGACCTAAAAGAATACCACACCTAAGATGGAACCATGAGATTAGGAAATTAGCAGGAATAACTTGGACTCGCATAGTCAACACATACATACATACTGCCATTACTCGCTCACGAGTATTCGACACGCATCAGAAGATGCGGTCACGCAAGGCGTTTTCTTGCATGAGCTTTTCTGTGACTGAAAAGCCCGATACGTGATTTTATTTGCCTGCCGCACTCCGGACATTCAAAAATCTCATTGCTTTATTGCCTCTTTACTTTTTGGTTGTCGCTGTTAACTGAGTTTACAATTTTTCTCCATTGAGTTCTATTGTGAACTGCTTCTTCTTACTCATCCTGCATGTTAATCCCCTTTAAGTTTTCGTGGAAAATGTCCTTGCACCTTTTGAGTTGTCCACCCGGCCTCCTCTTACCGTCTACAAGCTCACCGTAAAGCAGAGATTTTGGTATGCAGTTTTCTTGCATTATGTATAATATGTACGTGACCAGCCCATCTTAAGCGGGATTTTGAACCATGACTTCAATACTCTCGCAGTTAGCTTTTTCAAGGACCGATACCTTTGAGACATGATGGAACCACCGAATTAGAATTACTTATTCATTAATATAATTAATGCGGTACGGCATCGGCACCCAGGTTTCGCTCCCATATAACATGGTGGGGATTATAATTGCTCGGTACACTGCAAGTTTCATTTTTGTACTCAAGTCATGATTGTAGAAAACCCTGTTTTTTAATTTTCACAATGCTCTTGAGGCACTACTAAAATCCTGTGTTGAATTTCAGAGTCGATATTGGCCTTTTCCGAAATCAAACTGCCGAGGTAATTGAATTCCGCTACATGTTCCAATAGTTCTTCTCAGATTTTTATAGCATTGTTATGATCTTCCGGGGGATTCCGGGGGAGTGCACATGATTTTGGATTTGTCGATGTTTAGCTTAAGGTCCAAAGCCTCGTATGCCCAGGTATATGTGTTCAACATCTCTTGTAATTGTTGTAACGTGTTTGCAACTAGAGCGCATTCATTAGTGTAGTGAAGTTTTGGGATGAATTTTGTACGTGTTTTTGGTCTTAGTCTTTTTATGTTGAACAGACCGCCGCCGCCGGCGCCGCACCTTATATCGCACCGTCGTATTTGTATTTAATGCCCAATCCTCTCTCCTGTAGTTTGCTGTCCACTATAATGGAGAGTGCTGCCATGAATATGTTGAATAGGACAGGCGCTAAGACACGTCCCTGCCTTAACTCTACATTACAGGGCAATTATTTAAGTATATAAGCGAGGCTACATCATAATTAGAAATGGTCGAATAAGCTGGAAATGATCATGATATTATTACTATTATATAAAAAATTGCGGATCTTTAGACTCAATCTTCTTTAAAAACCTTTATCGACTGGATATAAAATATAAAATACAATTTCCTTCAGAAAACATTTTCGTTTGCCTGAAGAGCACCAAAGTGTCCTGAATTTTAAACTTGAAACTTTTCGAAATATAGAGAGAAAGAGATGTTCAAAGGCCATCGACGTGAATTGACGTTTTAATTTAAAAACAGGAAAACTGGGGCATATTTCAATTTAAATACTAAAACGGCTGGTGCTCTTTAAGCATATTGGCCAGAAATATTTTCTCAAAAATACCGTTTGATCGTTATACATCTTTAAGAAAAACAAATTATAAATGTCGTTTGAAGGTTAATAATATTCAATAAAAAATCGAAATCGTTCTTAAAAAATATCTCTTAACCTAAAACAGCTTTTAGATAAAACTTTAGATTTTTTTTAACTATTTTACCGTAATCTCTTTTTTTTCTGAAATTCCCAACACACACATGTTACTGTTAATTTAAATATTGACACACTTTCCTTCTAGATTTACTATTTCTGTTTTGTTCAGAAACAGTTGTAGAATAAATAATAAATAACATGTACAGGGTATCCTATTTTCGTGTGTTTTACAGGGTATCTCGCTTATGGGTAGAGATGCAAAGATGCGGTTTTCACGTCCCTGTGCTTCTTTTTGTTTAAATTTTTATTAATTATAATTATTGGCATTTTGTTTAAATGCCAATCTAATAAACCAACAATAAATAAAACGAAATAAGCTAAAAGGAAAATAACAAATCCGCAAAATTTCGAATTCAAATGTGTCAATTGAAACGTCAAACAGAACCAACCGTCAAAGATGGGGGCCTGCGAAGTCTTCCAAGCATGTATGTAGGGATAGAATTATACGCTTTTCTCAATTTTTTTTTATTAAAAGATAAATATGTATATGCATTCCAGACACTCTACATAGAGGAATAAGACCTTTATATTCATTAGAGTAGCTTATTTCAGTCCTGCAATATCGTTTAGAAGTTCTAAAAGCCAACTTAAAGCTTATATAACGAAGTAGTTATAAATTTAACCGTACGATCCGTTTCGTCTTGAAAATTGCCAATTTTGGCAAATGTTCACGACAAGTGCATAATGAAATCTCGTTACGTAAACACAAAGGCCATAAAATTGATATACGAATAGCGATACTTTAGGAATCGACATCGGAATCTCCATTTATTTACTCTAAAACGACTTATTTACATTACTAGCATTCGAATTGCAATATCGGCGATATAAAAAAGGTCTTTTATGACTAAAAAGTCTCTCTGCAATAAAAATCAATTTGCATTTTTATTGGTTGTAGGATATTTTTGATTGATTTATTTATCACGTAAAAAGGGCCCTACACGTAACGATATCTGAACTGTACAGGGTGGGCCAAATTGGACGCTTTTAAAGGGAAACACCCTTTTCTATAGGACATAGACGAAAACTAATATCAGTGTCTAAGCTCACTAATTTATCACGTAAAAAGGGCCCTACACGTAACGATATCTGAACTGTACAGGGTGGGCCAAATTGGACGCTTTTAAAGGGAAACACCCTTTTCTATAGGACATAGACGAAAACTAATATCAGTGTCTAAGCTTAATTTTTATCAAAAACCTGATGGTGAAAACCGCACATCGATATCTGTTACCATTTCGGAGTTACTGGGTGTTTTTTAAAAATGTGCATTTTTAACAAATCGCTGTAACTATTTTGCTATGGCAAATTTTGTATTTTTGTGAAAGCATTTTCAAAGCACCATTTTACGTAGAATTTAATGGTTTTAGTATTATTTTTTTAAAATTAATATTTTAATAATTATCAACAGAAAATTGGATTTTTTAAATGGGACACCATGTTTTTTAGAAGAAACATTTTTTTTTTAATTTAACTAAAAATGACTTAAAATTACATTTCCAAAAATATAGCGCACTTGTTATTTTGCTCGATTCCTCTTCGAGATATCCAGTTTTTAAAAATTCGCCCACTTTGAATAAGTAGGCTTTGAACGGCGCCGGCTGTAATACAACGAAATTCTAGCTGTGAGCAGCTATTAAAACGAAAATAATATTTGCAATGAGAGATGCAGAATTTTATAACAATCTAAACTATATTTAACAACATCAACGCATTTAAACTACATCTAATAAAATAAAATAAATAGGAAACCAAGACATGAGATTTTGCTACAGGTTTACAAACTTCTGTTATGGACAGACGAGACCGTTTTTGAACATTTCTCGCGGAATTCATTAACTCAGTAGGGGTGAAAGATACCCTCACATAAACGCTAAGTACTTCTAATTCTTGTGTAGATTATACGGGCAATTTAAAAATAAGAAAATGTATTCTTTAGCAAAGATAAAAATCTATCGGCGCTAAGTCCGGCGCGGCTCACAGTGTAACGAAATCGGGAAATGCGGGACATTAGCCCAAAAAACAAAACAATTAATTCATCAACTTTTCTATATAGATGGATAAAGGACATCCCAGAGCTCCACCATGTGAGATATTTCTTGAGTTGACCTCTTAGTCGGGGAGTTATGGCGGGTTAAAGTTATGGTTTTCTTAATTTACCAAATCTGTACAAAAATTTCATACAATGAAATTTATTATTTTCAGAAGTTTCCTTGTGTTGTTCAATTCCAACAATTTTTTCCGTAAAGAGAGGTCTTTTACCAACAACAAACCTGAAAAAAATCCCAATTTTTTTCAAGTCTAGTTTCTACATGTTTATTATGACTTCCAAAAAAAAACGCTTACATTCGCGCAAGGTTATATATACAAAATATCATAGAGTGAACCTTCTAGTATACTGTTACATATAAATTTCATCCACCTAGATCCGAACCTGGAAGAAAAAAATAAATTTCTTCGGCAATAATTACGTTTTCCATTGATTCGACCGTAGTTTGGTGACATGAAAGAGACAGCAGAACTATTTGTTTCCCTTTACGGTGGGTATTATATGCCCAGCATTCATATGCTTTTGATTCATGGTGCAGATATCTGTGAACGTTTTATACCCATCGGCAAAATGTCCGAAGAAGAATCAAGAAACAAAGAATTTCGATCGTTCCCCAAAATTTTTCCAGGAAGAGTGGTCGTAAGGAAACTATTGAAGATATATTGCACAACTTATTGATATATTCAGATCCTCTACTTTTACATCTGGGACCAAAGCACTCTAAAAATAAAAAAGTAGACTTGTTTCCGGAAGCGAAAGAGCTCTTGTATATGGATGGAGAAGAAATTGAGAATGATTTTTAAGCATGTTTTATGTAAGTGCCTTACATATTATGTTATTTTGGAATAATATACACCCCACATAAATTATCGCATCACTTATTAATTTGGAAAACTGCAAAGTATTCTTAAATTCTCTTATTTAACAATAATCTTAAAAGTTATTTGCTTAATAGCAACTTGTTAAGGAATACAAAGTATATCATAACTCAGGCAGACCTTAGAATTAAGTTTTTCACATAAAAATGTTTGAACCGTTTCAAGAATAAATACTACGAAAAATATAAGTGTTGCGAAATTTTTTGTGAGGTGTGTATTATGGTTTCTTTTGTTGAAGTTGAATACGTTTTTTTCGCATATTATCATATTACTTAATACTGTTAAAAGATATTTGCCACTTGTGTCGTTCTCTTTGAGTTTTGCAGTCTTATCTAATTTATCCCTGATTATTTGAATATTTAGGAATGTTGATTGAGTTTTGACATATTAGCGGGAGATAAATGATTGTTCGACAGTAATTTGTTAACATTTTTGGTCCATAAGAGCTATAAACTCTTCGTAAATAAAAAAATATACCTGTAAAGTCCTTTTATAAAACTTGGTATTTTTTTGACCTTCCATTACGCCTTTTTTTACTCTTTTCGCCCTGTAGCA
Organism: Sitophilus oryzae; assembly: GCF_002938485.1. Taxonomy (NCBI): domain Eukaryota; kingdom Metazoa; phylum Arthropoda; class Insecta; order Coleoptera; family Curculionidae; genus Sitophilus; species Sitophilus oryzae. Next base: position 731,195 of record NW_022145683.1, on the reverse strand, counting down.
AAAATTCCTAGTCGTATTATTTAATTTCTGTCAAAAAATTTCAGCAAGAATAGTGATAACTGAAGAAAAATGCCATGTCCCACTATTTTAGTTTTCGTTACACTGTGCGGCGGCCTCGATGACCAACGGCTGAAATTTTGGTTAGCTGTTCAATTATTCCAGAAATTGGCTGCAAAAAATTGCTGATGACTTCAGCGTTCTGAGGCGGTACCTTGTCTTGCTGGAAAAATATGTTTTCCAGTTCCATTAAGGGCATTAGATCATCAATAAGTGATCCAAAGCCTACTAGTTAAAAGTGACAAACTTTTAGAAGTTCTGTATTTCAAAGAGGACTATAACAAAATATCAAGTGTGCTATATTTTGGAAAGGTAATTTTAAGTTCTTTTCAGTTAATTAAAAATATGCAGGGTGTCTCAAATAAAAAATCAATTTTTCTGGTGATAACTCTTAAATTATTCGTTTTAATAAAATTATACTTAAACCATTAAATTCTACGTAAAAATATGCTTTGAAAATGTTTTCATGAAAATACAAAACTTTCCATAGCAAAAAAATTACAGCAATTTGTTAAAAATGCACATTTTTGAAAAACACCCCGTAACTCCGAAACGGTAACAGATATTGATTGCGGTTTTCACCATCATGTTTTTGATTGACCCCGACATTAGTTTTCGTCTATCTCCTATAGAAAAGGGTGTTTCCCTTTAAAAGCGTCCAATTTGACCCACCCTGTACAGTCCGACAGTACAAGTCGATTCAGTCCAAATCTCAACGTGTAGTGGCGGCTTTGATAAAGATATCATCGACGAGATGAGAATTGCGATCTTTATGCTGAATATTTTTAACTACACAGACCACAAATTTGGCGGGAACTGTACTAGACTTTACACTGACGAAATTATCTATTATAAAATCTGAACGTGGAAACGTGTGTCTTAAGATCTGGGACTACTCTAAGAAGTATCCTAACAAAAACAAAATAAAATAATAATCATCTTTCCTCCTAATCAACAACTCCCATAGTGGAAACTGTCCTCGAAAAAAAAACGAAAAATTGCCGTAAAGATAAATGATTTTTTCTAAGTGATAAAGAGACCTTCCATGTCAAAAATAATTGACGTATTTCCAGATCGGAAACTTCCTCGACAGAATTATCGATAACAACTCCCAAAGAAGCGGGAAAATGGACGATCTGGGCGCTGACAGTTTCCAGAGCCGGACTCAGGTTTTCCGCGCCAGTAAAACTACAAGTTTTCCGGTAAGTTTTTCTTACTTAAGCTTCATATAGTATAAAGTGTAATTGAAACCACTAATTTATTCCACAAATTTTGAGGTTCTAAATGAAGCTTAAGTTCACTTTTTATTATCTTTCTCTATGGTTCATACCAATTAAACTGTTAGTCACTCGATTAAGCTTGGCCCACAGCGTTGCCTACTTTTACATACTTTCTTTTAATTAAAATATTTTAGAAAATAAAAATAAATTAATTATAAATATATAAACAGTAATATTATTTCCATCAACAAAACTCACCTCCTTAACAGCACTTAAGGGACATAAAGGGCTATTAGTACCGCTTTTCCGTTCACAATGTTCTAATAAGGTTGCGATGCGTTTTTTGCAGCGCGTATTAACCTATCTTGTTACACTTCGTACTAAAAGAGATTCTAAAAAGAACAATGTTCGACTACAAGGTCTGCTAGTAAATTTTTTTAAGCTTAAAGTATCACAACACAATTCGTTTAACTAAAAACTTGTAATACAAAACTAAAGTGTCAAAACGACAATGTCAGAAAATAAATAAATAAATGTGGCAACTTGACATTTTTTACACCAGGGGCGCTATTCTGTACAATCGTCGGTATCGGTAAGTTACCGACAGCTATCGGTACGTATTTGTATATAGTAAACATGTGTTAATTTTTGTTGTCATAGTTACCGATCGGTCCTATGGCAGATATCGCAAATTTGTACCGACGAAAATCTCTCTACCGTGCCCTTGTCAACCTCACGGTAGAGAACCGAGAGTCGTCGGTACAAATTTGCGATATCTGTCATAGGGCCGATCGGTAACTATGACAACAACAATTAACACATATTTACTATATGCAAATACGTACCGATAGCTATCGGTAACTCACCGATTCCGACGATTGTACAGAATAGCGCCCCAGAGCTACCACCTGAATCCCCAGCGCGAATTTTAAATTCCAGTTAATCAGCACGGCGCGGCGCCGAATATGTCCATGATTGGCAACAATGAATTCAAAAATCGCGCCCTCAATTACGTAACTAAAAGTTTAATTGGTATTGATTATACATATTTTCACCACGTTCAAAAAATATTTTATTTATATAAAATAAATCTTCAATACTAAAAGTATGTTTAAAAGTTCTGAAAAAGTTAATAAATAATACTGATGGTAAAATACATGTGTAATATATTTTTTATGTTTTTGTATTTCGATATTTCAGGCCAATGACTGTTGAGTTTCACATGCCTCCAAGTTTAAGAGTTAGAGAAACACTAGAAGTGGATATCAAAATCGGAAACAACATTAACTCATGCATAGACGTAAGTGTAGTTGTAGACTGTAGATTATATAGAAGGGGGGAAGTTAATAACCGCGACATTACAGATCTATTGTGTCCCCCTTTTTGCAGTTATAACTCATAATACAGTCTCAGGGCTTTGACAAAGGCCAGTATCTCTGAGATGGTTTTACAAAGGTTAGTTCTCCATCTCCAATATCAGTCGTACCAAAGTGTGTGGCATAAATGGTTGTCGTCTCGGCGCACTCAGTGATAGGGTGTTCTGGTGTTTCCCCATTTTCCCCACAGAATCTGCATTTGCTATTCGCTGTTGTTTCTTAGCTTCAAACTACTGAGGTGTTCATTGTGGAGACAGTGTCCTGTGACAATCCGAAGATTGTTCTTACTACAATCAAGAAAAATCTTTGATTTGGTAAGTCCTTAGAAATTTCTTCGAGTGCCTTAGGACCATTGGTGGATTCTCAGTACAGGTTACGGATCGAGTCTTTCAGGCTCTTGAGTTTTGCTTTTAGTTGGTTTCCACTTGGAAAGCAGGTTCTGGTGTAGCTAGTATTGTGTTTGCTCCTTTTCTAGCTAGATCGTTTGCTTTTTCATCGCCTTCTATCCCCTGGTGGGCTGGCACCTAGATAGGCGGACTTTATTTTCTTTGCCTAATTTGTTCAGCTTCTCTATGGATTCTTTAACCAACTTCGAATTGATGGTTACTGAGTTGATTATCTTAAGGCTGCTTCACTATCGGATAAGATAGGTATTTCGTGATTCCGATAGTTCTTATCTAAGATAAGTTGTATGCACCTTTCAATAGCAGAGATATCTGCCTGAAGGATGCCAGGGCAGGTGCTCATTGGTTTGGAGTATTTAGGAGTGGAAAAGGCCACACGTGCAACTAACACCCTGTCGCGGGTAATGCCCAATGTTGGCGGACCTAGGGCTATGAAGAGAAGGACGATGGCATCGGCCGTGACTTCTATGATATTGTATGCCGCTCCAATTTGGAGAAGAGCTATACAATATCAACACTATCAAAATATGCTACAATCTATGATTAGGAGATTGGCCTTACGTATTACGAGCGCCTATCACACTGCGCCAACAACGGCAGTACTGGCATTGGCTGGTGTCATACCTATTGTACACCAGGTAGAGGAAAGATGCGACACCTACAGGCTGGGCAAGGAACATAGCTTGCAAGTAAGAGAAAACATCTTGATGAAATGGCAGGAGGATTGGCAGAGATATGATGGCTGGGCAAAGCAATTTATTGAAAATGTGGCGCAGTGGCATAAGAATGGATGGGTGGAGGTAGACCACTTTCTTACTCAAGCTATCACAGGTCATGGGTGTTTTGGTACATACCTGAAAAGGATGGGCAAAAAGAGATAGCGATCGCTGTGTGTACTGCCAGGAGCAGGATAATCCTGCGCACACTCTATTCGAGTGTGGAAGATGGAGGGAATTTAGGGACGTGGCAGAGGCAAGGTGCGGCACCAAGGTCACGCTGGATAACGTCGGGGCACTTATGGGTGAAGACCAAGAGAAGAGCATAGCTGTTGCGGAAATGCTGACGGTTATTATGAAAACCAAATTTCAGGAAGAGTTGGCGCAACGATTAATACATAGTATGCACACATAAGACAACCCTCTGTCTTGAAGTAATGCCCCGGGCGGTTCCGAGACGGAAACTGAGGTTTCACAAAGATGGGTTTTTAGTGGGTAGGGTTTTAGGGTAGTATTTAGTTTTCGGCCCAAATACTACTATCCCTGTTCCTGCTTTGGTTTGGAAGCATCCAAAAGTAAGTATCCAAATATACTTATACACATCAAAGTATAATTTTTTATTCTCCAAATTCTCTTTAGATGAAACAATAATAAATAGGAAATTTTTCCAAATATTTTTTTTCAAAATTTTCTAAATTTATATTAAAAGGTATCTATTTCGATAAACGCCGACATCCATTAAAAAAAGATCGAGGATCTCCCAATACAAGATACAGTGCAGATAATCCAAACAACTTCCCCCAAAAAGATTTTCTTTCTAAAAACGCCATTCAAAGCAAACCCGAATCGTTTTAACGCACAAAAGAATATCTGTTACGTCTGAGGTAAAACTTTTTTCGATACAGCAAACTTCCCGATTGGTTTATTGTTCCAGAGTTAAGCGAAAAAGAGGGCAGATGAAAGGCTGGCAACTCTGGAAGGGTGGAAGCATTAGCAAGGTGCAAGAAAATTGAATAAAATGGTGGGGGAGTGAAAAAGAGAGGTTTTGAAAAGGTTGAATTATCGGAAATAATATTCTTGCTTTTCTTCGAGTGTTTTGGTTTAATTACAAGTCGATTGGTTTCCTGGAATTGAGAAAGTTCTTTGCATTATGTAAAGAGTCGATTCGGCTCTCTCTTTATGAAGCACACTCTCAAATTCCCACTAACGGATTTTTTTTAATAATAATGTGAAAAGAAATTACATGCAGAAAAATACACTTAAATAATATTATGACTTAAGCTTGATTTTCGTGCATCCGATCTGACGATACGATGCGATGATACGATATTAATTTTATTGTTTGAATTTAAAGACTTAGATTGGTTAGAAAATTACGCAGTTTTTAAATTTATTGCATTTTCATGCCTCCGTTCATCGGATGTACGATTTGCTAGTAATTGGTGTCATTTTATATTTTTATTTCCATAATGATTTTGTTGTTTTACTTATATAGTCTAAGAGTTTTTGGGAGAGAATTTTAAGAAAGCTGCCTATTTAATATGTCATATTTTATGCTCTCCTGGCTGGAGTAAAAAATTTACGGATGAAAAGTGACGCGGAAACGCTATGACCAATCAGAGCGCCGCGCCGTCGGACCATCGTATCAACGGATAACGGACGCATGAAAAATCAAGCTTTAAGCGTGGCATTGTTTAATTTACCTAATATTAGTTACAACACGAATTTTTCTTTTTAGGTTACTGCCCTTTTGGCTTTGAGCGAAGGAGCCCAATTTGTTAGCAATGGATTGCTCTACGTCACTGAACGACTAAGATTAGGACCTCATGGGGCAACATCGTTGGTTGTTCGAGTCACAGTAACTACACCTGGATCTAAAAATATGACAGGTAAATTATATCACCATCCTTTTTTTAACGTAGCTTATACATAGTAGAGACCAGAATGGCCCAGAACATGAGTTGTTACCAATGACCATCTAACTTAAAAGAGACAAAACAGACAAAACTATTTACATTTTATCCCGATCAAATATCGTTTTCAACAAAAATCGATGATCTTTGCGATTTCTGCGGATTGCGTTAGATCTACATTAAATGTGGCTTGTGTTATTATTGTTAACAAAGTGTTATTATTATTGTTATTAATGCTTATTTGGGTACGGTAAACAATTCCCAATGCACGTGATCAACTTTGAGTGACAAGCGATGGCGACAGCGCTGCCAGATTGTGATAGATTTATGGGATAAATCTTACTGTAAAATTGGGAAACAATATACATATTTATTATATAATTTTCTTAAAAAGTTTTAACTTTTATTTTTAATTTAATAATTAATATTTTAGTAATTAATTGATTTATTTGTTTTATAGCTTATTTTACTAATTACATATTGGCAAAAACTTGTACATTGTGAAGATTATTTTAGAATGTTATGCGTTATTATGGGTTATTTATTTATTTATTGATAAAAAATTTACAATACCACAAGTGGTAATAACAAGTAAGAAGGTGCCATTAATGCACAAACTAATAATCACAGAATTTACTAAAAACTAACGTAGAAATAACTTTAAAAGTGCTGTAATGTGCTTACCAATCAATATTACTTCTCTGAGTGCAATCCAGGGTAATAAAACACCTTTATTGTCACGTTCTCGTTCAAAATAGTTTATCAGGGAAGCTACAAGCTTTTTGCTTCGACTGTTTAAATGCTTCGACATATTTTCAACACACAATTTCAAGAGATGCATTACAAAAACTCGAAAATTTAGTTCTTAAAAGAACTGTTTGTGCTTAAAAATACAATTTAAAAAAAAAGACTATGAAAATAAGTAAAAACCGAGAATTACTCAAAAAGATTCAACAACTACACGATATTATACAAAATAATGACTGACATTATGATAATTGTCAAATTATAAACGACAACGTTGCTTAACACGGCGCCATGTAACCAACATAGCGATAAAAAAATCGGTTTAAACGAATTTTTGCAGCTTTAATATAAATAAAATATCTGTTACAATCATTTGCTCTATAAAATAAAACGAAGAGCTGCTCGGTACCTGAAATTATACAACAAATTTAAACATTTTTGCCAAAATTTCATTTAGTCAGGTATATAGACTTTAGTGTCAATTTCGATATGATTGATGACGCGCATGGGAAAATGTTTTGCTATTACCGTAACTATAAAAACGGCGCGGCGCGAGGCGCGGCGGTCTAAATATATACAGTATGTCGTTTTTTCTTAGCTTCAATCTACTGAGGTGTTCATTAAAAAGTCAGTGTCCTGTTAAAATTCCCCTAATAATCCGAAGATTGTTCTTCCCTAAATCAAGGAAAATGTTTGGTTTGGTTAGGAAGGTTTGATTTGGTTTTTCAGTGGAAGTGAACGGATACACCAGCTCTACCTGCGAGGGCCTGGAAAACGTAAACAACAACACACTTTCGGGGGCAGTGATGCATTCCCGAACGTTCCAGGTTTATCCAGAGGGAGTGGAACGTGTACACACCGAGAGTTCTTATTTCTGTGCCAACGGTAAATTATTTCTGTGAGATATTAGGTTTGTTCCAACACAGAAATGTGTATACCATTCTAGAACGGTAATTGCCCAGTGAGCAAAGTTTTGTTACATTTAGTTAAGGAACAGTTACGTATTTTCGTTTTATTTTATTGGTTTATTATTATTAGATATACAGGGTTGCTGATATGTATGGGATCGGTCGATTATTAGATGAAATGTAAGATGTTTGCATTACCTCTTACTTAGATACTTAATAATCGACCGTTCCCATACATATGAGCGACCCTGTATATTTTCAATATAAATTTTGATTTTTTTATTTCATTGGATTTATTTAAGGATTAATTAAATTTATTTATTTTTTAATTAATACGAAATTACCTTTGTTATATTTAATAAAAGTTTCAAATCATTTTCAGTGGTATTCACATTCTCAATATCACTGTCCTCTTCGTCACTCATCATATCTAGTACAAAAATATAAAAATATTTATTTAAAATATGTATAAAAAAATGATAAATATCAAATAAAACTTGAAAATTAAAAACAGAAAAATAAAACTTGCAAATTAAAAACAGAAAATAGCCAAAGAAATAAAAGAAAACAATATTCAGCTGACACACAGTCTTAATACGCAGATTACTTCTTTCGGTTCTTGCTTTTAGGCTGGTATCTAAATCACCGTTCCAAATACGGGCCTCAAACAATTACAATTCTGGTTGTAACGCAAAAGTTATCGTTTGCCAAACAATTCTCTCGTTGTTGAACGCATTTTCTCTACTGCGCATAAGCGTTACCGTACCAAAACCCGTTCTCTGCTATGTTGGAACAAACCTATTAAATGGTTGCTAGTGTCCTTCTATTTTTTAACTGAAAATTTTCTAATCTAACAGAAAATCTAGTGGTTTCTACCACAGACAATTACAAATACGAATGGATAACAGCTCCAAAGAACCATGACAGCATCATCGTAGAGATCAAACCAACCAAGTCGCGCAATTTAGGACCTGTGCACTTAGCCCTGGCTGAGAACAAGAACAAACTTGACAAGATGTACAGAATAACGATAGGAGATGCTCAAAATAGCGTCAGCCACATTGGAAGAGGCAAACACAGTCAGTATTTATACATCTGTATCCCAGAAGCAAACTCTATTAAGTCACAAAGCATAGTTTTGAGAAAATCGAATTTAAAGTTCTTTTTTAAAGTTATTTCCTAATTACTCGGTTATTTTTAAACCTATGATTGTAATAGTTGGTATGTGAACAACTGATTTTGAACTTAGATGAAATGTAAAACAATTTTTTAAATAAATTATACCAATTTTTTTGGAGTGACAACAAAATTTCTATATTAGAAAAAAAACATTTACAGGACTTAACTTATATTAAGCCCAACTTATATTAAGTCCCTATTTATGCCAAAATGAATAAAGCGATATCATTTTAAGTCCAGATAAAAGTATATTACTGATATAATAAAAAAACATTGAACAGGAATGTAACAATAATTGTAAAACTGTAATAACAGCAAAACTGTCAAAATCAATATTATTTTTTCACTCCGTACCGGTAGACATAACATACTAAACTAACCCAAAGATTTTTGAGCCAAACTGCGTTTACATGAAATAATAACCTTGTTTAACCCAGGTCTGACATCGGACTTAATTTGACTTTAAAGCGACTATTTTATTTATTGGCACAGATAGCGTAAAAACGAGAAAGAGCAATGGGTAGAACGTAAAAACTTAAGTAAAAAAAGTTGACGTATATATCTCAAATATATGCCAATTTTAGACTTAACATAGTTTGCTTCTAGGGTACAGGCATAAGAATATGAAATTAAGGTCGATTGGTTTCAATCGTTCAAAATCGTTCAATCAATTAGTCATCCGTAGCACAAGATTAATAAAAAAAACTCTTACTTCGCTTCACTGTTATGCTTCGGGTACTTTTAATAAAAGATATATCATACTTTTTCAGATTATGGTATTCAATTAAGTTCTATTCAAACTCCTAATGTACTGGGCGAAGATGTCTGGAAGTCTTACTGGATTTCGTGGGACAAAACAATGATATCTTTCGGAAATGGATCAGTACCCCACAACAACACGTTGCTGACTTGGAAGATGGACAAAAAAGTTAAAATAAAAGAAATAGGATTTGCCTCTGCGTGGGGTGCTTTGGCAGAATTTAGGTATGTTAATAATAATATAATAATTACAGAGAATTACTTGTTTATATATATTATATAATTATTAATCAAACCTTTTAAACTACTGGATTAGATTAGGCTACTTATCAACTTTGAAACTCTTCCGCTTATAAATTTTGAATTATTTGCAAAATTGGATCCTTAAAAAAAGTAATTTGTACAACGCTAAAATACTCCAGCCACCAGTATAAATCAGGTCCCCCATAGTAGACGACTGCCTATGATCTAAGCACTGAAAATATAAACAAATTGAAAAAAAAAGTCTGACGAAAAATGAACAAGCATACATACCTACATATGTTCAGGATTCGAAGTTGGCGCAGGCCAAATTCAAGCAGAGTCTGATTTCGCACACATCAGACCAAGGGCAGTCGACCGAAACCAGGTTTGCTCAGGTGCCCTTAGCTATAAAACTGTGCGTCTGTGGAGGCCTCCCGAGTAGTTTATTGGGCAATAAAAAATTAATGCTTGTTTTTACGACGGATTTTACTGTTTATTCCAGCGCCACATAATCAAATAGTATGTGTATCAAAGTAAGTAGTAGCAGTAAATAAGTAAATACATTCATAAGAAACAGAAAAAAATATTTACAAAAATTAAATATATTAAATAAACTCTTGAATTGATTCCTGAAAAAAAAACATTTTGAAAATAAAGTCTCCTATGGATCGTCAGATAAATAATACATCATCGGCACAAAAACATTTCAAATGTATGATCTCAGTCTCATGATAACATGCTCAATTTTAATTAATGAAAACATTTATTGATTATTTCGATTCCAAGTATCTCAAGAATCATTGCTCATAACGATTTTTAAGAAGAGACATTTTTTGCGTAAAAAACGGTGGAAATATATATTTTTTCACAATATTTTTATTCAGGTACGAACAAAAAGTTATTACCTTTCAAACTAGATAATAAATACGTAGGTGACGTCCCCTACAAGTAGAAGTTATATTGACATCGAAATAAAATTCCCCATGTCAAAAAACTCCAATTTTCACTCACATATCTACGTTAGTTCAGAAATTATTTGGAAAACCCCGAAATAAAAATTAAACTTCTACGTCGAAACACCGGGTCCCATTAGAACACCGAAGTTAAACGACGTAAGGCGATACTGGTGGATGGACAGGTGACCGGTTCGAAACTCTGTATCGTGCTGTTGTCCAAAAAAGGCAAAAGTGTAAAATCTATTGACACACACAGCTCATTCACGCCGGTTCAAGGCCGGATGAGATCGGATATCTCATGAGTAAGAGTCGATTTAGACACTTGCCAAGTCAGTAGGCCATTGACCATGATATGGCCGGGGACCGCGGTTCGGATTCCGCGTAAACAAAGTAGGCTCCGCCCAGATTAGCCCTGGCAGCAAAAAGGTGACGTGAACTGAAATCTTTACTTTCTACATCCTGTATCTCGCCAACGAAGCATTTGAGGATTTTAGGAGATATATTTTTATCTGCAGAATATATGCTGCCTAAGTTTAATGATAAAATTTGGAAAATAATGTATATTTTAAATAATTTTTTATAAGATGCTTTTAAATTAAAAAAGAGTACCTAGTTGCAATGTTGTAGCAAAACAAATCAATGTACTGGATTAGTCTATCTTTATACATGTCTACGTATGAAACTAATATAATGCTGAAATTATGTGAGAGGTATAGACGAAGTTTTATCTCGTGTTATACGGTTTGACGCATCCACGAGAGCATTGATGCAAATTGGATAAAGTTTCCGATTTAGCGAGACCAAGTTGCTCTGAAACTACGTAAGGGAAAACGTATGCTAATCATTCGCAAGCGAGCGCAGAACAAAATGGAGAGGGAACGAAGGACAACGTGCAGGGAGTTGTTTACGAACTAGAACTTCCACACGGTTGTGCAAGCAGAACTGGGATGGAAACAATAACAAAAGGGCTTGGGAAACCGAGGTGTGAACTTACAACGTTCTAAAGTTTTTCGATTTTTAACTTAGAAATAATTACTTACTAAATTTATTGAAAATATAGGCTTGGTGCATTCTGCGCCGGTGCTGCCACCGTCGGAGAATATCGTAAACAACTAGTATATACAAATACACGGGTTTTAATAGCGAGTATACGAAAAATGTATTATTTAATTATTCTAAAAGTGAAGGAAGTATAATTTGTGAAAATAAAAAAGTGCATATTTTGATATCTTCAGCTGGGCCCGTATTCTGTAACTTTGACATAAAAACTTTACGCTTTCAAAGCGGTGAGCGCAAGTATTCGATCAGCGAAACGCAAGGCAGTCGATTTTGGTATTCTCGTTGCCATGCGAATCGTGTTCTAGATACGCGTTGAGCACATATTGGCAACATCACAATTTCTAATATAGGTAATAGTCAAAAGTTGATAACTGACGGATGTAACAATGAAAAATGTTACGTTTTTCTATGGATATGTCATTATTCTTATTATACGAGGGAAGTGTTGAAGACGCTTCTCAGCATTTTTGATGTTTTGAACAACCAAAATCGACTGCCTTGCGTTTCGCTGATCGAATACTTGCGCTCACCGCTTTGAAAGCGTAACGTTTTTATGTCAAAGTTACAGAATACGGGCTCTGGACGGCCCCTGGGCCCGTATTCTGTAACTTTGAAAACGCTAAGCGCTTTTAGACGCTCAGCGTATATGACATTAATATTCGCTGAGCGCGCACTTAATTAACGATTTCGGTATTCTCGTCTGACGCGCTTAGCGTCTTTACTGATTGCGCTGAGCGCTTTGAAAACGGTTGCCTTAAAGGATCGTTTTGCTTGTCGAACTGTCAGTGAAAATCGAAAAAATTGTGATTTTGTGCGTTATCTTGGTCTTTAGTGAAAACTACTACTTCTTCTATAAATTCCTCAATAAGTAATTGATAATTTACGACTTGGCAGCTATAAATATTGTTCAAAACATCGAAAATGCTGAGAAGCGTCTTCAACACTTCCCTCGCATAATAAGAATAATGACATATCCATAGAAAAATAGCTTGACATAACTCAACAATAGGTTATGAAATTCACGTAACATTGACATTTTTCATTGTTACATCCGTCAGTTATCAACTTTTGACTATTACCTACATTAGAAATTGTGATGTTGCCAATATGTGCTCAACGCGTATCCAGAACACGATTCGCATGGTAACGAGAATACCAAAATCGATTGCCTTGCGTTTCGCTGATCGAATACTTGCGCTCACCGCTTTGAAAGCGTAACGTTTTTATGTCAAAGTTACAGAATTCGGGCCCTGGTCTAACTTGTATTATAATTATTCCAGTTAAAAAAGCTTTTTAGATGAGTTCAACTACAGTAGCGAGCATAAAACTATGTTCGCTACACACCATCACCGGTTTTGCTAGTGGGAGCATAATTGGGACTATTTCGGCTAAGTATAAAGATTTTTTAAAGGTACATAATTATAATTTTAGAAGATGTTCATAAAACATTTAATCACTAGTTGATTAAAAAAGTATACCATTAATATTGCAAATTATATTTTACCCTCTCATAGTATATGTCTATTTAATTTTTTGATTATGTAACGAGCACTTTGTTTACTCACTTGTTTAACTGCTTGAATCAATTTTTGCTTTTGACCAAATCGGTGTGAGAAACTCTAAAGGTACATTCAGGCTGAGAGCGTCGAGCGTCGCGTCGCGTTTGCGTCGCGTCCGCGTGTCGAAATGGAATCAATTCACTTAACTTAAATTAGACCGTTCAGGCAGACAGCGTCGCGTTTGGCGTTGCGCTAGCGTCCGCTGAGCGTTGCGGTACGAGATCAACAGGGCGGATAATTTCTGATTTCTGCCGTTGAAGCGCTGCGGTCGAAATTTGTTGAAATCAGCTGAAATGCACCAAGCTTTTACAGGGTGGTCCGAACTGTAATTAACTTTAACACAATATTCTGCAGATGTAGATTATATGAAAGGGGAAGTTAATCACAGCGCCCTTATGGATTTATTGTGTCCCCCTTTTCTTGATTTATAACTCATCATACAGTCTTTGTCTTTTTTGACAAAAGCCAGTATTTAAGACCGTTTTACGGAGGGTAATTCTCCATCTCCGATATCAGTCGTACCAAAGTTTATGGCACGAATGGTTGTCTCGGGGCAAACGCGACGCGACGCTCGACGCTCTTTCAGCCTGAATGTTCCCTTAAAGCTATAAAATATTGTTTTTTCTTATCTTGAATATCCGGGAAAGTTGAGTTATTGAATGTTATTGCACCCCTGTTAAAAATACCATGACAATTCGAAGAGTTTCTTACTTAATTCATGGAAAATCTTTGATTTTTCTGGGTCGTAAGTCCTGAGAAAGTTCTTCGTGTATCTTAGACCGTTGGAGGATTCCCATTCCAGGTTACGGATGAAGTCTTCCCGATTCTTAAAATCCGCTTTTAGTTGGTTTCCACTTGGGAAGAGGAACGGTTCTGGTTCAGTTTGTGGAGTGTTCGCTCCTTTTCTAGCTAGATCGTTTCCTTTTTCATTACCTTCTAGCACTTTGTGGGCTGGCATCCAGAGTAAAAGGACTTTATTTTCTTTGCCTACTTTGTTCAGCTTCTCTAGACATTCTTTGACCAACTTCAAATTGATGGTTACTGAGTTGATCGCCTTTAAGGCTGTTTGACTCTCTGATAATATGGCCATATCTTGTTTCCGGTAGTTTTTATGCTGGAATAAGTGCCGATTGGTTCGGAGTATTTAGTTTTCGGCCAAAATAGTCCTATCTTTCTTCCTGCTTTGGTTTTGGAAGCATCAGTATACCACGTATTGGTATGGTCTTTTACCTACTGAACAAACTTTCTCTCTTCCATATTCTGAAGATAAAAATAAGTAAAAACATTCATATAAATGCATGCCTTAGAGTGCTTAATTTCGTATATACAGGGTGTAAAAATTTCATTTTTATTAATAATTCCTGAACTAACGTAGATATATTTAGATGAAATTTAGAGTCTGGGTGTTTTTTGGCACGAGAAATTCGATTTCGATATCAATATGACTGACTACTTGTTGGGAGCGCCACCTACATGTTTTTCAACTGTTTTGAAGAGTAATAACTTTTCGTCCGAACTTGTATTATACATACTACTGAGGCAGGAAATATTAATTTCGTCGTTTTTTTACGTAAAAAGGTCTCTTGGTAAAAATCGCTACCATCAAGATATTTTAGAATCGAAATAATTAATACACGTTATAACAGATAAAAAACAAACTTCACTAAATAGTTATTTGACTCAAAAACCTTTACTTTTTTTACTTTTATTTTTGCAAAAAAACTCATAATTAAACCTCGGAACTTAAAAACAACTACAATGTTGAATGTGAGTGCTCTCAAAACGGTAGAACATCTTAAATTTGCCCTTAGATGACCTAAAAAAGTAAAGAATCGAATTAAATTCCAAACGCTTTGTTCATCTGTACCTTTTTTAAATTAGAACGAGGGAGGATCGGAGGTAAATGGTGTGTAAAATTGTTTGGATACAAAAATACCAATTGCTTTTTCATTTAGATTTAACTGCGTAAATGTAGCTAAATAGAAAAAGTTACTATAAAAACAAACAGTGTTTTTCAAACTTTTCCAAGCCACTCCGAATTTCTTTTTATTTCAAGTTTTTTTCTAATTGAAATCATATTATGTATAGATAATTATGGTTTCCAATCCGGGATCCCGGTGTATGTTTATCAAAGAAATCTGGATATTAAATCCCGGGATCCCCAAAAATCTTGAAAAAATTAAAAGCTATTAAAAAAGGAATTAATAAACTAAACTAAACTAAGATAATATTTTATTTATACTAAGCAGAACGTCAATATCTAAATTATGTTTCGGTGTTTGCTATATTTTATTTTTTTGCAACAAGAATTGTATTTTTTCACTTACTAAATATGTTTTTTTTACTAAATCTAGAATGCTGAAAAATATTTAGAGATCTAGACAGTACTCTCAACTTATACAGGATGTCCCAGAAATAAGTGCAGGTATTTTAACTGGTAGTATAGTTCAACCACACAAACACGCTAATGAGGTTTTTTTTGCAAAAAAAAATTTGAAAATTAGAGATTTTTTGGAAATTTTTTTAGTTTTTAGTAAAAAACATAATTTTTTATTAGATTTATTTTTATTAGTATTAGATTAAATTTACAAGAAAGAAAATCCAGAAAAGATCCAGTGGTTCTCAAAATTTTAGTAAAAAATCTTTTTTTTTTTGGAAATATTCAAAGTAAAATAACTCCGTTATTTTCGACTTATTTGAAAAACGATAAAGAGAAAATATGTTTCTTTTATCGAGATCCACCACCCCATAAAATACTTGCACTTTTTTCTGGGACACCCTGTATATACAGGGTTGTCCGAACTGTATTCCGGAAACCGGCAGCATATTCTGCAGATAAAAATAAGTAAAAAAGTTTGTATAAATATATATTTATACGAACTTTTTTACTAACATACGTTCTAAAATGCTTACTTTTGGAGATACAGTGTGCAAAAGTTCCATTTTTATTTCGATTTTTTCAAAATAATTTCTGATGTATCGTTAATATTTGGATGAAAATTGGTGTCTGGGAGTTTTTTGACATGAGAAACTTGATTTTGATGTCAATATGACTCCTATTTGTAGAGAGCGCCACCTACATATTTTTAACAGGTATGAAGAGTAATAACTTTTCGTTCGTACCTGTATAAAACTGCTAAATTTCGCAATTCCGGAATACAGTTCGGACCACCCTGTATATCGGTCTAGAACGTCTTGCGACCCGTTATCCGATGCTTAACTTCCACGTCCTTCGATCTTCGATCATTCCATTGCCATTGTCTCTCGCTTAGGTTTCTGGCACTCATTGTTCTTTTTACACCCTCCTTCCAAATCTTTTTTTCAACTCTCAACTTACCAAATTCATAATTTTCAATTCAAAAAAGTCAGTATTGCGGCGATAATATTTTTTTTTCTGGAATTTTAAACTAGACTATTTAAAAATCATTTTTACTCAATATAAAAATAAATTCCAGCTTTCCTAAAGCAATCTGGCAGTAAACGCCGTTAAAAAATAAAGAAGAGTACGGGCCAAGGAAACGTCTGACGTCTAGGGCTTGACCTCGCCAAAATTATCGTCGATTATCATTCCCCAGCCGTCTTTGATGCCGTTTTTTTTTTCATACTGTGGCACTGTATTGCTGTTCAATTATAACAAATTTATTATAATAAATTTCGAAAATTATTTTCCTAAATATCTACTGTCAAATACATTCCTACCATCACATAATACTGTGACAACGGATCACCACACATTTATCCGCCTGTCAAAACTGTCTCCGGCAATCTGTCTACTATCTCCGGAGGTGACAGTGGCGTTCTCTACCGTTTCTCCCCTAAAATCGAATCAATCAATCTATTCTTCCGTCTGTGTGCGTCCCTCGCACGCTCTTACATTTAGGGGCATATTTACATTCAATGGGGGAAACCGAAATATTCCGGTCTATCAAAAACGTCTGATGCCATCAATCTGTTTCGGTTTGAAAGAAAAAGGGAAAGGCGCACCAGTGGCGTACCTAGGTAAAGTAGATACGTCTACTGGACTATGAAAGGAATTTCAAGAATGCAGACACCATAGACTTAAAATAAAATATAGACTGAGCATCTCATTCATAAATAGCTGGAACGTGCTGTCAGACAATGTCTTGTTATTGTTGTGTTATTGTTTTAGGTTATAATGAGTGCGACACGAGCGATAGATAGGTTGTCTCTGTCGTAACGGTCGTTCCCTGAGGACTCTGCCGAAAAACACAACACTGTCTTTCGTTTCTCAAGTACACCTGAACTCTCCGTATCATAGCCGGGTAATTTTTTTATTCTAATGAAGCTATAATTAAATTAAAAATATATCGTATTTAAACTTTTTTATATTTTATTAAGATTTAGGACAAGTTTTTTAAATAAAAGTTTAGAAAAAACGTCTTAGAGTCCAAAATGGATAAAAATAATAAAATACACGTTATAGAAGAAATTTTATAATCGAAATTACGTAATTTTTGAAATTAATAATAAATTATTAATTTCAAAAATTGCGTAATTTCGATTTAAATTAATAATAAATTATTGATTTTAGTCAAACATTTACAACCCCTAATATTAATTAAAACAGGATCTATTCCACAGATATAATAGAATCGGCGACAGGAAGAGAAAAAAAATATGATTGTTGTAATAACAAGAAGTATGTTAGTATATGACATAAATTAGGATTGATTGACGCATTCAATTGTTTTTGGTCACTTCCTGTTTCACCGGAAATGACTATAACTTTTAATTTTTAAACGGCACCCTCGGTATATTTCTACTTTATTCAACAGAAAATGCAAATGGTTTAATTGTAATTGTAACATGCGGTTCATAATGACAATTTGACTCGAAATACCAAGTGTGTGGTATCAATATATTCATAAAAAAATGCTTTTTCCAAATATGCTAATGAGTCACCCTTGTTCCATTTGAAAAAATTGTTACATGTATGATTAAAAATACGATTTGTACATCTTTTAACCGGCCTAGACAAGACACGAAACCCATTACACGATCAAAACTATTTTTCCAAGGCTCCTTGATTAAAACTTAGTGTTTTTAACAACACCATGGCACCCTGGATTGAAATTTAAAATACGATTTGTTTTTAAGCGACAAAAGTTGACATATGATATGTCATTTTTTATCGAATAAAGTAGCAATATACCGAGGGTGTCTTTAAAAATCAAAAGATGTAATCATTTTGGTGAAACAGGAAGAGACCACAAACAATTGAATACGTCAATAAATCCTAATTTATGTCATATACCTACTAACATACAAATCTGTTTTTTTTATCTGAAAAAATAAAAAAGTTATAGGGTTGAGCCACTTTTGAGACGACCCGGTATATTAAAAAATATTGTTTCATAATGTAATATCATTTTAAAATTCTTGTATGTTATTTTAGATTCTGAAGATAATTTTAGAATAAACCGGAATATATTTTTAATAAAAACATTATTAATTATAACAGTAGTAAATAATGTAATGTAAGAGAAAAAATTCAGATTTTCCATTTTACTAAAATATTATCTAAAGAAGCGCCTTTCTACAACAACGCCACTGACTCCTAATGGGTAAATTGAGAGTTGCCTACAGGTCGAAAGTCGTTTCAAGACAAATGGATTATTAAAGCCAAATTTCTTGCAAATTTGGCACTGGCGAACCATATTTTATGGTTCTTGAACAGAAAAAGTCAATAAAATAAACACTTAAGGACTACAAGCTAAGAAAATGCGTTAATACAGCCGGGGACAAAGCTTTACCGCACACGTGCGACGCGTACTACAAGGTAATAAATGAATAAATAGGCTCCCTCGCCTCTAATCGGTGTTGTCATATTGTAAAGAACTTATCCTTTTTAAACAGTATCCGACTTATAACTTAGTAGTATAAGGACTATTTAATACATCTATGGAATATTAAAACCTACTTTATTAAACTGTAGTATTAATATCTCAATATATGTGTATAACAAGAAAAAAAATAATGATAATATTAAAGACGTGACAACATAGGCTGGATGAGGACGGCTCGGTCGACTGTATCCAGAAGTAAACATGTGTACAAAAATGATTGTTTGACCGCGTTGAGATGTAAATAGTGTAGTCTATATTTTATTTTAAGTCTATGGCAGACACAATATTGGAGTATGATCAATTTACTAGAAAACAAGTTTAAATAAACAGCAGTATATTTTGTACACACTCCGCCCACACAATACATTAGCTACGATAATCGCAAAACAATTTCCGATCTGTTTCCGATGCACGTGATCAGCTTTGAGTGACAAGCGATGGCAACAGCGCTACCAGATTGTAATGGATGTATGAGATGAATCTTAATTTAAAATTGACAAACAATATATTTATTATGTCACTTTTTAAGATTTTTACGTTTTATTTTTAATTTAATAACTAATATTTTAGTAATTAACTGATTTATTAGTTTTATAGCTTATTTTACTTATTACATATTGGCAAAAACTAGTCCATTATGAAGATTATTCTAAGCGTTATTATGGGTTATTTATTTATTTATTGATGTACATCTTACAACACCATAAGTGGTAATAACAAGTAAGAGGGTGCTATTAATGCACAAATAGGTCACAGAATTTAATAAAAACTAACTTAGAAATAACTTTGAAAGTGGTATAATGTGCTTATCAATCAAACTTACTTCTCTGACTGCAGTCAAAGGACCTTTATTGTCACGTTCTCGTTCAAAATAGTTTATCAGGGAAGCTACAAGCTCTTTGCTTCGACTGTTCGGCATATTTGCAACTTGCAACACACAATTTCAAGAAATGCAATACAAAAACTCGGAAATTCTCTCTTAAAGGAACTGTTTGTGCTTAGAAGTACAATTTAAAAAAAAATACTATGAAAATAGGCAAAAACCGATAATTACTATAAAGATTCAACAACAACACGATGTTATACGAAATAATAACTGACGTTAGGATAATTGTCAAATAATAAACGACAACGTTGCTGAAAACGGCGCGGCGCCGGCGCGGCGCAGTGTGACCAACGCAACATAGCGATAATAAAATTCGGTTTGAACCTTTGAATAAGAAGACTTTAGGAAGGAGCATATCAAAAATCTTAGGTACACCGTGATGGGCCTCAAATATGGCCGACTTAAATTCCGGTTTATCAGTGTCGTTCTAATTTTATTTAAAAAATTTAAAACTATGATGTAGGGTAGACGTGGGGTCGACTCAATAATTTGTTGTTTTATTTTACGTTGTGAATAAATGTTGGTAGTTATTAAAATTGTTATAAAAATATATAACTCTTATAAAAATAGATAAGTTATAATAAGTATTTATTAACACAAACATCCGATACGCTACTGAAGCAGGTAAGTTAAATTTAAATTCTTTGACATCTAATCTTTGACAAGTAATAAATAAAAGCTTAAATGCAAGAAAAATATATAATTTAGTTAATTTAAGTGAATTTCATAAATGATCGGTTTACTACACGTATGTATATTATATAGTCACTTACTAGCGAAAAGTTGTTTCATTATTTCACTCAATTTTTGCCGAGATCTACCGCACGCTACACAACCAACTATTTTAGAGTCTTTTTCGATAAATCGCGATAGTGTCACTGTTAATTTAAGTTCTGCCACAATTTCCAACTAGATTTACTACCTTTATACAACTATCAGTAGTAGAATAAATAATAAATAACATAAAATAAGCTTTTTTTTATTTATTATTTATTTATTAATTTATTTTCTAATTTCACATAAGTAAAATTTATAATATAGTAGGCAACGAATAAATAAATATACTATAAATAGTAAAATTACTATAAACAATCGTAAAAGTTAACTTTTATCCAGCTTCATCGTACAGCGCATGATCAAATATATATTTCTTATTTTATTTTATTTGACTGTATGAACGCGCACAAATAAGAATTCCTTATTTCTTATTTTATTTTATTCTTATTTTATTTTATTTGGCTGTATGAACCCACCATTAATCTAAATAAAATGTATGTTACAATCATTTGCTCTATAAAGTAAAATGAAGAGCTGCTCGGTATCTTAAATTATACAACAAATTTAAACATTTTTTGCCAAAATTTCATTTAGTCAGGTTTACAGAGTGTTAATGTCGATATGATTGATGATGTGCATCGGAGAATGTTTTGCGATTACCGTACTTGCGAATTTATCGAATATTTATTGATGGGATGCACTGCTTGGCATCGCCTAATTTTTTACGAGAAAGATCGAAGCTTAGTGGAAGAGTTTCAAACTTGATAGGTAGAATGTAGAATTGGGGGGGGGGGGGGGGTAATCTCCTTGACCTTACACAGTTGTGTTCTCCTTTCTTGAATTATAACACATCATACAGTCTCAGGGCTTTGACAAAAGTCAGTATCTGAGACGGTTTTATAGAGGTTAGTTCTTGATTTCCAATATCACTCGTACCAAATTCATGGCACGAATGGTTGTCGTCTCGGCGCACTCAGTGTGATGAGGTATTCTGGTGTTTGCCCATTTTCCCCACAGAATTTGCATTCGCCGTTCTTTATTAGCTTCGATCTAGTGAGGTGTTCGTTGAGGACACAGTGACCTATTCAAAACCCCGTGAAAATTTGAAGACTGTTCTTCGGTTTCCACTGGGGAAGCAGAACGGTTTTAGTCCAGTTATTGGAGTGTTCGCTCTTTTTGTATCTAGATCGTTTGCTTTTTCATCACCTCCTATCTTTTGGCGGGCTGGCAGAGTACGAGGACATAAGTTGATAAGGTAGCCTGATCTATAAACCAGTACTTTAAAACGTTTTAATAAAAGTTGCTCTAAAATCAATAGAGAGCCAATAAACGACATCCTTAACATTTGCATATGATTCATGAAAGGAAACTGATGAAAAAATAAATTTCAACTAACAAAAACAAAATTATCTTCGTTAATAACCCTTTTGTAATAGATACTCTCCTCTTGTTCCAGAGTGTGGAATTTCAACGACGAATCTGGATATAGCCAAGTCCTGCATCTGGATACGCCCAAAAACGTGGTTCCTGGATCTGAAATTGGCCAGCTAACAATTTCAGGCGGTCTGGCAATGCCACAGATTAATAAAATAGCTGGAGGAGGACTCACAGCTTCTCTGGCCTCTCTAACACCGTTGCTAACAATTGAAAACCAAGACAAAAACAACGATTCCAGTAAATTTGACTTATTCAAATTGTTACCAGAAAAAGTAAGTAATTTTAGGCGCGATCCCGACGTAACGATTTATCGTACGATTTTCTTGCATTGACAATAGATAAAATTGGCAGTTTTATTGCAATCTAAATAGCGTTTGTCAACAATACATAAATTAAAATTTAAAAAATTTTAAAAAGCAAACATGTAATTGACATAATTGTTATGTAATATAAGTATTCCATTTAAATGTAATATGTTATTTTACAATTAAAAAAATGTAAATTTAAAAAATATATACAGCTATTTTTAGTATGCAAACAATCAACAATCCTGAGAGGCGCTTTATTTATTTTCATTTCTGAACGCGATAGATGAAGTTCTAAAGGTGATGTTTTGTGACACAACTTGGTCTGTACGTTTTATCCGCAACGTTTTGTCACCTCAAGCAAATCCTACGATAAGTCGTTATGTGTGGACCACGCTAAGTAAGCTTAAGTCAAAAATTTGAAAAGTTTTTTAAAGAGAATTTGTTTTTTCAGATACAGTCAATATTGTCTTTTAAAAAGGAAGACGATTCGTTTAGTGAACATCCGATGTTCGGTAGTCACAAGGCAACTGTGTCAATTTTAGAAGTACTGTCAAAAGTACAGTTGTATTTCAGCATTGATCCTGATTTGATTCAAGCCGTGAAGCGTTGGATTCAGCTGCGTCAGGAAGATGATGGCAGGTTCACACCCCTGGATGCTGACATCAAATTTTCAACTACAAACAGGTAGATATATGTCTAAAATTGAAATGTAAAATCTGTGACAAAATTACAAGAAAATGTCACAAATTTTTGTTGTTAAAATACCTGTAAAATATTTGCACTAATTTAAGGACAACCCTGTATAATATACAGGATAAATCTGAAAAAGTGCACATCTTTTTCGTGGTGTCTTATTTCGATTCCAGTGAACACGAATTTTTTTGATTTTTTTTTTAATTTTCAATTAAAAGACGTAACATCTTGACAATATGGCATCATAGGTAGTAGATTAAATTTACAAGAAAGAAAACCCAGAATATATCTAGTGATTCAAAAAATTTAAGTAAAAAATATATATTTTTTTAATTTTCAAAGTGAAATATCTTTTCTATTTTGAACTTATTTCAAAAGTGGTAAAGAGAAAATATGCTTTTTTTATCGAGATCCACAGTCATTTTTCGAGGTCCAATTCCATCAGTCATCTGTCAAGTCCACCAATGAACTATAAATTTCATTCAACTCTGCTTGGTTTCTTTCTTTGTCTTAACATATACAACGTGAGTCTTATATAAGTGCAAATATTTCGACCCCAGTAACACGTCTATGAGTTTTTTTTTCGCAAAAAGAAGATGTTGAAAATCGTGCGTTTTCTTTTAAATTTTCCTGTATATTTTAGAAAACTTTTTAAGGTGCATACTCACTGAGCAAACGAATGCCGAACGAACAACGAACTCCGAATGATTCGTCAAGTGTGTACGTAAATCCGAAGGCGAATCGAATGCCATTTTTAAGTTCGGCTCGCCGTCGCCTGCGTTCGGTCGGAGAGCGGTACATCAAAGAGATTCGCAGTTCGGTGTTGACGAGATTCGCGGGTTTTTATTTTTTGGGGGGAACTCCGAATCCGAATTTGTATTATTTGCATTTGGACGCTGTGTTTTTCAGTTAAAAAGATTCAAGATGTCTGATAAAGTTCAATGAACAAACGAACTTACAATTGATTTAATTGAAGCATATAGAAAGGAGAAATTAATGTTTTCTTTTCCTTTTTTGTTTTTTTGCTTTTAGTGATCCCGCAATAATTATAAAAGCTGATGCCGCTATAATTTTGTCACACATTTTTTCTGCTAAACAAACTCACAAACCGACGAAGCCAAACAAACAGCGAACTTTCTGCATTCGTTTCAGATTCGCTCATTGGTAGGGTACCTTAATTACGGCCGAACGAACCCAGAACCTTCGTTATTCGGACTTCGTTGTTCGTTCGGCATTCGTTCGGTCAGTGAGTACGCACCTTTAGAGCTCCTGTTCATGGCAAATTTTCCCACGATGTTATTTCTTAATAATATCTGATTACCATGGTTACGGCACTAAAAAGAACGCAAATATAGAAAAAATCCGGTGGCTCTCAATTTTTTTTTTCAAACTTGAATAACTTGGTTATTTTCTTTGGATAAATCTTTGAATAAGAAGACTAAGGAAGGAGCATAATGCTATCCATGTATTCATGCATGGTGGGCGGTAAAAGGACTCTAGGGTGGGGATCCTTGACAGTTCTGTTTGACGATTAATTTGACACATTTGAATTTGATTTGAAATTTTGTGGATTTGTCAGTCTTTAGGAAGCTTATTTTATATTATTTATTATTTATTCTACTACTGATAGTTGTATAAAGGTAGTAAATCTAGATGGAAATTGTGGCAGAACTTAAATTAACAGTGACACTATTGCGATTTATCGAAAAAACTGAAAAATAGTTCGTTCTGTAGCGTGCGGTAGATTTCGGTCAAAAATCGATTGAAATAATGGAATAACTTTTCGCTAGTAAGTGACTATACCTATAATATACATACGTATAGTAAACTGATCATTTATGAATTTTACTTGAATTAACTAATTATATATTTTTTCTTGCATTTTTGCTTTTATTACTACTTTTCAAAGATTAGATGTCAAAGAATTTAGATACATCAATTTGACTTACCTGCTTCAGTAGCGTTTTGTGTAAATAAATAATTATTATAACTTATCTATTTTTATTAGAATTGTATATTTTTATAACAATTTTAATAACTACCAACATTTATTCACAACGTAAAATAAAACAACAAATTATTGAGTCTACCCCACGTCTACCCTACATCACAGTTTTACACTTTTTAAATAAAATTAGAACGGCACTGATAAACCGGAATTTAAGTCGGCCCAGGTTTACTTTTTTATTACAAGTTTTTGATATGCTCCTTCCTTAATCTTATTTCAAATTCAAAGGTTATTTTAGACTTATTTGAAAAATGGGTAAAGAAAAAATATATTTCTTTTGTCGAGATCTACCAGCCCTAAAAATATTTACACTTATTTGAGACTCGCCCTCTATAACATTCAACATAATTATGTTCATAATTAAATCACCTTTCACACTATTGGCTCCCTTTCTTTTATGCATTTGTTTTTTTATAGTAGTTCTTATGGTATACCTCGAAAAAATATCACTCCTGAAACATTGCGATTCGAAAGTGTTGTTGAAATCACTGCAGAAACTGTAATAGTCCTTTACGAGATTGGAATTGAGACCGATACGGATTCAGGTAAAAAAACTCTTTATTTTTATTCATATTTATTATAGTTTATTAATAATAAACTTTCTGTTGGTTTCAGATACGCTACAAAAGGCAAAAATATTTCTGGAAAACAGTCTGCCTAATGTGGAGTTTCCCGAAACAATGGCTGCTGTAACCCTAGCTTTAGTTTTGGTAATGTATTACTACAGTATGTCTCCAGGTTGTGTTTGCAAGAGGAAAGACTTTTTTATTAATGACATTTTCAGAAAATAATTTTAAGTCCTAAAAATCAAAAGACGTTTCTATGGTAACATAATTTATATTTAATTCATTGATAGATGGTTTATATCAGAGAGAACACTAATAACTAAAGTGAGAGAGACCGATCAACGTTAATTTTTGAAGACGTGTTAGTGGCGCGGCCTTTGGCGTCTAACCCGAACTATGAGCTTATTATCGATATAGTAGGTTGCATTCATACCTATATACAGGCGCCAAAAATTTATAATTTGTATATTTGAACCGAATCTTAATCTTTCAAGTTTATAATAAGAAATCTTCGTAGTTTTTTTAGATTATTTTCTTGACAACGGAAATTTATTATTAGACTTTAAAGCATTAAAACCTATAAATAAAATACTGTGTAGGAACATAATAATTTATTTAACTCCAGACTCCTTGCCATAGTCCAACTCAAGGCTGCAATCTTCAGTATCTTTTTTATCTAACTTGGTTGGGAGTGAACAGGGAAGCACGGTTTGGAGCTCGCACAGTGTATCAGTCGGTATCCCGTAGGTATTCAATGTTTTTGATGGTCTTTATTCTATAACAAGAACCTAGCAGTTGAAGACAATAATTTGTATTCTTGGAAATAATACCAGGTATAATACCTAGTCGTTCCATAGGTATCAGAAAAGAATGTGATGTTTTAAATTAAAAAAATTAAATTAGCAATGTACGATTATTATGTGCGCTCACTATTACTATTAGGTATGTTAAAATAATTACCGAGATAAAACTTACCTTTAAAGGAAACGTTTTGTCTGGGTCTCAACCACAAAACAAAAATTACAAAATGCGGAATAATCTTCTCTTCTGACAAGCTAAAAGAACAGACACATTCAGTCAAAAACAATTTATTATTCCGATTTGCTCCGATTATCAACAGATTTTAGTTATCTCCTTCTAGAGCTAAGAAATAGAAAAAGCTACTGACAATCTAATTAATCCTGTCAAATGTTTAACTTGCAAAGTTGAAAACTTCCTTTTGTGACCGCCAAACGCTATGCGCGTCTGGGATGCGCGGTGACAAAATAAACTTGTCTACGAAATGCCCTATTCCACAAGCTCTCTCACTTCAGTTATTAGTTTCTCTCTGGTTTATATTAATTTTGATTAGCGTCACATTTTTTGATAATATATATGTATATACATGTAAATTTAATCTACTACCTATGTTGACATATTATCAAGAATTTATGTTTATCAACTAAAAACTAAAAAAATTTCCAAAAAATTACAAATTTTCTTTTTCGCGAAAAAAGAAACATAATCTTATTTCTGGGGTCGAAATATACTACCCCTAAAAATATTTGCACTTATTTAAGACTCACCTTGTATAAGTAGGTATCACCCTTTCCGTCACTTTGAACTAAGTGTGCTTGTTTCAATGACTATATATTCTAAAGGACTGTGGATCGCGTCAAATCGCCGCTATCGTAGTCACCGTGGATGCTTACGTCACGCAGGGACCAGCGCTCCACAGTGCGGCGGATGGTTATTCTAGCGGGACAAAATCTCAGGAGCAATATTTGGGACTTAAAATCTAAGAACGTGTCAAATGGTCTAATATATAGTAACCATATGGTTAAATTTATTTATTTATTAACAACTTAATTTATTAATAAATAAATAAATACAAGATAATAAAACTATGATATTATTCGTACATGACACACAAAAACCGTACTGTAAACTATTGCCAAATACATAAAATTATGATATCAGATGAAATACTTACATCTGTATATTTTATTTTAAAAAATTCTATTTTATTTTGAAAATAGTAAATAAGATATTTTAATTTTAACACTCGGTAATTCTAAATTCATAATATATAGTAAGTATCTAAGACAATTTTTTAAACTTTTATTAAAACGAGTAATAATAATTTAGTTTTATTATAAATTATCAGCTTTAGCATATCGTCATGCTTTATTTAACTAGAAAATAATTTGGATGCTTTTGTCTTGAGGAAAATTGCCGAACTGACTATTGATGTCATTCATTAGTCCGAAGGCCGGGCCTTTCCGTGTATGGGCAGCTATTAATTTTTTAAACTCAGTGCACCTCAGTGCCTTTCGATGGAGTTAAGGCTTCAACAACTACAGCAGCATCCTTACTCCTTACTACCACTAGCCCTCATAGTACTTGCAAAACCCAATTCTTCTTTTGAATGCTCTTCAATTAACCCTTTAACGAGTCTTTGTTTCGTTTTTATACTATCCGATTGAGTTTAAATTTTTGGGTATTCACCTGTTAAGCTTGAACTCCTTGTGACTACCTGTGTAGGTAACTATTAGTAACTTAAAAGATCTACATCATTCAATATATCAATATTTGAAAAAAGTTAAGTTTGATATTTGCAGAAAGGCACGAAGGATTTTAACAAATAATATACCTACAGTAGACAAGTGCAGGGTGGGTCAAATTCGACGCTTTTAAATGGAAACACCCTTTTCTATAGGAGATAGACGAAAACTAATATCGATGTCTGAAGCTCAATTTTCATCAAAAACATGATGGTGAAAACTGCACATCAATATCTGTTACCGTTTCGGAGTTACGGGATGTTTTTCAAAAATGTTCATTTTAACAAATCGCTGTAACTTTTTTGCTATGGAAAATTTTGTATTTTTATTAAAACATTTCCAAAGCACCTTTTTACGTAGAATTGAATGGTATAAGTATAATTTTTTTAAAATTAATAATTTAAGAGTTATCAACAGAAAAATTGATTTTTTATTTGGAACACCCTCTATATTTTTAATTAACTGAAAAGAATTTAAAATTACCTTTCCAAAAATATAGCACACTTGATATTTTGTTATAATCCCCTTCGAAATACAGAATTTTTAAAAGTTCGCCACTTTTAACTAGTAGGCTTTGGACCACTTATTGATGATATGCCCTTAATGGAACTCGAAAACATATTTTTCCAGCAAGACGACGCACCGCCTCTGAACACTGAAGTTATCAGCAAATTGTTGCAGTCAATTTCAAGAATAATTGAATAATAAGATAAGAGCTAACCAAGATCCCAGCCGTTGGCCGTCGAGGCCGCCTGACTTAGTGCCCATGGATCTAATCCTATGTATATATTTGCGGAAGAATAAAGGTTCCTTATTCTTCCGTATAATCTACACAAGAATTAGAAATACTTAGCAGTTATGAGAGGGTATCTTTCACCACCACTGAGTTAATGAATTCCGCGAGAAATGTTCAAAAACTGCCCCGTCTGTCTATAACAGAAGACAATGTCGAACACCTGTAGCAAAATCTCATGTCTTGGTTTGCTATTTATTTTTATTGTTATTAACTTAAATGTGTTGATGTTGATTAAATATATTTTAAATTATTATAAAATCTGCATCTCTCATAGCAAATATTATTTTCGTTTTAATTGATGCTCACAGCTAGATTTTTTTGCATTATAGCCGGTGCCGTTCAAAGCCTACTTATTTAAAGCGGGCGAATTTTTATATACTCTATATCTCGAAGAGGAATCGAGCAAAATATCAAGTGTGTTATATTTTTGGAAGGGTAATTTTATATTATTTTCAATAAATTAAAAATATACAGGGTGTCCCATATAAAGAATCAAATTTTCTGTTGATAATTCTTAAACTATTAATTTAAAAAAAAATATACTTAAACCATTAAATTCTACGTAAAAAGGTGCTTTGGAAATATTTTCATAAAAATACAAAATTTTCCATATCAAAAAAGTTACAGCGATTTGTTAAAAATGCATATTTTTGAGAAACACCCCGTAACTCCGAAAAGGTAACAGGTATCGATATGCGGTTTTCACCATCATATTTTTGACAAAAATTGAGCTCCAGACACCGATATTAGTTTTTGTCTATCTCCTATAGAAAAGGGTGTTTCCATTTAAAAGCGTCGAATTTGACCCACCCTGTACATATCTTTGACAATCTTCAACATAATTTGGCTTTGGAATAAAATGTATAAGCACTTTTAAATATTTTGTTTTCGTATGACCTCAGCCTTGCTGAGCAGATAACGATCAAATTTGGTTGATAAAAATGTATCGAAATACCAAGAATATATACGACCAAAAAATAATTCATGCATTTTTATATCAATTGGAATGTCTACTATTTATTCTTATCAGTACACATTTTTGGCTTATTTCTTAGCAAACGGTTTTGTCCCGCTAGATTTATCGTCCGCCGCACTGTGCGCTCGTCCGTTAAACGCAAAAATAACTGTCACTGTCTGAAATCTTTAGCGCGAACTTCAACTCGGTCCCTAGAAAACGTAAAAAAACTGACAGTGCAGGAAGATAGTAATCGAACTATCCTTATCTCTATAGTATCCTTGGGCTTGTTTAACATTTTAAAATAGCAAAAAATATGACGTTAATTGAAATTCTATAAATAAAAAACTATAAAAGAATGAAAACGAAATTATATTACCATAGAAACATCTTTTGACTTGGGACAGAAAAAAATTTACTATATTTTCTTATTTTTTTATTTTCTCTAAAATGGTATAAAAATTTGAAAAAGTATAAACGGAATAGAAGTATAAAAAGGAATGATTTTTTTCTCCAAATGTTAATTATAAAAAAGTGTTTCCTCTTGTAGGATCAATCCGGGGATACACTCCAGATTTACTCGTAGATGCAACTTATGGTTCAATTTCAATAGTTGTCAATTGACTGTCACTAGCGAATGATTAAACTTGGGGAACTAATATCAGCTTCTGAAACCTGTAGGTATATATGGAATATGGAAACTAATATTTCCATTTATTTTATTCAGGTGCGAAGCGCCACAG
The DNA here is from genome assembly GCF_002938485.1 of Sitophilus oryzae. Classification (NCBI taxonomy): domain Eukaryota; kingdom Metazoa; phylum Arthropoda; class Insecta; order Coleoptera; family Curculionidae; genus Sitophilus; species Sitophilus oryzae. The sequence continues at coordinate 700,520 of NW_022145683.1, read as the reverse complement.
CAGCTTGGGCCATAGAAAAACTGAGGAATGCTTCAACAACTGAAGCTGGCGAGTTCGGTTGGCCAAGATTCGCTCCGAAAAGAGACGCAGCTGATTGGCTATACGAGTCAGAGTCAGAAAAGACTTTAAAGATGCCTTTAGTCAGTAAGTAATTTTTTTACAATTTATTAAGCTTCATTCAGTACCTCGAATTTAGTAGTTTCAATTAGCGTAAATAATACGAAAAGCCAATATATGAGACGGTTTTACAAGTCATTTTACTTGCTTACTATTTGGATGTAAAAATTTCATGAAGATATCAGTTTGAAAACAGCAGAGTTGTTATCAAAAAACCCTGTATATTAAAAGTTAAGGTGTTTAGAACATACATTAATATGAAATTTTGTGATTATAACAAACTATAACTTTGAAAAACAAATAATCTTGTCATAATTTTTTAACATATGATTACCATTTATTTATTGTTAAACTATTGAATGGCGATATTTAAAGTAATAAAACTTATATTTCAGCCACTGTAGAAGAATACAAGGCTTCGTTGTACGCTCTGTCAACTTTTTGCATCATTGGGGACCTAAAAAGTGCCCAAAGTGTGGCAAGGTTCTTGTTTTATCGTTCCCATATGCTCGACAATCACTACGAACTTCTGTATCCCGCTGTCAAATCCTTTGTGGAGTACGACACTCTAGCCAAGGATCAACAAAGGTAACTTGAACATTTCCATTAGTTAAAGTATTTAAATATAAAAAAGTCTATACCTATGTGGCGGATTCATCTCTCCAAAAAATCCTATATGGGTATTTCGCCACTGCAAGAAAATCTACAAAATAAAATAGTTATTTTATGTAAATACTTCTGCGTTAATCCCAAACGGAAACTACTTGTCACAAGTTAGGTTTACAGATATACAAATTTGCCTAACTAACAAAAAAAAATGCTTAACGTTTCGGAAAGTTTATCTCTTTCCGTCGTCGGAAGCAAAAAAATACAAAGAATAAGGATTGAAAAAACAATTTAAAATATTTAAATTCAACTATTCACTTCAGTTTTTTAAAACAGATACGTCTACAAAAACCGTTGACGTTCTGTTAAAATGACATTATATCAAGTTAAACTTCAAAATTAACAAAGTACCTGATAACAGTTACTTAATAAGGTAAAACCAAAAAGTCCCAAACTTTCTGTATAATTATTTTTAATTTTTACGTATGTTATGTTTATTTATGTTATGTTCTTTAAAATCAAAAAAGCGATTGCCATACATTACTGACATCTACAGATACATGAACAATACATTTATTTTTATTAGATTGTATTAAAAAAACCTCTTTTATTTTTCTTTTAGATGCTATCGCTTCTTTCATTATAATTTTGGCGTTATTAAAATTTATTCTGTGCCCGGTGTCCCATGAATGCTGGCAAACCTTAGATTTGTGAAAATTTCATTTTCTTATAGAATTCATCAATAAATTCAACAAAATTTCCTGTAGAAGATATAGACCATACCAAATAAACTTTTAGTCACGTGATTAAGCTTGATCGACACAGCGTTGCCCGCTTTTACATACTTTCTTTTGATTAAAATATTTTAGGAAACAAAAATGAATTAATTATATCAATATATAAATTATTATTGTTTACATCAACAAAACTGACCTCCTTAACAGCACATAAGGGCCATTATTAGTATCGCTTTCCCGTTCAAAATATTCTAATAAGATTGCGATGAAAATTTTGCAACGGCTGTTAATGCTTAGGCATCTTGTACACTTCGCACTACAAGTAGTTCTAAAAAGAACAATTTTTGACGGCAAGGTCTTGTAGTAAAAAATTTTAGGGTTAAGTATCACAACACAATTTACCTAAACCAAAAATTTGTAATACCAAACTAATGTGTGGTGAACGAATCAAAATGTCGAATCATGTCAAAACGAATCAAAATGTCAGGAAATAAATAAATAAATATGGCAACTTGACATTTTTACAACAGAACTACCACTTAGTTCATCGTGACACCGAATGTGTCCCATGGTTGGTAAGAATGAATAATTTAGCAATCGCGTCCTCGATGACGTAATTGAAAGTTTATTTGGTATCGCTTATAGATTGAAATTCATTCAAAAAATTGTCTGAAAGGTTGTAAGACTATAAATTAAGAAACATAAAATTTGCTTATAACTGAACACACTGTAATCATTCCAAATCAATAAAAATCATATTAAAAACACTTTTTAAAGAATCATCAACACTATTTACTGATTCTATTCTTTTATTTACATATTTTCTAGGTCGCTGACTATTTCTCTAGCAACCTCCGGCATGGAACTCACAGAGACTCTTGAGCTAAATTCAAACAAACCATCACAAACCTTATATTTACCCAGTCTACCAACCAAGGTGTTTGTTTATGCTACTGGAGCAGGCTGTGCAACTATAGAGGTTTGAGAATTACATGCTTTTGATGATAGTAATGTTATTCAATTTTTTTAATCATACGATAGGGTAAAACATCATATTCCACGTATTCTGTGAACAGTAAGACGGAGCTTCTGGAAATAGGGTCTGAAGTGGTAGAAGAAATTCAGCCTGATCGCAGTTCAATAGAAGAGATCGAAGGGAAACCGCCCACTTTAAAAATACAAACATGCCTCAAGTAAGCTGTTAAATTACTAGGATCTGTGAGATATACCGTGTGATGCATCATCGACCTGAATATTGGAAATCTCATGTAAACTTTAAAAATGATGAATAAGTTTGCCCCATTTTATTTTTCAGACAAATTAAAAAAAAAACTTTTTAAAGAACTCTTTAAACTGAAGCAAATTGTTCGTTTTGAAAAATTTATACAAATTCGTTTTTGAGTTAGGAGAAAATACAAAATAACTCGGTCCTGGTCAAACAAACATAACAATCACTAGTTAAGTCAGGATATAACAAATCTATTATGATTTTCTTCTACTCGTACGGAGATCTGTCAAAAATATCCTAATTTATATTCTCTATGAAAAGTTAAAAAAGCCCACTATAAACATAAAATAGAATATTTAAAAAATTAAATATATTTCGCAGTAGACATAAGTAGACACACTAACAGCATAAGTAGACACACTACTTCAAAAAAAATATTTATGGAAATATACAGGGTTGTTCATCACATACGACACGGAGTATTGTAGCTAAACGATTAGATTTTTACAAATTGTAAGTTTTGGGTTCGTTGAAGGACTATTAGAGCTACAATTTAAAAATAATTTTACAAGATTCAGAGTGTCCCAAATAAGTAAAAAATACTATAGTTGTATTTTTTAAATGGAACACCCTGAATATTATGCTATTTTTAGATTCTGCGATTGAAATAAAGGTAAATTTGATTAAACCTTACCGTTTTTAAAATATTTTCAATTTTGTGAAATTGCAGTTAAAAAATTTCGGCTTCATTTCTCCAAGGGTATCAAAGTGTTTAATACTAAATATTTACTGAAGATTATTTATTGATCAGATATTGTGTCGCAATATCAAAAATTATACTACATTATACAAAGTGTCCAAATTTTTTTATTAAATAATTACTAGCTTTAAACGGCAATAACTAGTTTAATTTATATGGAAGACCCTGTATATTTTACGTGAATCAGAGGCAGAACTTCATTGTGTATCAAATTATATTATACCATTTTTTATCTATCTCTTCAAGTTTTCGTAGAAAATGCGTTTTCTTATATTAGACCTCATTTATCACTATATACCCATGGAATATTGACATTTACAAAAACTTCCATAATTTTCTCCATTTTAATAAAAACGTACTCGAACGTGTGCCGAATTGGGGCGAAAGGCGTTTTTTTGACAAATACCTGAACTCCATTGACAGCGACCGTCAATTTCACTCACGTCAACCGTCAACAGGTCATTTAATGCAATGGTAACCTGGCAACAAAGTTCCTACCAGCAGCGTTAATACAAATATACCGGAAGATTCATAAGTGCAACATTTGTGTCTATTTAAAATTTGTCAAAATATACTAAATTCAGTAAAAAAAATAGTAAATTTATCTATGTACCACGGGAATTGTAAAGTAATAATTATAAAACATCGGGAAATTATTCTCCTACAGAAACTTTACCCTCGGTAATTAACACCCTTATTATTTCCTTGGTACATACAAAACTATTATTGGGTACTTAATAGAATTATATCTTTTAGGTGGAAAGGTGACAAACCCTCTGGAGTCCTCCGTATGGAAGTCACCCTCTTCTCCGGCTTCGAGATCACTCCCAACCCTCCGCAACTTCTCAACCCGCCCAGAGAAATGGCGGAAATGCAACACGGCAGTCACGCAAACACACTCTGGTTCGTCTTCGCCAACATCTCCGTCACCTGTCCAGTCTGTGTCCAGTACAACGTCCGCAGTCCATACGTCATCACAGGACGCAGACCGGCTTATGCCCGGGTCTATCCCGTCACTAGACATGATTTAGCTGCCGAGACTTTCTTCCATGTTCAAGGGAAGAGCTCTATGTTGAGTTCAATCACTACAGATGATGTGATCACTTGGTTTGGGGTTGATGGGATTGGGAGTACTGGTATGGTTATTCCTGATGAATGCATGAAGAAATTGGTGCGATTGAATTCGACCAAAGATGAAACTACATCAAGTAGTGTAACTTTTGTCACAAGATCACCAGAGAAGGTTAATTTTATTAGTTTAGCTACTAGAGCTTTTGAAATTGAACAAAATTTGAGTGCCGAAAATAAAAACAAAGATGTCTTTACCACTGAACGACCTAGAGCTTCAACAATCGTTCCGGAATCAGACGAAGAATACATAACTACCACTGAACTAAGCGAGGTGGATAGTGTAAAGAAAGTACTTCTGGGTCAAGTCAAAACAAGTCCCGTAAAATTGAAAATATTCAAACCTAACACTAAAACGTCCAGACATTTTGAAACAGCTGGTTTGAGATCTGAAGAAAAGAACTCCAGAACAACGCCAAACGAGTTAAGTCATGATTACAAGCTCACTCAGGTGTACAAGCCTGATCAGACGTTAGAGACTCCTCAGTTGTTAACTGGGAAATCATCTCCAACTGTACCGTGGACTCATCAAACTACATATGCTCCTACGACACCCACTGGTACTGCTAGTTCTGTAGTACAAACAATACGTCATGTGAACACTGCTCAAATACAAGATGTACCAGAGAAATTTGTTAGGCTCAAGGTTGAAAATGGTGATGACTCGAAAGAGGCAAATTTTGATGTTGAAAGTAAGCATTATGAGTATGTCCTGCTCAATAAAGAGTCTTTGTGGAGTATGCTGAAAGAGGCAATGGACGAGAAATTTATTAAAAATGATATTAAAAATATTTTGAAAGAAGAAGAGAAGAGTAGAAGTTAAAATTTTTCTCTTTGCTTTGAAATCTGAGTTGGTTTTAGTTCGAATATGCTTCCTAGTTCAAAGCTAATCTCCAGGTATTTTTGTCAAAACTCAAACTGGTGCTTTTTCCATAATTTTTATTCAAGTAAAAAAAGCTGGTTTCTATTGGTGAATGATATCAAGATAATTAAAGATATTCCTAAAAATCATATAAGATTAATCAAAATTTTTTTAGGAAATACAAAAATAAATGAATTATAAATATATAAACAGTTATTATTTACATCAACAAAACTCACCTTCTTAACAGCACTTAGGGACATAAAGGGTCATTACTACCGCCCTACTGTTCAAAATATTTTAATAAAGTTGCGATGAGTTTTTTACGGGTATTAAGATATCTTGTACACGTTGCACTAAAAGAGGTTCTAAAAAGAACAATGTTCAACTGCAATGTCTACTAGTAAACATTTTTAAGCTTAAAGTATCACAACACTATTTATTTAAACTAAAAACTCATAATAAAAACTAAAGTGTCAAAACGAATGACAATGTCAGGAAATAAATAAATAAATGCGTCAATTTGACATTTTTTACAGCAGAGCTACCACCTGAATCCCCAGCGGGAAATTTAAATTTCACTTAGTCAACGCGGCGCCGATTATGTACATGGTTGGCAACAATTAATTTAAAAATCGCGCCGAAAACAGTTTCTGAGTATTGGTTTGGATCAGGTTTGGATAATCTAAAATATATACAGGGTATCCCACTTAAGATGGATACAAGCCAATATCTTGGTTGTTTGTTGAGCGATCTTTTTCATTTTTCGCAGGAGTCTGTATGGTTATAAGTCGTACATTTTGCCCAGGGTAAGAAATGCGATACCTCATAGACGTACGTTTGAATGGGGTTTGATATTTTTCGAGTCAAGAGTAAACTACCCTTAGGACAGTATTTATTTCAAATCTGATAAATTATATTGAATCCTCCTTACCTAAGATACTTAAGTTCTAATTTTTATAAATATTGATACAGGGCGTGTCATTAAAATAAGACATTTTTATTTTTATTATTATTTTTTAAGTACTTACGACGCCACTGGAAAAACAACTGGTTTATTATCAATAACCAATTATACTCAATTATCAATTAATAAACGATTTAAGTTTGGTCGAAGATGATGACTTTTAGTTCGTTATAGTTTTATAAATCTTTGTTTAGAGCATATTTTTCAAAGTTAATAGTGTTTGTTTTAAATAAATATTTGGATTTTTTAAAATATTCCTCAATAAAACGAATAAAAATTATATTTCAGATTCCATTGAAAACTGGGTTTTTAAATTATTTTGTAACTCATTTTATTCATTTGTATTAGCAAACTTAATTTTTTTTTAAGTAAACAAAATAAATTGAAAATATTTAGTTTTTTTGTATCGTATCCTAATTATTATGAAAGCTATCTGAAAACTTAAATCGATTATTATTGATAATTGGTTATTAATAATAAACCATTTGTTTATCCAGTGGCGTCGTAAGTACTTAAAAAAAATAATAATAAAAATAAAAATGTCTTATTTAATAACACACCCTGTATTAATATTTATAAAAATTAGAACTTAAGTATCTTGGGTAAGGAGGATTCAATATAATTTATCAGATTTGAAGTAAATACTGTCCTAAGAGTAGTTTACTCTTGACTCGAAAAATTGCAAACCCCATTAAAACGTACATCTATGAGGTATCGCATTTCTTGCCCTGGGCAAAATGTACGTCTTATAACCATACAGCTTCCTGCCAAAAATGAAAAAGATCGCTCAACAAACAATCAAGATATTGGCTTGTATCCATCTTAAGTGGGACACCCTGTATATTATTGTCTGTTGTCTCTTTCATATAAGTAGTATTAAAAAAGTGGTTAGAAACATTTGCCAATAGAAATCAACCGATCAAATCACACGCTATCAAAGACAATCATTTTCGAATACACGCGTGCTACATCATTCCAAAAAAAAGAGGTTTTCTCTTCCCAAACCATAGGTTAGTGATACATTTTAAAGTTACGCTTACGTCGGAGTTGTGCCCTTTAACTTTATCATTTCCTAACGATTTTAAGAGCAATATGTGTAGGTGTCTTCGGTGTACATTGAGAAGGGGACACTCGGTATAATAAGTCAATTCTTGTTGTAGAAACACGAACATTTGTAGGTTTAAGGCGAATCGAACACGCTATATTGTTATAAAAAAGAAGAATGTAAAAACAGATTATATTATTGTAAAGTCTGTCCAAGCAGCTAGGGAAGATTTCGATTTTCGATAGACGCAGAGATATATAAGGTGATTCACGGCGATGGTACGTTAGACGTTTATGAAGAACCGGTGGTATGCAGGGTAGACAGTCGCTATGTTCAATCTGTCTAAATCTTCCAACTGAAAATTGCATAGGAAGGGTAAAAAAATATTTATCTTAATAAAAATTGCTTTTCAACGATATATCATGTTCTTATACATAAACCTTCCTTCTTTTAGTAGAGCTATTTATAAATTAATAATTCTATTATTACAGTTTCATTTCAAGAATTTCGTTACCATGATAATTTTAGAAATTTAGCAAGTAAGTATAACGTCGAATAGTACGAGAGCTAGCAACGTCGGAAAAACAAGTATTCTAAGACTTCTGGCTCTTTGATATATCTTTTACTATGCTCTCTAGAACAGCATGTGGCCGGTCTGGCTGCCGGTAAACGTTGCGTTTCCTACTGCGCATTGAAGGACGATCCTGTATTTTTATTAGTCCTTTAAATTCTAGTATTGAATATAAATCGAACATGTCTCCATGGCGCAGTGCGTAGAGTTTCCGACCACGAACCGATGATTCAGAGTTCGAATCCGGGTCAGGGCAAAGACTTCTTTATATTATTTTCGTTTATATTCTGATAGTAAAGTATTAAATATTTGTTTTTTTTTAATTACCAGAATTATTTAATACTTTACTTTTTTTTTAAATCTTTGTCCTGACCCGGGATTCGAACTCTGAATCATCGGTTCGTGGTCGGAAACTCTACGCACTGCGCTATGGAGACATATTTGATTTATATTCAATACTAGAATTTATAGAACTATATTAATAAAAAAACACAGGATCTTCTTCCGATGCGCAGTAGTGAACGCAACGAGTATCGGCAACCAGGGCCGCATGCTGTTCCAGGGAGCATAGTAAAAGATATATCAAAGAGCCAGATGTCTTAAAATATTTTCTCGAAAACGTTGCTTAGTGGTTGCTTGCTCTTATTGATACTTATAAAGTTTGAATATTTGTCATGGTAACGATTTTATTTAAACCTTTAATAGAATGATTATCGGTGATTATCTTTGAAATGGCTTTACTGAACAAACCAGGTTTAGATATAGGAATATGATATATCGTTGAAAAGCCATTTTATTTATGTTTCGATTTGTTAAATAATATACATAGGCTTAAATTTAAAATAATAATTTGAACGATTTTATAACAAACGGAAATATATTTTTTTTATTTTCCTTTTTAATATCCAATCGGTTGGTTTAGATAGATCGAATATGTCGACTTTCCTTAACCTATAAACCAAATTTCAGCTTTCAGTATGCTGAATTTATGATTTAACCAACGTTTATTTAAGTTCATATTTTTGTCAATTTTACACGTTTTATTTTTTATCTCAAAATTGTTAGAGATAGATACCCTGCTGGCAGGCGAAACCTTGGGTCGGCGTTTACATGTATAGGCGTGAATCGCTATGGCAACCTAGTAAGTCGGAGAGAGCAAAAATACGAAGTATTTATTATATAACCACTTAATCTGACGCTAGATTCCATGCGCTTGTGAAAATACTTGTCTTCTGTCTTTATTCAGTACATCTTATTTTGCTAAGCGTGTTGACCGTACTCTTCGTACACACGAAAATCGGCACCCAAAACCAGAAATGCCAGCCCTAGTATAGGTTACTATAATAGAAAAATTATGAGATATGAAAGTAGTTTCGAAAAATGTAATAATATACTGGATGTTCCATTTAAAATAACAAAGATGCTACCACTTTCCAAATGATCCGGCAACACTGTAACGCTGACAATATATTACATAGATGGAGCATGTGCCTTTATGCAAAAATCCAAATTTTCAAAAAAATCCTTTTACCGGCTCACCATAAACGTCTAACGTACCATGGCCGTGAATCACCCTGTATACTGTAGTAGTATAATGACATGTATAATACTATATTATTAAATTGACAGACACAACCGTCATTGTCATGTATCCCTCGTTGAACAGACTATACTGATCACATACTGATCAATCAATAAAAGGTTTGTCTAAAAGTGATTTATATAAGAAAAAAAAATGGTTTATTGAAACAAATATACACAATCGTATATTTGTTTTATGAAGTAATATTGTCTAATGTTCTAATTTATTCTTTTATTCAATCGAAACACTCAAGTAGAGAGTCAATTTAAGACAAACTATGAATTCCAGTATTGTTATTTATTAAAAAAACTGTAGATCGTTATAACTTTTACTGACCTCAAAATAATTATATTTAAATCAAAATAATGTCTTGTTTTTCAATCGCACGATATATCAATTATAGTAATAAGAGCATTATTTTTAAATATATGACGTAAAGATATAAATAAATATATGTATAAGTATTTCGAATCGTTAACTTTCACGTAATTAAGTAATTAAGTATTGTAAATAATTGATAAGTTGATGATATCCGCCCATTTACCTGTACTTCACAAAAAAAATATGTGTATTTCAATGTTGAATCTTTATAACGTAATTGAACTAGTTAGTGTGGTATGTATGCAACCAGCAATACGCTCAGTCCTAAAGGAAATCGTTAGCGCTGGGTGTAACATTAGTTGCATAATACGTCATCACTAATTACCTTCTAAGATTTTAATTTTAGGTATGTGTATATGCTAATCTGCACATTTAAATGTATGTTAAAAAATATATTTATTTTTTGCTAAATGAATTATGAAAGAAAGTATTAACAATTAAACTTTGTACGTGCAAATATTGTCAATATATGTTACTGAAATGTGCTAAGATTTATTAATGATGATTCTATATAGTTACTCTAATATGTCATTAACAAACCTTTTTACGTAATGAAAAATATATGATTAATTGTAAATATCCCACAACATAGTTATTATCTTGCATGTAAAGTAGATAATCATGAATGTGCCAAAATTCATTTTTTTAACAAACTTTTGTTCATTTTACCTTTTACAATATTATAATACTTGTAAAAACAGTTATTGCACAAAATATATTTAATAATTTTTAAAAAATATACCTAGCGTTTTTATTAATTTTTAAATTTTATTTTTTTGTTATTATTTTTCATAAACAGTATATCTGAATACAAAAGAAGTATATTTGTTTTTTGCAAGGACATTTTGGTAATTACCGACATTTTTAATAAACTATGATTTTGTATATTGCTAAATGTTTGTTTTATTTAAATTATAAGGAGCGATCCAAAATGATTGAAATCGTTCAACTTATGCAAACCTGTCTCTAATCTTATCGAACAATCCTTCCCATTGGGCAAACCCAAAACACCTCTCATCATTGAGTGCACCGAGACGACAACCATTCGTGTCATAAACTTTAATATTCTGATATCATTAAAAAAATAATTATATTATTTACTTTCTCGTTTGTTTTACCGCTTGTGATAACATCTAAGAAATATTTGATTTTTTTGAGTTTATTGCCAACCAAATAAACCCTAATAAACCCTTTTTATTCAAAGAATAAACCAAATCAGAATTACTAATTATTTCAGTCATTTCGGATCGCTTTGTACATTTTAAATATTTATATTTTTATTCTGTACCAAGAAATAAAATAAAAGCAAAAAATACTGTTGGATGAGTATAGGGTTCATACTTAAGAAGGTTTCATATAATTTGTTTTTCTTATTTCCCAATGTATAGCTTCTAATTTTAAGTACTACTCTGACTAAAGAAAGAATATTATTCAAGCATAACACCTGTTGGCTAAGTACGGTCCTGTTCTACGAACCATTTTACAGGTAGAAATTTGAGGGGATCATTCTTTTATAATCGGAAAAATTCTATTAAACCGCAACGATAAAACATGAAGATAGGTTCCTTTCTGGATCTCGCTGAAGATGTCGATTTTATTGTTAAAACTGCAAGTAAGTACTCATTTTAATTAAATACATTTTTTCTTCACAAATTCAAACAATGTGATATTATTTTATTATTATGACACACCGGCTAAAGCCGGCGCTGCGTGACGCTTTAGTTTTTTGAGGTTATGCGAGTTGAAATGTCACCATATCGTCGATTTGTTAAAAGAAATTGTTAAAATGAGCTCCGGTAAGGCAAGTTAACTATAATTCGAATAAATATCCTAATCAGAATGTTATTAGCAACCGAAATAGTCCAAATTTAATTACGATTTTGCGTGGTTTGTTCCTGTTTTTGTATACCCAAAAAGTGGCAGTTAATCAATACTTAAAATTCTTTTATATTCGCTCTGTATTATAATTATCATAGAGAATTAATTAAATTTGAGATGAAAATTCTTTGCCTTTTGTAATGTCTTTATACTCAAAGAAGTTTTAACCTTTTACCTTTATGTTTATTTACTTTCAATATGTAATTAAAAACTAATACATATCTTAAAAATATGTATACAATTTGAAATATAATTATGAACTTTTTATCAGTTGAACGAGACCCGAATAAGAGGAAAGTTAAACCTGTAGAGCAGGCCTGTGTGTTGGATTTCGATGAGGAAAGCAGTGATGATTCAGATTTCCGAATAGAAGACTATCAGGAAGTTAGTGACGATGATGTGGATTCAATGGACAGTGGAGGAGATGATAATGGTAATAAGACTTATTTTGTTTGTTAATATATTACTTCTACTTAAACGTAAAATATTTTAGAAGACGAAGAAGATGGAAGTAGTGATGTTGATTCGGATGATAGTGAACTTGAAAAATTGGACGAACTCAGAAACCTAAGCGTTCCAAATACCAATGGGTTTGCTGGTGCTCCCAATATCTTTGAACAAGCCATGATCCAGTACAAACAAAATGTAGGTTTTTAAGTAAAGTACAGACTTGTCTAGATACATATGAAAAAAAGTTTATATAGATATTGCATGAGACATATCCTAAAAATATTTTGTTTTGGGTGTGTCAAGGATAATGTAAATTTTCCTTAGCGGATTTATTCTGTTATCGCTATTGCTTCAACAACAACGGCTGTATTTTTTACACCCTGTATATTTGTGTTTTTTACTAAGAGTATAACGTGTTTTTTAGTATAATGAAAAAAATGCACAACTACTCATTTGTTGTGGCTGTCTAGGCGATCAAAGTGACGGTATCAATGAAATCGTTGAATGTGACAGTTGTGGAGTTACCGTCCATGAAGCTTGTTACGGTATATCAGATTCTGCAAGTTTAGCCAGGTAAATTTTACATGATTTTTATAACATTATTATATATCAATATTTTTAGCACTGATTCCCTATCTCCCACTGCCCCTTGGTTTTGTGAAGCTTGCAGAGCGGGTGTTCTTGAACCCATTTGTGAACTATGCCCCAATTCAGGTGGTATATTCAAGGAAACCGATGTAGGGAAATGGGTGCATTTGATATGTGCCCTGTACGTACCAGGGGTAGCTTTTGGAGAGGTGGACAAACTAACCAGTGTGACTCTGTTTGAAATGCCTTACAGCAAATGGGGGGCCAAAAGCTGTAGCCTGTGCACAGATGAAAGATTTGCCAGGACAGGTGTTTGTATCGGATGCGATGCTGGAATGTGTCGGACATATTTTCATGTCACTTGGTATGTTATAATTTTATACTTGGCGCTTCAAGGAGAACGACTGTTAGCATTGAAATTTTGGAAGCATGTGTAGATCAATTTATTTTGTTTTAAAATAAAAGAGTAGTAACTTGCTTTTAAAAGTGACCAATGTTCAATATTAATTTTGTCTCACTCTGTATAACTTTTCTGGTCCAATTTTAAGTTGGTTTAACGTACAGTGGTTATATTAACTAAATATCAGGCTATTCAGGGTAAATTATAATTTAGGCAGCTTTTATTGAAATTTGAAATTTATTCTTCATTTTTAGAAAATGTTTCATAGGTCAAAATCTTTACATTTTTGTCATAAGCTTCTTTAATAAAACTCACTTTTTTTTTCCTACAATCTGAAAATCAATTAATATATAGAGTGTTCCATAACAAAACACAACTTTGATGGGTAGCTTTTTTGGAACACCCTGTAGAACACCACTCTATATATTTTTAAAACATGCTCTACTACATACATATGCTCCCGAAATTTAATTTCAATACACACCGACGTTCTGCTTGGAGCTTCCGCGGTGTATGAGAGAACCACCCTGTATACGGGGTGGCCCATTAGTGCGAGGAAGTCCAATATCGTCATCGTTGTCGAAGGCACAGATGTCGAAGGTATGAAAAAAAGTTTTATACAGATGTTGCATGGTTTTATAAAGGGGCATATCCTAAAAATATTTTGTTGTATACATACAGGGTGTCTCAAAAAAGTTATAGAGTTTAAATTTTTTTTTAAATTGCGCCCCCAATTTTTCTGTACAGGGTGAGTCAACGATAGAGAAAAGTCCATTATCTCATTTGTTTCGAGGTTTAAAATAAATGTTAAATACAGAAGTTATAGGGAAGGTTAAGATACACATTTTAAAATTATTATAGAGTATACAGGGTGCTTCAAAAAAGTGTGGCTGATGTAACATATGTTTTTTTAAATGCAACACCCTATTTTTTATTTTATTTTTAGATTCTGCGTAAAATTCTATAACTTTTTTATATATAATGTTATATACCTAAAATTAATAGTTTTTGTAATATTTAAATTTGTTTAAACAAATGTTAAATTGCAGTGTGGTAAAAAATTATCAGTGGTACCATTGTTTCTGAAGTTGAAATACCAAAATTTGGTATGAGAGTTCTATAGAGATTAAAAAGAAAATATATGTTAAGATATTTTAGTTAAATGCTACAGGGTGTTCAAAATATATTTATGAATTTCAACTAATTAAAATTAAAAAATCTCAAATTTTTTAAACGGTACACCCTATGTATTTTGATTTTTTCTGATAGATTTTGCAAAGCTCTTCAACTTTTATTAAGTATGTTATATACCTATTTTTAATAATTTGCGATTTATTCCAATTTTTTCTATTTTTGCCTATATCTTTAATACAATTACGCTATAACATCATTGTTGCCATGACAAAAAATTATAATTATCAAAATTTCATATGTCTGTTAAGCAAGTTAAGAACAAAAGGTGAATTTTAGTTTAATTTGTTGTAATAAGTATAAGTGGTAGAGGTAGATATAATAGTTTCAGATTTTCCTGAAACTGGATTAGTCTGATGTGACTGATATACACGAACAAGCCAAAATAAACATATTTCTTGGTTCAGTACTATATATTATATAGTACTTTGCTAAGTACTATAAGAATAGATGTAGATTATCTAGAAAACATTTTCATATTATTATATTATAGTATTTTGAGTGTGTAATGGGGACGGTTTCGCGGCAGTAGTAATATTGGCTTTACGAAATGAATTATAAACCAGAATTACTACGGAAAAAAAAACTTTACTGTATGTCGAAGAAAAATTCAATATCAGTAGTCCTCAACAATTAGGTAATCTAGTAGTATTACCCTAATCTGTGGCTATTCGCCTGGACGGAAAATCCAAGTGTCATCTTTCATAATATAGAAATACACCAAGAAATTCACGACTACGATTTTAGTTTATTTGAGTAAAGTTAATTAATTTTAACTAATAATAATAATTGTAACTAACTATTAAACTTGTGTATTAAACTACTTGTTAAAAATAAGTAATAAATATTTTTGTTTCGTCACAGCAACTATGATATTATAGCGTAATTTTAATAAAAATTAGGGCAAAAATAGAAAAAAATTGGAATAAATCGCAAACTATTAAAAATAGGTATATGACATACTTAATAAAATTTGAAGAGCTTTGCAAAATCTATCAGAAAAAATGAAAATATATAGGGTGAACCGTTTAAAAAAATTTAAATTTTTTAATTTTAAATAGCTGAAATTCATAAATACATTTTGAACACCCTGTAGCATATAACTAAAATATCTTTAAATATATCTTTTTCCTCACCTGTATAAAACTCTCAGATCAAATTTTGGTATTCCAACATCAGAAACAATGGTACCACTGACAATTTTTATCACACTGCAATTTAACATTTGTTTAAACAAATTTAAATATTACAAAAATTATTAATTTTAGGTATATAACATTATATATAAAAAAATTCTACGCTGCTAATTTAATTCTACGCTGTGTTTGTCATAATGTTACTACATTTTATATTATTATTGTTTATATTGTTTATCTTGTATAGAGTAAGTTTTATAGCGTCGCAAACATTGCAATATTTAATTTAGATGCAGAATCAAAAAATTAACATTTTTTAATTCTAAACATTTTTAGAAAATACTTTAAATACAAATAATGTAAAGCGAAATTTCTAAACGAAAAATGATATACAGGCTGTTGCATTTAAGAAAATAGAGATATAGTATTTTAAATATTGCGATTTTGGCGATGCCGTAAAAAATACCCTGTAACAGAATAATGAAAATTTTCCTTCCCAGACTTAATTCTGTTACCCTTGATGTTTAGGAAAATATAGCTAAGTATTAATAGAGTTATATTCACTCCCTAGGTGCCCGGTGGCGTAGAGGTACAGGCTCTCGTCTACCAATCTCAAGGTTGTGGGTTCGAATCCCACACCCGGCATTTCATCAGCCGACTTTTTATTAAAATAAAAATAGTTTGGGTACCTAGGTCGACTCAGCATTAAATGAGTACTTGAGGTTCACAATCCTGAGGTAATAATAGGCGGTTGAAGCGTAGTGCTAGCCACATTACCTTCCTTGTATACCGAACGGCTCTAGCATGACAAACTGTACCTTGCTACTCCCAAGGCGTTAAGCTTGATTTTCATGCATCTGTTATCCGACGATACGATGATACGATATTAATTTTATTGGTTGAATTTAAAGCCTTCGATTGGTTAGAAACGGTTAACCAATCGAATAAAATTAATATCGTATCATCGTATCGTCGGACAACCGATGCATGAAAATCAAGCTTTAAACGCTATATACGGGAGCTATTATTATTATTATTATATTCACTCCAGTTTTTAACTATTTTAAGGACGCCCATCATAATTTTTTTTTGGGACACCCTCTATACAACAAAATGGTTTAAGCTCCTTTATAAGTCATGCAACATCTGTAGGTATATAACATTTTTTCATATTTTTGTCAACAACGACGATTTTCGACTACCTCGCACTAATGGTCCAACCGATATATTTTTTTTAATTTAATTATTTTTTTATTCTAGTGCTCAAAGGGAGGGCTTCCTCTCTGAGGCACACTCAGAAGAGGTGGATCAGGCTGATCCTTTTTATGCTCATTGCAAAGCCCATTCCGACAAGACTTTAGTGAAGAAAAGAAAAAGAAACTACCTAGCGCTACAGTTGAGGATGCATTACAGGAAACTGCAGTTCGAGAAGGAGGGGCATAGGGAAAGTCCGGAGCAAGTGCGGATACAGAGGAAACTGGAGAAGCAGAAACTCCACTATTTGGAGTATAAAAGGAGGAAACCGCCACCATGGGGTCAGTTATTAATTTAAAATTATTAAATCATATTAGGTCATAGGAGCAAAGACATCTAACTTAAGGAGAGACACAACATTCCATTTGTAAAACATCATGTATTTACAATCAGACATACTTTAGCACTTTTACATAACTTAAAAAGAGATAGGTGCATAAATATGGCAACGCTGTTGAATTTTAGTCTTGTGCACTTCAGTCTTTTCAGTCTACAAGCGGCGTGCTGTTTTTTTATCAACAGTAATTGTCAAAAGTAATTGTAATTTAAATTTTGATTTATAATATACCCATCTGGTCATCAAAACTCTGTGCTCTGGATTTTACCGTGTAAGACAGTGATTTAGACAGCTTAAACGAAAAATCAAATGTATTAAAAAGAGATAAAAGTTGGTTTGATACATTTCTTCTACGCGGCGTTGTCGGATTTTGCACCAAAATTTCAAACCGCCCAAGTAGGCGTTTATGAAAAATGTTGCATCTAGGCTTGGAACTAGGGTTGGAAATGCTCAAGGTAACAATTAGTTACTCATTTTACTACAGCTGTAATAGATTATATTTAGCTTAGATATATTATATATTATTTATTTCAGTAGTTTTACAATTTTTAAAATAGTTTATTTTTTTCTATACATATTTTCCTACAAACTTAAAAACCGGCAACACTGTATGCCGCTTTTTATTTTGTCTCTCTGTCAACCGATCATTTATATTTATCTGTTGCATGCATTAAAATATAAATCACGCAGATGAAGTAACCTGACCTAGTGTGTACAGTATATCCCCGGATTGTCTGTACAGGGTGGTCGAAATTGGTCTGTTTTAACAGAGAAAACCTATTTTCTGACTAGATAGAGCAAAACCGCCATAGATGACATGGGCTCGATTTCTGACACACGTTTAATGACATTAACCGCCTGTTGATATTTTCACTGCCAACTGAGAATGTCTTTTGGAATTTTTTACCATTTGGAAAATTTCCCATAACTTTTGTATTTCACGAAATAATTAAAAACGTTCTTAAGGCACTTTTTTAAGCACAATCCAATGGCGTAGTCAGTTTTTTTCTATACTTGCTCCTTTTGTCAGAAATAATAAAAAATATAATATTTTAAATGGAAATCATAGTTGGCTATGAACTTAAAAAAAGGCTGGCGTTTAACGTTTTCAACAATATAAAGTTATAGGTATTTATTTCTAAGAATGAGAGAAATATTAGGTTTTTTATCTTTGTATGGAAGCGGCCCTTGATTTTGTGTTGACCTAGTTGCCTAATTATTTTTTATCACACTTTAAATTTCTATATTATTATTTATTCGCATAATTAAAGACTTACAAGAGGAAATTTTTTTTATTGTTAATATTTTGAGAAAAAATCATTCTTTATCAAAATGTTTGCTTGTTTTAATATGTTTAATTTCATTTGTAATTTTAGAAATTTGCATACTGTTTTGGAGAAAATTAAAATACATGCAGATATGTTTGAATTTTTTCCCAACCCCCAACTGTAATCTATTATATGGTGATAATAAACTTTATCCTTGACGCACCCTGTATTTTCAGTTCCGACTCAGAAAATGCCGAGACTGATAACGACAAGCGCGTCGGCATGTCGAAAACTTCTACGCAAAGCCGAGCTAATAGGCGTCGACACTTTAGCTTTGGAAATGCACGATGCTCAGTTGGCTGTGCTGGCAGACATCAGGAAAAAATGGCATATTCCGCCGGCATTCACCGTCGAGTTTATCGCTTATTATTTGGACAGGAACGACCGTCTCAAGGACATGAAAGTCATGTTGGAATCCTTGATGGCTAACAACAAAACTTTGCTGGACGAGCAACAGAAACTTAGAGCACAATATGACGAGGTAACTTTTAATATTACATCAATACAATATCAAATATATAATAGCAAGTGTTAATACTGTATAATAGTATAATCGAAAAAAACGGCGGCCAAATGACGATCGATGACATTCCTTATATAATTTTACGTATAAAATGACGACGATGTTTATTTCGTAGCCATCGCTAACGCCGTTTTTTTTTCTCGATCATATTGCATTACATCAATACATTATCAAATGTCAGAAGTAAATTATACATAAATTATGACATATATAAATTATATGATCATATATAATTTATGTGATGATCATATGAAGACTTGAAGTAAATAATGTTCTATGTGCCAGGGCTATTAAATTATACTGAAAAAAATTCTCAACAGAGACCGCCCCTTCTTATACATTGGTTATATAACAAAAAAATGTTTGGTACTTAGAGCATTTGTTGTTTTTTCAAGTCTTCATATATAAAATATCGTATAAATTACATCATATGATGTAATATAATTTATATGTGCAATTTTTATATGTGATGATCATATATAATTTATATATGGTCATTATATATCGATCTGGTCATCGAAACTGCGTGGTCTGGATTTTAACGTGTAAGACAGTGATATGAAATCAAATGTATTAAAAGGAGATAAAAGTTGAGTTGATACAATTTTTCTGTGCGGTATTGCCGGATTTTTCATCAAAATCTAAAACCGCACAAGTAGGCGTTTAGGAAAAATGTTGCATCTATGGTTGGAACTTTATTTTTCACAGTTTGTTACCCATTTTTCTACAGCTGTAATAGATTATATTTAGCTTAGATATATTATCTTCATTTCAGTAGTACCTATACATGAAAGTTTTTAAAGTAGCTTATTTTTTTCTACACACGTTTTCCTACAAACGTAAAAACGGCCATCACTGTATGCCGCTTTTTACTTTGTCTCTCTGTCTGTCAACCGGTCATTTATATTTATCTTTGTCGCATGCATTAAAATACAACCCACGCAGATGAAGTGACCAAGGGGCGCTATTCTGTACAATCGTCGGTATCGGCAAGTTACCGACAGCTATCGGTACGTATGGCCAATGAGCATCGTGTTGATTGTTGTTGTCATAGTTACTGATCGGCCCTATGACAGATATCGGTATACCGACGACTCTCGGTATCTCTACCGTGAGGTTGACAAGGGCACGGTAGAGATACCGATTTTCGTCGGTACAAATTTGCGATATCTGCCATAGGACCGATCGGTAACTATGACAACAACAATTAACACATTTTAGCGCCCCAGGCTAGTATGAGAATGTCATATATAAATTATACAGGGTGGTCCAAACTGTATTCCGGAAACTTCGGCAGCATATTCTGCAGATAAAAATAAGTAAAAAAGTTCGTATAAATGTATGTCCTAAAATGCTTAGTTTCGGAGATACAGGGTGTAGAAGTTTCATTTTTATTTCGATTTTTTCCAAATAATTTCTGAAGTAACGTCAATATTTGGCTAAAAATTGGTGTCTGGGAGTTTTTTGACATGAAAAATTTGATTTCGATGTCAATATGACTCCTATTAGTAGAGGGTGCCACCTACATATTTTTTAACTGGATTGAAGAGTAATAACTTTTTGTCCGTACCTGTATAAAACTACTGAGTAAAAAAATATACATTTACGACGTTTTTTACGTGAAAAAGGTCTCTCGGTAAAAATCGCTACGAGTAATGGTTTTCGAGATATTTGGAATCGAAATTATCAATACCTGTCATCATTGACATAAATTAAACATGTTGACTAAATAGTTATTAGACTGAAATCATAAATTTGAAATGTTTTTGTGCTAAAAGTTCAACAGAAACTGTTTTATCATCATTTTTTGCAAAAAAATTTATGATTAATTTAAAAAAACTAAACATTTCCCAAATTTATTAAATAACTATCTACTCAACCTGTTTATTTTTCGTCAATAATGACATGTATTGACTATGTCCATTCTAAATATCTTAAGAACGGTTGCTCGGAGCGATTTTTACAAAGAGATATTTTTTACGTAAAAAGTCACAGAGATGTATATTTTTTCGTTCGATAGTTTTATACAGGTACGGGCAAAAAGTTATTATGCTTTAAAATAGTTAAAACACATGTAGGTGGCGCTCTCTAGTAGTAGGAGTCATATTGACATCAAAATCAAATTTCTCATGTCAAAAAACTCCTAGACACACAATTTTCATCGAGATATTGACGTTACTTCAGAAATTATATAGAAAAAGTCGAAATAAAAATGAAACTTCTACACCCTGTATCTCTGAAACTAAGCATTTTAGGACATACAATTATACGAACTTTTTTACTTATTTTTATCTGCAGAATATGCTGCCGAAGTTTCCGGAATACAGTTCGGACCACCCTATATATGATGTCATACAAAATTATATAATATAGCAAATCGTACGATAAGTCGGATGAAATATCGGACATTTATTTAGAAACGCCCTGTGTATGTATAGATTTTGAAAAAGAGTACGGACGTGAACGCCAAGAGCCTCGAACTGAAAACAACGATTCACAAGTACCACTCCGCGATCTTGAGCGCGTGCCCCACGAAAAATCTGCCCAACATCGAGGACCTGGGTAAACCGCCGGTTGCCCGGGCACCCCAACCCATGCTGGTGCCCACCGCGGCGGCTTTAAAAATGGGCGTCGGGTTTCCCCTGAAAAATATACCCAGCGGCAGAGCTGACAGGATTCTTAGTAACCAAGCCAAAGCCACAGGTGAGAATATAATATGTATTATTTTATTTATAACTATTCTAGATCATATACAGGGTGGTCCGAATTGTATTCGAGAAACTTGAGCTATACAGGGTTATACCGCATACGACACGGGGTATTGTAGCTAAACAATTAGATTTTTGCAAATTGTCAGTTATAAGTTTTGGGTTTGTTGAAGGACTATTAGTGCTACGATTTATAAATATTTTTACAAGATACAGAGTGTCCCAAATAAATAAAAAATATCAAAGTTGTATTTTTTATGTATATTTTGCCGATTTTGAAATATTTAGGTTTTTGTCAAAATACAGTAATAATTTTCATGCTTCATTTCTCTAGGCGCATTTAAGTTTTGAAAACCAAATATTTTACTGAACTATTTCTATTCAAATGTTGTGTTGCAATAATAAAAATTATACTACCTTATACAGAGTGTCTAAAAATTTATTTTAAATAATTACTAGCTTTAAACGGCAATAACTTGTTTAATTTAAATGGAACACCTTGTATGAGTATCATATTATATATAATATATTGTATGAGAATCAGATGCACAATTTAATTATATGTCAAATTATACCATTTTTTACATATCTCTTCAAGTTTTCGTAGAAACTGCATTTTCTTATGATTTAGACCTCATTTATCAATATACTATCTATGCTAAATAATTTCGTAAGAAAATGCATTTTCTACGAAAACTTGAAGGGATAGATAAAACATTTTATAATACTATTTGATAGACAATTAAATTGTGCATCTGATTGTCCTAAAATATACAGGGTGTTCCATTTAAATTAAAGAATTTATTGCCGTTTAAAGTTAGAAATTATTTAAAATAATTTTTTAGACACTCTGTATGAGGTAGTATTATTTTTATTATTGCAACACAATAACTGATCAATTAATAAACTTCAGTAAATATTTAGTATTAAAAACTTTGTTATCCTTGGAGAAATGGAGCCTTAAAATTTTTACTCCAATTTCATAAAATTGAAAATATTTCAAAAAAGGTAAGGTTTAAGTGTGATAAACCTGAATCAAATTTACCTTCATTTCAATTGTAGAATCTGAAAATAGAATAATATACAAGGTGTTCCATTTAAAAAAGTACAACTATAATATTTAACTCGTTTATCTTGTAAAAATATTTTGAATTGTAGCTCTAATATTCCTTTAACGAACCCAAAATTTACAATTTGTAAAAATCTAATGTTTAGCTACAATACTCCATATCGTATGCGATGAATAACCCTGTATATTCTGCAGATAAAAATAAGTAAATGTATGTTTTAAAATGTTCCATTTCGGAGATTCAGAGTATAGAAATTTAATTTTATTTATTTCTTATATACAAGCTTTTTTACTTATTTCTATCTGGAGAATATGCTGTTTACAAAAAAATACACCCTGTTTATAGGAAAATCAGCAAAAGTTGATCTAGTGTATTACTATTATGTATAAACATTATTTGACAGAACCGCTGCAGCTGAACGAGTGCGGCATCTGCAGGCAACGCCGGGATCAACACCTGTTGGCCAAGTGTGACACCTGTCACTTGTACTACCACTTGAATTGCCTGAACCCGCCACTGTCTCGCTTACCGAAAAAATCGAAGCTCTACGGCTGGCAGTGCTCGGAATGCGATAAAACATCGGACTCTGAAGTCGAAGAGGTTAAGGTAAGGTACAAATTAGAGATGGGTAAATCCGGTATTTTAAAAGAGTGATTACATCAAGCTTCACGGACCTACATCCAGGTTCCAGTTCTGCCGGATCTATATCAGTCTAACATTTAATTATTTTAATTTAGCTAAACATTGTTTTGCACGAAGCAATCCGCGTTCAAAAGTTTTGTAGTCCGTTAGGGAAATCTGATGATTGTATTTTGCCAAGTCTTTATCGCCTGATCTTAGATGTTTAAACTTAACATTCAAATGTATGACTTTGGGGGAAAGCGAGAACTTTACATACTAATAAAAAAAGTCGAGACACAATTCCAGCCTTCCATGAAAACTGCCGCATAGTGATTGCTAGAAACACCCTGTATATTTTGTAACGTTATTTCGTGTAGACGCCCAGGAGAAGCCGCAGCGTCTACAGCAGAGAAAATCGCTCGGAATCCTCTACGCCACTGTCTCCCAAACTGAAAATCAAACCGGTGGAACCCCAAGAAGCGATGACGTCACCAGAAAATAGTCCTCCCATAGAAAAATCGAGGAAGATCAGGAGACACTCTTCTGCTACGGAGAATGAACAGAAACCTAAAAAAGGTAATTTTCTTTGTTTTTTTTAAGTATTTTAATGTTTTACTTCAATACTCGTTTGGATGAAAGTATAATCATTATTCTGCTTCATTGGTTTTGACTCGCTTGGATAATTTCGTCACCCTTCGTCGGTACCAACCGAGCGCCTATATAAATTATCTCACTTCGCTCAATTTGTGGACATTAGTTTAATTTTAATCATCTGCTGATGAAGCTAACATTGTTAGCGCGGTTTCGAAAAATCTGATCATTGATTAATCACGATCCGGCTTAAAGCGCTTGACGTAAAAAGCTGATTTTTGGAAAACAGATTGACTTTAGGGTGTAGAGGTTCGATAAGAAGGGATTTTTCGAAACTCGAATTCTAAGAGGGTGAAACTATCCCTCAAATATTAAAATATTTTTTATTTAAAAACCGGTGAGTTTTTCGGAAAAACTCTTAAACACGTATATTTTATTTTGTTGTTTTACATATTTTAAATTTTTTTATAAATTTATACGGGGTGTTTAAACTGATTGACGTTTAAAGCTGATTTTTGGCAAACGGATTGACTGTGGGGTGTGGAGGTTCGATAAGTAGGGGTTTCTCGAATCTCAAATTCCAAGAGGGTGAAAACTCCCCTCAAATATTACAATATTTGTTATTTAATAAACGGTTAGTCTTTCGGGAAAACGCTTGGACAAGCATAATTTATTTGTTTTTTTTTACATATTTTGAAATTTTTTAAAAAATCATACAGGGTGTTCCAAAAAGTTGGGTAATTTCTTAACCACGATTCTGCTTAAACTGCTTGACGTAAAAAGCTTATTTTTGGTAAACGGATTTTTCGAAAGTCAAATTCCAACGAGATGAAACTACTCCTCAAATATTACCAAGTTATATAATAATATCGCCATATTGTTTTTTCTCATGCTGACATAAATGTGAGAAAATTTTATCCAGTTTGTATGTTAATGGAAATTCTTGCTTTGCTTTATGATCACCATTACAAATGATTAATTCGACGCGAACGAAGTCGCTGGTACACGCTAGTAAAGCCTATAAAGTTTAATTGAAACCACTAATGTATTCCACTAATTTCGAGGTTCTGAATGAACCTCTTACACCGCTTAGCGGTTAATGATACCAATCATTTATTATTATTTTAAAATATTCATTGAAGAGAGAAAACATCAATCGACAAGCGAAAGTAACGCAGACCATCACCTCATCAGCGACGATAATGTTTTGAGAGATACGGCCTTAGGATCGCCTGGAATCAACGACATAGAAGTTATTCTGGATAATGGCGTAGTTGACGCGCACGAAGGGCACAAATCTGCTAAAAAACGACGGCGGGAGAAACACAGAAATCGGTATTATTCTCTAGTAAATAATATTTTTTTTTTTTCAAACGTCACAAAAGTATTTTTTTGCAACGCGATTGACAATATAAAAAATACATTTTAACGCCTAGGCATAAAAATAAATCTCTTTTACCCCTAAGCACAAAAGTACGAAAATATATTATTGAACTGACATAAAGTGTCAAATTCAACTAGTGTAACCATAGTTTCTCGATATATAATTACTTACAAGGTATAACAAGTATACAACGTTTGAAATTTCTTTATAAAACTATTTGTGACGTTTGAAAAAAAATAGCATGTTCTGTTGGTGTAAAA
Organism: Sitophilus oryzae; assembly: GCF_002938485.1. Classification (NCBI taxonomy): domain Eukaryota; kingdom Metazoa; phylum Arthropoda; class Insecta; order Coleoptera; family Curculionidae; genus Sitophilus; species Sitophilus oryzae. Next base: position 674,817 of record NW_022145683.1, on the reverse strand, counting down.
ATGACTTTTTGTGCCTCGTTTGTAATGTCAAACGTACAGCCTCCCCACAAAAAGCATCATTTTTACTCCTAATAAACAATATACTATAAGATCGGAAAAAAACTTTTCCTCGACCATACAGTATGTAACATTTTATTCTTATTATTTTATTATAGTAGGGGAGCCCAAGGTGCTAAATGGGGATTTACTCGAGCGTCGTGCGGACCTATTGGATAGTGAAAATTTGATGCTATAAAGAAAACATGGTTATACGATGTATGCTCTTTTACTGGTGGGGGACCGTGTACAGGTTTTCAAAAATGTAAAAAAAAAGTCACAAACACTTGGGCGTTTCAGATATTAATAGTGCACGCACCCCACGTGTTTCTGATAACGGTCTGCCGGTTTGCATGGTAGGGTGGCCATACGAAGGGATAGAAAATGAGGGAAAAAATATTCGAGCGCGTCCGGTATTCAAAAGGGATATTAAGTGAACCATAAAGACGCTCCTGTTCAAAAGCCTGACGATTTGGACGCGACCAAAAACTCATAGCAGATTTTTTTAAAATGCATTTCTCAGCACCACACTTTATTGACGATTTTAATTACTTCAGTTCCTACGATTCTTGAATGCTTTCTTTCAAAATAAAAAAAAATCTGACTCCTATTTCTATGTCACGCTTAAATCCTCAGATTATTTGAATGCACACTTGTAAGATTATTTGAATGTACACATGTAACTAACTCAGTTTGCCTTAATCTGATGGGCTCTAGTTTTTCTAACGATCAATTTTTTGCCACTCTCTCTCGGCTGCCTTACACGCACTACTCTGTAAAAAAGGTTCGTGTATGGTGGGGGTAGAATTTAGAATTTAGAATGAGTGGGAGGGGGGTTAATCACTGCGACCTTACAGATCTATTGTGTCCCCCTTTCTTGAGTTATAACTCATCATACAGTCCCAGGGCTTTGACAAAAGCCAGTATCTGGGACGGTTTTATAGAGGGTAGTTCTCCATCTCCAAGATCAGTCGTACCAAAATTCATGGCACGAATGGTTGTCGTCTCGGCGCACTCAGTGATGAGGTGTACTGTGTTTCCTCATTTTCCCCACAGAATCTGCATTCGCCGTTTCTTCTTAGTTTCAATCTACTGAGGTGTTAATTGAGGAGACAGTGTCCTGTTAAAAACCCCGTGACAATCCGAAGATTGTTCTTACTTAAACCCAGGAAGATCTGTGATTTTTCTTAATCATAAGCCCTCAGAAACTTCTTCGAGTGTCTTAGACCGTTGCAAGATTCCCACTCCAGGTTGCGGACGGAATCTTCCAAGTTTTTGAGTTCCGCCTTGAGTTGATTACCACTTGGAAAGCAGAACGGTTCTGGTCCAGTTAGTGGAGTGTTCGCTCCTTTTCTAGCTAGATCATTTGCTTTTTCATTGCCTTCTATCCCTTGGTGAGCAGGCACCCAGAGTAGGAGGACTTTGTTTTCTTTGCCTAATTTATTCAGCTTCTCTATGCATTCTTTGACCAATTTCGAATTGATTGATACTGAGTTGATCGCTTTTAACGCTGCTTGACTATCAGACAAGATGGTTATTTCTTGTTTGCGATAGTTCCTATCTAAGATAAGTTGTACGCATCTTTCGATAGCGTAGATTTCTGCCTGTAGGATACTAGGGTAAGTGCCCATTGGTTCAGTTAAAAGACCATACCATAACTTGGTATACTGATGCTTCCAAAACCAATACGGGAACAGGGATCGGAGTATTTGGGTCGAGAGCTAAATACTCCGATCCCTGTTCCCGTATTGGTTTTGGAAGCATTAGTATACCAAGTTATGGTATGGTCTTTTAACTGCTGGGCAAGTGTTTCGCTCTTCCAATCCTTTTTATTGCTCAATACTACATTGAGATGTTTCTCAACGTTGTACGTTCTTGGCATATCGTCCACTGGGAGTTGCAGGAGTGGTATTTCCTTTTTGAGGGTGTTCCAAGCCCCTGTTCTGACAATTCTCCCAGTACTTATTCCGTTAGTGACCATTCTAATCATTGTCGCATTGGCATATCTACCAATGACAATGTGCAGTGGTGTTAGATCTAGAATGACCTCCATTACTGCTGTTGGACAGGTTCTCATGGCTCCTGTGATGCAAACGCATGCTAGTCTCTGGACTTTGCACAGGTTTAGCCTTGCCGTCCGTTGCTCAGTTTTGTGTACCAGGCAACTGCTCCATAAGTAATCATGGGTCTTACTATCATGGTATACATCCAGCGCAAAATGTTAGGGGAGCAGCCCCATCTATTTCCGGCCAGTCTTCTGCATATCATGAGAGCCTTTATGGCTTTGCTGGTAGTGTTCTTAATATGCCTGTTCCACAGGAGTTTACTGTCCAGGGTTATTCCCAGGTATTTAACTTCCTGTGTTGGCAGTATTTCCTTTCCATCTAGTTGGATTCTTTTCAAGTTTTTCAGACTTCGCCTTCTGGTGAATGGCACTATCGCGGTTTTGTCTGAGTTGATACTCAGCCCGACAGTCCTACACCATCTCTCAGTGATACGGAGTCCTCTTTGGATAATATCACACAAGGTGCCTTCATGTTTCCCCCGAGCGATCATGACTATGTCATCTGCATACCCAATGCAGTGTATTCCCGCTAGAGTTAATTCATCTAGTAGTTCATCCACCACCAAGCTCCACAGCAAAGGGGAGGTTACTCCACCTTGTGGAGTTCCTTGCGTTGTTTTAACAGCTACAGTTTTGGTGCCCATCTGAGCCTCTGCTGTTCGTGTTGACAGCATTTCCCAAAACCAGCGAATAATAGTTCTGTTCACCCCTCTTGTTTCTAGAGATCGCCTGACCACCTTATGTGGTATATTGTCAAACGCCCCCGCAATATCCAAGAAGGCACAAATTGCTGTTTCTTTGCTATCCAGACTTGTCTGTATTAGCTCCGTTAATTGGTACAGAGCAGTTTCTGTGGATCTGCCCGTTCTATATGCATGCTGACTATCATGCAGTGGTTTAACCTTTAGATGATTTTCTCCAATATGGTGTCAACTACTTTCTCCAGCGTTTTTAGTATGAACGATGTGAGACTAATAGGCCTAAATGACTTGGGATTTGTCCAGTCAGTTTTGTCTATTTTGGGTATGAAGATTACTTTTGCTCTTCTCCATGTGGTTGGTATATATCCCATCGCTAGACTGCTTCTTGTAATGCTTAGTAGATGGTGAGTAGCTATTTGCTGACCTTCCTTTAGAAGGGCAGGAAAGGTCCCATCTACTCCTGCTGCTTTATAGGGCTGAAAGGTGTCGATCGCCCATTTCAGTTTTTGTTCTGTTATTACTAGCTTGGCCACTTCCCAATCTTCCCTGCAAGGATTGTGGGGTTCAGTGGGAGCTACATGAGTATCAATAGGTATGCTACCTGGAAAGTGTATATAAAGTAGGAGATTTGCTCTCTCTTCCTCTCCCTCCGTGTAGCTTCCGTCAGATTTCTTAAGTGCCATGTTGAGGATAGATCCACTCTTGGCCATAGCTTTATGTAATCTAGCTGCATCAGGAGTAGAAGTGATGTTTTCGCAAAAGGATCTAAAGTCAGACCGCTTTGCTCTTCTTATCTCATTATACTCAGTTAATTTCTCGCTGTAGAGCTGCCATTCGGCACTGGATTTAGCTCTATTAAAGAGTCGGCGGACCTCCGATCTAAGATTGGCCAACTTCTTGTTCCACCAGGGCTTGTTGTTACTTTTTTGTATGCCTTTACTTGCGGGGCAACTAGATTCGTATGCATCCAATATTGCACCGCTGACTTCCCTTTCGTACCATTCTAGATGCAGATGGTTTCTGGCCCTACTTGCATCTATACGGTTTAGGTTGTCTACGAGATTGGTGTTATATATGTCCCAGTCTGTTTTTCTTGGATTCCTTCGAGTTTCTGTTTGGAGTGTGATTTCTCCTAATTTGAACTCGATGATTCTGTGATCTGATAGGGAGAGTTCCGTTGAGACCCTCCAGTGTTTCACGTAACTGATTACACTAGCACTCCCGATTGTTAAATCTAATACTTCTGCCCGCTTTTTTGTCACGAACGTGAGGCTGTTCCCTACATTGAGTACTTCAAGATTGTATGCTAAGAGGAATTCAAGTAAACACTCACCTCTAGTGTTAGTGTTAGTGCTTCCCCATACCTCATTGTGTGTATTGGAGTCGCATCCCAATAGCAGAGGTAGTCGCCATTGGCTGCAGAATCGCACGAGCTCCCGTACCTCCGGAGGCGGTGTCCAGGGTTCGGAAAACTACATGTTACTTTTAAAAACTACATAAACTACATTACATGTAGTTAATGTAGCTTATGTAGAGGGTGTAGTTTATGTAACATATGTATGTAACTTTCAAATGTCAAAGGTTTGAGGTGAGGTTATAATAATTTGAAGCTTGAGAAAACATATAATGTATTTAAGAAAACAGAAGAAATATGGCTTTAAATATAACCATTCACATCATATTATTTAGACTCCTCATACAAAGCAAAATTATTCATAATATCAATAGGTAGTTTATTAACGTAGTTTTCATGTAGTTAATGAACGGGAAAAGACGTAGTTTTTGAAGAAAAACTACACGTAGTTAATCAGGTAAACTACGTCTTAATTAACTACTTCCGAACCCTGGCGGTGTCTCCCCGTCACCCGGAAAGTAAGCAGAGGCAATCACGATGTTTTTACTGCAATCCTCGATATTAAGCTGAACCATGATAGGAACAAGATCTCGGGTTGTAAATTCTGAAACACATGTGTAGTTAATGTCCTTTCTTATAAGAATACAGGCTCGGGGAAATTCCTGCCTGTTATCATTATATTACCTTTTTTTTATTTTGAATTTTTTCCTGACAAACCTCTAATTTGTCCCTGATGGTGGGGGTACTTAACAGGGTGGTTTCACTCATTACGTTATTCTGCCGCGCTTGAGTAAATCCCAAAATCCCCGCTTGGGCTTCCCGTCTATTCTAAACATAACCTAAAATATATATGTAGGTACAGCCCTGAACTAGGTTTGTCTGTCAAGGAGCACAAAAGGAAACGCAAGAAAAGAAGCTTAGATATAGAAGAGAACCTTCCCCATCCTAGAATAACTATTAAGGTAAAGACCGTATATGAAAACCAATAATAATTGGCGTACACATCATCAAAATATTTGCTTAATGTACGACACAATGTTGCCACGGCTACCTTTTTACTTCGACTTAATAAAATTCGTATTTTTTACTTCAATTTTAGACACAATACAATTACATTTTATATACACTATTCCGTTGTCTATGGTTATCAGGCAAGCAAGTTAAAATTTAAAAAGTTATTAGCAAGTTTTTTGAATAACAGCTGAAAAATGCAAAGTTAAAAGGATAGACTTATGCAAGATTGATATTCCTATTTCTTTTCTTTGGCTTCACTTTCCACTCATTGTGTAAATGCGGTACTAGCAATATAGTCTTATAATATATTTGATATTTTTACACGTTTTGAATAAAATTAGAACGGCACTGATAAACAGGAATTTAAGTCGGCCATTTGAGTCCCGTCGCGGTCGATCTAAAATTTTTGATATGCTCTTTCCTTAATCTTTTTATATAGAAGATACGCACGCCATACTTAAATCCGTCCTTGGTGATTATCACATGTGCGCATGCCGAGACATCCTAATTTAAAACGGCGGAAAGTAACGCCTGGCGATAGCAGTTCTGCAAGAGCACCTGTGGCTCCCTGGCTGAGGCCAATGCTTCGTGAGCGAATGGTTCGTGGTTCAAATCTCACGCCGGCGCGCCGGACCAAAACTTGTTATATTTTTTTTGCTTATAGCGTGATTTGATTGCATTGGTTTCATTTTTCACTCTTTTTGGTTAGATTGGTTCAGTTATTTGGCGGGTTGGTTAGCGTGGTTATTTGGGGGGTGTTAATTCTTTGGTTAGTTGGTTATTTGGTGGTGTTGGTTGGTTTTTACTAATTTATATTTGTTTTTTAGATATTCATTGATTTTCTTTATTTGTTTGTAATAAATATATATAGTACGCCAAAGCTGTCTGCATCCGCTTTTGTCAAAAACTCTAACGTGATTGGTCAAGCTTAATAGTTGCCTTGCTGGGGCTAGACACAAGTAAAAATTAAACATTATAAATTAAGATAAACTTGAAACCTGCGCGAAGCCTTCGAATCGATGCAGACCGCACGGTCGCTAGATTCTTGTATCATTGCTGCATGTGCGCACAAGGCAATAATCATAAAGGACAGAAATTAGTATGGCGCGCGTATCTTCTTGTTCTTTTTATTCAAAGGCACACATCTTTGAATAAAAAGATTAAGAAAGGAGTATAATGCTATCTATACAGGGTGTCCCAGAAATAATTGCGAGTATTTTAAGGGGTGGTAGATCTCGATAAAAGAAACATATTTTCCCTTTATCGTTTTTCAAATAAGTCCAAAATAACAGAATTATTTTACTTTGAAAATTTCCAAAATAGATGTTTTTTTAAAGAGATGTTAAAATTTTGATTTAAAAGATGTTAAAATTTTGATTTTCTTTCTTGTAAATTTAATCTACTACCTATGTTGCCATATTATCAAGAAATTATGTTTTTTAATTAAAAACTGAAAAAATTTCCAAAATTTTTTTTTCAAAAATTCCGAATTTTAAAATTTTTTTTCGTGAAAAAAACCTCATAGGCATGTTTCTGGGGTTGAATTATACTACCAGTTAAAATACTTGCACTTATTTCTGGGACACCCTGTATATTCATGCATGATCGACGGAAAGAGGGTCCTAGGGTAAGGATCTTTGACAGTTTTAAACACATTTGAATTTGATTTGAAATTTTGTGGATTAGTCAGTCTTTACTGAGCTTTTTATGTTATTTATTATTTATTCCACTACTGATAGTTGTTTAGAGGTAGTAAATCTAGAAGGATTTTTTGTGACATAATTTAAATTAACAATAACCTTGTGATGACCTTAATTAGCACTTTATTTTTTGTGTGTTGCTGTTTCCACAGATCAAACCTATACCGCTGCCGGCTGGAGAAGTTGCTTCCGAATCCAACCCTCAGTGTTTTACGTCCCCAATGATGCCGACGACAACGGTCCACCTCCACTCCCGCCTAAACAAGCAGCCCCTAGTCGAAAAATATCCACCGAACTAAGAAAAACTAGAAAGAGCCACAGCCCGAGGTACGTCTTAAAATTATTATTTACCGTGCTACTGTATAGTCTTTCTGATCTTTTTTGAAACAGCACTAAATATGTGGTCTACTCAAATAACTTCATCAGGAATTAAAATAAAATAGCAAAAGTTTAGTATCGCCAAACAATTTTCGATGCACGTGTGGCAACAGCGCTGCCAGATTGTGATGGATTTATGAGATCAATATTTTAGTAATTAATTAATTTATTTGTTTTATAGTTTATTAACAGCCTGTGAAATTGCACTCACCTAAAATAATTATTTTTCTTGGTTTTTTTAAATGGAACACCCTGTATATTATTTCTTTGTTATGTAATACATAGATAAATAAAACAAATTTAGATTGGAAAGTGCCCATAAGGACAATGTAAACACTATTTGGTGCTTTTCTTGCAACGGTCGCAACCCAAAGCTTTTGAAAATTTCGGAGCGGTTCGGCTTTTTCCGGAATTATATAGCCAAATATTGTTTATTCAAATTTATTATTATTTTCATTTAATTTTATTAATAAAATACAGTATGTTGCATACAAGAAACTTTATTTTATATAAGGACATGTATGAAATACCTATGAAACATTGGAAACCGACGTTATGCCACGATTCACGATGGTTTTTGCAGTTCACAGCACAGCTTTTTAGGTTTTTAATGCCACTTTTTCACAATTATCACGGGTTTGAGTAAATAAAACTTAAACTCAGAAGATAGTAATAATTACTTTGAAAATGGACGCTTTAAACACTTTTCGGAATTTTTTCAATGATAGCGATTAAGATTTTGAAGATTCTGACTTTGACAAGACATGTGGACAAGAGAAAATTATTTCTCTTGTTGTTTGCGGTTGTTCTTAGCAACCGCTATAGCAGCGCCAGATCGCGTACAACGGTCGCGACCCAAAATGTTGACGAGCATTCCAATCTAAATTTATTTCCTTTATCTATGATGTAATATAACACTACGACTATCTGCCAAACCGTGATTGCACTAATTTCCAATTAATTTATATATAATATTTGGACGCCCTGTATTATTTAACTCATTTATTTAACTCGCTAACTTAAAAACATTTCAGGACATCGTTATCGGATCCCCTGGCAGTACCACTGAGAGATCCTCTAGAAATTGTACCGCATAGCAGACCAAGTCGGTCTAGCGGTTTATCCAGGCCTAAAATTCCCGGAGTCATCACAGTTTTGAGTCACAGCTGTGACGTATGTAGACAGGATGCTACTAATACCGATTCAGTCAAGTAAGAACCAAAAAAATGTTTCCTCTCTCTTATTTTATCACACTTTTTATTATCGAAATTGTGTTCGAGATCTAGCTAACCTATATTTTTATTTATTTTTACGAGATATTTATTTATATCTTAGAAAATCTTCTGGTTGAATCTAATTTGTACATGCCTAAAACTAGGGTTCTTAAATGTTTTCGATATTAATATTCGACATGTTGAATGTGACTGTTTATAAATGTTATATAAAATATGCTTTTTTATATACCAAACCATAAGTTACTATTTTTGTAAGAATAATCTGAGAACACATTTTTTTTCCGTATAGGTGCGACGAATGTCAAAAATTATATCATTTCTCTTGCTTGGACCCTCCATTGAAGTCATCACCTAAGAAAAGAGGTTATTCTTGGCATTGTGCCGATTGTGATCCTACCGTAAGTATCTGTAGAGAAATTCACAAAAAAGAGTTAAAACAAACCAAAAACAAACTCACTAGTAAGTTTATCCATTTTTGTTTCAGGCCTCTGAATAAATAGTCTAAACGGATATTCTCAACACTTTTTCAATTAGCTGTTAATTATTTACATTAGCATTAAATGTGTAATAATACGCGTAAAATAAACATTTATACATATTTTGATTTATATTCTTTTATTTGTTAAGACTTTTAAACTGAGATTAAGACTATTGATATTTTCATTGACCTACCTAGTAAAAAAACATTTTTTACTTGCTTGTCCTTGAGTACAGTGTATTCATGACATTTTTACACTTATGGGATTAAGAGAAGTTTCAAATAAAATTTGATTTCAAATTATGCGAATTTGTTACGTTTTTCTGGGCTTATTTTATCTTATTTATTATATAACATATGTAGAAAAGCTCACGAAAGGAAACTCCTTGCATAACCATCTTCTGATACGTGTCAAATACTCGTCAGCAAGTAATGGCAGTATGTACCCCTGTAAGTTTGCCCTGTCAAGTAAACCCGAGCACTTTGCTCAGAAAAATCATTTTAAAAATTACGATGAGCGATTCCGAAAGTCTCCCTTCAGATGTAGAAGTTGCCGCAGTACGTGCCACGGAATCATTATTGCCGGAACAGTCGCGATCAAAAAATGAAGAAACATACAACCAGTTTTTGACATGGTGTGATGACATAAAGGTGAAGTTGTTTTTTATTATTATAAAAACTAGTTGTGTTATAGATTCATAACACCACTAGTTGTGTTATGAATCTCATAACGTAACTGACATACTAAAAAAAATAGTGATGTAAAAACGTTATAAGTAAACTGTTGTAGATAAATAATAAAAGATCGAGACTGCTGCATAGGGATTGCTTCATGCTAGAAGCAAAATGATTGGCATTTAACAGATAATATTTTTAAGAAATAAAATGGCATTTTTTACAAACTAAAACTAAATTTGAACGTAGTCCTCGTTTGTTGATTGATTTGACGAACCCTGTATGATCATAAAATATTCTATAATTTCTTGAATTTACCAATAAAGTAACAACCCTACACAACACAAATTTTAAATAATACAAAATAATTTCGATTATGGTTACGATTCCACGAAAGTAAACTTAAAAAACAGTAAATACAACTCAGCAGCAGTTAAAATTCCTTCTTTATTCCAATACTCTCTAATAATGATTTATTTCGCTGCATCGTTATGTTTGCGTTATCTGCCGACGACATGACCGGTTGGCTGTCACTGCTGTCAGTAATGCAGTTCTGCGGATAGGGGTCCATATTAAGTAGGATCTGCATCCATCAGTACCGGCACCGGAGAGAGATCAGTGGATGCATATCCTTTCGGACCTACCCATCTCTACAATGTAATGATTGTGCGGAATTTGTCAAGTCCACGGGGACTCTCTGCCGCGTGTATATAGGTAGCGATCTATAAAATATATTGATGTTTCTTCAAATGCGTTTTGCAGTAAACTGATCATCCTCCAATGTTGTGTCTGCATTCTTGAAATTCCTTTCGTAGACACAGCTCCAGTAGACGTACATTACGTTATTTAACGTGATCAAAAGTTAAATGTATTCTAAATAAAACTCCCAAAAATATCAAAATTAATTTAATACTCCATAAAACTGAGCATAGAAATATTACTATTACAAGACAGAATATCTTTGTGAGCCTCCGGAAAAAAATATCCTTCCTCTTCCTTAATATCGGTACAAGCCACGTAGATTTTCGCGGGATGGTCTTTGTGCTCGTCCATCAGTTCTTGCAGTTTGGTCACTTGGTGCCTGTTGTACTTGGACACGCATATGACGAGCAAAATGACGTTCGCGTGGCGTTTAAGCAGTTTCTCGACGGGCCACAGCTGAGACGAGTGTTCGTACTCGCATTTGGTGACGATCCTGCTCAGTTTCGAGGTTAGGTTTTTATTCAGCGCTGAAAATAGCCGGTCCAAATCGATGTGGACATTTTCGAACCTAGATATACATGTTATTAACGCGACGCACACTGTTGCGCTCAATGGACATAATTCAAAAATGCATGTATTTATTTTTGGGTTTGTAAATACACCTATCTTTAGAGGAATGTCTGCTGATAATAAAAATAGAATGTTCTTTTTTTATTGTTTACGAATTCCAAAGAAACAGAGATAAAGAAAACGAAAAATAATTTTGTGCGTTAATTGAAAGATTAGTGTAAAATTTATTCTATAAGAGGCACTTTGTCATTTTAAAGTTTTTTTATTATTTTTAACATTAAGGAGACTATGGATATTAATTTAGAAGGTAAGCAGTCAGTTACGTTATTTGCCTTTAGTATTTATTTAATTTAAAAAAAAAAATTCAACTTTGACTTAGAATTACAAAAAATATATATCAATATAGTCCGAAGAAATTTTGAAATATAAAATCTTTAAACAATTTAGTTTAAAATGATAACAATCATTTTTTGCGGAGATTTGCGGAATTTGCAATTTTTCTATTTTTAGAACAATCCTCTGCTATTCCCAACAGCATGTTATACGAATGGGTAACTTGTAAAAAAATAACTTGTAATAAAATATAATATATAATATATATATATATATATATATATATATATATATATATATATATATATATATATATATATATATATATATATATATAAATATAGTAATATAAAATATAACTTGTAAAATAATAACTCAGTTTATAATCATCTCCTGATGATGCTAACATGGTTAGCGAAACGCGCGTCCAGTGTAAAAGTAAATAAAAGTGTTTTGGTGTATTGTGGTGATTTAGTGTTTTTATTTTGCTGTGTAACACAAAGATTCCAACCCTCAACTGTAATATTGTAGAATTAAAATAATATACATCATGTTTTGCGCATTTTTGCGATTTTTGTTAATTTTCTATTTTTAAAGAAATCCTCTGCTATTTTCAATTTAGGATTTTATACCAAAAATGCCAAATATTTATTTTTAAATTTATAATATATTTTTTTAAGTTTCTAGCACATTTTCAAAAATACGTCAAATGTATTAAAACCATAGCAAATTCTTTATTAAGAGGACTTTAATTTATCTATATAATGCTGGTTATTTTTTGAAAATTAATCAACCCCTTAGGAAAATAGTGGGGTTTGAAATTGGGGGATGATACCCCCACTTGAATCTTGAAGATTTCTCTATGGATTTTACCCTAAAATAACGTATTTTTAAAATTTGTTTAAAAACCTTCCAAATTCTTGATATATAATTTATTTTGCATTTTTTTCCCTTATTATTGATATTTCAAACCTCCATATTTTCAATAGGGGCTTATCGATTTTGGAGAACTATACACCAATATTTAGGTAAATAAAGACCTTTTCAATAAGGTATAAATTGGCCCCTCTTTCCATGTGAAAAATTTTGGGGGATGACACCCTCGCATAGGGGATGACAATTTTGCAATCATTTTTGGAGCAAAAGTTGGCTCTCTTATAAACAAAATAAATAAAAATAGTCGCAATAATTAATATTAGTTTGTTTTCAAAATATGAATTTTGACCCAATTCTCCTATAAGGTGCAACACTGTGCGACGTACTAAAATAGAATCATTTTTATAGGCGAGGGCGTCTCTATGTTTACTTATTTCACTGAGATCATAATCATAGCCATACAGGGTCCGGCAATAGTGCGTCGAGGATCTGTAGCTCCTATAATAAAAAAATTAGGAATTTTGGATAAGTGCAAACCTAAAGTATGCACTAGGAGGTATTTCAGTAAATTTTTATAGGGTTACTCAAAAAAGTGAGTGGATCGGGATGATTTTTTTTAATGAAACGCCCTATATATTATTGCATTTTTGGCTTCCTTTCTGATCATTTTACGTAATCCTAAGATATTATTTAATATGTTATTTGAGCTTGTTTTTAAATATTAAAAATACAAGAAATATCCTGAAATCAAAATTATACTAGGTATTTATTATAGTTGGTCTGTACTTACTTTGCTATAAATATCGTAATCTTAAACCGCATTTCTTCTTCTTACAGTGCCATACTCTATACAGAGCGTCGGCTACCTCTCGCATGTACTTGTGATGTGTGTCATCAGTATTTCACAAGTAAACGGGACCTACAGTTTATCGCCGAATACGAAAGGCACTATTTGAGAGACTGTACAAGGCAAATATACTCAAGGTGGTTTGCCATTGCCTTCCTTGAGGTGGCGGCTCACTGGTCGCTCTATTTAGATAAATCAATATTTTTATTTAAATAAATAAAGCGACCCTACTGGCTGAGGATCGAACCCATCCCATCTCTCGCACCGCAGATCGACACACTAACTGCTTGCGCTACGGCCGGCCACCATAAAGGCAAAACGGCACAAATTCAATTTCAAGTATTATAACATTTTTAGTGGTTTCATAAATATTCGCGTTTTTACTACATGTGGCTCTTTCAACGGCATGAAAAATGATGTATGATCGAAAAAAAAACAAGAAAAAAATCTCCAGTTGGCTTCTAAATGAACATCGATGACATTCCCCATATAGTTTTACATATAAAATGACGGCGATCTCCATTTCACAGCCATCTCTGAAGCTTTTTTCGATCATATTGTATAATATTAGGAATATCCGCGAAACCGTTAAAAGTTTTAAAATACTTAAAATACAAAAAATGTTAATTTTTTTAATTCTCCATCGAACAAATTAAAAAAAAAACGAAGAAAAATTATTTTTTATTTTACAAAGTTTGGCATAGAATTGTGAACACCCTATATGGTTTAAGATTACGATATTTATAGGAATGTAAGTACAAACCAACTATAGTAAATACTTAGTATAGTTTTGATTTAGGACAGTTCTTGTATTTTTAACTTTTTTTTAAAAGGCTGAAAAAATATTATTTTATTTATTTATATTTCTGAAACCATCAAAATATATTTAATATTTTAGGATTATATATAAAGTGATCAGAATGGAAGCCAAAATTGCAATAATGTACAGATTGTTAAGCTTAAAAAAAATATCGCCATCCACTAGACTTCTTTGAGCCACCCCTGTAGAAGTTAAAATATGCCCGACGCACTATTGCCGGACCCTGTATAATAATTATTGTGAGGAAGCCTGTACAGGGTGAGTAAAGATTATTCATTATCTCGTTTCTTTTGAAAATAATGAAAATATATTTAACAGAAAAATTTTATGGAATATACCGGGTGCGTCTCAAAAGTGGATCACCCCTATAACTTTTTTTTTTCAGATAAAATCACGAGACACGGTATAGTATATGACATAAATTAGGATTGATTGACGTATTCAATTGTTTCCTGTATCACCGGAAATGACTACAACTTTTGATTTTTAATGACCACCTTGGCATTTTTTTACTTTGTTCGATAGAAAATGGCACTTTGAATAGAATGACATATCATATGTCAACATTTGACATTTTAAGTGCCATGGCTCTGTTAAAAACACTAATTTTTAATCAATGAGCCTTGGAAAAATAGATTTGACATCTAATGTTTTAGTGTCTTATCCCGGCCGGTTAAAAGATGCTCAAATCGTATTTTTAATCATATCTCAATGTTTTCAAATGGAACGAGGGTGGCTCATTAGCATAAGTATTTCGAAAAAAAATATTTTACGAATAATTTCGTACTACACACTTGGTATTTCGAGTCAAATTGTCGTTATGAACCGCATGTTGCAATTTCAAATAAACCATATTCCATATTATATGATATGTCATTCTTTCAGAGTGTCATTTTCTATCGAATAAAGTTACAAAATACCGAGGATACATTTAAAAATCAAACGTTGCGTTGGAGTAATTTCCGGTGAAACAGGAAGTGACCGAAAACAATCCTAATTTATGTCATATACTAACATATAAAAATCTCGTGATTTTATCTGAAAAAATAAAAAAGTTATAGGGGGTGAGCCACTTTCGAGACACACCCGGTGTACTCTCTTTCTCCCCCCCCCCCTCTCATGAGATTTAGTGAGATCCGATATTAGCCAACCCCCCTTGAGCCCCCCACGTAGTTAATATATAGCCGCCTTACCTGAAATCTCTCAGCATTTGGGCGTAGTTTAAATGGGAATATAAAACTGAATTTAAGTCTTCGTTGTTTTCTCTGCTCAAAAGTCGCAACGATTCAAGTTGTGGACATTTTAAAAATACCTGAAAAAAATAATCTGTTAGTTTAAAATAATGGAGGAATAAAGAATACCATTCTGTCTCCTTGAAGTCAACATTACTAATAGGTAATAGGCGTGTCTAGTTATTACATGATCTAAGGTTGATTTAATAAATATTTTTTTTATATGTTTCAGACATTTATACATGAATTTATTTTGATTCCAAAAATACGTAGTGATTCTATGTCTACGAAATATTGAGACACCCTGTATATTGGTTTACTTACGTCCTTCAGGAATGCGCCACTGGAGTATGTCGGTATTTCCAGGGTCAGTTTTTTTAAATATCTCAGGTTGCTGATCAGTTCGTAAGCACCCAGTATTGCTGAACTAAAACTAAAGATATTTTTTATGTATAGGGAAATATATACAGGGTACTACAAATTCGGGGTACGAGCATTGGTATCTCGGTAACCGTAATAGATACGAACAAGGTTAAATTGATGTAAAGTTGCGCTTTGGGATATTCACCAAGATGCCATCAAAAAAGTTTTAAAAATTTCAAGAATTGCTTAATGTTTTGAATGCTGTTCGTAGTGAACGTTTTACCCCACGTCATTGTTTGAAAGCTTATCAATACTGTAACGATGAATAGATTAAATATTTAAAAAAACAGAGCCAGTAACGATAGGAAAAAATAAAATTGATTTTCAAAAAAATTTGTTTTTTCTAAACACCTCCGTAATCCTTGAAATTTAAAAAAAAATTGATGGCATTTTGGTCAACATCCCAAAGCGCAACTTTGCCCCAATTTAACCATGTTCGTATCTATTACGCCGTAATAGATACCGTAATAATTACGGTTACCGAGATAGCAATAATGCTCATGCCTCGAATTTGTAGTACCCTGTATAGTTATAGTTTTGGGATAATTTACCATGGTATCCTTAAGGAATCTGCTTCGGGATCATTGTATTCAGAACTAAAAATTAAAAAAAAATCAATTATAAAAAATATTTTATTATTTTATTTTTTGTGTTTTTATGGAGTTTCTCGTTTATGAGTAAAGCTACAAAGATACAGGAGTTTGCTACGAAGAAAGATACGATGCTACACAACCTATTTTAAGAAAGTATTATTATTTAATTTAGTTTAACCAGATAATTGTGCTTTCTGTCGTGCTATCTTAATAAACTGCACTGAAAATGAACTTTTAGATAACGCGCTGTCAGAGTTAGTGATATTTTTGATGTAATTGTGCAAGAGTTTTACACACAGAAACTAGCCTGGATGCAATAACCAAAATTTGGGGTCAAACAAATTATTCGATTGCTTTTATTACCTAATTTAAACCGGCCGCGGCCGCCTAAAATAAGTATACAGAAAAAAGTCTTTACAAGAAAAAAAAAGGAAAGCTTATATGCTTGTTTTAAAACGGTTAATCCCGTTTATACTTTTCCAAATTTCCATACCGTTTGAGAGAAAATTAAAAAAAAACTGAAAATATGGTCCTAAAAATCTGTTTGTGTGTTAATATAATTTCGATTTCAATCTTTGATTTGGTTTGGAGATGGATATTAGAGAACAACGGCATACGGTCGAGTCGGCCTACAAACACGTAAACGTTTACGTACGCATGCGCATTTATTATATTTTCTATTTTTTATACACGTAAAAGATTCTTTACGTCTACGTATACGTGCCAGGAGCGGCCGACTCGACCGTATGCCGTTGTTCTCTATTGTGAATTTTGATTAACGTCATATTTATTGCTGTTATGCTGTTATTAAAGTATCACATTTTCCGATAACTATTATCACCCTATCCTTAGCATTGAACTAAATAAATTTTGTGCTTCATTAACTCTTTAAAAGAGCAAAAAATATGACTTTAATATAAATTCTATCAATAACAATCTATCTTGTGAATCTATCAAAGAATAAAAACGAAATATTATACCTGATTATACCTGGATTATACCATACGGAATATTACCATAGAAACGCGTTTTGATTTTTAGCACTTAAAATTCAACTATTATTTTTTTTTTTAGTTTTCTTTAAAAAAGGTTTGGAAAAGTATAAACGGGATTAACTTTTTTTCTTTTTTAGACCAAGCAAAAATTTTTATGAAGAATGCATTTTCCCAAAATGTCAATAATAAAAAGTTTTTCCTCTTACAATAGACAATAAGGGGACATGGAGAATGTAGAATGTTTAGGAGGGGAGTTAATCACCGCGACCTTACAGATCTATATATTATGTGTTGCCCTTTCTTGAGTTATAACGAGTTATAACTACAACATCATACAGTCTCAGGGCTTTAACAAAAGCCAGTATCTGAGACGGCTCCACAGAGCTATACGAGGACATACTATAGAGTATATTGTATTTTTAGAAACTTCATAAAAAGTTCAAGCAAATAAAATATAAAAAAATTATATACAGTGTATCCCATTTAAAAAAAACCATATAATTTTGAGTCATATTTCGAAAATGACAGCTCCCTGCGAAAAACTAGTTAGTCACTAGATTCTACGTGAAAAACTCTTCAGGACTCAGTTTTCACCCTCGATAAGATATAAGATACAACACACACACAATTTCAAATCCGCTCAGTATTTCAGGAATTAAGAGGGCTAGGACAAATCTGCGTGTAGCATCTTTATTTTCATAAAAAAGTAGCATAATGATGCGAAAACCGCATCTTAGAATCTCGACTCATAATCGAGAAAATGTAAAATAGTAAATATAGAGAGTCTAAAAAGCCATCATTACCTACTTGTTACACGTGGCGATCTCCAAATCGGTCATATAGGGCGAATTATTGATAATGTGCCTGAAAATGTTTTTCTTTTCGCTTTTTTCAATATTCCCTTCTAAAATATTAAATTTTCTAAAAATTAAACTCGTTATAATGCGGATTTCTATGTTACCCTGTAAGATACACAGTGTCAGGGCAACTTTTTTAAGTCCTTTACAGTGTTTCGACAGTAAAATGTCGATAGCCGCGTTAACGAAGGTCGGATTGCATGTTCGAACATGCAGGAAGGACAGTTCCTGGAATTCGACATGTTTAAAGGAACGTTTTTCGGAAATTTCCTAAAATTTTTAAGTTAGTTAAAAACAAATATATTATTATTATAAGAATGTATTGCTAGTACCTCATTTGCACAATAAGTGGAAAGTGAAGCGAAAGAAAAGAAATAGGTATATCAATCTTGCATAAGTCTATGCTTTTGGTTCAACAGGATTTTCGTACGCACGCGCCAAATAAAACGATCTGATTCGTCTACTCGGATCGCTGAACGCTGTCACCTGCGCGCGCACTATTTTAGACTCTAAATATTAACACAGATTAGGTATCCTATAAGTATACAGATAAAAATCTTGTCTCTAATTCGTGGTACGAAAATTGTTTTTTATGACGATGTGCAAACGAGTCAAATTTCCTGTGCGCAAAAATAAACTCGCGTAAAATAACAATAAACAGCGTAATAGAGAGATATCGCTAAACCGAATAGCGTGCATGGACGTTAATAAGGCAGGTTTATTTCCTTTACGTGAGGTGGTATTAACTCTCTTCATTTATAGCATATTTATAGTTATCGGATCGGAAAGAATTCTGATCGCGTTGCGTCCGCTATTTAAACTTAACCTAACTTTGAATTTAAAACTTTGAAATTGTTTTGTTTACTAGGTATTTTAAAACTAAAGGGCTAAAGTGCTTATTTCCAGTGCTTTGTTGTTTAACGTCTGCCAGTGGGTTTAGGGCAACAAGCAACAAATTCTCTTAGAAGGGCTAAGTCGTCATCTGCTGTAAACCTAAGACTCTTTATAGGTTCTTTAGTATTGGAAGAGGTGGAATCTATATTTTGGGCCATATTTATTTAATTAAAACTAATCCCAGCTACTTATATATCAAATTACCTAATAAAACTAAAGCAATAATTCAAAACAATTCAAACATAACCTAAAATAAAAGATCTCGCCGGCCGGCTCCGGTTGTCAAATACCCGCACATGCCCATTTAAGCAATTTTTAAACATTATCAGAGGTTATTTAGAAAGAGCGCTTGGTGTAATTGATCCGCAAATTACGTCAGGCGGTAACGTTATTAGCGGGTGTTGCGTTAAAAATTGACTCGCGCATATCGTAACCATGATAAGGTACGCGTAAATACTGGATGACGCTATTCGGTTTTCCGATATCTCTCTAATAACTGTGCCGGTCAGGCGCTATGCACAATTTTAGAGGCCACAAGTGGGCGTGCTATGTGTGCAAACTAGTAACCTAACTAGTACCCGATTCCGAAAATTGGAACCACGAAAAACAATAAAGAAAAAACAAAGATTATAATCTGTGATATTAATAACGAATAATATATTATTTTTTATTGGAAATAGCATTATTTCAACCGGTTATTTTAGATATTCATCATATCTATTCGTTTCTTGATTTTGTTTAAATATGTCAGAGATTAAATGTAAATTTATAAGTAAAGGCGCGAATAGTCAGAAGCTAAATTGATTTACGTGGTAGATCGAAACTTAGATAACTACTTCTATTGGTTAGTATGAAATAAATCAACTAATCGCGAAGCACTTCTCACGCTGCGTAGTTCAAAGCTGTTCAACGAAAAGGGCCGACTTATATGGATTTTGTATAGCTCCTAATCCTCCTCTATCTCAAAAATTTGGCTTCAATTTCTGTTCCTTACTAGCACTATATTCTTATAATATATTTGGTTAAAAACATTCTAAAGCCCCGCCTACACGTTTACTACCCCTGTATCTTTGATTTAAACTGACAGGACCAAAACATAAGGTAAACCGTTATGTATAGACGGAGCTTAAGATCAACTAAAATCAACTTACAAGAGAATTTCTGTAATTACAAGGGTTCTGACACAAAAACGTCCTGACAATGTCCCAGGATTTCTCTGTTCGGCTTTCAAATACTTCAGACAATGACCTCTTCCTCAGGGATATTATTTGTGGGGCTGAAGTTCTGACTAAAAAATTTAAAACTGTAGAGGGTGTCCCATTTTCGTGTGTTTTACAGGGTTTCTCGATGGCGAGTATTGTAGAGTGAGATGTCTGTAGTTCAGGAACTAAGAGGGCTACTACAAATCTGTGTGTCTAACATCTTTAGTTTCATAAAAAAAAGTTGCACAATAATGTGAAAACCGCATCTTTGTATCTAAGTCTACTCATAAACGAGAAACCCTGCAAAACACACGAAAATGGGACGCCCTGTACTCGGTTATTAATATTTAAAAAGTTAATAAGTTGCAAAATAAAATTTGAACTGTATTTCCATTTTTTGTATATTTATATTTTTGTCTTTATTTTTCTAAACTCTAAAAAAATTCTAAACTTTTTTTAGTGAAATAAATAATGGATTGGTATGGATATAATCTGTGGTATGGACGTCATCTGTTTTTTTTCTGTCATCGTCTGTCGAAATCTTCCCTGAGTTGTAAAACAGAGTATAGCTTTAAATAAATACACTTACCGTAGCAGATTATTGTGATATAAGACCTTTTCCGTTCAAATATTTTAAGCATGCCGAAAGGCTTGTAGTCTAAAAATGGCACATTTGCCTTAGATTTTATTATAAACTTCTTTAAATTCCTCAAATTGCACACTATATAGTCGTACCTCAATGGACTTTTCTCGTAGTCGTCTGCGTCATATAACTGTAACATATTATTTTAAAGTTACAAAATCTATGGGAAATCCCATCAAAAACATAAAATATAAAAAAAATGTCAGGTCCCACCTCAAGGCGGTTCTTCCACGCCAGAAAGTTGAGGGATCTCATGAAAAACCAAGTCAGTTAATTTAGTTAGTGTCTACAGGCTTGGTGCATTCTTCGCCGGTGCTGCCATCATCGGAGAATCACGTAAATAACCGAGTTATACAAATACACGAGCTTAAATAGCGAGTATATGAAATATTCGTTAAAATTTGAAAAGTATTAGTAAGTGCATTTGGGGGAAATTTTTTAGAAGGCGTTCATAAAAAAATTAAGCATTTGTTGATTAAAAAGAAGTATACCGTTAATGTTGATTAAATTATATTGTATCCTCATAGTATAGGCTTGATGCATTTCAGTTGATTTTAAAAATTCCGACCGCAGCGCTCGTCACGGCAAAAATCAGATGTTTTCGCTCGGAATTTCATGCAGTTCCGATGTTGATCGCATTGAAATAATATTAAAATCGTGGATTTGTCATAATCTTTAAGTATTTTAGTTTTTAATAGTGCTGTAATTGAATAAAAAAATAAAATCAACTGTAAAAAAATAAATATAAAAAAGTTCTATATTTGTGGGACGCGAACCTGGGACCTCTCGATCCCGAAACGACGGACTTAATGTAAACGCCACGAATGTTTGAGAGTGATCCATCGCTTGATGAAGTTAGAATCGACACGCGCGCTATCATTTTTACATTAAAAACGTAAACTTTCACCGCAGACGTAGGTTTTTAAAGGCCCGGTCTAATCATCTACCTCTAATCATCCTCCTACTTATTCTAAAATGTTAGCGTGAATGACAAAGACGATACTATATCGCGTTTCTTTGATTGATTCGTTTTTGTGCGTCAGTACATTGGTGTGCTTGCAGTGAGAGCAATGGGGCATTCCAGTTTATACTTATAACCAAATATATGTTTTGACAAGACTTTGAGAGTTAAAATAACAAATTACAACAGATTATATATTGATTATTATATGACTTGAAACACCACGGCACTGGAATTAAGTTGTATGTGACCTTGAACAGATTAGTTCACATGGTAGCGACCGATGAATCACTCCCAAACATTCGTGGCGTTTACTATACCAATGGAGCCACAGCTGCTTTCGTAGGAAGGCTATAGCTAGGCATTACTTAGTTCCGCCGTACATAACGTAATAATAAGTACCATCTGACAACAGTGCTAAAATGTCCAATGGTTTATACGTCATTCCCACCTCTTGTTCAAAACATGTTTCATATGAGCGCAAACGCTTACCAGAATATTCTTAATAGTCTATATTACGCTGTACTTCCGGATTGCTCTCAGGGGTCGGGTAATGTGGGTGTGTCGCCGAAGGAAATATATATTATATTTCAGAAATCTGCCTAAGGCTTAGCCTGATCCTGTCGTGTTAAGCCTAACCCAAAATACCAAACGCGCGTGCTTTGATTAAGGCTTGCTTAAAGTTTGCAGAGCTTCAGCGTTTGCCATAAAATAGCGAGCAATTTGTTACAAAACTATATAAATTATATATCACTGTAATCACAAAACTTCAATCTATTTTCGTGTTGTAACGGAATTTTAAATTATGTCTTTACTTTCGAGAAAATTTAGTCCAAACATAAAGAATATTTTGTTGATGTTTGACCATCAAAATCTTAAAAATAAAGAAGTGGTCTAAAAATGTGCTACAATATGGGTATAGTATAATCCTTTATCTTTAATTTCCTTCTTCATTTGTGTAAAAATACCTAGCCAGTTTTACATAAAACGTTAAATGCCGAACGCTTATTTTGCTACTTTTTCGGACTAGTCAAATGGACTCTAATAAAGACAATTAGGAGAAGTACTGAACGTCATTTCCTTAAATTCTTAAGGCAAGGTTAGGGTTAGGACTAATACTCGAATAAACTGAGTTTTTCTCCATTATTGTATACATACCCACAATTCATCTAATCCTCTCAGTTCGTTAAAAAACATATAATATATCCGTCTAAAATCAGCTTTATACTTCGATATAAATTTAATGCATAGCGATTTCAAGTTGACCAAGTTTTCTTTGTAAGTCTCTCGGGAAGATGTGAATTGGTCTGCTTCAACTGACACTGCCAATTTTCTAAGCTGAAAAAAACACACAACACTTTCAAGGGCGTCGTTGCATAACAGCAGAGAAAAATATACAAGGTGATTCAGGAAAATTCGGCAGCATATTCTGCAGATAAAAATAAGTAAAAAAGTTCGTATGAATTTATGTCCTAAAGTGATTCGTTTCGATATGGGGTGTAGAAGTTTCATGTTTATTTCGAACTCAAATTATATAACAACCTAGGTTTTTGTATCGTGAATCACGTATAATGTTTGGTTTAGTCAATATAAAGAAATATATAAGTTTTTAATATCGAAAGAAATCCCATCTAGTTTTAGTTGTCGTAGCCGAGTGTTTGAGGTGCAGCGCGAAATTTGTGTAGATAATTCATAATTTTCTGGTTATTGAGCTTGATTTTATCTGCAATGATCAAGCTTCAAAATAAACTGTGGTTGACTGATTCTGGAATAGATATTTTAAAATAGACAAAATGGTGTATAGTTTGTAAAATAGTGCGATTAAAAGAACACAATTCCTTAAATTTCGAAAAATGTTTAGAGAAAAAACCCCGCATTGACTTAAAATATAAAAATGTGAAATAAAACTTTTAGGATTGTGTATGTGTATATATGCATTTATATTTTTGTGACATTGGGCTCGTTCAGGGAACACAGCCGCTGACATCCAGCGTAGAATTTCCCTAAACGGCACAAAGCAGCACAAAGAACAAGAAAGAGTACCTGTCTCATGCGCTCTCTGTCTACTATAAAAATTTGAGAGAAATATGAAAAAAAATTATTACTGGCTGAGATCATTTAATAAATGAAAATATATTATTTGACAATACAGTATAAACATTAAATTTCTAAAAGATAACAGTTTATAAATAATTTTACCTATACACCTAAACAACTTAAAATAACAGGAACTGGCACCTTTTACGCATTTTTTTTTTTATGGTACAAATAAAATTACTGAAGGTGTATACCCAGTATATATTCAGTTAGTTATTCTATGGTGTATACCCTACAATAAAAAAAACGACGTCAGGGGTGATGTGGAGGTAAAGATTGCTGTTAATTTATAAGTCAACTTATATAGGGAATATTATCGATCGTCATTTCTAAGCCAATTGGGGGCAATTTTTTTTCGATCAGACGGTATAATTACAATCAAAAGTTATTTATCCTGATTTAGATTTTTTCAGAGTAGTATTTTTTTAATTTCATTGTATTTAGAAAACTCGACTTGAGATGGAAATCAAGTTGAATTTTCTTTATTTCTTTAACTTCTTCGATCTCTATTTACAATTATTATCTTTTTCGAACGTTTTAGATCAACCTACTGCTCTGTAACTTTTTTGACAACAAATATCTCCTATTTTTTAAGGATTCGATTAACTACGATTAACTATAAACTTCAACAAACCATAAAAAGAAAACAATAAACTGAGAAAATTAAAGTTATTTTACATTAATTGACCACAGATAAGGAAATAGATTAAGGCTGATTTGTCTCAGCCTAAATATTTACCGCTGAGAATTTTGCACAGCGGCTGACTGTTGCTGTTCGTCAGAACTAGATCGACATTTTGAATTGCAATATCTCAGAAGTGGTAATTCCTAGGAAAAAAGGATAAGGACCATTATTGTAGATAATTCTATAATATACAATTTTGGTCTGAGCTATTTTTTTAAAAAATTTACCGTTTGCGAGAAAAATTCAAAAAACCGAAAATTTTGACCTTTGACCTTAAATACTTTTTTTAGCAGACGTGGGATCGACGGGGACTTTTTCTTATTCTTTATAATAGTAAACCCAAAGTCTCTACCTCTACCAAAATTCAGCTTGGTCGGAATTTTGATGATTTGATCGCTATTTTTCTAGTTAAATTGACCGGACTATAGTGTTTATTACCTTTTTGTACAGAATTAAATCCTCATTTCTCATGCCCAATTTCGTATCCAGTGCCCTCAGTTCTTCCAGCTGCGGCAGAAGCTGAACGACGCATCTCAGTTCATCCAGGTCGATCCAGTACAGTTTGTTTATGTTCAGGAATTTAACGTGATTAAATTCCACACGACTGAACATGCACAAATATAGATTCTCTTTGTGGAAATCGTAACACCCGCTCAAATCAAAATTTCTACGAAATATTTTAGTCTTTTTTTTGGGATTTACAGGGTGAATCTTAAATAAGTGCAAATATTTTTAGGGCCGATAAATCTGGATAAAAGAAACATTTTCTGTTTACCGTTTTTTATACAGGGTGTTTCAAAACAAATGCGAAAAACTTCAGGGGGCGATTCCTTGTTCAAAATAAAGGGTAGTTTGCTTCATAAACGTTGGGTCAAAAGTCAACCATTAGGGAGATATCGCGGTACAAAGATGGCGGAAAAATAATGTTTTTATTTTTTATCTTAAAAACGAAAAGAGATAGACTAATAAAATTTTATGGAAGCATTACTGTTACGAAAACACACTTTCTGGTAATTTTTTCACTTTTTTAAAATGAGTGGAAGGGGTTGAAATAAACGACCCCTATCATTCTTGTTAACGAAATTTAAAGAAAAATCTTATCAAACACTTGCAAAAAAATTAAATTGGATAGTTTAGTTTGTTTAGAAACTTTTTTATCTCTTGTATTTTTTTGATAATACTCACCGATTTGAAATTAAAAAATAAAATGTAAAACATTACATGTCAGGACAAAAAACATTTTCTGATAAAGAATCTAGTGGGCTGCTGTAATTTTTTAGGAAAAAATCTAGTCGGCCGCTGTTACTTTTTAGGATGTTCCTAATATTATTTTATTTGACATTACTCTACTGCAATACGTTATTATCTAGATATTATTATTATCGTTATTATCACTAAATTCTTAATCTAAAATGTTCTTTGTCCTGACATGTAATGCTTTACATTTTATTTTTTTAATTTCAAATTGGTGAGTTTTATCAAAAGAACACAAGAGATAAAAAGTTTCTAAACAAACTAAACTATCCAAATTAAAGCATTTGCATGTGTTTGATAAGATTTTTCTTTAAATTTCGTTAACAAGAATGATAGGGGTAGTTTATTTCAACCCCTTCCACTCATTTTAAAAAAGTAAAAAAATTACCAGAAAGTGTGTTTTCATAACAGTAATGCATCCATAAAATTTCATTAGTCTATCTCTTTTTGTTTTCAAGATAAAAAATAAAAACATTATTTTCCCCCATCTTTGTACCGCGATATCTCCCTAATGGTTGACTTTTGACCCAACGTTTATAAAGCAAACTACCCTTTATTTTGAACAAGGAATCACCCCCTAAAGTTTTTCGCATTTGTTTTGAAACACCCTGTATAAGTCCAAAATAACCGAGTTATTTTACTTTGAAAATTTAAAAAAATATATTTATAGTTTTTGCTTAAATTTTAAGAACTATTGGATCTTTTCTGGGTTGTCTTTCTTAAAAGATGTTTTTTAACTAAAAATTAAAAAAAAATCCAAATAATCCTATCATATACAGGGTGTCCCAGAGTGAGCGTGCATTAGAAGTTTCTAGAGAACCACAATATCTAGATCGGAGATTTTTTGCACATCATTGTTTTACAACGAGATTTATCGATTAAAAATATTTTCAATATGACGGCACTTCCGGAAATACCGGAAGTTGACAGCAACTTTCTTACTTTAAATGGGTGCCCCCATTTTTTATTACACACTTAAATTCTCCGTAAAATTCTATGAATATTGATGTTAAACACTCTATATCTAACATTAACCGTTTTTGAGGAGAAAAAATTAAAATTTTTGGACAAAAAAAACTACCTGTCAAAAATATTTGTATAGCCTAAAAGTAAAATTTAGTGATTACCATAGCCACTGTGACATAAAGAGAAGACATGTGGCTATCTATTTCAAAAATTAAATAGTTCAAATGTCATATATTAATGGCGGTAGCTGTCATGGAATTAAGCGATTAAAAAATTATCATAAATCAGTTTTTTACAATGGAACCCCACTTTTTTTATTTCGCTAATGAAAAGGTTATTCAATTCCTTACTTTTGAACTATACATGTTCCTATACCTAAAATAAATCGTTTTATCCAGCTTCCTTTGAAATTAAGTGTCAAACGGTCAGACAATTTATTTCCATCTGTCAGAAAACGAATTATTTGAATTTCCTTTATTATAAATACTGTCTGCTTAAGAGTTGAAAAAGTGTATTTATAAAAATATATCTCGTAATTTTGCTCTTTAGCGATATCTAATAGTTGATGATTAATAATATTCCTTATGATCGAAAAAAAAAAGTGCAAAGTTGGATCGGAAATGATGCTGCTTTTTGAACAAAGCGTCACAATATGACATGGCCAGATCTATTGTTTTACATCACTTGAGGTTTAAAGTCATAGGCTACTGGTTAAAATCAAGAAAAATGTACCCTTTAAAACTAAATCTTAAATAACTTAAAAACGATTTATTTTAGGTATAGGAACATGAATTTTCAAAAAGTAACGAATTGAAGAGCCTTTTCAGTAGTGAAATAAAAAATGTGGATTGCCATTTGAAAAAAATGATTTATGATAATTTTCTAATCTCCAATTCTATGACAGCTGCGGCCATTATTATATGACATTTGAACAATTTAATTTTTGAAATAGACAGCCACATGCCTTCTCTTTATGTCACAGTGGTAATAACTAAATTTGACGTTTAGGCTATACACATATTTTTAGGCTATACACGTTTTTTTCGTTCAAAAATTTTAAATATTTTTTTTCTCAAAAACGGTTAATGTTAGATATAGAGTGTTTGATATCAAAATTCATAAAATTTTACAGAAAATTTAAGGATGTAATAAAAAATGGGGGCACTCATTTAAAATAAGAAAGTTGCTGTCAACTTCCGGTATTTCCGGAAGTGCCGCCATATTGAAAATATTTTTAATCGATAGATCGCGTTGTGAAACTATGATGTGCAAAAAATCTCCGAGCCAGATGTTGTAGTTCTCTAGAAACTTCTAATGCACGCTCAGCCTGGGACACCCTGTATATGTATCTATCAAAAAAACTTTCAAAAACCTCAGGCATGTTTCTGGGGTCGAAATGTACTATCCCTAAAAATATTTGCACTTATTTAAGACTCACCCTGTATATACAGGATGGCTCCAGGAAGTCCAATATCGCAAAGATATGATTTTTTTATATACCGGATGTTTCTCAAAAGTGACTCACTCCTATAACTTTTAATTTTTTTCAGATAAATAAACCAGAGATTTGGTACGCTAGTTTATGACATAAATAAGGATTGATTGGCGTATTCAATTGTTTTCGGTCACTTCCTCTGTTTCACCTCGGTATTTTTTTACTTTATTCGATAGAAAATGACACTCTGAATAGAATGACATAATCATATGTCAACTTTTGACATTCTCACAAATCGTATTTTAAATTTCAATCTAGAGTGCAGTGTTAAAAAGGTTAAAAACACCAATTTTTTATTAAGGAATCTTGGAAAAATAGACTTGATCGTCTAATATTTTTTTGTGTCTTGTTCTGGCCAGTTAAAAGATGAGATCGTA
Source organism: Sitophilus oryzae (assembly GCF_002938485.1). NCBI lineage: Eukaryota > Metazoa > Arthropoda > Insecta > Coleoptera > Curculionidae > Sitophilus > Sitophilus oryzae. Next base: position 646,359 of record NW_022145683.1, on the reverse strand, counting down.
TGTTTAATCATAACTCTAATTGTTTCAAATGTAGCTCATTAGCATATTTGGAAAATGCATGTTTTTACTAATAATTTGGTACCTATTGGAACATTAGAAACCATATAGTGCTTCAAATAAACGTATCATATGCAGAATTTTATGCTGAATTCAAATGGGAGTGTAATTTAAAAAACTTAAAACTTTATCTAAATGTTTTTCTCTCTCTCTGTATACAACAAAATATTTTTAGTATATGCACCATTATAAACCTTGCAACATTTATATAAAGCTTTTTTCATATTCGTTTGTCAACAACGACGTTATTGGACTTCCCCGCACTAATGGGCTACCCTGTATACAGGGTGGCGCCTCTGATACGCCGCGGAGGCTCCAAGGAGAACGATAGTTTGTATTGAAATGAAATTTTGTGAGCATAAGTAGGTTAATTCAGAGCACTTTTTAAAAATATAGAGAGTTCTACAGGGTGTGCCCAAAAAAAGTTACATATCAAAGTTGTGTTTTTTGTAATGGAACACCCTATATATTAATTGATTTTCGGATTCTGGGAGAAAAATAAAGGTGAGTTTTATAAGAGAAGTATATGAATAAAATATAAGGTTGTTGACATATTTAACATTTTCTAGAAATAAAGAACAATTTTTAAATTACAATAAAAGCTACCTAAATTGGAATTTACCCGGTATAGCCTAATATGTATGTAGTTAAATTAACTATTATACTTTAAGTCAAATTAAAACTTGATCCAAAAAGTGATACAAGGTGAGACAAAATTAAGATTGAACATTGGTTACCTTTAAAAGCATGTTACTCTCTTATTTTAAATGGAACACCCAGTATATTATTCCGATATTCAATGGAAAATTCATGTCTCTTCAAAATACTATTAAGGTTGCCTACCCCTCAAACAAAGATTTTTCTAGATATTTTCATTTACATGATTTGATCTGAGTAGATCTTTATTATTTGATAAAATCTAGGTGGCTGCGATATGTCTGACGTTACTTCAACATAGCTGTCTAATTAGTCCAACTTTAATAACTAATTATCATTTTGTAACAGTTACAACAAAAAAAATTCTCAGAAATTTGCCGAAAATGCAAACTTATCCTACATCAGAAAGAATTGATATGATTCTATTAGTTGAGTGCAATGTGCATTCACCAAATAATAGAATACTTAAATGCTCCTGATTTTATCTAGTCTGAGTTTTTTATGGGGATATGTTAAAGACAGTATTTACAAAACTCGACCAACTAGTGTCGACAACATGAGATAAATTATTGTAGCTGCTTTTCGTGGTAGAACTTCACATATGCCTTTTAAAATCAAAAGATCCCTTTGAAAAGACAATCATTTTATGCACAGGAAAGGAATATTTTGAGCATTTGATTTCATCTAGCTAATTTTTGTCGCATAATTATAGGTTTTTATCTAGTTTTAATTCTGTAATAATTAAAATATGTTTTAAACGTGTATCTTTTTATTACCCTTGAGTATTTTACTCTACAATCTTTAATTTTTGTTAGATTAACAAAAGGTATATCACACAGCCACCTAGAATTTTTCAAATAATAAAGATTTACTGACGCAAAATCATAAAAATTAAAATATCTGGGAAAATCTTTGTCTGAGGGGTAGGCAACCTTAATAATATTTTGAAGATATATAAATTCCCCATTGAACACCGGAAAAATATTCTGGGTGTTCCATTTTAAATAAAGGAGTAACTTGCTTTTAAAAGTGACTATTATTTCATATTAATTTTGTCTCACCCTGTATAACTTTTCGGGCCAAATTTCAATTTGGTTTAACATACAATGGTTACTGTAATTAAAAATCAGGCTATACAAGGTCAATTAAAATTTAGGTAGCTGTTATCCAAATTTAAAATTTCTCTTCATTTTCACAAAATGCGTGAATATGTCAAAATTCTTAGATTTTACGTATATGCTTCTTTAATAAAACTCACCTTTATTTTTATCCTAGAATCCGAAAATCAATTAATATATAGGGTGTTCCATTAGAAAAAACACAACTTTGATCTGTAACTTTTTTGGGGACATCCTGTATAATTCTATATATTTTTATAAAATGCTTTCAGTTAACCTACATATGATGGCAAAATTTCATTTTGGATATAAACTACCGTTGTCCTCGGAGCTTCCGCGGCGTATGAGAGGCGCCACCCTGTACAGGCAGATATTTTGTTCACTTACATCACGACTCTTTTGTCCCTTAACAAGTAACACAAATCCAGAGAGGCTTTGCACAAATTCATCAGGTCGTATGCTGGAAGATGTCTGGCTATTTCCTCCCACAATTCGCAAGGGAACGGGTCCATGTTTTGTCTAATTTTTCGGGAGCCTGACCAGCGACAGTGCAAAACACTTCCGAACTTAATTAAAATCGACAGCGAATGCACGGCCGGATCGCCAAAATATCGGCGTGAGTGTATTTCTATTTTTACTGCCCGGTATTTTTGACGAACGATTTTCGAAGGTCTTGTAGCGCAAAATCTTTAAATAGCTCTGAATGAAAGAGGAGGTATTTCTACTACGCGAAACGTTCTAGTCCAGGAGGCAGTGAAGATTTTCGGTACTTTCTTTTTTAAGCCTTAACCGCCACACTGAATAATTCTATATAAGAATTTCATACCTGATAATTTAAGAACATCGCTTACACCACATCACAGTAAACCACCACATCTTTATGGGTTACCAAAAATTCACAAAGATGGTGTGCCAATGAGACTTATCACTAGTTCAAGAGATTCAGCAACTAGCAATTTAAGTAGATTTCTCCTTCAAATTGTCCAACCACTGGTAGGAAAAACATCTTCATTTGTTAAGAACTCTAAACATTTTGTAGATATACTTAAGAAAGTAGAATTAGGTCCTTCAGACAAATTTGTCAGTTTTGACGTAGAGAATTTATACACCAACGTCCCTTTAGAGGAATCGTTAGACATCGTCAAGGCTAGATTGAGGGATGACGTAACGTTTTCCGAAAGGACTTCGCTGCCTCTTGGGGAAGTGATGGAGCTCTTGAGGTGCTGTCTGCATAACTCTTATTTTCAAGTTAAAGAAAGTTTTATGCTCAAAATGATGGATTACCTATGGGTTCCTGGGTTCCCCGCTCTCTCCAGTGATAGCGAATAATATATATATATATATATATATATATATATATATATATATATATATATATATATATATATATATATATATATATATATATATATATATATATATATATATATATATATATATATATATATATATATATATGGAATGGTTTGAGACCAATGCCATTAGTACCGCGGTCGTCAAACCCAAATCTGGCTTCGATATGTTGATGATACCTTTATAATCTGGAACGGAACCGATAGACAGTTGGATTCCTTTCTTAATCATCTTAATTCGAACGAAATAACTCAATCAGATCCACGATTGAGAAAGAGAAAAACTTCTGTCTGCCGTTTCTGGATGTTCTTGTAAGTAGAAGCGATGGATCCATTAGCACACTTCTGTATATAGAAAACCAACACATACAGGACGATATTTAAGTTCTCAGTTGAACCATTCTGAAGCAACCAAAAGAGTTATAATTAAAACACAGGGCAATATTTAAATTCTCAGTTGAACCATTCTGAAGAACCAAAAGAGATATAATTAAAACACTATGTTATAGAGCAATCAGTATATGCAGTGCCCAAGGATCTCTGAATTCTGAACTAAATAATATTAAGACCGATTTGCTTCAGAATGGTGACTCTGCAAAATCCCTAGACAATATTATATCCAATTGCAGGTCCGACTCATTGGTACGCCAGCCTGAGGAGGATGCTCCCTCTCTCTTGACGATTCAATATGTGAAAGGAACATCGGAGAAGATCAGGCGAATAGCTAAGCAACATAAAATTAAAACTGTTTTTAAGTCTGGGACTACTCTAAGAAGTATCCTAACAAAAACAAAACCTGAATCATCAAACCAAGAGAAAGAGTGCATCTACCAGGTACCTTGCGAGTGCAGTGAGTCATATATTGGAGAGACAAAACGTCCTGTAGATGTACGACTTGATATGCCAGATTGTTGCACTACAATATAAAATGGTCGGAAGCCCAGGTTGTCCACAAAGAACCCCACTGGAAAAAGCGCAAATTTAAAGCAATCCTAGTATGGAAATTTCAACAATATGGCAACCACTCATAAAACGCTCCAATGCAGGTATTCTTAGTGGAAAACCTCATGCTTGACTGCACCCAACAAATTCACGGGTGAATGCTCGGCTCTAGTATATAAGCTCAGTAGTTTTAGGATTTAGTTTAGTTCACACTTGATAACGGTCAGTGATACTTCTGACAGAAACGTTGCGTAAGAAAAGATAAATAAAGACAATGGAAATCCGAAACTCTTTTAGTTTTACTTCTCCGTTAATCGCTAAAGAGGTATGGTTGCACAACTCGGGTGAAGTTTTTTTTACTTGAAGTCACTTATAAAAAAAACAATAAAACATCCAGTATACCGGGTGCGTTTCAAAAGTGGCTCACCCCCTATAACTTTTTTATTTTTTCAGATAACATAACAGGATTTGGTAGGTTAGTGTATGACAGAAATTAGGATTGATTGACGTATTCAATTGTTATTGGTCACTTCCTGTTTCACCGGAAATGACTACAACTTTTGATTTTTAAATGACACCCTCGGTATTTTTTTACTTTATTTTATAAAATATGCCACTCTGAACAGAATGACATATCATATGTCAACTTTGACATTTTTACATATGGTTTATTTGAAATTGTAACATGCTGTTCATAGTGACAATTTGACTCGAAATACCAAGTGTATGGTATCAAATTATTCGTAAAAAAATGTTTTTTTTTTCGAAGTACGCTAATGAGCAACCCTCGTTCCATTTGAAAAAATTGAGATAAAATTAAGAATACGATTTGTGCATCTTTTAACCGGCCATGAGAACCAAGACACTAAAAACATTAGACGATCAAATCTATTTTTCCAAGGCTCCTTGATTAAGAATTAGTGTTTTTAACATAACCATGGCACTCTAGATTGAAACTTAAAATACTATTTTTTATTAAGCGAGAATGTCAAATGTTGACATATGATATGTCATTCTATTCAGAATATAATTTTCTATCGAATAAAGTAAAAAAAATACCGAGGGTGCCATTTAAAAATCAAAAGTTGTAGTTATTTCCGGTGAAACAGGAAGTGACCAAAAACAATTGAATACGCCAATCAATCCCAATTTATGTCATATACTAACATGCCAAATCTGTTTTTTTTTATCTGAAAAAATAAAAATGTTATAGGGGTGAGCCACTTTTGAGACGCACCCGGTATAGAAGCCTCCCCAAACACAAAATCGTCTATAACCTTTTCTCTGCGGAAATGCATCTTTCTCTTTTTTTCCGACTTTAGAATAACTGAAATCAGTTACATGAAAACGTGTTCCTATTTTACATTCTAAACAGTTTTCTTGTGTGTGTATGAACTTAACATACTAGATACTGTAATTTAGACATCAATACCGTAAACTGAAAATTACGCATTTCCGCAGAATTTTTTTTAATAATTAATTTGTATTTTTATCTTTTTATTATCTGTTTTGTTTGGTTGGGTTGTTTTCGCCAATTTTGATATTGTCTTCGTTTGAAGCAATTGGGTGAATCAAGGACTTCTTTTATATTTATAAACCATCTGCAAGTATATAGTTCTTTACCGAGAATGTAGTACCTACTAGTAGATTCTCGGTAAAGAAACAAAAAGAAGCATTACTGAGAATTTTGATTTTGGTGTCAATATGACTCCTACTAGTAGAGGGCGGCACCTACATGTGTTTTAACTGTTTTGAAGCGTAATAACTTTTTGTCTGTACCTGTATAAAACTAACGAGCGAAAAAATATACTTGTGACTTTTTACGTAAAAAATATCTCTTTGTAAAAACCGCTACGAGCAACCGTTCTTAAGATATATTAGAATGGAAATAGACAATACATGTCATTATTGACGAAAAATAAATACGTTGAGTAGATAGTTATTTCACTGAAATAATAAATAAATTTGTGAAATTTTTCTTTTTTTAAATTAATCATAAATTTTTCTGCAAAAATGATGATAAAACAGTTTCTGTTGAACTTTTGGTACAAAAACATTTCAAATTTTTGATTTCAGTCTAATAACTATTTAGTCAACATGTTTAATTCATGTCAATGATGACAGGTATTGATAATTTCGATTCCAAATATATCGAAAACCATTACTCGTCGCGATTTTTACCAAGCGATCTTTTTCACGTAAAAAACGTCGTAAATGTCTTCAAACTTCAAACCAGTTAAAAAATATGTAGGTGGCATATTGACATCCAAATCAAATTTCTCATGCCAAAGAACTCTCAGACACCAATTTTCATCCAAATATTGACGTTACTTAACTAAAACGAAATTTCTACACCTTGTATCTCCGGAACTAAGCATTTTAGGATATACATTTATACAAAATTTTTAATTATTTCTATCTGCAGAATATGCTGCCGAAGTTTCCGGAATACAGTTCGGACCACCCTGTATAAAGGCTAAAGAATAATTACATTCAATAAAATTTAAATTAATATAATGCAATTTTATACTAAGAAAACATTTATTTATACATTCACAAAATACAACAAAATCTAATAATATAGTTTGAAAACAATGGAAATTGAATTAAAAATAAAAAAAGTTAAGCGCGACCCCTTGTGTCAAAATTAAATGATTAAATTTTTGCAATTTTTACACCATTTGATGACCGGTGGCGCCACTAGTGTTTGTTCGCGCGGTTAGTATCTTACTGCCGATTATGACCATTATGAAAAAGTTCTAAAGGGGGATGTTTTGTGATTCAAATATGACAATTCGAAAAAGTCAAACAGAACTGCCAAAAAAGGGGAGTTCATAATGTTGATTCCGTCACCAATACATGAATAGGTGGATACCAATTCAAGATAAACGAAAAGTGGATGAAAATTTTGATTTAAATATTCTTTTTATACACCTTGTAAATGAAGCAAATTATTTTTATTGGCCAGTGCTGCATTTTTAAATAATAAAATATCAAATTCGTATATCATTTTTTAATAGATTTTAGCGTTAGACATACATAATGTTACAAAAATATTTTCAATCCTAATCAATGTATATACATAAAAACTCGCTTACCATAATACCGTATGATGAAAAAAAAACGGCGTCCAGTTGGCTCGGAAATGAACATCAATGACATTTCCCATATAAATTTACATATAAAATGACAGCGATCTTCATTCCATAGCCATCGCTGACGCCGTTTTTTCTCGATCATACGTACATGTTATGTTAAAAACAACAAAAAAGTCTCCTAATCGCAGTTTTAAATAAATATGTACGATAAAAAGAAAATTAAATTTGTATAATAAAACGTGAAATAAAAAGTCAAAAAACCCTATTAAATCTTAAAAATAATAAGTTCATAGAACTGTTACTGGTATTCGAATTAGTGTGATCAAATAAAAACGACGTCACAGTGGGTCAAGAAGTTAAGTGTCAGTTTGGGCTAGAGTCTGTCCAGCAAGAGGATGCTTGACGGTGACAGTTGGTTGGTTATATTGTAGTTTTAACGACTATTTGAAAAATTAGAAATTCGAAAAAAAGAGATGTCACAGTCACAGTGGTCAAACGTCAATCGATGATAATTTCTATCGAACCAATCCCAATTATAAAAAGCGACATAAAAAATTATCAAAAATTGACAAAAAGATATACCGGGTGTTTCAAATTCGCCTCTCACCTCGCACCAAAAGATTAGGTGTGGCTTAAATTGGAGCAAAGTTGCCTGTTAAGTGAACCAAATGATAATCCGTTTAGTAATTGAACTTATCTTTGTGATTTCCGAAAATATGGCGGAAAAACTAAAATTTCCGGTTTTTGGTTTTACTTTTTTACGAGTTTATTTTGACAGTTAGAAAAAAACTACAACTACATTCTCACAGAAACCTTTCTAGCTTTATCCTTTAGACCAGGATTTTTTTCCTAGGACCATCATCAACTTTGTTTTTCTAAATAGAGACCTGGATTTTTTTATTTTAGAAGCTTATGACCTCCCAAATAGAATGATGTATCGCACTTACCCAAAAAATGTTGGGTGTTTTTTATACGCACATAACGAACAGAGATCCGTATACCGAAAACATTGCCTTTTATGAGAATATTCTTCATTATACATTTCTGGGACAAGTGCGCTGCAGTACTGTATTTGAGACGTCATAAGCTTCTAAAAAATTAAATAAATAAACCATATACGTACCTATTTAAAAAAATAAAGTTGATGATGGTTCCAGAAAAACGAAACGTCGTAAGTGATTTTCCACGTTACCAAAGGATGAAGCTAATATAGTTTCTGTGAGAATGTCTTTATAGATTTTTGTAACTGTCAAAATAAACTCGTAAAAAAATAAAAACGAAAACCGGAAACATCAGTTTTCCGCCATATTTCCGGAAATGACAATAAGTTCAATTACTAAACGGATTATCATTGGGATCAATGACAGGCAACTTTACCCTAGATTAGGCCACCCTGTATCTCTTACCGTTTCCGAGATCCCAATGGTAAGAGTCGAATTTGAAACACCCTGTATGTAATAGGGGTCGGCCAGACAGGAATTATCATCCATTGTCCAGTTTTTATTCAAACATACGAAATTTAAATTAAATCACGATCAGTAAAGCTCGAAGAAACGTTATTTCTACGTCTATTATGACGCCTTTTTCATCTGTGAAACTAAGTCGATTTGTGTTTTAAACTATTTACAAATTGTAACAAAACTAAGCTTTTTTCTTATCTGAAATCGGCTAGATTCACTATAGAAACGTTTGTATTGAATTCAAGTACGTCCTTGTGAACGTGCTGGAGAGAGTATGTAAGTGAGAGTACGTATCTATATGTATATGATGTAGCGAGGCGACCTCTCAAATTTGAATAGAAACGGTAAGATTTGGCTTCGTTGTCGCAAAATTCCTCTAAGATGCTAATAGTTTCTTTCATATTATGTTCGCTTTCGGAGTTTAAAACCACAAAAATCAGTTGAGGATTTTTTTTCAATAGTGTCTTTAACTGTGACTGAAATCCCGAATATTTGTCTATACAATTTACGTATATTCTTCTTAGTTTACACGAACTGATTTCGTTCAAACCTTCTAGTAACAATTCCAAGTTGATATGTTGACAGTAGATACTACAAAACATAAAATTAAGTTAAAATTATCACCTCATATTTCTTGATACAAAAAATAAATGTATTAATAAGAGATTAATAGAACATCACAATGATTAGAATGGTCTTTGACGGAAACAGGGCTGGGAGAATTGTCAGCACAGGAGCTTGGAACACCCTCAAAAAGGAAAAAACTCCACTCCTCCAACTCCAAGTGGATGATATACCAAGACCTGTGCCAAGACTGTAAAACAGCGTACACACTATGCGAGAAACAATTCGAAACATGTCAAAGTCGCATTTCGTCGCCCAACTTTGAACGCATTTCGATTTATTTCCAGTTGTCTTGACCCACTTCGGTTTGCCCCGACCTACTTTCGATTCTTAAAAGCGCCTGAAAACTACTCGTGAGGAGAGCGAGAGGGGATTTTTTTGGCGTTTTTTTGTTGCCTCGTTCAATTTTGTTTTGTTTTGAGCTATTTCCAAATCGTGGCGGTATTTGTATCCAAGGCAAAGGATTTTTTTTTTCATAAATCTCATTGAAATAAGTAAACCTAGACGTTTCTAAAATAGCTGTTGCTACGATGATATTTCTTTAATTACATCTCGTTTTATGTTATATTGATATACAGGGTGGTCCGAACTGTATTCCGGAAACTTCGGGAGCATATTCTGCAGATAAAAAGAAGTAAAAACTTTTTATAAATGTATGTCCAAAAATGCTTAGTTTCGGTTTGGTTAGATACAGGGTGTAGAAGTTTCATTTTTATTTCGATTTTTTCCAAATAATTTCTGAAGTAACGTAAATATTTGGATGAAAATTGGTGTCTGATAGTTTTTTGACATGAGAAAGTTGATTTTGATGTCATTATGACTCCTGTTTGTAGAGGGCGCCACCTACATGTGTTTTAACTGTTTTGAAGAGTAATAACTTTTTTTCCGTACCGGTATAGAACTGCTGAGTAAAAAAATATACACTTTCGTATTCTTTTACGTAAAAAATGTCTCTTGGTAAAAATCGTTACGAGCAACCCATCTCGAGATATTTAGAATGGAAATAGTCAATACATGTCATTATTGACAAAAAATAAACATGTTGAGTAGATAGTTATTGGACAAAAAAGGTAAATTTGGAAAAAAAATTATTTTTTTAAATTAATCATAAAATTTTCTTCGAAAAAATGACGATTGGTGATGATTTGGCACAAAAATATTTCAAATTTATGATTTCCGTCTATTAACTATTTAGCTCGCTATTTAGTCAACATGTTTAATTTATGTCAATGATGACAGGTATTGATAATTTCGATTTCAAATATCTCGAGAACTATTACTCGTAGCGATTTTTATTAAGACATCTTTTTTACGTTAAAAACCTCCTAAATGTATATTTCTTTACTTAGTAGTTTTATACAGGTACGGACGAAAAGTTATTACTCTTCAAACCAGTTAAAAATATATAGGTGGCGCCCTCTACAAGTAGGAGCCATATTGACATCAAAATCGAATTACTCATATGAAAAATGTTCTTTAAGTCTTTTATCGTTATTATTTTTGTTAATTAGTGTTAAATAAATAGTGTTTAAATAAATTGTGACTTTCTATCCACACGGAACCGACGAAAAACGTAACATTATGTTCCTTAAAATCAAAGAAGCGATTGTCATACATTACTAACATCTACAGATGCATGAGCAATACATTTATTTTTATTAGAGATTAGAGTGAATTAAAAAAGCCTCTTTAATTTTTCTTTTAGAGGCTATCGCTTCTTTCATTATAATTTTGGCGTTATTAAAATTTATTCTGTGCCCTGTGTCCCATGAATGCTGACAAATCTTAGATTTGTGAAAATCTCCCTTACTTAAATAATCTTTATGTTCTGTAATTCTAACATTTAAGGGTCTAGATGTTTCACCAATGTAAAGTAGTGTACTTGCAGTGCAGTGGCGAAATACTCATAAAGAATTTTTTTGGACTTGACGGAAGATAATCAAAAGCCAAAACCACATTTCTCGCAAATTTTGAAGTATAATTAGTGGAAAAGTTAAAAGTTTGATAACTAAAGCTTCATTCAGAACCTCGCAATTAGTGGTTTTAATTAGCGTAGAAGTTTGTTCCTTTAATTTCAACGTAAGAACGTCAAAATTAGTGGTAGACATTTTCAATTATTATAAAATATCAAACTTTTAACTTTTCTACTAATTATACTTCAAAATTTGCAAGGAATATCATTTTGGCCTTTGATTATCTCCCGTCAAGAGAAATTGTGGTTAGAAATCAAAAGTTGATTGTGTTTTATAAGCTAAATATTAGGGTTTCTCTATGGATACAACTGGCTAACGCAAGCTGTTGTTAGGATAGTCTATTAATTTTAATTGTGTTTTTTAACTATTGTGAATGATCGTAAACTAAAAAGTATAAAGTGTAATTGAAACCACTAATTTATTCCACTAATTTTGAGGTTCTGAATTAAGCTTAACGCCTCTTCAAAAAAGTCTAATACAACTTTCGCATATCAGCCGGGGAGATAATATTTGACCTTTTCAAAATATACATGGTATATAGTAAAAAGGTGGAAACGACACGTCTTTACCGATTTATACACTGTGCACAAAACCAATTAAAACAAAAAATAATCTAAAATAAACAACAAACTTTGTATCAACTCGAAAAATGTGGAACAAAACTGACAAGAGTCTCAATACGGTTACCATGACGTCGCTTCTGTCTCTTTCATAAACGAATATTAAAAGTGTATTAAATACCTACAATCCTTCTTTAGTTTTATTTTTATTCAACGGATTGAACGGTACCTGGGACCAGCTCGCTATTACAAGTTCTTCAAGTTTACTACAGTTTTCTACTATATCCTGAAACGGGTAGATTCTTTCTAGATTTTCTATAACGTGATCTTTCCTAGGAGGTGGTTTTCCTTAAAAAAAAATTATAATATTAATAAAAAATGATTATCGCATTATAGCAAATCGTTTACTTTGCAATACACAGGATCCTACACGAAGTTTCTTCAGGTTTCTCGAGTTGGGTGCTTTGAGAAAATCCCAAAATGCCGTGATATCAGTTATATTACAATAGCAGTCACGAAAATTCAATTCCTCAAACTGCACGTCCTTCACGTTCCTAGTCATGTAGATTTTCTAAAATAATATATACAGGGCGAGTCAACGATAATTGCGAAAGTAAAACGAAAATTAACATTGCCATGTTTATTTTCGCAATTACGGAAAAACGTTAAATAGAAATTTTTTTAAGGGTTTAATATTAAGATACACAATTTTAACTTATTTTAGAGTATACAGGGTGCTTCAAAAAAGTGTGGGCGACATAATATACAGGGTAAGTCTTCTACGACGTTCTCTATGGGTATCTCGGAAACTGCTGGTGATAGAGAGTCGGTTAAATGGGGAAAGAATTGCAGTTTTGTGGGGACATAAATATGCGCCATTCAGATTTTTGAAAAAGTCCATGGCTTACTAGATATTTCGAAAAAAAAAACAAATTTCGGCTATTTTAAAAATGGTCCCTGATTTCATTATAATCTATTTTAGTCAAAAAGTTTTCAGATAAAAGTTGTAGATAATCACATCCTTAATGAGATTGAGTTGTCCTTTTTTTTCTAAAGCCTGTCATTTTTGACATATGACACAAACTTATGTTTTTTTTTTAAATGGAAACCACAGTTGGCCATAACTTCATAAAAAGCGCCATTTTTTAACTATTTCAGCGATATAAGCTATAATATGCTTTTTTAGAAAAATTACTGAGTTATAGCCAATTCTTATCTTACTTCAATTTCACTTAGTTGGTATGGTATTCCATATTCTGTTATTTAATTAATTATTATATTATTATATATTATTCTTATTCTGTTATTTAATTAATTATTATAATTTATAACTTATAAAAAGACAGAATATTTTATTAAACGGTTCTTTACAATTTACATTAAACAAACTAAAAGTTAAAAAAATAATTATCACTACATACACTTTAAGTTATATTAGAAAATGTTCACAAAATATACCGCATAAAAAAATCGAAAATGAAAAAAAAACCTCTTCCTATCCCTGAGTTTGAATAACTATAATATGAATAATTTTTAACATTTCTTTCATTTAGGGGGGGGGGGGAAGAGTCAAAATGAAAGTCATGTTGGAACCACTCTATTGCAGTCTCTAAATTTAACTTTTCTAACATGTTTTAAAAACCGTTCTCTAAAAGCCGTATCTAACGTATCTTCGAAAATGTATAGCCAAGAACACGCTTTTCTTCATTTGAAAAATTCATATTTACAATTTTTTGTTATTTTAATTTACAAGTTTGGATGTGACAGTTTGGCATTTCTGAAGGACGGTCCACACTTGCTATATAACACCGCTCTATAGCAAAGTTATATAACATGTTACATATTTTTAGTCATATTTAGCAAATTCCGCTGCTATATAACTTGCTAGATGTTATCCATTTGTAGTCGGTAAAGATCAAAAGATGTTGCTCAACACTGCTATTGTAACATGAAACAATGCGTCCAGACTGGCTAAATTTCTAGTTTAGCCGTTCATATTTTTTTGTTTATTTACTGGTCAATAATACCGTATGATCGAAAAAAAAACTGACTGCGTCCAGTCGGCCTCCCGTCCAGTTGGCTTGAACATGACGATCGATGACATTCCCAATATAATTTTTCATATAAAATGACAGCGATCTTCATTTCATAGCCATCGCTGACGCCATTTTTTTTCGATCGTATGGTTCTTATATATAGAGAAAGATAGTAAAAAGCTTGAACTTATAGTAAAGTAAAACTTTTTATTACTTTCTCTATGTTCTTATATTGTTAATGGAGTAGAGCCAAGAGCAGACTTGTCAACTAATTAAGTTGTAGAAGGGTTGTAGGTATAGAGATCATACAGTGTTATGGGATATCCGTAGTCCCTCATTTAAAGTGAAATAAAAAAAAGCATGATGCATGGTTAAAAATTGCAAAAAGTGTGTATTTGGAAAGATAAAAAGTTGAGAAAAAAAATGCGTTATCTAGTAGGGCAGTTCCAGAGGGAACAAAAGAAATGCAAATCAGGTACTGGTTTAGACGAAGTGGATAATTTAAAATGGTTTGCTTTTAAGTTATATCAATGTTTTTAAAAGACAGAAACACACCACGAGAAACAGCCGAGGCAGGTATTGAAAAGGTAAGCTAATTGAGTTCAACTACATATAGATCTATCTTGTAGGCTAGGGCGGACTCAAAACCGCTTTTTTTCTAGCCTTTCTTTCTCTTTCTTTAAAAATAATTCCGCACGCCGCTGCTGCTAGCAGAACCTCTTTCTCGCCAAAATGATTCATGATTACGAAAACTATAATGTGGTCGGCTCCCGGTTTTTTAGCATGTGATATGGAACTTGTTAAATAGCAATGTTATATAACATGTTAATAAAATGTGGACCCTCCTTGAGAGCAACGACTATTGAACTTGTTTCCATGGCTAATTAAGTGAAATTGTTTAAAAATGATAAGAATTGTTTATAACTCAGTAATTTTTCGAAAAAAAAAAATATATTATAGCTTATATCGCTGAAAAGCTTAGAAAATTATGCTTTTTATGAAGTCATGGTCAACTATGGTTTCCATTTAAAAAAACATAAGTTTGTGTAATATATCCAAAATGACAGGCTTTAGAAAAAAACGGAGAACGCAATCTCATTAAGGATGTGATTATCTACAACTTTTATCTGAAAACTTTTTGTCTAAAATAGATTATAATGGAATTAGGGACCATTTTTAAAATAGCCGAAATTTGATTTTTTTTCGAAATATCTAGTAAGTCATGAACTTTTTCAAAAATCTGAAAGTCGTATATTTATGACCCCACAAAACTGCAATTCCTTCCCCATTTAACCGACTCTCTATCTCCAGTAGTTTTCGAGATACCCATAGAGAACATAGAAAACTCACCTTGTATAGTTAGGTATATTCTTTATAATCTGTGCTCACCTCAGCGGCTTTCACATCGTATGGCAGATCTCTATAAGTTCGTCTCCTAAGTGCGTTCCATGCTTTCTCGAGTCGAGTCTCGCAAGGACCCAATAATGAAATATCTTCTAAAAGAACTATCTTTTCTGGGGGACACTTTACTAAAAATATTACGGAATTTAGGAATTCAATACATTATAAACTCTTTTATATCTGTACATTACCATACACTTTAAAACTTGACAGAGACCCAAAAATATTACATTCATAAACTTTAGCCATACCGACAGGTTCAAAGTCAAAGTCATTATATATATTTATTTTTATTACTAATGTGTTTAAAGAGTTTAAGTTACAGAGAATCCGGTCATAGCATGTCTCTAATGTCCCGTTATGTCCCTCTAAACCAACGATCTAAAATTATGGTGATGTGTTAATAGATTTATCAGGAGGAAGATAAAAAACAAATTACCCATAGTTCTGTTAAAGCATGCAGTTTTTTAAACATCCCATACAAATTTGCATGATCTTCAGAGCTCAATATATGTTTAGCTTGGACAATTCTAAGACAAAATCTCTTCAAGAGGAACATATGATTCTCTACTGAAGAACTTTTAATATACATATCGTCATCCAATAATACACAAACTGCTAATGCTCTAAGCTAAAATATTGTCGTAATTATGAGTTATGAGATAATAAAATAGAAATTTATATATATATGTCATAGCATAGTGTATTCCGGCTATTCATGAAGAGCCTAGTCACTTAATGAAAAAAAAAATAACCTAATAACATAACTAAACTACTAAGGGCGCAAACATAGTGAGACATCTCGATGCGATGCTCGCCAAGATGCTGGCCGTGCTGCTCGCCAGGATGCTAGCCGCGATCCATCCTATACGCGCACTGTTTTAAAACGGCGAGTAAGTGCGCGTAGGATGCATCGCGACTATCGTACAAACATAGTGCGGGGCATTTCATCTCGACGCGATGCGCGCCATTCACCTCGCCATCCGGCGATGCTGAATCAAACATGTACAAATTTATGCGTCAAAACATACCGGAGCCTCACACCTCGCCACGCACCTATATGTTCAGCGCGATGCCTCCTAGGAAACAAAATTTTTATTTTTTAAAATTTACATTTGATTGGTCGGTTTAGGATCACAATTCGTTGAGCATATGTCGAACTAGAGTCGGGTGGAATAAAATATTTACAATACTAGTATTTAATTTATCACCAACAATGTAATCACCTTGATTCTAGAGAGTCCGGCAATAGTGCGTCAGGCATGCATCTGCAGCTCCTTTATTAAAAAAACTTTTTTGTAGTCCAGACATAAAGTATGTATTAGGATGTATTTGAGGAAATTATTTGAACTTAATTAAAAAATTTAAAGGGTGGCTCAAAAAAGTGTGAGTGGATCGCGAATATTTTTTTAAATAGAACACCTATACACAGAGTGGCGCAACTCATTCGCCTCGGTTGATTATACGAAAACGGAAATATGTAGAAACAAAATATTTTATGGGCTTATGTGGGAAGACCATGTGTATAATTTAAAATTATTTTGAAATGTACAGGGTATGTCAGAACTAAGATTTACACCAAAGTTATATTTTTTCTTATGGAACACCCGGTATTTTATTTCATATTTGGATCCTTGGACACAAAATAAGGCCTTTATTATAAGGGTTATTATATATTAATATGTTTACAAGCTTTGGTTTTTGAGATATTTGAAGATATATAAATATGCATGCTACAATGGAATAGATTATCAACACCCTGTGCATTACTTTTTAGAATTAATTATTGTGCTGAGTTTAAAGATAGAGAAATAAACTTTACTGAAAAATTGTATTGCTCCCTTAAATTTATACAGGGGTACCAAAAATTGATGATTTATTTTAAATATTTATTTTACATAAAAACCTTTTGTTATTTCAAATGCGACAACCTGTATTTTTTAAAATAAATCGAAACAGATTCAAATGCTCTTTCAAACTATTATTAGGGTATCCTATACCTATCTAGCTCAGATTTTGAGTAAAGAGCAATTTTTCAATAAAATGGCAACAAAGAGGACTGATGTCGTCATGGCAAGTTTCTAATGACAGTAGCTATTTTCAAAATCGAAATTAGTTTATGGACTTTATTTATTTATAGCAAGTACTTTAATCGCTAGTTGATTAAAAAAAAGTATAACATTAATATTGCAAATTATATTTTATCCTCTTATAGTATATATATGTCTTTTTAATTTTTTTATGATGTAACGAGCACTTTGTTTCGTCGAAATGTTTCGTCGAAATGCTTGTTTCGTCGACTTGTTGAAATGTTTCGTCGACTTGTTTCGTCGAAATGCTTGAATCCATTTTTGCTTTTGATCAAATCGGTGTGAGAAACTATGAAGCTATAAAATGTTGTTTCGGGAAAGTTGAATATCAGGGAAAGTTGAGTTATTGAATGTATGTAATTGCACCCAACAACGCCCTAAGTACGCTCTCCTTTACGCATTAACATTTTTTCGGCAATTTTATTAACATTTGAAATTGTCACGACCACAGCACGACGCCTAGTTCGAATTCTTTTTAATTTATTTTTAATTACCCGAAACAGCGTTACATCACACAAACCTCGTACCTGAGTGTTTTATCTCTTTTTTGTCTCAATAACTGCACTAGCAAAAAACTAAAATACTTAAATATAAAGAAGTGTCTAGCCCTAGCAGTCAACTATTAAGCTTGACCAATCAGGTTGGTTAGCGTGGTTATGTGGAGTGTGTTAATTCATTTATGTTTGTCAAAAACCCTAACGTGATTGGTCGGGCTTAATAGTTGCCTGCTAGGGCTAGACACAAGTAAATATAACCAAACCAAACCACGATTTCAATATTATTCTATGCGATCAACATGACGGCGACGTGAAATAGGTAGGGATAATATCTGATTTTTGCCGTTGTAGCGCTGCGAACTGAATTTGTTGAAATCAACTGAAATGCAACAAGGGCCTATACTAATTAATTAATATCTGCTTTATATAAACTGGTGTTTAATAAAACGGCGATGGTAAATGCTTCAGTATGCCTACGCGCACCTATTCGCCGTTTTAAAACAGTGCGCGTAGGATGCATCGCGGCTACCATCCTGGCCAGCATCTTGGCGAGAATCGCATCGAGATGCCTCACTATGTTTGTGCCCTAACCTAACCGACGCTTCATGAAGTGACCTAGGATCTTCATGAAAAGACGGAATACACGTGACTACGATACATACATTCCCATAAAATTTCATATCTTCTGCGAGTAAACTTAAGTTAGTCTCCAAGGCATATAGTTCTTCCAATTTAGGTAAAAGGCTCAGTAAATTTCTTAAATCATCTCTCGGTACCCAATAAAGATTATTTATGTTTAAAGACCTGATATGATCATACTGCACTTTTTCTTTAATGAATTTAACGAAATCGACCTGCACAAACGTGTAGTTTCCTTGCACGTCAAACTTCCTTAAAACAAAAACACGTTCAATGTATAAAGAGGAGTTAATCCATCAACTGTTAGAATCATACTTTACTATATTTTCGTCTGTTAGCAAATACTCAAACTCGTTAAAAGCTTCACAAAAATTTATTAAATCAGTTGTCGAGAGATATTTAAAAATTTTAGTCCACATCTCTATAGGAAGGTGAATAATTTTCGTCTTTATATAGTATATAACACCAAATGTGACTTTGATATATAAAATTTTCTTTTTCTGAAATAAAAATATTTTGAAATTACAAAAATCAGTCGTTATTTTTGTTATTACAGCGTTTTCAGATGGAGCGGAGCGTCCGCGACTTCGAGCAAGTACCATGAGTTTATAGCTTTGTCCCGGTTCTTGTTATTACCGATTCTGAACCGTCCTAGACCTGTGATGCGTATGCGCAGAAGGAAATATGAAGACATTATTTCATTTGCGCATGCGCTGCAGAGCTCTAGGACGGTTCAGAATCGGTAATAACAAGAACCCGAAAAAAGCTTATATGAACGATTTCACATGGGTCGCGTACGCTCCGTCCGGATGAGCTATATCAAAGAATATTATAGTTTTAAGAACTCTCGTGTGGAAGCTTTAGTGATTTGTCATACGGTGGCGCTTTTGAACATAATCGAAGCCTGAAAATGCTAATATTTTAAATTTTGAGGACTACGCGCGGCGATATTTCGTACGGTGTTGCCAAACATATTTTATTTCTTGATATTTAAAGAAATATGTATTGATTATATATTTCGTATATTCGATAGTACATGAGGCATCCTAAGGCTATGAAAAAAAACGTAGCTATGAAAATAAAATTTTAGATTTTTAATTTTTTTTGTACCTTCTAATAAAATTACTTCTATTCAATAAAAAATTAACTAGTATGATTATGTGTTATCTGTGCTAGTATTAGGAAACTGGAGTAAATACGGAGAATATTAATTGTTCTCCAAGATGAGCACTACTAAGTAATTTTTAAAATTCGACCCATAAGGGGGGTGTAATTAGATAAAGGGATGTAATTATACAAAAAAAAAATCTGTACCTACTAGGAGTATGAACTTTTGCACAGATGTGGCGCATTTGAACATTAATAAGCGATTTTTGGAAATGTATAGCCTAAGGGTAGTGAAACTGGGGGTGAAATTTTGTACAAAAAGTGTTAGTTCTAGGAGTATGAAATTTTGTACAGAGTTTCCTTAAGTGACGAAAGTGATTACCTAGAAGCTAATTTTTGACATTCATCCCTTAGAAATAAGGGATGAAAATTTGTACAAAAGGTTAAAATCGGTTTTAGAAGTATGAATTTTGCAGACGTTCCTTATGTAACGTAATTTAGCATTAAGAAGCAATTTTGGAAATTCGCCCCTAAGGGTGTGAAATGAGGGGTTGAACTTTCTGGAACAATAAATTCTGTTCAAGGAATATGAGAATTTGCACAGAGGTTCCTTATGTAGCGTAATTGAATAATTAGAGTGATTTTTGGAATTCATTCCTTAAGGGGGTAAAACTAGGGGTGAAAATTTGTATAATTTTTTATGTAAAATCCGTTCTAGGACTAGGAGTATGAAATTCTGTTCAGAGGTCCCTTAAATGATGAAAGTGAGTACCTAGAAGCGAATTTTAGGCATGCATCCCCTAAAAAATAAGGGATGAAAATTTGTACAAAAATTTTGTTAAAATCGGTTTTAGAAGTATGAATTTTGCAGACGTTCCTTATGTAACGTAATTTAGCACTAAGAAGCAATTTTTGGAAATTCGCCCTCTAAGGGTGTGAAATGAAGGGTTGAACGTTCTGGAACAATAAATTCTGTTCAAGGAATATGAGAATTTGTACAGAGGTTCCTTATGTAGCGTAATTGAATAATTAGAGTGATTTTTGGAATTCATTCCTTAAGGGGGTAAAACTATGGTGAAAATTTGTATAATTTTTTATGTAAAATCCGTTCTAGAACTAGGAGTATGAAATTCTGTTCAGAGGTCCCTTAAATGATGAAAGTGAGTACCTAGAAGCGAATTTTAGGCATGCATCCCCTAAAAAATAAGGGATGAAAATTTGTACAAAAATTTGTTAAAATCGGTTTTAGAAGTATGAATTTTGCAGACGTTCCTTATGTAACGTAATTTAGCACTAAGAAGCAATTTTTGGAAATTCGCCCTCTAAGGGTGTGAAATGAGGGGTTGAACGTTCTGGAACAATAAATTCTGTTCAAGGAATATGAGAATTTGCACAGAGGTTCCTTATGTAGCGTAATTGAATAATTAGAGCGATTTTGGAATTCATTCCTTAAGGGGGTAAAACTAGGGGTGAAAATCTGTATAATTTTTTATGTAAAATCCGTTCTAGGACTAGGAGTATGAAATTCTGTTCAGAGGGCCCTTAAATGATGAAAGTGAGTACCTAGAAGCGAATTTTAGGCATGCATCCCCTGAAAAATAAGGGATGAAAATTTGTACAAAAATTTGTTAAAATCGGTTGTAGAAGTATGAATTTTGCAGACGTTCCTTATGTAACGTAATTTAGCACTAAGAAGCAATTTTTGGAAATTCGCCCTCTAAGGGTGTGAAATGAGGGGTTGAACGTTCTGGAACAATAAATTCTGTTCAAGGAATATGAGAATTTGCACAGAGGTTCCTTATGTAGCGTAATTGAATAATTAGAGTGATTTTTGGAATTCGTTCCTAAGGGGTAAAACTAGGGGTGAAAATTTGTATAATTTTTTATGTAAAATCCGTTCTAGGACTAGGAGTATGAAATTCTGTTCAGAGGTCCCTTAAATGATGAAAGTGAGTACCTAGAAGCGAATTTTAGGCATGCATCCCCTAAAAAATAAGGGATGAAAATTTGTACAAAAATTTGTTAAAATCGGTTGTAGAAGTATGAACTGTGCAGACGTTCCTTATGTAACGTAATTTAGCACTAAGAAGCAATTTTTGGAAATTCGCCCTCTAAGGGTGTGAAATGAAGGGTTGAACGTTCTGGAACAATAAATTCTGTTCAAGGAATATGATGATGATTATATATGATGATTTGCACAGAGGTTTATTATGTAGCGTAATTGAATAATTAGAGCGATTTTTGGAATTCATTCCTTAAGGGGTAAAACTAAGGGTAAAAATTTGTATAATTTTTATGTAAAACTGTTCTAGGACTAGGAGTATGCAATTTTGTACAGAGGTCCCTTAAGTGATGAAAGTGTGTACCCAGAAGAAAATTTTGGACATGCACCTCCTAAAAATAAGCACTCCCTATAAAACAATTAAAATAAAAAATTTGTCTAAAAAATAAAAAAAAAAAAGTTGGGGTGGGCCACTCTTATCACTTAGGGGTATAAAAATAGATAACAACCTAGGAATAGGTTGTGACCAAACCAAACCAAACCAGACCTACTGAATATACATATAAAATTTTATCAAAATCGGTCTAGCCGTTTCGGAGATGGTAACAAAAATAAAAAAACAACCCCTATTAAAATATAGGGATGATGGTGGAACGGTGAAAATTTAGGGTTATTTGTATTTATTAATGCCAACTAAAATAAAAACATTTTTTCTTTTCAAAAAAATAAAAAATGAGGGTGGGCTACCATTACCACATAAGGGTATAAAAAGATAACAACCTATTCTTAGACGTACTGAATATACATATAAAATTTTATCAAAATCGGTCAAAGCCGTTTCACGGATGGTAACAAAAATTAAAAACAACCCCTATTAAAAAATAGGGGGGGATGATGGTAGAACGGTGAAAATTTTGGGTTCTTTGTATTTTTTAATGCAAAATAAAAAAATAAAAATATATATTTTTTCAAAATATAAAAAATGGGAATGGGCTACCCTTATCACTTAAGGGTATAAAAAATAGATAACAAACTATTTTCAGACCTACTCAATATACATAATAAAATTTCATCAAAATCGGCAAAACCGTTTCGGAAATGGTAACAAGAAACTTAAAAAAAAACCCTATTAAAAATAGGGGATGATGGTAGAACGGTGAAAATTTTAGAGTTGTTTGTATTTTTTAAGGCCAAATAAAAAAATATTTTTTTCAAAAATAAAAATTAGGGTAGGCTACCCTCTCGGCTACCCTTATCACTTAAGGGTATAAGAATAGATAACAACCTATTCTTAGACGTACTGAATATACATACATATAAAATTTTATCAAAATCGGTCAATCGGAGATGGTAACAAAAAACTTAAAAAAAAACAACCCCTATTAAAAAATAGGGGATGATGGTAGAACGGTGAAAATTTAGGATTGTTTGTATTTTTTAATGCCAAATAAAAAAATTAAAATAATTTTTTTTCAAAAATAAAAAATGGGGTGGCTACCCTTACCACTTAAGGGTATAAAAAATAGATAACAAACTATTTTCAGACCTACACAATATACATAATAAAATGTCATCAAAATCGGCCAAGCTGTTTCGGAGATGGTATCAAAAAACAACCCCTATTAGAAAATAGGGGATGATGGTAAAACGGTGAAAATTTAGAGTTGTTTTTGTATTTTTAAGGCCAAATAAAAAATATTTTTTTCCAAAAAATAAAAATGAGGGTGGGCTACCCTCTCGGCTACCCTTATCACTTAAGGGTATAAGAATAGATAACAACCTATTCTTAGACGTACTGAATATGCAAATAAAATTTTATCAAAATCGGTTAAGCCGTTTCGAGATGGGAACAAAAATCTTAAAAAACAACCCCTGTTAAAAAATAGGGATGATGGTAGAACGGTGAAAATTTAGGGTTGTTTGTATTTTTAATGACAAATAAAAAAATTAAAATATTTATTTTTCAAAAATAAATAAAAAATGGGGCTGGGCTACCCTTACCACTTAAGGGTATAAAAATAGACAACAAACTATTTTCAGACCTACTCAATATACATAATAAAATGTCATCAAAATCGGCCAAGCTGTTTCGGAGATGGTATCAAAAAACAACCCCTATTAGAAAATAGGGGATGATGGTAGAACGGTGAAAATTTAGAGTTGTTTGTATTTTTAAGGCCAAATAAAAAAAATATTTTTTTTCCAAAAATAAAAAATGAGGGTGTGCTACCTCTCGGCTACCCTTATCACTTAAGGGTATAAGAATAGATAACAACCTATTCTTAGACGTACTGAATATACAAATAAAATTTTATCAAAATCGGTTAAGCCGTTTCGAGATGGGAACAAAAATCTTAAAAACAACCCCTGTTAAAAAATAGGGATGATGGTAGAACGGTGAAAATTTAGGGTTGTTTGTATTTTTAATGACAAATAAAAAAAATTAAAATATTTTTTTCAAAAATAAAAAAATGGGGGTGGGCTACCCTTATCACTTAAGGGTATAAAAACAGATAACAACGTATTCTCAGACCTACTGAATATACATATAAAATTTCATCAAAATCGATCAAGCCGTTTCGGAGATGGTAACAAAAAATTTAAAAAAACATCCCCTATTAAAAAATAGGGGATGATGGTAGAACGGTGAAAACTTAGGGTTGTTTGTATTTTTTAATGCCAAATAAAAAAAATAAAAATATATTTTTTTTTTAAATAAAAAAAATGGGGGTGGGCTACCCTTATCACTTAAGGGTATAAAAAATATATAACTACCTATTCTCAGACCTACTGAATATACATATAAAATTTCATCAAAATCGGCTAAGCCGTTTCGGAGATGGCAACAAAAAAAAAATAAAAAACAGCCCCTATTAAAAATAGGGGATGATAGCAGAACGGTGAAAATTTAGGGTTGTTTGTATTTCCTAATGCCAAATAAAAAAATAAAAAACATTTTTTTCTTTTCAAAAACTAAAAAAAAATGAGGGTGGGTTACCCTCTCGGCTACCCTTATCAGTTAAGGGTATAAAAATAGATAACAACTTATTCTTAGACGTACTGAATATACATATAAAATTTTATCAAAATCAGTTAAGCCGTTTCGGAGATGGGAACAAAAAATCTTAAAAAACAACCCCTGTTAAAAAATAGGGGATGATGGTAGAACGGTGAAAATTTAGGGTTGTTTGTATTTTTTAATGACAAATAAAAAAAATTAAAATATTTTTTTTTCAAAAAAAAAAATGGGGGTGGGCTACCCTTATCACTTAAGGGTATAAAAACAGATAACAACGTATTCTCAGACCTACTGAATATACATATAAAATTTCATCAAAATCGATCAAGCCGTTTCGGAGATGGTAACAAAAAATTTAAAAAACATCCCCTATTAAAAATAGGGGATGATGGTAGAACGGTGAAAACTTAGGGTTGTTTGTATTTTTAATGCCAAATATAAAAATAAAAATATATTTTTTTTTTAAATAAAAAAGGGGGTGGGCTACCCTTATCACTTAAGGGTATAAAAAATATATAACTACCTATTCTCAGACCTACTGAATATACATATAAAATTTCATCAAAATCGGCTAAGCCGTTTCGGAGATGGCAACAAAAAAAAATAAAAAACAGCCCCTATTAAAAATAGGGGATGATAGCAGAACGGTGAAAATTTAGGGTTGTTTGTATTTCCTAATGCCAAATAAAAAAATAAAAAACATTTTTTTCTTTTCAAAAACTAAAAAAAAAATGAGGGTGGGTTACCCTCTCGGCTACCCTTATTAGTTAAGGGTATAAAAATAGATAACAACTTATTCTTAGACGTACTGAATATACATATAAAATTTTATCAAAATCAGTTAAGCCGTTTCGGAGATGGTAACAAAAATTAAAAAACAACCCCTATAAAAAATAGGGGATGAAAGTAGAACGGTGAAAATTTAGTGTTGTTTGTATTTTTTAATGCCAAATAAAAAAAATAAAATATTGTTTTTTCACAAAATAAAAAATGGGGTGGACTACCCTTATCATTTAAGGGTATAAAAATATATAACTACCTATTCTCAGACCTACTGAATATACATATAAAATTTCATCAAAATCGGTTAAGCTGTTTCTTGGAGGAGTACGGTAACCAAAACTGTAACACGGGAATTATATAAGATAATATTATATGTAAACTGGCGGAGTGCGGAGAACGGAAAGACTGATTATAGCAATAGATAAAATTTAAAACTATAATTTAAAACTATTCAAGAAAGTACACACAAAACAAGGCAACGCCGCGCGTCTATTCGTTCAATTCCGAGCAAAATAGCGAGGCTCCACGAAGTTGGGGCCTCGCTCGCCAAAGCGAGGCCCCATCGACAGGTCAGATTTTGATGCCAGACGAGACTTCTAGGGTATTAAGATATTCTTTGGCTATATTGAAAAAACATCCGTGCGTACGGCCCGCTCCATTTGAAAGCGGTTACAGCGTTTTCAGATGGAGCGGAGCGTCCGCGCGGACCGTCTGTCGGGTACCATGAGTTTATATGAACGATTTCACATGGATCGCGTATGTGTACGATCCGCTCCATCTGAAAGCACTGTTAGACAACTACGTAATGTAATCATCGAGAAATAACGTATGTCTATGTTCGTCTAATTGGGACAAGCTAAAATAAAATATCATAAAGATATATTTTTTTATTTTTATTGTATGATTATTAGAAATGCAATATTGCACGGTGCTAGTCGTCATATGTGTATAACTCCCTTCGAATTTAGTACTTTTTTATATCACTATTATTATAGTATTTTTTTTATATCATAGTAATCAACCCCAAGCAGCAACACCAAGGAATCGATTTCATTTTTTGGCGAATCAAATTTGCCAAAGATACAATTTTAAGTGATGTTTAAATTTTATTTTTATGTAAATTTAAACTCTTACTATTTCTACTTTATTATTACTACTACTAATATATTGCAAAATACTTTTTTAATTACCCTTATTATTTCTATATTATTACTAATATTTCACTGTAAAACAATTTTTGTTTTTTGAAACCTAATTTATTACTATTATTTCATTTTATTATTGGCTCTTAAAATAGTTTTAGTTATTTGCAATGTAAATTTATTGGTATTTTTGAAAAATATTTGCAAAGATCTCAATATTTTTTTTACTCGTAGATATTGTTAAAACGATTATTTAAATAAGTTCGTTTTATTATTATCATTCTCCAATTAACAATTATTAATGTCAATATTTTACCTAAAACATGAAATTTATGAAATTTCTTTTAATCATTTTGCGGTTCTATCTTCCAGGAAATATCTATGGATCTTGCAACGTTGTCAAAATCTGGTGGAGGTTTAGCACTTAGGTTTAGCATAAACCACATAAACTTTCTACCACGTAAAACCACGTAAACTTCTACGGGTTTTTATTGATATCGAATCTGGGCCTACCGAGAAATAGAATGAAGAAAAAAATGCTGCATATCTCAATATCTCTTTCTGCGCGTGCGTTTCACAATTCTATGAGGGATCAGGAATCGATAACTGTAATTATTTTTATTTCCATTACAATCTGGCAACAATGCTGTCAAAAATGTAAGCACGTGTTCGACAACGTGGAAAAGCATTTATTTTGTACGATGGTTATCGATATTTTCAAAAAAATACAGATATACAGGGTGTTTCAAAAAACATGTACCATATATCGTGGCGAGATTCCTCACGTAAAAATAAGATTTATTTTTCATATCAACATAGACCCGATTCTGCTTTGTTTCGTAGCTACAGGGTGTTAAAGTCTTAATAATCTTTCGATTTATTATAATAACCCCCCACAGGCACATAGGTATATGTTTTCTGAAACACCCTGTATAATTAAGAGTTGTTAAACTGTAGACATAGATAATACCGAGAAGAAATATAATATACTACTCTAGATTGGATTTCTTCTTGTTTTATAAGGCGAGGCAAAATTGCCAAGAAAATATTTATCTAGTTTATCATTTCTTCTTTAAACGGTTATTAATTATTAAAAATTAAAAGTATAGGTATAGGTATTTACCGTAATTACCTTAACTCTGTAACAATCAACAATTCGAAGCCTGTATTTTAAGATGTCACTCAAACACCGCAAAATAAAGATACCGTAAAATAATGACAGCACAAATGGCAGTGATGGCAAATAACGGATCGATGGCCGATAGAAATGCTATATAGATTGATGCAACAGTGTTGCCAACTATTCAGCGTAAAATCCCGCGTAACTCCGCACCCCTACATCACCACTATGGCGTTCTCAAAATTTCGCTACATGATACAAAATTGTGCTACTATACAGAGTGTTTTTCAAACTGGTCCACCCCTATAACTTTCTTATTTTTTCAGATAAAAAAAAAACAGATTTGGTATGTTAGTATATGACATAAATAAGAATTGATTGACATATTCAATTAGTTTTATTCACTCCCTGTTTCACCGAATGACTATGACTTGTTTTTGAGTGCCTCGGTATTTTTTTAATCCTTGATAGAAAATGAAACTTCAAATAGAATGACATATCATATGTCAACTATAGACCATTTTCCCTTAAAAAAATAGGATTTCAAAATGATAATTTGACTCGAAATACGAAGTATATAAGTAGGTACAGTACCCTTATGGTACCAAATTATTTGTAAATAAGAGCTTTTTCCAAATATGCTAATGAATCACCCTCGTTCCATTTAAAAAAATTGAGTTATGATTAAAAATACGATTTGGGCATCTTTTAACTGGCCAGGAAAAGACAAAAAAACATTAGACGATATTGAAATTTAGAATGCTATTTTTTATTGAAAATACCAAAAGCTGACATATGATATGTCATTCTATGCACAGGATGTCATTTTCTATCAAATAAGTGAAACAAGGCAGAGACAATTTAGTAATTGTTTCTGAAATAAAGTAAAAATAGCAAAATAAAACACTAATTCGCCAAAATACACTAAAACACTTTACTTTTGAACTGGTTGCGCGTTTCGCTAACCATGTTAGCCTCATCAGCACATGATTACAACTAAACTAATAAGGCTAATATCTACAAATTGAGCATTTATATAGGCGCTCAATTGGCACTAACCAAGCATGTCAAAACTAGCCAAAATCACCCGGGCGTAATAATTTGTTACCGAAACTAGAGTATCTAATAGGAACAGAGAACTGGAAGGAATTGGACCATTGTCTCTGTTCATATTATCTTTACACTTATTAATTTTGACACCCTTATATGCATCTAATTGTCTGTTATTTGACACATGTTTAATTAATTTTAAATTATTAATATTTATACAATGATCTCTCTCAACTAGGGTTTCCATACGTCCGGATTTACCCGGACTTGTCCGGAGCGGTGCGGCCCGGATTTGGAAAAGCGTCCAGGATACCTGCAGTGGGATTCTGTAAGCTCCGTAGCAAGAAATTTCCTGTCTAGCCTATGCTATTTATAAAGGATTGATGAGTTACTAGACAGGAAATATGCTTACACAATCGGCCTCTGATCGCAAAAACATTTTAACTTCGTAAAATATTTTACAGTTACAGTTGAATTATGGAAACCCTCCTCTCAACAATATTTAAAAAAGGCGTCCATTAAACCCAAAGAGACCTGGTTTGTAATACAAAAGCCCAAGCAATAAGACTCTAAGTTTGCTCTAAGTATCGGACACTCAGTATTGTTTTAGTATGTAAGATGTAAACGTGTGTGGTGACCTTATCTGTAAATTTGTTTGAGGATGCTCGTATGAACAAAACACGTGTAACAATTTAATTTTGTCATATTAAATGTTGAGACCGAGACTGAGTCTTATTGCTTTGGCTTTTGTATCTCAACAATATGCAGAGCAACGCAAGATTTATCCGGTCTACCATAAATATCTTATCTCAGCCATATATTCTCTAAATCTAGTTAATATGTTTTTCTAGATTGCCCAACATATTTCTGATTACAATCTTTACATGAAATTTTATAAATAGCCGGCCTTTCCAGTGGAGGTGTTCAACAGAATTGAAAAAAACAGGAGTTCATAATGTCGGTTCTGTCTCTAATGAATGCATACGTGGATACCAATTCAAAGAAATGGGTGAGGGTGGATTAAAAATTTGATTTAAATATTGTAATATTTTTTATACTCACCATTTTAAAAGCCAAATAAAGCAAATTATTTTTGGTGGCCACGAATGCATTTTTAAATAATAAAATATCAATTTCGTATATATATTTTTAATAGATTTTAGCATTAGACATACATAAATGTTGAAACAATATTTTCAGTCCTAGTTAATACATAAAAGATCAATATACCTACATACCTATTTATAAAGTAATTACCGTAATAGTACTTATGTTAAAAACAACAAAAAAGTCTTCTAATGGCAGTTTTAAATAAATATCTACCAATAAAAAGAAAAATATCTCTTCTATAATAAAAAGACAAAAAACATATTACATCTAAAAAAAAATCAGTTCATAGAACTAGTACTGGTATTCGAATTATTAGTGTGATCAAATAAAAACGACGTCACAGTGGGTCAAGAAGTTAAGTTTCAATTTAACTTTACAAAGAACTAGAACAGCTATTATATACAGGGTGAGTTTCCTACGATGTTCTCTATGGGTATCTCGGAAACTACTGAAGATTAAATAGGGAAAGAATTGCAGTTTTGTGGGGTCATAAATATGCGCCTTTCAGATTTTTGAAAAAGTTTATGGCTAGATATTTCGAAAAAAAACAAATTTTGGCTATTTTAAAAATTGTCCCTAATCCCATTATAAGCTATTTTAGACAAAAAGTTTTCAGATGGAAGTTGTAGATAATCACATCCTTAATGAGATTATATCCTCCGTTTTTTTCTAAAGCCTGTCATTTTTGACATATAACACAAACTTATGTTTTTTAAATGGAAACCATAGTTGGCCATGACTTCATAAAAAGCGCCATTTTTCAAGATTTCATCGATATAAGCTGTAATATGTTTTTTTCGAAAAATTACTGAGTTATAGCCAATTCTTATAATTTTTAAACAATTTCACTTAGTTAGCCATGGAAACAAGTTCAATCATCTTTGCTCTCAGAAATTTAAAGCTGTCACCATAGACTAATGTCATGTACTAGAGATAGATTGGACACTGATATAAAACAAATGGGTCCGTCATTTAGAGCCACCTGGTGATCCGGAAGAAACTAATGGAGAGTTTTGGCATAACATAATTTTAGCGTTCCGTTACTTATTAACGCTAACTAAAACGGTAACGTTACTCAAGCTCAAAATTACTCCTTGTAAAATATAAAATAATAAATATAGACTTTTTTGTTGCATTTTATGTTTTATTAGATCATTAGAAATGTAACATAATTAAAACAAAATTAAAATATATACATACATTTTAAACACCAACAATAGAGCACATAGCGCCTATTTTTTGATTTACCAAATAAATTATATAGCAAAAATATAGACTACTAATTAACTGTTACAAAAAATACTATATATTACCAACTATGTACTTACTTATTTATGATTAAACTATTTTTTTTTATTTGGTTCATAAATTTATACTTTCTAAAATGTCAGAATGACTTTAATAAATAAGTTTAGTATCTAACACGAAAATGATGATCGACTCTAAATATCAGAATGCACAAACTAATAAAAACACAAACTATAAACACAAATCACTGAAATCACCGAACTTTCCGATAAATCAGGAATATCTGAATTAATGATTATTTAAATAATGATCAAAATAATGATTTAAAAATAACTTGACGGATCACCAACATTTTGTCAAAATGTCAACATGATGTCAATTAGACAAAAACTAGACCACAGACAATAGTCAACATAGGGACTGTCATGTCATCTTCATATATAAATTAGAAACCTGTACTTTAATGTCTTTTACGCCGTCTGGCGATGCGGAAGAAACTAAATTTGGAGTTCTATAAAATTACCATTGAGTGTCTAGGACATGGCTGTCATATCCAAACTTTGTAAATTAAATTAAACAAAAATTGTAAATATGAATTTTTCAAATGAAGAAAAGCGTGTAGGATTATTGGTTCAACTTTTCTTGGCCATACATTTTCGAGGATACGTTGACCGGTGAATGTTACGTTCTTTAGAGAACGGTTTTTAAGACATATGTTAGAAAAGCTAAATTTATTTATAGCCAATTCTTAGTTTTGAGTTGCCTCTTTCAAAAGTGAATTACTACCTAGTCTCACAGAAGGACCGGTCGACTTAATTAAACTTCTCTCGTACCGCCACAACGAATGTCTCTCTTAATTCATAAGTTTTTTTGTAAACCTTATTGTTAACCATACCGCATGAAAAAATCCAAAATGGATAGGTCAGGTGATCGAGGAGGCCCATGCAATTGGTCCACCTCTTCCTATCACTGCATTATTATGATATAAATGATTTTTAACATTTCTTTCATTATGGGGGGCATAATGAAAGTCTTGTTGGAACCACTCTATTGATGCACGAGTATCTACATGCTCTTCTTAACTTGAAAAATGCATATTTACAATTTTTGTTTATTTTAATTTACAAAGTTTGGATGTGACAGCTTCACATTTCTGAGAGCAAGGGCGATTGAACTTGTTTCCATGGCTTATTAAGTGAAATTGTTTAAAAATTATAAGAATTGGCTATAACTCTGTAATTTTTCGAAAAAAACATATAGCTTATAACGCTGAAAAGCTTGAAAAATGGCGGTTTTTATGAAGTTATGGCCAACTATGGTTTCCATTTAAAAAAACATAAGTTTGTGTTATATGTCAAAAATGACAGACTTTAGAAAAAAACGGAGAACACAGTCTCGTTAAGGATGTCATTTTCTACAAATTTTATCTGAAAACTTTTTGTCTAAAATAGATTATAATGGAATTAGGGACAATTATTTTTAAAATAGCCGAAATTTGTTTTTTTCGAAATATCTAGTAAGCCATGAACTTTTTCAAAAATCTGCAAGTCGCATATTTATGACCCCACAAAACTGCAATTCTTTCCCCATTTAACCGACTCTCTATCTCCAGTAGTTTCCGAGATACCCATAGAGAACATCGTAGGAAACTCACCCTGTATAAGTTTTTTGGTTTAAGCGTTAAAATTACAATATAAAAATATTACAACATACATTTTGGAAACTATAGTCTGTCCAGCGAGAGGATGCTTGACAGTGACGGTTGGTTATATTGTAGTTTTAACGAGTATTTGAAATATTAGAAAATCGAAAAAAAGAGGCGTCATAGTGGCTAAACGTCAATCGATGGTGGATAATAATTTCTATCGGACCGATCCCAATATTATTAAAAAGCGGCATAAAAGATTTTCAAAAAATTATAAAAGTATTTACCGGGTGTATCAAATTCGCCTCTCGCCAATCTCGGAAAAGATAAGAGATTGGGGGTGACACAAATTAGGGCAGTTGCTTGTTAGTCAATATTCAATGATAATCCGTTTAGTAATCGAACTTATCTTGGTCATTTCCGGAAATATGGCAGAAAAACTAAAATATCCGGTTTTGGTTTTTATTTTTTTTACGAGTTTATTTTGACAGAAAAAAACTACAACTACATTCTCAAAGAAACTTTTTTAGCTTTATTCTTTGGTGACGTCAAAAATCACTTAAGACGTTTCGTTTTTCTAGGATCATCATCAACTTTGTTATTCTAAATAGAGACCTGGATTTTTCTTATTTTAGAAGCTTATGACCTCCCAAATACAATGATTACTTACTGCACTTACCCAAAAAATGTTGCGTGTTTTTTACACGCACGACATAACGAAAGAGACCCGTATACCCATCTCTCTCGAACACATTGCCTCTTACGAGAATATTATTCATTGTACCACATTTCTGGTGCAAGTGCGCTACATTACTGTATTTGAAAGGTCATAAGCTTCTAAGAAATTAAATAGCTAAACCATATACGTATTTAAAAAAATAAAGTTGATGATGGTTCCAGAAAAACGAAACGTCTTAAGTGATTTTTGAAGTTCAGAAGATGAAGCTAAGAAAGTTTCTTTGAGAATTTCTTAATAGATTTTATAGACTGTCAAAATAAACTCGTAAAAAAATAAAAACGAAAACCGGAAATATCAATTTTCCGCCATATTTCCGGAAATGACAAAGATAAGTTCAATTACTAAATGGATTATCATTGGGATCAATAACAGGCAACTTTACCCTAGATTAGGCCACCCTGTATCTCTTACCGTTTCCGAGATCCCAATGCACAGTGGTTCCCCTTAATGAGCTGCGCGGTCATAACTGTTAGATATCTAGATATAGCTTGACTGCACTTTTTTTAATAGAAATTGATAACAAATGCCAAATAAATGTATATAAAAAACTTAATGTAATATGTATTAAAAAAATTGGGCCCAGTTCGTGTGATTTGCATTTTAAGTTTAACTATTCGGAAAGGTATACAGATGGCACATATGTACAGGGTGGGTCAAATTCGACGCTTTTAAATGGAAACACCCTTTTCTATAGGAGATAGACAAAAACTAATATCAGTGTCTGGAGCTCAATTTTTGTCAAAAACATGATGGTGAAAACCGCATATCGATATCTGGTACCGTTTCGGAGTTACGGGGTGTTTTTCAAAAATATGCATTTTTGACAAATCGCTGTAACTTTTTTGTTATGGAAAATTTTGTATTTTTATGAAAACATTTCCAAAGCACCTTTTCACGTAGAATTTAATGGTTTAAGTATAATTTTTCTAAAATTAATAATTTAAGATTTATCAACAGAAAATTTGATTTTTTATATGGGACACCCTGTATATTTTTAATTTATTGAAAAGAATTTAAAATTACCTTTCCAAAAATATAACACACTTGATATTTTGCTCGATTCCTCTTCGAGATATAGAGTATATAAAAATTCGCCCGCTTTAAATAAGTAGGCTTTGAACGGCACCGGCTGTAATGTAAAAATTTTTTAGCTGTGAGCATCAATTAAAAGGAAAATAATATTTGCTATAAGAGATGCAGAATTTTATAACAATTTAAAATATATTTAACCAACATCAACACATTTAAACTATCTAATAACAATAAAAATAAATAGCAAACCAAGACATGAGATTTTGCTACAGGTGTTCAACATATCAACCGTCTTCTGTTATGGACAGACGGGGCAGTTTTTTGAATATTTCTCGCGGAATTCATTAACTCAGTGGGGGTGAAAGATACCCTATCATAACTGCTAAGTATTTCTAATTCTTGTCTAGATTATACGGAAGAATAAGGAACCTTTATTCTTCCGCAAATATATACACAGGATTAGATCCATGGGCACTAAGTCAGGCGGCCTCGACGGCCAACGGCTGGGATCTTGGTTAGCTATTCAATTATTCTTGAAATTGGCTGCAAAAATTTGCTGATAACTTCAGCGTTCAGAGGCGGTGCGTCGTCTTGCTGGAAAAATATGTTTTTCGGGTTCCATTAAGGGCATTTCATCAATAAGGGGTCCAAAGCCTACTAGTTAAAAGTGGCGAACTTTTAAAAATTCTGTATTTCGAAGGGATTATATCAAAATATCAAGTGTGCTATATTTTTGGAAAGGTAATTTTAAGTTCTTTTCAGTTAATCAAAAATATACAGGGCGTCCCAAATAAAAATCATTTTTTCTGTTGATAACTCTTAAATTATTAATTTTAAAAAAATTATACTTAAACCATTAAATTCTACGTAAAAAGGTGGTTTGGAAATGTTTTCATAGAAATACAAAATTTTCCATAGCAAAAAAGTTACAGCGATTTGTTAAAAATGCGCATTTTTGAAAAACACCCCGTAACTCCGAAACGGTAACAGATATTGATGTGCGGTTTTCACCATCATGTTTTTGATGAAAATTGAGCTCCAGACACCGATATTAGTTTTCGTCTATCTCCTATAGAAAAGGGTGTTTCCATTTAAAAGCGTCGAATTTGACCCACCCTGTACATGTTCTTTTCATATTGAAGAGGTCAAATTTATTTTAAATGTTGAAAAAATAAAAGAGACAGTTGTTTCATTTTATAAATACAATTTTATTGTCAATTGATATACAGTGTGTCCACGAAATAAGTTGACACGAAGAGGAAAAAATAAGTTACTTTTATTTTAAGACAAAAAGTCAAATAACCACCCGATATAAGATCCGGCAGCAATTCGTGGCAGCCAGTGGCAATTAATTTATATGCAATATACTTTAAGCAACAAGTATTATCATGCCGTTTAAAGCTTGATTTTCATGCATCCGTTGTCCGACGATACGATATTAATTTTATTGGTTGAATTTAAAGACTTCGGTTGGTTAGAAACAGTAAACCAATCGAAGCCTTTAAATACAACCAATGAAATTAATATCGTATCAACGTATCGTCGGACAACGGATGCATGAAAAGATGCTTTAGAGGATTTGAAAGGGAAAGTGGTTAAAAGTCTTAAAGAGTGAGAAGCAAAAATGTAAAAATACTATTTTTGTTGCCTTCAAATAAATTGCCATAAACTAATATTACTTAGGTTTAATTAAGTGAAAAAAAGAAAAAACAGTTCTTTTTACCTTCTTTTCAAACGTCCATTACAGAAAAGGCAACAGCTTTTATCAATTTTAATAAAATAAGTAATTAATTGGCTTTATCTGAAAACTGTTTATGACAGCTTGATACCAGTAGCAAAAATGTGACATTTGTAATAAAAAAAAGCGCTACACTAGGCTTACTTGATTTTGTTATTTATTATGTATCGTTTACAGGGGAATATAAGAAAAGTATTATATAGCAACAGTTTCATGCAAACATTTTGAAATTAATATTTCTAAGTAATGACCTATCTGGGAACCACTGTGCAATGGTGAGAGTCGAATTTGAAACACCCTGTATGTAATAGGGGTCGGTCAGACAGAAATTATCATCCATTGTCAGTTTTTATTCAAACATATAAAATTTAAATTAAATCACGATCAGTAAAGCTCGAAGAAAAACGTTATTTCGACGCCTATTATGAGGCCTTTTTCATCTGCGAAACTAAGTCGATTCGTGTTTTAAACTATTTACAAATTGTAACAAAACTAAGCATTTCTCTTATCTGAAATCGGCTAGATCCACTATAGAAACGTTTGTATTGAATTGAAGTATGTCCTTGTGAACGTGCTGGAGAGAGACGTGAGACATCGATTCGGAAGTCGGATAGAGATAGTAATACTTGGCTTTGTTGTCGCAAAATTCCTTTAAGATCTTTCGAATGAGCATTTTTTTCGTAGTTTGTTCGATTTGGATGGCCAAAGCCACGAGAATCAGCTGAGGATTTTTTTTCAGTAGGGTCTCTAACTCCGTCTGAAATCGCGTATCTTCGTGTTTACAATTTACGTATATTCTTCTTAGTTTACACGAGTTGATTTCGTTCAAACCTTCCAGTAAGGATTCCAAGTTGATTTGTTCACTCTCGATACTGCAAAACATAAAATTAAGTTAAAATTATCACCCTAAATTTCTTGATACAAAAAAATAAATGTATTAATAAGAAGTCTATTACGCTGTACCGTTCGGGTTGCTCTCAGGGGTCGGGTAAAGCGGGTGTGTGGCCGAAGAAAATATATATTATATTTCAGAAATCAGCCTAGACTTAGCCCGATCCTGTCGTGTTAAACCATGCCCAAAATTCCAAACACATGTGCTTTGATTAAGGCTTCATTAACGTTTGCAGAGCTTCAGCATTTGCCATATAATAGCGAGCAGTTTGTTACAAAACCATATAAATTATATATCATTGTAATCACAAAACTTCAATCTATTTCCGTATTGTAAATTGTAACGGAATTTTAAATTATGTCTTTATTTTCGGGAAAATTTTGTCCAAACATTGGGAATATTTTGTTGATGTTTGACCATCAAAATCTTGAAAATAAAGAAGTTGTCCAAAAATGTGCTACAATACGGATATAGTATAATCCTTTATCTTTAATGTCCTTCTTCATTTGTGTAAAAATACCTAGCCAGTTTTACATAAAACGTTAAATACCGAACGCTTATTTTGCTACTTTTTCGGACTAGTGAAATGGACTCTTAATACGGCATCGCAATGATTAGAATGGCCACTGAGGGAATTCCACTCCTCCAACTACCAGTAGATACCAAGAATGTACAACTTTAAGAAACACCTCACTGTAGAATTGAGCAATAACGAGAGTACGATAGCTCTTCACTGGCGCTGTACTGGACTATGTTGTCTACACGTTTACCTTAGCTGATGTCAGTTTCACTGGTACGCTAGCTCTTGACTCGGGCAGAACTGGCTCAGATTGTTTAGACGAGTAAAGATGTTAGTAGAAAGTTTTTTTTATCTGTGATCAATTGTGAGGTTATTTATTATCTTGTCACATGCCCCCCATTGTCACTTAAAAAAATCAATTAAAAAAAACTCCGCTGTTAAAAATTAAATGTATACAGAAAATGTCTACGTTATTATTATAGAGATTATTATGAAGTCATTATTATGGTTCGACTGTGCTCTTGAACCAATTATAATTTCAAACAAAAATAATAAATAATAGATAAAAGATCCCATGAATACAGGTTGGCGTTTACTTTAGGTACATATACGTTTCGCCCAGCACCAGATCTTTTTTTTCTCAAATTTTTCATCAATCAATCATTCAATTGTATCTATTTCTAAATAATATATACTTCTAATATTCTTTATTTTGACTTTAATATTATATAACTCCTATTCTTTTGATTCCTTCATGATTTTTTTTTTGAAATGAACACCGATGCATTGTCTATTTTTATATTTTAATATCCCATAAGCATTTTTGTTCTCTCTAAAGCTGAATAAGTTTGAGAGTGTCATTTTCAGATAGTTTTCTGGCCATTCTACTACAAATTTAATAATTTAATTGCGTATACACCATGTATACACACACCAATTAAACTTCAGGTTTTATATTTTTGCTTTATTTTGCACCCTTATGCTTGTTTACAATTCGCAACGATTGCAAACTGGC
The DNA here is from genome assembly GCF_002938485.1 of Sitophilus oryzae. NCBI lineage: Eukaryota > Metazoa > Arthropoda > Insecta > Coleoptera > Curculionidae > Sitophilus > Sitophilus oryzae. The sequence goes on along the minus strand of NW_022145683.1, from coordinate 607,693 downwards.
TAATATAACGCAAAATGCAAGAAATGACGTGGCTTATATCACGTTGTAACGCTGAGAAGCCAACTCCATACTATACCCCATTTGGCGCATTATCCTATTTCATTTAACACCGCGTTAGAGACATCTTACATCTTCAATGCTGAAGTAAGCTTGGGGGCGGGGCTTAGAGTCCCTATGCCCTCTACATGGTATATTATGGAAATACGCGACCCGGCGCACGTTTACGCGCACGCCTGCATTTCGGCCGACAACGGTTTTAGAATCCCACAAATACGTTTAAATAAACATTATATATAATATTTAAACGTATTTGGAATCCCCAAATTACGCCAGTGTCTGAACAGAATGACATATCATATGTCAACTTTTGACATTTTCGCATATAGTTTATTTGAAATTGTAACATGCGGTTCATAACGACAATTTGACTCGAAATACCAAGTGTGCGGTACCAAATTATTCGTAAAAAAATTACTTTTTCCAAATATACTAATGGGCTATCCTCGTTCCATTTGAAAAAGTTGAGGTATGATTAAAAATACAATTTATCTTTTAGCCGGCCAGGAGAAGACGTTAAAAACATTGACAATCAAATCTATTTTTTCAAGGCTCCTTGATTAAAAATTAGTGTTTTAACACAATCACATCACTCTGAAATTTAAAATAATTTTTTTAAGCAATAATGTTAAAAGTTGAAATATATGATATGTCATTCTATTCAGAATGTCATATTCTATCGAATAAAGTAATACCGATTTTTTCTACAAACTAATGTCAAGTCGTATCGATTGCTCCAAGACATTTGAGGTCACAATCATTGCTACATTTAAAGACATATTCAACTTTGAACCCCTCTGGCGAATATTTAATAAATAAATAAATATACTTAAATATACTTACGAGAAATCTTCTAAATATTTTGCATCCTTTAATGCAAGTGATAAATTCCGATTTAACATTTCATTCGTTCCACAGCTAAGAACTTTCAGGTACTTCAGTTTTTTACAATTTTGTATCACCTAAAAAATTAGAAATAGTTTTAAACTTAAGCGTAATAAAAATATTTTGTTTTAAACTGTATACCTTTATGAGGAAATTGCCATTAACAAAAATAGGTACTTCGACAGTTAACCTTTCCAAATTAACTAACTGATTAATCAACATATAGCAATCCGCTATAGTGACATTACAACTAAAACAGAGTATCGCATTTAAAAGATTTAAATTAAATTAACATATAATATAATGTTTACAATGTGACTTCCGATCTTTCAGTCGAAGAATCGTTATCATTACTACAAAAAATAATACGGAATAATAAGACATGTATTATCGAATAACAAGACTAAGGAAGGAGTGTATCTACAATTTTTTTTTTCAATATGGCGGCCGACTTAAATTCCCGTTCATCAAATGGCGTTCTATTTTTTTTAAATGTATAGGAAATAGTAGGCTTATGTTGAGTCAATTGATGCTATATATTAGTTATTAAAATTAATAAACGTAAGTATTTGTGACAAAAATAAACAAATCAATATAATTATTTTAATAATAAATGCACAGATACGCTACTGAACAACCTGAAGAATCAACCTGAGGAATCAACCAAGTAAAACTGACGTAGCCTAATTATTTTTGACCACAAGTAGTAAATAAATGCGAAAATGCAAGAATAAAAACATAATCAGGTAACAACGAATATTAAAATTGGTTTACTAAAGATTGTTCAGCCATCGTTCGCCGTTACGTCATCATTATATATCAAATATGAGTTTTAAGGTGGGTCTGAGGGTGCAGCCACACTATCCTAAAAACGGCGTATCGGCGTAACGGCGTAACGACCTTGAATCGATTTCCAGTAATTCTATTGGCTGAAATTTTTGACAGATGAATTTGACAGATAAAATTTCTGACAGATGAATGTTTCAGCCAATCGAATTACTGGAAATCTATTCAAGGTCATTACGCCGTTGCGCCGTTTTTAGGATAGTGTGGCTGCACCCTGAGATCCAGTTCATATTGTTTACAAAATTTTAAGTACGTTCCTATATTACTGATTGAGCGAGTTTTTTTTTTAAATTAAACTCACAACATAGCAATAATTACTTTGAAAATGGACGTTTTAAACACTTTTTGGAATTTTTTCATTGAGAGCGGTTTAGATTTTGAAAGATTTTATAATCTTTGAAGATTCTGACTTTGACAAGAGATATGGACAAGTGAAAATTATTTCTGTTTTTGTTTGCGGTTGTTCTTAGCAACCGCTATAGCAGCGCCGGATCGCGTATAACGGTCGCGACCCAAAACAATTTCGCGACCACAGACCACAAACACTTAGATTGGCAACTCTCATCATTTATTGAGAACGCGTTTTACAGCGCTCGGTGAGTTGAAGCAGTACTAAATCTTCATTTTTCCCGCCAGGTGCTGGGAATTTAAAATTGAATTGCATTATTGCTTTTTTACGAAACGTGAAAGTATTAATACTGTTTTTTTTTTGTTAGTTTTCTGTAAAATATAACTTTTTTTTACAGAAAACTAAAAAAAAACAGTATTAATTCTTTCACGTTTAGAAAAAAAGCAATATTTATGTATATAATATTTCTAATAAGACTGATACGGAACAATAATACAAAAACCAATATGAAACACAAAAATTTTATTAAAAATCATCAAATAATACTATAATATTATCCCTTCAACATTTGAATAAAAAATAATTCGTTATATAGATTAGTACCTTACGTTATAGACATACACATTATACAGACATTTTACATTATAATATAAACAATATTTATCAACAAAAGCAATAAAAACATTAAACTTTATAAAGGGACTTGTTTAATTTTATTTAAGGCTTTTATGTTTTACTTTATTTTTTTAAAATACTTCAAATGCAAGTTTTTTAGAGGATCTCCTGGACTTGCATAACCCTAAAAAATTCTACATATACGAATTTTTTAAACGTAATAAGTACACTTACCTCTTTATCAACACACAGCAATATAACACCATTTTTAAAAAGTCAACACAATAACACTTCGTAACAATTACAAAAATTTAGATCAAACCACGAACAAGCCGAAAGGACGACGGGGATAGACTGAAGATTTTTAAAATTCAGCCGGTCGCCCCCCTTTTGACCAGGTACCAATCATAAAACAGAAAAATTCTTATTGGCTGTCGCTTTCTCCCGCCAGGCGACACTAGCGCACGGTGTCTTGAAGTCGTACTAATTTCGTGGTTTGACGTTTCGCGGAGAGTGCGCAGGGCCTGTTCGCGACCTAAAATTTTGACGGGCATTCCCTTATAAAAACTATGCTTACATTTTTGCTCTTTACTATCAAAAGCAGATAAATTTTCGTGGACCCCCATTAACATCTTATGGACCCCCATTTTTTGTTCACGCCTACGTAGACCCCCAGCAAGTCTCCCGTGGACCCCTGGGGGTCCACCTGGACCACTTTGGGAATCACTGACCTAAAGGAACGACACGTCCCTCCTGATATATACCACTTTGCGCAAAATCAATTAAAACAAAAAATAATCTAAAATAAACACGAAAAGACAACAACAAACTTTGTATCAACTCGAAAAATGTGGAACAAAACTGACAAGAGTCTCAATATGGTTACCATGACATCGCTTCTGTCTCTTTAATGGACGAATATAAAAATAGTATTAAATACGCTCATTCCCTAGTTTATTATTCTAATTTTTATTCAACGGATTGAACAGTACTTTACCTGGAACAGCTCATTATTTCAAGTTCTTCCAATTTACTACAGTTTTCAACTATATCCTGAAACGGGTAGATTCTTTCGAGATTTTCTACAACGTGATCTTTCGTAGGAGGTGGTTTTCCTTAAAAAAATATATTTGCTTATAAAAATATTATCGCATCATAACAAATCGTTTACTTTGCAATACGCAGGATTTTATACAAAGTTTTTTCAGGTTTCTCGAGTTGGGTGCTTTGAGAAAATCCCAAGTTGCAGTTATAAAGTTTATATTACAGAAACATTTATTGTGACAAAAATTCAGTTCCTCGAACTGCGCGTCCTTCACGTTCCTGGTCATGTAGATTTTCTAAAATAATACATACAGGGCGTGTCAAAAATACAGTTCATTGCAACGTTTATTTTAGCAAATTCGAAAAAACCGTTAAATAGAAAAAATTAAGGGTTTAATTTTAAGATAAACAATTTTAAATTATGTTTGAGTATACAGCGTATATGTAAAGGATATAACATACCGGGTGTTTCAAATTCGACTCTCGCCGTTAGGACAATGAAATCTCGGAAACAGTATGAGATACAGGATGGCTTAATCTAGTGCAAAGTTCAAATAGGAGGTCATAAGCTTCTAAAAAATGAAATAAAAAATCCAAGTCTATATTTTAAAAAACAAAGTTGGTGATGGTTCCAAAAAAACGAAAGTCTTAGTCTTAAGTGATTTTTGACATCACCAAAGGATAAAGCTCAGAAAGTTTCTTAGAGAATGTATTTGTAGATTTTTTCTAACTGTCAAAATAAACTTGATATATTACTATATTTGATATCAATTAAACTTTTTTATAATCGAGGGCGCGATTTTTACATTCGTTGTTGCCAACCATGGACTTATACAGGGTGTCCCAGATATAAGTGCAAGTATTTTAATGGGTGGTAGATGTCGATAAAAGAAACATATTTTCTCTTTATCGTTTTTCAAATAAGTCCAAAATAACGGAGTAAGATTTTTTTGCTAAAATTTTGAAAACCACTGGGTCTTTTCTGGATTTTCTTTCTTGTAAATTTTATCTAATACCTATGTTGCCATATTATCAAGAAATTATATTTTTTAACTATAAACTAAAAAAGAAAATTCAAAAAATTTCGAATTTTCAATTTTTTTTTCGCGAAAAAAAAATCATAGGCAGCTGGGGTTGAACTATACTGCCAGTTAAAATACTTGTACTTATTTCTGGGACACCCTGTATAATATGACTTTTAAAGACTCTTGTAGGAATGTGTTTAAAATTAATAATATATTAACAGTGTGCATATATGTAGGAGAGCATAGTTTTTTTTATTTAACAATAAGTCAATTTTTAAAAAATATTCACAGAATCATAACTATAATACAAGGACACTCAATTTTGACTTTCCAGTTCACAGATTTACACTGACGGAAAAAGGTGCATATCACATGTGCATAAAATGTTTTAACAAATTACCGAGGGAAATTAAATGCATTCAAATCCATAGAGTATTTAAGAAAAAAGTTAGAAAATTGTTAATTGACTTAGAACCATATTCATTAAGTGATTATTCCTATGGATTATTCGAATTAAAATAATATAGGGTTACATTGTTTTATTTGACGTCATTTCATTTTGTTTTCATTTGAAGCCACCCCGTATCACTTTCCGTTTCCGGGATTTCACTAATGAGTGCCTAATTTGAAACACGCTGTATATATTTTTCTATATATTGTCATTTTCTGTTAAGCTTACCTCAGCGGCTTTCACATCGTAGGGCATTTCACAATAAAACCTACGAAGTACGTCCCAGGCTATTTCGAGTTGAGTTTCGAAGGGATCAAATATGGAAATATTTTTTAAATGAACTATTTTGTCTTGAGGACACTTTACTAAAAATATTAATGAATTTATGTACTTAGTATATAAAACTCTATTGGTACTTTACCATAGATTATAACAATCGATTTAAATCGTCTACTTTCAAAAATTTTAGCCATTCCAACAGGTTTATAGTCGAGAAATGGTATGCTTATTTTCGATTTTATCACTAATTTATTCAAAAATTGCAATTTATAGACAATCATGTCATAGTTAATTAGCTCTGAGGGACGTTCTGTTAGATCCTCAATCTGAAATTATAACTATGTGTTAATAAACTTATAAGAAAGCAAATAAAAACACTAATTACCCATAATTCTCTTAAAGCAAACAGTTCTTTAAAGATTCGATACAAATTTGTTATATTTCCCCTTCTCGAAGTCACTTTAAGACAGAATCTCTTTAAAAGGAACATATGAACCTTAACTAAATTAATGTCAATGTTACAATCATTTACTGATGCGCAAACTGCCAAAACCCTAAGCTGAAAATAGTGTGATAATTATGAGATAATAGAACAGAAATTTGCACATACGTTTCCATAAAGTTTGACATCTTTTTCTCGTAAACTTAAGTTTGTTTCCAAGGCAAACAATTCTTCTAATTTAGTTAAAAGGCTCAGCAAACTTCTTAAATCTTTTAACGGAACCCAATAGAGATTATTTATGTTTAAGGACCTGATATGATCATATTGGACTTTTTCTTTAATGAATTTCACAAAATCGACTTCTACAAACCTGTAATTTCCTTGCACATCGAATTTCCTTAAAACAAAAATACCTTCAGTGTATAAAAAGAGTTTATTCACATAAATATTTCATTCATACTTTACTATACTTTTGTCAGTTAGCAAATACTCCAATTCCTTAAAAGCTTCACAAAAGTTTATTAAATCAGTAGCAGAGAGATTTTTAAAAATTTTACTCCATATCTCAATAGGAAGATGAATCATTTTTAAATATCAAATAAAAATTTGTTTGTTATATAAAAATTTCTTTCCCTTTTAAAAAAAATATTTAGAAAGTCAAAAAATCAGCTGTGTTATTTTTTTAGTTGTCAAAAACAGCTGTGTAATTTAACGTAATCAGGAGCGCCACAAGTGAAATATCATAAAGAAATAATTTATGTTCATGTTGGTCTACCTGGGTGGAATTCCTAAAAAAATTAACATAAAAGCCAAAGTTAACACATTTTTATTATATAGTTGTTTGAAAAATAATAATCTACAATTATTTGAAGCAAAGCAATAATTAAAATGTACTTTTAAACGTTATTTTTGGTTTTATTTCAAAATTCGGGGCGTAGTTATTCCGAACGAACTTACGTAAAACGTTTTCGAACGTACTTAGATATAGATACGTCACTTGTCACGTGATGCATCAGTTTTTTTGTGAATGTCGAAGTGGAAGTAGCTTTCGTTGGATTTTAAATAAAGAAATTTGTATTTTTCACTTCATTTTTGGTGAGTATTATTTTATATTTAATTCTACATATACGGAATGGTACTGAAGACGTAAGATATATAAGGATTTGTAAATAGAAAGCTTCTTTTTTGGCTTTAACGTTAATACGCCATTTCTGTTATTTGACAACCATATGATGAAATGGCAAAGCTCGTGTAAGTTATTATTAGTAAAATTCGTTACAGTAGTGCAATAGAGCTATTTATTGTTATTTCTGAATATAAAAAAATGTTGTTTGCTAAAATTTCCACAGATTTAAGTTAAAGCTTGTTGATTTTTTTAATCAATTTCCAAGAAACTATTGTGCAATAAAAATCATGATTTTCTTTATTGTTTCTGTTGAAAAACGCATATTTGATGAGTGTATTGTGATAACAACGTACATTATTTATTTTAAAGATGCTTTTTATTGTTTTTTAGGTAAAAACTAAATCAAAAGTGGACTTTTCATAGTTGGAATCTACAAAAGAAATGGTAAGTGAATTCAAATTAGAACCTTAAATAGACGAAACATTTTTACACTCCAGTGATATTCTAATGCCCGGCTAGGCTAGACAATGCCATTGTCCCATTGTCTTACCCGTTTCCTCATAACAAAAATATAAATATTTCATTAGACACATTTGTCCTTGGATTTTGCGAAATGTCACTAGCAATGACTACGATTTTTTTCCATTTAGCATTGGACAAGTTTAAAAAATACGCTCGTTTACAAGGCCAGAGAAAGTGTAAAAATGTGATAAAACGTGCGTTTGAACCAGTTCTTATGAGTATCTTTCGCTTGGTTATTTTGATTATAACAGTGATGTGTCAAGCAATAAAAAAATAGTTTAAACATGATTAAAACGTGGTCCTTGAGAGAGAGTCGTTAGATTTTTATTACCTTGATAGTAATTCATAAGAAAACATTAATTTTTATGTTTATTGATATAGTTGTATCGAGTTATTTTCAGCCAGCAGAATGAGTTCATAGACATGGTTAAAATGAATAGTACAGAAAATTACAAAATTTTTGCTTTTATTTTGCTGGATTTGAAAATTTGTCTCATGAAAAATAATACTATAATTTCATAGAAAATACACGTCTGTCATTTACAAGCACGAAGGCCCCGTCAGACTCACAAGTCAGGGAGTTAAATGAGGAGAGGAAATGGCATTGTATAATTGAACATGCCGAATTTAGCGTGCCTGACGAGCGTTGGACGAGTCTGGCAAGGCTTTCGGGTTGTTCCACATCAGCCAGACTATATTTACACCTGCAATTATAATATAAACTATCATTTGACAAATGTTTTAGGACTGCGAAAATAAGGGCGATGGTTTCAATAATTTTTATCCAATAAGTCTCACTAATAGAACTATTTTTATCGCTGTTCTTTGAGACTTTTTTACGTTCTTTTAAACTTTTTTCACCCTGGTAAAACTTGTATTGAGTTATTTATTGCAAAAATGGAAAATGGGGAAAAGTCCTAAGGCCATCGACACGAATGGCGTCTGTTTTGTTGCTTTGTCGTTTTCAAGGACGTTTTTATTTATATCCCGACGCTGTTCATGATAGATATACGCACATACGTGTTGATAATTATATACTTACCTACTCGACGCGTACAAAGAGCCCCGTCTGCAGTTCCGCCCCTGAACGGTGGGATTTTTCTCTTAAGCCCCGCCCACACCTGACGTTTTACCTGTCAGTTTTCCGGATATTAAATGCCGTGATTCCGAAAATCTCGAAAAAATTAAAAGCCGAATCTAAAATGATTAGAATTTTATACACTTTAGTCTTTCTAAGATCATATTTTATAAGTCCTGAAAATCAAAAGGCCTTTCTATGGCAATATAATTTCGATTTCATTCTTTGATAGACGCGGTGATTAATTTTGATTAACGTCATATTTTTTTCTGTCGTTAAAGTATCATATTTTCCAATAATTATGACCATCATTTCTGTAGCATTGAACTGAATAAATTTTGTGCTTTTTTAACATTTTATAACGGCAAAAAATATGGCGTTAATTAAAATTTCATCAATACCGATATAACCTTTGGATATAACAAATAATGAAAACGAAATTATATTACCCTGGAAACGCATTTTGATTTTTAGGTTTTAGAAAAAATTCAACTAGTATATTTTCATGTTTTTTTTTAAATTTTCTCTTAAACGGTATGAAAATTTTGAAAAGTATAAACAAGATTAACCTCGGGATTAACCATTTTAGAACAAGCAAACATTTTTAGCCGACCATACCAACAGGTATGGTAGGCTATTAAGATCGGCAAAAGAAAAGTTTTTTTAATTTCATTCAAAATGAGTTATTTGGGTCATAAATGACCTAAATACAAAATATTTTCATGGTGTCTGTCTGTCTGTCCGTCTGTCTGTAACACGATAACTCAAAAACCGATAAACCGATTTTAACCAAATTTGGGACAAAAATACTGTGCACCCGAGAATCTGGCCATTAGTTTTTGGTGGGGGTGGGGGGTTGGTAAGGGGGTATGGGAGGGGGTTAAAAATTTTAAAAAATCGTAACTCCAAAATTACAGTAACTAGCGAAACGCGGTTTTCAATTTAAGATTAGGAATATTTGCAACCAAATTTGTAATAACATCAAAATCAGCCAAAGTCGCAGTTTTTGTGATAAAAAAAAATATGAAAATATTGTTTAAAAAATTATAACTCAGAACCAAAACAGCTTTATGTACGGAAATATATTTTAAACAAAACTTAAGATAATATCAAAGTGTGTCGAAGCCGTAGTTTTTGAGATAGTTAAAAAACTTATAAAATGAAAAAAAAAATAAATAGGAAAAAAATAAAAAGTTTTCCTCCCAGCAGTTGTGTCAGTTTTTAATTACTTAGTTAAATTAAAAAAAGTTTTAATTTCCATTTCTACTTATCTAAAAAAGTTAATAAAAATCTCAAAAAAATATATAAAACTTATTTAAAAAAAAAACAAAAAAAAAATCTGTGTGGAGAACTCCAAACTCCCATCAGACGCGACCCCAGGTGGCGGATAGGGGAAATAACCGCGGACCAAAATTGGAAAAATTCCTTTACTTTGAAACTAAAAGAACTGCCTACTAACTTTTCATTAACATATTTTAGTATGGGCGGCTATACGTGCCTCCCGGCGCCAATTTTTTTAAAGACAATCTGGGGACATAACAGGGGATCTCGATCCCGAAAATTGGAAACGCTAATTATGGCGAAATAAGGTTTTAAACAAAACGTTTAAAACATAACAACCGTGGTTAAAGCCCTATACAATTAATCCTAGAGTTTTTTTACTAAACATTTGCTGAGTTTTTGCATGAAATAAATATGCATATTATATTGATTGGATACCCTGCCATTCTTTAACTAAGCGAATGACAGGGGGGGGGGAATAACACTGAAATAATAAACGGGGGAGTTTATTGTCAGCGTCGCTTAGTGACGCTCTTTGGAAAAGGGATAGATAACTCCCAATTGGCTGGTCCTGAGAGTATCATATGGTTTGGTTTGATTTAAAATTCTACCTGTTTTATAAAGTCATCTAAAAAATCAGCAAATATCTAGAATGATGGAGAAATTCATCAGAGCGAAAAAGTTCATATAGTAGAAAATTTACACATGCAGATTTGATAAGCAAAGTTAGAAAGATGGTCAAAACTGTAGTGGGTCTATTAGCAGGGCATTACTAACAGGGACTGAATAGGCATCTAAAGCTGATGTTAAAATCTGTCCAACGACAAGATCCTTGACAGTAATAGATGTGTCTGTCATTTTAATTTCAAAGTAGTTTATTTTATTTTACAAAAAAATAAGTTGGTATAATTGAAACGCATAGCAGGAAATTAATATATTTAAAATTTGAGTGACAAGTGCTTATTTCAAAATAATTTGAAATAAAACTGTATAAAACTGAAAAAATCTAATCGAGTTATTTTATTAAAAAAAAACGGTATGTGTGAATACAAAACAAACAAGAACAAAACACCATATACCAAAAAATATAAAAAATAACTATTTCTTACTTTCAAGCTTCCCGCATTTATTATTATATTTATCAATATAACTTTTGTACAAATACAAATTTGTAATATTCCACAGGAATAAATAAAACAACATAAATAAAACAAACTATTTTATTAATAAACACTTACCAAATTTTATAATATAAATATTTATATTATAAACACCCGTACTAACACGAATCAGAATGCATCATCTTCCAAAACGCAGGGTATTTGACATAAGTTGACACAAAATTATAACCTATAATTTGGCAAGACTTTGACAAGCCTCAAAAATCTAAAGGCGAGTTCATACGCACGGGCGCGCGGCGCGGCGTCCATTTGTCGTTCATCGTTCCGTTAAACCAATAAAATTGAAATATGGTCTGTCATTTTTTAAATAAACCAATAAAACTGGTTAAAAACAACAAGATACGACGTATAACGGATTTATATTTAAACCCATCCATAGTTAACTTAAAAAATATTAGAAACTTTTTTTAGTAAAATAAATAGATTGGTATGGACGTCATCTGCTTTTCTTCTGTCATCGTCTGTCGAAATCTTACTTGAGAAAAAAAACAGAGTATAGTCTATAAAGCTTCAGGTTGCTAGACTTTTTGAAAATGATAGGGTTGGAAAATATAACTTAAGGATCAGAAGAGGACTACACACACACAATATGGAAGGTCGTAGTGGAATGAATACCCACTATCGTTTTTTTTTGTGGAAACGAACATTACTAATTAAAAAACAAAAGACAAGGCGCACAAAGGCGGCCGTGGCGGTGCTATTTCGAGTGGCGCGCGAAACAAAAGAGCGCCGCCGTTTCCTGGTTCACTAGACTGTTGCGGCGGCCGCAGCAGCGATGACGGCCAGCCAAGGACGAAGTCGTACCGGGGTGGCCGATCATGGGCGTTGGTACTTAAGAAGACCACCGATCGTTTCCATGTGTAATTGGGCGGATCGAGAACAAAGTACGACGCGGCGGCTTTAAGACTCTTCTTTTTTTAATTTCCTATTAAAAATGTGAGGTAAATCGGTGGTCCTCAAACTTGAAGAAACCAGTAGTTCTCAAACTTTTAGACTAGGCACTGAGATGTAAAGGTACATCCATAGTGCACCGACTTTCCGGTGGCCGGCTTATCTCGCGGCAGGCCTTATCGCTTTGTGAACCTGCGCCATTGAAACAGGTAGTGGCCATTAACTATTTTAACTAACCGCTTGCAGGAAGCTGATCTATTATGTCTTCTTATTAGCTAGTGATAATGTTCATAGGGTGCCCGGTGGCGTAGAGGTACAGCTCTCGTCTACCAATACAAAGGTTGTTGGTTCGAATCCCACACCTGGCATTTCATCAGCCGACTATTTTTAATAAAATAAAAATAGTTTGGGTTTTTGGGTACCTAGGTCGACTCAGCCTTAAATGAGTACTTGGGATTCACAATCCTGAGGTAATAATAGGCGGTTGAAGCGTAATGCTAGCCACATTACCTTCCTTGTATACCGAACGGCTCTAGCATGGCAAGCTGTACCTTGCTTACTCTCAAGGCGTTAAACGCTATATACGGGAGCTATTATTATTATTATAATGTTCATATTAAATTGATACAAAAAAAATACTACTCGCGTTCATGAATTTAATCGGTCTTAATTTGAACTTGGTATACAGGGTGTCCCAGGCTGAGCGTGCATTAGAAGTTTCTAGAAAACCACAATATCTAGATTGCAGGTTTTTTGCACGTCATTGTTTTCCAACGGGATCTGTCGATTAAAAATATTTTCAATATGGCGGCACTTCCGGAAATACCGGAAGTTAATAACAACTTTCTTATTTTAAATGGGTGCCATCATTTTTTATTACTTACTTAAATTCTCTGTAAAATTCTATGAATATTGATGTTAAACACTCTATACCTAACATTAACCGTTTTTGAGAAAAAAAATATGTGTCAAAAAAAATTGTATAGCCTAAAAATTAAAAGTAAAATTTAGTGATTACTACAGCCACTCTGTGACATAAAGAGAAGACTTGTGTGGCTATCTATTTTAAAAATTAAATCGTTAAAATGTCCTATAATAATGGCGGTAGCTGTCATGGAATTGAGCGATTAAAAAATTATCATAATCATTTTTTTCAAATGGAAACCCACTTTTTTATTTCACTAGCGAAAAGGCTTTCCAGTTTGTTACTTTTTAAATATGCATGTTCCTATATGTACCTAAAATAAATTGTTTATAAGTTATTTAAGATTTAGTTTGAAAACGTGTATTTTTGTAGCTTCTTTTGACATGAAAAAAAAGTCTTCCTTTGATTTGAAAAAAAAAACAGCGCAAAATTGGCTTGGAAATGAGGATCAATAACATACTGATTTTTGAACAAAATGTCACAATATGACATGGCCAGATCTATTGTTTTACATTACTTGACGTTTAAAGTCATAGGCTGCTGGTTAAAATCAAGAAAAATATACGCTTTAAAACTAAATCTTAAATAACTTAAAAACAATTTATTTTAGGTATAGGAACATGTATCTATATATACAATATATGTATCTAAAAAATAACGAATTGAAAAGCCTTTTCACTAGTGAAATAAAAAGTGGATTTCCATTTGAAAAAAATGATTTATTATAATTTTTAATCGCTCAATTTCATGACAGCTGCGGTCATTATTATATGACATTCGAACAATTTAATTTTTAAAATAGATAGCCCCACATGTCTTCTCTTTATGGCACAGTGGCTATAGTTAACACTAAATTTGACTTTTAGGCTATAGGTACACATATTTTTGAGAGACAGACAGTTTTTTTCGTCAAAAAATTTTAAATATTTTTCTTCTCAAAAACGGTTAATGTTAGGTATAGACTTTTAATATCAAAATTCATAAAATTATACAGAGAATTTAAGTACATACATATGTAATAAAAAATGGGGGCACCCATTTAAAATAAGAGAGCTTCTGTCAACTTACGGTATTTCCGGAAGTGTCGCCATATTGAAAATATTTTTTATCGATAGATCTCGTTGTGAAACAATGAGGTGCAAAAAATCTCCGATCTAGATATTGTAGTTCTCCAGAAACTTCTAATGCACGCTCAGCCTGGGACACCCTGTATATCAAACTCCTGGATATATTTTTTCCCGGACCCTTCAGTTACATTTGACAATGATAAAATCATAGATTGACAACTTATGTTTTAACATTTGTCTGGTTTTACATTGTTACCTGTTTATTTTTTATTTAAAGATTATAAGAAAATACTTAAAATCGGCTTCTCCAAAATTGATGTAATTGACATGCAAAATTGATATGTAAGATTAACAGGGGAGCCAATATTCGGACAGTTCAATATTTTCATGAGATTTCCCATGTTTCCAACGACGATGCACCACCCGGTAGATATGTAGATAAAAATTAAAAAAATATTGTTACATCATTTACGTAGGATATACCTTTAACATCTAGCCAAATCGTTTGGCAAATGGCGATATCTTCCTGGCTTTTTTCTGGCATTTATTTATATTTTTATTTCTGGGCGTCCTAGATTCCCGGCTATATCGAGCGTCAATGTTTCCTAGTCTGTATTTTATGTCCGAATCTTATAGAAATCAAGGTAATATCTATTTTTTTCTGAAGGACATAAACATAGATATGTCGAGTTAGAAGTTATTATAGTAGGTGAGCCCAAGATGTTAAATTAGATTCTAAAAAGAAAAGGATTAGATGCTAAAAAAAAGGTTATAATATTATGATTAAAGTCCGACCGAACCTGATTTTTAGTCTCGGCCGAGACCGAGAGAAAAAGAAATTGTCGGGCGAGAACGAGACCGAGACACGATGCAATATTTATTTAATAGTTTATTATATTATACATGAAAAAACATCTGATAATACTGTAATAAAAACGTTAAAATTCCTAATACTAACAAAATACGTGCCTCCCGGCGCCAATTTATTCTACTTCGGAAGAGTATTTCATTCATCCACGCATCGATAGAGGTGGAGTGATGCGCTCAAAAATAATCTAATTTGACGATCGTGAGCAGTCTCGGCCTTTTTATGCCGAGAACGAGACCGAGATCTCGGCTTTATTTTTCGCCGAGAATGACTGTAACCGAGACGAGACCGAGATCTCGGTCGAACCTTAAACAAGAATTTTAAATTAATAAATTATAATATTATCCTGCAATTAAGTACATTGAAGCATATTTTCCAACGTTTCATAAGAACGACACCGACGACGGGGCCCTGACTGCGGCTCAGTTACTAGACCAATGTTATTTCAGTTGCGAATTGTAACTGCGATTTGCGATTTTGTTGCGACTGTGATTTTACGATCTAGTCTAGACTGCGAATTGCGCTGGACACCGTATGCGCTGGACGTCGATGACGCGACGGTGCGATCCAAAATCGTAGTGTTCGGAGCTGCGATCGCAACTCGCAGTGAAAAATCGCAACTGAAGTAATATTGGTTGCCTAAAAATCCAAAGTTAGCAGTCGGATATTTCAATCGCAACTCGCAGGTTACTATGAAAATGGATCGCAGTTTGCGAATTTCTGCTCATAATGTCCGGGTGACTTTTTTTGCAACTTTGTGATTTTTCCATTTCCTTATGTCACGCTTAAATTGTCATATTATTTAAATGTTCAGTTTTCTGTACGTAATTAACGCACTCTGCCTTAATCTGATGCGCTCGAGTTTTTCTAACGAACAATGTTTTTTACCATTCTGATGGGCGGCGCGGCGGCCCTACAAGCATCACCCTATATGAAAGGTTCATGTATGGTTGGGGTTATTAACAAGGTGCAAGGTTTTTCCCATCATATTATTCTGATGCGCTTGGGTAAATCCCAAAATCCCCGCTTGGGCTACTATTACTTTCTCATCGAACGTATAGTCCAAAAAGCACATTTTAAAATAACAATCGATGTTTCTTTCGATCCTACGGTATATAAATATATAAACTCGACAAGATTGAAGGCTATATTCAAATGATTCGTAGAAATCTGTATGCAACTGAAATCTACTAAGTAATTTTTGGCTGGGTATTTTTCAAATTCAACACAACTTGCATAACACCTAAAATCCAAGTTATAAATTCGACCTTCTTGGGAAATATTTCTGTAATTTTATTTTTACGAAATAGGTAGGTACCTCGTTAAATTCGCCAACCTCTAAAGCCGCGCCTACACGTAAGGTTTTACCGCGTTAAATGCGCCTGATACAGGCTAGAAAGACGTTTTAAAGACTAAAAAGAAAAATATTTATCATATATAAGAAATATGTGTCTATTATTAATGTATTTGGAAGGCCTTTCCATTTTCTTCTCTACATTTTTATTAATATTTTTTTAAAATTTATTTTACTATAATTCGAGCTATAAATCTATTAAAAAATGAAAACGATGAATTTCCGCAAGAAATTTCTTACGTGTTTATGTTTAGAAGAACTAGGGAATGCAATCCCGCAAATGTGGGATCCCTCTGAGATTCCGCGGGATCCGCGGGATTTACACATTACTACTGGGTAACCGAATCGATCTCGATCAAGGTCAAACCGCTTCGTTCCGGGGCCGATGCGTCGACGCTCGGAACCTGGGTGATTCCCCTTACGGCTTGGCCATTAAAAATAAGTGAAACAAACAGGTTAGTTGTTAGATTTCTTTCTGATGTATGTTCGTAAGTAAAGAAAAGCGTTTAACTAGTACTTGTGGACAATTTCGTCAAGTAAACTGCTGGACATAATTATCGGGACAAGCAAAATTTTAGGGTAAATTTAAAGTTGAATATCTCTTAAACTAAAAAAGATTTTGGGATGCGGTTTAGACCAGGTTTTAGATGCATCTATTGTGATTAAGATGCTATGTGGTTTTCGAAAATATATTTAGCGAATTCTCGTATACAGGATGTTTTATAAGAGTGTGAAAATTTGGTCAAGAATCTTTTTTACCGCAAATTTACAATTTTTAAAAAATCGAAATTTGTACCAAGTACGACTAATCTGTATTGAAATTAGAAAAAACAATTTGATCGGTTTTTATTTATTTGTTTGTTTTAAGGAAAATACGACGTTTTTTTCGAAAAATATGCATTTTTAGTCCTATTCGTATGGTCCTAAATGGTACAAAAAGCTTAGTACATTCTGCGCATATGCCAAAAAATTATGGATATAGAGTGTATCTAAAGCAGATAACTAACACAAGTTAAAAAAACTTCAACGTCAGAATAATATTTTTTTTATATTAAATATGTTTTTTGAACACCCTGTATACATCGGTCCAAATTTTTGTACAGCTAGTTTAAGATACACGCTACACGCTATATCAATATATTGTGGGCCTATGCAAAATGTACAATGCCTTTTGTACCATTTAGGACCAAATGTATGACTATTTTTTACAGTCCCGCAATTTTGCGAATCCGCGGGATTGATTGCTTTAATCCCGCGGGTTTGCGGGATTGAGATTTTGGTGCGGGATTGCATTCCCTCAGAAGAACGTATAGAAATGTAAAACAGGAAGGTGTATTTATGTAACTATTTTCAGTTCTACGAAAGTTAACACACTTTTATTTCAAAATGGAAATAACATATTTCCGCAAGAAGTTTTTTGTGTATTTAAGTTTAGAAAGGTCTTTAGAATAATGTATCTAAAGCAAGAACATGTTTTCATGTAACTGATTTCAGATGATTTAAAGTTTTTTTTCCATTCACAAGGTTTTATTTGAGCGTTTTGACTTTATAGCTACTTTAATCAAGTAATGTTTGTTTATTATCAACTAATATCCCTGATATTTTTTTTATTTTTTTAATATCGTTTTTTTGGCTGGCTGTGTAGCGCAAATTTCATTTTCCAAATTCGACCTTCGCAGATTTATTTTTGGTATAAATAAATAGTATTTAGCCCAGTGCGATTTTTGGCTCTCCGTATATAGCTTAAATAATGGGTTTGTATCAATGTGACATTGAGGATGTGATCTCAAAAGCGTGTGCCAGTGATAATAAATAGATAAAGGTTTGTAAAAAGTATTGCATAATAAAAAAACATATAGTGGACTGTGTGGCAGCAAATCATCAAAAAGTTATTTTCTAAAATTACTTTTTATTCATTTCAAATGCAAAAAATTTAGGATGTCTGTAGGATTCTGGAGTAGGTGCCCATTGATTCGGAGTATTTAGTTTTCGGCTCAAATACTCCTATGCCTGCTCCTGCTTTGGTTTCAGAAGCATTATATAGTATACTACGTTATGGTATTGTCTTTTTTTAACTGCTGAACAGACGTTTCTCTTTTCCAATTCTTTTTATTGCTATGTACTTGCTTTTCAGTACTACATTGAAGTGTTTCTCAAAGTTGTACATTCTTGGTATGTTATCCACTTGGAGTTGGAGGAGTGTAGTTTTCTTTTTGAGGGTGTTCCAAGCTAACAATCCTCCTACTGTTTCCGTTCGTTGGCGTATCTACCGATGAGCAATGTGCAGTGGTGTTAGCCAGTGTTGGCTCTAGAATGACCTCTATTGCTGCTGTTGGGCAGGTTCTCATGGCTTCTGTGATGCATGCCTTACATTGAGATGCATGCCAGTCTCTGCACTTTGCACAGGTTTTGCCTTGCTGAACGTTACTCTAGTTTTGTATACCAAGCAACTGCTCCATAAGTAATCATAGGTCTTACTATCATGGTATACATCCAACGCAAAATATTAACATCTATTTCCCGCCAGTCTTCTGCATATGATGAGAGCCTTTATCGCTTTGCTGGTATAATGTTCTTAATATTTCTATTCCATAGTTCCAAGTGTTTACTGCCCAGGCGTATTCCCAGATATTTGACTTCCTGTGATGGCAGTTGGAATGGGGGAGTCTGTTGTAACAAGATTTTACTTGCCTTTTCATAAATAAAACTACTTCCCATAATATTCTCCGCCATTCTTATTTTCCATTTTCTCCACTTCCCTACCCGACCATCTTTCCCCATAAAAGTCACGTTCATTCTATGCCGTAAATTTGAATATTCCACAAAAAAATTATGCTTACACAATAATGCATTTGAATCGTTTATGTATTTTGGCAGCTCGTATATTTTTTTGTCGGTACGCGTGGGCTGGACACAGACTGTGAACCCCAAATCGCTGTGGTGTCGGCCCCACGCGAGGGGTCATCGCATGCGGGTCGAGGCCGTTCCACCCGCTCCGAGGCAGGCAAACGCCGGGCGTCCGTACACCCCGTCGGGCTGGAGCGTGGGGCCCCACCGGGGTCGACGCCCCCGCCTAACGCGTCGCTTGAAGGGTGTCGACCACGAAAAAGCGGCGGAGAACGACGCGGACGCCTCAAAAACTGCGTGGCGCTATCCCGAAACTACGAGGACGGATCAAAACATTGTTATCGACAAAGGAAAAACACGTACTTTTTATATCACTTTTCATACTATCATTTTTTACTGTAGGTCGGTCCTTTTTGTAGGTACGGGGCATCCGTAAGGAGGGAAACAAAATTCTCTGTTAGCGAGCAATTCATGGACGTGCTATAAATGTTTTAACTTAAGAGTCCATTTCACTAGTCCGAAAAAGTAGCAAAATAAGCGTTCGGCATTTAACGTTTTATTTAAAACTGGCTAGGTATTTTTACACAAATGAAGAAGCAAATTAAAGATAAAGGATTAACTATATCCGTATTGTAGCACATTTTTTGAAAACTTCTTTATTTTTAGGATTTTGATGGTCAAACATCAACAAAATATTCCTTATGTTTGGACTAAATTTGCTCGAAAATAAAGACATAATTTAAAATTCCATTACAATACAGAAATAGATTGAACTTTTGTGATTACAGTGATATATAATTTATATGGTTTTGTAACAAATTGCTCCCTATTTTATGGCAAATGCTGAAGCTCTGCAAACCTTAATCAAGCCTTAATCAAAGCACGTGTGTTTGGAATTTTAGGTATGGCTTGGTATGGCTTAACAAGACAGACCCTGAGAGCGACCCGAACAGTACAGCGTAATAGACTCAATATACTCAAAAAACTAAGTATCTATAATTAATTGTTTTTTTTTCTTTGTTATATTTTATGAACGGAAGTATAAAGCACTGAATTCTTAATTGTAGTAGGCAAGCCAGTGGGCTTTTTTAAGGTCATCTAATAATTATTTTGCGTAAAATTACCTCATCGTTTCTCAATGACAAACAAAAATATTCGTACTTGTTATAGATGCGTGTGTGTATAATTTATTTGGTCGTTATATCCACCGATGCGGAATTTTCTTGGTCGTGTCCTTGCCATTATACGATACGTCATTATAAATTGCGACGTATGAACGACGTATCTAGTGATGAACGAGACTGGTCTTGCGGTCTTGGTCTTGCACAAAATGCAACACCAAGACTAACCAATGCAAGACTTCCGCTGTTTTAATTTGTTACAAATAGTTTTTCCTCCACAGTTTGCATAACATTTTAAAGAAAGAAATACTGATTCCATAAAATTTACAGTATGTCCCCGGATTGTCTCGACAAGAAGAAACTTTTTTTATTATTGACATTTTGAGAAAAATGCATTCTTTATAAAAAAAATTGCTTGTTCTAAAATGGTTAATCACGTTTATGCTTTCCCCAATTTTCATACCGATTTAGAGAAAATTTAAAAAAAAACATGAAAATATACAGTTCATACCAAATAAACTTTTAGTCACGTGATTAAGCTTGACTGGCACAGTTATTAACTTAATAAGACTTATTAACTAAGAAGACCAAGACACACGTGGCCGTTTTAATGAAAGAAAAATCGGAATAATTCGATTTTAACTGTATTTCAATGAAAACTGAATATTCGCATTAAAAAGTCATTAGCAGAGAAGCCAAAATAAACATCTCTCGTCTGTCCAGTGATATATTATTATGATTTCATGCCAATGAACTAAAGTTTCCCAAAATTTTACGACAATTATTCAGGGTTGGCATTTATACCTTGATATACATATATCATGATATTTATAAAAAAGTAAAACTCTACTCTTTTTTTAAATTTCTACGTTAAAAAAGTCAACATGTTTACGGCACAACGTATTTTTATTACGTAGTTATATTAATCAGAAAGAAAAAAACAAAAAAAATAATATTGATTGGATCTGGGACAATTCAAATGTACCAAAATCTTTGCCAGAAACAGTGTCAATTGATTTTGACTCTGACGATGATTTACCATTAATAAAATTAATAAATCAAATATAAATTTGTTTGTTGTTAGTTTTAGAATATCTGTTTATTTTTCTGAATTTCCGTTTATTTTTTAGAATTTCCGTTTATTTCGTAAAATTCCTGATTATTTTTTAGAATTTCTGTTTATTTTTGAGAATTTCTGTTTATTTTTTAGAATTCCTGTTTATTTTTTAGAAGTTCTGTTTATTTTTTTAGAATTTCTGTATATTTTTTTATATATTTTTGTTTCAATGTTGTTTCTATTATATGCAAAGCAACAATAATTAAGTTGAAATAAAAATATTTGCTTGAGCTCTTGATTTTGATACTAAACGCAGTTTTACATAAAAAATAAAAACAAAAATAAATATCATAACTTGATATATATCGGATATATATCCGATATTTGATATTTATATAAATATGATATTTGCCAACCCTGCAATTATTGTATAGGTATAATTTTATTACTAAATAATTTAAACGTTTAAGTCAAATTCATAATTTCCTTCATTTTCTTGGAATATACAGGGTGTTTCAAAAAGCATGCTCCATCTTCCGTGGGGATATTCTTTACTTAGATTGTATGGGAAGGGGGAAGTTAAGTTACTTATTTCCAACTACAGCCTATTGCTGCCTTCCCGTTACCCTACGCCACACGTCACGATTTAGAGCGTCATCAGCTTCTAGGTTACGAGCTTCCATTGCTTCCTTAACCGTACCGTTTCAGGGTTTTCTAGGTCTACCTCACTGAAAAACTTTTTTTGGCCACCTGCCTTTTTTTCTCCGGCATACGCAGAATATGTCCAAACGACTTCAAGCTGGATTATTCGATTCGATCTAGTACTGTTTCCTCCGATGCATTCATGATACGCCTGACCTCGATATTTGTCTTTTTTCCATCCTAGATATACCTGCGATTCTTCTAAGGTAGTTCATTTCAACAACTTGGATTTTGCGCTTCGCGTCTGCTCTCATCGTCTCTTTTTAATTAGTGCAAATAATTAAATTGGTCCCAGCAGAGGCTATTAAGACATCCAATAACTTGTTTTCTCTTCTGAATTCGGGTTTGTATTTGTTCTTTGCCCAAACCTTCGCTGTTGATAGTAGAACCCAGGTATTTCAATTTCCCTACTTGTTGAATCTGGATGTTGTCATTAATGAAGAGTTAGCGTTGGAATTGACAGCTAAGTATTCCCTTTTTTTTACTTATGTCCCCATTTGTTATATTCTTGATAAAGCCTCTCAGCCATGAACTCCGGATCGTAATGAGTTCTGCGCAATCACGACCCGATCGTCTGCAAAGCTCAGAGTAAATAGTGTATCGTCCACAATGAGTATTCCCATACCTTGACATCTCTTCGATTCCGTAAGGGCTATTTCAACGTAAACATTGAAGGTGATTGAAGATTAGAGGAGATAAGCTGCATCCTTGTCGCAATCCTTTTGTGGTATTTACTGGATTGGATAGCCTGTGTCCTATCTTAACGTACGCTTTATTTTTTATAGAGCTCTTTTATTATCTTAAGCAAGGGTCTATCTACTTCTAAAATATCTAAAACTTTGGCCAGTAATGACATTCATTTTTTTGATTCAAAGATTGCTTTTAGACTTGGATTAAAGCAAATTAATAAATAATTATTTCGTTTATCTCATCAATCAAGACAAAATATCAGAGGCAAACTTTAATCGGCATTACACGGCCTACACAGTTATGCCAACCAGAGAAAAAAATCAGTGGCGCACATGTTTAAGAAATTATTACTGTCGACACATTTTTAACATTAAGTTATGTATCATGTATAGTGTCTTTCACCCTCAAAATGTCGTTCAAATCGCTAAAGGCACTGGGAAGGAAATTGTGTATAATAAATCGAAAAAAAATGAAGACTTCTGCAGCTACGAAACAAAGCAGAATCGGGCCCACGAGTATATAACCCTGTATATTATTAGTAATTATTTCATATCTTTTGTACATTTTAGTATTAATCTAATAAATGTTTTTTTTTTCTACTCATAACTCATTTTTAATTGTGGATCTATTGAAAATCAACAATAACATTATAAAATCATTAACAGAGAGGCCAAAATAAACATGCCTTCAGTCCGTGCCAATCAACAACATAAATCAGGAACACAATCTTTATTGGTATATCTTTAAAGGTTTTAAGGTCTAATAGATATTAAATTGAGGTATTCAAACTAGTTTTTATGACCTCTCTACCTGGATAGTTTTATGACATACCATCGGAATCATTTAGAGCTTATTCAACCATTTCTAATTATGGTATAACCATAACCTCCCTAACAGATAATCTCCCTGTAATTGGGCTCACTGGTGTCTATTGTTGGCTATGCGGGCCCCCTAGGTATCCCTGATAATTTCCTTATATCATGGTTTCATCTTAAGTTTGGTCTTCTGGGTCTCCGTCTTACCGGCCAGGTACAACGTTAAGAAGTGTAGACGGAACTTTAGAGTAGAAATAATATTTTCTTATTTCTAACTTTATTTCTTACTGATTTCTTTACTATTTTACTACTTTTATTTCATACTTTTTATATACACTAACCTTTAATAGTCATAACTCCCTTGGGATATTATTAACTGGAATTAAGATGCCATAATTCGCTCTACCTTTTAAAGGGAACCATGAAATACAATAGAGATTTTAAGTAATAATATAAAATGAAAAAGGGCACCCATCTAACTACAACCTCATCTAACTGCAACCCAACCTAACTACAACTATAATTTATGTACATCATTAATGTCACATAATATAATAAATTTACAAGAGAAAGAGAGAGAACTGTTTCATCGATATCCCCTGCTACAATATTTTTCTGTTCCGACCACTGAAGGTATTTTTTATATTTCTTTTGGTAAAATGAATTCAGTTTTAGCTGGAAGTAACGCTGGAATAATTATAATAATGTTGTTTTGTTTTTTTTTGTACGGTTTTAGTTCAAAAAACTAAATAAAATAATCATAAGTATTTGTTTGTATATTTTGTATTGATAAGTTTTCGAAATGTTTCGATACTTCTCGAAAATCCAAGTAGTTCAAATCTGGTATGTGTTTGCGTCAAGAAACCGCTGTGATAGATACAGACGTAGGCGCCACTATCACATGCTTACAACGTGCGTCCTAGAATTTTCTTATCAATTACAGGACCATTAATAATGTGTATTATAACAACAAAGCAAAAAAACATTTATTAGATCTAAAAATAATGTGTCGATTAAAAATAGTTATGTTTTTTATTTTTTTTTTTAGAAACTTATTAGCTCCCAGACAGTGCCGAAATTAAAAGTCCCAATCTATTCCAACTGATTTCAGTTGGACAGTTGTAAACTATACCATTGGGCTCACTACAGGCAACTTATTAAGCCCCAAATTAAGTCACGCTGTATTTCTTACCGTTTCCTAAATCCCAATAATGTGAACTTAATTTTAAACACCCGGTATAGATATAGAATTCTGTAAACTTTGGACTTCGGGCAATTTTTCTTTCTTTTGTTTTTTATTTCTTCGTGAGACAATAATTTTGACGTAGCATTACTTTCGATTTACTTTATTTAGCGCGTTCTACGCAGAACATGATATTGTTATTATTCAGGAAATAAAGAACGAACGTGACGTCACTGTTTTTACGTCGAAACACGCTGACTTTTCGGAATTTGCCCGATAATTTTAGCCCCAATTGCGTCGCAGACGAGGCGCCTATGCCGTCGAGATGGCTTTGAAAACTGGCCAAGCCGCCATGATGATTACTCCACAATTCCTACGTTCGCTTTGTCCGTCGCCCTGTTGCCACGTCGATTTACCGAAAATCACTTCGGGGATTTTTTGTGGTTGAAATAATTTTTTGAAACGCATTTTGATAACTTTGAATGTAATTTATGAATGTTTCTTAATTTACATACGAACCTGGATTTTTTTATTGTACTATTCACTGCCTTTGCTATACTAATATACTACAAATAAAGCTTTTTAAGGATTATCCAAGTCAGAAAATAGTACATTGTTTTTTTTAGGAGTTAAAATGATACTTTCTGTGATGAGGCTGTCCGTTTGACGACATTACAAGCGAGGCAAAAACAAAAAGCATGTTTTATTCGGAGTACAAGTGACTTTTCGTGTCTCGCCTGTCAAACGTACACCCTCGCCACAAAGAGTGTTATTATTTTTACTCCTGATAAAACCAATATACTATTTTATACCGGGTGCGTCTCAAAAGTGGCTCACCTCTATAACTTTTTTATTTTTTCAGATAAAACAACGAGATTTGGTATGTTAGTATATGACATAAATTGGGATTGATTGACATATTCAATTGTTTTCGGTCACTTCTGGTTTCACCGGAAATAACTACAACTTTTGATTTTTAAATGGCACCCTCGGTATTTTTTTACTTTATTCGATAGAAAATGACACTCTGAATTGAATGACATATCGTATGTCAATTGTTGACATAGTCACTCAAAAACAAATTATATTTTAAATTTCAATCTAGAGTGCCATGGCTGTGTTAAAAACACTAATTTTTAATCAAGGAGCCTTGGAAAAATAGATTTGATCATCTAGTGTTTTTAGTGTCTTGTCCTGGCCGGGTAAAAGATGCCCAAATCGTATTTTTAATTATATCTCAATTTTTTCAAATGGAACGAGGGTGGCTCATTAACATATTTGGAAAAAGCATTTTTTACGAATAATTTGATACCACACACTTGGTATTTTGAGTCAAATTGTCATTATGAACCGCATGTTACAATTTCAAATAAACCATATTGCAAAATGTCAAAAGATGACATATGATATGTCATTCGATTTAGTGTGTCATTTTCTATTGAATAAAGTAAAAAAATACCGAGTGTGCCATTTAAAAATCAAAAGTTGTAGTCATTTCCGATGAAACCGGAAGTGACCGAAAACAATTGATTATGTCAATCAATCCCAATTTATGTCATATACTAACATACCAAATATCGTTGTTTTATCTGAAAAAAAGTTATAGGGGTGAGCCACTTTTGAGACGCACCCGGTATTGTCAATCATATCGCAAAAATTAAAACTTTCGTGACGATTGAAACAAAAGAGACTTCATCAAGAGAGATATCTCTCTGATTGATAAATCAACATTAGAAAATGATAGCAATCATCTAACTATCGTATCATTGAAAAAAACGATGTCCAGATGGTTTGAAAATGACGATCGATGCATTCCCCATTTAATTTTACATATGAAATGACGGCGACCGTCATTTCGTTGTTGACGCCTTTTTTTTCGATGGTATATAGTATGAAAAACAAACGAAAAATCTAAGATCTAGGGAATAAATGGCGAGATCCGGCAACGGGGCGATGGCGCGTGCACGCTGCTGTTTACATTTGAGCTCGGCGCGCCTGCGCACCACCCCCGTCCCCAGCCGTTCGGCTCCGCGACCCGACCCGATCGCACAACACGAACATCAGTCAGTGGAAACGGGCCTGGCGGAGTGGCCCGTCGCGCGTCTGTATTAAAATCTTTATTGTGTTTTCCCCAGTTAGTTAATTTTCTAGTAGTTTTTCCTCTCATTTTCAGTTTTTTTCGCAACCAACGTACGCACAACAAGATCCGCGTCGAAGGTGTCATTTCTGCTGGCAATTACGTGGACGTAATTATTATCGGAGTGGGCTGTGATTCGACTTTTGACGTGCCAGTGGCGTAGGCAGGCACTTGTTTCTCCGAAAACGGATGGAGAATTATTGTTTTTATTTAAGAAAATCGCGATGAACAGCTGTTGCAGTGCGGTTTATCTGTTGTGTGAAGTTTCTTTGTGAGTTTCATTTGGATTACAAGAAACGGAAGTTGTAGTAGTACCGCCCAGAATATAACGGAACGTAAGTACCAGGAATCTTCTTTGTGTATGTGTGAAGTGGAATTATTGCGGGTAATATTCTCGAAGCGTATAATACCTAACAATGACGTTAATCACGCTCTCTCCTTGATTGAACACGCATTTACGTTGGCTGCGTAGTTTCGCGACGAATATCGTACCGCTCTCCAAGGAGAGATAAAAGATTCCAAGCGAATTTGCAGTACCATTGTGCATGACGAAAGGTTTTGAGTTATTTCGTCGTATCTTGGTATTGTTATCTCGTAAGTTCAAGTGTCACAAATAGGTCATGTTGGTCGACTTTGACGACAGGAAATTCACAAAGATTTAAGCGCGGTTCACACGCAACGACTTATCGTATGATTTGCTGATTTTTGTATATGTTCTGTCACTGTATTCTTTTGATTTTATTCGCCATAAGGAAGGGAAACTCTTGTTACTTCAATTAACTCACTGAGAAACTCATGTGAACATTACCTTAGGTCAGACATCATTTGTATTTTATTAACTGACTAAAATTAAACTAAACCACGAACAAACCGTTGGGGGTGAGCATCCACACGTTACGACTTGGCTGTACAAACCGCCGAAATCTATGGCCAGGAGCTGAAATTTTTAACTCACTTCAGAGTTTGTGCAGTTCTAAAATTTTGTCAAGCTTGCTGTGCACGCGCTACGTTTATCTGCAACGCTTTGTCGACGCAAGTAAATCGTACGATACGTCGTTGCGTGTGGACCGTGCTTAACTGAGACCTGTTTGACAGAACGAGAATGAGACGTTACTGACGTATCATGTGAATAAACCCTAACCAAACTAAGTAAACTTCAGTTTAGTCTTGATATAATAAATCAATGGACAGATATCTATATCGTTATTTAAAAAATCAGACTGCGTCATATTGGATAGACGTTTCCAATCACGACATTACTGCTTCAGTTCGTTTGACGTCGACGTTGTATTTTTATTTGCATTCAAAAAATACTTATTTTTAGGCGCCGGAAAGAAAAACAAATAATTGCACGAGACCAGCCATCGTTTTTTTTTTCTCAGGCGTCTAAAACGAGCCAGTGCAACGCTGCCAAGTTTAACTTTTTCTATTAACATGCATTAATCTTTTGTTAGCTCAAAAAGACAATATAAAAGCGGACTTTGATGACTCTGGCAATAGTACGGCGTAGCTCCTTTAATAAATAACTTAGAAATTCTGTATAAACGCCTGACGCGCTTTGTATACCAATAACGATACCAAATACCATATTTATAAGACGAAAAAATAAGCAAAAAATGTCAACCGTGCCCCTCCTCACAAAGCCCTTTGATGACAGACAATTCCTGGTGACGCATAGTTCAGCTAAAAATTATGATAAAATTATTGTTCTCGTTGAGTCACCATGTGCGAGTATCTCTAGGAACTGCACTGAGAATAAATAGTCATGTACGTACATCTACTACTGTATGTTGAGTCATCCCATCATAAAATTAGAAACCAATCGTTGCACAACGATTAGTTTAGACGTCAAAAAATAACTAAAATGTCCGTTAAAAACAAAAGAAATAAAAGGAATATACCGATCTGGTCATCGAAACTGAGTGGTCTGGATTTTAATGTGTAAGACAGTATGTAGACAGCTTAAATGAATTTCTTCTATGCGGTATTGCCGGATTTTGCATCAAACTTTCAAACCCCACAAGTAGGTGTTTGTGAAAAATGTTGCATCTAGGGTTGGAACTTTATTTTTCACAGTTTGTTGTGTCATTTTACTACAGCTGTAATAGATTCTTAAACAACTGTTTAATAGAAATGAGCATTGTTGAATAGCTTATATTTATATATTTATTATCTTCGATAATTATTTCACATCTCGTACGAACTGGCAGCCCTGTATGCCGCTTTTTGTTTTGTCTCTCAACTGGTCGTATATATTTATCTCTGTCGTATGCATTAAAATATAGACCATGGAATTAAAGTGACCAGTGACCAGCCGTGTATATCTACTTCATATCTATTGACCAATTAAAATGTTTTTAATTTTTTTTTCAAATATGTAATTTCGTGTGAATCCATTAGACCTCTAAACGGCGGGGATTTATTTTGCAAATGATGTTACAAGTTACAAGCACAGATAACATAGTAATATATTAATGTTATCTGTAGTACAAGTGACAAAAATCCGCTGTTCGAATACATTTCATTCGCAAACTCTAGTGCAGAACTACGTTCTTGTGGAGCTAGAATATTTTTTAGATTGATATACAGGGTATAAATAATAAAATGCTCAGAAATATACAATATACAAATCGAGATACAAATAAAGAAACACCATCATATTATTATATATTTACCAGGAAATGTTGACGAAAAACAAATCCAATAAACGTTTTGAAATTCAAATAATATTAAACAGAACATTTTGAAAAATATTTACGATTTGACCGTGCCAAATTATATAAGAGGTGGAATCCGTGTTTGAAAATACATACGTCTTGTATTTAGTGCATAAAATTTTCGACAATTTTTTTTAAATTTAGATATTAGTTTTTAAATATGTACAGGGTGTCCCATTTTCGTGTTTTTTATGGGGTTTCTCGTTTGTGAGTAGAAATACAAAATTGCGGGTTTTACATCACAGTGTTACTTTTTTTTATTAATATGCTATACACAGATTTGACCGAGGGGTAAACCGCTGGTGTCTTTTTAGTGTACAAGATGTTAGCATTGGTATCAGTGGTATAGTCTGTGAAACGAATAACTTTGAATTTCACAGTTCCCGCGGGCTTTTCTAGTGTTAATTTTATTAGGTTAGCAACTTGCGGCCATGCTGACGTAACGTTAGCAACAATTCAAAAAAAAAATACACAAACACCACAAACTTAATCCAAGAACACTCTAAACGGTATAAAATCAACAAAATTCAATTAGTTAGGTCCATAAATTGGGGAAAACGTAAGAAAAACACCAGAAACACTAAGAAAAGCACTATTTTCACGGAAAATAACTGCAAAATGCATCAATTAACCTTATGCGTGTCTGATATTTAGAAATGTCAAAAGCTGATGACATTTTACTTTGACAATTATGACATTTCGTGTTGATTCTTGCAAGAAGAGGAAGAACTGTCACTTATTTTATGATTTTCCTATTTTATTTCACGAAAGTTTTGACAGAGGGATTTTATATTTGCCATGTTGGTAAAAAATAACGGTCAAAATTCAAACTTATTCATTTTATAGACTATATTAGTCGTGGTACTAGTGTACACAAATTTGTCAGCGGTTTACCCCGCGGATTTGACCTAACCCCTTGGTATCTGAAATACAGGGCGTTTATATTTTACGAATACAGGGCAAAATGTTGTATTTTCCTTGGGTATTTTCCGATCCCCTTCGTATCTTTGTTATCTTATATCTTTTCGAAAAGACGAAAATTGTGTCCCGTAGTATTTTTCACGTAAAATACAGTGGCGTAACTAGGTTTTCGCTGGAAGTTGTCATTTTCGAATTATGACTTTAAAAAGGAACACCCTGTATTATACATGTTACCTTGTTATGAGCTTTCTAAAAATATAATTCGATTTATAATTAAAACAATTTCTTCTAAAACATTTAATTGCGCAAACTTACGCTTTTTCGGACATAAACATATTTTTTTCAACCGCCACAAAAGTATTATTTTTTTGCGTTGTGATTGACAATATGAAAAAGTCATTTTAATGTCTAGGCATAAAAGTAAAGCACTTTTACACCCAGGCACAAAAGTACGAAAATAATATATTATTAAACTGACGTAACTTGTCAAATTCAACGAGTGTAACCATAGTTTCTCGGTATATAATTACTTAGAAGGTATTACTTTTAAATCTTTTTATATTATTTGCAATATTGAAATTGTCTAAAAAACTATTTGTGACGTTTGAAAAAAATAACATGTTCTATTCGGAGTAAAAATGACTTTGTGACTCGTCTGTGATGTCAAGCGTACAGCCTCGCCAGAAAAGGTGTCATTTTTATTCCTAATAAAGCAGTATACTGTTATAGGATCCTTTTTCACAAAAATAGCCTAAGAAATTCACCTGTTATATTTTAAATACAAGGACAAAAAGATAAAATGTTAAATAGAGGTGGAACCTGCATCGGTTAACGGTTGTTCCCGAGTTTCCGGATGAGTTTGGCCGTACCGCTGGTACCGCAAGAGCTGAATGTAGGAAAGTAGGGCAGATTCGAGCCAAGTAAAATGATAAAGAGAGAAAAAAAGATGAAATTCCTTCCGCACAACGAACGGTTTCGATTGCACTCACGAAATAACGGTATTTTGGGACGCCGATGCGTCGCGTTGCGTCCAAAGGTGAAAGGGATCGGCGTCGTACACCGTTGCCACATTTCCAAAAGTCGCCAATAAATATTTAGAAATCTATACGCCATTGAACAGGTGAAAAACGAAAGAAAAGAAATGACTAAGTATACCAGGGTAGTGCATCGTCGATATTCATTTTCTCAGGACTTACGACCGAGAAAAATCAAAGATTTTCCTTGATATAACTAAGAACAATCTTCGGACTGTCATGGTTTTTTTTGCAGGACACTGTCTCCTCAATGAACACCTCAGTAGAATGAAGCTAAGAAACAGCAGCGAATGCAGGTTTTGCGGGGGAAAAATTGGGAAAACCATAACAACAGTGTCATAAACTTTGGTACGACTGGTATCGGAGATGGAGAACTAACCTCTCTAAAACCGTCTCAGATACTCGCTACGAACGTTTCCATTAAAATGGAGAAAATATTTAAGAAAAAAACTGAAGCACGACAAGCGTTACTTCCACCTAAAAACGAATCCATTTACCAAATGAAAGATAAAAAATTGGCGCCGGGAGGCACGTATAGCCGCCCATACTAAAATATGTTAATAAAAAGTTGTTAGGCAGTTCTTTTAGTTTCAAAGTAAAGGAATTTTTTCAAGTTTTTTTATCTCAAAAACTGCGACTTTGACTGATTTTGATGTTTTTACAAATTTTGTTGCAAATATTATTAAGGCGGATTCTCACGACTGGCGTACTTGACAAGTACGCCAATATTTGCGTACTTGGCAAGTATCCCCACCAGTCCCCACTTTGTACTACATTGGCAAGTGTACTTGGCAAGTACGCCAATATTTGCGTATTTGCCAAGTACCCCTACAATCCTTTTCAAGTAAACAGTATAGTCGCATCGATGGATACTGGTCGTCCGGAAATTGTCGTTTAAGTTCTTTTACTGTACACTGCAATACGATTTCTATGTTCTTTATGTTTGGCCATCCATATGAAGGGCTCATTTTCGTATAAATCCCTAAATTCCAAAACAACATCATTTGAAGACTACACGGGAAAACCCAGTTTTGTACATTTTAATTGGAGCCGAGAAAAATGCAATTTAGTGTTTTTAAAGAAATATGTTATTTTCGGTTGAATAATTAGAAAAATATTTATATTACTACCAATTCTGAATTATTAATATTGCGAATTATCGCCATATTCTGAAATATTGAAATAAAAATCTAAATAGATAATCTAGAAAAAAATAGTCAAAATGCAAAACAAAACAGGGGAAAACCAGAGATGTTCAATTAATTAAAGGTTGTATAAAACTTAAATCTAAACTACATATTTTTTTTGTTGAAAATTAATATTTAAGTAGGTTTTTATTACAATACATAAATTTATAACATATTGATAACGAAAAAAATATTCCATATATACGTACATAAATTAATTACGTATGTGTATACCTTTAAGATTATTACATGAGAGGTCGAAAGTAAGAGTGGGATAAAATTTTGTTCAAAGCAAAAGTGGGTTTAAATTTTCTCTAAGATCAAAAATAGCATATACATCACAACTTTGGGCAAAAGTGAATCGAATATTAATCAGCGCAAAAATGGTTCGACAAAATATTCAGGGCAAAAAAGCTATAAAATATTAACCCGTTTTTGCGCTAAGAAAATAATACGTAGATTCGATAGACGATAAGAAAATGGTTCTTTTTACCTCTGCGCGCTGCCGTATTTATGTACTATCGAAGGGGCGTTTTTATAATACTATTGAGTATTGAGTGCTGTTTCACATGGAGCGGACGTGCGGACCATCGTGGACCATTGTGTGTATTTTTAAGAATTGACGGAGTACTTTCACCTGTAGATCGCCCATTGGTTGAACAAGTACCATGAGTATTGAATGTATGAATACTTTCACATAGGCGCGGATGATCCGTCGAAGCAAGGGATCGACGGATGGCTGTTGGACGAAATCATACGGGCGGACCATCCGCGCCCATGTCAAAATACTCATACAAGCTCATAGTACCTCTTCAATAAACGGACGGTCCGCGCGGAAGCCGGACGGCCCGCTCCATGTGAAACGGCACAACAGGGACGATCAGCGCGGACGGTTTGAGCGAATGCTCCGCTCCGTGTAAAACTGCACTTCATACTAAATTTTATTTCGTGTTTTTGCACCTATTTTAGTGTGTTGTTTATCTTTCTTGCCTATGGTGTTGTTCAGTATGGCAAAGCATCTCTAGCAGAGCTGCAAGCTCACAGAAAAATGTCTGTGTTTTTTTGACTTAAATCATTTTAGTGACTTAAGTCATTTGATTTTAAGTCGATAAATCAAATGACTTATGTCATTTCATTTATTTCGAAAGATGACTTAAAATACTTAAATCTTTTTTTAACGACTTAAGTTATTTTAAAAAAGATTTAAATCTTTTAAAAGATACAATATGACCGAAAAAAGAACGGCGTCAGCGATGACTATGAAATGAAGTTCGCTTTTTATATGTAAAATTAGATGGGGAATGTCATTGATGTTTATTTCCAAGCCAACTGGATGCCGTTTTTTTATCATACGGTATATACCTATTGATATAGTAATTATTTATATTTTTTTTGCTTCACACTGCTGTACTGCTGTTTATATAATTTTTTGTGTTTCACACACATTTTTTATACCTATAAGATAATGAGTTTGATATTACAAAACACAGTATTTTAGTTATAGGAAAATATAAAAGCCTAACGGCTCGGAAATTTTCAAAAGTGAAGAACATAATTATACAAAAATTATTTCCATTGTCTAGATGTGCACTTCCGAATATAACTTGTTTAGTTTATATCTGGTCGGCACCTTTTGACTTCGGCACGCGCTTTGATATCACACACGGACCGCCGCCGCCGATGCCATTTGAAGAAAAATATATTTCATAGAAAAATTAAATTACTCCCTCTTTTTATGCGATTTTTCGAAAAGAAAATGCGGACTGGGACCACATACGTATTTGCATTGATTGTGTCCGCACGTGTAATACGGAAGAATATAATATTTTTATACTTTTTATGGGGCGGAGTCACAACGCCCCCCCCCCACCCTTACCCCCCCCCCCAGCTACAACGTTGTAAAAATCAATTCATAGAACTGATTTTATGCCCTTAGCAATTTAAATACACTAAAAAGAAAAAAAATTCTTTTAAAATTTTTTATTATGAACTTTTATAACGTCATTACATAATTTCATATTATATAAAAGCTTGTAGCGAGATTTGAGTGTACAGTTGTACGACAACTTTATCTTGTAATTCCTTTTCTAGTGGTGTATCATAAGACAAACTTTCAAAATGAGACAGGGTAGACACAGGTTTTAGATTGTCATGTATATATATACTTAAAGTAAAGTTGTCGTACCAGGTTTTTATGAGTGCAACTGTACACTCAAATCTCGCGACAAGATTTAATATAATATTAAAATTATGTAATGACGTTATAAAAAACTTATAAAATTTTAAAGAAAAAGTTTTTTTTTTCTTTTTTATGTATTTAAATAAAAGCTTGTTTTTAAAAAAGTTCTTTTTCTTAAAATTTATTTTTTACTTTTTAGTTATGCTGGTTTTTCTTAAATAACTTTCTATGGGCATCCTAATAATATGTATATCGATTTTCATTAACAAAGGAGAACTTAAAAAAAACGACAGCTGTCAAATTTGACAGTTCAAATGTGAGACAAATAAAACGAAAACCGACTATGGGGTAGGGGGCATCCAATATATCGATTTTTATCAAAATCGGACAACTTTGAAATTTTTTTGGACAGCTGTCAATTCTGACAGCTGAATTTTTTTCTTCTTTCATTTTAGCCCATGGCCATCCTATATATATATATATATATATATATATATATATATATATATATATATATATATATATATATATATATATATATATATATATATATATATATTATGTCGATTTTTATCAAAATCGGTTCACTTCGAAATTTTGACATGTCATTAAACTGTCATTTTTTCAAGATAGCCGCCCACATATTTTTTTTTTTCATATGTATATACCCACAATATACCTATATTATAATAATTTTTTTATAATAGAATTTTAAAAATCAAAACCTCAAAAATGGCGCCATTTTGGCCGCCATTTTAACAGCTGTCAAAAATTCTGGTCATGCCTTGTAAAAAATGTATAATTTCCTACAATCAAAGGAAGTGGTTCTAATTTAGCTTACAAGATTTGCCCCGAACAAACATACATACAAAGCAAGTTAAATAAAAGCTTATAAAAAGTTGATTTTACACTACTTGTTGCATATGGTGCAAATGTTATTTTTGTATAGAAAACTAGAGGAACATGAATAAACTGACTGGCAAATACGCAAACAGATTTTTTATCTAATAGTAAATTAACGATTTTTCTTCGGACAAAAAAAGGAATATTTTTAATCTTAGAGTAAAAGTGGCATATAATTATAACCCATTTTTACGGTAAAGTTTCTTTCTCTCATTTTTGCTCTCATTGCTACTTAAACCGCTTTTGCCCTCTGAAAAACGCAAACCGTTTTTGCCGAGAGTAAAATTTTAACCCACTTTTGCTATCAGCCTCTCACATAAGGATAATATTTTTCTATCGATCGTGTCAGATGATGTTTTTGAGAGATTTGTTGATTCATCTATGTTTTTCGGTCAATCGAGATTATTGTTGTTTATTGTAAGCTTCGGCAAGTGAGCGGAATAAATTTATTTGTGTTTTTGATTTTCGACGTTTATTTTCTGTAATATCCCTTGTTTTAATAATATAGTACTAATTGCAAGATGCATGCTTGTCGCCCATGCGTAAGTACATCTCTGGTTTTTGCCATTTACGCGTAGACTACTCTGATTTTTCCTTTGTACGGCAAAATAACCAAGCTGTAATATCTCTGCGACTAAGCGTATTATTGCTTTCTTTTTTCGAATGACGTTAAAATTTGTCTATAAAGTTGTATCGCTATCTTAATTTCATAATATGTTATTGTTTTACCGTTTTAAATTATCCGCAATTAACTCGAAAAACACTACGATCCGCAAATAAATCGGACATACGCTATAACAGTAACATTACTTGCGCAGTCGTTTTTTTGCGCCTCGGCCAGTGTAAACAAGGCTGGCCCAGGCTGGCCAAGTATACTTGGCAAGTGTACGATTAATCGTTTGACTCGGGCTATATTTACCGACAGAGAGTGTGAGTGTGAGTGTGAGTCGTGAGAATCCGCCTTTAAGGCGGATTCTCACGACTGGCGTACTTGACAAACATTTGTTATTGGAATATACTTGCCATGTCGTGAGAACGGGTTCCTTGGTCACTTGTCGCGTCCCCACTCTTTGTCGGTAAATATAGCCCTAGTCAAACGATTAATCGTACACTTGCCAAGTACACTTGGCCAGCCTGGGCCAGCCTTGTTTACACTTGCCGAGGCGCAAAAAAACGACTGCGCAAATAATGTTGCGCAGCAATACTGTTATAGCGTATGTCCATTTATTTCCGGATCGTAGTGTTTTTCGAGTTAATTGTGATAATTTAAAACGTTAAACAATTATAGATTACGTAATATCAAATTTACATTAATAACTTCAATATTGGCGACATGCCTGAATCGTTTTCACAGCAATAAATGGAGTGGACAAATGAAGACTACACGGGAAAAACCTGATATGTCACATTTTCATAGAGATTAAGATAGCGATACAACTTTATAGACAAATGTTAAGGTTATTCGAAAAAAGAAAGCCATAATACGCTTAGTCCCAGAGATATTACAGCTTGTTTATTTTGCCGTACAAAGGAAAAACCAAAGTAGTCCACGCGTAAATGGCAAAAACCAGAGATGTACTTACGCATGGGCGACCAGCATGCATCTTGCAATTAGTATTATATTATTAAAACAAGGGATATTACAGAAAATAAACGTCGAAAATTAAAAACACAAACAAATTTATTCCACTCGAAACTTGCCGAAGCTTACAATAAACAACAATAATCTCGACTGACCGAAAAACATATATGAATCAACAAATCTCTCAAAAACATCATCTGACACGATCGATAGAAAAATATTATCATTATGTAACAATCTTAAAGGTATACACATACGTAATTAACCTTTAATTAATTGAACATCTCTGGTTTTCCCCTGTTTTGTTTTGCATTTTGACTATTTTTTTAGATTAACTATTTAGATTTTTATTTCAATATTTCAGAATATGGCGATAATTCGCAGTATTAATAATTCAGAATTGGTAGTAATATAATTATTTTTCTAATTATTCAACCGAAAATAACATATTTCTTTAAAAACACTAAATTGCATTTTTCTCGGCTCGAATTAAAATGGACAAAACTGGGTTTTCCCGTGTAGTCTTCAAATGATGTTGTTTTGGAATTTAGGGATTTATACGAAAATGAGCCCTTCATATGGATGGCCAAACATAAAGAACATAGAAATCGTATTGCAGTGTACAGTAAAAGAACTTAAAAAGAAAAAAGAATCACTAGCAACGACAATTTCGGGACGACCAGTATCCATCGATGCGACTATACTGTTTACTTGCCAAGGATTGTAGGGGTACTTGGCAAATACGCAAATATTGGCGTACTTGCCAAGTACACTTGCCAATGTAGTACAAAGTTGGGACTGGTGGGGATACTTGCCAAGTACGCAAATATTGGCGTACTTGTCAAGTACGCCAGTCGTGAGAATCCGCCTTTAAACGATTAATCGTACACTTGCCAAGTGTACTTGGCCAGCCTTGTTTACACTTGCCGAGGCGCAAAAAAACGACTGCGCAAATAATTGTACTGTTATAGCGTATGTCCGATTTATTTCCGGATCGTAGTGTTTTTCGAGTTAATTGCGGATAATTTAAAACGTTTAAACAATAATAGATTATGTAATGTCAAATTTACATTAATAACTTTAATATTGGCGGCATCTAAATCGTTCCCACAGCAATAAATGGAGTGGACAAATGAAGACTACACGGGAAAAACCAGATATGTCACATTTTCATAGAAATTAAGATAGCGACTTTGAGCGATACAATTTTATGGACAAATGTTAACATCATTCGAGAAAAAAGAAAGCAATAATACGCTTAGTCCCAGAGATATTACGCCTTGGTTATTTTGCCGTACAAAGGAAAAACCAGAGTAGTCCACGTGTAAATGCAAAAACCGGAGATGTACTGACGCATGGGCGACAAGCATGCATCTTGCAATTAGTATTATATGTTATAAATTTATGTATTGTAATAAAAAAACCTACTTAAATATTAATTTTCTCCCTACAACAAAAAAATAATAGTTTAGATTTAGGTTTTATACAACCTTTAATTGGACATCCCCTGGTTTTCCCCTGTTTTGTTTTGCATTTTGACATTTTTATTTCGGTATTTCAGAATATGGCGATAATTCACAATATTAATAATTCAGAAAAAAATCATAATTCAGAATTAAAAAGAAAGAATTAATAATTAAGAAAAACTTATGCAAATAATTCAGAATTGGTAGTACATAATATATATTTTTCTAATTATTCAACCGAAAATAACATATTTCTTTAAAAACACTAAATTGCATTTTTCTCGGCTCCAATTAAAATGGACAAAACCGGGTTTTCCCGTGTAGTCTTCAAATGATGTTATTTTGGAATTTATGGATTTATACGAAAATGAGCCCTGTATATAGATGGCCAAATATACAATATAGAAATCGTATTGCAGTGTACAGTAAAAGAACTTCCAAGGATTTAAACAATTTTTGTGCTGGCGTACTTGTTGAAATGGACACGTCGTGTGAGCGCCTTACTTGCCGATGTTGTTTACAAAGTGGGGACTGGTGGGGATACTTGCTACACCAGTCGTGAGAATGCTAAATGCGCATTCGCACAAAAATCGCTCATATGTAAAAAAAAACTTAAAAACTAAACAACTGATTTTTATTAACTTTTTTTAACTGTTAAGCTATAGGTATAGTTTATCTGAAAATCTGAAGTCAGTTGGAATAGATTGAGACACTGCCGTTCTTTAAAAGATCAGCCTGGGGGCGGACTTTTGTTTACTTCATCAGCTGTACATACTTAGATATTGGGTTAGATTCCGTTTCATATTTTGTCGGTTGATTTTTGGTTTTAACTCTATGATTTTTGGTATTATTTATTATTGTAGTGCAAAAAACTAATTATCTTGGTGTTTAAGTGATATAAACTACTACCAGATATATGGTCACTCACGGTTTCGCATAAAAAATTAGAAAAATTGAGAAATTACACGTTGTGTAAGTGATTTAACCTAAAAGTGCCCATACATTTTACTATCGTGATTTTTGTGTGTGTTTTTTAAGACTCTAACAATTCATCAATAAAGCTTAAGTGGAGTGTGTTTTTGGTGCTATGCCTCATCTTTGTTGTGTTCCTGGTGGAAAGGATAGTTATACTAGGCAGGCTAAAGTGTCCGGAAGAGCAAGAAAAGTGGGTACGAGTTATAAATCAAGAGAATTCTATTGAAATATCTTTAATAAATTTAAAAATAATATTCTCCCATGATGGTATTAATGAAAACTGGACAATTTTGTTTATTTTATTCATATTGTGGAATCTCCACTCCAAGTGTTGTTGGTTCAGCTTCGATAGATTCAAACACGTAAGTAGGTATTATGATCTAGGGAAAAATAAAAAATATGTGTATTAAAGATCATGAAAAAGATTATTATTTTGAGTTCAAATTTTAAAAAATATTTTTGTAAAGACAAGACTGATATAGTTTAAAAGAAGAATGTGTTTTTGTTTGATAATATATAATGTATGTCAAGCATAACATATATTTGTTCAGTAATTTTTAATGAATAGTGTTGATTATTTATAATACCAAATTAATATCAAATATTTAAGTGATAGCTGAATACAATATGAATAAAATAACAATAAAATTGGTATATTTGCATAATACAAAATTAAGTTTTAAGAATAAAGGTGTTACTAAAAATACTAAGAAATTCATATTTCTTTGTTTTAATTTGTTAATGTTATTTACATTTTACGTAAGAATTATACTGTATCATCGAAAAAAATCGGCCTCTAGTTGGCTTGGAAATGAACATCGATGACATTCCCTAAATAACTGTACACATAAAATAATTAACTAGAATTTTACAATCTTTAATTTACACGCACATAATGTTTACTGCGTACTCCATAGTCAATATAGATAATTTTAGTGTTAAGAATAATAATTTAAAAAAATATGTGGTCATCTAGTTTATATTAGTTTATTAATTGCAGTAAACATTATGAGGTGTGAATTATAATTGTATACCTATGTAATTTTTTGGATTATATTCGACACTATTTTTCTCATATGACACAACACTGATGAAGGCTATAGTTAGCCGAAACGTTTTTTTAAACCAAATAAAAATAATGAAAACCCAAATGAAAACTTAAATCAGCGTTTTTCGCGAACCTAAAAATCCCAAGAAAATCAAAAATCTTAGAATAATTTTACATATAAAATGCCAGCAATCTTCATTTCATATCCATCGCTGACGCCATTTTTTAGATAATATTGTATTATTTGTAAATATGATTTTTCGAACATTGATACTTGCAAAATATAAATTTTGTGAATGCAAATAATAATACATCACTATTAGTAGATATTGAATGTTTTTTGTTAAATTAGATCGATTTTCAAACCCCCAAATTTAAAATATATTTACATTTTACCCATTATCTTAGGTACCTATTCATTATTTGTACATTGTAAAACATTTGCTGCATTTGTATGGTTCAAAGTTTATTTGCCAAAGTATTTATTACTATAAATAGGTATATATGTTGTAGTTATTAACTGTATATTATGTATATTTCATGTAAACTACATCATTTTTAATATACAAACCAAAAATCTGAGGAATAATTATGTTTTCCATGTATTCTATAACATATTTATTAATCCGTTATGTCTAACTAGCGTGACGTCATAAATCTCGCCCGTAGGCTGATCTTTTAATAGAAGGCACTGATTGAGATTCTTAATTTCGGCACTCTCTTTGTCGACGCCTGTGTCGACATCGTCGGGACAAAGGATTTAAGAGTCTCGGTACTTTCAATTGACTTCGGAAATACTATACATACACAGGTAATATCCCTAGTACAATATTTAAATATTAAAATCGCAATCGCAGCGATTTAAAAATAGCAATCGCAGTTTCAATTTCGATTGGAGAATGGCAGTTTTGCTCATCTCTAATTTATAATGTAAATAAATTATTAGAGTATTGTTATTATTTAGAGTAGTTAGATGAGTGTTGATTTTCGTTTTATACTTTACTCAAAATCTCTATTGTATTTCGTGGTTATTACCTATAAAACGTAGAGGGAATGATGACATCATCTTCATTCCCGTTAATAATGTCCCAACGGAGTTATGACTCTGTTTATGGTTAACGTATCCAAGAAGAAATATATTAATTCAGTCAGAAATAAATAAAATTTAGCTGGCTCTTCCCCATTAGGACTAAGTATTCTAACGGTATTTGGTGTAATCCTATCGCTGTGTGAGGAAATTTAAAAAGCTCGGCTAACTCAGGTTGAACGCCCTTCGTCCGCGTAGAGGCGCTTTCTGCTGGTGTGTGTGCGTAGAGTACGACCTTGGCAGGTTATCGTCCTGCGAGCAGCGGTTGGTTCTCTCTCTGGGCCAGGAGAACCGGTACGACTCTGCTCGAATCGGTACTAACAGGGAATCACGACGATGGTTTTCGTCAAACATTGCGGAAATCGTGTATCTAAAGCCTCGTCTACACATAACATTTTACCTGTCAGATAAGACGGATTAGTAAGTCTAGTGTATATACTGGAAGTTTTATCTGCGGTTTTATCGATTATAATATTGGGTTTAGTGAAATTGAAAACAATAAAAAATGGAAATTTGCTTTAAAATTGTATTTATGGTTTATATGTCATTTGTAAACATTTCCCAGCAGTAAATCTTTGCTATCTGTCAATAAATTGGACGAATTCACGTGAAAAATAAAGAGAAGTGAGAAAAAAATAGTAGTGCCAATCAACTGTTCTTTTTTTCAATGTGGAACAAAAGAAGGAACTGAACGGGGTCTCGAGACACCGGCCTGAACAACCTTACATCTGGCCATTGTTCGTTTCCGTCTAGTCAAAGGGCCAGGTGTTCAAAAAAGTTCATCGTGCACCTTTCAGTAAGGTAAAGGAACTTAAAGAGGGAGATCGAGAGCACAAAAAAACACTTGCTTTGAGAACCAAATAAATGTGTAAATCTCGATATAAATAAAATAGGAGCACCTAATATTAAGGCTGTTTCTGATTCTTTTTCGTTTTATTATCGGTTATGCAAAGTATATAAAGCTGGAAAGATATTGTGTCAAGATTTGAATTACAGTGAGGTTATTCTGAATCTTAAACCCCGTCTATAAGTAACGTTTTAGCTGTCAGTTTTGCGTATCGAGTAAAACGGAAGACCGTCTAAAAAACTGTGAAAAGTTACTAAATAAATTGACTTGGTTTTACATGAAATCTCACAACGTATTGTAGTGGAAGAATTGCGTTGCGATTTGGCATTTTTTTACATTCTATTTTTTGATGGGATATCATTTCTTTTTGTAGTCCATCCTTCTAATTTTTTAGCTACTAAAGAAGTTTGACTAGCGATAATTCAGAAACTTTGAATTATTGTTGTAATATTGATATGCAAATAAAATCAGACAATATCAAATCGATAATTTCTAGTTTTCCACCTTTTTGTCAACTGGAAAGTCAGTTACCTGTAGCGGCTAGATAAAGCTAAAAGTTAATCCATAATTATAGTTCGAGATTTTTCATTTTTCCCTCCGTTATAAGCAAGTAGTGGAATAAATTAGTGGCTTCAATTAGCGTAGAAGTTTGTTCCTTCAATTTCAACGTAAGCATTCAGAACGTCAAAATTAGTGGTAGACATTTTCGATTAGTAGAAAAAGTTATCAAACTTTTAACTTTTCCACTAATTATACTTCAAAATTTGGGACAAATGTCATTTTGGTTTATGACTATCTTCCGTCAAGAGAAATTGTGGTTATAAATCAAAAGTTGATTGTTTTATAAGCTAAATATTCGGCTTTCTCTATGGATACAACTGACTAACGCAAACTGTTGCTAGGATATTCTATTAATTTTATTTGTGTTTTTTAAACATTGTGAATGATCGTAAACTAAAAAGTATAAACCTTCATTCAGAACCTCGCAATTAGTGGTATCAATTGCAGTTTATGCTTATAGAGAAAGCCTAATATTTAGCTTATAAAACAAACTTTTGATGTCTAACCAAATTTTGTCTTGACCGATGATAATAACAGGCCCAAAATGACATTCATCGCAATTTTTATAGTATAATTAGTGGAAAAGTTAAAAGTTTGTTAACTTTTTCCACTAATTGAAAGTTCCTACCACTAATTTTAACTTTCTGAATGACTTTCTTTCTGACATTCAAATTACAGGAACGAACTTCTACGCTAATAAAACCACTAATTCATTCCACTAATTGCGAGGTTCTGATTTAAGCTTGAAACTACCTAAAATTCAAGATTTGAAGTTTGTGACACT
This sequence comes from Sitophilus oryzae, assembly GCF_002938485.1. Taxonomy (NCBI): domain Eukaryota; kingdom Metazoa; phylum Arthropoda; class Insecta; order Coleoptera; family Curculionidae; genus Sitophilus; species Sitophilus oryzae. The sequence continues at coordinate 563,564 of NW_022145683.1, read as the reverse complement.
TCTGAAGTACCTTAGAATATTGGTGATCTGTTGGTGAGTCACTGTCGAAATTAAAGAAATTTGACAAGCGATAATTCATAAACTATAAGGTTTAATTACCAGATATATTAGCAATCCTAGTTAGCTATAGGTCCTTATGATTAGTAAAAGTTAATATTCTTGCTTTATCCACAACGAAGTTTCAGAGGAGTGAAAATCGGCGCCTGTTGCTGCGTGAAGAGAACTGGCACGGCTCGGCTCGACCTGGCGGGGGCTCTGCCGTGCCCTCAGATAACCTAAAATAAGCTGATAAAAGCCCCTATAAATCCGCAACATTTTTAATCAAATTAACACTTGAAACGTCAAACCAAACTGTCAAAAATGAGTATTCTCATAATCTCCCTTCCTTAATATTTTTATTGAAAGCCAAAATCGAATAACTCTCAAGCGGAGCGGGGGGACTGCGAGAGGGCGACCTAGTTTCCACGAAGCAACCGACTTTTTCTTCTGGCCGCCCGTCGAAACTACGCCCCGCCGCCCCCACCAGGCCCCTTCACTGGGTCGTCGGCGCGATCGAACGCACCGACGACGTCGCTGGAAGCGTTCAAGGTCGATGTAGAGGTACTGCCCGAGGCGTCGCCATTCGCCAGGAAGTTCAAATTGCTTCAATTTCAAAAAGAGCATGTTTCAAACTAAAAGAATTTCGGACTTCCATTGTCTTTATTTAAACTTACACATCGTTATCAAGTGTGAACTAAGACAGTGTCCGCATTGGTGTATTTTATCAGCAGTTGCTATTATCGTGGATATTTCCGTACTAGGATTGCTAAAGATGTTAATTCTTCTGTGTTCTTATTGTTTACTATAAAAACGACTTCTTCAAATTACCCGTCTTCCAGTGAGGGTATCTATGAACAACCCGAGCTTCCGGCCACTTTATATTGTTCTGTGTGGACCATACATAGTCTGCAATATCTGACATTGTTTTACCTCTGTAAGTCTTACATTTACAGGACGTTTAGTCTCTCCAATATACGACTCACCACTCACCACATTCACAAGGTACCTGGAAGATGCACTCTTGCTCGTTTCGATGTTTCCAGTTTTGTTTTTTGCTTAAGAGTCTGTTACGCTGTACTGTTCGGGTCGCTCTCAGGAGTCGGGTAAAGCGGGTGTGAGGCCGAAGGAAATATGTATATATTATGTTTCCGAATTCTGCCTAAAGCTTAGCCCGATCCTGCTGTGTTAAGCCACACCTAAAATTCCTAACATCTTTTTTTAAGGCTTGCAGAGCTTCAACATTTTCCATATAATAGCAAGCAATTTGTTACGAAACCATTTAAATTTTATATCATTGTAATCACAAAACTTCAATCTATTTCCATGTTGATGGAATTTTAAATTGTCTTTATTTTCGAGAAAATTTAGTCTAAACATAAGGTATATTTTTTTGATGTTTGACCATCAAAATCTTAAAAATGAAGAAGTTATCTAAAAATGTGCTACCATACGGATATAGTATGAGAGGTCGAAAGTAAGAGTGGGATAAAATTTTGTTCAAAGCAAAAGTGGGTTTAAATTTTCTCTAAGATCAAAAATAGCATATACATCACAACTTTGGGCAAAAGTGAATCGAATATTAATCAGCGCAAAAATGGTTCGACAAAATATTCAGGGCAAAAAAGCTATAAAATATTAACCCGTTTTGCGCTAAGAAAATAATACGTAGATTCGATAGACGATAAGAAAATGGTTCTTTTTACCTCTGCGCGCTGCCGTATTTATGTACTATCGAAGGGACGTTTTTATAATACTATTGAGTATTGAGTGCTGTTTCACATGGAGCGGATGTGCGGACCATCGTGGACCATTGTGTGTATTTTTAAGAATTGACGGAGTACTTTCACCTGTAGATCGCCCATTGGTTGAACAAGTACCATGAGTATTGAATGTATAAATACTTTCACATAGGCGCGGATGATCCGTCGAAGCAAGGGATCGACGGATGGCTGTTGGACGAAATCATACGGGCGGACCATCCGCGCCCATGTCAAAATACTCATACAAGCTCATAGTACCTCTTCAATAAACGGACGGTCCGCGCGGAAGCCGGACGGCCCGCTCCATGTGAAACGGCACAACAGGGACGATCAGCAGCGCGGACGGTTTGAGCGAATGCTCCGCTCCGTGTAAAACTGCACTTCATACTAAATTTTATTTCGTGTTTTTGCACCTATTTTAGTGTGTTGTTTATCTTTCTTGTCTATGGTGTTGTTCAGTATGGCAAAGCATCTCTAGCAGAGCTGCAAGCTCACAGAAAACTTAAGTCTTTTTTTGACTTAAATCATTTTAGTGACTTAAGTCATTTGATTTTAAGTCGATAAATCAAATGACTTAAGTCATTTCATTTATTTCGAAAGATGACTTAAAATACTTAAATCTTTTTTAACGACTTAAGTTATTTTAAAAAAGATTTAAATCTTTTAAAAGATACAATATGACCGAAAAAAGAACGGCGTCAGCGATGACTATGAAATGAAGTTCGCTGTCATTTTATATGTAAAATTATATGGGGAATGTCATTGATGTTTATTTCAAGCCAACTGGATGCCGTTTTTTTTATCATACGGTATATACCTATTGATATAGTAATTATTTATATTTTTTGCTTCACACTGCTGTACTGCTGTTTATATAATTTTTTTGTGTTTCACACACATTTTTATACCTATAAGATAATGAGTTTGATATTACAAAACACAGTATTTTAGTTATAGGAAAATATAAAAGCCTAACGGCTCGGAAATTTTCAAAAGTGAAGAATATAATTATACAAAAATTATTTCCATTGTCTAGATGTGCACTTCCGAATATAACTTGTTTAGTTTATATCTGGTCGGCACCTTTGACTTCGGCACGCGCTTTGATATCACACACGACCGCCGCCGCCGATGCCATTTGAAGAAAAATATATTTCATAGAAAAATTAAATTACTCCCTCTTTTTATGCGATTTTTCGAAAAGAAAATGCGGACTGGGACCACATACGTATTTGCATTGATTGTGTCACACGTGTAATACGGAAGAATATAATATTTTTATACTTTTATGGGGTTTTATATTTTTCAAACCAAACCAACCCCCCCCAGCTACAACGTTGTAAAAATCAATTCATAGAACTGATTTTATGTTCTTAGTAATTTAAATACACTAAAAGAAAAAAAATTCTTTAAAATTTTTATTATGAACTTTTATAACGTCATTACATAATTTTATATTATATAAAAAGCTTGTAGCGAGATTTGAGTGTACAGTTGTACGACAACTTTATCTTGTAATTCCTTTTCTAGTGGTGTATCATAAGACAAACTTTCAAAATGAGACAGGGTAGACACAGGTTTTAGATTGTCATGTATATTGTATATACTTAAAGTAAAGTTGTCGTACCAGATTTTTATGAGTGCAACTGTACACTCAAATCTCGCGACAAGATTTAATATAATATTAAAATTATGTAATGACGTTATAAAGTTCATAATAAAAATTTTAAAGAAAAAGTTTTTTTTTCTTTTTTGTGTATTTAAATAAAAGCTTGTTTTTAAAAAAGTTCTTTTTCTTAAAATTTATTTTTTACTTTTTAGTTATGCTGGTTTTTCTTAAATAACTTTCTATGGGCATCCTAATAATATGTATATCGATTTTCATTAACAAAGGAGAACTTAAAAAAACGACAGCTGTCAAATTTGACAGTTCAAATGTGATACAAATAAAACGAAAACCGACTATGGGGTAGGGGGCATCAATATATCGATTTTTATCAAAATCGGACAACTTTGAAATTAGTTTGGGACAGCTGTCAATTCTGACAGCTGAATTTTTCTTTTCATTTTTTGGCTTCTTTCATATTTAGCCCATGGCCATATATATATATATATATATATATATATATATATATATATATATATATATATATATATATATATATATTATGTCGATTTTTATCAAAATCGGTTCACTTCGAAATTTTGACATGTCATTAAACTGTCATTTTTTCAAGATAGCCGCCCACATATTTTTTTTCATATGTATATACCCACAATATACCTATATTATAATAAATTTTTTATAATAGTATTTTAAAAAATCGAAAACCTCAAAAATGGCGCCATTTTGGCCGCCATTTTAACAGCTGTCAAAAATTCTGGTCATGCCTTGTAAAAAAATGTATAATTTCCTACAATCAAAGGAAGTGGTTCTAATTTAGCTTACAAGATTTGCCCCGAACAAACATACATACAAAGCAAGTTAAATAAAAGCTTATAAAAAGTTGATTTTTACACTACTTGTTGCATATGGTGCAAATGTTATTTTTGTATAGAAAACTAGAGGAACATGAATAAAATGACTGGCAAATACGCAAACAGATTTTTTTATCTAATAGTAAATTAACGATTTTTTCTTCGGACAAAAAAGGAATATTTTTAATCTTAGAGTAAAAGTGGCATATAATTATAACCCATTTTTACGGTAAAGTTTCTTTCTCTCATTTTTGCTCTCATTGCTACTTAAACCGCTTTTGCCCTCTGAAAAACGCAAACCGTTTTTGCCGAGAGTAAAATTTTAACCCACTTTTGCTATCAGCCTCTCGTATAATCTTTTATTTTTAATTTTCTTCTTCATTTGTGTAAAACTACCTGGCCAGTTTTACATAAAACTAGTTATTTTCCTACTTGGTACTAACTACTTGGTTACAAAACCTGGTTTGTGCAGGTTTACCGGTACGTATATTCCGGCCTACTGCGACTCTGCAGGCCGTTAGTCTGACAAGGCCCTGCTTGAATGGCCTGCGCAAACATCGAAGCCTGAACTTTCAGTCTGTTGTTAGCTGGAAACAAAATACCGATTTGTAGTAAACAGTTTTTATGCCATTTTATATAAAGGCATGCCATGTTTACGGAAAATAAAAAAAATATATGGGACACCCTGTACGTAGTTTGACTATCTAGATCAAAAACTTTTCATATCACCTACGTATAAATGAAACAAAATTTAGAGAAAGTGTCTACTTGGCCTTTCTCTTTCACTGAGAAAAAATAAGACATAATACGATATTTGTGTCAGGTATTTGTTTATAATATTAAATAATATTTTTACGGTTATTCTTTAGTTTGCATAATTGAAGTTGCAACTAGGGATGCATCGATGGATGCATAATAGTACCAATATATCGATACATTAAAGGAAAAGTTCGATGTATAAAAGCCTCGATTAGAAAATATCGATTTTTTTTTGAAAATTTGGATTTTTACATAAAAGCACCTGCTCCATCTTTCTTAAATATTTTGTTTGTGTTGCCGCGTCATTTGAAAAGTGGTAGCATCTTTCTTGTTTTAAATTGAACACTCAGTATATTATTATATTTTTGGAAACTACTTTCATATCTCGCTTTCTAGATTACCAATAAAAATCGGTAAAAAAGTTCGTACAAATACGTGGCCTAAAATACTTCGTTTCGGAGATACAGGGTGTAGAAGTTTCATTTTTGTTTCGTTTTTTTTCAATTAATTTCTGAGCTAACCAAACCAATTAAACTTTTAGTTACGTAATCGAGGCGCGATTTTTAAATTCTTTGTTGACTACCATGGACATATTCGGCGCCGGGCTGACTAACTGCAATTTATATTTTCCGCTCGGGATTTAGGTGGTAGCTCTGCTGTAAAAGATGTCAAGTTGCCACATTTATTTATTTATTTCCTGACATTGTCATTCGTTTTGACAGTTTTGTTTTGTATTACGAGTTTTTGGTTTAAATGAATTGTGTTGGGATATTTTAAGCTTAATTTTTTTTTACTAGCAGACCTTGCAGTCGAACATTGTTATTTTTAGAACCTCTTTTAGAGGGAAGTGGTACAAGATAGCTTAGTAGCCGTAAAAAGTCATCGCAAATTTATTAGAATATTTTGAACGGGAAAGCGGTAGTAATTACTTTTTATGTCTCGTAAGTGCTGTTAAGGAGGTGAGTTTTGTTGATGTCAATAATAACTGTTTATATATTTTTTATATTTAATTTATTTGTGTTTCCTAAAATATTTTGATTAAAAGAAAATATGTGAAAGTGGGCAACGCTGTGGCGCCTTAATCACGTGACTAAAAGTTTATATGATATGAACTATAGGTAGAGCTCCCTGCAAGTAGGAGTCATATGGACATCGAAATAAAATTTTCCATGTCAAAAGTCAAAAAACTCCCAAATACTTTTGTATACCTATTTTCATTCAAATATCCACGTTAGTTATGAAATTATTCGGAAAAAATCGAAATAAAAATGAAACTTCTACACCCCTCTAAAAAAAGCATTTTAGGACACGTATTTATACGAACTTTTACTTATTTTTATCTGCAAAATATGCCCAAGTTTCCCGAATGCAGTTCAGACCACCCTGTATATTATCCAAACCTAATTCCACAATCATTTCGTTTGTCTCTCTGTGACACTGACACCATTCAAATTTTGACTTTTCACTTTCTACATTACAATTTTTACATTATTAGTCTCTTAAATCACACCAACCCGAATTAATCCCGATTTTTTCTCGTTTTCAGCGCGTGACACGCATCGAGGCACGCCCCTGACCCCCGCCAACCGCAACCCCAGGGCGCAGACTCGCCGCCCGATCCAGAGGCGCACGCCATCGCTCCCCTCGGCGTAGGGCGACGCGACTAGTTTTTTGGAGAGAAGTTTTAAGGGCCTCCCCCAAAGCCACGGACATGGAGAGGGAGTCCAACCCCATGCAGGCCCTCTGTCGGTCCGGATGTGGCTTCTACGGCAGTCCGGCCACGGACGGACTGTGCTCCCTGTGTTACAAAGTAAGTGGAGTGGATAATGTTTAGAGAGAACGGGGGATGTTTTATTATTATTAATAATAATTATCGATTTCAATCGAAAAAAAAACCATTGAAAATGTGAATGATAATCTAAAACATTATTACATGCTTCGTACTGATGTCACTCCAAGAACCATTGTATCAGTGCCGTGCATGTAAATGTAGGCAAAAAACATTTTTTCTCATATTGCAATATAACTCATTACTAATCGAACAAAAATATTCGCACTAACTGTGCTTTCAGATGGAGCGGAGCGTCCGCGACTTCGAGCAAGTACCATGAGTTTATATGAACAATTCCACATGGGTCGCGTCGCGTCCGGAGCATACATGTTCCGTCCGGATGAGTTCGTCGACGGCTATCTTAAAAAAAAACATCCGCGCGGACGGTCCGCTCCATCTGAAAGCGCTGTTATTTTTATTCTAGAGATTACCTAACAATATATTTAAATCATTTTCGACAACTATTGTGGTACCAAATTATTCGTAAAAAATGCTTTTTTCCAAATATGCTAATGAGCCACCCTTGTTCCATTTGAAAAAATTGAGATATGATTAAATATATACGATTTGGGCATCTTCTAACCGGCCAGAACAAAACACGAAAACATTAGACAATCAAGTATATTTTTCCAAGACTCCTTGATTAAAAATTAAGTGTTTTTAACACAACCACGGCACTCTAGATTAAAATTTAAAATACGATTTTTTAGCGATAACGTTAAAAGTTGACATATGATATGTCATTCTATTCAGAGTGTCATTTTCTATCGAATAAAGTAAAAAAATACAGAGGGTGTCATTTAAAAATCAAAAGTAGTAGTAAATTCTGGTGAAACGGGAATTGACCGAAAACAATTGAATACGTCAATTAATCCTAATTTATGTGTTATAATAATAATAAAATGTCTTTATTCCCAAATAAAAATAGAACTATTACAAAAAAATATCACGCTGATAAAAAAACATAAACCATATAACCAAAAAATTTCAAACAAAACAGTCAACCACTTTTAAATGGGAAAAGGCGAAATTCAGAACCTAACCGAGCCCTGCACTTCCATTTAACTCCTTATACTGTATGATCCATTTTGAGAAAACCATTTTTGAGAAACCATCCAACCATTTTTGAGAAACACCCGTTATAATATTTCCAATAAGGCGCTCAATATGATTTACGCGGATTGATTTACTTCATATTGTCTATGAGATAGTAAAGGCTGTGCCTTTGCTAATCTTGCGTCGCTTAAGGAATATTTGTGCAAAATTTCTTGCTTTTAGACCAAACGGTTTTGGATGTGCCTTGATCGCTAAGTCCGTCAGTATTGATGTTTTTTTATATTTATTAATGTGTGTTTTTTAGGAACAACTAAGAAAGAAACAACAGTTGCCCACGAACACGCCAGCTAGCCTCAGTTCCTACCGTGACACCTCAACGGCTCAGCCCACAGTGAGCCCACTACCTTCTGCAGCTGAATCTCTACAGGTAACATTTTAGATTTTTTTTCTTATACATCAATATTCCTATAAAGGCGGAGATTGACTTGAGCCGAGCGCTGTAATGTAATGTAATATACAGGGTGGCCCATCGAAAACGTTCCGCAAGGCATAACAGCCAGAGTAATTTTTTTTTTTCAGAAAATTCAAAAACACGTCGATTTTGTTTGTGAGGGGGACAACTTTTGCTTCAAAAATGATTGCAAAATCTTCAACCCTCTAAGCGGGGGTGTCATCCCCCAATTGATTTCAAATGGGAAGGGGGGTCAGGTGGTACCGCAATGAAAAGGGCTTTCTATTCTCTATACTTTCCCGCTTTGTTTTTGAAAATCGGTCGAGTCATTGTGAAAATATGAAGGATTGAAATTTGAAAAGTTTATTTAAACATTTATCAGAGTAAATGATACAGATAAATTCCTTCGACCAATTTTCTGTTTTTTCTTAATATTTCTAGATGTTTACGCATTTTTTCACTTGCCACAAGGTTGAACGATCAGGTGCGGTAGTTGCTAGATAGCTGTTCTGTGACTTATGCGTTGAAGTTCTTCTCAATGTCGTTAAACTTTTTAACAATTATCATTAATATTACTCACTTGCAGAAAAAGTGGAAATAATCGAACTTTATTAAAAATAGTGAATGTGGCAATCGGGTTGCGCAGATATTCAATGAACGCCATCCTGCCAAACACCTTTATAGTAAAATTGTTCGCGAGTTAGTAGCAAAATTTCGCGCAACTTGTTCCGTTATGAATAAAAAGAGGCAGAGGGAAACTGTAGTAAATGAAGCTATGGAGGTATTCGTATAGGGCCAAGTTGTCATGGATAGTACGCTGAGTACAAGAAAATTAGCCAATGAGACCGGCGTGAATAGTACAAGTGTCCAAAGGATATTAAAACACAAGTTCCACCCGTACAAAATTCAGTTGGTACAAGAACTCAACGAAGACGATTTTGATCGTCGCTTGCAATTTTGTGAAACTATGAGTTAACGAGTGGCGAATGATAATAATTTCCTATTTAATGTGTGTTTTTCGGATGAGTGTACTTTCTTTTTGAACGGTGTAGTTAATCGGCACAACTGTCGGTACTGTACTGAGGACAACCCCACGGTTTTTCACCAGGTGCACACACAAAACTCTCAGAAATTGAACGTGTGGGCTGGTATTTTTGGAAATTCTATTGCGGGTCGGTTTAACGATATTGAGAAGAACTTCAACGCACAAGTCACAGAACAGCTATCAAGCTATCTACCGCACCTGATCGTTCAACCTTGTAGGAAGTGAAAAAATGCGTAAACATCTAGAAATAATAAGAAAAAACTTCAAATTGGTCGAAGGAATTTATCCTTATCATTTACTCTGATAAATGTTTAAATAAACATTTCAAATTTCAATCCTTCATATTTTCTCAATGACTCGACCGATTTTCAAAAACGAAACGGGGAAGTATAGAGAATAGAAAGCCCTTTTCATTGCGGTACCACTTGACTCCCCTTCCCATTTAAAAAAAATTGGGGGATGACACCCCCGCTTAGAGGGTTGAAGATTTTGCAATCATTTTTGGGGCAAAAGTTGTCCCCCTCACAAACAAAATTGACGTGTTTTTGGATTTTTTGAAAAATTAAATACCCTGGCCGTTATGCCTTGCGGAACGTTTTCGATGGGTCACCCTGTATAACGAGCATATATGGGAACTGTATAATACACCAGTAACCGCCACAAAATATTGTATTACCCTTTGAATAAGAAAGCTAAGGAAGGAGCATAATGCTATCCATGTATTCATGCATGGTGGGCGGAAAAAAGGGACTCTAGGGTGGGGATCCTTGACAATTCTGTTTGACTATTCATTTGACACATTTGATTTTGATTTGAAATTTTGTGGATTTGTCAGTCTTTACGGAGCTTATTTTTTGTTATTTATTATTTATTCTACTACTGATAGTTGTATAAAGGTCAATCTAGATTGAAATTGTGGCAGAACTTACATTAACACTGACCCGTTATAATATTATGTTAAAAGACTCTAAAATAGTTGGTTGTGTAGCGTGCGGTAGATCTAGGCAAAAATCGAGTGAAATAATGGAACAACTTTTCGCTAGTAAGTAACTATATAATATACATACGTGTAGTAAACTGATCATTTTTGAAATTCACTTAAATTAACTAATTATATATTTTGTCTTGCATTTTTGCTTTTATTTACTACTTGTCAAAGATTAGATGTCAAAGAATTTAGATACGGCAATTTGACTACCTGCTTCAGTAGCGTATCGGATGTTTGTGTTAATAAATAATTATTAAAACTTATCTATTTTTATTATAATAATATGTTTTTATAACAATTTTAATAACTACCAACATTTATTCACAACGTAAAATTAAAAAAAATTATTGAGTCTACCCCACGTCTACCCTACATCATAGTTTTACATTTTTTAAATAAAATTAGAACGGCACTGATAAACCGGAATTTAAGACGGCCATATTTGAGTCCCATCGCGGTGGACCTAAGATTTTTGATATGCTCCTTCCTTAGTCTTCTTATTCAAAGGTATTACCTGAATAAACGAGTTTTTGATAGAAACAGGTAGATATTTGACGGAATTGACAGTTTGTCAATGTCACGTCAAAATTGTCAAGTATGTAGTAGAATGTCAAAAGAGAATTTGAGTCGATCGTCATCGAAGACATCGGGTTCGGAAGGAAGCATAGCCGAAGTCGAAGGCGATCAGTACTTTCTAGAGAACGCCGAGAATCAGGCTGAAGATCAGTTACAGGTAGCTGAGCGCTGAATTTGTTTAAAATTATTCAATTTTAAAGTTCCCAAAGAAAGGATAGCCTAAGATTTAAAAAGAATAAAAGGTATTTGTTTATTCTTGGATTTGTTGTGAAGGAGGTTTAAGAGAGCTGATAAAATTTTTTAATTTTTGAATGCTGGCAGTGGTAAAGTTAACTTAATTACGAAAAATATTATTTATTTTATGTGAAACTAATCTAGCTAGAAAAGGAGCGACAACTCTATTAACTGGATCAGAACCGCTCTATTTCTCAAGTGGAAACCAACTTAAAACAAAATTCGAGAACCTAGTAGACCCCATCCGTAACCTGGAATGCGTATTCTCCAAAGGTCTAAGACGCTTGAAGAAAATTCTTAAGTCTTAAGCACTTACGACCGAGAAAAATCAAAGATTTTCCTTGATTTAAGGAAGAACAATCTTAGGATTGTCACGGGGTTTTTAACACTGTCTCCTCAATGAACACCTCAGTAGATTAAAAAAAAATGACGAAAAGACCAGAACACTTCAGCACTGAGTGCGCCGAGACGACAACCATTCTTGTCATAAACTTTGGTACGACTGATATCGGAGAAGGAGAAGAAACCTGTAAAACCGTCTCAGATACTGGCTTTTGTCAAAGCCCTGAGACTGTATGATGAGTTATAACTCAAGAACGGGGGACACAGTAGATCTATAATATGCAACGCATAAGTTTGTCGATTTCTTGAACTGAGACGCGTTTGTTTATTGTATATTGTATATTATGCGGTGATGGCTTGTTTATTTATTGACGCACAATGCAATACTGGTTTGAACTACAAAAAAGTGGGTAAAGTCGGTGTCCCATTGAACTATTATTATCGGAATGATAAGAAGTATAATAAACAACTAGGTATTTATTGTTCTTATAGTCTAGCAAATTTGAAGAATTGCCTTGAGTCCGCCTGGAAGAAAATTGAAAGTTTTTTCGACTTGGTCTACTACTGTCGTATTGAAATAATTTATTATACAGAGTGTCCCAAATTTAAGGATGACCGCTAAGATCTGGGAAACCATAATAGATATTCCATCAAAAACAAAATGTAAAATATGTCAAATCTTGCACTGCAGTTCTTTCACTTCAAAAAGTTGAAAGATTCAGAAATTTCATGTAAAACCAAGTCATTTATTTTAGTTAGTGTCCAGGAAGCACCTATTTAACAACTTTGTTATAAATTGTTATATAATCAATTACCTATCCATATTTATAGAGACCCTATGAATATCAGACATATTTATTTTTGTAATAATTATACTGACTTAGCACCATAATTATAAAAGAGTACTCCAGTATTATCTAAACAAATCAGTGTTCCAAATCACAGTGTGTCCCATTTTCTTGTGTTTTATTGGATAACTCGTTTATTCATAGAGGTGCAAAAATGCAGTTGTCACATTATCGCTAATTTTTTATGAAACTAAACTAAGTTATAAGATAACCGAAATACACGAAGGGGATCGAAAAATGCAATATTTTCAAATTCGCCCTGTATTTCAAAAACCAAGGAGGCTAAGACATCTATATGTAGCATCTTTAGTTTCATTAAAAAGTAGTACATTAATGTGAAAACCGCATCTCTGTATCTCTACTCATAAACGAGAAACACCATAAAACACACGAAAATGGGACACCCTATACAATAAAGTTTTACTATGTAGTGTTAAACGGATATCTCACCAGCGACAATTTATCGATTTTTAATAGTTTGTTGTGTGTAGTAAACTTTTTTTGGAATTAATTAGTCTGATACCACATAAATAAGCAGCATACACCACAGGCGTAGTCAGAACTTTTATCGAAAATATAAATATCTCTTCAAGCAGGTAGGTTAAGAAAGATATGTGGTACAGCACTGTTTGGAGGTATGGTAACAATTTGGTCTCTGGTGTTATTAGTTCTCGAATTCTTTGGTCATTGTATTATACTGGCTTTTATTAAAATAAATATCTATAATTACTATTATTATTAAAACGAAACTGTTGTTTTAGATCGGCGAGGAATTGCAGTCCGCCTCACTCCAAGCCTCCCCCTCGGCCACGAGCGGCTCCGCAGTCGCCGCCCTCGAAGACGACGCCCCCTCCCCGAGCCCCGCGTCCCCCGCCGACGTGTCGGACTCGCCGGGCAGCGGCACCGACGACAAGGACAGCGACAAGGACTCCAAGAAGAAAAAGAACAGGTGCGCGACCTGTCGCAAGAAGGTCGGACTAACCGGTAAGTCACCCAAGACACCCTTAATACCTTACAATAAAAAGATTAAGGAGGGAGCATATTGTACACTTCTACATCACACTATTTTATCTACTGAACAGTTTTTCGTATTGCTACTCAGAAATGCGTTAATCCTATAGCACCAAATATTAATTAAAGCATGGGGAAACTATCTACACACCAGTTTGTTCTAGAACATCAAATTTTACCCTGGAGTACGACATCCTACGACATAAAATTGTTTAAAAGTCCTACAGCACCAAATAGTTCATTAAAACTTGAATTAGTGAAACAACATGAATTTTAGCTAATTGTATTAATAATAGTTTCTACCCACAATCTTCTTAATCCTAGTGAACCAATTTCAGATTGATCTAGCCATAGTACATTTTTATGTAGCATAATCGTTTTTTTATCTTTTGCTGGACAATTTTATTTCATTTTAATATTCAGAAAATTGTTAATACTAGAGCACCAAATTAATCCTAAGACATCAGATTTATCACAATGTAATTGTGGTCATTTTTAACGAAAAATTTTACATTTCTACAAGCGGTCCTAAAAATCAAACTTAACACATGGTAATATTAAATCCTAAGACACCAGATTTTACAGGAAAATGTGGATAACATTCGCTGAAGAATCTTCCATAGCGTTTTTCTGCTTCTGAGTGTATATAGTTATTTACCAGACATTATTCAATTTTTGACCGAGATCTACCGCACGCTGCACAACTATTTTACAGTCTTTCTGGAATTTGCAATAATGTCACTGTTAATTTAAGTTCTGATACACACAATACTCTTCTAGATTTACTACCTCTAAACAAAACCAATTGTAGAATAAATAATAAATATCATAAAGTAAGTCCAGAGAAGTCCAACAAAACTGTAACATTTTAAATCAAATTCAAATGTGGGGATTGAAACGTCAAACAAAACTGTCAAAGATGAGCTTGTGATGTTGATTTATTGAAAATGCATGAATATATAAATATTATACTCCTTCCCTAGCCTTTTTATTCTAAGATACATACCGTGTGTTGATAGTGGGCATCTAAAAAATTTAAAATACTATTTTTAAAAGTGAAACTGTCAAGTTGACATATGATATATGAGGGATTCTGAAGTGAACTGAAGCAAGTCCTAAAATGTAATTATGGAGAAAATGAGAGTTAAAATTGTTTAATGTTACTTAATTAAAATAAAACAACTTGGATAAACAGGCTATAGCTGCTTAATGCGAGAAGTATGACTTGATTCATTTCTCTACTGGAAAAAACAATATTCTATAAACGTATGAAGACGATTATCTGAAAATAGTAGGAAATTGGACTTCCTCCATTTTAATTCTGACCACTCCATATGTCATTTTCTATCAAGTAAGGTAAAATACTTTTTTAATAATTTCCGGTTAAACAAGAAGCGACTTATATTTTTTTTTTTTTTTAATAATGTGCCGCTTTTGAAAAGTATCCGGTAAATTCAACAATAATTAAAGTATTTCCCAAGTCATTTGAACTGGTGTGGGACTCTGAAGTTGTTTGCCCAGACGATTATTAATTAATGCCCGAAATTAAGAGCCCCACACCAGGGCAACTGACTATGGAAATATACCTATTTCTTTTTGGTTTGCGCAGGTTTCGAGTGCCGATGCGGCGGTCTGTTCTGCGCCGTGCACCGGTACAGCGACAAGCACGACTGCAGCTTCAACTACCGGGAGATGGGCGCGCAGGAGATTCGGCGCAACAATCCAGTGGTCGTCGGCGAGAAGATCCAGAAAATCTGAGCCCCGCCACAAGGCCGCCCGCGCGGGTTCTTCGCGTTCGCGCGGGGCGGCGCCCCCAGGACAATATAAAGTGCCGCGGGCGGACACCAAACCTCCGGGAGTGGCCCGCGTCCGGGGCGCAGTTTCCTAGTCCAATTTCTAACGTAGCACAGACGGTTGTGCGAAAAAGCTCCTAAATAGGCTAATTTTCTGTAAAAAATTGCTTCCCTGACAATGATTTAACTGGTTTGGGCTATGTCACAATGCTGTTTTAGCTGCCATTTATCCTAGGACATCAAATTTTGCTTTTGCTATAACATACGTATTTTAACCTGACAATTTAAAGCCATTATCAAATGTTTTGATGCTCGGGAACAGATTTTTTTACTTACAGCATCAAATTTTGCACTAAAATGTACCTGTTTATTTTTAAATCATCTAATTGGGGAATGTTTTTACATGCATTCCGAGCTCCTCTTTATCTTTTATGAATTTTACTGAATTTTAGCTTTCGGCAGTAATACTAGACACTTTAACACTTGCTATTTTAGCTGTCAGCGGTTTAATAATCATAGGGCATTAAATTTTACATTTGGCTTAACATACGTATCTGGAACTGATAGGTATTATCAATTAGTTTGATGCTATAAAAATACTCGGGAACAGGTGTTTATCCTACAGTATCAGATTTTGCACGAAAATGCAAAAGTTCAATTTTAGACTGTCTAGGATTATACTAAATTGTAGTTTTTGTCAGTTTATTAATCCTAGGTAATCAAATTTTACATTTAGTTTAGTATACATATTTTAACGTCACAATTTAAAGGCATCATCAAATATCTTAATGCTATAAAAATAGTCGGGAACGTGCTATAGCATAAAATTTCCACAACTTGTAAGAAAAAGGTCAAATTTTAGATCACCAAACGTTTTTCTACAGACGCAAGTTTTTTTATCTCATGGATTTATATTTTAACGGTATGGTAAATACCCAGAAACCTATTAATCCTACAGCATCAAATTTTGTACTAAAATGCAAAAAACCAATAATTTCAAATCACCAAATTAAGGAACATTTTTCAACAATGCAAGTTTTATCCTTCATGCATTTTAACTTAAAAAATTTTGTTTGCCATAGAGCATCAAATTTTGCACTAAAATATGTATTTTTGACCTTTTGTTCAGGGCATTTAATTGTAGAGTGTTCTTACATAATCTAAAGCATTTTTATCTTAAGCCAATTTTATCATTTAGGTGCTTGGAAATAGTCCTAGAACATCAAATTTTATACTCAAATGGACGTAAATTAAATTTTAAGTTATTGGTGTCTTATAATTTTTAAATATTTCTACATAGCACAAGTTTATCTTATTTAATAAAATTTTGACATCGCTACTCGCTCATAGGGAAAATCTCTAATTTTTTGTCTAAATAGTTACACAACAGTTTGTCCTAGAGCATTAAATTTTACCCTGGAGTATGACATTCTAGGGCATCAAATTGTTTTATAAGCCAGCCTCATATTTATATAATGGTGAACAATTTTACATTTTGTCACTCATAAGTATGTAGTGTTAACACATCAAATTTTATATTGAAATGTCCTAGAACATTTGGTGTTCATTAAAACTTGAATTATCAAAAAACACGATTTTTCTCTAATTGTATTAATATTAATTTCTACATAGTCTTCTTAGCCCCTAGAGCATCAGCAAATTTTATGTAGAAATGTGGAATCCTAGTGCACCAGTTTCAGAATGATCCTAAATACATTTTTTACGTAGCACAAGCTTTCTTTTTATTTTTCGCTGTACAATTTTATTACATTTACATTTGCTTCTTGATCCTAGAGCATCAAATTAATCCTAAGACATCAGTTTAAGACACAACACCAAAACATGGATGTAAGTGTGGAAGCATTTTTTTAGCTTGCTGAAGAATTTTGCATTTCTACAAGCGTCTGTTAGTTGTTAGTCCTAGAGAATCAAACTTTACACACGGTGATATTAAATCCTAGGACATCAAATTTTATACTAAACATAGGTAACATTCGCTGAATAATTTTCCGGTCCTAGAGCCGTCTGCCGGTAGAAATTGGACTATCGAGAGCTCTAGATGCTCGAGCTGGTGTATTGTGTCAGTGGCGTAGATCGTGAAGGACGCTCGAGCGCCGTTTTTCGTTCGCACAATTTGACAACATCGACAACAGCTGCACAGGCCGTTTCTCGTCGGTCGAACAACCCTACTCGGCGGTAAACCAAAACCAAAAGAACTTCCAATCGAAGACTAGACCCAAGTCCGTGCTAATTTACCATTTTACCTTTTATTGCCACCGAAATATTCTATTTCCAACATAAAATTAATTTTTATCGAGAAAAAAAAATAAATAAAAATTATTAGATATGTAATGTCATTTTAGCTTCTTTGTTATGTATATAGCTTATATCTATTGTTTACTTGTTTCTTCTTATTTTTTTTTTAGTCTAGAGATCGGAAAAAGCGTCTAAATATAGAAATATTCTCGTTTGGAGCATATTTCTTTAGTTGGACCGTAGAATTGCAATCTTTACTTCGTAGGTATTTTTGTTTCTACTGGATTGGGTCACCGCTTGCTCTGTGGCGTTCTGTTTTTAATAAAAGCTACATATCTATCTAGGGATGAGCGATAATTCACCTAACGATGAATTTTAGTTATCGGTATGTCGACATTTATCGACATATCGATAACTATCAAATTACCGTTAGTTATTGGTTCATCGATAACTATCAATAATAACTAATATTCAGATTTTTAAAAAGATAAATAAAAAATAATCACAATAATAAATTTGGATCTATCGGTAATGTATCGATATATCGGAAAGATCCCATCCCTATTACAACCTAACTTAATATAAAAATAACATTAAAAAAACATCAAGCCTGATTTTTATTTAATAGAAGTATTATTTTCAATAGTCCCAAAGTAAATTTTGAGTTTAATCCAAAAACAAAATAGATATTTTGATTTATAAAGGTGTTAATATATGCTAATATTCTCCGAACAAAGGCACTCCGAAATTTACTTCTGAAGAGAATTGAAATCATCAATTTAGTAAAATAATGAACGTTTTGGAGCAACCGATGACCCAACCGCACTTATTTAGAAAAAATGTTAAATTTTAGTTCCGTTTCAAAGTTATATAGTGTTCTTTCCTTTGGCAAAAATGTTTGGTAGTTTTTTTCGGGTTCTTGCTGTACTACACGTTGCCGACGTACCCTGTGATCAAATCAAAATGACGTCACACTATGCAAATATGAACCATCAATTTTTTTGCAACCATAAAATACTGTCACGTAATTTTTATTTGATTATAGGGTATACCATTATATAGCATGTTCCTAGATTGTCTTTATAAGAGGAAAAACTTTTTTATTAACTTTTTGAGAAAAATGCATTCTTCATAAAAGTTTTTGCTTGTTCAAAAATGGTTAATCCCGTTTATACTTTTCGAAATTTCCAGACTGTTTTAGAGAAAAAATATGAGAATATAGTTTGAGTTTTATGAAAATATGCCGTATGATCGAAACTAAAATGATGTCCAATTAGCTTGGAAATGACGATCCATGACAGTCTCCATATAATTTTCCATATAAAATGACAGCGATCTCCATTTCATAGCCAATTCTGGCGCCTTTTTTTTTTCATATTGTAGTTATTAATTTTGATTAAAGCCATATTTTTTGCTGTTTTAATATGTTAAAAGAAGTACAAAATTTATTTAGTTCAATATACTTCTTTAATATTTTAAAACAGCAAAAAATATGACGTTAATAAAAATTAATAATAACCATCTATCAGAGAACAACAGATCAGATCTACAACGAAATGATATGACCATAGAAACGCGTTTTATTTTTTATTTTTCTCTAAAACGGTATGGAAATTTGGAAAATTATAAACGAAATTAACCATTTTAGTAGAAGCAAAAACTTATTGAGAGTGCATTATTCTCGAAATGTTAACAATAAAAAAGTGTTTCCTCTTGTAAAGACAATTGGGGGACATACTGTGGAACAAAAAAAGGAAGCTGAATGATATTGGTTGAGGTTAGTGATGTGTCGTGTCTGATAAAATTGTTCGATCTTTTTTAAACTACTTTGGCCGTACAGGACCGTACTTTTTTCAATAATAATTTGTATAAAAATAGAGTCCACTTCAGACGTACGACTGTATTTTTTTTGAAAATCGTTTGGAGCGGACTCCGCACATTCAGCGTTCTTCTATATAGTTCGTTTCCGAAAAGAAAGTACGATGATAAAATGTAAAAAACTCAGGTAAACAAAAAAACTAATTTTTGCTTCAGGTTTCAGACTAATGTTTGTTATTAGACGATGTGGTTTGTGTTAATCATATAACGATGTTTCTTTATAATAAGCACATTATTTCTTGTATAGTTTGAGAGCCGTTCGAAGAGCGAGGGAGATAGAGAAAAAAGATAGTAAAGGCAAAAGAGTTTGTTTTTCTTATTTGTTTATCATCTGCAAACAAACTGTTTACATATTATATTATTAAGTGAAGCCCTGTGGCAATGTCTAATAAAATCTATTATACAAAAATGGGTGTTTTATTTTAACCTGACACTGGCGCAAATTTTAGACTGCTATGGATGGAAATTATTTTTGAATTATCAGTGTTTTTTAATTGTGAAATATTTTTGACCGATGCAGCGGCGCTTGCCATACGGCGTTCTCCACTTTGTGCTATCTGCGTCCCTGTATCTAGGCCGTCCTTTTTCGATGGTTGTCGAAATAGCTGCGATTTTTGATACTAGTATTTTTTTTGGAATTGCTTCGAGCCGATTAAAATTTCGTGGCGATGCTGAGCGCCGACTTCGTATCACGAGCGGTCGATCTCTACGTGTCGTTATTTTATATCTGTTATTTATTAGAATTAGCAACAGTTGCGTTATGTTATTTCTAAATAACAGATTAAATAACAACCCATCTCTAATTGACCGAACTCTTTGTACACACGAAATCGGCACCCAAGACCAAAAATGCCGACCCTAGTAAATCACAGTAACATTTTTTTGAAACAAATTGAAATACGTATTTAAAAAGTACCAATTTAGTACTTTATTCAAAAGGAAAAATTTTACCTGCCTTGAACCTTGCTTTTCCAAAATGAAACAACGAACGCTTGGAAATGATGACAGCTAAAAAGAACAATAAAAAAATGTATAACAACAAATTTATTAATAACTATTAAAAATAAAAAGTTAACAATTTTTTATAATTTAGTATAAAAACAAACTGAAATCACAATTTTTGGTGTAAATGAAAAATAAGTTAAATATATATAAATGTAAAAATTATAATTAAAAAAGTCAATAGCAAACCCCTGCTAAAAACGATAAATTAAAAATTTGGTTCTAAATTATTATTACTAACAATATACTGGGAATATTTACAAACTAACTTAAATTTCGTGCTTTCCATTAGTGATGTAAACTACTTTTATGGACTCGTAACTACTACTATTGGTAATAGGACTCGTTACTTTAGACTCGTGACTTTGGTACTTAGTATCGTTACTTTATAATCGTTGTTTTGTGTACAGGTTGGAAGACTTGGGCTTGACGTGGAACTTCGTTACTTATTGTGCGCGGCGATCTTCGTTGCATGCTCGGTTTAACCTATAAGGGGTTTCTACTTTCTTCTAGTGTAAGGGCATAATAGGATAATTTCAATACTCGGTATTCAAGTACTGAATAATATGTTTTTAATAATATGTATATTTTTATAATGATTATGTTAAATAAAACTATGTACTGTTAATAAAATTAAAAATAAAAGAAAACAAATCAAACAAAGAAAGTATGTGTATAATAAATATAAAGTATTTTTTTATATTTTCTCTCTTGTATTACATTAAAGAATAGGCAAACATTAAAGAGTAAAATTTTAAAAAAATGTATATATTTTTGTTAAAATGTAGAAATATTAAAAAAATGTATATTCCTCTGTGGCGGATTCATCTCTTCAAAAAAGTCCTTTGGATTAACGCCCCCAGCAGTGTTTACTAAAAATTACTATTTTTATTTTGTAGATTTTCTTACAGTGTAAGTGGCGAAATATCTATTCTCTTTTGAAGAAGAAAAATATTTGCTCCGCTTTTTCAGATATTAACATTTTTGTGACTAACGTGAATCCATTTTTAATTAATATCTAAGACATGTTAATCTAAATAAACAATTCTTTCTATAAATAAAAAGCGACAACAAACGGCAAAGGGACAGACCGCCTCCGGGTCGGCATGAGCCAATCATAATAATTGTAATAAAAATATCACACATTTGCCATCCAAAACACCGGCCGGCGTCAAGTCAACACTTTAAACATAAACATATTGATAACAACTAGACCTACGTCGAAGAAAGGAATATTTCAGTATCAAGTTTCGTTCGTGCATTTCCAGGGATTACGATTACTGCAGGCGCAAAAGTAACGAATTAGCTTAGTAACGAGTAACGAGTCCTAAATTCAAATAGTAAGCGTTACTTCGAGTCCTCCTAAAGTAACTGTTACTTTGTAACGATTACTTAGAATTTTTACATCACTACTTTCCATTCAAATAATCTATCCCAATTATACTATACATACTGTGACATTTTTTCTGACATACAGTGATCGCCAAAAAGTGCTCAACATAAGGGACATTTTTATTTCCACTGGGCATGCCCGATAACCAGTGTTGCCAACTGTACCGTAATTACCAGTAATATGAACCAGGATACGGTATATTATGGTGATAAGTTCATTGCAGTATGTAAAGGTAGTGTAATATACAGGATTAAAAAATGTTTTATTTGGAGCTATTCACATCTATCGAGATAAGATAAAATGGTTGGCAATGCAAATTCCTGCAATCATTAATACTCGGTTTTAATATTATACATTGTACAGTGTGTCGTATTTTCGTGTGTTTCATGGAGTTTTTCGTTCATGAGTAGAGATTCAAAGATAAAGTTTTTAAATCACTACTACTTTTTTATAAAACAAAAGGTGCTAAATACAGATCTGTGCTTGCCCTTTTAGTTTCAGAAATACAGGGCGAATTTGAAAATGTTTTATTTTTCGATTCCCCTTGTATCTCGGTTATCTCTCACAGCTGCCAGCGAAAATTTAGTTAAGCATACAGTTCTACGTGACAAACTCTATAGGACTCAGTTTTCACCTTTTCGATAGGTTAATGCAAAAAATGCATTTTTTTCAAATTCGTCCTGTATTTAAGGAACTAATAAGGTTAGGACAAATCTATGTGTAGCATGTTTAGTTTCATAAAAAAGTAGTACAGTGATGTGTGAAAACCTTACCTCATAAATGAAAAAACCCTATAAAACATATGAAAATGGGACACCCTGTACTAGAAGACGCTGTCGTGCCTCTGCTCGCTAAAAATCGATAACTTTGGCAACAGTGGTCAATATTTTCTTCTGTGGCCTGTGGCATCACTGCTACCATTGACTAAGTTAACTAGTCTATGTGTGGTATATTAACTATGGGGGCAGCTACCGCCGCGCCTTCGCTGTGTGCTTGGGATTTCCCGACCTCAATATCTTTAAATGTGAATATTTAAAAGAAAGTTTGGCAACGCTGCCAATAACAAAAAATGACATTTGTGCAATGGCGCAATAACGGAGGGAGGGGGTCGGCTAGGCACCTCCTATAAAGATCTTGAATTTTGACTAAATTATGACTTTTGAGTAAATATTAATTATCATTTGCTTGTGATATAGTAAAAATTACTTTTTTAGTTTTGTTTAGTTAATATTATTTTGTTGTGTCCAAAAAATGTGTTAGCTTTTATTTTTTTTTACAAAATTGTAGATATTTAAGTATCTACGGGAACACGTACGTGCAGTGGCGGATCCATGGGAAGGGGGGGGCTTCGGAGGCTAAAACCTCCCCCTTGAGTGCAGTCAAGTAATACTATATATTATACAGGGTGCTACAAATTCGAGGTACGAGCATTGGTATCTCGGTAAACGTAATAGATACGAACATGGTTAAATTGGGGCAAAGTTGCGCCTATAGATGTTCACCAAGATGCCATCAAAAAAGTTTTAAAAATTTCAAGGATTGCTGAGTTTTTTTGAAAAAAACGGATTTTTTTGAAAATCAATTTTATTTTTTCCTGGCGTTACTTTTTAGGAAATCAAAAAACTAATTACACATTCTCATTGCCACTTTATTAGCGCTATCCGATAGTATTTTTAAATTTTCAAATTAGCCGATAGTTTGTGAGATACAGAGGCCAACCTAATTTTTTTAAATACGGACCTGCATTTTTTATTTCAGATTTTGAAAGAACTCGGTCTCCTGAGTACAATGATATGCCACACTTTATATCTTTTTTTGTTTCGGATATTTGAACATAATTTATTTAAACTAATTTCAAGTCCGGCTCTGTTTTTTTTAAGATCTATTCATCGTTACAATATTGATAAGCTTTCAAACTTAACAATGATGTGTGGTAAAACATTGAATACAGTAAATGAAATGCAATAACTAAAGGGGCATTACTTGGCGTCATTTATAAAAGTGAAATCAATACATTTCAACATTTACAATAAAGACTACAAAATGCATTCGGAACTATAACAAGAAGTTATGTTCAAAGAATTATAAATAAGATTGAACAAAAAATAAATTTGTGCAATAACCCTTTCGAATATGTAGAACATTAGAAACTAGTTTGTAGAAGTTGATTTATTTATACTAACTACGATTAATATTATGAATATTATTAGAGCTTACACTGAGATTTCAAATTCACAATAAAAAAAGTTAAAAATAATATCTTTAAATTGCTGATTTGGATATTATTTATTTGAATCTTTCAATTGGCTCGATTTTCCTTATTCAATGTTAATTAGCTCTAATCGATATTGTTACGATGAATATAATTAGATTAAATGATTTAAAAAAACAGAGTCGTACTTGAAATTATTTAAAATAATAATTAAATAGTTTTGATATTTTTATGGTACCCAAAACAAAAAAAAGTATAAAGTGTAGCACATCATTGTACTCAGGAGACCGAGTTCTTTCAAAATTTGAAATAAAAAATGCAGATCCGTATTTAAAAAAGTTAAGTTGACCTCTGTATCTCACAAATTATCAGCTAGTTTGAAAATCTTAAAGTACTATCAGATAGCCCTAATAAAGTAGCTATGAGAATGTGTAATTAGTTTTTTGATTTTCTAAAAAGTAACGACAGAAAGAAACAAAATTGATTTTCCAAAAAATCCGTTTTTTCCGAAAAACTGAGCAATCCTTGAAATTTTTAAAACTTTTTTGATGGCATCTTGGTGAACATCTTAAGGCGCAACTTTGCCCCAATTTAATCATTTTCGTATCTATTACGGTTTCCGAGATACCAATGCTCGTACCTCGAATTTGTAGCACCCTGTATATAATTGAATACTATATTATTAATTATTGTAATAATTATTATATAACATTATATACTATGTTGTATTATATATTATTAATTTATTTTGTCACAAACGACTCTAGAGTATGTACTTTGAGACAAGCCTCCCCTTTTCAGAATCCTGGATCCGCCCCTGCGTACGTGGGATAGTTGGATAACCAGTATAATAATCATAGCAGTGGGATAACCAAGTCTATTAAATTTATTAATAAAGAAATTTATGTTGTCACAACATTTTATTCAAAAAATGTGTTAATTTTTCTATAAGTACAGGGTGTCCCATTTTGGTTGAAATCATACGGTATCTCCGTTATTAGTAAAGATAGGAGAATGCTGTTTGCACAAACCTGTCCCACTTTTTTGTCAAACGGAAGATGCTGCAAACAAAATTTTCATAGCCTTCTTCGTTTCTGAGCTACAGGGTCTTTTTGAAAATTTTGCAATTTGGGACACCCCCTGTATCTCTGTTATTGTTAAAGGTATCGAGAAGGTGAAAACTGTTTATTGTAGAACTTTTTACGTAGAATACAGTGACGTAGACTGGTTTTCTACGAAAAAAATATTTTTGAAAGTATGAACTAAAGTTAGGTTTTTGGTTTGGTTTGGAACACCCTGTATATTTATAAATAATATGATCTGTCTTGCTATGAGCTTCTAAAAAATGTATATCACTCTATATTTATTTTCAGTATTTACTGCAATATTTAAAATATATCATTTTCTTATTAGTAGGCCGTGATAAATAACAAAAAAAAAATAAAATGGTAGGTATTTACTAAAATAATCTACACATATTCAAATTTTATTTGGGATTAATATATTACACTTTTGTGTTACTGTTACCACTGAATCTGTGAATATATTTTTCTTTTTCTTATAACGAAATTTATTATAACGAAATGCGTTTGCAAATATCTAAAAGCTTGCATTATTAAAGCATTTTTCAGGTGTTCGACATTGTTGTAGTTGTCAGGATATACTTCATATTTCAAAAAAACCCAAAATCAGAAATCGAGAACGAACAAATCCGGGAATCAGTGGGGCCATCATATGGGTTCATTGGTTCCATATGTTGGGATTAATTCATTAATTTGAGAAATAATAGTTTAGCAAAATTCTAATATTTTCAAAGTTGTGAGCTGGAACCTCATCTTGCTGAAAGTATATTTCACGTAAATTAGCTAAAGGAATATCTAAAATTCCCTGTGCGGTAGCTTCCAAGATTTACAAATAGCGGTAGAGAGTTAAGTTTCCCTAATATATAAAGAATTTATTAATGGCTTCCAAAATAAAACAAGAGACAGATAGCAGTATACTTTTAATAATTCTTTAGTTTCATCATTTTTCAATCATGGCCTACTAATAAATATGATATTTTAATAAAAACTATTAAATATTGCAGTAAATAGTGAAAATAAATATAGAGTGATATATATTTGTGAGAAGCTTATGGTAAGTCAGATGATATAATTTATAAACATACAGGGTGTTCCATTTAGGAAAACATAACTTTAGTCCATATCTTTAAAAATATTCTTTTCGTAGACTGACAGACTACGCCACTGTATTCTACGTAAAAAGTTCTACAATAAACTGTTTTCACCTCGATAGCTTTAACAATAACAGAGATACAGGGGGTGTCCCAAATTACAAAATTTTCAAAAAGACCCTGTAGCTCAGAAACAAAGAGGGCTATGAAAATTTTGTTTACGGCATATTCCGTTTGACAAAAAAGTGAGACAGGTTTGTGCAAACCGCACCCTTCTATCTTCACTATTATCGGAGATACCGTATGATTTCAACCAAAATGGGACACACTGTACATATTCTACGTTTTTTTTTTTACAAAAGCCCTAGGCCCCCCCAAGATGAATTGCTAGTTACGCTAATGCATTTTTGTGACAACTGTCATGATGCGAAATTGAAAAATGTGCTTTGCATATGTTAATAGTTTTGGTTGGATGCTTGTTGGATGGCCAAAAATATTATGTGATGTTATAAAAACTTTTAGGTATGACTAATTGCTAATGGTTAGAATATTAATGGTTTAACTCTACCTATAATATTATTTGAAACACCTATTTGCACAGTTTAAAAACTAATATGATGCATAATCGGGCAATACTTTTTGTCTCTTTTTAAGATTAACTTATCTCCATAACTATCTAACATGTTAAAATACAGACAACAGTTTTAAGATGACAAGGTTTGTATACTATATATACTTTTTTTCAAATTATGATCTCGTCTCATGTGTAGCGACTTAATGGAACTTAAGTTACCCTTAAATTTCTCTATTCGGGTGATGGATATAAATTTTCTAGCATGATCTGATCTCAGACCTACCCTAAAACGGATATTAGATAAATAATGATGACGTACCGTTGCACGATCGTTGTGCAAACTATACAGGGTGGTCCGACCTGTATTCCGGAAACTTCGACTGCATATTCTGCAGATAAAAATAAGTAAAAAAGTTCCTATAAAGGTATGTCCTAAAATGCTTAGTTTCGGAGATACAGGGCGTAGAAGTTTCATTTTTATTTCGATTTTTTCGAAATAATTAAGTAACGCCAATATTTGGATGAAAATTGGTGTCTGGGAGTTTTGCGACACGAGAAATTTGATTTTGATGTCAAAATGACTTCTATTTGTAGGGGGCGCTACCTACATGTGTTTTAACTGTTTTGAAGAGTAATAACTTTTCGTCCGTACCTGTATAAAACTACCGGCTGAAAAAATATAAATTTCCATGACTATTTACGTAAAAAATGTCTCTTGGTAAAAATCATTATGAGCAACCGTTCTGAAGATATTTAGAATGGAAATAATCAATACATGTCATGATTCACAAAAATAAGCACACGCTGAGTATAGTTATTTGATTGAAATAATATTTTATTTTTTTAAATTAATCATAAATTTTTCTGCAAAAAAATGATGATTAAACAGTTTTTGTTGAATTTTTGGTACAAACAGATTTCAAATTTATGATTTCAGTCTAATAACTATTTAGACAACATGTTTAATTTATATCAATCATGACAGGTATTCATAATTTCGATTCCAAATATTTCGAGAACCATTACTCGTAGCGACTTTTACCAAGAGACCTTTTTTATGTAAAAAAAGTCGTAAATGTATTTCTTACTCAGTAGTCTTATACAGATATGGACGAAAAGATATTAGTCTTCAAACAAGTTAACAAATATGTAGGTAATATATGGCGCCCTCTATAAGTAGGAGTCATATTGACATGAAAATCAAATTTCTCATGTGAAAAAACTCCCAGACACCAATTTTCATCCAAATCCTGACGTTACTTAAGAAATTATTGGGAAAAAATCTCGAAATAAAAATGAAACTTCTACACCCTGTATCTCCACAACTAAGCATTTTAGGACATACACCTATACGAACTTTTTACTTATTTTAATCTGCAGAATATGCCACCGAAGTTTCCGGAATACAGTTCGGACCACTCTGTATATGGTAAAACTTAGTAAAGCCCTCAAAAAATAACTTATAATAAATAACTAATAAAACAGTCTCCATCATCTCCATCTAGATTACAAAACTATTCTAAACTTCAATATATTTTGGTTTTTTGATTACTGAATGGAAAGCAGTTAAAGCTTATAAAAATATGGACCCTGTTTTGTGATCAAACACTTCTAAAAATATCAGTGAAAAGGAAAAATATAATACTGTGAGTTATGATCTGATCGAAAAAAATGGTAAAAGACTGATGGGGAATGACTATCGATAATAATTTTGGCGAGGTCAAGCCCTAGACGTCATTTACTTTGCCCGTTCTCTTTTTTATTTTGTAAAGGCGCTTACTGCCTTAGTTGGCATTAAGAAGGTTGTAATTTATTTCTATATTGCGTAAAAATGATTTTTAAACAGTGTAGTTTAAAATTCGAGAAAATAGTTTTTTTTGAAAATAGATTTGTGTGTCTGGAAACGTTCTATCCTTTTTAAATCTTTCTATAATTAGTGTTAATGAGGTCTACATACTGACCTCGCTAAAATTATCAATTGTATTTTTCCAGCCGTCTTTGAACCCCATTTTTTTCGATCATACGGTATATAAATAAAGAAAACATAAACAACGAATAAGAAAAAAAATAAAAAGTTTCACACAATAAATCATTAAACGAACTTTTGAGACCTTTTCCCGTTTAAATATTAATTTTGACAAGCTATTACGTCAAAGAGTCTCAAGTCAACAATTGTTGTTTTTAAGTTTAATGTATTATTTGGCCATTTTTCGTCCTTTATAGGCCTTTGGTTACCTGCCTACTTTATCGTATACCATTTTGTAGAGGAACATCTATCTTGTCTGTATATCCAGACAGGTTTGACAGTACTGTCAGTCGTTGGAGGAACATTAATTTATGCCGTCTGTCATGGAGAAGCTTAGTCTTGGACGTTCTAAATAAAAAAAATCCTTAGATATATTGTCTATTATCGGAGGTTCTTTCTCATATAAATACAATATTAACTTATTTAGTTTATAAGATATATGGTTCATACTTCGCGTATTAGCCCTAACCAACTTAACATTAATATAAGTAATATTCTAATATGCGCTTGCGCTCTTACGAAACATATGTTTTGAGTTAACCTAACTTTAAAAATACACTGGTTGTTCACCACATACGACACGGAGTATTGTAGCTAAACGATTAGATTTTAACAAATTGTAAGTTTTCGGTTCGTTGAAGGACTATTAGAGCTACAATTTAAAAATATTTTTTCACGATACAGAGTGTCCCAAATTAATAAAAAATATCAAAGTTGTATTTTTTAAATGGAACACCCTGTATATTATTACATTTTTAGTTTCTATGATTAAAATAAAGGTAAATTTGATTAAAGTTTATCATACTTAAATCTTACTGTTTTCGAAATATTTTCAATTTTGTGAAATTGCAGTAAACATTTTAGAGCTTCATTTCTACAAGGTTATCAAACTTTTTAATACTAAATATTTACTGAAGTTTATTTATTGATCAGTTATTGTGTTGCAATAATAAAAATAATACTACCTCATACAGAGTGTGGAAAAATTTATTTTAAATAATTCCTAGCTTTAAACGGCAATAACTTGTTTAATTTAAATGGCACACCCTATATATTTTAAGATAATCAGATGCACGATTTAAATGTCTATCAAATAGTATTATACCATTTTTACCTATCCCTTCAAGTTTTTGTAGAAAATGCATTTTTTATAATTTAGACCTCATTTATCAATATATCCATGGAATATTGACATTTTAGATTGTTTTTAAAGCAACAAACGTACAAAATGTACAGGTGCTAAAAATATAATATTTCTAGCCCATTTCTATACAAAAAGAAAACCATTTAAATCTTTATAAAAATGTATACCATTAATTAAATATACCACCATTATTTCCGCACAAATATTAATTAACTACATACTTAATTGTGTTAGTTAATAAATTATTCTAAATAAATGTGGATTTCAATCAGAAATCAATATAAGAATAAGGTATGAAAATGAACGTCTCTGTTGTGATAAATGACCATTCGTCAAAAAATGAAATAAAATTTATAAGGTGTTACTTTGTACCACACTCTCTAATACACATACAAAATTAAGTTTTTTAGTGTTTGGAGCAATTATTATTAATCAACGCAAACAGTCAATTAATGTCCTTTGAATACTTTATTATATTAATTGGTCCCCTTTTACATATGTATTATTATATTAATTGGTCCCCTTTTACAAATATTTAAAGAGTTTTTTTTTATTTTTTAATGAAATAATCGAACTATATCGACAATTTTAGTATCTGTACTCTTTGAATATCCGTTACATCTATAAAAGTAATCTAAAATGTCAATATTCCATGGGTATACTGATAAATGAGGTATAAATTATAAGAAAATGCATTTTCTACGAAAACTTGAAGAGATAGGTAAAAAATGGTATAATAGAATTTGATAGACAAATAAATTGTGCATCTAATTATCATAAAATATACAGGGTGTTCCATTTAAATTAAACAAGTTATTGCCGCTTAAAGCTAGTAATAATTTAAAATAAATTTTTAGACACTCTGTATAAGGTAGTGTAATTTTTATTATTGCAACACAAAATTTAATAAATAGAAATACTTTATTACAATATTTCGGTTTAAAAACTTAAATACGCCTAGAGAAATGAAGCATTAAAATTATTACTGTATTTTGACAAAAACCAAAATATTTCAAAAACGGTAAGATTAAAATTGCGGTAAACCTTAATCAAATTTACCTTTATTTTAATCGTAGAAACTAAAATGTAATGATATACAGGGTGTTCCGTTTAAAAAAATACAACTTTGATATTTTTTATTTATTTGGGACACTCTGTATCTTGTAAAAATATTTTTAAATTGTAGATCTAATAGTCCTTCAACGAACCCAAAACTTACAATTTGCAAAAATCTAATCGTTTAACTACAATACTCCGTGTCGTATGTGGTGAACAACCCTGTATATACAAACAAAACAATTATCGCATATTTGAATAAAAATAATTATTACATATTTCTAAATGAAGCATGCATTTTTCTGCCTTTTTCTTGCGTGTTTTTTATGATAATTAGTGTACGCACTGACATGTAATTTTTAGTCGGCCCACTATTTAGTTGCAACAGTGAAAACAATCCATTCTTATGGAGCCGATCGGCCTAATATTTGATTACATTGCGTAGCCTTAGGCTATATATGCGCTGACAGGAAATGTTTAATCGGCCAACTAGTTAGTTGCATATTTGTAACCAATATATCCTTATGGAGCCGCGCTCACATGCAATCAAATAGTCGGCCGATCGACTTCATAAGTATGTATTTATTGCTTTCACTTTTCCAAACTAAATAGTCGGCCGACTAAAAATTACAGATCAGCGCGTAGGCTTATTGTTTCGAATTCCCCACAGTATTCATACTAGTTAAAATCGTAAGTCAGAGAATTCAAAGTGTTTTGTTTTTCAAATTAATATTTTTTTTAGAAAATATGCGCTAATTGTTTTAAGTAGTTTATTTTTAGAATTTTAAACTAAGGACTAATCGTCATAATGAAAATATTGATTTGTTTGTGAATTAAAATTAATAATTTCTAGACCAAAAAAGTAGAGACGTAATTATTATTAACATTTATAAACCGTTAAATTCAATATGTCAAATATTATTTCGAAAATTCTTAAAATCCCTATTTTGAGCATGCGTTAATTAATTTTGTATTAGCATTACCCTTAGAATATAAAATATCCCATATTTCTTAGGACCTGTTAGGACTAAAGCTAATGTTCGATGCATTAGAAGCATGACCACGTTAGTTAGTGTTAGGTTTAAAATCGAAAGTATGAACCAGCCATAACAGAGGCGTGCAGTGATATTTTGTTACAGACTTACTTTATATTCTGCACTGTAT
The DNA here is from genome assembly GCF_002938485.1 of Sitophilus oryzae. Taxonomy (NCBI): domain Eukaryota; kingdom Metazoa; phylum Arthropoda; class Insecta; order Coleoptera; family Curculionidae; genus Sitophilus; species Sitophilus oryzae. Next base: position 531,475 of record NW_022145683.1, on the reverse strand, counting down.
GTATCACAAGGCTTATAATTAAAATGAAATTTCTTCAGATACATGAACACAATAACGGAAACTATAACTAACAAGCTCAGGCATAGTCCTACAAAAAAGACAAAAACTAATAAGTTAAACCAAAATTAGATTTTTTACATATGTATAAGTGTGAAAAAAATATTAGGCAAGTTTACCTAGAAAAAACAGTGACACATTCCAAGAAAGTCAGCTAGAGGGTATTTAAGATAAATGCAAAAAACATTTTTTTTTAATTTTAACATACTGTATCTATCATTTACGGATTTATATTTATAGGAACATTTTTCCATATCTTTATATATTTATCTATAACTGTGAACACCCTGTATAAAACTTACCAACTATTAGGCCGATATGTGTAGACCCATAAGGACGCCGAGAACTGAAAAATTTACAGTAGTCAGGTCTCAAGTAGTTATTACTTATGTAACAGCTGTCATTCTGCAAAGATATAATAAGTGGTTTCAATTAGTCTACAAGTTTGTTCCTCTAATTTCAATATAAGCATTCAGAACGTCAAAATTAATGGTAGTATTTTTCAATTAGTAGAAAAACTTAACAAACTTTTAACTTTTTCCACTAATTATGCATCAAAATTTGGAAGTAATGTAATTCTGGCCTTTGATTATCATCCGTCAAGAGAAATTCTGGATAGAAATAATAGCTTTGTTCGGGTTCTTGTTATGACCGATTCTGAACCGTCCAAGAACTCTGCAGCGCATGCGCAAATGAAATAATATCTTCATATTTCCTTCTGCGCATACGCATCACAATTCTAGGACGGTTCAGAATCGGTATAAGAGAAACCCGAAGTAAGCTAAAAAGTTTGTTTTATAAGCTAATTATTAGGCTTCCTCTATAGACCTGGTGCATTTCAGTTGATTTCAACAAATTCCGACCGCAGCGCACTCTACGGCAAAAATCAGAAATGATCATAATGTACTTCACGCCGCCGTCATGTTGATCGCATAAAATAGTATTCAAATCGTGGTTTTGGCATAATATTTAAGTACTTTAGTTTCTTGCTAGTACAGTTATTGAGACTATAAAACACTCAGGTACGAAGTTTGTGTGATGTAACGCTGTTTCGGGTAGTAAAAAATAAGTGAAAAAGAATTCGAACCAGGCGTCGCATCGTGTTGTGTTGGTTGTGACAATTTCAAATGTTAATAAAATTGCCGAAAAAATGCTAACGCGTAAAGGAGAGCGTAATTAGGGCTTTGTTGGGTGCAATAACTAGGGCTGTAATGAGCCTTGTTTTTTAACTTGACAGAGTACTCGGCTAAAGGTAATGGCCGGTACCTAGTACTCGGCTGTCGAGTAGTGGAATTGTCGCGTTTTTAATAGTCTTAACAGTTATACGGCCTTTATCAATATATACTAATTATACCGTATGATCGAATAAAAACGGAGTCAACGATGGCTATGAAATAAAGATCGCTGTCATTTTATATATAAAATTATATGGGAAATGTCATCGATCGTCATTTCCAAGCCAACTGGACGCCGTTTTTTTCGATCATACGGTACTATACACCATAACATAATAATATTATATTTTATACATAATATAAATATATAATTTAACATTAAAGAAAGCTAGTTAAAATTCCCGGAATTCCCCGGCCTTAAACCAATGACCTTGTTTGTTTTGCCTATGATTGGCAAGCGGTTGGGATTCCCCGACTACAAACCAATGACCTCGTTTGTTTTCAATTTTCTGGTTTTCGGTTCTCCATCAATTTTCGGTTCTCCATGCAAACTGATATTTTTAATGTGCTGGATTCTGAATTGATTCTTTTAAGGTGCGGTGGCGACGGTGATTTTGTTTTAAGCAAAACTTATATGTGTAACTAATTTAAAAGTGAAAAATAATTCAAACAATTAATAATACCCTTTAAAGTTATATTAAAATGAGTTAGAGTGCTGACCTCTTTTAGATTATAAGTATTAAATTATTATTTCACTGTGTTTGTGTTATTACTTATACTTATTATTATTACTTTGCTAAAATACATTAATTAAAGTTATGAATGAATAACTTTTTGTTTATTTTATTATTTGCCACTGTGAGTCTCATTTCTTTCTGTTTTGGACATGCATAAATGGATTGTTTCTATTACTATTTACTATACTTTACTCGGCCTTACTCAGCTTTACTCGGCCTTACTCGGCCGGGTAGGCCCAGCACCGAGTACATATTACTCGGTTAAAATTTGGCCGAGCACTGAACTACTCGGAACTCGGTGCAGCCCTAGCAATAACATTCAATAACTCAACTTTCCCGAATATTCAACTCATAGTTCATAGTTTGTCATACCTATTTGATTAAAAGCAAAAATAAATTCAAGATTCAAGCAGTTCGACGAAACAAGTGATTAAACAAAGTGCTCGTTACATAATCAAAAAATTAGGTAGACATACTATGAGAGGATACTAATAATAATAGTATACTTTTTTTAATCAATTAGTGATTAAATGTTTTATGAACATCCTCTAAAGTTATAATTTTATGTATCTTTAAAAACTTTCGTTATAGCCAAAATAGCCCCAATTAGGCCTCACTAGCAAAACCGGTAATTAAAACTATGCTCGCTACCGTAGTTGAACTAATCTAAAAAAGTGTTTTTAACTGGAATAATAAATTATAATATAAGTTAGACCTTCTGAAGATATCAAAATTACTTTTTTATTTTTATTTTTAGAATTTTTACAAATTATACTTCCTAACACTTTTAGAATAATTAAATAATAAATTTTTCGTATACTCGTTATTTAAACCTGTGTATTTGTATAGATCGATTGTTCACGATATTCTCGCATGGTGGCAGCACCGGCGGAGAATGCACCAAGCCTATAGATACAACTGACTACCCCAAGTTGTTGCTAGGATATTCTATTAATTTTATTTTTATACATTGTAAATTATTGCAAACTCATAAGTATAATTGAAACTGATTGAAACCACTAATTTCGAGGTCATGAATGAGACTTAAAAAAATACACAGAATATATATAAAAAGTAAAAGAAAATACAAATAAAATAAAACTTACAAAAGGTACAATAGAGCTTTCTTTGGAACATTTGAAGACAGTCTCATACAAAACATCTAAAAAGAAAAATATTATTCATGAGAAACAGTATGGTTAATAATTATGTAACTTTATAAAAGACCTGTATAATATAAATAAAACATAAATATATTCAGGGATCAATAAAAGTTGACGTGCGCGTCATCAAAGACGTCGAAACTATAACCGCTGATCATCTTAGCCATCGATTGAAAGATTTGGGAAGATAGGTAACCTAATGGGCGAGTTCGCGACAAAGCTGATTCGATTTCTCCTTACGTCTCAAGTGCGCCACAGTGCGCCACCAATCGTTCTGCGGCAAACGCATAAAGCATTTATTTTCTCTGGTGGAACTGAAAGCGACAGCGTTGCCATATTAAAATGTGTAATGTCTGTAATACCTTTGATGGAAATATATTTGGATGAAAAATCCGCGTTTGTATTGTGTCTTAAATTGAAGGAACAATCAGTGACAAAATTACGAAGCTTATGTGACATTTATCAAAAGTCAAAGTAAAAAAGAAGCGTACATTCGTCAATTATTTTGATAAAGTGCACACCAATTTTTATTGATTTTCCTATAACTCACTTGTATCAGGCAGTGTCTCACATTTGTCTTCGCTGTTATAAGTGACAGACACATACTGGTATTTGGAATTAAATTCAACCTTTGGACAATGTGTAATACGATGTATCTGAAAATAAATTATAAAAAAAACATATACTGTGAGACTGTAGAATTAGAATATTATAATTATTGTAGATAAGGATTATGTAAAGTGATCAGAAAGGAAGCCAAAAATTCAATAATATTCAGAGTGTTTCAGGTTTGCACTTAAACAAAATTCCTAAGTTTTTTATTATAGGAGCTAGAGATGCTTGGCGCACTGTTGCAGAACCCTACAGTATACAGGGTGATGATACGTTAGACGTTTATAGAGATTGAAGATGGAATTTTTTAAAAATTTGGATTTAACCATACTGGATCTGCATTTTCACATTCTGTTTTTTTCAGGAAAGCCATTTAAAAGATAATAATTCTTACTTAATCTTAATAATATAAATATAGTTGTTTCGTTTAAAGAAAATCGTTACCATGGCAAAAATTCAAACTTTATAAATAGGTACCAATTAAAGTTTGTCAAGATCATGTTTTTGTCAATATGTTTTATTTATTATCCCAAAAAATGTTACAGATAGGTTTAATAGAAAAAGTGTGAGATATGAAAGTAGTTTCCAAAAATGTAATAATATGCCGGGTATTCCATTTAAAATAAAAAAGATGCGACCGTTTTTCAAATGATGCGGCAACATTGTAACGCTGAAAATATTTTAGATAGATGGAGCAGGTGCCTTTATCTCTATAAACGCCTAACGTGTCGTCGCTTTGAATCACCCTATATATTTTTAACTTACATAGTTCAGTACTGTTCTATTCAAAGGAAAATATTCATTGGTAAACGGACTTTTAACCAAGCAATCCGATAGGTTTTGTTCAGGTCTTAAAATTTTTCTTGAGAGAACATGTTTGGGGAAAGTTCTCTCCTTATTTTCAATATAAGGTTGATATGCATCGACTGCTGTCTCCTGAAATGTAAGAATTCAGGGATAGTCACATTAAATTATAAAAAAATAAAGGAGAAAAAAAAGAGAGTCAAATTTTATAACTGGTTTTTGAATTCAGTGCGGCAATTGTACGCGTCGACCGAATCTGTTTGTTTCTGTCCTCCTCAGGCCCCAGGCGTCGGTTTATGTATGAGAGAAACAGACAGTCTAGATTTTACTCGTATTTTCTTAGCCGCTGTTCTCTGTCTCTCCAGATTTTTCCACTGGTCCTCAAATGAGAGCGGGGCATATTAGTCAGGTTAGGCTGAGCATTAGTGATTTATATAAAATAATTTTTTTTTATATATGTATCATACTGTATTTTATTTATAAGAATAAAAGAAAGTAATAATAATTACGGAAAATGTCGAACCGCTCCGAAATTATTAAAAATGGCGTCCACTGCAAAAACAGCGCCTAATAGTATTTATTCTTATGACACTCTCCAATCTAAACTTATTTAATTTATCTATTTTTTTTTGGTTTAAGAAAAAAACAGGCGGTTAGAAGAAATAGGTATGTATATTCTGAGACCATAAGATGTTTTTTAATCTGTAATAAACTTACCGTAGAACAGACCAAATTTGTGCGATATTCTACGTTGGCACTACAATTCGTAATGTTTATTGATATGACACGGTCACTCTTGATAACGTTATCGCACACAAAATGGAAAAGTAATTTATTAAACAACTGATTGTCGTTTTCACATAGCTCTGGCAGCGTCCATTGCAACGTTGCTACATCCGGCAGTATTTTAACATTGGAATGATTGAAAAACATTATCGCACAACCTATAATTTAAAACAAAGTAATTAAAAAAAATAGTAGGGCTGTGTAAAAATATTGATATCGATATTTCTAAAATATCGATATCAATATTTTTAATTTTTATTAAAATACTAGAATTAAAAGGGATGCTCAAAAACATTATTGAACAAATTAAATACAAAACAAGCTAATTTCAAAAATGTGTAAAACTATTGAAATCGATATTTTTTAACCTCTAAAAATACAACAAGAATAATTAAAACTTCCTTGAAGTCCTCTACAACACTATTTTACATACTTTCATTGATACCAGTCAAACATCTTGTATAATTATTTTCACAGAGATTAAACTTGTAATCTGCAGCTTTCGTCGAGACACCTAGCTGTAATTGTGATAGTTGATTCAAATCTAATCTACAAAAAGAAAAAATAATAATAACAATGAACTAAAGCTCTATTAGTAAAAAAATTGTTACTTTTTATCATTATATTTGTCTTCAATAGAACAATCGTTGTGGTTTTTGGGACAAGCGTGTCTAGTTTCCCAAAGAAACACATAACGACAATCCCTTTCCTCTAAAAGAATAGGATTTTTCTAAAACGACAGAAAAAAATAGATATAAAGCTATATTAATTTAAATAAAAATAATATAAAACCTAAACAAATAAAATAAAGTCGGGCTAGTTACACCATTTATAATCAAGAACGGCTGAAACGATTTTTATGATCTCTGATTTGTTGGATTCGTCTCCGCCCCGAGTAGCAGAATAACTATAAAAATTTCGGAAAAAAAATTATACAGAAAATTAATTTTTAAATAAATTAGGTTTGGAACTCCGCCATCTTCCGCAAATGACAGCTCACATCCACACGCTTATACCGTATGATTGAATAAAAACGGCGTCAGCGATGGCTATGAAATGAAGATCGCTGTCATTTTATATGTAAAATTATATGGGAAATGTCATTGATCGTCATTTCCAAGCCAACTGGACGCCGTTTTTTTTTCGATCATACGGTACTTTATTTTTAATAATTGATGTCGACCGTAAATCTGATGATGTAAGTGATATACTAGACGTTACAGAATAGAAATTCAACGAAAAAAAAACAGTGTGTACACCAATAACTAAAGAATCCAAGGACAAATAGCACCCGAGAGCAAATTGTTACCATGTCACCAAACAGTGCCGAGGCACATATTTTTCTTAACTTAGCTGTTTGAAGAGATATTTATATTTTTTGATAAATGTTTTGACTACGCCTATGGTGTATATGGTAGTATTATACTAATTAAAAACTAGTATCGACGTATAGCACACATCAAGTACATATAATATCAGAAAAATAATTATCGAATTCAATAAAAAAAACTAAGAAAACGCTAAAAAGGTGGAGCGGACTGTTTATTTACCTATGAAACGTAACTCTTGGCTCTTTTTTATCGCTGCGGCTTTTACACTTGAAGGCTGAACAACTAATCACAAATCACAATTGTAATAAAGTTTATACAAAGTTCACTACACAAACTAATAAAAATCGCTAGAATTGTCGCTGGTGACCAGCTGATGACCTCATTCGTTGCCATCAAAAGAATGGCGTCTAAGGTCACATATTCTGCTGCAGCCCGCATATGGGTGTTACATGTCCTTATATCCTTTAGTCATTGGTGTGCACTATGTGCACTATGTGTATATAATCTATTAAATTGAAGGACTATCCGAACGGATAGCCCTGGTAGCTGTAGCCATTAAACCAAAATATTACTACACCTATATCTCTGACTACTACTAACCAACAGTTTGTTTTGTGTGGTCTGTTTTTGTTTAAATGTTTTGTTTATTATCCGTTATTTATAGTGATTTACAGTAATTTTATTAAATTATACGAATATGCTCGTTGATTATTGGTTTAAAATAAATATAACAGTGCCCTCCAATGAAAATACGAGTTACTAACTCTAAATTCTAATTCTGAACTGGCAAATGAGCTAAATGCGTTACCTAGATCGTTATTCAAAAGCTACAAACCTATCGATGAAAATATGCATGAAAATTTACTTCCTAGCACACAACCAGAGGATATTGGTACACATCAAGGTTGGTACAGTATCAAGTTAATTATAGTGATTTTCTAAGCCGCGTATGCGTATGGCAGATTGTTACCCAGTGTTGCCACAAGCTTATTTTTCATCGGGGTAGATTATCACGAGATAGCGGGGTTAAATTGTTTTATAAAGGGGTAGATCTACCCCCAATGGGGTAGTTGTGGCAACACTGCCGTTACCACTCTTCCTCTCGTTAGCTCGTGCGTCATGGTCGTCATTCAAGAATTGAATTTTTACTCCCATCGAGCGTAAAGAAGTTTTACTTCAAAAAGTGAGAAAATGGCATATTCAAATCTAGAAAGAGATTGAAATATATGGAAAAAATTGAATCAACAATATAGATATCAAATGACAGCAACTGTCAAATTGATTGGTCTCAATCATTCCAGATCATTAGGTCAACAAAAGGCGTTACGAAGTTACCTGGATTAGCTAGTAATAAGTTTAAATGTTGCACTTACCTCTACTTGACTGCATTTGAATCGAATCTCGCTGGTATAATCGACATAATTTTTCTCACACAGAGCACCGGTTGCATACTCTAAAATCAGGTTTTCGTCACGGACGATATCAACATAAAACTTCCCTAGAGAAACTAATCTAAAAATTGAAAAACAACATATACATATACAAGAATATACTGCGACATTAGCATATAAGCAATAAGAGAATTTATGTGCCAGTATTGAAGGAGAGAAAATCGAGTTGTATGGTTTGGCAACATAAGTCTGAAATACTATTTCAAGATCGGTTTATTCAGATATATAGAAGTGATTATCCTCTCTATATATCCTCTCTATAATATATCTTATTTGAACTTATTTAACCTCAATTTCAAACATGATTTAGAACCATTATAAAGTAACTATATCGACTCCAAACTGCATTCTGTGAAGCCGAACCGGTGAAATGGGTATATAAATCTTCTGAACGAATTTGGCACAAGTCGCTCAGTTAGACCTGCTCAAGCGTAGTGCGCAAGCCTGGATTTTGAATTATCGATCGGATAACTAGACCAATAAGAGACTAGACGCTTAACACCAGCTGTTCATTCTTACGGCTTCGTCCAACTTCGTACGGCTTTCGTTTGTACACCCGTTCGACAATTTTGGCTAATCCTCAGAGTAAGGGCTAATCGATATTCGGAATTTTGGAGTTGCAGAGATAGGCGATAGTCTGTATAGAGTTTATAAGTACATGTTTAGAACTTTCCAAATCAAAGTGCTCATGCGCAAGCGCAGAAAACTTCTGACAACACCAGGATAGACTTCTACACAGGGACAAATATTTATGAGGTATACGCAGTATATTATTTTGTATGTGGTCTGCGCTTGCGACTTTTTCATATCTCCAGTGTATTGTTGGTTACATAATTAGCGACACAGATGACAGAAATATATACTAAAAACTACGACTAAAACTACTATTCTTACCTGTGTTTTATATTCGTTTCCTTGAACGTCTTCAAGGCTATCGTGGCGCCCTTAAAACATGGCGCTTCTCGGTCCACCACAGAACCACACAGATTAATCAGTACTTCCTGCTCATCATGGAGATTGATCGAACGTTGAACGTCAGCCAAAGCTGTCAGATCGTAAATACTATTACGATGATAAAACGTGCACTTATGAGACTCTCTTTTCATATGGGCACAACTTGCTGGGTTCTAAGAAACATTTTTATTTACAGCGGCTGGTTAGGGAGCGTCCATTAATGATGTGAGGCATTTTTGAGGATTTTTTTACCCCCCCTCCCTCACTGGTGAGATGTAAGATTTTTCAAAGTTTGTATTTAGAATATAAATGCGTTGGATTTATTTAAAAAACATAATTTGACTTATTGTTTAGATCATACTCGTATTTACCATTCGAGGACAGGCGTGTGGTGTTTTCCATTGAAAAAACGTACGACATCCCTTTTGATCCAGAAAACTAGGGCCTTCTTCTTTAAAGTTGCAAATGAAATTGATGGAGGAGCTGTAGTACTCATCGTTGTTGCAACGCTTTCCGTCTGAAAATAATATTTCACAAATATAATAGACATAATTTAGTTCGTAATATAACTTTTTTATTATTATAATTAGTTTGTATATCTATGGCAAATAATAGAAATAGACAAATTTTAATGTATCGAACGGATGTACTATATTCAGATATCCAGACCAGATATAAACAGAAAAATACTGTAAATTATTTAAAAAAAATTATTATTTTTAGTTAAAAATCTTACTTAGGGCATAGGGGGATTTTTGGCGTTTTTGTTGGCTCGTTCAATTTTGTTTCGTTTTGATCTATTTCCAAAACGTATCTGTACCCGAGGCAAAGGATTTTTTTTCATAAATCTCAGTGAAATAAGTAAACCTAAACGTTTCTAAAATAGCTGTTGTTACGATGATATTTCGTTAATTACATCTCGTTTTATGTTAATACATATTCCGCAATTATTTGAACACGCGTTTATAATATGTATAGTAGATATTTAGGAACAAAACTTTTCACTTAAACTGCAGGAATATAATTATAATATTTTTATGATTTAATATTATTATAACGAATCTATACTAATATATAAAATCCTTAAGTGACTGACATACTGATTAATCACGATCCTGCTCAAACCACTCAACGTAAGAAGCTCAATTTTGGCATACAGGTTGATTCTAGGGTGTAGAGGTTCGATAAGATGGGATTTTTCGAAATTCCAGTTCCAAGAGGGTGAAACCACTCCTCCAATATTACAATATTTTTTATTTAAAAAAAGGTCAAGTTTCCGAAAAAACGCTTAAACACGTATATTTTATTTAGTTTTTTTACATATTTTAAGATTTTTTAAAAATGTATACAGGGTGTTTCGAAAAATCAGGTCATTGATTAATCACGATCCTGCTTAAATCGCTTGACGTAAAAAGCTGATTTTTGGAAAACAGATTAACTTTAGTGTGTAGAGGTTCGATAAGAAGGGATTTTTCGAAACTCGAATTCTAAGAGGGTGAAACTATCCCTCAAATATTAAAATATTTTTTTATTTAAAAACCGGTGAGTTTTTCGGAAAAACTCTTAAACACGTACATTTTATTTTGTTGTTTTACATATTTTAAGATTTTTTATAAATTTATACAGGGTGTTTCATAAAATATGACCACTGAGTAATCACGATTCTGATTAAACTGCTTGACGTTTAAAGCTGATTTTTGGTAAACGGATTGACTGGTGGTGTATAGTGGTGGTGTAGAGGTTCGATAAGGAGGGGTTTCTCGAATCTCAAATTCCAAGAGGGTGAAAATGCCCCTTAAATATTACAATATTTGTTATTTAAAAAACGGTTAGTCTTTCGGGAAAACGCTTGGACAAGCATAATTTATTTGGTTTTTATACATATTTTGAATTTTTTTAAAAAATCATACAGGGTGTTCCAAAAAGTTGGGTAATTTCTTAACCACGATTCTGCTTAAACTGAGTGACGTAAAAAGCTAATTTTTGGCAAACGGATTTTTGAAAGTCAAATTCCAACGAGATGAAACTACCCCTCAAATATTACCAAGTTATATAATAATATCGCCATATTGTTTTTTCTCATACTGACATAAATGTGAAAACATTTTATCCAGTTTGTATGTTAATGGAAATTCTTGCTTTGCTTTATCATCACCATTACAAATGATTAATTCGACGCGAACGAAGTCGCTAGTACAAGCTAGTTAGTATATAAAACTGTATATGTTATGTTTGTTTACACGGCCGTAATTGATTAATACAACAGTAGTATTGCTTGATGAGTAATACTGGCAACATCATCAATATATCGAGCTGTTTGTTAAAATTATTGATTGACCCGATGTCAATAAAAGATTAACATGGTTTGATATAAATCCATTTAAAAATAAGAAATAATTGACGATTTTTTAAATAGATCAACACCATGAATTATAACCTATAAAAGGCGGACAGCCAGAGCAGTTAGTCACTGCCTATTGTCCAGCAATTTTGCGATTTTAAGTTTCGGGAATATATATTTTTTACTATATTGTAATTAATAATGTTAGACAATGAGTATATATATATATATATATATATATATATATATATATATATATATATATATATATATATATATATATATATATATATATATATATATATATATATATATATATATATATATATATATATATATATGAGATCTACCATCGATAACTGTTTTCTAAATGCACTCTTCATATAATCTAAATCATTCTAAATGCACTCGTCATATCAGTTTAATATAGTGGTGTTACATTACACTCCATTACAAATTAATGATATTTATTCATGCTCCATGTTTACTTATTTTTCTGAAACCACTACAACGTTTGACCTCGATTGCTTCGTGCTACTTCACAAAATACGATAAATAAAAGCCCGTGTTATAAAAATTAGTTCCCACGTTTCCTGAAATTGATCGAGACGCGCCGTGATTGGTTGTTTGTTTTTTATTGTTAACCCAGATTAACCAATCGAATAAAGGCGATATATTCGATCTGTATAAATAAACCGATTAGATATTACACAGGGAGAGCAAAAATGGTATTTATTCTGTTTATTCTAAAATTGGTCAATGTTATTATAAATTCAACACTATGTATATTATTTATAAAATAAAAACACTAATAAAATTACTTTTCAACGATATATCATGTTCCTATACCTAAAAATTCCGGTTTCTTAAGTAGAATTATTTAAAAATTAATCATTCTATTATTATAGTTTCATTTCAAGAATTTCGTTACCATGACAATTTTAGAAATTTAGCATGTAAACTTTAATTGATACCTTTGAATAAAAATTGATACTTATAAAGTTTGAATATTTGTCATCGTAACGATTTTCTTTAAACGAAACAATTATTGTAATAGAATTATCTTTTAAATGACTTTACTGGAGAAACCAGAAGATTTAGGTATAGGAATATGATATATCGTTGAAAAACAATTTTATTTGTGTTTCGATTTTTTAAATAATATATATAGGCTTGAATTTAAAATAACAATGATTGTTAATATAATATGGTATAAATAATGATGTTATAACAAACGGGAATAAATATTTTTTTGATCTTCCTGTTTGATATCCAATCGGTCGATTTAGACAGATCAAACATGTCGTCTTTCCTTAACCTATAAACCAAATTTCAGCTTTCAATATGCCAAATTTATGACTTAACCAATGCTTATTCTATGTCAAGTTTTAGTCAATTTTACATGTTTTATTTTTTATCTCGAAAACTATTAGGGATTGGTATAGGTTAGTATAATACAAAAATTTTGAGATATGGAAGTAGTTTCGAAAAATGAAGCGGCAACACTGTAATGCTGAAAATAATTTAGACAGATGGAGCAGGTGCCTTTGTTGGCGTGCCATGGCCGTGAATCACCCTGTGTATTTAAGGTATTTGTTAAATATACTGTTATCGACTCAATTTTTATGATATTCTTTTTTCTTTTTAAAGGATTTAAATCGACTGAAAACTAACTAAATTATGTGCAAATAAAAGATATCATTCTTATCTGGATAACTCTACCTAAAAAACTGCAATATGCACAAAGTTAGTCGTATATTTTAGTGCCTTTCTTTAATAGTAACTAGAATTAAAATTAATATATAGTGAAAATGCGTTTATTATGAGCGAAATTAACTAGGTAAGATCCAAGTAAAATCATTTTAAATATTTAAAAAAAAATCGTATAATAATACTATAAGAGGTTAATGATGTAATTTTTCCATACACTTGATTTCAAGTAGGTAATTGAAGCACAAAATACTTGAACAGCTTAATATACACTACATTCCTGGGAATCACCAAAAAATGAAAGTGTTTTAGTACAGATAAGTGATGACACATTTTTCAGCTACACAATTTGGCAAAATAAGTTATTTCATATTTTTACTATAAGTACTATCGCCTTATCAATGCACTTTCGTAGTTTTATACTTAATTGTGACGTACTATTTGATATTTTATTTATTTCAATTATATACAACTTCGGCAACATATTCTGCAGACAAAAATAAGTAATAAAGTTTGTATAAATTTATGTCCTAAAATGCTTCGTATCGGAGATACAGGGTGTAGAAATTTCACTTTTATTTCGTTTTGTTTTTCAAATAATTTCTAACGTCGATATTTGGATGAAAATTGGTGTCTCGGTGTTTTCTATGAGAAATTCGACTTGTACAGTCTTAAGCTGCGTATAAATATGTCGAGACGAGTGCGAGAGACACCCGAGACGAGTCAACCTCAAGCGGATTTGAGGTTGACTCGTCATATTGGGACGGGGTCTGAGCTTCGAGCCGAGCCTATGCCCAGCCGGACGGCGTTGTCTCCGTTTTCTCCGGAGCCTTTGGCGAACCATCAAAAGGATTGGAGCGTCTATTTAACCAGTGGCGTATACACCGCGGCTCCGCGGAACAATTGCCTCGAATCTCAAGGGGCTCGGATTCCACATCCCATTTTTTATATAAAAATAAATATTCTTTCCTTTATTTGTAATAATGTTAATAATGCATCCTAACTAGAAAGATGCAATTTTGTCTTCTCTAAAATAGTATAGGTAAGTTAGCCAAAGTAGGTAAATCTCATATACAAAGATTTATTAGTGATTTCTTTTATAAAAACATGAAAATTTTAAGAAAAATGAATAAACGTAATGAACTTTTCGTCGAGTTATTAACGGCTCAAACGTAAATTATGCGCTATTTCTGCTGAACGGAATTAAAGATGTAAAACAAGCTTCTTTACATATAGGATGCATAGAAGATAAGAGAGGCAAATCGAGTGTGTTGAAAAAGGTGGCCATGCTCTCAGAAGTTCCTTACGGTACTTTCATAAATAAAGGGAATCGACAAAGAAAGGAACGATTCGATATAGAAAAATTCAGAAATTTGAACTATCCAGACTACTAAGAAACTTAATTTAAGGCAAATATGAAAATAATAAAGTTCCCGCCATAGAAATAATTAAAAAATACTCTCCGAGCTTTAAAAAAACCCTGTTCAGAAAGCACATTACGGCGAAGGTTTAAAAAACTGGGAATTAGATTTAAAATTATATACATAATAATATTTTAAAAATTATTAATAAGCGTGCTGCAATGATGGAAAGCCATAGAATAATAATGTAGCGAATTGAATACCTTGAAAAAATATACAACTTTAGAAATGAAGAAATGCAGATATATTATTTACAATATATGTTAGTTATTGGCATTTAAATGTAGATTTAAATTAATAATTTAAATCTTAATTACTTAAATTTCTAATTTTTTAAATAAATAAAGTCGAATTAGGTCTTATCTTACAGCGCTTTCAAATGGAACGGAGCGTCCGCGACTTCGAGCAAGTACCATGAGCTTATATGAACAATTTCACCTGGGTCGCGTATGCTCCGTCCGGATGAGCTATCTTGAAAGAACATCCGTGCGGACGCTCTGCGCGTACGGTCCGCTCCATCTGAAAGCACTGTTACTCTATTTAAAATTTTTATAGATATACAAACCACATACAAAATATATTATTGAATAAAATAATTAAAGACTCAAAAAAACGGCACTGACAGAAGGCTCCGCCGCCGCCGCTGCCGTGCTGTTATCTCCAGGTATCTCTGTCGGCGTTCTCCAGTTTTTTTTAATGTAAACAGTCCAAATATAATTTAAATTTATCATGAATTCCTTTAATTTATCTAGCTTGTTTTTTTACCTATTTGGAAATTAAACAAACATATACAGGGTGTTTCAAAAAACATGTTCCATCTCTCGTGGGGAAGTTCCTCACGTAAAAATAAGATTTATTTTTTATATCAACCAATCCAATTCTGCTTTGATTCGTAGCTACAGGGGGTTAAAATAGGGTTCCCAACCGTCCTCTATTCCAGAAACAGTCCTCTTTTTGATCTGATTCATGGGCGCCGGAAGAATGAAGTTTAGGGGGGGGGGCAAGGTAAAAATGAATAAAAAATTGAAACACATTTTTTATTATTTTACAGGTAACACCTAAAAATTTCGGTAATTATTGGGAAAACTGGAAATCGTCCGATTTTCACCAAAATTGGTATACACACTATTTTGAGGTCGTAGATTACGAATCTGAACTTTTTTCTTGGCGGTCTCTTACCGTTTTTCAGAAAAACGGAAAATTATTTCAACATTGAATTTTTCTTTATTTCGGCCCTATAAAGTAATCATTTCACTATATTTCCGTTATATTATAGTTTATCTAAAAGCTGCACTTGATTGGGGATAGAAAAATGTCCAAAATTTTACTGAAAAACACTTTTCCTAACAAAATAACAAAGAAAATTGAGACCAGATGGAAGTTTGACATTTGATATATCCTTCTTTCTCTCTCCTATGTTATGAGAGAGACAAATATATTCTAAACCTAATCTAGAAATTTGAAAATTTACAACGTTGCCATATCTTCTATTTTTCGGGTGATTAGGGATTTTAAATAAATTTCCTATTATGAGATCGACAAATAATTAAATATACCTACCTACCTATATCCACAAAGTTACGCGGAAGAGTTTTGATTGCATTGGTTTCAACTTCTATGCGGAGGGGGTTAATCTTTTGTTGTTATATTATATCAAAAAAAAAAGATTAACCCCCTCCGCAAAGAAATATAAAGACTATTTATAACCACGAAGCTGCACGAAGAGATTTGCTTGCATTGCTTACATCTCTTCTTTGCGGAGGGGTTAATCTTTTTTTGATATAATATAACAACAAAAGATTAACACCCTCCGCATGGAAGACAGGCAATGCAATCAAATCTCTTTCGTGCAACTTCGTGGTTATAAATAGTCAGTTCTCGTTGGTAAAATAGCAATTATGGGAAGGAGCCGTTCTTCTGGCGACCGCCTTTCGTAATCCCAGAATGAGCGAAAAAATCACGCTAAATTTAGGTTTAGCATTGGCAACGTTGCTTTAAATGCCAAAAACACATAACCCAACATTTTCAGATTGTTTACAAATTTATTTTAGCAAATTTTCCTCTATTATGCATAGAATTAGTTAAAAAAGTAACAGAAAATAGCAATAACATCATTGTTTATTGAATACCTAACAAAATATGTGCTAGAAAACCTTAAAAATATGAGAAATTAAGAAAAATTCGATGTTGAAATAATTTTCCGCTTTTCTGAAAAACGGTAAGAGACCGCCAAGAAAAAGATTCGTAATTCGGCCTTCAGATTCGTAATCTACGACCTCAAAATAGGGTGTATACCAATTTTGGTGAAAATCTGACGATTTCCAGTTTTCCCAATAATTACCAAAATTTCGTAATAATGATTATTTTTTTACAGATGGATGTAAAAAGATAGCTTTTATTTTTACTGTTTCAGTGATCCAGGGGGGGGGCAAATGCCCCCTCTTGCCCCCCCTGTCCGGCGCCCACGATCTGATTGTCCTCTTTTCTCTCACGTATTGAAAACTTTGTTACATACCAACTTCAAAATATAAATAATATTCGTTTATCGCCACAATGCTTTAAAGAATTGCTAATCTGTGTCTTTTATGTAATTTTATGTTTACTTACTGTTAGTTTATGTCTTGAAAAAAAGTTTTGTTGACAATGGTTTGCTTTATTTTAATAAGTTTTGAGTATAAATATTTTTGTGTATTTTAAATATTTATCGCATAGGTACCGTTTATATAACTTTTTGGTAAATTCTCGACATTTGAGCGACGTTTCAAAAATGTTTCGCCTGTGCCTTTTTTATCCTCTCGCCCCTATTTTTTATTTTCAAAGTTGCCAACCCTAGGTTAAGTGTTTTATCATTTTCTTCCAAGTGCTTTTAGTAATTTGAGATCGTTTATGACTGATTTAGTTCTGATCCGGGTAGTTTTTTGTATAAAACAGTGCCACCATCGTCGATTTTTTTCGTTAAATGCGAATAAGAAAATATCCTGATTATATTCTGGCCCTATCCCTTATTATTTTTATTTACAAGCGATCTTAAGTTTATAACATATACATATATTTTATTTAATTGTTAACATTAGGGTAGTTTTACCAATTGTGTATGTGTGGAATTCCACTGATATGTGTTTTAAGTTGTTTGTTAAATTTTTAAAATTTTTTGATTGTATTTTGCTCTCTTAACTTTGTAGTGTCCTGAAGATGCAAATAAATTTTGCGAAACGTCGACAAATTTAAAACAAAGGACTTCTGTT
This sequence comes from Sitophilus oryzae, assembly GCF_002938485.1. Taxonomy (NCBI): domain Eukaryota; kingdom Metazoa; phylum Arthropoda; class Insecta; order Coleoptera; family Curculionidae; genus Sitophilus; species Sitophilus oryzae. The sequence continues at coordinate 513,688 of NW_022145683.1, read as the reverse complement.
GATTTTTTTCGATCCTAATCCAATTAAAAAACACATTATACTTAAATTTATTAATTAATTTTTTAAAATATTGAATGGTATCGAATAATACTTTAATATATTTATCAATATTTTAAAGTATCGATACTTTATATTCAATACAACCGATACCAAAATATCGATACTGCCTCAGTATCGCACAGCCCTATGAAGAATTTTGTGGGTTCGCCAAAGGCTCCACTGAAAATGGATAGCCGCGAGACAACGCCGTTCGACTGGGCAGGGACTCTGCTCGAGGCTAAATCGCTCGGCTCGAGGCTATAATATGACGAATTCCGCTTGAGGTTGACTCGCCTCGTCCTCGTCTCGGCATATTAGTACGCCTTTTGGAAAGAATTTGCTATAGCCTCGTTTCATACTCGTTTCGAGTTTGTCTCGTACTTGCCTCGGCATATTTATACGCGGCTTTAGAGTACAGTACGTCTGTCCGTTCTGTAGCTACGCGGTATCCGTGAGGGGAAACGATATTCTCTCGATGTTCTTCGTAAAAAATTAGACGACGCGTCCCATCAATAAAAATTCGATAAATTTGCAAGTGGCCAATAAAATGAGTGGGCGGAGCGATTTGCGGTGACGTACTCGTCAAGTCGACGTATAAAATATATTGCTGTTTATTTAAATGTTTTTTGTCCGCATTCCTTTCATAGACACAGATCCAGCAGATGTACTGTAGTACCAGAAATAACGCACTTTTTGAAGAGATTCTCTGTAAATCCTACATAAAAATAGGTACGCGACAAGTATGTCATTAATTTTATAACTGGCGCAAATATGATAAGATATTATTATAGATTATCTTTATTTATACTAGATATTATTACCACCGAATATTCTGAGAAACACATATACAACTTATAATTACATTTCATCTACAAACACATGCCATATATTTTACACGTAAAAACTTACGCAAGCAATACTTATCGTGGTAATAAAATCAATCATTGCTATAAACAAATTAAGGCAAAAACAACATATTCCCACTGGTTCGATTTCACTATCAATAAACAACTCTTTGAATGATATTATATTTGTGTCCATGTAGTTTACTTTTTTATATAATCTTAAACAAATTTAAAAAAAATAAGGGAGCGTCCAAAGTGCACGGTCTCAAGAGTGACTGATGGTCTATCTGCTCCTTCACTTTCGCTCCGATTTAGCCAATCTTAACTGTTGTTACTTGGGTATAGAAGTTCAGTAGCTCGTTTTGTGAAACGATATCTCAAATTGTTATTTATTATTTAACAAATAGATAGTATATAGAATGTCAAAAAAAGGTTAACTATTAACTCGACTATTAACTTCCATATTATTTTAAATAGATATGTACAGTGTCCCATTTTAGTTGAAATCATACGGTATCTCCGTTATTAACGAAGATAGAAGGGTGCGGTTTGCACAAACCTATCCCACTTTTTTGTCAAACGGAAGATGCTGTTACCAAATTTTCATAGCCCTCTTCGTTTCTGAGCTACAGGGTCATTTTGAAAATTTTGCAATTTGGGACACCCCCTGTATCTCTGTTAATGCTAAAAGTATCGAGAAGGTAAAAACTGTTTATTGTAGAACTTTCTACGTAGAATACACTGGCGTACTCTGTTATTCTACGAAAATAATATTTTTAAAGATATGAGCTAAAGTTATGTTTTCTTAAATGGAACACCCTGTATATTTATAAATTATATAATATGGCTTGCCATAAGCAAAAATATATATCACTTTATATTTGTTTTCACTATTTACTGCAATATTTAAAAGTTTTTATTAAAAAATCATATTAGTAGGCCTTGGTTGATAATAAAAGAAACTAAAGAATTACTAAAAGTATACTGCTATCTGTCTCTTATTTTATTTTGGGAGCCACTAATAAATTCTTTATGTATTAGGGAAACTTAACTATCTACCGCTATTTGTAAATCATGTAAGCTATCGTGCCGGAACCTTTAGATATTTCTTTAGCTAATTTACGTGAAATATACTTTCAGCAAGATAGGGCTCCCCCACACAACCTTGAAAATATTAGAATTTTGTTAGATTATTATTTCTCAAATCAATAAATTGGAACCAATGGACCCATACGATGGGCTCCCTGATTCCCAGATTTGTCCGTTCTCGATTTCTGATTTTGGGGATTTTTGAAATACGAAATATATCGTGGCAACTGCAACAATGTCGAACACCTAGAACATGCTTTAATAATGCAAGCTTTTAGATAATTGCAAACCCGTTCCGTTATAAATTCCGTTATAAAGAAAAAGAAAGATATATTCAGTGGTAACAATTCAAAAGTAAAATATATTAATCCCAAATAAAATTTTAATATGTGTATGACTATTTTAGTAAATACCATTTTGATTTTTTTGCTAATTATCACGGCCTACTAATAAGAAAATTATGTTTTAAATATTGCAGTAAATAGTGAAAATAAATACAGGGTGCCAATAGACCCATTTTAAATGCTAATTTTGGTCCTTTGTATAAAATGAAACAATTATACACTAATAGTTTATTAATAGTTAAGAAATACGGAAAAATAAAAGCTGATCATGCCAATCAGCTGTTTATTGACACTGCTGACCACATCCAATTCCCCTACTATAGAAAATACTATAACAAAAGAGCGGCGTTGCCAGATTAAAAATTAATCCAACCGGTTGATGTAAAAATGACGAAATTTACAAATATTTCTTGTAATCTTTGACTTGAATATTATTAAGTACTAAATAAAATTATAAATATCGAAATTTTCAAATGTAGTAAACTAATTATATTATTATTTTCTTAAGATTTCCCCAAAATATACGTATACAAAATTAAAAATAAACAAAGGTTTTGACAAAGCTTCGATAGACTTGGCAACATAACAAACAATAACAATAGGATGTTGGCATTCGCATAAAATGTAAACAGTTCCCCTGTGCTCGGCCCCCCTTTCCATTTAAGAATTTAGGGCTGACTCCGCCCCCGCCTTGGGGGTTATAGGTGTGAAAGTGATTTTATGATATTTTCTTTTCCCCCTCGAAAACTAAATCGACGTGTCTGAGCGTTTTTCCAAATTTTAATTTTAAACTAGAAAAATTGGGGTGGAAAGTTTCAATTGACCCACCCTGTATAGAATGATATATTTTTGAGAAGCTCATATTAAGACGGATCATATGGTTTATAAATACACAGGGCGTTCCATTTCAAAAAAACATAACTTTAGTTCATATTTTCAAAAATATTTTTTTCGTAGAAAAACAGACTACGCCACTGTATTCTACGTAAAAAGTTCTACAAGAAGATAACATCTAACATAATAAAACTAAAAACTATAAACTACAATAATAATTATTATTATATGTATATAGTTTATGAAACCACAAGCTTTCTATGGTAAAATATCGGGTAAAATTAAAAAAAAGGAACAAAAACTTATAAAACTCAGACTTTTTTGTACGGTCTTCATATTAAATAGAAAAAAATATTCAAAGAAAGTCTTCAGATCAATTACTGTATCTTATCTTCAGGGAGTTAATACCATCACAGAATAGAGAGATAATAAACTATTATATAATAATAATAAACAAAATACAAAGGAAAAAACTTCTAAAGAGAAAAAACAGCTTAAAATATACAAAATTAATTTTGTACCTGTTCTCAGATTTTATATATTTTCTACTTAATATTCTACATTTTCTACACATTTTTCTATATACACGTAGAAAATTAATTTTCTACGCGTAGTTAGTCGGTACCCAACCATGCCTATGAAGTATTATTCTGCGACGCATTATCCTTTTTTTTAAATGGTACGAAACCTATTACGATTAGAACCAAGATATTTGAAAAGTTCTTAAATACCTATATTCTCGCCCTAAATGTCCAAATAAAAACATGCCCTAATTAAGTCTCCCAAGGCTGTTCTTACCACCGGCCTAACCAGCGGCACTTTAAATTCATGCATACGAGACGTTGTTATATCGATGAGATCGAGACGTTGTTGCACTTTTCAATAGTCAATAGTCAGATGATTTGAATGTGTTATAGAATTGTTATAAGTTATACTGGGATTAAATAAAAAGCTAGATACAAAAAATAAATCGTCCCTCCATTTTAAAGGCGAAGCGCGGCCTCAGAGGCCCATCCTGACGAGTCGCCACTGCCTAATTCATATCCTAATATTAGTATTTGGCGCCAGTGTAATTTCGAATGAATTACTTATCAATAAACAGATTTTATCTTTGTTTATATTGTTTGTGCTATTCCATGAACTCTGTAATCTACCTCAAATATTACATCTTTTCGATATTATCTTGAAAAACATTCTGTATATCTGAAAAAAGACTGAACTGTTTAAATCCATGAGATAATATAATAAATTACATGTCTATAGATGATTATTCCTATTAAAACTATTAAGACCAAAACTACAAAATAAACAATTATGAAGTTGTTGTTCAGTGATATAACTATGATGTAATTTTATTATCAATAATCGTCCAAAGCTCAATGAATGATCAATTTGTATACTATTTATTAAGTGACTTTTTTTAATTAAATCATAACACATTAGTACAATAGATATTACACATTGAAAATCACTTTTAATAAAATTATTAATTAATATAAAAAGTGTATAAATGACTCAGTTTTTGAAACTTTTTTCATATAAAATGTTTAATAAGAAAGGTTATTAACATTTTATAATTCCCTTGGTACATAGATAATTTTATTTCTTACTGAATTTAGAATATTTTGTCCCATTTTAAAACTACATAAATGTTGCATTTATTAATCTTCTGGTATAGGGAATGCAATCCCGCACCAAAATGTCAATCCGCAACCCCGCGGGATTAAAGCAATCAATCCCGCGGATCCGCAAAATTGCGGGATTGTAAACAATAGTCATACATTGGGTCCTAAATGGTACAAAAGGCATTGTACATTTTGCATAGGCCCACGATATATTGATATAGCGTGTATATTAAACTAGCTGTACAGAAATTTGGACACCGAGGTATACATATATAATATTAAATAAACTTAAATTTTATTATAATTTATCTACTTATTTTATAAATAAACATATTATTCTGATTGAAATTTTTTTTAACTTGTGTTAGTTATCTGGTTTTAGATACACTCTATATCAATAATTGTTTGGCATATGCAGAATGTACAGAGCTTTTTGTACCATTTAGGGCCATACGTATGACTAAAAATGCACATTTTTCGAAAAAAAATTTCAATACAGATTTTCGATTTTTTAAAAACTGTAAATTTGCGGTAAAAAAGATTCTTGATCAAATTTTCACACTCTTATAAAACACCCTGTATACGAGAATTCGCTAAATATATTTTCGAAAACCACATCAGCATCTTAATCACAATAGATTCATCTAAAACCTGGTCCAAACCGCATCCCAAAATCTTTTTTAGTTCAAGAGATATTCAACTTTAAATTTACCCTAAAATTTTGCTGGTCCCAATAATTATGTCCGGCAATTTATTTGACGAAATTGTCCACAAGTACTAGTTTTTTTTACGCTTTTCTTCACTTACGCACATACGCCAGAAAGAAATCTAACAACTAGCCTGTTTCACTTATTTTTAATGGCCAAGCCGTTAGGGGAATCCCCCGGGTTCCGAGCGTCGACGCATCGGCCCGGAACGAAGCGGTTTGATATTAATCGAGATCAATTCGCTTACCCAGTAGTAATGTTTGGTAATGTATTGATCCCGTGGATCCCGCACGGTAAATCCCGCAACTTTGATCCCGCGGAATCTTAGAGGGATCCCGCATTTGCGGGATTGCATTCCCTATTCCGGTATATTTGTATGAACACTGCTGGTAGGAACTTTGTTTGTTGCCAGTTTACTATTGTATTAAATTACCTATTTATAAATTGACGGTTGTTGTCAATCGAGTTTTTTTGTCAAAAAAAACGCCTTTCACACCATAGATAAATGAAACAAGTTTGGATTGGAAAGCTCGTCAAAATTTTGGGACGCAAAATGATTTTGGGTCGCGACCGTTGCACGCGATCTGGCGCTGCTATAGCGGTTGCTAAGAACAACCGCAAACAAAAACAGAAACAATTTTCTCTTGTCAAAGTCAGAATCTTCAAAAATGATGAGATGTGCTTATATTAAATCAATAAACATAAAGAAGATAATCACCTCCCACCAACTTCCATTATTATCGCAATTTTTCACTGTTCACACCCTGTGTAAATATATATACAGAGTTTCGCCATTTAATGCAAAAGTTAAAAAATTATGACTATATATTTTAAAAAGGCTGTGTTAAATTAAAAATCAAATCTTACTTTCTATCGTAGCTGTCAAAACGTCATTGTGTACTTCCAAATGCCTCAAAACTGCGCCTCTATTAATGTCGTCATGTCCAAAGTTTTCACAAATTTGAGCGTGCGTACCTAAAAAAAACAACAAATAATTTAGCGAATAATTTACAGTCTAGGCAAATAAATTTTGTAATTCTTAAAAGTATCGATATTCCGACATATCGATACGTTACGCAAAAAACTATCGAGATTGATATTAAAGTATCGATACATTTATACATCCCTAATTTCTATTAAGGTGTATGCGAACCGTTAACCCAAAGTGTTAACCAGTTATTAACGTAATTTGACCTTGCGACAGTGGCGCACTGTGGTCAATTTTGTCAAATTAGCCGGAAAAAAATATTAGTGAAAATTACTTAACTTTGATTAATAACTATATCCGATTTTATATGTTAGGTATCATAAAATTACATTAATAATATAATTAATAAGAACAGGTCGTATACAGGGTGTATAATAAATAAAAACTTGGAAAAGTTTCGTTATTTTTTATTTTAAATAGATTTTGATCGCGATCATTTGCATATGTTAGATATTTAAAAATTATCATATTATAAGAATAATACTATGGATCTTACAGATTTTGCTAACAGTTGCTTTTAAAAAGTCAACAACCTCCAAGCGTTTAATATGGGCAATACGTCCTAAAACATGGTCTGGACTTAACAGACGGACTAGGACTAGAGACTAGTAAATTTGTAGGTTTGGTAAAGTTGTCTAATGGTTTAACTATCAACTTAACGTTATTTAAAACTGAAACCTCATAAAACTTTTTTCTGCTGGTTCATTAAAAAAATGTATATTCTAATAATTTAAAAAAAAATCTAACCATATCAAAATTATTTACTCATATTTAATACTCAACAGAAGAACATTAATGTCAAAAAACTTACCAACAACAATATTGCTCTTTCCATTTTAGATAGTATTAATGACATATAACTTTTTGCACGGAATACGCAAATTAAAAACTTTATTCAGGTGCAAATAACAAGATTATTTAGTTTAATTTGTCAACTATACTACTATTTTCAATCAAAATAACAGTAAATTCGCAACGACCTTTGACATATTTGTTAATGAAATGTTCTTAGCAATTATTTCAAAGCCTACTTATGGAGTTTTTGACGCCGCTTAGCCTCATCAGATTTTTTAATATTTTCCTGTTAATTTTTAAAAATTGACCACAGTGTGGCGGCTCGTCAGGGTAGGCCTCCGAGGCCGTGCCTCACCAATAAATGGAGGAACGATTTATTTTTTGTATGTAGCTTTTTATTTAATCCCAGTATAACTTATAACAATTATATAACACATTTAAAATAATAAAACAAAAAAATATATATTATATAAATACATCCAGATACAGGCGCAACATAAGCCGCGTAAACCTAGCCCAAAAAGAACGCGACTCGGCGAAATAATTCTAGCTTGGAAAGTTCGAATTGCCTACCTATTAGCAGTAACGATTTAAGATCATGTGACGCCGGTGACGCGACGGGCGACGAGGGGGTACGCATTCTCTATCGCATGGTTGAGGCGAGATATTTGGCACTTGGGTGTGTAGGCACATATTCTTTCGGTGATGAATAGCAAGTAGCAAGCGACGAGCGATTCGCTTGATCGCTTAATTTAGTTTATTTCAAAGCATTGTCGATGTAGGTCGTAAAATTTTGTCCCTCAGATACGCAACGGATAAATATATATATATATATATATATATATATATATATATATATATATATATATATATATATATATATATATATATATATATATATATATATATATATATATATATTTTTTTTTTTTTATATTTATTTTTCTCTACTTTCGATTTTCGAAATTAGAAAAAATACACAGCTAAAGGCAAGAAAATATTATTTATTAATATACACTAAAGCTGTAAGAATTTTGTTCATTTCATATATTTAAGCGGGCCGAAAAACGCTCTTTGCCATCTTTTGACGGGAGATGCATTAATATCTCACCGACAGTTTACGACATCGTCTGTTGATATAGAAGAAGTTTTGCTTGCCGTATCGGTGAGAACCAGCCCCTGGACAGCCCACCTGATGAAGGGTAGGCCCAGAAACCGGTTGTGGGAGTGGAGCTTGGTTCCCCCCTTTACGACAAGCAAAACAATTTTCTTTTTACTTTTTATTTTTTTTAAATTTTTTCTCTACTTTCGATTTTTCGAAATTAGAAAAAATACACAGCTAAAGGCAAGAAAATATTATTTATTAATATACACTAAAGCTGTAAGAATTTTGTTCATTTCATATATTTAAGCGGGCCGAAAAACGCTCTTTGCCATCTTTTGACGGGAGATGCATTAATATCTCACCGACAGTTTACGACATCGTCTGTTGATATAGAAGAAGTTTTGCTTGCCGTATCGGTGAGAACCAGCCCCTGGACAGCCCACCTGATGAAGGGTAGGCCCAGAAACCGGTTGTGGGAGTGGAGCTTGGTTCCCCCCTTTACGACAAGCAAAACAATTTTCTTTTTACTTTTTATTTTTTTTAAATTTTTTCTCTACTTTCGATTTTTCGAAATTAGAAAAAATACACAGCTAAAGGCAAGAAAATATTATTTATTAATATACACTAAAGCTGTAAGAATTTTGTTCATTTCATATATTTAAGCGGGCCGAAAAACGCTCTTTGCCATCTTTTGACGGGAGATGCATTAATATCTCACCGACAGTTTACGACATCGTCTGTTGATATAGAAGAAGTTTTGCTTGCCGTATCGGTGAGAACCAGCCCCTGGACAGCCCACCTGATGAAGGGTAGGCCCAGAAACCGGTTGTGGGAGTGGAGCTTGGTTCCCCCCTTTACGACAAGCAAAACAATTTTCTTTTTACTTTTTATTTTTTTTAAATTTTTTCTCTACTTTCGATTTTTCGAATTAGAAAAAATACACAGCCAAAGCAAGCAAGAAAATATTATTTATTAATATACACTAAAGCTGTAGAATTTTGTTCATTCATATATATATATATATATATATATATATATATATATATATATATATATATATATATATATATATATATATATATATATATATATATATATATATATATATATATATATATATATATATATATTATATATACGGTGTCGTATAAATTTGCTACCTGCAATGTATGTAGAAAATTCGCTTGGCTTTTTGTCGAGTATGTCACATTAAAATCGGATTTCAACTTATTTCATTCTAGGATCGCTTGCGTTCGTCGCTCTTAACTCATCACTTGCATGGCTCGTTCATAATCGAGCGATGTCGGTTATATCAATAATCGAGTACTCGAGCGAATTTTCGCTCGAGTTATCCCATCACTAGCGACAACGTCTCGATCTCGTATGCATGACTCATGAATTTAAAGTGCCGGTGTTGAGAACAGTCTTTTTGTTTTGATTTGGACATTCAGGGCAAATAAATTTAAATTATTTGATGGCTATTAGATATAGGATTTTTAACTCGATTACACACAGGTAAGGTGGAATTTTAGGCAGTTTTTAAAATGGAACACAACAAATATTGTTGAAATTTGAAGGTTAGTCTTTTCTTTGCCGGTAAGATTTATTTTATTTATTTTAAAGTGGCCGAAGGGGTGTTGAATTTGTGTTTTCTTTAAAATGAATCCTATTGATATCATTATTCTTTCTGCACTTGAAAACCCTTTTCTAAAACGAAATGAAACTGAAAAAAGACAGACAGTAAGGAGTCAAAAATTTCCGCAATATTTAACGATAAGAAGCAAGGCAGGCAATGTTGATGTATACAATTCTTATAGTTGTAAACGCAGCATTATATGTATAATAGGTGTGAACCCTCCTTTAGTTACCTGTCACAAGAATATGTATTGTCAATATCGTGTTTGATCAATGCCTTCTATTAAAAGATCAGCCTACGGGCGAGATTTATGACGTCACGCTAGTTAGATATAACGGATTAATAAATATGTTGTAGAATACATGGAAAACATAATTATTCCTCAGATTTTTGGTTTGTATTTTAAAAATGATATAGTTTAAATGAAATATACATAATATACAGTTAATAACTACAACATATATACCTATTTATAGTAATAAATACTTTGGCAAATAAACTATGAACCATACAAATGCAGCAAATGTTTTACGATGTACAAATAGTGTATAGGTACATAACATAATGGGTAAAATGTAAATATATTTTAAATTTTGGGGTTTGAAAATCGATCTAATTTAACAAAAAACATTCAATATCTAATAATAGTGATGTATTATTATTTGCATTCACAAAATTTATATGTATATCTTGCAAGTATCAATCTTCGAAAAATTATATTTACAAATAATACAATATTATCTAAAAAAGGCGTCAGCGATGGCTATGAAATGAAGATCGCTGGCATTTTATATGTAAAATTATTCTAAAATTTTTGATTTTCTTGGGATTTTTAGGTTCGGGAAAAACGCTGATTTAAGTTTTCATTTGGGTTTTCATTATTTTTATTTGGTTTAAAAAAACGTTTCGGCTAACTATAGCCTTCATCAGTGTTGTGTCATATGAGAAAAATAGTGTCGAATATAATCCAAAAAATTACATATACAATATAATTCCACCTCATAATATTTACTGCAATTAATAAACTAATATAAACTAATCAAAACATGACCACACATTTTTTAAAATTATTATTCTTAACACTAAAATTATCTACATTGACTATGGAGTACGCAGTACGCAGTAAACATTATGTGCGTGGTGTGAATATTTTATATGTAATTTTTTGGATTATATTCGACACTATTTTTTTTTCATATGACACAACACTGACGAAGGCTATAATGTTAGCCGAACCGTTTTTTTTTTAAACCAAATAAAAATAATGAAAAACCAAATGAAAACTTAATCAGCGTTTTTCCCGAACCTAAATCCCAAGAAAATCAAAAAATTTAGTATATTTAGAAACAAGATTCAAGAATATCAAATTTTCCAAGATTGTAAAATTCTAGTTAATTATTTTATGTGTACAGTTATTTAGGGCATGTCATCGATGTTCATTTCCAAGCCAACTAGACGCCGATTTTTTTCGATGATACGGTATAATTCTTACATAAAATGTAAATAACATTAGACCAATTAAAACAAATAAATATGAATTTCTTAGTATTTTTAGTAACACCTTTATTCTTAAAACTTAATTTTGTATTATGCAAATATACCAATTTTATTGTTATTTTATTCATATTGTATTCAGCCATCACTTAAATATTTGATATTAATTTGGTATTATAAATAATACATACATTATATATTATCAAACAAAAACACATTCTTCTTTTAAACTGTATCAGTCTTGTCTTTACAAAAATCTTTTTTAAAATTTGAACTCAAAATAATAATCTTTTTCATGATCTTTAATACACATATTCTTTATTTTTCCCTAGATCATAATACCAACTTACGTGTTTGAATCTATCGAAGCTGAACCAGCAACTTACTTGGAGTGGAGATTCCACAATATGAATAAAATAAACATAATTGTCCAGTTTTCATTAATACCATCATGGGAGAATATTATTTTAAATTTATTAAAGATATTTTCAATAAAATTCTCTTGATTTATAACTCGTACCCACTTTTCTTGCTCTTCCGGACACTTTAGGCACTGCCTAGTATAATAACTATCCTTAGTAACTATCCTTTCCACCAGGAACACAACAAAAAGATGAGGCATAGCACCAAAAACACACTCCACTTAAGCTTTATTGATGAATTGTTAGAGTCTTAAAGACAATAACAACAAAAATCACGATAAGTAAAAAATGTATGGGCACTTTTAGGTTAAATCACTTACACAACGTGTAATTTTTAATTTCTATTTTTTTATGCGAAACCGAGAGTGACCATATATCTGGTAGTAGTTTATGTCACTTCAACACCAAAATAATTAGTTTTTTGCACTACAATAATAAATAATACCAAAAATCAAAGAGTTAAAACCAAAAATCAACCGACAAAATATGAAACGGAATCTAACCCAATATCTAAGTATGTACAGCTGATGAAGTAAACAAAAGTCCGCCCGTAGGCTGATCTTTTAATAGAAGGCATTGGTTTGATATCCTGAATCTCGAGATCCATACCCGCAGTTCTTCAGGCAATAGGCATTTGAGAACTTTTCAAATATCTTGGTTCTAATTGTAATAGGTTTTGTACCATTAAAAAAAAGGATAATGTGTCGCAGAATAATAGGTGAGAAAATTTTAAGGTTTAGCCTCACCTAATATCTGACAAACGAATCTAAAACAGCACAAGGAACGCGGGCAAAAAAAGTCGATGTTGTCACGTTTAATTATAGAAAAGCAAAGTTGCTCGTTATTACCTATAAATTGAATATATTGTCAAGGTGTATTACTGGTTGCATAACTGCATACTGCCAGTGACCGGATGAAAGCTCGTTACGACCTCAGAGCTAATTCTACGGGATTTCAACAGGACGATAGGGTATGGTTGTATAACCCACAGCGCAAGAAAGGAAGGTCCCCAAAGTTAACTCCAGCATGGGAAGGTCATTATACAGTCATCAAGAGGATAAATGATGTTGTGTACCGGATTCAACGCAGCCCTAGAAGTAAGATGAAAGTAGTTCATCTGGGATCGATTGAAGAGATACCAGATAGGAAACCTTGATCGGACGATCAAATTTGAAAGAAGGGCAATGTCAAGGTGTATTACTGGTTGCATAACTGCATACTGCTAAATAATCGCAACGTGCATTGAGGAACCTGGCGCATTCATAGAAAGTAAAAAATTATAGAATTTTTAGAAAATTCCAGAAACCATCGCCAGGGGGTATATAAGGGCGCTTTGACAGTTGGACAAGTCTGAAGATAGTCTGAAGTCTGAAGTTTGAAAATACCGCGAAATACCGTTAGAGTAATAGTAGTTGCATAAGTTGTGTTGTAAATAGTATAAGTTGTGTGTACAGAGTGAAACAAATAAATTCGTTAAGTATTTTATCGTCGAGTTTAAATAGTGGACCCACGGAATCCGTAACAATCCTGGTGTCGGAAGTGCGATTCAAGAGGATTTTAAGAAGAAATTAAGTGGATTGGAAGATTTTAGACCGAATTTAAGTATTTTTATGGTTGGTACAAGGGAGCAAGCGAAGAAAATGGAGGAAGTAAGCAAATTATTGGGCGATTTTATGGAGAATATGAGAAGAGAGAAAAGAAGAGGAACAAGACCGTCTACAGAAAATACTTATGGAAAATCAAGAAAAATGTGTTAGAAAGTTTAAGCGCGTCAAAAGAAAGAAAAACAAGAAGAACAGGACCAAAGCAAGACAAAATTTTCGAAGATTTGAAAATTCAACGACAACAAGACAAACAAGAAGAACAGGACCGGCTTGAGAAAATTCTCGAAGATTTCAAAGTTCAACGAGAGCACGACAAACAAGAAGAACAGGACCGGCTTCAGAAAATTCTTGAAAATCAAGAAATTAGACAAGAACGGTTGGAGAAAATTGTTGAAGATTTAGAAGTGCGTCGCCAGAAAGAAAAAATTAGAAGATCAAAACCGATTTAAGAAGAACTTTGAAGAACTGGAAAAAGGCAAGTCATCCGCCTTCAAGAAGCCGTAGAAGATCTTGAGGAACGCCTTCAGCAGAAAATGGAAAAATTAGAGATGGACCTACAGAAGACCAAGGTACAAGTAAAGACACCTGGCGTTCATGGAACTGCGAACCTCAAGGCCCCGACCTACGATGGACAAACCACCTGAACGATGTACCACCGCCAGTTTGAAGCAGCGGCTGCTGCCAATGGATGGACTGACCAAGAGAAAGCAGCAGCACTTGACATCGCGCTGCGTGGCCCTGCCCTAGAACTGTTGCAAACTATTCCTGCAGCCCAACAACAGCAATACCAAACTTTGATTGCTGCACTGGACAGAAGATATGGCGACCAACATCGACGTCAACTTTACCAGGCCCAGATCAAGACACGCATGCAGAGGTCCGGAGAGAGTCTGCAGGAATTTGAAGCAGACTTACGTCGCCTGGTACACCTGGCATATCCAGAAGCACCGGAAGGATTTAGGGAGGAACTCGCTGCTCAGTGCTTTATCAGCGGACTGAGGGACAACGAATTAGAGAGGGCGCTGCAAATATCCCGATTTTCTACCAGCAGCGAAGCACTGGTCAGGGCGCTGGAAATCGAAGCTGCTTTTAGCGCCATCCCTAGACCGAAGATAAGATCGGTAGCGGTCGAGGAACAGCCCGAAAACACTCACAGAGGTTTGGAGGAGATGTGTAAGAAAGTCGACAAACTATGTGAGCTACTAATAAACAAGGGAGTCAGCAACACCCAGACAGAAAACCAGAGAAGATTCCAGGACATAAGGTGCTTTAGAGGTGGCAGGAATGGCCACATTAAACGGTATTGCCGCGTTCAAATGCGATCCCGTTCACCATCCAGAGAACGTAGGCACCAGGAAAACTAAAATCAGTCAATACTAAGGGGCGAGTATTGACTGGGGAGAACAGAGCCCCAAGGATTTTTTCCATTAGAAATCTAGGAAGAACCGCTGACAGTTTGGTGATCGACGGGAAAGTCAATGGAAAGGGAATCCGAATGACAGTGGACACTGGCGCTATGGTTTCGTTGGTGCGGGCTAACTCAGTGCAAGGATTGAAGCTGGTGCCTCTGAGAAGAAGAGTGTGTTTACGTACAGTTACGGGGGAAATGGCCGTTGTACGGAGAGGCTATCGTCGAACTGAAGTTAGGAAATTTGAAGTTCCAGCATAGCGTTTTAGTGGCAGATATTGAAGATGACTTCATCTTGGGCATGGATGTGATTCGTCAACATGGATTTTCGTTCGATCACCAGAGAAATATCTTAAATATTGGAAATGAAGAGTTCATGTTATCTCCAGACGAGGGACCAGGAAGAATGGATGTAAGATCAGCGGAAACTGTGGTGATACCTGGTAATACCGAGAAGATCGTATTCGGTAAAGTGGAGAAAATCGCTGGGTGCTGTGTTGACTGGTACAAAGTAGCGACAACAAACAAAATAGAGTACTTAGTAGGAAAATCATTGGTGAACACCGAACAAGAATATACCGATCAGAACTGGAATGTTTTCCCGAATTGTGTCAAGATCCAAAAAGGTGACAAGATAGCCATCTGCGAACCTGTAAGAAGTGTCACCCGATGTGATGAAGTGTCATCAGCTGTTACACAAATGGCATCCAAAGAAACACTAAAACATCTAGAGCAGCCATGGGATCACCTAACATCTGATGAAAAACAGAAGGCTAAGCAGTTCCTGCTAAAGCATGGCAGTATTTTTGAGAAGAACAACAGTGGAAGAACGGATTTTGTGAAGTACCGGATTAATACTGGTCATGCTCAGCCGATTCGACAACGTCCTAGAAGGGTGCCCCTTTCCAAACAACAAGAAATGGAGACAATGGTAGATAAGATGTTAGAAGATGGAGTAATCGAAGAATCATCAAGTCCATGGTCATCTCCTGTTGTTTTGGTGACGAAGAAAGATGGTAGTACACGATTCTGCGTGGACTATAGGAAGCTCAATGACGTCACTAAGAAAGATAGCTACACACCGTGGCAGGATATTGCGGACAGAGGGCTTGTTTTCAAAGCTCTCTGGGCTCAGTGGAATTCACTGGTTATTGAGAATGGATTGTTGGCAGCACAGTAACAACTCAGTTACTGGTACCAAGGAAGAAAGTTACCCAGGTATTGGAAGAAATTCACGGTGGTAAAACTGGAGCCCATCTTGGGGTAAACAAGACCTTGAGCAAGCTGAGAGATCGCTTTTACTGGGTGGATTATTGCGAAGATGTCAAGAAATGGTGTCGACAATGTAAAATTTGTGCAGCCAGCCAAGGACCAAGCACTCGATCTAGGGGAAAAATGAAACAATATAACGTTGGACTGCCATTCGAAAGAATCGCTGTTGACATTGCAGGCCCATTCCCTGAAACGCACAAGGGCAACAAGTACGTTTTAGTGGCGATGGATTATTTCAGTAAATGGCCAGAAGTTTTTGCCATTCCAAACCAAGAAGCATCGACTGTAGCTGAAGTATTAGTCAATAATGTCTTCAGTAGATTTGGAATTCCCTTAGAGCTTCACACTGACCAAGGAAGGAACTTCGAGTCAAGACTGTTCCAGAAGATGTGTGATCTGCTTGGTATTCACAAGACTAGGACAACAGCTTTACATCCGCAGTCTGATGGGATGGTCGAAAGATTCAATAAGACCATTGAAGAACACCTCTCGAAAATGGTGGCCGAACATCAAAGAGATTGGGATCAACACATACCGCTGTTCCTAATGGCGTATAGAAGTGCAGTTCACAACACCACCGGACTTTCACCATCGAAGATTTTATTTGGTCGAGAATTACGGTTGCCTTGTGACTTGGTGTTCGGATCACCAGACGACGGCACCACAAATGTAGAGGACTACGCGGATGAACTGAAGGAAAGGTTAATGGAAATTCATAAGGCCGTAAGAAGTAAGATTACGCTAGCCAGTGACCGGATGAAAGCTCGTTACGACCTCAGAGCCAATTCTACGGGATTTCAACAGGACGATATGGTATGGTTATATAACCCACAGCGCAAGAAAGGGAGGTCCCCAAAGTTAACTCCAGCTGGGAAGGTCCTTATACAGTCATCAAGAGGATAAATGATGTTGTGTATCGGATTCAACGCAGCCCTAGAAGTAAGATGAAAGTAGTTCATCTGGATCGATTGAAGAGATACCAGACAGGAAACCTTGATCGGGACGATCAAATTTGAGAAGGGGGCAATGTCAAGGTGTATTACTGGTTGCATAACTGCATACTGCAAAAAAAAATCGTGCATTGAGGAACCTGGCGCATTCGCCAGAAAGTAAAGAAAATTATAGAATTCTTTAGAAAAATCTAGAAACAACCGCCAGGGGGTATATAAGGCCCGCGCTTTGACAGTTGGACAAGTCTGAAGATAGTCTGAAGTCTGAAGTTTGAAAATACCGCGAAATACCGTTAGAGTAATAGTAGTTGCATAAGTGTTGTAAATAGTATAAGTTGTGTGTACAGAGTGAAACAAATAAATTCGTTAAGTATTTTATCGTGAGTTTAAATAGTGGACCCACGGAATCCGTAACAATATTTTAGTTCATTTCAGCATACATAATTATATATATGCTAATATGTTGACGTAGTTCTTATTGTAATAATGTATATTTATCTAATTAACTGATTTCGTTCATTCTGCCCATTATAAAAGGTAAAGTATTTCCTTAAGATAAGGTCCGCTTAGGGTAAGCTGGCAACGCTGACAAAATTCATCATGGCATCCCGGATTCAACCAGTCTGATTGGTCGAGATTCTCACACGTCTTGTCGCCATTACCCCCAACTTTATGCCCCTCTCTAGGAATAGTAGAAACAGTCACTACTATTGAAAAATCCAGTGGCGGCGTTATTGTATTGTGTTTTATATCTTTAACTTGATTTGTGTTTATTGTAATTAGTACACGCGTTTTAACAAATATTACTATATTTGGCAAATGACTAAACAAAATGTAGGTACATTTAAAATAAAATAATATTATAAACTTTTACTGGAAAATACTATAAAAATTCCTGATATATTTTTATGAAACCCCGCACGCTCGTGGATATTTTATGAATGAAATCGGTCATGATTTTAGAAAATTGCGATCCCCTTGCCGTTGCCCCGTTGTTTCAGATCCGTTTGTCAGACTGTACCTATATACTCACGAGCCGCCACTGCCTTGCGATCTAATTAGAGAACACTTAAAAGTAAAATGTTCAAAATCAACCTTCATTTAACTATAATTACTTACTTCTACATGACCTGTTGGTCCTTGAAAGTTCGATAGGGCCACATATTTGCAGGAAATACAGGCTTCCATTGTGATTTTTTGTGGACCATGTGTTATGTTCGGTATAGAGACCAGAAATGTTATAAATTAAATTTGAATCAAGTAGCTAAAAGAGAATTAAATCTAGCTTAAAATACTAATAAATATATCAAACATTATAATCTTTAACTAATTTAAAACCGCATAATCTGTTAAAAAAACACTTACCACACATGGAACAGATTTCTTGATGCACCCAAATGATGACTCCAATTCAAAGTCATACTTTTGTCCCTGAGTTTGCTTCTCTGTATATTTTATATCAGTTGATAGTACTACGTCTTTTTCCCAATCGCATTTTAAAGTTAACTCAAATCGTTTATCAACTAAAATAGGACCAACATTTAAAAAAAAATAGGTATGGCTGGATTAGCCTCGGAGAAATAAGTAAATATAAAGACATCAAATCGTCGGTTTAAAGAGTATGTGCAACAAGAACAAGACTGGAAATATATCGACAGACGACATCCAAAAAATTAGAAGTTATCAGCTGTTATTATTACTTCCAGAGCTGCAAGCTCACAGAAAACTTAGGTCTTTTTTTATTTAAATAATTTTAATGGCTTAAGTCATTTTTCGAAAACTGACTTAAGACATAGATAAATGAAACAAGTTTAGATTGGAAAGTTGGAGAGCGTCCATAAGGACAATGTAAACACTATTTGGCGCTATTCTTGAAATGGTCGCGATCCAAAGTTTTTGATACTTTCGGCGTCGACCATGGCATAAGAAAACTTTTGGATGCTCTCGTCGAAGTTCATTCTCCCTACCCCTATATCTCTGTATATAATTCCCTCTTTAATTCCTTAGCTTTACTTATTTCTCTGACAGTTCTTTCTATTACTTTTAGAGCTGTTCATATCGTTCATTTTCTTAGTGTTGCTCTTAAAAACAAACTCATTATTGTCACCATCGTAGAATAACCTCAGTCCCGAAGCGGATGAAATAGGTATCTTTGCAAGGCCCTCCAATTCACAAGCGTTTATGTCTGTCAGGTTGCATACCGGATCCGTATCGCACAAAGTAATGCTGAAGTTCCTTTTTTTGGATTTAACTGTGTAAATTCCCGCCAGAGCGTTCAAGCTGACTAGTTTGCCATGGATGACAGTTGAACACAGGGACTTACACTTCGGATCAGTCATTTGAACATGGTACTCGCATCCGTCAGAACTGACACTCGTAAAGACAGGCTCGTCCTATGTAATTCAATATACAGGGTGAGGGGTGAGTCTTAAATAAGTGCAAATATTTTTAGGGGCGATATATTTCGACCCCAGAAACACGTCTATGAAGTTTTTTCGCGAAAAAAAAAATAAATATTTTGAATTTTTTCGAAAAAAAAATTGGAAATTGTTTTAATTTTTACTTAAAAACGTAATATCTTGATGATATGGCAACATAAGTTGTAGATTTAATTTAGAAGAACGAAAACTCTCTCAAAATTTAAGCAATTTTTTTTAATTTTCAAATTAAAATAATTCAGTTATTTTGAAGTTATTTCAAAAAAGTAAAAAGATTATGTGTTTCTTTTATAGAGATCTACCAGCCCTGAAAATATTTCTGTATTTCTGTAATTTTTGTAAATATTTAAGACTTACCCTGTATAATAATATCCAATAATTTGAGGAAATTGTAAATGTACACAGGGTGTCCTATTTTCGTGTGTTTTACACTGTTTCTCATTTAGGAGTAGATACAAAGATGCGGGTTTCATATCAGTGTGCTCCTTTTTAAGAAACTAAAGATACTGCACACAGATTTGGGCAGGGTGCCCCATTTAAAAAACAACAACATAAGTTTGAAGCATATTTCGAAAATGACAGCACCCAGCGAAAAACTAGTTACGCCACTGAATTCTACGTGAAAAACTCTACGGGTCCCAGTTTTCAAATTTTTTGATAAATTATAAAATAACCAGGATAAAAAGGGGGTCGAGAAATGCGAGATTTTAAAAATCTTCCTGTATTTCAGGAACTAAGAAGACTAGGAAAAATCTGTTGTAGCATCATTAGTTTCATAAAAAAGGAGCACAGTGATGTAAAAATACATTTTTGTATTTCTACTCATAAACGAGAGACCCTGTAAAACACACGAAAATGGGACACTAATTGTCTATGGACAAATTCAAGCTTACCTTTGTTATGTTGCAAGTAAAATGAACCACCAACGAATAGTTCTTAGATTTTTTACAAAAATCTCCATTCTTCGAGTATACCGTCCCATTTTCTAATACAAAACAACTAGGTTTTTATAATTGAATTACATAATATGTGAATTATTTACCCATCACAAACATATTGCCTAATTTTTGAACAGTAATTTCATTTGACTGATGTACACAAGCTATGGATCCTTTAGGACAACCATTATTATCACCACAAAACTTAAAACTTATTTTAAAATCTTTTTCTTCTACTAACCAGTCATTACTAAAAATTATTAATTAATAATAATATAATTAGCTATCCAATTCATTCAATCATTGCAGCTATCAAAGAAACTCTCTATTGAAAAATTTGCAAGAAAACAATTTAAATAGTGAACAACTAATTTATTTTGATTTTATTTATTACCTGTAACTAATAAAAAGACCAATTAAGAAATTACCAGCAAAAAATATACAGATATGTACTCACCTGAAGAGTTGTACACTTTCATTTTTTGTTGTATTTCCAACAGGTGTATAAATACAATAATCCAGTGCATCTTTAAAAAGAGTTGGTTTGGACAATATCGAATTTATTATTACAAATAATAAAATGAAATAACGAAAGAAATGCATAGAATCCTCTGTCAACTCCCCCGCAAATAAATATAAAGTCCGAAAGATATATCGGATCTGTATAGGATCTTTGCGTTGGTTGAAAAATGAAAATGAACTAAATAAAAACTGAAGAATCTTTGGGAATTTATATAACTCAAATGATTATTATCGCTTTATTTTCTTATGGCTGATGAGGTATTTATGTTCCTTTCCGTCCTTTATCAAGATTTTTTTTCAAAGTTATATCCCTAAATAGTCGGAAAAACCTTGGAGCACCTGTGCACAACACTTGCGAATAATAATGTCACACCTCGCACCGGTTAATAATATACACGAGTCATAAAAATAGAAACTGAAATCTGAAATCATTGAGATAAAAATGAGATAAGCTCGCTTGGCACATGAAAACACCGAAAACACGAGAAAACCAATACATAACCTATCAAGTATAAGCCAAACAGAGAAATAGAAGGGATCAAGATTCAAACCAAACCAAACCACTTCCATATCTCTGAAGCCAAAACAAGACGGCGATTGTCATATTGTCATATGCGATTGTCAAAAGATGCCCAGTGCCCAACCCAGTGCCAAGCCCAGTGCAAGCCCATAGCAAGCCCAGTGCCCAGACCATAGAGTAAAAGCCCATACACCACAGATACACATACTATAGTAGGAATGTGCGGATCATAAATAATAATAATAAAATGCATATTTGCTGTTTTTCCAATAATAAACAAATAGACCAAATAGTAGACAGTTAAAGCACGGCCAAAGACGTAGACGTAAACGTATCGTTTGACATGTACGCTTGCGCAGTGAGAAATTCACTTGCGTTTACGGATACGTGATACGTATCTTTACGTGCCTTTACGTACGTACAAAACGCAAACGTATCGAGCCGAAGGAGTTTCGATTTTCACCCGAATGATGCGGAACGTACAAATTCACAAACAACTCGTTTCCACAACTGGCTGGTAATTAAGTTATTTCATAAATTTTGGGGCCAGTGTCACAGAACTGGGCCTATTTTATTACAATAAATTAGTATGAAAATATTAAGCGTCATAATAAAGTCATTTTGGAATCTATTTAATTAAATGCTAGTTCTTATAGCCAAAATCCATATGAGGATTCTAAAAGATGGAATCTAATAAATAATCATAGAACTGTGTCTGTTTTCCAATATTTTTTATTACTAAGAGCATTTGAAGTTGTAAGGACTACTTTCTGTAATAAAATAATTAAATAATTTCCATTTATAATTTTCTTCATTTTTCGATATTACTTTTATAAATTTAATGTGGAATCAATGGAATAATAGATATCCATTTTCAATTTTAAAATTAAATAAATTGTTTCACAAAATAATTTAGAATTACAAATGTACCATTTGCGTTACGTACGTCAAAATACTTGCTTTAACTCTTGTTTACACGACAACGCAACGGCAGACGTAACGTAAGTTTGTGCGTTACGTGTCGAGAGATACGTATACGTATTGTGCCTTGCTTTAACTGTCTAGTATGGAAAAAAAACCGACGATGTCACAAAACCGACTTACGGAGAAAACGATGATTTAATATTTCAAAATACCACGTTAAAGATACAAAAATTTACTACTGGATGCGTTATATGTATACTTAGATTAACAATTATGTATATACATGACATCGTTTGTTATAATATGCAATTATATAGTAATGTAATAGTATTCTCTACGTATTCTCAACAAATTAAGTTGATTACTTAAAAATTCCATTCACAACCATTTTATGGACATCGTCGATTTTTTCTCCTTACCCTTGAAATATGTTTACGAACTGTTTCAAAACTGTTTTTAACATTTTATGTGTAATAATCACAAATCACAGGTAATTATATACTACTAGCCAGTGGCGTATCTAGAGATAAGGGTACAAGGGGAGAACCACAACTGCACCACAACTGTCCTAATAGTCAAAATAGTGCTATGGTAGTGGCTAAGGGTAGTGGCTATGGCATGGCTGCATATACCTACCTATGTGCTATGCTGTGTTAACGTTAACAATGTGCACGTTCAGGGAACATAGCGGCTGACCGACCGCTGACCGCTGAGTATTTTGCTCAGCGGCTGATTTTAGGGAAACCGCTTACTCAGCCGCTGACCGTCCCTGAACGTGCCCAATATATGACAATCAGACAATCTCTGAATGGCATCAGATGGCATGCAAGATTATTTATAGAAAAGAATACTGTTAATGTATTTGTTATTATTTATTTCGTAGTTATTTTTAAATTTGTAAACAAAATTATTAGTGTAAAAATTAAAGTAAAAAAAATATTGGTTTATTAAGTACACAATCGGTATAAATGAAAATTATAAAAATAAATGATCGAAGTAATATAAAAAAGTCAAAAATCATGTCAAAAATTAAATAAAAACTAGCGCTCTCTCCCGTTAGATATACATATATGTAGAATTACAAAAAAGGCATTTAGAAATTTTACAAATCACTAGACAACGATTACTAACCGTAAATGACTGATTACCAATCAGATTCCGTCTGCTGAATACAGCCAATATTTAAATAAAGTACTAGATTTACAAAAATTTTCACCGAGAGTTACTGTGACTGTGGAAATAATAAACTTTCATTTGATCTGAATTTTCTATTTTGATTGGTATTATTAATTTATTTTGTGACAATTTTATCTTAATAAATTTCTTTCTGGGATGGGAAATATATAGGTATCTGGAATCTGGAAATACCCCCATTATCACTCCTGTATATGTGCCACTGGTACTAGACTAATAAATAAATTTAGTTATTAACTAAAATTAATATGACGCCATATTTTTCTTAATCTAAGATATTTTTAGGATTAATAATGACCGTCAAGAAACTTTTACTTTCTGATTTGCTTTCTGACCTCCCCCCCTTGCCTCCACCCCCCCACCTATTAGATAAAGATAAAAATGGCGGCTGCCATTAGAATTTCTCGCGCATTCGTACTCCTCCCTACCTCTATATCTCTGGCTTCAATTTTCAATTTCAATACAGATCAAAATTTTCGACAGAACCTG
Source organism: Sitophilus oryzae (assembly GCF_002938485.1). Classification (NCBI taxonomy): domain Eukaryota; kingdom Metazoa; phylum Arthropoda; class Insecta; order Coleoptera; family Curculionidae; genus Sitophilus; species Sitophilus oryzae. The sequence goes on along the minus strand of NW_022145683.1, from coordinate 489,506 downwards.
ACAGCTGACATTTGAAACGAGTTCAAATTCAAATCGATCAATACACGAAATATAAAAAATAATGCAAATATTAATAATAGCAACAATGTAATTCGATATCTCTGCTTTTTTACATAAATTTCATACCTTTAAAACTCATTATGAAGATAACCGCTGGTCGTTACACCTTTATCCTAACACTACAAACATTATTGCTCGTAGTAGATTGGAATATCAATATTTTCGCGTTATTGAGTAGACAAAGCAATGCTTTAATGTTAATATTATTTATGTAAGTTTGTATAAAATAATTTATTTATATTATACAAAAATATTTTATGGTGTATTTTCAGAGTTCAAGATGCATGTTTAATAACTTCACTCACCCTCCTGTTAATTACATTCTTTTCTACATACGTTTTTCAGGTAAATGAACGATTGATTTTTATATTTTCAAATATAATACATGATTATTTCTGTTCTAGACTGGCCTGGTTTATATTCTATATGAAAGATTTAGAACGACGCTGATAATATGCATGTTCTATTTTATTTTAACAACCATACTCCATATATGGTCGCTTATTTCGAGATGGAACAATTTCCGCCATAGTTGGAGCACAGGATTTTCAGTTTTCTTCATCCTTCAAAGGCTCAGTAAGAATTCTGAACAGAGTTTGAACGAAAATACTAAAATTGTTCATTTAATTTTTAGCAGGAACCATCTATTATTATTACTACAAAAGATCTTCGTTACGTATCAGCGACCCAAGATTCTACGAAGATACAGACATGGAATCAAGCAGGTTAAATGCTCAAGTGGTCCAAAATTAAAACAACCATCTACCGAAATAAATATGTACTTTTAAACAATTACAAATATTAAAAGTTTAACAAAAAAGAAGTATACACAAAGTTTTTATTTGATTTAAACAAATAATATAATATTCTAAATTAATAAATATGTAAAGTGGGTGTGGAGAGCGATTTCTTTATTTGCTTACTCTTATTAACTCTGATTCAGCTGATTCATCAATTTTTTTAAGTTTTTGATATACATATATTATGGTACAAACGATACAATAATACAGGATAGAAATCGCTAGAAACCTTCGTCGTCGGGTAGAACGGCGAACTTGTTGCTCGCCTGGAAATTTGGGGGCTCGGGCTCTTGCATTTTGGGCATCTCTTTCTCCGGTCGGTCCCTGTAAATGAAACAGTTATTAGAACTTGGTTAAAATATAGGGTCGGTGATTGATAAACCTTTTTTCATCACGTTTTGGTCTGTCCACCTTTTCGACCTTCTGTTTGTCGTCTGGAGATCTGTGTTCGCTTCTGGAGTTCGCTCCACTGCGATTGTCATCGCCTGTAATCAGAAATCATCTATTTAAAGCGATTTATGACATCGATTAGTTGATCGTTTGTCTTTTGTGTATAATTGTTATGAAATAAATTATATTCTATAGTCCAGAAATATTATTAATATGGATAAAACATTATTATTCAGGGTGTCCCAATATTCCGTGGACATAGAACCAAAGAATATTATAGATAGAACTAAGTACTACATATTTTTGGAATTAAAATAAGTTCATTGGACACAATTTACATAAGTGCTTCGTTTGTCCGCTAGAGGATATCAAACTTGTATTTAACATTATTTGACTTATACAAAAATGCAGAAAAAGGACAGGAAGGGTGAAAACTACCCCCACCCCTGCATAAATTTTAGTATAAATATTTATATATATATATATATATATCGCAACCAAACCAAACCAACTCCACCGACAAAGATTTTCCTTTCGTAAAATGATCCCTCTAGTATTTACTACATTTTTTTGTCTGGGCACATTGCATAATTTTTAAGATTTTTTTTTGGAGAATTTATTTTTCCAAAGCAGATCTACAAAATATACAGGGGGTTCCAATATTCCGTGGACGTAGAACAAGTATGTATATTTTGAATCAAAATAAGTTAATTGCACATCATTTACCTATACAAAAGAGGGCATCAATCAAAAATAAATTCGAATGTTAATTAATTTAAAATGTATTAATTTTTTAAAGCATTTTAGAAAGCTTATTGTCAAATATATTTTGTGATACTAACATAAAATTCCATATTTTCGCCAACTATACAGGGTGTCCCAGAAATAAGTGCAAGTATTTTAATGGGTGGTCGATCTCGATAAAAGAAACAAATTGTCTCTTTATCGTTTTTCAAATAGGTCCAAAATAACCGAGATATTTTACTTTGAAAATTTCCAAAACTAAATAAAATTACATTTTTCAAAAAATTCCGAATTTTCAAATTTTTTTTTTGTGAAAAAAACCTCATAGGCGTGTTTCTGGGGTTGAATTATACTACCAGTTAAAATACTTGCATTTATTTCTGGGACACCCGTATTATTAGAGCATAATAGATTTTATCTATCCAAAAAATCCTTTATGGGTATTTCGCCACTGCACTGCAAGAAAAATCTACAAAATAAAATAGTTATTTTTTGTAAAAACTTCTGGCGTTAAACCTAAACGGACGCTGCTTGTCAGAAGTTGTGTTTACAGTAATAAAAATTTGTCTAACAAAGAAAAAAATGCTTAACGTTAAAATGACATTATATTGACATTATTTTTATATTTTAACAGAACGTCAACGATTTCTTGTAGATGTATCTGTTTTAAAAAGTAAAGTGTTCTCGAATAGTTCAATTTAAATATTTTAAATAGTTTTTTTTCTTGATTCTTTATATTTTTCTTACTTCCGACGACGGAAAGAGAAAACTTTCCGAAACGTTAAGCATTTTTTTCTTTGTTAGGCAAATTTTTATTACTGTAAACACAACTTCTGACAAACAGCGTCGGTTTATGTTTAACGCCAGAAGTGTTTACAAAAAATAACTATTTTATTTTGTAGATTTTTCTTGCAGTGCAGTGGCGAAATACCCTTAAAGGATTTTTTGGATAGATGAATCCGCCACTTAGGTATAGACATTTTTTACAATTAATAGATTTTATGCGCCTCCATAGATTGATGTGACAAAAAACATTTTTTTGGAAGTCAGTTTTTGAGGAAAAATATTTTTTTTCCTCAAAAAATATGAGCGGTGACGTTTTTTTACAGGAGACAAAAAATGTAATAAATACTAGGAGCATTTTACGACAAAAAAATCGGTCGTCGATTGAGTTGGAAAATATTTACACTAAAATTATCTAGGGATGGGGGTAATCTTCACACTTCTCGTACTTTTTCTTGATTTTTGTGAAAGTCAGATGTTAAAGCACTTATCAAAACGTAAACCTCAAAAATTTCATTCAAATCAGAATAACGGTTCTTAAAATATCTGAAAAAATGTGTTTATTTTTTTTTAAAGTTTGGTGCCCCCTAACGGACTAACGAAGCACTTTTGTATAAAGGTAAATTGTGTCCAATGAATTCATTTTGATTCCCAAAATACACAGTAGTTCTATGTCCACGGAATATTGGAACACCCTGTATATTAATTATTCATTTTCCATATTTACGGGGATATTAATGCCCGGGCTACAGCAAACTGTGCAAACCCGGCGGCATGTGACGGTGGCCAAATTCGGCCACCGTTTGTGCCAAAATGTTAGGTTGATGAAATCATTAAAAAGTTGCGGCAACCAAAAGCCGGCAGCACAACTCGCGCGACTCGAAATACTCGAGGCCAAATGTCGGTAGAGATCAAATGAATATCGAGCAACCGGTGACCAGTCCTCATTTTTAGTCCAGTTGTATATGGTGAAATTTCTATAGAGTCAAGAAAGAACCCGAAATAGAATAGAACCAGAGTGGAATGAAAGATTCTCGTACATGACAAGGAACACTGACGACAGAAAACTGCTCGTGAACAAAAGGAATTATATCCGCCGAGACGAGTCGCGCAAGTTTGTCGCCGGATAGTCGGCGAGTGCCGCCGGGTTTGCATAGTTTGGTGTGGTGGTTCCAGCATTATGGTATAGGATCGGATCCAGAGAGTTTATAGGATCCAAATCCATTCATTTGGGAACCCCAGAAATTTGCGTACTTTTTTAGCACACCCTGTAGAATATAGATAGAAAAATATTACTATATTACTTACCGCTTTTTTCCTCTGGCGTAACGTCGCGTTCTTTAACTGCTTCTTTGTCTACATCATTTCTTCGGATCAAAGGCCGGCTACGATCGAACTGAAAAATTTTTTAATATTAAATTAAAATGTTCCCCCAAGTTGCAAATAAACAATACATTTTTTAAGTTTTATCAGATAAAACATTCACCAAAGTATTTTCTGCAGAGGTGTCAGAATAGTGTAGTTTTTTTAGCTTCATCACAAATACGATTTTAGACTTAAGTTTTTTTTAATTACATAGTTCTGTTATAATTTACTCAAAAAATGAAAACCCAACGAATAACCCAATGTGTTCTGTATTTTATCTTTGGAACTTTTAATAAATTATTATTTATAATGCAAGAATGCAAAATTATATTCTTTGTATCTAGCATGATTTTGTATGAACTTTAAACGTGTACAGGGTGGGCCAAATTGGACGCTTTTAAAGGGAAACACTCTTTACTATAGATAGACGAAAACTAAAACCGGTGTCTGGAGCTCAATTTTTATCAAAAACATTATGGTTAAAACCGCACATCGATATCTCTTACAGTTTCGGAGTTACCTTTCGGAGTTACTTTTTTGCTATGGAAAATTGTGTATTTTTATGAAAACATTTCAAAAGCACTTTTTACTTAGAATTTAACTGTTTAGGTATAATTTTTTTAAAATTAATAATTTAAGAATTATCAACAGAAAATTTGGTATTTATTTGGAACACCCTGTATATTTTTAATAAACTAAAAAAGACTTAAAATTACATTTCCAAAAATATAGCACACTTGATATTTTATTATAGTCTCCTTCGAATTACAGAATTTTTAAAAGTTGGTTAGGTATCCCCTAATGGAACTAGAAAACACATATTTTCCCAGCAAGACGAGGTACCGCCTCAGAACGCTGAAATTATCAGCAAATTTTTGCAGCCAATTTAGAGAATAATTGAACAGCTAACCAAGATCCCACATGGTGACGGTACTTTATAGTGAGAATCGCGCCTTACAACCCAAGGATGTATGTGAGATTTATGTAGGAAACGCATTGAAATTCTATATCCGTTCTTCAATATTGTTCTTCAATATTGGGACTTGAAAATAAACAGTACCCGCGGTATCAGGGGCGCCGACTGCGTGGGTGCTCAAGCACCCACGAGACAAAATTAGTGGGTGCGGAGCACCCACGGGCATATAAGCATCAAAACTAACCAGTTTAGCAACTTTAAGACACTCGCATCTCATCCAGCCCAATTCCCAATTCCAGACGTCAATTTCAGTAGTTCTAAGGAAGTTTCCTCGTTCATTCTTAGGTAGTTAAATCAATCCTGTGTTTCAACTGTTAAATTAGCACGCAAATTAACATTGAAATACTTATTTCCTTTAAGTAACCGTTGTTTTTCTGCTTTTTTATTTACTGCATAAGCGAATAAAATCCGAGACAGATGTGTATTTCGGGAGGCCATTTTTACTGAGAAAAATGTGCCGAAGTGATTCCGTAACTCAGTTCATTATAGATAAAACTGTACTATAAAATTGCGTGTGTGCGCGACAGGTTGTAATACAGGTTAAACTGCGCAGACTGGCCTGCACAGTCTGCCTGTGTTTAATAATAAAAATAAAAATAAATAACTGTGCCTTTGTGGGGCTCTAAAAATGTTCCTAAATTAGTACAAATATTTTAGGGGTGGTATATTTCGACCCCGGAAACACGTCTATAAGGTTTCTTTCACGATTCTTTTTTAAATTTGGTATTTTTCGAAAAAAAATGGATTTTTTTAATTTTTAATTAAAAAATATAATATCTTAATATTATGGCAACATCATCGGTAGTAGATTATGTTTACAAAAAAGAAAACCCAGAAAAAAAAACAGTGGTTCTCAAAATATGGGCATAAAATACATATTTTTTTTATTTTTAGTAAGTAAAATAACTAGGCTTATTTTGGGGTTATTTGAAAAACGATAAAGAGAAAATAAGTGTTTCTTTTAGCCCTGAAAATATTTGTACTTATTTAAGACTCTCCAAGAGATGTATATTAATTATATTTATTCTAAATTGGAAGCGAATTGTAAGCTACATTAGGAATGTGTGTTCATATCCACGATAGCTCACTATCAATCTATTTAGCTGGCCATATATGAACTGTGCTATGTGATGCGAAAGCTTGTTGTGTATGATCTTTGAGCATTTGTAGACTTGACGGATAAATTTGTTTATATAAAAACCCTAAGCTGTCCCCCTCCCAATCTCGGATATCCCTCCACTAGCAGCTCTTCTGAGCAACTTTTAGTTTCGTTTATTTTGTATCTCTTTAAAAAATACAGTTACAGTATCTGTCTGTTGTTTTAATGCCTGCCCTTACACGATTGTAATGGGTAGAATTAATATTTTCACAAACTGGGTATCTGTACTAAAAAAAGTATTTCTGCATAACTCAAATTATACTCAATAAAATTGTAAAAATTACAAATTGATATGATATTTTTCTAATATTGTTATGTATGTTACATATGTAAAAAAGGTGTAATAAATACGACAAATGTAACAATCTGGAAATTTGGTACATTTACTGATATTTGATGAGCACCCATGAGGTTTCATAAAAGTCGGCCCCCCTGCGCGGTATACTCTGTTTTTTTTCTCAGGTAAGATTTCGACAGACAATGACAGAAGAAAAGCAGATGACGTCCCATACCAATCTATTTATTTTACTAAAAAAAGTTTCTAATAATTTTTAAGTTAACTATGGATGGGTTTAAATATAAATCCGTCATGCGTCGTCTCTTGTTGTTTTTAACCAGTTTTATTGGTTTATTTAAAAAATGACAGATCTTATTTCAATTTTATTGGTTTGGCGGAACGATGAACGACAAACGGGCGCCGATGCGTATGAATTAGACTTTAGATTTTTGACGCTTGTCAAAGTCTTGCCAAATTATAGGTAATAATTTTGTGTCAACTTTTGTCAAATACCCTGCGTTTTGGAAGGTGATGCATTTTGATTTGTGTTATTACGTGTGTTTTGTGTCTTTTGAAGTCAAGTGTAGAAAAAATCCAGTGAAAATTAACTGTAGACCCAGAGCACAGTTTATGGTTAATATTCGCTGCCCAGGCAGAAAGTTTTATACATCAATAAAGTTACCATCAATAAAGTTAAAGTTCGTATACCATCTCGTCGTAGATAAGTGCATCTCGAATATGCTAAAAGGACCATACTAAACACATACTAAAAACTGGAGTAGCTGTAAAATATCGACATCACACAATAGGTAAATAATCGATTTTAGTACTGCAGAAAAATAATGTCAAAAGGTACTGGTTTAAAAAAATTAAGATTAAAGTTAATTATCAACCTTTAAGGTACAAAATTTGGTAAGTATTATTATTAATAAAATAGTTTGTTTTATTTATGTTGTTTTATTTATTCCTGTGGAATATTACAAATTTGTATTTGTACATAAGTTATATTGATAAATATAATCATAAATGTGGGAAGTTTCTTAAAGCTTGAAAGTAAGAAATAGTTCTTTTTTATATTTTTTTGGTATGTGGTGACTTGTTCTTGTTTGTTTTGTATTAACACATACCGTTTTTTATTAAATAAAATAACTTCATTACATTTTTTCAGTTTTATACAGTTTTTTTTTCACAATATTTTGAATTAATCACTTGTCAGTCAAATTTTAAATATATTAATTTCCTGCTATGCGTTCCAGTTGTACCAACTTATTTCTTTGTAAAATAAAATAAACTACTTTGAAATTAAAATGACACACACATCTATCGCTGTCAAGGATCTTCTCGTTGGACAGACTATATAGTCTTTTTGCATTTGCTAAAACTATGGAGGGTAGAGGTAAAGAGAGAAGAAGGGGACTTTGTTTGAAAAAGTGGCCACCAAAAAGGGAAAAATAAGAGTTCACAAAATGACCACAGTAGCGCTAATAAGCAATAAGGGACCGAACTGAACTTAGCTGTTATAAACAAAGTGAAGTTAGTTACAAAAGAGCGACAAGACGCGCCTTCAGAAATCGAATATTTATCAATCTCTTTTTAATTATTTCCTGTTCTAAAAATGTTGACGCTTTTTTCAAATGAAACTTTAGCTACAGCAGCACCATCTTAAGTCTATTATGCTGTACTGTTCGGGTGGCTACTACTCAGAGGTCGGGTAAAGAGGGTGTGTGGCCGAAGGAAATATGTATTATATTTCAGAAATCCGTCCAAGGCTTAGCCCGATCCTGTCATGTTAAGTCACACACAAAATTCCAAACACACGTGCTTTGATTAAGGCTTGATTAACGTTTGCAGAGCTTCAGCATTTGCAATAAAATAACGAGCAATTTGCTACAAAACTATATAAATTATATGTCACTGTAATCACAAAACTTCGAAACAAAAACGAAATTTTAAATTATGTCTATATTTTCGAGAAAACTTAGACCAAACATAAGAAATATTTTGTTGATGTTTGACCATTAAAATCTTAAAAATAAAGAAGTTGTCTAAAAATGTGCTACAATACGGATACAGTATAATCCTTTATCTTTAATTTCCTTCTTCGTTTGTGTAAAAATACCTAGCCAGTTTTACAAAAAACGTTAAATGCCGAACGCATATTTTGCTTTGACTAGTGAAATGGACTCTTAATTGTTCCCTCTTTGGATGTCCACTTTTGGCACTTTTCAAAACACGTAGATAATTTTCTTTACCTCCACCATCCATAGCTAAAACGCATATTTGACATATTATGATGAAGACGTGACATTGAACGATCGCTGAAGAGCCTCCCAAAATACCCCCCCCCCCAAAAATCTACCCCAACTCACCGGCCTCCTCTCCCCGCTCTCCTCCGAGCCTTTATCTCTCAGCCGTTCCTCCTGCACGCGCAACAGCTTTTCCTCGATCTGCCTGTCCCTTTCCGACGTGTCCACAGGTTTGGCGCTGCCGAATATGGAGGCTGATCCGGCCGCCTGCTGCTCCAGCGGCTTGGTGCGGGGGGCCAGCTGCAGCTTCGGCCGCACCGCCGTCGACGCGGATCTGCCAGAGTCGGAGGCTGGAATGGGAAGAACAATTGAGGTTAAGGTTTTTTTTTAATCTTTGAAATGCGTACTTTTATGCATTTCAATGATAAAAAGATAACTAGTAGAGAGAAAAAAAACTAGAAGAAAATATCGTTCAGGATGAATAAAAAAATGCTGATAAAGTTTGAAGTCCTTATTAATATTCAGATGCGTTTCATCGTGATTTCCCATTTAAATAACACGGGAAAACAATTTTTTGGGATTTAATTGCGTTCTAACTATGGAGTGTAGAGGTAAGGAGAAATATCTTCGTGCATTAAAAATGGTCATAAAAAGGGAAGACTTAAGATGGCGCTGGCTGCTGTAGCAAAAACCTAAAATTAAAAATATGCGCCGAAAATTTTTAGAACAGAAAATGATTCAAAAGAGATAAATATTTGACATGAAGGCGGGTTTCAAAAAAATACAAATTTTATTTTCATGTCACATGAAGTAAATTATCGATTTTTATTGAGCAGCAATAGACTGGGCCTCTAATAATAATCGTTTTATATTCTAAAAAATAAAAACAAAGCTTTTATGGGTAATGTTTGGTTATGTTATTTTTATTCTCTTATCTATGGCTACTTCTAATTTTTTAGCATTTATGCGTCATTAGCGCCACTGTGGTTATTTGGTGAACCCTTATTCTTCCCATTTTTGTGATCACTTTTTCAAATAAATTCCCATAAGAGATATTTCTCCTCATCTCTACACTCCATAGTTGTAACAAATTGAACGGTCTTTAAAAAAGGTCTAATATGAATTTTCATTCAGACAACGAGAGACCGTAAAAGAATAGAGTGGATACAACAAAAGACCCAGGTAATAGATGTAATCCACAGATTAAAATCCTTCAAGTGGCAATGAGCGTTGCCGGACATATGCCGATTTTTCGAGAGCGTTGCCTGACTTATACCGATCCCGGTATTATAGAACACTTACCATCACTCTGTTCCTGGTTCCTGTCCTCCCCCCTGTCCCCTCTATCGCCCCTATTCCTATTATAACCGTTCCGGTCGTCCCGGTCTCTGTCGTCGAACCGCCTGAAGCCGCTCCCCCGTTTCTCCTCTCTGTCTTCTCTAAAGTTCGACCTGGAAAAACCGCGGTTGTCTCCGTCCCTCCTCTCCTCTCTGTCCTCCCGGAAGTTGGGCCTCGAGAAGCCCCGGCTGTCGCCGTCCCTGTCCGCTCTGGCGTCACGCCACGAGCCACCGCTGCCGCCGCCGAACCGTTCCTCCTGTTGCGGTTGGTCTCTGTTTCTAGTGATGACGCTGTCTCTTTCCCTTGAGAATCCGCCTTCGCGTTCTTTAAAACCACCATAATCCCTACGAAAATTTTTTAAGGTGAAGTTTTTTTTACTTGAAATCACTTATAAAAAAACATCCAGTATATAGAAGCCTCCCCTAACACGAAATCATAAAAATTTCTCTGCAGAAATGCATCATTCTGTTTTTTCCGACTTTAGAATAACTGAAATCAGTTACATGAAAACGCGTTCCTGCTTTACATTCTAAACACTTTTTTGTGTAGGTATGAACTTAACCTAGTAAATACTGTAATTTAGACAACAATACTGTACCATATACATATAACTAAAATATACGCAGCCTAATCTCCAAAAAGTGAAGCCCAAACAGTGAAAGAGAAATATGGATTTCTGCATAAGTCTATTTCACCCTAATATTCATTTAACTGCGCATGCCTTACCTGAAGAAGTTTTCGTTGGGCAGTGTTTTTAAAGGGAAGTGGTTGACTGACATTTCACCTAACTTTCAATTTTATTTATATTTTTATTATTTATAACACATTATCATGGAGTTGGAAAAATATCAAAAAATAGTTGGAAACAATAAACTAAACAAAATCACTCTTTTACGCGCACAAATAAAAAGTAATGCAAATAGAACTATAACCACAATCAATCGGAGTTTGGCGCAATCGCAGTTCAATCGATATCCGGGTGAAATAGACTTATGCAGCATTAATATGGAGCTGAGTTATGTTGTCTTTTTCTTACGGCACGAAAACAGCACACGGGGTTAAATAGGGAACACTGAGTATATTTTAGTTATATTTATATGTACTGTACCGAGAAAAAACGAAAATAAACAAAACTAAGCCAACCAAGCCAGACCACAACAATCCTAACCAAAGAAATCAAAACACGCTGTAAGCTAAAACGCGTCTGTTTACGTTGTCTAATTGCCGAGTTCTTTTCAAATTGTGCTATATTTTAGAATATTTTATCAATAAATGAAAATGGTACACTTCCGCAAAAAGCTTTTTTGAGTGCCTATGTTTCGAAAAATTTCTAGAATGAAAAACAGAAACGTGTTTTCATGTAACCGGTTTCAGCTATTTTAAAGTTGAAAAACTGAAAATTATGCATTTTGACAGAAAATTTTTTGTAACATATGCAAGAAATTTCTTGAAGTTTCAAAGTAAGAAATAGTTCTTTTTTTTATAGATTTTTTGTTTATTTGTTTGTTCCATATTAACACAAACCCTAAAATATTTTTTTTTGAAACAATATAACTTGATTAGATTTTTTCAGTTTTTTCTTCATAATAAGTTGATGTAAACATTTGTCACTAAAATTTAAAATATATGAATTTCTCGTCTAGCATTCCAATCGTACCAACTTATTCTTTGTAAAATATAATAAACTACTTAAATGACAGACATATCTGTCACTGTCAAGGATTTTGTCCTCGGACAGACTATAGTTAGGCGACGAATGGTAAAAATACAGTGTTTTTTTTTAATTGGTAGAAATAGGAAGTTGTTAAAATATAACAAGCAGGACACTTACCTGCTACCATTTCTCATATTGTCTCTTGTAAAACCACCCCTTCGGTCGTCGCCGCTGGGCTCAGGTCTGTTGCTTGACCGCCAATCGCCGCCGGTGTCTGCACTTCCCATACGATCGCTGATCCCCATTCGCCCACCTCTACGTCTGTCATTTTCCGCGTTTTCCGCTATCTCTATTCTTATCCGCCGATTCTTTAACGTCTGTTAAAAACAATAATAATCACCAAATTGTTACCAAACCACCAAGAGAACTGGCCATCTTATCCGATAGTCAAGCAGCATTAAAAGCGATCAACTCAGTAACCATCAATTTGAAGTTTTTTTCAAAGAATGCCTAGAAAAGCTGAACAAATTAAGCTAAGAAAATAAAGTCCTCCAACTCTGGGCGCCAGCCCACCAAGGGATAGAAGGCAATGAAAAAGAAAATGATCTATCTAGAAAAGGAGTGAACACTCCACTAACCAGAATCGTTCTGCTTCCTAAGTGAAAACGAACTTAAAGGGGAACTGAAGAACCTGGAAGACCCCATCCATATCTTAGAATAGGAATCCTCCAATGGTCTAAGACACTCGAAGAAATTTCTCACTCTCAAAAAGACACAGAAAAATTAAAGATTTCCTTGATTTAAGTAAGAATAATATTGAGATTGTCACAGCGTTTTTAACAGGACATTGTCTCCTCAATGAACTCCTCAGTAAATTGAACAATGGCGAAAGCAGATTCTGTGTAGTGCAGGATCAAATCCCTCAAATGACTCAAGTGGCAATGGGCAGGACACCTGTCAGTAAGGATGGACCACAAAAATTACAGCATTGCAGCCACGAGGAATTTTGAAACCCAAAAGACTAAACCTAGGATAGGATCCTCAGGAAATTAGCAGGAATAACTTGGACCTGCATAGCCAACAATAGACAACAATGGGCCCAATTACAGGGAGATTATTTAAATATAATATAATAATAATAATATAATGTTTATTGTAGGATTCTGTGAGGTGATTCAATATGTGAGGAAGGCTACACCATAATTGGAAATGGTTGAATAAGCTGGAAATGATCATGATTAGGTGAATTAAATTCTACAAAAAATCCAAAAAGTTTCAATACAACAAAACACCAGATTTTAAAATTAATAAAAAATAAATCATCTATGAACAAAATAAATCTATATTTTCAGAATTTAATATTTTTAACCAAAAAAAATCAATCATTCTGTATTATCTGATATATATGTATATCAGATAAATATTTGAATTGAGTCACCTCTATATACTTAAAATAACTAAATAAATATGTTCACATCTATATAAAGAAAACAATTGACTAATAAAATTATGATAACAATTGTTTTTTAGGGAATTTACCCATTTTTTACTGATAAAAAACAAATATTTCGATTTTTAAATGATTATAGAAATGGCTACAATTGTTTTATTAAACACAGAGGTAATTTCTTTGTTAAAACAAAAAAAATATATTGTAAAAACACACTTACTGTATCTGGAATAATTAGTGCACTCATCAGGCTCTCCCTATCTTCAAACTCAACATATCCATAACCCTTAAGCTTGGGAGTGTCCCCAAGCCGATCACTTTTTGGAATTCTCATATTAGCTATCTAAAGTAAATTAAAATATAAAAAACTACAATATACCCACAGAAGAATGCTGAAAACACATGCTACATACCCTCATATTTTTAAAAAACAATGATATCTCTTCTTCATCTATGTCGTAAGGCAAGTTTGATAGGTACGCAATAAACGGCGGATCTTTCGGCACTTTGTCGGCGATATCGTCATAGTCTCTGGAAGCCTTGGGCGCAGTCGGCAACACCACATTGATAATTTTCTCGTCGAATCCATCTTTGGCACAAAATAAAATCAAAAATCAGTTCAAAATCAAAAACAAAAAACATCCAAAATCCACTTTTCGCGACTTAAAATAGTCAGATTGTTCAGAATGGCATTGAAAACACTTTAAACAGATTGTAGGTCTACGACAGACTAGTCTGAATTGAGTTTTGACAGCATTTGAACCATCAACTCGCAGATTAAACTTAAATTGCTGACTACGAGGGTTTCCAACCCACTCAGACACATCACCTATGCTGTGTAAAGAGCAATCCCGGGCTGAGTGCAGAGCTGGCATGTTTCTGGTTCCCCCGCCTTGCTGTTAAGCAAGCCTCCGGCTAGAAGGTGATTGTCTGTCTCAGACCTTCCCGTTGCTTTTGTTGGTGTAACAAGTACACTGTATGTGAGCCCCAGGTGCGAGATTGCCACAGACCTATACCTGATTTCAGCGAATTCTTTGCCATAATATCATCACTTATAATAAATTTTATTGAACTGAATTTTTTAAGAAATAGAAGTTACCCTTGAACTAAATACTGTTGTATAATCAAATTTTAAACTTTGTGGAACGTTTATAAGTAAAGAAAAACAAAATTTAACGTATAAATACTGGCACATATCGATTTAATTATCATGTATAAAACATTTTACCATAATCATCAATTTCGTCAGCCCAGCTTGTAGTAGATTTCCTAATTGGTTGTGTCGGTAAGCTTCCTGTTGTTTCTTGCAAGAAATCAGTCAATGCAAGGGTCTTCCCTTTAGTTTTCTTCCCTTTTTTACCTAAAAATAGAGAAAAAGAGGTGTTTGATAAGCGTCGATTAGCTACGAGCACGAGGACAACTTTACTGATCGCTATATCTAAAATTGGTACGCGTATATCTAACTATTGCAAGCATTCACTACGACCAGGATACCGTCGGCCTCCTTAAGTTAAAAATAACTAACAAACAACAACCTAGTTTATAGTTAAAGAGCGGATTTAACAAATGACCAACTAACCTGAAGCCATATTTCACGGAAAAGAAAATGAACAAAATTTTGACGTTGTCAGAACAGTCAAAACAGTGAAGACGTCGACGGTTCCGGCAGAGCTACCAACAGAAAATATGGCGCTAAATTCAAAAATACAATAAAATAAAGTTTAGCCCGGCCTTAAACTGTTGGCTGTGACTGTAGGTTTATATTTAATTATAAGTGCTATAGGTGGTTTTGGTTTAATATAATGATATATAATTCATACAATAATAATAGTTAATTTTATGAAAAACTGATAAAGTTTGAGCCGGTTTGAGCAGCTACAGACCTTTATTGGGAAAAGAAGAAGAATAGATTTCTGTTTTATCGACTCCAATGTCAATTTTTTAGACATACGTGTTTGGCGTTTTCAATGGAAATTTGAAAAATCTACTCTTTAAAAGATATTTTAATTTTAAAGAAAATGACCGACATCATACAGCAAAGTAGATTTGAGAAATCTCTGGGCTTATTGACAACAAAATTTGTTTCTTTGTTGCAAAAATCAAAAGGAGGTATTTTAGATCTGAAAGTTGTAAGTAGTTAATTTTTTTCCAATTTTACAAAAAAAACAGCATGAATGTTTGTTTTTAGGCTGCTGATATTTTGGAGGTTCGGCAAAAACGCCGTATTTATGATATAACTAATGTTTTAGAAGGTATTGGCTTAATAGAGAAGAAAAGTAAAAATAGTATACAATGGAAGTATGTATTCCTTCTTTTATTAATATCTATATCCCTACATTATTATTATTTTTTATAAAGACCATATACAGCAGCTAGGGAATACTGTTCTAATTTACCAGCGAGTAATGGTAGCAATTCAGATAATTTTTTAAAAATAAGGAAACTGAAAGAAGAGTTGGCAAGACTTGACGAATACGAACATGAACTTGACCTGCAGAAATTATGGATACAACAAAGCATAAAAAATATCACAGAAGATTTAGATACAAGCAAATATTTGTATGTTACCAGCGATGACTTTCTAAAAAGCCACAATAATGATAAAACAGTGTTTGTTGTAAATACCCCTATAAACCATACAAATATGAAATATCAAGTAAGAAAGATATTAATAATTACAAAAAATATATTTTAAATTGCTTATTTTTTTAGAGTGGTCAGGATACATTCAATTTAAGAATTAGATCTTCGAAAAACCCCATTGTTGCTCATGTTTTAACAAGAAATATTGGTGATAGTGAAAAACTAAACAGGAAGAGATCCCAACAAGTAAGTACTTTTAAAAGTAGTATTTTTTGGTAATAATATATTTTCAGCAAATGCAATCTGATATAGAGGATTTAAATATAAAGAAAGAAGCATTCTTTGATGATCCTGATTTAATAACTGCTGAAATTCTGTTCAGGAAGATTCCTAAATATAATTTTAATAGCAGGACTGAAGATCGAACAGGTTGTGGTATTGGTAGAGAAAAAAGTCATAGTAGTTATTTGTTAATTTTAGGTGATGAGCCTTTTCTTCGACTTAGCCCCGTTCCCTTATCGCAAGAATATTCATTTGGACTACTAGATAGTGAAGGTGCATGTGATCTCTTTGACTTGAGTTTATAAATATTTTATATATAGATATTAAACCTTTATGAATAAGGTACAATAAAGTGATGCTATTTTTATATTATTTCATATATCTACGCAATTTAAAAATCTCATTTAAACTTTATACTGTATATATTCTAATAAAAATATATTCTCTTTCTGCCTTTTGTAAATGTAATTAATCGAATTTAACAGATTTAGATTTAAAGAAAAAAAATGGGGAATATCCACGGAATATCAATTTATTGAAGTAATTAATATATGATTTTGTACCTTTCCTACGCAGAGGGAAAATTTTAAATCCAAGGACTACAGACGCTACAGACTACAGAGATTAATTATTAATCAGTGGCTTGGCCAGAGATATAGAGGTAAGGAGAATGAATCAAGGATACTATATAGAGTGCGTTCCACTAAGCGCTCATAATGCTCAAAATATGCCTTCGATCGTTCCACATGACGATCGCGGACGTTGTGGTCGCGGCGTAAACGTCACTAATGACGTCATTATTTTCGCTCACACCGAGCTCACAACGACCCATCTGAATATTAGGATCGAAGTGGACGTTGAGGAATTTTGGCGCAATTTTTAAAATTTAGACAAAAGATTATCGACTTAGGATAAAAATTTTCATAGATTCTCATAGCCAATAATACGTGGCCTAAGTGTTCGCTTTTACGTCGCGATTTTGTAAATGCATTCCACTATTAATTCGTCTGAACTAGATGAAGAAGTTTCAGACATATTCCGATGCACCAAAAATCCAACTGTCGCCAAAGACATTTTGATTTCTTTTTTTAGACAGCTTTTTGAATTCTCTTCTGTGATTTTGACTATTATTTACTATTTATTTACATACATTGACAGGATTGACGCTTAAAACGCCCCATAACCCATTCCACTTGAGTTTATGATTGTAACGCTCGCAAGCAAGTGGAACCGGAAAAATCGTGATCTTGAGCGTGAACGTTATGAGTGCTTAGTGGAACGTACTCATAGAGGGAATGAACTAACTCTGGAACATGGCTGGAATAATGTACATATTCTCTGGCAAGGATACTATAGAGATAATAAAGGATAGTTCGATCAGTGCCTTCTATTAAAAGATTAATAGAAGGCACTGGTTCGATCTATTTTTTATTCGAATTTCCAAGGTTTCGGTTTGAGTGACTAGTTTTGTGCACGGATGTGTGGTTTTGTACAATGACATAAGCGCCAGTAAGCGCGAACATGGCGGCTACCATGATCACAAAATAGGAATCAACTCTGCAATCTGCAACTATCATCAAAATAGCAATACCTAGCAATCCGAGATTCCTAATTACTGTCCTCCATTCACGCAGTTGTGCAGCTCTAATCGAGTCATAAAGTTCAGAACTGTTCCGCGCCATATGGAGGCACTAGGCTATCGCGCACATCTCTTTTCAGAACCGTTCTGAGTAGCCCAGGGCGTAAAGCTCTGAACACGCTCTGAAACTTGAAATTCGCGAATGGAGGACAGCAATTTGTGCAAAATTTGTGCCATGTTTATGATTTCTGCGCACGTTCCTGCTCATTCACCTTAACTCTATTTCTTTGGGCTAGATACAAAAATTGTACTCTGAAGCCCCGTTCTCAGAACTGCGTCGTGTCGACAGCGACACTGATTGACACTTCAAACGACCAATGGGAGCTATACTAAATTTAAAATTGACAGCTGTTTGAATTTTGTACAAATCTGATTGGTTCTTTTGTCGTGTCGCTGGCGACAGTCGCAGTTCTGAGAACGGGGCTTGAGGTTTAAATAACAAATCACATTTTTGACTTTGACAGTTTTTCTGACTTGACTTGCTTGACGTATGTTAAGAAATGGTAGTTCCTGTTATGTACTGAATTGATTCTTTAATATTTTTTGGAACAGGCCGGTGTTTTAAGCAACAATCATTTGAATCATTTTACTCAGTTTTAAATACGTGTTATGAGTAAAATGGAGAAGCTTCCTAAATTGGTGGACGTTTATCAACCGACTCATAAATTGAAGTCTAGACAGCTACCCTTAGTTGTGGACGAAAATTTAACGGTAACTAAAATTATGTCTTTTTGGACTAAAAACTATCAATAAAACACCACCAAAAAACCGTATTATTGTTCTAAACATTCGTTTTGATTTGTGATAAAATGGCACGCATGTTTGGGTTTCTTGACCTACAAAATATTTTGGTTTCAATTGAGATTGAATGCCTATTTCATATTTCTATACCAGTTTTCTTTAGATTCTTATGCTAATAATACAATCTCAAAGAGGATGTATTATGTTTAATGTTGTACAATACAAACTACCTTGATATTTTTTTAGCTTGTGATGGATATAAAGAATTCAAACATCATTTGCGACACGAGAACGTTAAGTAGCAAAGAACTTAACGAATTCTCTTCAAAGTTAGGCATACTGTCACCCGAGGAGTTTGAAGGCTCTTTACAAATCACCAAACATGAACTTATCGAGGTTCTAAATCAAAATGTCCCTTGTGTTGGTTGCCGTAGAAGGTTTGTTCAGATATGTTGTTTTATTCTCAAATAAATCGTAATTTTTGCTTTCTAGTGTTGAGAGGTTATATTTCCAACTGCTCAGTTTTGGTCACTCCACTTTAGACCCCATCATAGTCAAACAGGATGGTACAATAACTCTGAAGAAAGAAAAACACGCCTACAATATATTGGGCAGTATTTTTCATGATCACTCGTAAGTATTATTTATTTTCCTCCATCAAATACTTCATGTTGATTCTTTTAGACATCGTCTAGCTACCTTAATCGAAACACAACCAAAAAGAAATAAGAAAAGTGTGAGGTGTCTGTTACACTCTTTGGATTCGCAGAGAAGTCGACCTCTAACACCTGTGTGGAAGGATGTTTGGGACTGTATGAAGATAGATTGCCGTAAGGATATCTGTATCATAGAAGCATCCAGCTTATTTACCACTCTAGAGAATTATTTGAGGAAGCACAGATTTTGTGGAGAGTGTAGAACAAAAGTCTTAAAAGGTGAGGTAATTTCCTTTTTTGTACCCCTCATTTACTTAACCTGCATTTTTTTGTAGCTTATACTTTACTAGTCGATGAACCAGAACCCATCAAAGAAAAGGGTTATGTCTCTTCTTTGTATGCAGGTATAAAGAGATGCTTGCAAGATAAACATATTCATCTCAATCCTAAGACGGACTATATTACTAAAATGATCAATAGGGCTGAACCTGAATTATTAGGAAGGTAAGGCTTTCAGTGTTTTCTGTGAAAATATACATTTATAGAGAAATTAATAAAAGTTAGCGTTCGTGACCTCAAAGATGTCAAAACTATTACCTAGTTAATTCTAATAAATAAAAATTTGTTTGAAAGGTAGGGCGCATTTTTTTCTTTTTCTTATAATGTCTTGTTATAATGATTAAAAAAAACAGCACGCCATGGGAGCAGGTAAACAAATTTGGATAAAAAGGACTATGTTGGTAGTCATGGCAAATGTTGCCAGCTGTCATAAGATTTTTCCTTGCAAATCTAATTTTCACCATTTTCAATTTTATTATTTATTTCTTATCTGACATTTGTCATTTTCAATTTTATTCAGATTTTTCCTTGACAAGTGTGAAATTAAATCCGCGTAACTCCTTTTTTTATTCTAAGTTTACAATCACATATACTTAATATCTCTAAGCAGTGTACATAAGACACTGGCATAGATAAATGAAACAAGTTTAGATTGGAAAGTGCCCATAAGGACAATGTAAACACTATTTGGCGCTATTCTCGCAACGGTCGCGACCCAAAACTTTTGAGAATTTCGGAGCGGTTCGGCTTTTTCCGGAATTATATCGCCAAATATTGTTTATTCAAATTTATTATTATTTTCGTTTAATTTTATAAATAAAATACAGTGTGTTGCATACAAGAAACTTTATTTTATATAAGGACGCATGTATGAAATACCGATGAAACATTGGAAACCGACGTTATGCCACGATCCACGATGGTTTTTGCAGTTCACAGTTCACAGCACAGCTTTTTAAGTTTTTAATCAATTCACTTTTTCACAATTATTATCACCGGTTGGAGTAAATAAAACTTGAATTAAACTCACATGATAGCAATAATTACTTTGAAAATGGACGCTATAAACACTTTTCGGAATTTCTTAAATGAGAGCGGTTTAGATTTTAAAATTATTTCTGTTTTTGTTTGCCATTGTTCTTAGCGGCCGCTATAGCAGCGCCAGATCGCGTATAACGGTCGCGACCCAAAATAATTTCGCGACCTGAAATTTTTACGGGCTTTCCAATCTAAACTTGTTGCATTTATCTATGGACACTGGTATCAAGAATTTTTACCTATAGGCATATATAGGCATATTATGTTTAAATTTATTCCATTTTTACAAAAAAATATATTTTTTATGCACATTCCTTTTGCTAATAATAATACCTACCACTTCTTTATGGAGTAGAGGTAAGGAAAAATATCTTCGTGCATTAAAAAATGGGGGTCATAAAAATGGGAAGGTTTAAGATGGCGCTGCTGTAGCTAAAACCTAAAATTTAAAATAGGCGCCGAAAATTTTTAGAACAGGAAATTATTCAAGAGATAAATATTTGACGTGAAGGCGCGGATTTCAAAAAAAATACAGCAGTATTATAAAGTATGTTTCAAAAAATTCATTGCTTACAAAACAAATGATTAGATGACTTATTAGACATTTTTTCCGTTTACCTACTTATTTCTGTTCAACATCAAGAACTTTTTGTTTAGTTATTGTATGTATGTGTGTAATAAGACGTGTTGAAAGAAAAAATGTATCTATTAATTTTTTGTTAAATCTTTCGAATTGAGGCCTTTTTGACAGCCACATTGCTTTAAAGTGAGACATTCTTAATTAAACGCCGTTTAAAGTGGAAAAATAGATGTAATGAAAAACCATAAATACTCCTACTACATATTTTAACAATTTTTATTTTGCAAAACTGACTGTAAAATCCTTCATATTGAAGGAAATCCTTCAATTCTGGCACTGGTTAAAACCGTATCATCGGCATAAAATATTGCAAGTTGTCATGAAGCTTTGCAATTCTGATATTTGTCATTTTTGATTTCATTTTTTTCTGATCTGACATTTTTGCCATTTTCAATTTTATCCTGAGTTTTCTTCTCTGAAAATTTTGAAATTCAATCCGGGTTTTGTTTAGTTAAAACTGCGATTTTTATTGCAATAAAATGCCAAAACCATTAAATAGTCGGAATCAACAACTTGTCTCATCAAATGAATGCATTCATCAAATATTTTGATGACGTGCACTCCAACTTTTATTGATTTCTCTATAATTACATTTATTTTTCTTATAGTCGTAGGGAGAGGCACGCAAAAACTTTAGAAATTGCCCAAGAAGAAGTCTTGACATGTCTGGGAATTTGCATGTACGAAAGACTGCACAGGGTCTACATGAGAGTGCGGTAAGTAAAAATGATTTTCATGGTCTTATTTATGAACAGGGTTCGAAAATATTGTTACGTTTTTCGTCGGTTCCGTGTGGATAAAAAGTCTAATTTATTTAAACAAAAATTTATTTTACACTAAGTAACAAAGCAATAACGATAAAACACTTAAAAACCTATTGTCAAACTTATTTACAACTATTTATCTAAAAGGAACTTATTTGAATTTATTTAAAAGGCGCGAGCACGACTATCGACTGATTACTCTGTGCAGAGGGCCTTGGTTTTTATACCACCAGTTAAACAGTTCTCGATTAATCCATAGATCATTAGGTGCATAGAGAAGATTTAGATGTTCTAGTGTATTCGCCGCCATTCCAATGAACTTTCGATTCTTCTCGTACATTCGATCAGCTGAGTCATTACGGTGTCTCTTCTTTGATGCGATTCCAGAAGATCATATGGGGCATATCAGAATGAGGCTGATTTCGCCACAATATGGTGGTCCGAACTGTATTCCGGAAACTTCGGCAGCATATTCTGCAGATAAGAATAAGTAAAAAAGTTGGTATAAATGTATGTCCTAAAATGCTTTGTTTCGGAGATACAGGGTGTAAAAGTTTCACTTTTATTCGATTTTTTCCAAATAATTTCTGCAGTAACGTCAATATTTGGATCAAAATTGTTGTCTGGCAGTTTTTTGACATGAGAAATTTGATTTTGAAGTCAATATGACTCCTACTAGTAGAGGGCGCCACCTACATATTTTTTAACTGGTTTGAAGAGTAATAACTTTTTATCTGTACCTGTACAAAACTACTGAGTAAAAAAATATACATTTCGTGATTTTTTACATAAAAAAGGTCTCTTGGTAAAAATCGCTATGAGTAATGGTTTTCGAGATATTTGGAATCGAAATTATCAATACATCGTGTCATCATTGACATAAATTAAACATGTTGACTAAATAGTTATTAGACTGAGATCATAAATTTGAAATGTTTTTGTGCCAAAAGTTCAACAGAAACTGTTTTATCATCATTTTTTTGCAGAAAATTTATGATTAATTTAAAAAAACTAAACATTTCCCAAATTTATTAAATAACTATCTACTCAACGTGTTTATTTTTCGTCAACTGCGATAATGACATGTATTGACTATTTCCATTCTAAATATCTTGAGAACGGTTGCTCGTAGCGATTTTAACAAAGAGTTATTGTTTACGTAAAAAGTCACAGAGATGTACATTTTTTCCCTTTTCATGTCAAAAAACTACTAGACACCAATTTTCATCCAAATATTGACGTTGTTTCAGAAATTATTTGGAAAAAATCGAAATAAAAATGAAACTTCTACACCCTGTATCTCTGAAACTAGGCATTTTAGGACATACGTTTCTACGAACTTTTTTACTTATTTTTATCTGCAGAATATGCTGCCGAAGTTTCCGGAATACAGTTCGGGCCACCCTGTATATTCTTCTACTATTTCCAGTGTTGTGTTATTTATTAGAATGTCTTTCTTTCTACTAGTTCGTTTTGATATATATCACATGATAATGTATCCTCCTAACCTTGTTTATGAATGAAATGTGTCGTTTTAGGGAGGAAGAACGTATGTGCCAACTTTTCGCAGCGGTAGCCGTTCATAGCCTGAGTATGAGCTTTGAAACGGCCGTGGAAAAGGTCAGGGGAGTCTCACAGCTAGAACTACTTTACGAAGAGTTTGCGAGAGAAGAACAAGCGAAACAGAAACACAAGGAAGCGAAGAGGATAAGGCGCAAACGCAGAAAGGAAAAGCTGATGGATTGCGACGAGAAGGAGAATTGTTGTGGACAGGGTCATGACAGCAAAGAAGATCTAGATAAGGTAAGAAAATATCTCCAGTCACTCTTTACAAATGCCATAGAAATATTCATTGGTTTGTTCAGATTAGTTCAGAAACAGCACTAGTAATCGTATTTTAAAGCGTAAAGTTACGTTCTAAAACTATGCAGTGTTGCGGGCTACACGCCATAGAACCAATAAAATTTGTACTAAAGTCAAACAGCTGTCAATTTTGACTTTAGTTACTCAACTAACAACTATGAATGATTGTTTTTGTAGTTTAGCCAGCGACACAACTTTACTATCAGAATATCAACGAAAATAAAATAAAAAAGTTTTTGCAATGGCCCGGTCTTGAACTTTGAATCCTCGGTTCGTAGTCGGAAACTTTACCCGCTGCGCTATGGTGACTTACGCTTCGTCCTACGTGGGAGACAAAAGCGCGCGATTCGGGCACACGGTGGGTTATTAGCATGAAAAAGGTGATCGAAATTCGAAAAAGCAAATGTGATTATATAATAGATTTCCCAAAAAAAGATAAATGATAAGTTAAATCATGTCTGCCATGAATGACGTTGCCATGGGTGTGTTTAGTTGCATTCATTTGTTTCAACGAAACGTCAAAGTTGTTACTTCTCACAGATAAGAGGTAAATGGCTAAATTTTATGTTTAAAATTATAAATTGTTGTTGTTCTTGTGCTCTTTTTACGTTTATATTATTGTTTTGATTGAAAATGGTTCAGCAAGCTGCAGGTATGTATTCTACAAAAACGTATTATTTATTTTGATATTCTCTATACTAACGTTTTTTTTGCATAAAGTTAGGCGTTCAGAAAATTTGATTAGAAGACTTGGTTATACTTAGAGATTTAGTTGCGCTTTCGAAGAATTCAGCATATTGTCTATATACGTTTTACTTAGTAAACATTGGGCTTTCATACAAATAAAAAATACTGCGACTTTTTGCGACTTTTGCTGATAAAATAGAGAAAAACATTCTGGTTTCCTCTAATTTGCCAATCAGTGATATACTAATGCGAGGTGTAAACCGCGATGGCATTGTTGTGTACAAAGCGATCGCATTAGTGCCATTAGCAGTATAGCACTATTTGGCATTAATAGCAACTTTAGTGGTTGGGCATTGCTCGCGGATCAGTCGTAGCATTAGTAGTATTAGTTGCGATATTACTACTGGCATTAGTGGCATTGACCGTGGAAACACTGGAACAGTGATTTTTCTTTCTTTTTTTAGAATCGACGAATTATCATTTATTTTGGTCATATTATTTCCTCTTTAATTGAAAATAGCGATAATTTATATAAGGTCTACATAAAAAAATTTCGATCAACTATCTGTGTCAAATACCCCACTGTGGGGCGGTGCGAGCGACGCGTATTTATCAAATAACGTTTTCTTACGAAGCTGTCCTAGGTAGGAGAGTCGCGCGACTGAAGCGGCATCGCAAGCAATGTAAATATGTCGCGCTAGTCGCGCTCATCGCCCTCTGTTGTCGCACGCGTCGCTCGCTCGCTTTTGTCTCCCACGTAGGACGAAGCCTTATTCGATTTATATTCAATACTAGAATTTAACAGAATAAATAAAAAAATTATAGGATCTTCTTCCGATGCGCAGTAGTGAACGCAACGGGTATCGGCAGCCAGATGGGCCGCATGCTGTTCCAGAGAGCAAAGATATATCAAACAGCCATCTTTCTTAAAATACTTTCTCGAAAACGTTGCTAGCTCTTAGACTATAATTAGTGAAGATATTAGCAAGTTTTTTGAATGAAGGGAAATTCCAAATAAAATTGAAAATGACAAATATCAGATTTCCAAAGAAAATTTCATGACAATCTTTTATTATTTTTTTAGAATTGTACGTGCTCATTAAGTGCAGACAAGGAAAGCTCAAGGGATTGCGGATGTAGTAGTGAGGAACTGGATGATTTTGATGAGTGTTCAAAGCTCAACCAGTCTAGTGAGAAATCAGATAAATTAAGGTATTTATTTTTTATATATTTATTTTATAAGAGAAAGGAGATTTCACAGTTTCATTGTGCTTAAAGGGCCCCATACAGTTCGGTTATTTTGCTAGGTTTTAACCACGCGGTTAAAAAAGCACGGATATGTTAACCGCGTCGTTTATGAACGATGGATTAGATAAAGAACTTGCTAGCAGTGGCGGCACTAATTGTTGTAAAAGAGAAAACCCACAAAGGGAATACAAAAAAATGTTGCAAAAGTTGGCTATTTAAGCGGTAACCATTTTTAAATATTAAAAGAGCTTCCCTCACTGATACGTCATTACCTTCTTATTTTTTTTGTTGAAACATCCTCTTAAAGAGTCACTTTTCTTTTTTATACTTTCCTTGTTTGCCCGATAGTTGGCATTTTGCTATCAGTTTATTATAGACATCATTTTTCTTTTCCCTGTATGATATTCCGCAGATTTAATTTTCCATACATGGAGAACTAAATAACTCAATAAATTCAATGGTAAGTTATTTAGTATTAGTGATCATTTGTGTCGAACGCAAGCACCAAAAACAATATACAGGGTGTTCCGAACTGTATTCCGGAAACTTCGGTGACATATTCTGCAGATAAAAATAAGTAAAAAAGTTCGTATAAATGTATGTCCTAAAATGCTTAGTTTCGGAGATGCAGGGTGTAGAAGTTTCATTTTTATTTCTATTTTTTCCAAATAATTTCTGAAGTAAAGTCAATATGTGGATGAAAATTGGTGTCTGGGAGTTTTTTGACATGACAAATTTGATTTTTATGTCAATATGACTCCTACTAGTAGAGGGCGCCACTTACATATTTTTTAACTGGTTTGAAGAGTAATAACTTTTCGTCTGTACCTGTATAAAACTACTGAATAAAAAAATTTACGTTTTTTACGTGAAAAAGGTCTCTTGGTAAAAACCGGTATGAGTAATGGTTTTCGAGATATTTGGAATCATTGACATAAATTAAACATGTTGACTAAATAGTTATTAGACTTAAATCATAAATTTGAAATCTTTTTGTGCCAAATGTTCAACAGAAACTGTTTTATCATCATTTTTTGCAAAAAAAATATGACTAATTTAAAAAAATTAAAATTTCCCAAATTTATTATTTCACTGAAATAACTATCTACTCAACGTGTTTATTTTTCGTCAATAATAACATGTATTTACTATTTCCATTCTAAATATCTTAAGAACGGTTACTCGTAGCGATTTTTACAAAGAGATATTTTTTACGTAAAAAATCACAGAGATGTATATTTTTTTACTCGGTAGTTTTATACAGGTACGGACAAAAAGTTATTACTCTTCAAACCAGTTAAAAAATATGTAGGTGGCGCCCTCTACTAGTAGGAGTCATATTGACATCAAAATCAAATTTCATTTCAAAAAACTTCCAGACACCAATTTTCATCCAAATATTGACGTTATTTCAGAAATTATTTAGAAAAAATCGAAATAAAAATGAAACTTCTACACCCTGTATCTCTGAAACTAAGCATTTTAGGATATACATTTATACGAACTTTTTTACTTATTGTTATCTGCAGAATATACTGCCGAAGTTTCCGGAATACGGTTCAGACCACCCTGTATAAATAACTAAACAGTGCTGGAGCCACGGGTTGAAATAGAACCGTACAGTTAAAATATCTGGTGAATATGAACACTCACATACACTGACGTTTTTAACTGAACAATCCTGACTGTTCGGTTAAAACCGGGCAAAATAATCGGGGTGGGTGGGGGGCTTTATACTCCTTCCTTAGTCTGTTTATTCAAAGTTCTTTCCTTATTCTCCTATTTATTCCATCATTGTTTTGATATTTAAAACAGTATATACAGTCTGTTCAGCGATCGTTCAAAGTTACGTCATCATTGCTTGTCAAATATGCGTTTTAGGGTTTGTTTAGGGCTTGTCTGAGATCAATTCACATTGTTTAGGAAATTTTAAGTACGTTTTGAATATATTTATCGAGTGAGTTCCGTGTTTATTACTTAAATTCATGTAGGTATATTAGGCCTGTATTCATTTTGATTGTTTTTCAATATATAATTTTAGGCGCATTTACTAGTTTTTTCCAGGAAAGTCGTCCCTATTTTAAAAATAAACTAATGAAAAAGCTTGAGATTCTATACGATAAAATACACTTTCATTTTTGATACTTTAAAAATTGAAGATGCCTAAAATAATTAAATATACTCGTGCCTCTTTTACGAGTAAAGGCGTCACCAATCTGTTTCATCTGGTGAAAGGGAGAGTTCGACAGTATATGACGTGACATTGAACAATGGCTGAACAAACTTTACCTACAGGATGTTACTTAATAGAATAATAACTTTTTATTGCGTTATTTTGAAAGGTGTAGTAATCAGTTATGGCTAGAGGAATGTAGTAAATGCGAAAACGATGGGAAAGACTCAAATAGGAATGGACTAAAATTGGGTTCAATGTGCAAATGTGATAGTTCTTACGAGCCAAGCCAGTTTGGTCAGAATAGGTTAGTAAATTTGACATTCTTCATTAATTATTTTCAATACAAATCGTTTTTATATTTTTTTTTAGTAAGAAGGAGTCTGGCTCAACATCCGATCATTCTCACGACTGCGGTTACTCCTCAGAAAATAATAACGGCTGTTGTGAAACAGGTAATTTATCTATACATATACCGTGTGTTTCATCGTCGACCTGAACATAGGAAATTCCTTGTAAATTTTAAAAACGATGAATAAGTTTTGCCCATTTTATTTTACAGAAAAGTTTATTTGAAACTTTTTAAAGAACTTCTTAAAATGGAACAATTTGTTCATTTTGAATAATTTATACGAATTTGTTCTTGAGTTATGAGAGATACAAAAATACTAAATTAGACGAAAATCTAAAATAATCCGGTCCTGGTCAAACAAACATAACTATCACAAATGATGTCACAATATGACAAATCTATTATGATTTTCTTTTAAAGATCTATTAAAAATATCATAAATTATATTCTCTATGAAAAGTTACACAGAGTACACTGCAATAAATATAATATTTCTTTAAAAAATGAAATATATTTCGTAAATAAGTAAACATACTGCTTCAAAAGGAAATTTATTGATTAAACAGTTAAAAATGCACAAAAAACTAAGTAAATTTTTCCTACGCTCCTCACCCCCGTCCAATAATTCTTGGTGTTCGGAATATTTAAATGGCTTAAAATTATGCTTCTTCAAAATTCGCCAAGCAGTGATAAAATGTTATTCGGCTATTTCTCCGAGTATTCTGGTACTTACTTGTTTTTCATCTTCTACTTGTAACAAAATATTTAATTCATTTTCATTTATTATTTCCCTATGGTCCTGATCAATATTATTCTCCTTTTTATTTCTATAGTCTAATAACTATTTGTTTTTTTTCATAAAATAAATCGTTTACAGTCTGTAGACTATTTCCTCCATAGTACCACTAAATTATAATTTTTTTGTTCAGTTGTATAATTCATATTTACAAATTATTTTTGATACTTTTATAGTCAATATGACATTAAAAAAAATATATATATTTTTTATATGATATATAATTTTTTATAGGTTCCTTAATATCTAGTATATCCAGTTCTCCAGAAGGATCAGAACTAGCATGTTCTGAGTCCTGTTGTGAAGTCAAAGAGCCCACAGACTTTGGAAGCCAGTGCAGATTAACTTGCGGAGGAGGTCTTAGCTTACAAGAAATGCTTGAGGTGAGAAATCACAAAAAGTTAATGGTTGGATTATATTTCGAGTATTAGTCGAAACGTTACCCTTAACATTAACTCTAAGAAATTAATCTTCAGCTTAAAGAAATGCCGTTCATACTTCTCTAACTTAGAATAAATTAGTAAGCGCTTGTGTTCATATGAATCATATGTTTTCAGCAAACTAACTTCGCAAATATATTTAGAGTTTCGAAAACTAGCGAGACTATTGTTCACAGTAGTTAGTTATACCAATCCCGCGTAAAATGTTTTGTGCAAAATATATATATTTTTGACTCTTCATTAGGCATTTTGCAAAACGACTGAAAACAGATAGGCTCTTTGAAAAATATTCTTTTTTTGTTAAAAATGCCGGCGTTTTATAATATGCCTAGACTTTTTGCAAAATGCCGAGTTATTCAATACACCTGCGACATATTATAAGCTTCACAGCTTCTCACATCGATTTGATCAAAAGCAAAAATGGATTCAAGCAGTTCAATGAAACAAGAGTAAACAAAGTGCCCATTACATAATGAAAAAATTAAATAGGCATATACTTTGAGGGGATAAAATATAATTTGCAATATTAATGGTAACCTATAAAAAATTTCGTTATAAGCTAAATAGGCCCAGTTATGTCTCCACTAGCAAAACCGGTTCGTAAAACCCTTGATTATGAGTAGACAATGGCAAAACTAAGCTCGCTACCGTAGTTGAACTCATCTAAAAAGTTTTATTAGCTTGAATAATAAATTATAATACACAAGTTAGACCTTCTGGAGATATCGAAATATTTCCTTTTTTTTATTTTTAGAATTTTCACAAATTATACTTCATAACACTTTTAGATTAATAATATAACAAATTTTTCGTGTATTCGCTATTTAAACCCGTGTATTTGTTTGTCCGCTGTTTATGGTGTTCTCCTATAGTGGCAGCACTGGTGGAGAATGTACCAAGCCAATAGATTTCGATACGATAGTGACGATACGACATTTGATTTCAGGTGCATAGCGAGGACGACAACGAGGAGTGTTATATAACAGCGGAGGAGGTGAGAGAGTTCAAAAGTCGAAACCGGCAGGTCTACGAGAAAAGACAGGAACTGCGGGAGACGCTGCAGAAGAGGTTCGCCCAGTTCTGCGTGAACGGGCCCCTTACCGTTCCCCGTCTGCTGGTGCAGACCAAATATGCTTCAAACTAAAGAGATGCGGTGGCATTTTAGTCCCATAGTACGCCCAATTAAACGGACCCTTTCATTTGATGTCAGTTTCATTTTCAGTTTGATAAGGTTATATATAATTTCTATTTATACATTATATTTTTTATATATATAATCGCCCCCTCCTCCATCTTTTGTTTTCTTATTGTTTTTAAAATTTGTTCGATGAAATGGGATTTTTTTAAGAAGGTAAAGCCTCAATTTTCTATGTATTTGTTGCATTCCATATTGGGTTTAAATTGTTATAGAAATTGTTTTGTATTTAAGTAATAAATAAAGAAATTATTCAATCAGATCGACTATATTTAACGTGAAAATGTTCTATTATGGATTATTAATAATTAATTCTCTTTAAAGTCCCGTCTACATATAACGTTTTATCTGTCAGCCTTACCTGTTTAGTCAAAACGCAGCAAGTAAGACATTAAGTCTATTATTTGGCGCAGTTTTCGACAATATTGCAATTGGTAAGTGTGTTGTCCGAGACCAACGTTGGAAGGTGTTTGCCACATCGTGTGGGACCGGTTTTAAGTGTAGACGAAAAAACGGTTCGTTTTATTATTAGAATTGAATTGAAGACGCCCAGCATTTGATTGCAGTATTACAGGTTGCAGCTTGATTTTGCTGCGACTGGCTGTTGGCTGGTCACTGCGACCTGGTCGTCAGTGCGTTTGAGCTCTAAAGCATACCGTGCACTTATGGGCAGCGCGGCGCGGCGCAGTGAAAAACCGTGCAGTGTATTAATTGTATGTAATATAATGCGGGTTCACGGACTAAAGCGAAGCAACGTTGCTTGGTTTTGCATTGTTTTGTTTTTTCGCCGGTATGCTTAAAGTCGTTGCAACCAGTAGATTGCACTAAAATATTATTTTCTGCCGCTTGTTGTCGGTTTTCTTCCAAATTAATAATTTTTCAGATAAAATCCCTCAAATTCAACGCAAAATATTTTATTTTCTAAAAGATATAGTATTTTAGTGTAGTTTTTGCACACGTGCAGAAAATCCAAAGAAGTAGTATACAGACTGGATCAAAGGGAAACTTAAATCTAGTCCCTTTTTTTATCAAGGTTCGGGGTCGATTCTAGTAAAAATTCAAAACATTTTTATATGACATACTCTATTTATGGTTGATATGATACCTGTTATTATACCTTCGAGTTTCGATGTTAAAAAATAAAAAAACATATTTAAAGTTTCTTTTTGATCTGCCCTGTAGAATCTTTTTTTTGTTCCTCTACAATGTGTGAAAACTGCACTAATTACCCTGGTAGAACATTTAATCAGCTCATGCCGCTGATGAATAGGAACTTCGCTTTTTATAGTTAACTCAGATATTCTAACATTTCTGAAAACAATATTTTCTATTTGATAAAACGTAAAAAAATGTTAGATCTGACAGCTATGCCGAAACTGGTCGTTCGTCTGGCCGCCATCTATGTACGTAATATATCCGACCAGCCGACGGCCAGATCGCTGCGACCTGGCCGTCAGTGAGTGAACTCTTAAAAATCTAATATTTGTGAATAGTTTTAAAAAATATTGAGATTTTACACAAAATTGTTTAGAGATATTTAATGCTTATTATCAAACAATATTATTTTCACAATTAGCCTTGCGTGAAAATGAAATGTAAACTATAAATACAATCTTGCAGTAAAATTCTGTTTTTCTTTTCAACTTTATTAACCGCAGGTAAAATTTCAACTGTATAAGGATATCCGTGACAGGGAAAACGTCGTTATATGTAGACGTGGCTTAAATACTGTGTTATTAAATAACATTTTAGTTTAAACTTGTCTAAATTTGATATAGTAAAGCTGTAACCAAATTGTTATTTCTACACTTATTGTAACTTCGTTTTACCTCCTTTTAACCCAAGGCCGTGGCCCAAGATAAGCTGCACGCGTAGAGCGAAGCGAGCGGACAATAAAAAAATACGCCTCAATCCGCCTCGCCTGTATGTGAGGCCACTTCCATTTATATGACTTCAATGGATTTGAATGCTTCGCGGTCCTCTACGCCTCGCTAGGTCGTACGCCTCCCATGTGTGGCCACGCACTAAAAAAAAACTGCAAATATTTATTAAAAAGATCTTTTTATTCTTAAAACTAATAAGTAAAAAGATACACTTAAGATTAAATTTGCTTTTAAAAATCACAGCTATAACAAAAACTGACTGAAACACAGGCTTGCATTGGTCCCGCCAAACCCAAACGCATTTTTCAGTGCTATTCTTCTATTGTTACTCCACACTTGGGTCTTTAATGGTACAAAATTAATGTCTTTATTGTCGCTCTCTTCCAAATTTATCGTTGGGGGTAGAACACCAGTTTCAATAGCCTTGATAGTAAAAACTGATTCTAAATTTCCCGCCGCACCTAGGAGATGCCCATGGGCCCCTTTCGTAGAAGAAACTGCTATATTTTCAACACTACCATCAAATAACTTTTTTATAGCCGTTGTTTCAATGGCGTCTCCCATCGGAGTTGATGTGGCATGGGCATTAACATACGAGACTTCTTTAACATCGATTTTGGCGTCGTTAACCGCACATTTCATGGCTAAATAAGCCCCTATTCCATCGGCACTTGGGGCCGTTAAGTGAGAAGCATCACCGGACAGTCCATAGCCAAGTATTTCCGCGTAAATATGGGCATTTCGTTGTTTGGCATGTTCTAATTCTTCTAAAACTAAAATGGCACTTCCTTCTCCCATTACAAAGCCCTCTCTTTTTTTATCGAACGGTCTCGATGCTTTTTCTGGTTGGTCATTGAAACTGGTACTTAAAGCTCTCAATCTACAAAATGCTGCTATAGATAATGGTGATATACAGGCTTCTGTACCACCACATACCATGACGTCGGCGTAATTATCACGTATGAAGCGAAATGAGTCCCCTATGGCATGAGCCCCGGTAGCACAGGCAGTTGATACAGAATGATTTGGTCCTCTAAAGCCATATTTTATACTAATTTGCCCACCTGCCATGTTTGGTAATATTCGAGGCACAAAAAATGGGCTTATATGGTGATAGCCTTTTTTTAGCCCCTCATATGTAGAACAGATGTCTTGTAAATCGACCATACCCATACCTACTGCCACTCCAGTTCGTAGTTTATCTTTATCGGAGGGATTCAATAAATTTGCATCTGTTAAGGCTTCTTTAGCTGCTAAAAGAGCAAATCCAGTGGCAGGTGCCATTGATTTCATTTCACTCTTAGAGAAATAATTGGAAAGTTGAAACTTATCACCGTTTTCCTCTTTGACTACACCACCTATTCTGCATGGCAAAGAATGATACTCCGGTCCTTCTAACTTTGAAATACCGCTATGTCCTGACACGATAGCTTTCCAGGAGTCTTTTAAATTCGTTCCTACAGGACTTATCACACCAAGCCCAGTCACTACAACTCGTCTTTGCATATTTACAGAAACTGTTATTTGTACCAGAGCTTGAACATTTTGAAATAAATAATAACCTTCCGCGCATCAGCTGATATTTTGCAAAAAAGTCAAAGTCATGTCAAAGTTCAGACAAAACAGCTGATATCTATTAAAAAATATGATAAATCTAAGGAAAAAAACTGATAAAACTATTGACTCTGTTACTTAAAACCGGAAATTTTAAAAAGAAGATTTTTAGTAGCTGTAGCCCATATTTTTGTTCCATGGCTAATGTCATGTCAACAGATTGTCAAATATTTCGCGACTGCCTTCTAAGTTGCACGAGCGTTTTCTTCAGTTAGTTTAATTTCTAGAATTTTCTCAAATTTGATAGAAACTATATTTTGATCTCTCGTAATTATACCAGTTCACCGATCTTAGCAAGTGTCTCTGTACAGGCAAGTACTGAGTGTTCCAACTGAGCGCTATTTAAACAGTTTCTGTGAAAAAAGTATAGTGGAAATCTCTTAGCAAATTTGTTCTTAACAGTATTAAATTCCAATTTACAATGGCAAAATGGGGTGAGGGAGATCCTAGATGGATTGTAGAAGAGCGACCAGATGCTACAAATGTAAACAATTGGCATTGGACGGAGAAAAATGCAAGTCCGTGGTCTCAAGAACGGATCAAAGAATTGTTTAACAATCTTTCAGGTATTATAATTGTTATTTCCACTTATAATAGTCTGTTAAATTAACAATCTCAACTGTCTGTATCTAGTTAAGAGTGATTTAGCCAACCTAGAAATTAACGGAGTAGAAAAATGTGAAGGGGAAGCCTGTGCGAATAATAGAAAAGGTAAATTAATATTTTTCTATGAATGGGACATAATTTTAAACTGGAGCGGAATACTGAATGGCGGAACTGATCTTAAACATAGTGGTACCATAAAAATACCTAATTTGTCTGAAGAAAATGACATGTCTGATCTAGATGTAAGTCCTTTATTTTGTATTTTTTTAAGTCTCTAATAAGATTCTTTTTAGATACAAATAACACTAAAAGATCCTGATGAAGAAGGTCAGATATTAAAAGACATTATGTACAAAGAAGGCAGGAATATAGTACGTGAACAACTCAGTAAATATGTGACCAGTTTAAAACAAGAGTTCTCGAAAGGTATGATCCTACCGAAAAAAGATGAAGTTAAACCGGACACCATTAAGACATTAGCTAGTGGTTTCAATAAGAAAATAAATATGACACCTGTTGTTAGTGAAAACAAACAGGTCGGTTTAAAAATCGACACAACTACGATAACGCAAGAACACAAGTTTCAATGTACGGCAGAGGAGTTTTACAATGCCATGACAAGGATTGAATTGGTAACAGCTTTTACAAGAGGTCACGTGAAATTAGATCCCGTAAAAGGGGGTATATTTGAACTATTTGGTGGGAATATTTCTGGAAAATTCCAGGAATTAATACCTAACGAGAAAATCGTTCAGCTATGGAGGTATAAACAGTGGCCTGAAGGTCATTATTCCACTGTAACTCTGCAGATTAATCAAAAGGTTAGTTGACTATACGGGGTCTAGCCACAATAGGCCCTACCGTGGAGATCCCATTGGGGACCCACTCTGACAACTGAGATATGGGGCCTTTTTGAATTTTTTACCATTTTGAAAATTGCCCATAACTTTTTTATTTCGCGGAATAATAAAATCTTGTAAAGACGTTCTGAAGGCACTTTTTTAAGCACAATCCAGTGGCGTAGTAATTTTTTTCCTATACTGGCTCTTTTTGTCAGAAATAATAAAAAGTATAATTATTTAAATAAAAATCATAGTTGGCTATGAACTTAAAAAAATGCTTACGTTTAACCTTTTCCAACTTCCAACGATATAAAGTTATGGGTATTTATTTCTAAGAGTGAGAGCAATATTAGGTATTTTATCTTTGTATCGAAGAGGGCCTTGATTTTGTGTTGACCCAGTTGCCTAATTATTTTTTGTCGCAATTTAATATTCTTTATTAATTTATCTGCAAAATTAAAGATTTTTGAAAAGGCAAATTAACATTTTATATTAGTTTTATTTTAATTACAATTATAACGTCATTAAATGGAGAATTTAGAGAAAATCAGATTGGAACAAAGGGCCTCATATTTTGGCCTGCTAGATCCTGTGATTTAACTTCTTTCAACTTTTTTATGGGGGAAATTAAAAGACCTTATATATAAGGGAGCAACCATTGGGACGAGAGAAGAATTGCAGAAGGCTACTAGGCAAGCTTTTGGACTTATTACACCAGTTTACCTAATAAATCGCTATAACTCTGTGCGCAAAAGATGTTTATTGTATATTCAACAAGGCTCAGTTTGAACATCTTAGACGATTTTTTTTAGAAAACTATATTCGTCACTCAAAAAATACGTTTTTTAGCTTTGTTCTTTGTTTATTGTATCGATTTCAATTGTAATTACTAAAACTAAAATGTTAATTTACCTTTTCAAAAGTCTTTAATTATACAGATAAATAATAATATAGAATATTAAATTGCGATAAAAAGTAATTAGACAACTACGTCAACACAAAATTAAGGCACACTTCTATACAAAGATGAAAAACCTAATATTTCCCTAATTCTTAGAAATGATACCCATAACTTTATATTGTTCGAAATGGTTAAAAGCCAGCATTTTTTTAAGTTCATAGCCAACTATGATTTCCATTTAAAAAATTATATTTTTTATTATTTCTGACAAAAAGAGCAAGCATAGAAAAAACTCACTACGCCACTGGATTGTGCTTAAAAATGTGCCTTGAGAACGTCTTTACAGAATTTTATTATTCCGCGAAATAAAAAAGTTACGGGTAATTTTCAAAATGGTAAAAAATTCAAAAAGATCCCGTATCTCAGTTGGCAGTGAAAATATCAACAAGCGGTTTATACCATTAAACGTGTCTCAGAAATCGAGCTCTTCACATCTATGTCGGTTTTGCTCTATCTAGTCAGGAAATATGAAATAGGTTTTCTCTGTTAAACCAATTTCGACCACCCTGTACATATTTAACCTTTATACAAAAGTGCTTTGTTTGTCCGTTAGAGGGCATCAATGAAAAATAAACCTAAACGTTAATTTCAAATTTATTAATTTTTTAAAGCCTTTTATGAAGCTTATTGTCAAATATAATTTGTGATATTAACGTAAAATTCCATATTTTCACCAACTAGATTGTTAGGGCATAATAGATTTTATGTACCCCCATTGCTTGATGTGACAAAATGCATTTTTTAGAAGTCAGCTTCGGAAAAATA
The DNA here is from genome assembly GCF_002938485.1 of Sitophilus oryzae. NCBI lineage: Eukaryota > Metazoa > Arthropoda > Insecta > Coleoptera > Curculionidae > Sitophilus > Sitophilus oryzae. The sequence continues at coordinate 452,157 of NW_022145683.1, read as the reverse complement.
TTTTTTTTTGAAAATGAAAAAAAAATTCATTTTTATAATAAATATTGATTATATTATTTACAGAGTGATCATACTGAAGTAAAGCTGCAACAGACAGGCGTACCTAAAGGTGAAGCCGACGTTACTAGGGTAAATTGGGACAGGTACTACTGGGACGCGATTAAACAAGCTTTTGGATTTGGTGCCTTTCTCGGAGCTATTTGAATAGTTTAGCTAATTTAATAATATTTTAAGTATGAATAAAATGTTCTACTCTGGTACGATGTCTACAATTTTCAGATTAATTCTATAATCTGTAAACTAAAGGCCTTCCTACACTTCGGTTATTTTGCTCTGTTCTAACCGCGCGGGTAGAAAGTACGGGCAAAGCAACCTCTACACATTGTCGCATTTTGAACAGTAGACATAGACAAGAACGATGGACTCGAGAAAGAACTTGCTAGCAATGGCGGTACTAGTTATAAAAAAGAACCCTAACCCCCTTAATATATAAACCCTTACTAAATTTTAATTTTGACATTGATCGCTGTCCGTCAATAAAATTGTAACCCCAAATCAAATGACAGTGACAATTACTAAAAGGAATATACAGTAATTTATGAAATGACGTAATGACGTCACTAATCTTTTTTTATCTCGTTAGCAAGTGATTGCGAGAGTTCGACAATGTATGACGTGACGTTTAACAATGGCAATATTCTATACAACTCAATAAATTCAATGGTAAATTATTCAGTGTTAGTGGTAATTTACGTCGAACGCGTGTGCGATATACAGGGTGAGTCTTAAATAAGTGCAAATATTTTCAGGGCTGGTAGATCTCGGTAAAAGAAACATATTTCCTTTTTACCGTTTTCAAGTTTTTTACCGTTTTACCTAAAATCAAAGTCCAAAATAACAGAGTTATTTTACTTTGAAATTTTAAAAAATAATTTTTTGCTTAAATTTTGAGAACCACTGGATTTTTTCTGGGTTTTCTTTCCTGTAAATTTAATGTTCTAGCTACATATGTTGCCATAAAATCAAGATATATGGTATTTTTTAACTAAAAATAAAAAAAAATCGAAAAATACCAAATTTAAAAAAAAAATTGGTAAAAAATCTCATAGACGTGTTTCTAAGGGTCGACATATACCACTCCTAAAAATATTTACACTTTTGAAAAAAAAAATAAAACTCACCCTGTATAAATATCTAAGAAGTGCTGGCGCCACTGGCTGGAATAAAACTGCGCGAGATTTATGACCATATACGATCGGGTAGGAATAAACGGGTCTAACCGTACAGTCAATATCTGGTGAAGACAGATATTGAACAAACAGGCAAAACTGGACTGAACACACTCATACACTGACATATAACGGTTAAAACCGGGTAAAATAATTGAAGTGTATGGGGGCTTAAACTAAGATGCCTTTTTATTTGCTTTCCATAAGAAAATAAATTATTTTAGTCATATTTGTCATCATCAAATGTAAACAGAAGTTTTTATATCAATGATTAGAACTGTTTTTATTCGCTGCTTTTTCTATTTGATAGAGCTAAATCTTCTAGTCTGAAACCCAGTATCAAAAGTCTTTTTAGGTATATAATAATATACTGATTCATTCTCATAATATATCAAATGGTTTTTGTGAATAATTCTTCGTCAGTATATCTGTGCACATGGTTCTAATAAATTGTCTTAGGTAAAGAAGTTTTTTTTTTTTTTTCTAATAACTCCGCAATTGAGAAAGTGTTCTCACCTTGTATGCAGGGCGATCTGGAGTCCTCAAAAAATTCAACAGGGTTTTCCTGAATAAGTGTCCAATATTTCAAAGGCTGATTTTTCTATCTCCAACAAAAATTAAGAATTTGTTGAAGAAATATTTGTTTGGATGAATTTTTCTCTTGGCATATTGAAAAATAGTACCGCATAATCGAAAAAAAAACGGCGTCAAAGGCGGCTGGGGAATGACAATCGATGATAATTTTGACGAGATCAATCTCCTAGACGTCATATAATAAAAATTGTCTCAGAATTTGTCAAAAATTAACACTGATTATAGAAAGATTAAAAAATGATGTCCTGAACGTTTCAGGACACAAATTTATTTCCGAAAAATTATTTTTTCTCGAATTTTAACCTACATAAAATCATTTTTACTCAGTATAAAAATAAATTACAACCTTCTTAAGGCCAACTGGTAGTAAACGCCCTTAAAAAGTAAAGAGTACGGGCCAAATAAATGACGTCTAGGGCTTGACCTCGCCAAAATTATCATGGCTTCTCATTCCCCAGCCGTCTTTGACGCCGTTTTTTTTTCGACAGTATGGTATAACACCGATTTTCGATATAAAAGTAATTTCATATGGAAGTTAATTAAATATCTATCTAAAACGAGCACATTTTTTGTATTTCACTCACATCAATCTTACAATTCCTTTAATACTATATCTAGAGAATATATACTTGTTGACATACAATGTTATTATTTAATAAATTTGCTTATTTATACGTATACAATACACACAGAACCACATATTTTAAATTAAATGAGCCATTATGTTAATTGACACTGGGCTTTTAAAAAAAACGACACACAAAATACATTATACAGGGTGTTTCAAAAGCATCTCTCGTGCGGAGATTCCTCACGTAAAAATAAGATTTATTTTTTGATTCGGCCTAGGTTTCGTGGCTACAAGTCATTCATTAAGGCTTACATATTTTAATGCTAAAAAAGTCGACAGATTCACCACGGACGTGCATAGGGGTGATCACTAGAATATTTTTCTAAAGAAAGTCTGTGCGCCACTGACTGTTCTCACACTTTGTCAGCACAGCGGCCACAGTGTTAAGTACCTGTTGATTCTTCATTAAAAATATATGAAAAAAGTTCCTATAAACATGGCTGTCACAACTTTTAAAAAAGAGGTCTTTTGTAATTATATTATACAATTTTATTTTTTGAATTTGCTGTAGGTAGCACTGAACATCAGTGTAAATTTTAATAAAATTTAATAATAAATTAGATAAAATAAATAATTATTAATTTTATTACTTGTGATTAATAAAATTGCGTTTATCTATCTCATCAAGGAGATGGAAATCGATAAATTATCAAGATCAAGAAGACTTTTAACGATGTATTCAACGACCTATATAAGACCTAAATATAAGAGAAAAAGTCAGTGGCGTACATGTCTTTTTTAGAAAATTATTCCAGTGATAACCCATATGCACGTCCCTTGTCTGTCCACACTTTTTTAGCATTAAAATATGTAACACTTATAGCAAATTTTACCCTCAAAATTCCATTCGAATCGTTAAAAGCACTTGGAAGAAAATTCTAATGAATTGCAAAAAAATGAAGAACTTTAATAACTGTACCTACGAAATAAAGCAGATGTTGACATAAGAAATAAATCTTATTTTTACGCGAGGGAAAATTGGTACATATTTTTTGAAACACCCTGTATAAAGCTACAAAAAACTATTTTTTGAACCAGCAAAAATTAATCTTACTTAGTGGTCTTTCTTCTTGGGCTTCTTAGGATTGCGCGACCGAGACTTGGCCTTGCACAAGGGACAAATAGGCGCGTTCCTGTGAATCTGCTGATGACAGCTGAGACAGGACTTCATTGGCGGCGGTTGCTGTCGGAAAGTGGGAGTCGGGGGACCCGGGTGGCTACCCGGACCCAAACCACCCGGTCTCCCCGGTTCTGGTTTGCTAGAAACCAACCGCAGAGGATTGGGGGGCGGTAAAAATGTTGGTGGTAAGGGTGGAGCCAACGAGCTCAGAGAAGTTTCCGTTGAGGTTATAGGCCTGGTCCAATCAGCCGTCTTGCTGTAGCTAGCTGACTGGTTCTTGGCGTTATTGTAAAGCTGAGAGAATTTCCTAGAAGTAATAGTTATTTATGTATCAAGGAGTGCCAAGGGGCAATAATTGCCCGAGGTTATTAGCACCCTTATAACTATCGTAGTACATGGATAATTTTATTTCTTACTGAATATAGTTAGAGTATACCTATCTGGTCATCGAAACTGTGCGGTCTGGTTTGGTTATATATATATAATATATATATATATATATATATATATATATATATATATATATATATATATATATATATATATATATATATATATATATATATATATATATATATATATATATATATATATATATATATATATATAATATATATATATAGGTTAGGTTAGTTATTTTAACTTGTAAGACAGTGATGTAGACAGCTTAATGGAAAATCAAATGTATTAAAAAGAGATAAAAATTGGGTCGATACATTTCTTCTATGCGGTATTGCTGGATTTTGCATCAAAATTTCAAACCGCACAAGTAGGCGTTTACGAAAAATCTTGCATCTAGAGTTGGATCTTTATTTTTCACTATTAGTTACTCATTTCACTACAGCTGTAATAGATTATAAATATTTAGCTTAGATATATTTTCTTCATTTTGGTAGTATACATGAAAGTTTTTAAAATAGCTTATATTTTTCTACACACATTTTCTAACAAACGCAAAAAACCGGCAACACTGTATGCCGTTTTTTATATTGTCTCTGTCTGTCAACCTGTCATTTATATTATTCTCTGTCACACGAACTAAAATCCAGACCACATAGTTTTGATGACCAGCAAAACGACTTTGTCAATCGAATTCAGATTTTTGTCAAAAAAAAAACGTCTTTCACGCGAATTCGACACAAGCTGGAGTACATTAACCCTCGAGCAGGCGCGTCCGGAACTTTGTACCGCAATTTTAGTAATTTCTTTAAAACAAAATATCCATTGGACGTAGGTCGGTGGTGCCATTAAATCTGGGGTCTGGTCCACTTTAGGTACGTCAAAATTTTAAAATTTTCTATACAGAATTGAGAAGAGGAACACTTATAATGACATTTTCTAACAAAAAAGTGCGGATCGTCCATAAATAACACCAAAAACAAACCCCCCAAAAAGAATGTTGTAACCAATGCAATCAAAACTCAGTTACGGCGGACGTTTTTACCATTGTGACCCTCTTCTCAACCTTTAACACAGATCAAAATATAATATCTATTCTTATCAGCTTAATATCGCTACCGCTATTTTTCAAAATTAATAGGAAAGTATAACTAAAACAAAATTCCGATTTTCAATATTTCATTGTTACCGCCAGCGATATACGCGGACGCGAGCAAAAGACAAATAAACTTAAGTCTGCGTCACAAGAATAGATATCAACCAGAAGCCTAACTTAGAGTTTGCGCGGGAAACATCGCCTAACCTAAAAATAGCGGTAGAACCTGTCAACGCACTGGCGTTCGCAGTTCACTTATGTTTTGCGTTTTGCTGAGAGCAGTAGCTGTTCGTCATTAGGGTTCCCAACTTGAGCACTGGCGATTCCGGGACAATTATTTTTAAGCTTTTAAATAATTGAAACAAAACATTAAATATTAGAAATTAAAATATATTATGTGTGTAGTACACACTTTTTTAATTTTTAAACATAAAACATAACATTAGGTCCCGGCCAAGGCAAAACTTTCGCCGGGACAAACCTTCTGATTCCTGGTTAATCCCGGCTAAACCGGGACGGTTGGGAACCCTATTCGTCATTCGTAAATATTGAATATTGTAGTTTGTGTTGTTTTATAACTGAACGGAGCGAATAGTCTGGAATAGTTATTAAATATTTGGGTTACCAATATTTGTTGTGCTAGGTACATTATTCATAATAACTTCAAAGAGTACTGGTTCAGTTTGTGCCTCAAGAATGTGCAAAAGCCGGAGTTATGTTTCGCCAGGACGCAAAATGTTTTACGATACGTTTGTGGATATTTAATAAAAAAATGTTTGAGTATACATTCATGTGATATGTATATATGTACCAAATATGCAAAGGCACGCAGTGAGTTAGATGATACATCGTTGTTTTGCCATTTACGTGCCTATGAAAATAATAAAGAGTGAAAATAATAATTTAGATATTTTTGGCAATCTTCAGATGTCACATGACAATTTTGTATCTTTTGTTTCTTCATTAAAACTTGTTTTTAGTAAATATTATGAAGAATATGGGACAAGACATTTTATTAAAGAAATATATATAATATGCAAACAAATTAATTTCAAACATCCGTGTACTAGTTTTCCCCTAAAATATGTAACTAAATTATATCTGCTTATGAAATTGTATTATACATTAAAAAAGATAAACCTTAATTTTAGAACAGCCAATAAAAACAAACTAATTATATGGAGGCATGAATAAATACCTAAGTATTCTGATGTTAGCTTGTTTATTTATTTCGTTTGAAACTTAAATGAACACCTACCCTATCTTTACAGGATGTTTTAAAACGGGCCAATTGAAGGTAAGTATCTCAAGCGTCCTTATAAAGAACCCAAAGTTTTAAATTTCAACCAAATCTCTTCTTATATTAAAAAATCCGCCATATTGGATCCGCTAATTTGATTTTTTTTCTTCAAAAATATTATAAAAGTGTCACCGGAACTCAATACGTGTGCAACATTTCGGAAAAATTGGGATAATAGAAGTGATCAATAAAGCTGCTGCCAGATTTGCAACAAACAAAGGTATGGTAAAGTTAAATAAAATCGTTTAAAAATATAAACTATTTTTATACCGCGATATCTCTAATGGTTTACTAATGCAGTGTTTTTTATCGCTGGCAATAAGTTTTACATTAAAAATATTACTCCATAAAATATGTTGGGACATTTGCACTAAACCAATATTACAGCATCTTAAACAAATTAGCCTTTACTTTTAACTTTAACAAACTCACTTATTAAAGTTTTAAGCAGTAGTTTTATTAACTGTCGAATGATATTAATTAATTCTCTACTTTTCAATTTACAACAAAAAAATAAATACAACTCTGTATACATTCAACGGAAATTTATTAAATACGTCTCTGTGTTCTACCGCTATTAAATGGCGGCCTAATTCGTGAAACGTCACGGATTTCAGCTCCAGTTAGGTTTCTGGTTGATATCTATTCTGTGTCTGCGTCTTCCTTGTCACTCTTATTAAACTTAATAAGGAAAGCTTATATTCTAACCTCAAAAAATAAATAATTTTATTGCAGAAATCTCAAACATTTAGCCGAGTATCCGTACGATCCGTACTTAAAACGTTAAAACATTAATTGTAGAATATATTAATATCAAATTTACATCAATAACTTCAAGATTGACGACGTATCTAAAGTGGACCATCACCTAGATATGCTTATTTAGGGATATTTGGCACCCTGGGTCTACATATAACTTGTGTCTAGCCCTAGCAGGCAACTGTTAAGTCCGACCAATCACGTTAGAGTTTTTTACAAACACAAATGAATTAACACACTCCAAATAACCACACTAACCAACCTGATTGGTCAAACTTAATAGTTGACTGCTAGGACTAGACACTTCTCTACGTATACAGTGATTTTGGTTCAGTAGCAATTCTGTCGTAAACCTGGCAACTACAGAAGCCGCGGTACTCCGCGCCACATAAGTAAAATAGGTTATCATATTATTTAATTATTTTGTTTTATTTGGTGTAATTTTTAAATTGTTAATTAATTTTTTCGATTGATTTTATAATAATCTGTTAAATCTATGTTATTAGTCCTTGTATTCTTTAGTCATTGGGTAGAGGGAATTATGGCACCTTAATTCCCGTTAATAATATCTCAAGAGTTATGAACTCTTAATAACCAAGACGATATAAGCTTATATTAATTCAGTAAGTAATAAAGGGATTTTACCTCTCTGTAAAATACAGGGTGGCGCCTCTCATACGAATCCAAGAAGACAATTTGTATTCAAATGATTTTTTAGCATATGTTGGTTAATTTAGAGCATTTCTTAAAAATATACGAGTTCACAACACAACTTTGATATGTAACAATTTTTTGAGACACCCTGTAGAACTTTATATATTTTTATAAAATGCTTTCACTTAACCTACATATACTCCCAAAATTTAATTTCAATACCAACTATCAGTCTCCCTCGAGCCTCTGCATCGTATGAGGGGCGCCACCCTGTATATTTGGCAAGCAAAAATAATTACTCGGGTGTAACACTCGAGCCCTCTTCTTCATGAAGCTCTGGAAGCCTTTCTAGACCCAAACAATCTCTTCTAAGTCTATCTATTTCCGTTTTTAGCGGTAAATATTCCTCATGTAGTCTTAAAGCAGAACCCATAGATCTGTGTCTATTCTCTTCCGCTTGTTTGATCACTCCCTCCATCTTTTAAGACATTAAATTAGTATTACTAAGGATACAAGCGAAAAACATATTTACCGCATTTATATCAGCATGAATTTGTCTCAATTCCTCAACATGGGACATCTTCTCTTGGAGTAAAAGGTCCATTTCTTGTTTGAATTCAGATAATGACTTTTCCTCCTGCTCCTGAGATTCGATTTCGCATATTAGTCGTGCTTTGAGTTTCTCAAGTTGTATTGTTTTTGCCCTAAAATAATATGTATTATATAAACCTAAGCAGGGGCAAATCCTAATTACCTTATTTCTTTAACTGCTTCCAATTTTGCAAACACAGTTCTCTCGTCTGTTGCTGTCATGTTAAATGATTTTCCTCTCAAATAAGCAGACAACAAAATAGTATTTGCAATACAAGATCCAGATGCACTTAAGTTCTTAAATCTCAGTTAACAACTTGCAGCTTTCAGAAGCGCAAATATAATTGCAGTAGCAATAAGTTTAGATAAAACGAATTATAGAACAAAAATCAGATCTAGTTATAGGCAATTTTGGCTACCAGCTAGCTATTTTTAATTTTTGTTTTAAAAAGCCGTGTTTTTGTTTGACAAAGGTGTCAAACTTCTCTTAATAATTCTCAAGATGGCAGATGGCAGCTAATTATTCAAATAGAAAGTATAACTGGTTGCCTAAAAATAAGACTACTTTTAGTAGTTATTACTGTGTTATTACATTACTTAAATAATTTTAAATTATAAAACTATTAGTAGAATATATCTCTTATACCTCTTGCTGTTTTTTTTAATCCTTACCTTAATTTGAAAATTTAAATCATTAAGTCAAGGTCAAATAATAGAGAAATATTTACTACGCTACGACAAATAGACCCACATTCAAACAAAAATAGCTTTTTTAGGAAGCTTTTAATGTACATTAAAAGATAACAAAAACTATATGATATATTTCAAATTTAGGTGTTATATCTAAAATTGAATAATTTGGAGTATATTTGAATATATGCTCTGATATGATTTGAATATTTTTTTTTTGGTCTTGACGTAATGACGCATGCATTTGACAACCAGCTGACGTCTTTTGCTTCCATTTTCCATTGAAATTTCGCAGTTTCTGGAGTTTATGTTGTTCATTCAAACAGCAGACGTTTTATTCTAGAACACAAGTTGAATAAATAAATTTGAATAAAATGAATTTCGTAGGAATAGTCTGCATTTTCCTCGTAGGATCGTGCTGGGCTGGTAAGGAATATTAGTCTTATTTTTTCTATATTATGTATATTTTTTTTTTGATGTTTAATTATTATGTTTAAATGATCGTTAAAGAAATCGTTAGTTATTTGATGGTTATTTGTGTTAAATTTTGTTTGATATACTTATTTATATAATCTATGTAATATAAGCTGGTTTTATATGATAAACTAGTACAAAGTTTAACTTGATGTTCTAGTAGAGGATGGAACATCAATAGACGGACAAAATGTCACCGATATATCTCCTACGGAAATCAGTCCAGGTAAATATGAAATAGTACAAGATTTTTCAGAAATTAACCAGAAATATATTTGCAGTGACCAATCCAACAGTAAAACCGAGTACGAGTAAACCTACTAAAGCTCCCGTCACTACCCCATCAAGCACCACACTCAAACCTAACACTCCCTCAACGCAATCTACTACAACAACTGAGGCTTCGACAACACCCACCACCACCACCACAACAACAGCCAACAGTGCAACTACGGCTTCGACTAAGGCACCCACAAGCACAAGTATTGCCCCCAATGTAACTAAATCGCCTGATCCGACACCAGTTCCTTCAAGAGACAGGGGATTTAGTGGACCTAGTTTTGTGGGAGGTAAGATCAAATTATTTGTTATACAGGGTGGTCCAATTATAATTGGTAAACTTCGGCAATATATTCTGCAGATAAAATAAGTAAAAAAGTTATAATTTGATTCTATTATAGCTTCAACATCTTTGATGATGTGTCAAGCTTTTTTGATTTCTCTCTAGATTGTTTTTAATTATTGCAGGTATAGTATTGACCCTCGGCTTGATGGCTATCGGTTTTATTGGCTTCAAACTGAATCGTCGTCGCCAGGAAGGACAGAACTATCACACTCTATAGATACGTTATTAGGGGGTAAGAAAAAAGGGTAAACAACGTTATGGTGATTTTTTCGTGTATATCTACTTATACCGTGTGTTGCATCGCCGACTTAAGGATAGGAAATTCCATGTAAATGTTATAAATGATCAATAAAAGTTCTCCAACGTTTTCTGTAAAATAAAATGAGTATTTTTATTTATTGTTTTTATAACTTAAATGGGATTTCCTATTTTAGTTCGGCGATGTTATTAAATTGGCTTAATTTTATTTATTTATTGTTATGTGCAATGTTATTGCTCTAGATGCAAACATGTTTTTAGGGTCATCGGTTCACCGAGTTTATCAGAAGATAAAACTAAGAAAGGAAATCGCATTCATTGTTGTATTAAGTAATTTTCTCGTTACTACATTAACTGAAATTGTTATAGATCAATATGTACAGGGTGTCCCATTTTCGTATGTTTTCAGGATTACTGGTTTATGAGTAGAGATACAAAGATATGGTTTTTACGTTACTGTGGTACTGTTTTATGAAATTTAAGATGCTACATATAGCAGTTCCTGAAATATAGGGTGAATTTGGAATTGTTGCACTTTTCAACTACCCTCTTTTCTCTGTTATCTTGTAACGTATCAGGAACTTAGAGGGCTAAGACAAATCTGTGTGTAGGATATTTTTTAGTTTCATAAAAAAGTAGCATAGTGATGTGAAAACCGCATTTTTGTATCTCTACTCAAAAACAAGAAACTCCATAAAACACAGGACAATGGGACACCCTGTGTGTTATATGTAACTAAAAAATCATCGGTTAATCGGAAAACAACTTAATTCAACTATGTAATGATATCAATTTAATTTTGAATAAATTATAATGTTTTATATTTTGTAACATGTATAGGTTTACATAATCAAAAAGTTTTATAACAATTGATATTAAATGATTATTTTATTAGTCCACATTCTGAAGGGTTATTAAGCTTTTTGATTATACAGTAATAATGTAAAGTATCAGTTTTTTAAATATTAGATTTGATATTATATTTTGAAGGGGCCATAGAATTCAAATTATTACAAAAATATAGGCATATGATTAACATGTAGCTTTTTAAGAAAACAACTGTACTGTCACTTTCACAATTACTGGATTTAAAAGACATTTTGATATAATCACTTTGCAATCACATGGAGTTATCACAAATAGTTTTGCATTTATATAGCAGTAATATATTATATATTTTATTTAGGCTACTTCCTTATGTAATATTGCTTATGTGAACACTTTTATTATCCAATTTAGCAATTAGCTTATGTGTAAGTAATTCAGTTTGTTTATAATGATAATAATTAAAAAATTTGACTTACCCGTTATGTATATTAAGATTTTTCCCTGTAATGAGGAGAAAATCATTTTCAAATTGTTCTGTCCTTTTGAAGTGCTCTTAAGTAGGGGTTAGATTAATGAAAATAAATATTATATAATCAAAAACTGCTTGTTAAGGGACTTGTTTATGTTCGGTACACAACTGGAATATTTTTCTGGAATATTTTATATGTTTAAGTTAGTTCATTCTGAAGATCTGATTTTGTAGAACAAAATACTTAATTTCTTATTTATTGCTGATATTAAATGGTAGGTAGAAATAATTATTTTAATGTATATTTTTTTATTGTTGTGTTAAGTATTTGAATATATTTCTTATTAAATACATTCTTGTTTTTTTTTATTTATACCAATAAGTCATTCTCCGCCAGTGCTGCCACCATCGGAGAGTAGTTAGCATAGTTTTACGCACCGATTTTGCTGTAGCGAATAAATGCGGGGTTATTTCCGTTATAACGATTTTTTTAAAGGTACATAATTATAATTTTAGATGTTCATAAAAAATGTAAGCATTAGCAGATTAAAACCAAAGTATACATACCATTAATATTACTATTATATTTTATCCTCTCATAGTATATGTCTATTTAATTTTTTGGTTATGTAACGAGCACTCACTTGTTTCTTTGAGCTGCTTGAATCCATTTTTGCTTTTGATGAAATCGGAGTGGGAATTTGTAAAGCTATAAATCTAAAATACTTAAATATTATGACAAAGCCACGATTTTAATATTATTTCAATGCGATCAACATCGGAAATGCGTGAAATACAGAGCCGAAAACTTCTGATTTTGCCGTATCGAGCGCTGCTTTCAGAATTTTTAAAATCAACTGAAATGCAGCAAGCCTATGTATAATCTGGCTCTGCTAGGGTACACAAATTATATCCTAAGCGCTTGTCACGATACAAGTGTACTTGTATCAAGATAACCAAATACGAGGGGAGTCAAAGAATGCAACATTTGAAATTCGTCATGTATTTCAGAAACCAAGGAGGCTATGACAAATCTGTGTGTAGCATCTTTAGTTTCATAAAAAAGTTGCACTGTGATGTGAAATCTGCATCTTTGTATCGAGAAACCCTGTAAAATACACGAAAATGGGACACCCTGTACGGTCAATACCTTAAGGTGCGTCCACAGACCTGACGAGACGAGAGCGAGACGAGCGCGAGACATTCCAAATTCGCTAAGGCAGTGTGGACGGGTACGGTGTACCCACGGAGCCTCGTTGCTATCCGTCCTCTGTCACAGCTCGCGCCACAGTCTGGACTTTGGTCTGGAGCCTTTTAATAACCTTGGGTCTGGAGGTGTTTTTGGTAGGCTCGCTAGACTGCGAGATATTAGCTCTAATTTATGAATTTCGACTATTTAAAATTAAATAATCTCAAATTTTTTAAATGGTACACCGTATGTAATCATTTTGCTGATAGAATTTACAAATTTTGCGTCACTGATAATTTTTACCGTACCGAAACCTTTCATTTCAACATTTCTTTAAAGAAATTGAATTATTACAAAATCTATTAATTTTGGATAATATGATATATGCAAAAAAAAGTTACCGAATTGTACGTAGAATCTAATAAAAAAATAAAAAAGTAGCCTCTGTATACTCTACAGTAATTTTAAAATGTGTTTCTATATAACTTTTCTATTTAACATTTTGTTCTAAAAAAAGTATTTTGTAAAAGCACAGTTGTAAAAGACGTCGTGTCTCGAAACAAATGAAGGGTTAAAGGGGAAAACAACCAAAAGGGAAAAAACCGAAGATGAATAAAATACGACGAACCAAATACCATGTAGATATACAAACCTTTATTACAATACTCGCTATCCTTTATTATTTGACCATCGTTTGTTATATTCAATTACAATTTAATATGTGTTTGGGTTCCTATCACTATGATCCAATTCGCTTGTCTCGTGGCAGGCTTGCCTCAAAAAATGGATTGAAGATATATGTCTCACTCTCGTCTTGCTCTTGCCTCGCTCTCAGTGGCGGATACAGGAATTTATTTTAGTGGGGGCCAAAATAAAAAGTAATGTAGAATATGCTTTTTAGGGCGCCATTTTTAACAAAAAAGCCTAATATTTAACACAATTTACAGATTTTAGGGTGGCCCGGGCCCCATGGGTCCCCCCTCTGTATCCACCACTGCTCGCTCTTACCTCGTTCTCGTCTCGCTCTTGTCTCGTCAGGTCTTGCCGCACCTTTACGATAAGAATAATATGTACTGAACAAAGAAAGAAGAGCAAGTATTTTCCCATGCGGTATGAAATAAAGCGTCGGATTAAGTGGTTATGTAATAAACACGTATTTTTCTCTCTCTCCTATACTTACAAGATCGCCATAGCGATTTACTCCTAAACATGTGAATATCGACGCAAGACAGTCTCTTGCCGATATGGGATGACTGCGGTTCGGAATCTGCATAGCAAAATAGGTCGTCAGACAGTAAAAAAGTCCATAATTAAAAAAAAATGTTGAAGTGAGTAGGAAGCAGATGAGCAAGAAATCGCAAATTGCGATTCAGTCGCAGCGATTTTAAAATCGTAATCGCAACTTGCGATTGGCTCTGCGATAGCGATTTATTCTATTTGCGAGTTTCAATTTAGGAAACCAGTATTACTATAATATAGCTGTGATTTGCGACTTTGTTGCGATTTTGCTGCGATTGTGATTTTATAATATACCGGGGTTTCTCAAGAGTGGTTCACCCCTATAACGAGGCTATAACTTTTATTTTTTCTGATAAAAAAAACGAGATTTGGTATGTTAGTAGATGACATAGATAAATGAAACAAGTTTAGATTGGAAAGTGCCCATAAGGACAATGTAAACACTATTTGGCGCTATTCTTGCAACGGTCGCGACCCAAAACTTTTGAAAATTTCGGAGCGGTTCGGCTTTTTCCGGAATTATATCACCAAATATTGTTTATTTAAATGTATTATTATTTTCTTTTAATTTTATAAATAAAATACAGTGTGTTGCATACAAGAAACTTTATTTTATATAAGGACATGTATGAAGTGCCTATAAAACATTGGAAACAGACGTTATGCCACGATCCACGATGGTTTTTGCAGTTCACAGCACAGCTTTTTAAGTTTTTAATGCCACTTTTTCACAATTATCACCGGTTGGAGTAAATAAAACTTGAATTAAACTCAAAGATAGCAATAATTACTTTGAAAATCGACGCTATAAACACTTTTCGGAATTTCTTTAACGAGAGCGGTTTAGATTTTGAAAGACTTTATGCATTTATGATTTTTGAAGATTCTGACTTTGACAAGAGAAAATTATTTCTGTTTTTGTTTGCCGTTGTTCTTAGCGACCGCTATAGCAGCGCCAGATCGCGTATAACGGTCGCGACCAAAAATAATTTCGCGACCCAAAATTTTTACGGGCTTTCCAATCTATGGTATATGACATAAATTAGGATTGATTGACGTATTCAATTTATTGTTTTTAGTAACTTTCAGTTTCACCGGAAATGATGAACTTTTGATTTTTTAAATGACAACTTTTGATTTTTAAATGACACCCTCGGTCGGTGACATTTTCGCTTAAACAATCGTATTTTAAATTTCAGTCTAGAATGTGTCATGGCTGTGTTAAAAACACTAATTTTAATCAAGATGCCTTGGAAAAATAGATTTGATCGTCTATTGTTTATCGCATCTTGGCCAGTTTAAAGATGCCCAAATAGTATTTTTAATCATGTCTCAATTGTTTTAAATAGAACGAGGGTGGCTCATTGGCCTATTTAGAAAAAAAACATTTTTTTACGAATAATTTGGTTTGGTAAATATTAAAATCGTAGCGACTATATTCTGCGTTTGCATAAAATCGCAATCGCAGTTTCAATTGCTATTGGAGAATCGCAGTTTTGCTCATCTCTAGAAGTGAGAACCTATGTAGGTAATTAAGAATGTGCGACATTTGAATTCTTCTTTTCCTGATTCCCCATAGAATACTCCCTCAGGTCAACAGGTGTGCGGCGTTTTATCTTTCAGTGGAAGGGGGGTTACGGGGGCGCCACCACGACGTCCAACAGGTGTCAGGCCGACGCGCAAAGGGCCCCAAAGCGCGTCCGTCGCCGTCAGTGACATCGCGGACTCGCACGAAGAAGCAGCCCGCCAAAAGGGGGCTACGCGATATAGGTCTAGCGATACGCAAAACGAAATTTTTATCGTGAAGCTGACGACAGATTTTTTTTTCTATTGAGAAAAAAAACTAACGCCATAAAAAGGTAAATTTTTGTTTAATTTTCTTTGAAATATAAAAACCAAATTTAGTTTAAGAGTCCATTTCACTAGTCCGAAAAAGTAGCAAAATAAGCGTACGGCATTTAACGTTTTATGTAAAACTGGCTAGGTATTATTACACAAATGAAGAAGGAAATTAAAGATAAAGGATTATACTATATCCGTATTGTAGCCCATTTTTAAACAACTTCTTCTTTTTTAAGATTTTAATGGTCAAAGATCAACAAAATATTCCTTATGTTTGGACTAAATTTTCTCGAAAATAAAGACATAATTTAACATTCCGTTACAATACGGAAATAGATTGAAGTTTTGTGATTACAGTGATATAAAATTTATATGGTTTTGAAACAAATTGCTCGCTATTTTATGGTAAATGCTGAAGCTCTGCAAACCTTAATCAAAGCATGTGTGTTTGGAATTTTAGGTGTGGCTTAGGCAGATTTCTGAAAAATAATATATATTTCCTTCACACCCGCTTTACCCGACTTCTGAGAGCGACCCGAATAGTACAGCGTAATAGACTCTTAAGACTTACAACAGAAAATCTATAAAAAAACAATTTTACTTAAAAAGGGTCTTGTCCTGAAAGTCCTATTTTTTCGAAATAAAAACAAGGACGAGTATAGTTTGGATTCTTTTGGGCTTTTATTAATATTTTTTCAACGGTATAAAAAATTCTCGTACTCAGCTTTAAAACATAATAAGCGGAACTACCATTGTCTCCCTTAAAATTACATTTCAGCTCAAACTAAAGCGGCTTTTACACGATGCGACTTTTGCTTAAGCTACGTTTGCACGATGCAAGTTTTGCTTGCGCAAGAACTTGATTGCAAGTACTTGCTTAATGTAAACTGTGTTTCAAGTAATTGCTCAACTGATTGTACAAGAAAAATTACTTTGCAATTTGCAAGTAAAGTTGATCGACGGTCTACTTTTCTTGCACGCTAGTAGGTACTTGCAGAGCGAAAATTTTACATGTAAACACGTTGTCAAGTTCTTGCAGTAGCAGTTGCACGAAAAAATGGCCCCAGGCAGGTTGTCTCACGACCAAATTATGAGGTTTTTAACAATTTACGAAAAGCACGAATGTTTGTAGATCGTTAGAGTACACCTTAGTGTACACTATAGAAATAAAATTATGAGATGCTGCCTCTGAAAGAGTTTTGGAATAAACAGTTTTTCCTCAGATTTATCCGTGGTTTTACCCATACTCTTGTTTTTTTGATTTTTTTCTGACAAAGTACGCAATTCATCACTAAACGTATGACAGAAAATATTTACACCACATTTAACAATCTCTGTGGTATCCATAGTTCTTGCACAATAACTTGACTAGTGTAAACATACAATTTTAAAATGTTCGGTTGCAAGTACTCGCAAACAAGTATTTGCGCAAGCAAAACTTGCATCGTGTAAACGCCGCTTTACGCAAATATTTGATTGCAAGTACTTACAGTTGAACATTTTAAAATTGTATGTTTAAACTAGTCAAGTTATTGTGCAAGAACTATGGATACCGCAGAGATTGCTAAATGTGGTGTAAATATTTGATGTCATACATTAGTTAAGTGATGAATGTGTATTTTGTTAAAAAAAAAGAAAAATCAAAAAACAAGAGTATGGGTAAAACCATGGATAAATCAGAGGAAAGATTATTTATTTCAAAACGCTTTCAGAGGTAGCATCTCTCATATTTTGATTTCAATTATAGTGTACAGGGTGGACCATTTTGGTTGTTTCTATAGGGTATCTAGGAAACCGTAAGAAATATTCAAATTTTGATACTGCAGTCTCGGGTTCTTTTTTTGAAAAACTCACAATGGCGCAAACGGATCGTGGCTATCTTGATCGGTTTCGAAGCTACAGGGGGATTCTTAAATTTTGTATTTTTTGAAGATGTTCGATAGTTTGTTTATTTCAGCAGCCACGAAAAAATGAATTATACATTCTAAAGGCTCTTATCTGTGTAGAATGCAGTGCCGTAGTCAGACTTTTTTGGAAAAAAATATTTTTTAGATATTAACTACTATACTTTTGTTTTTTTAAATAGCGCGATGGAATTGTTGTGTACAAAGCGATCGCATTAGTGCCATTAGCAGTATAACACAATTTGGCATTAGTAGCGACTTTAGTGGTATGGGCATTGCTCGCGGATCAGTCGTAGCATTAGTAGTATTAGTTGCGATATTACTACTGGTATTAGTGGCATTGTCCGTGGAAACACTGGAACAGTGATTTTTCTTTCTTTTTTTAGAATGGACGAATTATCCTTTATTTTGTTCATATTATTTCCTCTTTAATTGAAATTAGCAATAATTTATATAAGGTCTACATAAAAAAAATTCGATCAACTATCTGTGTCAAATACCTCACTGTGCGGCGTGCAGAGACGGTGCCAACTCCGTACCATTAAAATATGTTCTTTTGTTTCTGTCACACTTATTTTTTATTTGCTTCGTATTGTTCGAATTTATTTAATTGCTAATACATGGATTAATTTGAAAGTAGATATTCGCTTGTTTCCTTTAATACTCGGCATGACCTACCAAAAGGAAAGTCGATATCTTTAAATAAATTGGAATTTTAAAGTTAATAGTGAAAATAAATATATAGTGTTATATATTTTTGATGCCAAACTGAATCAGGAAATTTAAAAAAATAGAGGGGGTTGTATTTAAAAAAACATAAGTATAGTTAATATCTAAAAATATATTCGTTACGAAAAAAGTGTGACTACGCCACTGCATTCTACACAGAAATGTGCCTTTAGAATGTTTAATTCATTTTGCGTAGTTGTTGAAATAAACAAACTATCGAACATCTTCAAAAAGTACAAAATTTGAGAATCCCCCTGTAGCTTCGAAACCGATCAAGATAGCCACGATCCGTTTGCGGCACTGTGATTTTTTCAAAAAAATAACCCGAGATTGCAGTATCAAAATTTGAATATTTCTCACGGTTTCCTAGATACCCTATAGAAACAACCAAAACGGTCCACCTTGTACACTAAGGTAATACTTGTACTCTTCTATAACGTTCTTAGCGCCATTTTTTCGTACAACTGCTACTGCATGAACTTGACAACGTGTGTACATGTCAAATTTTCGCTCTGCAAGTTCTAGCACACAAGAAAATTAGACCTGTGGTTAACTTCACTTGCAAACTGATTATTCTTTTACAAGTACTTGAGCAAGTATAAAACTCGTACTGTTTTTTCAGTTTTAAGACAAAATAACCGACTAAATCAAACTACCGCTGTCTCTCCCTCAAGAATATTGACACTCCAGCAGCAGTGAAGCTTCCATTGATGCGGGCGATGCGTCGCATCCCTTCAAAACATTGTAACACGTTTTTATTTCAAAAACTCAGTAAGATCTCCTATCCACTATGAATTAAAATTCTCGTTAAATTTATTCAAATAATTAAATTCAATTTCAATTATTTAATGTGTGTATTGTATTGCTCTAGATAACGCTACCTACGTTAAACGCTAAAAATTAAAATATTTCGACAGCGCGATGATGCGACTGTGCTCATTACATCTTGAACACCGCCAAAAATATTGTCTTCTTCTTCATTTGAAGAAAATCTAATAAAAGTTTTCGCAAATATGCATTCTAGAAGAACTGATCTTAATTTTAAAATTTAAAATCTGCTAAAAGCTGTGAACAGATACGTTCACAGCTTTTTTTACCTAAATTTAGTTCTTTTTTAAATTGGTTTGATTATTTTTTTAACCTGTTGCATTTTTTTGTATATTTTATTGTTATAACTTCAAAATTAAAGAGTTTAATAAAAAAAAACGAAAAAACTTATTGTGTTGGTAAAATGTTAATTATTGCAGTCACTTACTATATCCCCGATTGTATTGACGCCACACTACGCCGCTTCATTCCAGCTGAAACTTGTATTAAATATTAATATTATATTATTATATTATATAATATACTAATATACCGGATGCGTCTCAAAAGTGGCTCACCCCTATAACTTTTTTATTTTTTCAGTTAAAAAAACGAGATTTGGTATGTTAGTGTATGACATAAATTAGGATTGATTGACGTACTCAATTGTTTTCGGTCACTTTCTGTTTCACCGGAAATGACTACAACTTTTGATTTTTATATGGCACCCTCGGTACCTTTTTACTTTATTCGATAGAAAATAACACTCTGAATAGAATGACATATCATATGTCAACTTTTGACATTTTCAAATGGTTTATTTGAAATTATAACTTGCAGTTCGTAACGAAAATTTGACTCGAAATACCAGGTATGTGGTATCAAATTATTCGTAAAAAATGCTTTTTCCAAATATGCTAATGAGCCACCCTCGTTTCATTTCAAAAAATTGAGATATGATTAAAAATACCATTTGAGCATTTTCTAACTGGCCAGGACAAGACACTAAAAACATTAGACGATTGAATCTATTTTTCCAAGGCTCCTTGATTAAGAATCAAGAATTAGTGTTTTTTAACATAGCCACGTTTTTTTTATTAAGCGAGAATGGCAAAAGTTGACACATGACATGTCATTCTATTAAGAATGTAATTTTCTATCGAATAAAGTAAAAAAATACCGATGGTGCTATTTAAAAATCAAAATTTGTAGTCATTTCCGGTGAAACGGGAAGTGACCAAAAACAATTGAATACGTCAATCAATCCTAATTTATGTCATATACTAATATACAAAATCTCGTTTTTTATCTCAAAAAATAAAAAAAGTTATAGGGGTGAGCAACTTTTGAGACGCAACCGGTATTTAAAAAAAATTAAAAATACTAATAGAATATAAAATTCTGCATAATAAGACAAGTATAGTTTGTTTTCTTTGATATTTTTTAACGGTATAAAAACTAGTATTGTTTTTTCAGCTTTAAGACAAAATAAGACAATAATAACTACCGCTGTTTCTCCCGGGCTCTCCCTCAAAGCTATTAACATTTTAGCTCAAACTCTAAGACTTATCTAATTATTATAAAATTCTGAATAGGACATATTTTTTCAAGAGTATAAAATCTCGTCAGACAGTGAATATTACCCAGAAATAAATGGGGTGCTAGTGCAACTCTGTCAATATTTCCTCAAACCTTGTAACACTGAACGAAATACCTTCTCACGCGTAAGTTTCTATTCATTTTTCAGTTAAAATGTAAGAAATACAGAAGTATGGATTTTTAACGTTTATTATTTGTATATAGAGTTCGGCTCAAAAAAAAATTCCTCGATTATTATTTCAATGGTTACTGCGACGTCGTTTTTCTTCTCGATCGCATGACAACGAAGTTCAATTTTCCCATGTAGGAGAACTTTATTTCCTAATAACAAAGAACTTTTAAAATTGAGCGTGTACATATACGGTTGCGACTCTATAAAAATATTTATAACCAATATTTTATAACCTACACCTTGGTGTGTAGTGGCACTGTGACGCCTTTCGGAAAAGTAAATATCGCCAATTAACAATAAAAGTTTACACGTCGTAAGCGGAAATTGTAAGTGGAAATGCTCATTTTCCCGATATTTCCATTAATAAAAATGTTTATAGATCGCACCGATGAATATGTTTCGTAATAATTTTATATACATTTTTATGTTTTGTTTGTTCGTTATTAGTTAGTAATTGCCTCAACTGCGACTACTTTCCTAGAAAATAGAGCCATTAAATGTAATAATATAGAGACTGTCATAGCTGTGGGTAATAAAAATAATCGCCCTATGTCGCATCAAGTGATTCCAAGAATATGTTGTCTGAAATATGGGCACGAAAAACGGACACCTTAAAAAGCTGGAAACCCTAAGAGTCCATTTCGCTAGTGCGAAAAAGTAGCGAAATAAGCGTTCGGTATTTAACGTTTTATGTAAAACTGGCTAAGTATTTTTACACAAATGAAGAAGAAAATTAAAGATAAACGATTATACTATATCCATATTGTAGCACATTTTTAGACTTTTAAACTTCTTTATATTTAAGATTTTGATGGTCAAACCAGTTTCTAATCATCTGCTGATGATGCTAACATGGTTAGCGAAACGCGCGTTCAGTGTAAAAGTAAAAGTGTTTTGGTGTATTGTGGTGATTTAGTGTTTTTATTTTGGTCAAACATCAACAAAATATTCCTTATGTTTGGACTAAATTTTCTCGAAAATAAAGACAAGTTAAAATTCCGTTACAATGCAGAAATAGATTAGTTTTGTGATTACAGTGATATATAATTTATATGGTTTTGTAGAAAATTGTTAGCTATTTTTGGCAAATGCTGAAGCTCTTCAAACCTTAATCAAGCCTTAATCAAAGCACGTGTGTTTGGAATTTTGGGTGTAGCTTAACACGACAGGATCGGGCTAAGCTTTGCGGATTTCTGAAATCTATACTAATATATAAAATCCTTAAGTGACTGACATACTAATTAATCACGATCTTGCTCAAACCACTCAACGTAAGAAGCTCAATTTTGGCATACAGGTTGATTCTGGGGTGTAGAAGTTCGATAAGAAGGGATTTTTCGAAATTCCAGCTCCACCCCTCAAATATTACAATAATTTTTATTTAAAAATGGTCAAGTTTCGAAAAAACGCTTAAACACGTATATTTTATTTTGTTTTTTTACATATTTTAAGAATTTTTAAAAATGTATACAGGGTGTTTCGAAAAATCTGGTCATTGATTAATCACGTTCCTGCTTAAAGCGCTTGACGTAAAAAGCTGATCTTTGGAAAACAGATTGACTTTAGGGTGTAGAGGTTCAATAAGAAGGGATTTTTCGAAACTCGAATTCTAAGGGGGTGAAACTATCCCTCAAATATTAAAATATTTTTTATTTAGAAACCCGTGAGTTTTTCGGAAAAACTCTTAAACACGTATATTTTATTTTGTTATTTTACATATTTTAAGATTTTTTATAAATTTATACAGGGTGTTTCATAAAATATGACCATTGAGTAATCACGATTCTGCTTAAACTGCTTGACGTTTAAAGCTGATTTTTGGCAAACGGATTGATTGTGGGGTGCAGAGGTTCGATAAGAAGGGGTTTCTCGAATCTCAAATTCCAAGAGGGTGAAAACGCTCAAATATTACAATATTTGTTATTTAAAAAACGGGAAAACGCTTGGACAAGCATAATTTATTTGGTTTTTTTACATATTCTGAAATTTTTAAAAAAATCAAACAGGGTGTTCCAAAAAATTGGGTAATTTCTTAACCACGATTCTGCTTAAACTGCTTGGCGTAAAAAGCTTATTTTTGGCAAACGGATTTTTCGAAAGTCAAATTCCAACGAGATGAAACTACCCTTCAGATATTACCAAGTTATATAATAATATTGCCATATTGTTTTTTCTCATGCTAACATAAATGTGAGAAAATTTTATCTAGTTTGAATGTTAATGGAAATTCTTGCTTTGCTTTATCATCATCATTACAAATGATTAATTCGACGCGAACGAAGTCGCTGGTACACGCTAGTATGATATACTAACCAAATATAACCAAATAATATATATATTTCCTTCGGCCACACACCCGCTTTACCCGACTCCTGAGAGCGACCTGAAAGTCCAGCGTAATAGACTCTTAAAAAGTTCAATATATCTTGACAATAAAAGAATTTCGGACTTCAATTGTCTTTATTTATTTTGATTAACGCAACGTTTCGGTCAGACGGATCACTGACCGTTATCAAGTGTAAAGTAAACTAATTCCTAAAACTACTGAGCTTTTATACTGATTCATTAGGCATTCACACGTGAAAAAGTTGGGTGTTGTCCACATAGAATGATTGCATTGGAGCGTTTTATCAGTGGTTGCCATATTATAGGTATTTCGGTACTAGGATTGCTATAAAAACGGCTTCTTTAAATTTACGCTTTTTGCAATGAGGTTTTCCTTGAGGTGGACAACCCGTAGTTTTCTTTTCTTTTTTTTTCTTTCTACCCGATTGGAAAGTCAGTTACCGATAGCGGCTAGACAGCTAGCTTTTAATCCATAAGGATATTTCGAGATTTTTATTTTTTCCATCCATTATAAGCTTAAAGCTACCTAAAATTCGAAGTTCGAAGAAATTTTGAAGTTTGTGATACATCTAGAAGTACCTACCTTAGAATTTTGATGATCTGTCAGTGAGTCAATGTCGAAATTAAAGAAATTTGACAAGCGATAATTCATAAACTATGAGGTATAATTAATTATACATATAAATTAATTCCTATATTAGCAGTTCAAGGCAAGAAACTCTTATATAATTTTATTATATACCTAAAAACGGCAAGAAATTTATTTTCCATTATTAATTATACATATAGTATACCTAATCTGTGGTATAATTGAGGTATAATTACTAGATTTTTGGTAACCTAGCCAGCTATAGTATGTCTTCATGTGTAGTGAAAATTAATATTCTTGCTTTATCCACCATAAAGTTACAAGGTGGTCAAAAGTGCCGCTCATACCGTTGAGAAAAGGATGGTACGGCTATGCTCGACTTGGCTAATAGATTCTAATACCCATTATCCTTGATTATAGATTAGACGAGGGTATTACCATTGGCTCATGCCATTGGCTGGCTTTACCAAAATTTGAGAAGGAAAACAACGAAAAAAACTTATTTAAAAAAAATAGGTAATTCCCTTTTCTAATTAATAGGTACTTAATGCAATTTAACTCTGAAATTAAAAAAAAATAATGTTATATAAATTTTCTCCCCATTCCACGATATAATACCCGCTGACATTTCTAAGAAATTTTCTATTCTATGATTCACTTCAGCACAGAAAAACGTGAAGAAATACCGCTTGGAAAATGTATAAGCTTTGGAAATTAATTGAAACGAGATATGCGGTCAATAGAGTAATTCGAGAACATTTCATTAGCTCGGGCTACTGAATTATAAAAATGAGACATTAAAAATAAAACCTACGTCTAACATTCTTTTCAGAACTGAGAAGATTATTTCAAATATTGACGTAAAATTTGACTTTTACACAAGAAATTTCATTCACCAAAAATTATTATTATAATTTATGACAAAAAATAAACGTATTAACTTATAAAAATAGTTACCAGACTAAAAAGTCTAGTAGCTATTAGCGATGGGAATACCGGTTCCAAATTAGTCGCGTTACAATAGCCGCCCAGAGAAATACCGCGACAAAATACCGCGATTTTGTAACCAAGGAACCTCCGGCTTCTAAAGTGTCGCTGTATGGCCTATGCGGTATTTCTGGTCACTGTACCTACCTACTCCTCCCCTACCGTTATCTCTGTGTCCGCTTGCAAATTTATAAACAACTAGCGTGTACCCGCGACTTCGTTCTCGTCGAATTAATCATTTGCAATGGTGATGATAAAGCAATGCAAGAATTTCCATGGCTACCATAAAAGCACCAATAAAAACGCACTGCATAAAAGCACCAATTGAAATCAATGTACTTTTGAAACGCCTGTCGCGACGCGTTTTGTAATTCCACGCGACAGGATTTCAGTACGCCGCGACACAGGCGAGGCGGCGAGCGGCTCATTGACGTCGATGCATAAAAGCGCACATTTAACAACGTGCTTTTAGAAAACGTCACGTTTTTTGTCGCTTGTCGCAGGGCGACATAAAACGCGGCGTTTTTTATGACACAAGTTTCCAAGCGTTACTTGTCGCGTGTCGCTTTTAAATTTGATCAGTTGCAAGTGGACCACACAACGGCAGTAATTAAAAATAAATCCGTGCGTTATTACGTATTTTATATACAAAAATTTCATTGAAAAAGACGGCAGAGACGTTGGGATGTGCATCCAATTAATAGTGCAAAACGTCTTAGAGGTATTATACGCTGCATGAAGAATTAAGACTCGACAGGGAGAAATTCTTCAATTACTACTGTATGTCAACAGGATCATTTGATGAGCTATATGAAAAGCTAAAAGCACTTTTATTACAAATGTGGTTTTTCTTTTACTGCGTCAATAAAAAATTCAACGTCCAGATTTTCCATCGTACACACATCAACACAACTCTGCAAACTGACTGAGCAAAATAAACACTACAAATATTTGGCGGCAGCGATAATAAACGCACTGCATAAAAGCACTAATTGAAATCAATGTACTTTTGAAACGCCTGTCGCGACGCGTTTTGTAATTCCACGCGACAGGATTTCAGTACGCCGCGACACAGGCGGCGAGCGGATCATTAACGTCGATGCATAAAAACGCACATTAAACAACGTGCTTTTAGAAAATGTCGCGATTTTTGTCGCCCGTCGCGGGCGACAAAAATCGCGTGCATAAAAAGGCCTTTATGAATCCGAGTATGAATCATAGTGAATCACCCTCATTAGATTTCCTCTGTTGAATGAAATCATTATGAAATTATATGGCAAAATGTCTACACTACGTCATTTTTTTCGATATTTAGCAGCCCTAGACGGTTCTTTTTTCCAACACTACATAATAAATAAGACCGTGAAAAAACACGAAATTACGTTTTCTAAATAATAGAAACCAAAGCCGTATCCCGACGGAGCGTAACAATGTTTCTTCATTATTTATTTAATTAATTATTTATTAGTGCCGAAAAATAAACGAATATTGATGACCTGTAAGAAATCTGAATAAATTACATCAAATTGAGTAGGTACTAGATTTTAGGTTAACCATTTGCAAATAATATTTAATTTGATTTCGGCTGGAGGGATTTTTTGTATTCCGTGGATGTAATTTAACTTCTAAGTTTGAAAGAATTTTTAGCTGGTTTCCAGAAGTTTTTTCGAGCTAAAAATAATTAGAAATGTCGGGTTTGGATTTATTTGAGTACACTGAAAAACGAGATTCAAAAGATATTTCTTCCCTAAATAATAAAGGGGTGTCTTATGGCTAACTCTGCACCTGTAAGGCCTATTGTGTTTGTCCCCTTTCTATGTCTGCACCCAGTCTCCTATCCCTGTGCCCTAGTTGCCCTAGACTGCCCCTAGTTGCAAAAACTTTACGGCAATTACAAGAAAAGCTGAACACATATACTTACCTGGGTATACTTTGGGCCTTAGGGCTCGAACTCACTGACGACCAGGTCGCAACGACCTGGCCGTCGGCTGGCCGGATGTATTGTGTTTTTAGCTGCGGCCAGATGAACGACCAGTTTCAACTGAGTTGTCAAATCTAACGATTTTTTACGTTTTACCAATTAGAAAATATTGTTTCAGAAATGTTAAAATATCCGAGTTAACTAAAAAGCGAAGTTGCTATTCACAACAAACAAAAAGCATGGTGTACGCGCGACCGACAAAAAGGGAGATATTCTGTTTCTTTTTTCTACTGATATGGCGCCCTTATCGAATTTAGAAGTAAACATATTAGGGCCATCGTAAAAAAAGATCGTCAGACACTGGCTCTAAATATAAGCAGGTAGAAAGTTTAGCTTCCAGTTATTTCATTGTTTACAATATAACGAAGAATCTACAACAGTAATTACTTCTATTTTTATGAATGTTTAAGTTACTTTCTTAATTTTTTTTTCAAAATAATGTACCTAGTAGAAATATAGTCTAATGAATCCTGTTAGAAAAACGTTAAATTAAATATAATATTTAAAATACAGTTGTCCTCCTTGTACATGACTACAATACAACTAAAAAAACTAATTTAATAAAAAAAACAAGTGGTGGAAAAACTTTAAATATTATTTTTTAACATCGAAACTCAAAGGTATAGTAACAGGTATCATACCAACCATAAATAGAGTAGGTATGTCATGTAAAAATGTTTTGAGTTTTTACTAGAATCGACCCTTGATAAATAAAAAAAAGGGATTAGATTTAAGTTTACCTTTGATCCAGTCTGTATACTATTTCTTTGGATTTTCAGCACGTGTGCAAAAACTACACTTAAACACTATATCTTATAGAAAATAAAATATTGTGCCTTGAATTTGAGGGATTTCATCTGAAAAAATATTAATTTGGAAGAAAACCGGCAACAAGCGGCAGAAAATAATAATATTTCCGTGCAGTCTTCTGGTCGCAACGACTAACGGACGGCCAGGACGTTAGTGTGCGCTATATCATTTGATTTAATGGTTTTAGAGGTAGCTGCGGCCTGGCCGGTGCGACCTGGTCGTCAGTGTGTTCGAGCCCTTAGGCTGAACATCGATAAAACTAAAATCATGTGCACTCCCCCAGAAAATCATAAAAATGCTATAAAAATCGGAGAAGAACTATAGGAATGTGTAGAATAAATTCAATTAGCTGGGCAGTTTGATTTTGGAAAAGGCTAATATCGACTCTGAAATTCAGCAGAATTAGCAGCGCCTCAAGAGTATTCTGGAAATTAAAAGACAGGGTTTTATGCAATCATGACTAGAGCACAAAAACGAAATTTGCAGTGTACGGAGTAATAATAATCCCTATGTTATATGGAAGTGAAACCTGTGTGCCGTACCACCGGCATCGGCACACGAACGCATTAAACAAGTTTCAACAGAAAGACTTTAGACAACTGATAAGAATCAACCAAACCAAACCAAACCATATCTCAAACGTATCGGTTCTCGGTATCGTCAGCAGGAAGAGAGATAACATCACGTTTTGAGTCACAGAAAAGGTCATGAAAAAAAACGAGTCGTCTAACCATCTTCTGATACGTATCAAATACCCTTCAACGGCAGCAATTAAATATCTCTGTGCCCTGTATCAGCTTGTATAGGTCTTTGATAAAATGGGAGCATAGCTCCTCCGGTTCGTTTCCATAGAAAATGTCGTCGATCGTCATTTCCCAGCCAACTGGACGCTGTTTTTTTCGATCATACGGTATTTCTTTAAAAGTAACAAAAACACTGAGAACGTAGTCCTGTTTGGATTGTAACTCAGTTGTATTTTAGAAAAAACAACTTTATATTTTTTAGTTTTGTGTTAGTTGCAAAATGTTGTCAATATTGAACAAATTATTCTGATGCATATCCTATTAAGTTTAGACCGTTCAATTTCAATTCAGTAGACTTTCTATGAAATATCTCCAGGAATTCCTTTTTCAAGTTACGTCCAAGTCATTTAGGATTATCAAACGGGAATCTAAAATTAGTTATTTTGCTTATATACTTAGTTTGCAACTTTATCACTTAATTTAAGTACTAATATTGATGATTAAGTTCGGCCGAAATATCAAAGGATTGATTTAAATTGGAATTTAATCAAGACGGTCCAGAATCTCAACTACACTAAAAAAAGATCCGATTATAGTTAAAGTATTTCTCTGAGATTTGAAGAAACGGGCGCGGCGTTTGGATTAATGACAATAATTATAGATAAATGAAACAAGTTTAGATTGGAAAAGTGCCCATAAGGACAATGTAAATACTATTTGGCACTATTCTTGCAACGATCGCGACCCAAAACTTTTGATAATTTCGGAGCGGTTCGGCTTTTTTCGAATTATGTCGCCAAATATTGTTTACTCAAGTTTATTATTATTTTCTTTTAATTTTATAAATAAAATACAGTGTGTACATACAAGAAACTTTATTTTATATAAGGACATGTATGAAATACCTATGAAACATTGGAAACCGACGTTATGCCACGATCCACGATGGTTTTTGCAGTTCACAGTTCACAACACAGTTTTTTAGTTTTTAATGCCACTTTTTTGCAATTATCACGGAACTGAGTAAATAAAATTAAAATTAAACTCGCAAGATAGCAATAATTACTTTTAGAATGGACGCTTTAAACACTTTTCTGTATTTTTTCAATGAGGGCGGTTTAAATTTTGAAAGATTTTATAATTTTTGAAGATTCTGACTTTGTCAAAAGAAAATTATTGCTGTTATTGTTTGGCGGTTGTTCTTAGAAACCGCTATAGCAGCGCCAGATCGCGTACAACGGTCGCGACCCAAAAAAGTTATATATTTTGTCGGGCTTTCCAATCTACTGTAAATTTGTATTTCCTTTATCTATGACGCGACGTTTAAAGAGACGTCATTTACTAAAAATTGACATAAAATTTCCTTAATAATTATAGAAAAACTAAAAAAGGATAGAATGTTCCAGACACAAAAATCTATTCCTAAAAAAGTATTTTTTCTCGAATTTTGAACTGCACCATTCAATAATCATTTTAACTCGATATCGATATAAAAATAAATTACAACCTTCTTAAGGTCAACTGGCAGTAAGTGCCATTAAAAAATAAAGAAGAGTCCGGGCCAGATAACTAACGTCTAGGGCTTGATCTCGCTAAAATTTTCATTAATTGTCATTCCCCAGCTGTCTTTGACACCGTTTTTTTCGATCGTATGGTATAACCCAAGGATATAACCATTATACACAGAAATTTTATATTAGTAGATAATTAATAGGGATTCTAGATACAGAATTAATGCATCGCTTTTACCTTAGTAGTTAGTCAAAAGGGGTTTTGGGTACAGTTATTATCCTAATGGTATATAGTCTTTCATATCTGAAGACATATATATCTACTTGTAATACATACATAAAAATTGTTAAAAATCTGTTTTTAACAAATCTTGTGCCTTTCCTACCATTAGAGTCAATCGTACAATTACTATATATTAGTAGTGAATCAAGAGGGGTTCTCGGTATAGTCATCCCCCTTCTAGTGTATGACCATTCACATCTAAATAGATATATAATAATAATAATAATAATAATATATCATTTATTTGTAGTATAAAAAAAATTACAACAATATAGTAACTATTATGCAATATGTACTACAAAAGGAATAAAATCAGTAGAACTGTTTTTCATTTAGCCCTAACAATAATCATAATAAAGAAAAATAATAATAATAGCAATATCCTTGACATGCATTAATAAATAAACGTGGAAATTCTTAGGTTTAGCAGAAATTCAACAATTGTAATGAAAACGGTATATACCTGGAAATACAATAAAAGAAATTAAATGATAGTAGACAAAATAATGAGGTCTGGGATGAGCATTTTATTCTCAGAGTTTTTACTAGATGACTTCTTATGTTCACGTTTGATATTTGACAGGTTTGACGTTTGACAGGTGGGCGTGGTACTTCTACTCATGTATATCTCTGTGTAGAGGTTCTTGTTTTTACTTAATTTTTTTCTTTACTTTTTAGGTCGATAGTATATTTTTAGATACAAAACAATATTTTATTGTAAAAAATATAAAAGAAAAATTTTTAAAAACTTTGCAGTGATCAGAATTTTATTTGTCTCCTTATCCTAAAAAAAGAAAAAATAAATTAAAATTGTTAGTGTCGTTATATCGTCAGGATTAAAATCACGAAATTAATCACTTTAAGCTTGTTGTGACCGATCCAGTAAAGAGCTGTAAACTTTTCCTTTTTTATTTATTTTGATTTGAAAAATATTCCAACCAGTCGCCAGTCTGTCATACCGTCTTGAAAATAATTGAAAGCATATCTCTAAATATAGATCATTTTAAAAAATAGAAACGAACTTTAATTTTAAAATGTTTAAATATTTGAGGACACATCGTTTAGTGGCCATCGATTCGGTTCCACGAACGTCAATTATTCTAGAGTAGTATGGGATTACGCGTTTGCTCTAACCATATATTGGGTGAACGTAGCAATTTTACGTTACCCTGAGTATTAGGGCACGGGGGTTACAAGGGTAGTGAAAAAGCAGATGAAATGGCCAAACAAGGATCTTCAATACTATTCATAGGTCTAGAACTCTACGGCGTTGCAAAAGCAGTCACGAGAATGACCACAAGATGGTGGATGGCCAACAAATTTATAGAATGGTGAAGAAATTCACTAGGGCAGAGAAAGGAAAAAAATCTTATAGTAGAACAATTGCCAAAATTCACGACAGACCTGATAAGCAAATACAGAAAGACAGTCAAAGCTGTAGTAGCTCTAGTAACAGGGCATTGTAAGCTGAATAAGGATCTAAAATTACAGTTGAGGGTTGGAACCTTCTTATCTCTTAAACTGATGTTTATAATCATCTGCTGATGATGCTAACATGGTTAGCGAAACGCGCGTCCAGTGTAAAAGTAAAAGTGTTTTGGTGTATTGTGGTGATTTAGTGTTTTTAGTTTGCTAAGGATCTAAAGCTGATGGGATTGACGGAGGAAGTCATGTGCAGGTACTGCCAATGTGAAGAAGAAACGACAGAACATATTCTATATTCTGTCGTGATTTCTCCATAGAACGTTTTTCTCTACTAGACTTAGAGCAAGGTATTATTATTATAAATAAGGTATTTCAAAAACTAGGTCTCTATAGTACGGGGTGCGTCTCAAAAGTGGCTCACCCCTATAACTTTTTATTTTTTCAGATAAAGAAACGGTTTGATTTGGTTGGATTTGGTATACTTATGACATAAATTAGGAATGATTGACGTATTCAATTGTATTTGGTCACTTCCTTTTTCACCGGAAATTACTACAACTTTTGATTTTTAAATGACACCCTCGGAATTTTTTTACTTTATTCGAAAATGACATTCTGAATAGAATGACATATATGTCAACTTTTGAGATTCTCGCGTAATAAAAAATCGTATTTTAAAATTCAATCTAGAGTGCCATGGATATGTTAAAAATACTAATTCTTGGTCAAGGAGCATTGGAAAAATAGATTCGATTGTCTAATGTTTTTAGTGTCTTGTCCTGGCCAGTTAGAAAATGCTCAAATCCTATTTTTAATCATATCTCAATTTTTTCAAATGAAAAGAGGGTTAAAAAAATAGAATAAAGTAAAAAAATACAGAGGATGCCATTTAAAAATCAAAAGTTATAGTTATTTCCTGTAAAACAGGAAGTGACCGAAAATATTTGAATACGTCAATCAATACGAAAATAATTGTTTTTTATATGAAAAAATAAAAAAGTTATAGGGGTTGAGCCACTTTTGAGATGCACCCGGTATAGAGGGTTCAGTCTTCAAGTGGCTAGACTTTTTGAAAAGGCTAGGATTTCAGAATGTAACCTAACGATCAGAAGAGGAAAAGAATCTAATCTCAAGTATACTTGAAATCACATATATATTCCTAAAAATGTGATCAACAATTTAAAAAATAAAAAAAAATAAATAAAAAATAATAATAATAAAAATAAAAAAATAATAATTACCTAAATTAACAAATGTTTACTTTTGTAATAGATATGCACTTTTTATTATTATTTCAGCTAATATAATTTTAAATTTACAATTAAATTTTGATGGCCTAGTCTATGTATAATATCAATTGATATGCTGTAGGTTTTTGATTGTAAATTATTTATAAAGTCATTAGGTTTTGGCCACAAAAAGCCAATTTTGGTTTGAAAATTTCAACGTAGCTTCTTTTATCCTATTAACAAAAATATTAAATTGTAATTAATATGCGTTCTGCAATAACGGTTATTATAGGCAGTATTTCATTTTAAAATTTTAATTTGAAGAGAAGTGCTTTATGTGAAAGGGCGTTTAATGTAGGTAATAATAAATTAACTAATTTCATTTTGCATTTATTGCCAACTTAAAATTCAGTTTTAATTATTTGCTGATGATAGAGTTTCCATATAAGTTTTTCAATATTCCAAATCAACCTATCGGAACCCTCCCCACCCCCATATATGAAATTTGGCTTACAATAACATAGCGAATAATTCTATCGGTGTTTGCTGACTGGGAAAATAAGTACCGAAAATCTTCACTGCCTCCTGGCTTCCGGACTACTATTCCGCATATTATATTTTGTTATTAGACCACGTAAACTTTTTCGCCTGCCTCTGATTTGTGGGCCATTCACTGTTTTGTGGTCATTCTTGTAACTGTACCATTGATGACCACAGAAAGTAATAAAAGTACTTCTTTCGATAATTCACTCATATATTGGCTAGTCAAAATTAAATTAAAATAAAACAGTTTTTTTTCTGAATAACTACGGTTACTTCTAAGTATTTTATTTGGATAAAACCACATTGTTACTAAAATGTAACATTAATATATTTTGACAACATATTTCATTACAAAAATAATATCCAATATTATTGGAAATTCAAGCTCCAATTCTGCCTACGACTGAACTTTGATATTTTTGTATCAAATAGGCTGATTTCGGAAAATTTTTATTCAATTATCAGTAGCATGATTGCATTTCAAAAATACTATTATTTATATAAGTAAATGTTTATTTCAATTGACACGCTAGACACAAGAAAAACAAATATAAAATATACAGGGTATTGCAATATTCGGTTGGCATACATTTTGAATTTTAACAACTATGTATTTCGGCTTCCAGGTTTATAGAAACTCTTTTTCATATTTTTCGATGAGGAATCACTGAGTACTAGCTGTACTAGTTCATATCAAATAAACTTTTAGTAGTTTAGGGCCCATCGTGACCGGCCCACTTTTACATATTTTCTCTTAATTAAAATATTTTAGAAAACAAAAATAAATTAATTATAAATATATAAACAGTTAACATTTACATCAACAAAACTCACCGTCTTAACAGCACTTAAGGGACATAAAGGGCCATTACTACCGCTTTCCCGTTCAAAATATTCTAATAAAGTTTTTACGGATGAGTTTTTACGGATATTAAGCTATCTTGTTCACTTCGCACTAAAAGAGGTTCTAAAAAGAACAATTTTCGACTGCAAGATCTGTTATTAAAAATTTTTAAGCTCAAACTGTCACAACACAATTCTTTTAAACCAAAAACTCGCAATAGAAAACAAAAGTGTCAAAACGAATGACCATGTCAGGAAATAAATAAATAAATATGGCAACTTGATTTTTTTTACAGCAGAGCTACCACCTGAATTCCCAGTGGGAAATTTAAATTCCAGTTAGTCAGCCCGGCGCCGAATATGTCCATGGTTGGCAACAATTATTAATTTAAAAGTATCGTATTCGGTATACCGTGCTGGCAACTGTTACTTTTGGGTCGGCATTAACATGTGTGGAAGTAAATCACATAGGGATCTTATTAAGTCGGAGTGAGAGAAATGCGACGGTGTGCTGTTGCAGTGTTGCCGGTACGCCCTTCCCTATCAAGTAAAGTAAAATCACGATCGCAAACCGCTTATTCTTCAAAGACTTTTTTTCAAAAGATAACTAGATAAATTCATTAGACATGTTTCTGAGGTATCTGAAATGGAATTATAAGGATATCGTTAGGGTGTCATTTTTATTATAACGAGAAAACATCTGTAATCGCGATAATTTAAAGACTCAACTTTTAACACATAACAGGCCATAACTCAAGAACCATTTTAGGTATTGAAACTTTTTTTTTATTTTCAAGATCGGATATTTTACAATATGTTTACATAAGAAAAATTCGATAAGGTTGCTTTGTCTATTCAAAAATTGTAAACAATTTTAAACAAAAAATAAACAAATTTTCAGCAATCGTGTAATTTTTTTATTGATAAAGTTTTTCACATACTGTCTACAAAGAAAATACAGCAGAAATATTAACAAAATTCTTGAAATTAGATTTCGAGATATCGATTTTTGAATTCAGAGTTCTAATAGCGCGACCACTATCGAACACCTACTCAATTCCACTTATTTTTACGAAAAATGAAAGTGTTTCTAGCTTGCACTTAAAAAAATTCAAGCTATAGGGAAAATTACAACGACTCGTTAATAAATAAACAAATTAAGTATCACGAGACATAAAATCGTGAAGCTGAACGCATGACGTATACCTTTCCCTAAAACTTTAAGTACTGACAGAGGTATTGATTGGGTCGACCGGTCAACTGCGACAAATCTGCTATATCCCCTTCCACGTCTCTTAGCGATGTGCACAGTTTCTTGGTTTATTTCATACGTTTGGCAACGTGTTTACTGTCTTCTCTTTGTTCGGTACATTATAAACGCAATGTACTCTTCTTATATACGGAAATCTCGACCCAAGACTAACCTTTGCCAGCCCTTAATATATTAGTTAATTGCATATATTTTATTAACGATTGGTATTCTTGGATTAATAAGGCAGATTAATAAAATTGCGTTTATCTCATCAAGGAGATCGAAGTTGACAAAATATCAAGAGACAAATTTTAACGGCCTACACTGTACTAACTAGAGAAAAACAGTCATTGGCGTACAATTTTTTTTAGAAAATCATTTCAGTGATAACCCACATGCACGTCTCTAGTGAATCTGTCGACACTTTTTTATAACTCAAATATATAGCATTTATAGTATTTTTTACTCTCAACATGTCATGAATTTATAATAAATCGAAAAAAAAGAAGCCTTTTACCTCCTGTAGCTACGAAATAAAGCAGAATCAGACTTGAAAAATAAATCTTATTTTTACGCGAAAAATGTCCTCACGAAATATGACACATGTTTTTTGAAACTCCCGGTAAACATATTCTTATCCTAAGATTATTATGGTTAACTCGATAATTAAAAAAAAATAGAATAATACGTATATCAAATAAAAATAAAAATATACCTACCCTAGATGATTATCTTTATAGAACGTAGACCCTTAAATGTCTTTAGAAAAGGACAAATTCCTAATGGCAAATGGAGGCAAATAAAACAGCTCTAAGACAATATTTGTCTTAAACGTCCAGCTTCAAATTTTGTTTTGCTAGGATCTTAGAAATAGCACTACGAAACCGAGGTCGAGTATCATTATATTTCTCCCTCTCTGAGAAAAGGTTTCCATGAAATTCCATTGTGTTCAAAAGTAAATGAAGTGGTGGATTGTTTAACTTTTTGAGAAATTGTGTATTTTTAGAACCGATCTGAAGAATACTAATAATAGAACATTATTAAATTAATAAATATTTTTATAAATCCAGCAAAAATTAATATACCGGGGGCGTCAAAAAAGTCACCCCTATAACATTTTTATTTTTTCAGATAAAAAAAACGAGCTTTGGTATGTTAGTATATCACGTAAATTGGGATTGATTGACGAATTAAATTGCTTTGAGTCACTTCCTGTTTCACCGGAAATTTTTGATTTTTAAATGGCACCCTCGGTATTTTTTTTACCTTATTTGATAGAAAATGACACTCTGAATAGAATGACATATCATATGTCAACTTTTGACATTTTGGCTTTAAAAGAATCGTATTTTAAATTTCAATCTAGAGTGCCATGGTTGTGTTAAAAATACAATATATACAATATAAATGTACAATAAATTTTTATTCAAGGAGCCTTGTGGTGTCTTGTCCTGGCCTGTTGAAAGATGCACAAATCGTTTTTTTAATCATATCTCAATTTTTTCAAATGAAACGAGGGTGGCTCATTGGCATATTTGGAAAACGCATTTTTTTACGAATAATTTAGTACCACACACTTGGTATTTCGAGTCAAATTATCGTTATGAACGGCATATTACAATTTCAAATAAACCATATGAGAAAATGTCAAAAGTTGACATATGATATGCCATTGTATTCAAAGTACTATTTACTATCGAATAAAGTAAAAAAATACCGAGGGTGCCATTTAAAAATCAAATGTTGAAGTAATTTCCGGTGAAACAGGAAGTGACTAAAACAATTGAATAGGTCAATCAATCCCAATTTTTGTCATATACTTACATACCAAATCTCGCTTTTTTTCTGAAAAAATAAAAAAGTTTTAGGTCTGAGCCAGTTTTGAGACGCACTCGGTATAGCACTATACAGCGTGTGTCTAAAATAAGGGCAAATATTTCAGGGCCCGTATTCTGTAACTTTGACATAAAAATGTTACGCTTTCAAAGCGGTGAGCGCAAGTATTCGATCGCAAGTATTTGATTGCGAAACGCAAGGCAGTCGATTTTGGTATTCTCGTTGCCATGCGAATCGTGTTCTGGATACGCGTTGAGCACATATTGCCAACATCACAATTTCTAATGTAGGTAATAGTCAAAAGTTGATAACTGACGGATGTAACAATGAAAAATGTCAATTTTACGTGAATTTTATAACCTATTGTTGAGTTATGTCAAGCTATTTTTCTATGGATATGTCATTATTCTTATTATACGAGGGAAGTGTTGAAGTCGCTTCTCAGCATTTTCGATGTTTTGAACAATATTTATAGCTGCCAAGTCGTAAATTATCAATTACTTATTGAGGAATTTATAGAAGAAGTAGCAATTTTCACTAAAGAGCAAGATAACGCATAAAATCACAATTTTTTCCATTTTCACTGACAGTTCGACAAACAAAACGATCTTTTAAGGCAACGGTTTTCAAAGCGCTCAGCGCAATCAGTAAAGACGCTAAGAGCGTCAGACGAGAATACCGAAATCGTTAATTAAGTGCGCGCTCAGCGAAAATTGACGTCATATACGCTGAGCGTCTAAAAGCGCTTAGCGTTTTCAAAGTTACAGAATACGGGCCCGGGCTGGTAGATTTCGATAAAAGAAACATATTTTCTTTTTACCGTTTTTCAAAGTCTAAAATAACCGAGATATTTTACTGTGAAAATAAAAAAAGAGATTTTTCGCTTAAATTTTGAGAATCACTGGATCTTCTCTGTATTTTTTTTCTTGTAAATTTAATCTGCTACCTATGTTGGTATATTATGAAGACATATTTTTTAATTCAAATTTAAAAAAAAATCCAAAAAATTTCTCAAAAAATCCAAAAAAAATTTTTTCGTTTTATTTTCTTTTTCGTCAAGTGTTTGTGGAGTGGAAATATACTACCTCTAAAAATATTTGCACTTATTTAAGACTCACCCTGTACAGGGTGATTTACGGCGATGTTATCTTGGACGTTTATGGAGAACCGGTAATAGGATTTTTTAGAAAATTTTGTCAGACTTTACTGACAGAGAAACAGAGAAACCAGTGTCGAATAATATCCAAAAATTATTACATTTAAAATCATCACAGGACACATAACATGTGCATTACAATTAGTCAAACAAAATACATTTGTAAAATGATTAGGGTCAAGTTTCGTTTACTTGAAATTAGTTATGTAAGAAATATTTGTTTATTTAGTATTTGGGAGCCTTTTCGAATAGTATATTATACTTTTTTTTTGGGAAATGCATAATGTTCAGTTTTCAACTTTAAAGTGGCTGAAACCAGTTACATGAAAACACGTTTCTGTTTTTCATTCTAGAAATTTTTCGAAACATAGACACACAAAAAAACTTCTTGCGGAAGTGTACCATTTTAATTTATGGATAAAATATTGTAAAATATAGCAAGATTTGAAAAGTACTCGGCAATTGGAATTCGTAAACAGACACGTTTTGGCATACAGCGTGTTTTGATTGCTTTGGTTAGGTTTGTTTTGGTTTGGTTTGGGTTTTTGGTTTTAAGATTCAATTCAATTAAATGACAAAGTTTATTTTTATTTTTTTCTCGATACGGTATTGATGTCTAAATTAAAGTATTTACTAGGTTAAGGTCATACATATACAAGAAAAGTGTATAGAATGTCAAACAGGAACATGTTATCATGTAACTGATTTCTGAGAAGTTTATATACTATATATATATATATATATCTAGTAAATATAAATATATATATATATATATATATATATATATATATATATATATATATATTTACTACTGGACTACTTGGTTTTGCATGATGTAAGATTTCATGTAGTTTATGTACTTTATTAGTACTTTATGTAGTTGCAATAATTTTGGTGTTGCGAGACTTGAGTTTTTTACATTCTATGTTTTTGACGGGATTAGTTCTACCAAAAATTCTGACACAAACGGCATAAAAGGAGAAAAAAAGAGGATACGACTTGCCCAAATGACGATCGACGGCTCATTTTCGAAACATTTAACGTTACGATTACGCCGAATGACAAGTTGATTTTTGCCGTAAGACAGAAAATATGTTTTCTCGATTCGTCCGCGAGCGCGCGTTAACAACAACGAAAATCCACTGATTTATGAAAAATAAAATATAATACGAATAAACGCCACGTTGGGTGCTGATTCAATTTGTCAAATGCAGCGTTTAAGCAAGAGAACGAGACAGATATATAGTATAGAAACGAGGCGACAGGGTTGTGACAGTCTATAAATGGGGCGTCGAGTTGCAAAACCCGTCTATTCCAAAAAAGTTGTTTCGACATAATATGCAAAAACTGTTTTGGCAAATGTTTAAACGGTAATTTTACAAAAATCGTGTCCATTGAGTGAAATCATTGTTTTGTATCTCGTCATAACAGTTTTTAAATGATGTAATACTTCCTCATGATGCGAAAAGAAAATCTTTTCGTTAGCACACAAAGGATAACCGATATGTTTTTAGCTTATTTTTAGATTAGTTACTTGGATCCTCGTGTCAGTTCAAAGACGATGAACATGAAAATTATTTACCACAAACATCGCAAACTAAAAACCTAATAAACAATTTTATATCCAATATAGAAATCAATTTAGTGTTCTTACCTATTATCGTCCAAATCCGTGTTAATAGATAATCTATACTAATATATAAAATCTTTAAGTGACTGACATACTGATTAATCACGATCCTGCTCAAACCACTCAACGTAAGAAGCTCAATTTTGGCATACATGTTGATTCTAGGGTGTAGAGGTTCGATAAGAAGGGATTTTTCGAAATTCCAGTTCCAAGAGGGTGAAACCACCCCTCAAATATTACAATATTTTTTATTTAAAAACGGTCAAGTTTCCGAAAAAACGCTTAAACACGTATATTTTATTTTGTTTTTTTACATATTTTAAGATTTTTTAAAAATGGATACAGGGTGTTTCGAAAAATCTGGTCATTGATTAATCACGATCCTGCTTACAGCGCTGGACGTAAAAAGCTGATTTTTTGAAAACAGATGGACTTTAGGGTGTAGAGGTTCGATAAGAAGGGATTCTTCGAAACTCGAATTCTAAGGGGGTGAAACTATTCCTCAAATAATTTTAATTTTTTTTATTTAAAAACCGGTGAGTTTTTCGGAAAAAAACTCTTAAACACGTATATTTTATTTTGTTGTTTTACATATTTTAAGATTTTTTATAAATTTATACAGAATGTTTCATAAAATATGGCCATTGAGTTATCACGATTCTGCTTAAACTGCTTGACGTTTTAAGCTGATTTTTGGCAAACGGATTGACTGTGGGGTGTAGAGGTTCGATAAGGAGGGGTTTCTCGAATCTCAAATTCCAAGAGGGTGAAACGCCCTTCAAATATTACAATATTTGTTGAAAATTGAAAATGCTTGGACAAGCATAATTTATTTGGTTTTTTTACATATTTTGAAAATTTTTAAAAAATCATACAGGGTGTTCCAAAAAGTTGGGTAATTTTTAACCACAATTCTGCTTAAACTGCTTGACGTAAAAAGCTTATTTTTGGCAAACGGATTTTTCGAAAGTCAAATTCCAACGAGATGAAACTACCCCTCAACTATTACCAAGTTATATAATAATATCGCCATATTGTTTTTTTTTCATGCTGACATAAATGTGAGAAAATTTTATCCAGTTTGTATGTTAATGGAAATTCTTGCTTTGCTTTATCATCACCATTAGAAATGATTAATTCGACGCGAACGAAGTCGCTGGTACACGCTAGTATAATTAATATTTTGGATTTCTATATTTAATTTTTAAATATATTTTTGGAACTGCTGGTTTTAGTAATTATTAAATCAAACGAACTAAAAAGTCTGAATTAAAAAACAATTCTCAACCATAACTCATAACACAAATAAGATAAAATAACCAAAATAACGCATATATCTTGTCAGTTTTCTCTGATTGGACGGTTG
Source organism: Sitophilus oryzae (assembly GCF_002938485.1). NCBI lineage: Eukaryota > Metazoa > Arthropoda > Insecta > Coleoptera > Curculionidae > Sitophilus > Sitophilus oryzae. The sequence continues at coordinate 410,429 of NW_022145683.1, read as the reverse complement.
GTTGCGTATTTTACAGTATCCTATTTTTGTGATGCCTGGCGACCTTGGAGTGAAGCTTCGCGTGACGCTTTGGCCATTCATGGCCGTGTGTGTTTGCAACACCCAGTAAATGAAAATATATTTTATTGATATTTTGGCAAGTATTTGGGATAAATATGAATAATAGTCGATGACATTTTGAAACAAATGTATTCAAAGGATTTCTTAACAATCTAATAGTGAGTTGCACCAAGTTGTACCTCCACGTAAGTTTTGACTTTCTCTAACTCTTCGTGGCATGCTGCGAATCAGATGATCGATGATATCTTCCTGTGGTAGGTTCTCCCAGGCTAATGTCACCCTCGTGATGTAGATGTTGCACATCTAGTATAAAATGTGTCAACCGACTCTGGTGGCCTCCTACCTGTCATATCCCAGACATGTTCAATTGCGGACTACAAAAAAAAGTGTTACATTAGCTTGTCAGAAGAAGTTTTTAGTAAATGCAGCGGTATGTGGTGTGACATTGTCATGCTCGAAACTTCGATTTTGCAGTTGCTAAACGCGAGAGGTTGTAACACGTTATTAATGTAAAATTGAGCATTCATGTTTCTGTCCAAAAAAACTGGAAGTGATCTGTTTCCAATTGTTATGGTACCCTGAAAAATAAAGCCCCTCGTAAGCTCACTCTCACGCTCTATGCAAAATTGAAGTTGGTGCCTTCATGTCTGCGGACTCCTCTACGGCCATCGTGAGCCCAGAAACAAAAACGTGACTCGTCACTGAAAACAACCCGATTTCACTCCTGATTCCAGTGAGGTGTTCTTGACACCATGCTAGACGTAGCATTTTTTATAGAGGTAGGAAAATACATTTGCTTATCTCAGAGCCAGATGTTTGGCTTGGTATGTCGCTCGCACTCAGGTTGAAACCGAGAAACCGCCGTTAGACATTAGGTACTTTGCAGGGAGAGGATTTAGCTATTGCTCTTCGTTTCATTAACTGAAGTCAATGCTTCTCTTCCCCTAACCGTTCTTGTTGCTGGCTCGTTTTCTCTCTGTAGAACGCAGGTGCTGGAGCTCTTTCGTTGCGAAAGTATTGGTCGCGTTCCAGGATACCTTCGAAGAAAACATCGCATCAATTAGTGTCTCTGGTTGTCAACGTAGCTGTCTATTAGTTAATGGCAATACCAATCGCAGACTGTATGAGTGTAGCCTCATGGATATTTGTTGACCGGTAGCTACCCTCATGTCCAATTCCGTTGCTTGTATTAAAGCTGTCTCTAAACGCACTAAATCTAGGGTGCCTTTCTTCAAGATGACTTGTTCTTCTTGAAGCCCCTGTACCCCTATAATATGTATGGCGATGATACCCTATCCAACATTGCAGCATTCCTGTCAATCCTGTTTCCAATTTTCCGAAAAGTTATCCCAGCCTCTCGTAGGCCTACTATCTTACCTCGTTCAAATTCAAATAAAAAAAAATCCTGTCACCGGTTTCCCCATAAACGTATAACACATGGCCACGAATCCATGGCCACAAATCCATGGCCACAAATCACTCTGTATAATTCTCGATGAGGCACCCTGTAACTAACTGATCAAAATATTATCCCAAAACTCTTCACACACAAATTATCTATATTTAGAGCGCTTATCATATTATTTAGACAACCCTGACAGTGAAATAAGTTGGCTCTCGATCCACCGTACCGCTAGTTCTATAGCGTGCATGTTCAACAGCCACTTAACACACATCAATCGCATTATTAATCGATAGATGTCGCCTCGCATTTCAGAGCCGCGCCAATATCGAAAAGGTAGGTATGGTTTTTTTTCTATTGCTAGCAGCGATCCATTTGTTTTACTTTACGTCTGAAATCGCATTACAATAGAACTTTACTACCTCTAATTTTTTACAAATTATTGATTTCGTAGAACGTTTGCAGCATACGACATTTCTTTTAAAAGATTTGCGCTTCGCGATAGCTAAACGAATAAAAGTGTATCGCAGCATAAAGAATTATGACTTAAAAAACGTAGCGATATGGCGGAAAAATTGATGCGAATTGAAAATGAAGTATATTACATGAGTTGCACCACTGGTAAATGTCAACTAAATGACAGAGAGTACATGGGATGCTAAATAATTGAGTGCTTTCTTGTCAAGTTGTATATTTGTGATATTTGTAATAAAATCGTATCGTATCACAAAGAATTATAACTTTATTTACAAATAAAATATGATGCGACATGCTAGGAAACATTGATGTGAATTGAGAATAAAGTATATTACATTAGTTGCACTACTGGTAAATGTCAACTAAATGACAAAAAGTACATGGGTGCTAAATAATTGAGTACTTGCTTGTCAAACTGAATATTTGTGATATTTTTAATAAAAGTGTATCCTATCACAAAAGTTTTTTTAATTTCACTCAAAATGAGTTACTTGGGTCATAAATGACCAAAATACAAAATATTTTCATGGTGTCTGTCTGTCTGTCTGTCTGTCCGTCTGTAACACGATAACGCAAAAACCGCTGAACCGATTTTAACCAAATATGGCACAAAAATACTGTGGCACCCAAGAATCTGGCCATTAGTTTTTGGTGGGGGTGGGAGGTTGGTAAGGGGGTATGGGAGGGGGTTAAAAATTTTAAAAAATCGTAACTCCAAAATTACAGTAGCTAGCGAAACGCGGTTTTCAAATTAAGATTAGGAATAATATTTGCAACAAAATTTGTAATAACATCAAAATCAGTCAAAGTCGCAGTTTTCGAGATATTAACATAATTTAGTATGGGCGGCTATACGTCTCTCCTGCACTACTGGTAAATGTCAACTAAATGACAAAAAGTACATTGGTACTAAATAATTGAGTACTTTCTTGTCAAATTGTTATTTGTGATATTTGTAGTAAAAGCGTCTCGTATCACAAAGAATTATAACTTTATTTAAAAATAAAATAATGATGTGACATGCTAGGAAACATTGATGCGAATTGAGAATGAAGTATATTACATTAGTTGCACTACTAGTAAATGTCAACTAAATGACGGAGAGTACATAGGATGCTAAATAATTGAGTGCTTTGTTTTCAAGTTGTATATTTGTGATATTTGTAATAAAAGCGTATCGTATCACAAAGAATTATAACTATTTTTAAAAATAAAATATGATGTGACACGCTAGGAAAAATTGATGCGAATTGAAAATGAAATATACTACATTAGTTGCATTACTGGTAAATGTCAACTAAATGACAGAGAATACATGGGATGCTAAGTAATTGAGTACTTTCTTGTCAAGTTGTATATTTGTGATATTTGTAATAAAAGCATATCGTATGACAAAGAATTATAACATTTTTTGAAAAATAAAATATGATGTGATTTGCTAGGAAAAATTGATGCGAATTGAAAATAAAGTATATTACAATAGTTGCACTACTGGTAAATGTCAACTAGAGTACATAGGATGCTAAATAATTTTTGAGCATTTTTTAGCTAAGTTAAATAATTGTGATATTTATCATGTATTATAAGAGTAATGGAGACCAATCGATTTAACAGTTGTAGTCATTTAATCCCTATATTTTTGGTTACATTTCGAAACAGGTATTTTCTATATACAGGATGTCAAAAAATAGTGTATTTAACTTTGGAGGATGATTATACCAATAAAAAAGTTCCTGTGAATATATGTCCTAAAATGTTTGCTGAAGAAGTTACAGCAATCGAAAGGGTAAATAAAAATAATATATTGTGTTTATTTTTAAGAACACTGGTAAACCGTTTTCTTGAAATTTGGTACTCTTACACACTTTTCAATGCCAAAGCAAATGGCAATAGTGTAAAATTCCACCTGAAAACTCCCTGAAAGAGTACTTTACATTAGGGTGGAGAGTACTCTTGGTCGGACCTTTTGATCCTTATAAGTACAGTAATTTAGAGAAACGAGAATGCCCATAAAATACACGAAAATGGAACATCCTGTACAAAATCATTTTTCCTCAATGATTGCATTATCCCTAATTTCATATATATCAGTTACACACACGCGTTACACATGTATACGCCCTAAATCACCAGCTTTTGACAAGCACGTGAACTTTCTTTAGGTAATCTGCCCCAAAATTGAGGCTCTTTTTAAAGCTCTATCCTGTCTATTAAAACAGCCCTCCCATAATAGACTCGGCAAATTTAGCAGCCCTTTAGGGTACCTTCATTTTAACGAAACTCAGACTAAATAGTGTCAAAATCCGTGATATATAAACGTTTATTATATACGTTGTATATGAATCGGCGAAGCGAGTAATATTAGAGAAACGTTTATTTGTTTTAAGTTAATTTCTCTTATGACTGATATTCCACCTCGCGGTTCACGTATAACCAGCTCAGCCTGTTTAGTACCAGCCGGCCAAACTATCGTCTTTTACATTGAAATTTGCAATCATGCCTACATATTGGTTTATTTTAAGTTGTGTAACAAGTATTCTGAGCTCCAATGATGTTAAGCCTTATAAAAACATCGCGACTGATTTTGTGACCAAAATTATTTTGACTGAAAAAACACTTTTGATGGGCTTTGTAGGGCATGGGAGAATAATTGTGCAACTCATGTCAGGAGCCCCCATACAGCGACAGTAAGATTCTTTACACATAAAAGATATATTTAACTGACTTATTAGTTTAGACTGATATTAGTTTTAATCATCTGCTGATGATGCTAACATAGTTTGCGAAACGCGCGTCCATTGCAAAAGTAAAAGTGTTTTAGTGTATTGTGGTAATTTAGTGTTTTATTTTGCTACCACTTTTATGTTGAAACAAATAATGTAAAATTATTTGTTATAATCCACACATTTATAAAAATACAAGAATAAAGGTAAAATTTTAACAAACTACGTTTAAATTAGCTATCTTTTGGCTGATTCGTGATTTTTACCTCTAATAAATTCACCTTTACCGCCTTAAAAAGGTTAAAAACGAACTTTTGCTGGTATTTCGTCGGTTCTATCTAACTTTTTTTTCAATTAAACCGTAGGAACAAAATGTTTTGCTTTCTACTTTATGGTTTTGTAGCTTTATGACGAACACTTGAGAAAACCACAATAACTAGTTCTAACGTTTTCTACTATAGTAAAAATATATTTTTCAAAATTTTAAATTAATAGGTTTCATTATATTTAGATTTTAAATATTTTTTTACTCAATATTAAGAAGCGTTTGTGTTTGTCCCCTTCTATATCTCCTCCTCTATCCCTGTGCCCTGCACGAGCTAGTGCAGGTCCTTAATAGGATGGGAGCATAGTTCCTCCGGTTCTAGTATTGCTTACCGTTTCAGCATCTTTCAGCACCTTTTACCTGTTTCAGCATCTTTATCGCAGAGTCTGCAGCAAATATTTCCTTGATACAGTTTGAACTTTTTTCAGGTAGTACTTAACTACTAACTATGTCCTGTCAAGAAACCTGTTGTACTCCGCACTTTATATTTCTGCTTAGTGTTAGCAGTTTCTTTGTTGTTTTAGAATTAGGTCCTTTAGGTCCTTGTTAAAATGATAAATTTTAGTACACATTAAATTAAATTATTAAATTTGTTTTCAGATGTGGAACCTGGTATTTCTTATAGCTGTCGTACAGTTATGTCACGTGACGACGAAGTCTATAGAGCCCACGGAACCGCCCCTGTGGTTCTATCCACTGAGTGATTTGCTTCGACAGGCACAGGCAGAAGAAAAATCTGGAAATAGTGACGATTCGGAAGATTACATTAAAAATATCTTGGATAACGGTAAGTCATTAGCAGAAAAAATGTAGTGTTGTTGTTCCATTAATGTGCCGAGGGAGATTAAGAAAATATCTGGAGACAGACATAAAAGAGCATCCAGTTTTTATTTTTTATGAGTTTATTTTGACAGTTAAAAAGAATCTATAAAGGCATTCTTAAAGAAACTTTTTTAGCTTCATCTTTTGGTGACGTGAAAAATCACTTAAGATGTTTCGTTTTTCTGGAACCATCAACTGGTTGGAACCATCATGTGAATCATCTTTCTTGTTTGTGTTACACAGCAAAATAAAACACTAAATCACCGCAATACAGCAAAACAGTGATGTGATTTAGGATTTTATTTTGCAGGGATTTGTTTTTTTTATGTCATTTTTTAGAAACTTATGACCTTGCAAATACAATGACAGCGCAAGAAACGTCTAATAAAGAATATTCTTATAAGAGACAATGTGTTCTAGAGAGATGGGTATACGGGTCACTTTCGGTTATATGCGTCTAAAAACAAGCAGCATTTCTTGGGTTAGTGCTATACAGGGTGGTCCGAACTGTATTCCGGAAACTTCGGCAGCATATTCTGCAGATTAAAATAAATAAGAAAATTCGTGTAAATGTATGTCCTAAAATGCTTAGTTTCGGAGATACAGGGTGTATAAGTTTAATTTTTATTTTGATTTTTTCCAAATCATTTTTTAAGTAATGTCAATATTTGGATAAAAATTGGTGTCTTGATGTTTTTTGACATGAGAAACTTGATTTTGATGTTAATATGACTCCTACTTGAATAGGACGCCACCAACATATTTTTAAGTGGTTTGAAGAGTAATAATTTTTTGTCCATACCTGTATAAAACTGCTGATTAAAAAATATACATTTACAACGTTTTTTACGTAAAAAAGGTATCTTGCTAAAAATTACTACGAGTAATGGTTCTCGAGATATTTAGAATGGAAATTATCAATACCTGTCATCATTGACATAAATTAAACATGTCGACTAAATAGTTATTAGACTGAAGTTATAAATTTGAAATGTTTTTGTGCCAAAAGTTCAACAGAAACTGTTTTATCATCATTTTTTCGCAGAACATTAATTTATGATTTATTTGAAATAATAAAAAAAAATCCAAAAAACAAATATTTTCCAATTATTTCAGTTAAACAATTATCTACTCAACTTATTTATTTTTATGCCAATAATGACATATATTGACTATTTCCATTCTAAATATCTTGAGAACGGTTGCTCGTAGCGATTTTTAACAAGAGATATTTTTTACGTAAAAAATCACGAAAATTTATATTTTTGTACTCAGTAGTTTTATACAGGTACGAACAAAAAGTTATTAGTCGCCAAACGGTTAAAAAATATCTAGGTGGCGCCCTCTACAAGTAGGAGTCATAATGACATCAAAAACAAATTTCTCAAGTCAAAAAACTCCCAAACACCAATTTTCATCCAACTATTGACGGTACTTCAGAAATTATTTGGAACAAATCGAAATAAAAATTAAACTTCTACACCCTGTATCTCCGAAACTAAGCATTGTCCCAGACATACGAAACGTTTTAAGTGATTTTCATGTCACTAATAATGGATGATGTAAAAAAGTTTCTTTGAGAATGTATTTGATTTTTTTTCTGTCAAAATAAACTCGTAAAAAAAACAGAACCGGAAATTTTAGTTTTTCGCCATATTTCCGGAAAGGACAAAGCTAAATTCGATTACTAAACATATTATTGGAAACGGGCAACTTTGTCCAATTTAAGCCATCGGGCCCTGTATCTCTTGCCATTTCCTAGTTTTCAATGGTGAGATTCGAATATGAAACACCCTGTATACTGAAACACATCTACTAACACCGATTTAACCTAAAACACTAAATTAAATCGTCAAAAGCAAATTGAATTTTGAGCAAAACAAGGTATTTCGGAAGTAATCGGGTTTCGAGCACTCCGGTTTAACGCCCGACCGAATTTGCGATGTTGTGAAATTTCCAATTTGCATGAAATTTCCATAGAAAACAAGAATATCTTTAGAAATTACCGCGCCTTTATTAACACTGGACAGGTTAATTCTTGCGTGTTAATCGGTATTTTGTTTGGTATAGGAAAATCAATAAAAACTCATTGCTACTTTTTACTTTGACTTTTGACAAGTATCAAATACATTTCGTACTTTCTCACTTCAGTTTTAGACACAATACAAATACAATTTTTTTATCTACATTATTACTTTACTATTAGGTCTATGATTAACACAGACAAATTCTAATTAAATGAAGTTATTAGCAAGTTTTCAAATCAAATTCAAATCTAGAATGCCACTTTATCTAAAGAAGAAAACATTCGACCAATGTGTACTACGAGTGATGCCTTATGCATGCGAAACCTGGACACTTAAAATGGACATCATAATGGAAACTGCAGGTCGCAAAACGCTCAAAGGAACGAAATATGCTGGGAATAACCAAGAGAGACCGTAAACGAATAGAATGGATATGACAAAAGACGTAATAGATGTCATCCACAGAGTCAAATACCTCAAATGGCAATGGGCAGGATACATGGCAAGAAGGACGAACAACGGATAGACCACAAAAATTACAGCATGGTACCCACGAGGAATTAAGAGACCTAGAATAAGACCGAACCTGAGATGGGACCATGACATTATAATCCAGTAATATTACGATTTAAACCCGACAAAATTCAGAAAGTTTTGAAAATTGGTAGGTATGTTGGGGATAGCATGAGGATTACTAAACCGAAAAGTTCCCACCCCTAAATAGTGTGCGTCATCCCCCAGGACATCGTTTCTACCCCCATTTTGAGTTTTTTTAGATAATCTCTGCAACGGTGCAATCCTCGACAAAAATACCTATATAGAAAATTGTTCGTTATAAAATTCTCTATCAAAAAGATAATTACACTTTTTTTCTAAAGTTAATAATAAAGTGGCAAATAGGATGCAAATATAAGGGTTGGTTATGACTAGCACTATCTGCAGTTCAATCTAATTTAAAGTTTAATGTTTAACGCTAACAAAAAGCAGTAACCACTACATTATACAAAGAATTTTAATATACGTTCTTCTCTAGCACTCCTCTAGCCCTGTAAAAAGGATGATTTGTACTTATTTCCACATCACGCTAGAGGTAAAGTATTTGATGCGTTTTTTTTAAAGTGGTATTCCTTGTAGGCCTAATCCACTAATTATCAAATGTTAACTAGTAATCTTTGTCATCTTCCACAGGTTCAACATTCAAGCATGACTGTCCATGGCAATGATAACACATTGTAGGGCAACGCAAGCCTGCTCTTCTGCAGCTACATCTGTATTCGCACCCTAATTTGCATGAACAGAAGCGTTAAAACAGATGCGGGGGCTGGCTCTTTGTTTGTCATTGTTGGGATTAATATACCGCCAACTTTTTTCCATCCCCAGTCGGTAGGTTCGAGCATAACTCCTCTCCATGTTTAAATTTGGTGAAAACCCCGATACGAGTGTTGCCGAGCTGCAGCAGAAGTGGGTGGTAGTTTTGACAACATAACAATGTAGTTGGCTTTACCAACAAGTTTGTTGAAGTACATAAAAGAGTGTGAGAGAAGAACATATATTAAAATTCTAAGTATAATTTAGTGGTTACTGCTTTTTGTTAGCGTTAAACTTTAAATTAGATTGATCTGAAGATAGTGCTAGTTATAACCAACCCTTATATTTGCGCCCTATATTTTAATTTATTATTAACTTTAGAAAGAAAGTGTAATTATCCTTTTGATAGAGAATTTTATGAAGAACAATTTTCTATATAGGTATTTTTGTCGAGAATTGCACCGTTGACCTGACTATAGTGGTTATCTAAAAAAACTCAAAATGGGGGTAGAAACGATGTCCTCGGGGATGACGCACACTATTTAGGGGTGGGAACTTTTCAGTTTATTAATACATATGATGTCCTGATTATTTCCACCAATTTAGAAAACTTTATGAATTTTGTCGGATATACCGCAATTTGAGCCATAATATTACTGAACTATTAGGAAATTAGCAGGGATAACTTGGGCCCGCATAGCCAACAATAGACAACCAATGGATCCAACTACAAAGAGATTATCTAAATATGTGAGAGAGGCTACACCATAATTGGAAATGGTTGAATAAGCTAAAAATGTTAATGATGATGATGTTTAGCAAGTTTTCTGAATGAAATATTTAAAATTCTAATGAGTTAACGTTAGTCTTCACTTTTTGTGAGATTCTACTCACAGTCCGTAAACTGATATTGAGAGCAGATCTATCTAGAACACGCTGAAAGTTCATGTATTTTCAATAAAAAGGTCTGAAGCAGTATACCATGCTATGGCATGTTCTTTTACCTGCTGAACAAAGGTTTCGAGCTAGCATTTCTTCCAATCATGTTTATTGCTCAATACTACAGTTGTTCATTGTTGATATGTCCTCCACTGGGAGTTCTAATCATGGCCATTCTAATCATTGTCGCAGTGGCATATCTACTATCTACCGACGACAATGTTCAGTGGTATTAAGTATTATTATTATTAGTGTAGAATGGCCTCCATTGCTGCTGTTGGGCAGGTTCATGGCAGGGTCTTATGGCATCTGTCATGCAGATGCATGCCAGTCTCTATATTTTGCACAAGTTTTGCCTTGCCGTACGTTGCTATAGTTTTGTGTACCAATCAACTGCTCCATAGGTAATCATGGGTCTTACTATCATGGTATACATCCAACACAAGATGTTAGGGGTGCAGCCCCATCTATTTCCCGCAAGTCTTCTGCATATCATGAGAGCCTTTGTGGTTTTGCTGGTAATGCTCTTAATATGCCTGTTCCATAGAAGTTAAAGCAATGTTAAATTGTATTATACTAATAAAGATTTTGATATGTCATTGTTGATTTCTCTCGTATATTTTGCAGGTGACAGCGAAGCCCTGTTGACGGAAAAGAGGGCCTTGTCCATGTTTGCACGGTGGGGTCCCGTGAATTCTCTGGGCAAGGACAGGAACCCTATCAGGAGCGAGTACAGGACGAAGAGCTTAGAAAATATCAGGTGAGGACGTGTATTTTGGTCTTTATTTGTGAGTTTATTTGGTCTCATGATGTAAATTCTGTTTCTAATGCATGAATACATGGATAGCATTATACTCAATGACATCTATTGATTATACTCCTTCCTTGTAGTTAAATTTCATTCTTTCTTTACATAAAGTCGATTAGGCACTTAGCCAGTGACTTATTTGGAACCTGACATGTACGTGTTACATTTTCACTTTATAAATATAAGTAGGCGAAAAATACTATCTTCAAAATGTAATATTTATCTGTTTATGACAACTCGAATCTCGAATCGAATGTATGTGTAAAATACATTTCGAGAAAATGTCATTGTGTAGATACTTAAAATCGAAATCTTAAAGAATAAAAATTCTAAAGTAGAGGATGTTCTTTAATAAAATGTTAATATTTCAGGGAGAGATTCTTGGATCTATTATAAGAAAAAAAAAACTTCATATGAACGTATGTCCGAAACATCTTAACTTTTGAGATACAGGGTGGTAAAATTTTCTAAAAAAATGTTTACGTTTCTTCATAACTCTGAGGTTTTTATACAGGGTTCGGCAATAGTGCGTCGGGCATCTGTAGCTCCTAGAATAAAAAACTTCGGAATGTTGTTTAAGTACAAACCTAAAGTATGTACTAGGATGAATTTCAGGAAAATATTTTAACTTCTATAAGGTGGCTCAAAAAAGTGTGAGTGAATTGGGATGATTTTTTTAAATGGAACACTACAAATAATGATGACAACTACAAATAATGAATATGACGTAACGTTGAACGATCGCTGAACAGACAATACATTCATATGGATTTTTTTATTAGAATAGATCTAAGAATCACTTTGTATTATTTAGGAATTTAATAAAATTGAGAACGTTCTTTTTAATATTATTTTTTCTCTAAGACTAGGTATATTTTACCTAGACCAAACGAAATTATTTCTCTCAAACGGCAAAATTTATCTAGGTAAATTTTTAGAAGCTCTCTCAGCATTTAATTCAGTTTGTTCGAAAAGTATGTATTTTGTTAAAAAATTTTACTGCTTCTAAATATATATATATATATATATATGTTATCGACGCCTATGATCCTTATGATAGGCAGTCCTTTTCACGCCGTGCCTGCACCCCGTGTCCGCTGATGTTGGCGAGTAGCGGAGTAGTAGGCTTTGGAAACAGTTGAATGTGGGAGTTTGTTGATTTCGGCCCAGAGAAGACATTGTTTGTCAAGCTAGTTAGAATTACATTTTAGCGTAGGTATTTTTACAATTTTCAGAAAAAAAAACAGTAAATTATCGCAATAAATGGATTTTTATTATTAAAGTACAACATAGCGTATGATGACAAAAAACGGCGTCAAAGAGCTCTAGGAAATGACAATCGATGATAATTTGGGCCGGGTCAACCTCTCGACGTCATTTACTAAAATTGACATAAAACTTAACACTAATTGTATAAAGATTTAAAAAAGATAGAACGTTTCCAGTCACACAAATCTTTTTCCAAACAAAAATATTTTTCTCGAATTTTAAATTACACCATTTAAACACATTTTTACTCAATATAAAAAATAAATTACAACCTTCTTAGAGACCCAACTGGTTATAAGCGCAATTAAAAAAATAAAGATGAGTACAGGCCAATTAAATGACGTCAGTGCTTGACCTCGTCTAAAGTATTATCGATTGTCTTTCCTCAGCTGTCTTGACGCTGTTTTTTCTTTAACCTATAGCGAAACGCGCGTCCAGTGTAAAAGTAAGAGAGAGTGTCGGTGTATTGTGGAGAATTAATGATTTATTTTGCTGTTGTAACATCAAAGGTTCCAACACTAATATGTACGGACACTGTAATACGGACACTGTAATACGAACACTGTAATACGAACACATGTACCGTATGATCGAAAAAAAACGGCGTCAGAGATGGCTGTGAAAATGAATGGCTGTCATTTTGAATGTAAAATTATATAAGGAATGTCATCGATGTTCATTTCGAAGCCAACTGGACGCCGTTTTTTTTTTTTGATCATACGGTATTTTGCTCAAAATGTTAATAATAAAACAATTTCTCCTCTTGTAAAGACAATCCGGGACATATAAACACAACATTCCAATTTTGCAAACAAAGCTATTGACTAAAATATATCTACCTGAACACCACTGATATACATTATATTATTTTACTTTTATGTGTCATTTATAGGTACCTTGGCGCCGCTCCGCGAAACATTTTTTTAACATGTACTTTTGAAGTGTATTTTTTTAGCGCGCCCAAAAGTATATGTTAAAAAAATGATTTGCGTGGCGCGGTGCGGAGCGGCGCAGCCGGTGTGAACGCACCTTATTATAACATTTTTGTTTCAGTACACAAACAAGGGGAAGAATAATGGGTCAACCGCTGAGATGGGGTTAAAATCACCCCAAAATATAATTCACAAGAAAAAGATGATAACGGCGTAATCCTGTCCAAACTTGTTGATTTTTTATCCGAATTTTAATCAACAAAATTTAAGCCTAATATTGATTGGTGCTTTACTGGGAATAATTAGAACACTTCTCACAACAAACAATTTAATTTCCATTTGATTTCGGATAAAGAATTTATTTACGACTAGTTATTGGTGGATTTATCATGCGGTTAATACATATAAATTGGGAATCTAACCAATAATAGGAACATAATTTTTTATTTTAATATAATTTTTAAATAAACAATGTGCCATCTCTCGAGGGGAGATTTCTGACGTAAAAATAAGATCTTTTATACCGTATGATCGAGAAAAAACGGCGTCAGCGATGGCTATGGAATGAAGATCGCTGTCATTTTATATGTAAATTTATATGGGAAATGTCATTGATGTTCATTTCCCAGCCAACTGGACGCCGTTTTTTTTTTCGATTATACGGTACATATTATTATAGGTCCGATTCTCCTTTGTTTCGCGGCTACAGGATGCTAAAGTCTTTTTTTAACAATTTTTTTTGATTTATTATAATTTTCTTCAAAGTGCTTTTAGCGATTCGAATTAAATTTTGAGGATAAAAGTTATTATATAAGTGCGACATAATTTTAGTGCTAAAAAAGTGTCCTTGTATTCACCAGGGACGTGCATATACCAAAGAAATATGAAGATACGACTTTTAATCGGCATTAAACGGCCTTAACAATTTTCCTGACAAGAGAAAATCAGGGGCGCACGTGATTTTTTTTAAAAAAATATTCCAGTGATAACCCATATGCACGTTCCTGGTGAATCTGTCAACACTTTTTTGACATTATAATACCGTATGATCGAATAGAAACGGCGTCAGCGATGGCTATGAAATGAAGATCGCTGTCATTTTATGTGTAAATTTATATGGGAAATGTCATCGATGTTCATTTCATAGCCATCGCTGACACCGTTTCTATTCGATCATACGGTATTATAAAGTCAAAAAAGTGTCGACAGATTCACCAGGAACGTGCATATGGGTTATCACTGGAATATTTTTTAAAAAAAAATCACGTGCGCCCCTGATTTTCTCTTATGAGGAAAATTGTTAAGGCCGTTTAATGCCGATTAAAAGTTGTATCTTGATATTTTTTTGGTATATGCACGTCCCTGGTGAATACAAGGACACTTTTTTAGCATATGGGAAATGTCATCGATGTTCATTTCATAGCCATCGCTGACACCGTTTTTTCTCGATCATACGATATATATCACTTATAGTAACTTTACCCTCAAGCACTTGGAAGAAAATTATAATAAATCGAAAAAAATGAAGACCTTAAGCAGAATCGGACCTGTGTTGATATAAAAAACACAAAATCTTATTTTTACGTGAGGAATCCCCCACGAGAGATGGCACATGTTTTCTGAAACACCCTTGATAATGACACATTACGTACCTATGAACGTAAGTAGATAAATCAACAAGTTTGGGAGTATATAATAAGACTGCAATATAATATATTTTTATTTATGATGTAGACACTTTTATGACATTCGACAGTAATATTCTGTTGTTAATCTGTGTTAGAGTCATTAATAAGATCAAGTAAAAAGCACGTGTAAATTACATGGTTCGATGTGTAACCAGTTATTATGTCATTCGATTTGTGTGATGTTGATTTTGCAAATACAATAATCCTACATTACCAATAATTATTAGAACACCTACATTTGAATATTACCTACGTTTTAATAACAATAAATTTTATTTTTACAACATAATATGGGAGTTGTTAGAAACTATTATACACAAAATAAGATAACATAATAATTCATATAAATATGTATTTTTAGCTTTTATCTCAATTTTGCTACTAAAAATACTATTACAGAAAAAAAGTCAAACGGCGCCGGCGTAGGTGTAAAATAAAACATTTCGATTTCAATTTTTCCATATCTATATTTCTGTTTTAAACTTTAAAACTGCAATACCGGGTGTTTTTCAAAAGCGGCCCACCCTCATTTTTTTCAGATAAAAAACGAGATTTGGTATTTTAGCATATGACATAAATCAGGATTGATTGACATATTCAAACAAATTTTGATTATTTTTTATGATCTTTTGATTAATTAAATGGCACCCTCGGTATTTTTTACTTTATTTGAAAGACTAAATAGTACGAGAGCTAGCAACGTCGGAAAAACAAGTATTTTAAAACGTCTGGCTCTTTGATATATCTTTTATTATGCTCTTTAGAACAGCATGCGGCCCGTCTGGCTGCCGGTAAGCGTTGCGTTCCCTACTGCGCATTGAAAGAAGATCCTATATTTTTATTAGTCCTTTAAATTCTAGTATTGAATATAAATCGAATATGTCTCCATAGCGCAGTGCGTAGAGTTTCCGACCACGAACCGATGATTCAGAGTTCGAATCCCGGTCAGGGCAAAGACTTTTTTTATTTTATTTTTGTTTATATTCTGATTAAAGTATTATATATTTTTTTTTAATTACCAGAATTATTTAATACTTTACTATCAGAATATAAACGAAAATAAAATAAAAAATCTTTGTCCTGACCGGGATTCGAACTCTGAATCATCGGTTCGTGGTCGGAACTCTACGCACGGCGCTATGGAGACATGTTCGATTTATATTCAATACTAGAATTTATAGGACTAAATTAATAAAAAATATAGGATCTTCTTCCGATGCGCAGTAGTGAACGCAACGGATATCGGCAGCCAGACGGGCCGCATGCTGTTCCAGAGAGCATAGTAAAAGATATATCAAAGAGCCAGACGTCTTAAAATACTTTCTCGAAAACGTTGCTAGCTCTTAGACTAAAACTTTTGACATTTTCGCAATAAAATATTATTTTAAAATTCAATTTAGAGTACCATATGGGCTGTGTTAGACCTATACCTATATATACAGGGTGGTCCGAATTGTATTCCGGAAACCTCGGCAGCATATTCTGCAGATAAAAATAAGTAAAAAAGTTCGTATGCATAAATGTATGTCCAAAAATGCTTACTTTCGGAGATAAAGGGTGTAGAAATTTCATTTTTATTTCGATTTTTTCTAAATAATTTCTGAAGTAACGTCAATATTTGGATGGAAATTGGTGGATCGATGTTTTTTGACATGAGAAATTTGATTTTGATGTCAATATGACTCCCATTTGTAGGTGGCGCCACCTTCATGTGTTTTAACTGTTTTGAAGAGTAATAATTTTTCGTCGGTACCTCTATAAAACTACTGAGTAAAAAAAATATACATTTACGACTTTTTTTACATAAAAAAGGTCTCTTGGTAAAAATCGCTAGCAGTAATGGTTCTCGAGATATTTGGAATCGAAATTATCAATACCAGTCATCATTGACATAAATTAAACATGTTGACTAAATAGCTATTAGACTGAAATCATAAATTTGAAATCTTTTTGTGACAAAAGTTCAAAAGAAACTGTTTAATCATCATTTTTTTCGCAGAAAAACTTATGATTAATTTAAAAAAATAAAAAATTATTATTTCAGTCTATACTTAACGTGTGCTTATTTTTTGTCAATAATGACATGTATTGACTATTTCCATTCTAAATATCTTGAGAACGGTTGCTCATAGCGATTTTAGCGAACCAAGAGACATTTTTTACATAAAAAGTCATGGAAATGTATATTTTTTTAGTCAGTAGTTTTATACAGGTACGGTCGAAAAGTTATTACTTTTCAAAACAGTTAAAACACATGTAGGTGGCGTCCCTAAAAATAGGAGTAATTTTGACATCAAAATTAAATTTCTCGTGCCACTAAACACCCAGATACCAATTTTCATCCAAATAGTGATGTTACTTCAGAAATGATTTGGAAAAAATCGAAATAAAAATGAAACCTCTACGCCCTGTATCTCCGAAACTAAGCATTTTAGGACATACATTTATACGAACTTTTTTACTTTTTTTGGTCTGTAAAATATGCTGCCGAAGTTTCCGGAAAAGAGTTCGGACCACCCTGTATACACGGTGAGTCTTACATAAGTGCAAATATTTTCAGGGCTGGTAGATCTCGATAAAAGAAACATATTTTCTCTTTACTATTTTTCAGATAAATCTAAAAAAACCGAGTTATTTAAGTTTGAAAATTTAAAAAAAAAATATTTTTTCTTTGAAAAAATGTTGACAGCCACCGGATTTTCTCTGTATTTGCATCCCTTTTATTGCCGTAACCATAGAGTAAGCCATAACTATGACAATAGGGTAATATCTGAGATTAAGGAATATACCGTGGGAAAATTTGCGGTGAACAGGCAGTTCTAAAAAGTTTTCGAAAAATATTCAGCGAAATTTAACAGAAAATGCACGATTTTCAACATCTTTTTTTAGCGAAAAAAACATCATAGACGTGTTCCTGGGGTCGAAATATACCACCCCTGAAAATATTTGCACTTATTTAAGACTCTCCCTGTATATATATACCTGTGCTAAAACACTAATTTCTAATCAAGGAGCTTTGGAAAAGAGATTAAATTTGATAGTTTCATGTTTGTTGTGGCGTTTCCTTGTCAGTTAAAAGATTCTTCAATCATATTTTTAATCATAATTCAATTTTTCCAAATGGAACGAGGTTAACTCATTAGCGCATTTGGAAAAAGCATTTTTTTACGAATAGTTTGGTACCACATACTGGCTATTTCGAGTAAAATTTTCGTTATGAACACCGATATATTAACACTCTAGATTGAAATTTAAAAATACCATTTTTTTAAGCGAAAATGTCAATGGTTGACTATAATATATCATTCCATTCTGAATGCCATTTTCTATCAAATAAAGTAAAAAAATACTAAGGGTACCATTTAAAAGTCAACAGTTGTAGTCATTTCCAGTGAAACAGGAAATGACCAAGAATAATAATTGAATACGACAGTTAATCCTGGTTTATGTCATACCAAATCTACTAACTACATACCAAATCTGTTATTTTATCTAAAAAATAAAAAAAGTTATACGGGAGAGCCACTTTTGAAAAACATCCGGTATAAAAAATATGAAATGGCGCATCTATTATACAGGGTGTTCCTTAATAATGACCTTTCCCTGAACATTATAGGGTCATTCTGTATAGAAAAATTAATTTTTAGAATTTTCTTTTTTTTTTAATTTATTATTATCTTAATAATTAATTGAATTTTAATAAATATTTACGAACCAAATATATATTTATTTGAAACTGTCTTTTGTTATTTAAATTATACAACGATATAGAAAATATCTATCGAAAACTCTGGATAATAACGTTAACCTTATTCAACTTTAATTTTCAATGCAATATTTCGAGTTAAAACGAATGTCATAAAATAATAAAGTTATCCATTTTGATTTAAATAATATTGTGCAATAAATAAAACGATGTATATGTTAGTTTACTGTCTTTTAGAGTTTTTATTCTTCTTTCAAACATTCTACGTAGATTCTGTATGCAGTAGTCATATATTTTTTTTCTTAAAAATAAAAAATAAATATTGGTACCAATAATAAAATAATAAAAATATTAACAGATATTTTTGTGTTATTTTTTTTAAATTTTAATTCCACTCTACCTTATATGTAAATACATTTTTACTGATTAACACTAATAAATACAACTATAATAAATATGTACTATAAAATCTAAGACTATACATGTTTGTTCTTGACAATTGACATAAAAAAATTGTCCGTTATTAATATTGGCAATAATAAACTATTGTTTGCTTTATTTCAAAATAAGTGTTACTAGTTAGAATAAAAATGTAGATGTCTCTAAATATAAAAAAATAAAGAATATTTCGCTAGTACATTGCTTTGTTTTATTTAACTCCAACATTGTAAAAAAGTACCGTATAACGCGTATGATCGAATAAAAACGGCTTCAACGATGGCTATGAAATGAAGATCGCTGTAATTTTATATGTTAAATTCATGTTAAATTATATGAGAAATGTCATCGATCGTCATTTCATAGCCATCACTGACGCCGGTTTTATTCGATCATACGGTATATTATTGTTTTATTTGGAGTAAAAATGATTCTTTTTGTGGCGAGGCTGTACGTTTGGCATTATAGACGAGGCACAAAAAGTACATTTTTCTCCGAATAGAACATGCTATTTTTTTTTAAACGTTTACAAAAATATTTTTTTAGACAACGTCAAACGTCGCAAATAACATAATATAAAATGTATTACCTTGTCGTAAATAATTATAGGTATACAGAGTGTTTCAAAAAACATGTGCCATTTCTCGTGAAGAGATTCATCACATAAAATTAAGATTTATTTTTTATATCAACATCCGCTTCTGCCTTGTTTCGTAACTACAGGGTGTTAAAATCTTAATAATCTTTCGATTTATTTTTTCTTCCAAGTATTTTTAGTGATTTGAACGACAGATTCATCAGGGACGTGCATATATAGGTTACCACTGGAATATTAAAAGAAACATGTGCGCCACCGATTTTTTTTCTTTTGGTATTAAAATTGGCTAGTCCGTTTAATGCCAATTAAAAGTTATCTCTTGATATTTGGTCCAATTCGGCCTCAGTGGTGAGACAAACGCAAATTTATTAATCACAATTAATAAAAATAAAATGAATAAATTATATATTTTACCTAACTTATTATTAAACATTATTACTATCAGTTATTATTACTATTAGTCCAACCTACAGCAATTTCAAATATAAAAATTATGGTATTTAAAACAATTACAAAAAAACAAATTTTAAAAAGTTTTAACATCTAAAACTATGCATTTCCATACTCATCTTGATAGAAACTTTTTATCATATTTTTTGATGAGGAATCAATGAGTACTTATTTAAAACCTTCGCAAGTTAATGATATTAATTTTTTTTAAAGGTTGTTATTAGAGTTGGATCAAGGCAAATTAATAAAATTGCGTTTATCTCATCAAGGAGGCCGAAATCGACAAAATATCTAGAAACTTTAAATCTGCATTAAACTGCTTACATTATTTCGCTTACAAGATAAAAAAAGTCAGCGGTGTTCATGATTTTTTATAAAATATACCAGTGATAACCCATATGCACGTCCCTGATGAATATATTGACACTTTTTATATTATTTGGAACGTTTGAAATTGTTTAAAAACTTATTTATGGCATTTGAAAAAAATAGCATGTTCTGTTCGGAGTAAAAATCACTTTTTGTGCCTCGGCTGTATGTCAAACGTACAGTCTGGCCACAAAAAGTGATGTTTTTACTCCTAATAAAACAATATACTATTGTACTTTTGCGCCTAGGCGTTAAAATGATCTTTTTATATTGTCAATCACGTCGCAAAAATTAATACTTTTGCGTCGTTTAATTTTTTTTTCTTTCGTTTTCGTATTTTTTTTATTGAAGGCTAATACTCTGTCTGCACCTTTACTCGATGAAATCGAATCATTTCGATGTTAACAGTATCTCCACTGTTATCCTTCAAACGGTATCGATCTGCAAGCTTACGGAACGTAAACCTGGCGTCTAAATGGATGCATAATATTCACATTTCTGTTGACTCACTAAATGCATCCTCCCTTTTACTTGTCGCTAATGAGATTAGAAGGTGAAAAAAATTTAACAGAACGGAAGCTTTAATTTTTTTGAATTGGTACAGTTATTCAACAAAAATTTCATCTTTTATTAAAGACTGTTGATATTGTTTCAGGTAAAGATCAATTAAGTAGTTTTCGGTAAAGTTATGTACTTATTGATCACTCTTATAGTTAAATTCAGAGGTATTAGCATACCTTCTAATTTGTTTGTTTTGCATCCAAAAAATTACTGATTTTTGAGAAAACATGCATTCTCTTCATAAATGAATAATAGCTATCCTGTTTATACATTTCCAAATTTTCATACTGTTTTAGAGAAAATTAAAAAAAAACATGAAAATATGGTTGAATTTTTGAAACCTCTAAAAAATGATTATACCTACCACCTTTAGCGACACACCTTATTCTTAGTTAATACTAAATTATTTTGTCAAAATTTCACCCATATAAATTTCCAGGCAATGACTAAAGAATATAAGGACAAATAACACCTGAGATCAAATTGTTACCATACCACAAAAACAGTGCCGTGGCACATATTTTTCTTTAACTTAGCTGCTTAAAGAGGTATTTATGTTTTTGATAAATGTTTTGACTATGCTTATGGTGTATGCGGTGGCATCATACTAATTAATTACGAAACAAACGCATTTAAATGTTAACAAAAGGTACAAAACTAGTATCGACGTATAGGACATATCAAGTACATGTAGATAATATCCGAAAAATAATTATCGAATTCAATAAGAAAACTAAGAAAACGCTCAAAAGCTGGAGTGGATTATTAGTTTATTTACCTATGAAACGTAACTCCTGGCTCTTTCTTATCGCTGCGGCTTTTACACTTGAAAGCTGAACAACTAATCACAATTGTAATAAAGTTTATACAAAGTTCACTACACACAAACTATTAAAAATCGCTAAAATTGTCGCTGATGACCAGCTGATGTCTCATTCGTTACAACCAAAAAAATGGCGTCTAATATCACAAATTCTGCTGCAGCCCGTATATGGGAGTTACATGTCCTTGTCCTTGTAGTCTTTAGTCATTGTTTCCAGGCAATATTCTAACCATATTTTCATGTCTTTTTTTAATTTCCTCTAAAACGGTATGAAAATTTGAAAAAGTATATACCATTTTAGAACATGCAACATTTTTTTATGTTTATTCACAATTTTTCTCAAAATATCAATAAGAAAATAGCGTTTTCTCTTGTAAAGACAATCAATTAATATAGTAGTCGCCATATTTTATAATTAATTAATATTACGCCTTATTTTTAAGATAACTAAATATGCTCGTCAAGAGACTTATAATTACAATTACTTTCTGACCTCCCTCTATAGACCTAAGCGAGGCCTTTATATCTCTGGGAAAAAGTAAAAAAGGACAGAAAACATGCTTCATTCTTTCCATCCCTACGAAAGGTCGTGCGTCCCTTAATTAGGATATTATCCTGTTTCAATTTGAAGGGTCGGAGAGACTCCGTTTTCAATATTTAATGACCGCCCTTCCGTTGGAAAATGTGTAAAACTTTTTCCCGGGAGCCTTAAACGCTAATTTTATTAGCGCTCTTCTCTTCTGACCTCCAAGATGTCTTATAATTTTTGACGTCGATCCTCTCTCTGTCATTTTATTATTACGTTTTAGCCTTAACCTTTTATGAATTACTCTATTATTTAATTTCGACTAAATGACAAAATATTTTTTCGTATTATTCATTTTAAAATGTTTAATAAAATATAGAAACTTTTTTTGTGCTTCTTTGATTTAATAAGCAGATTTTTTTATATTAGTAGTGAATCAACAGGAGTTCTTGATTACTGTGATCACAACCTAACCTAACCTAGTCCCGCATCCCTTTGACCTAGTCCTGCCCTTATAGGATTTAGGTGTTTGGTGAGGTTGTCTCCCCTTGGTTGTGTGCTCTTGCCCAGTGATACATGACCACAGGCAGTAGAGGGTGTTTGGTATGACGGACAGAGTAGTCCCATCTGGCATCGTTATGACAAATCATTTGGCTACCAACTCGCTATGAACTGACCAACTCCGCCCTTCAGCATACTCCTTTTATATTCTTCTATTCCTCGTAGTTATCGCCAGTTACGACGTCAAAATAGTTATTTTTTTAATTAATTACACTAACCCGGCTATGACCATGAGGAAATCAAACTTCGGTGACCTGCGTTTGATTATCGACCCGAGATTGTTATATTTTAATTGTTTAATTATTAATGTTATTTAATATAATATCTGGGTCGATGGCATGCAGGTAACCGATCTCCTGATCCAACAGAACCCAAGTTGACATATATTTAAGTTTTGACAGTATAACGATCAAGACAATTGCTATCATTGATCATACAATCAAACGCAGGTCACCGAAGTTCGATTTCCTCATGGTCATAGCCGGGTTAGTGTAATTAGATTGTAAATTATTTTGACGTCGTAACCGGCGATGACTACGAGGAATAAAAGAATATTAAAAGAGTATGCTGAAGATAGCGGGGTTAGTCAGTTCATAGCGAGTTGATAGTCAAATGGTTTGTCAATTGACAGTCAGTTAATCAGTAGCCAGTCAGCCAGTTAGTGAGAAGACAGCGTAGACGTTGAAGATTGTATTTTTATCCACACTGTGCATTTTCATTTAATAAATGTATATTTTTCTAATGGTTGTTCTGATCGGAAAAGAGAACCCAGTCGCGTATTTGTAAACGACGTCCATGATCGCGATTCAGTATCGCAAATCCGTCTAGTAAATATCATCCGCGATTCCAAATTTTAACTGCAGTAACTCCTCTTATAAAAAGCGAAAAATATCGCGAAATGTTTTGATTGGTTGCTCGTAATCAGCATTCAAGATCGCAAAATTTGCAAGTGCAAGATGTTTACCAAATAATATAGTAGGTACTAAATAGTATTTTGCAAAAAATTAATTTGCCCCCAAACCACGAGTATACAGGGTGTCCCAGAAATAAGTGCAAATATTTTAAGGGGTGGTAGATCTCGATAAAAGAAACATATTTTCTCTTTATCCTTTTTCAAATAAGTCCAAAATAACGAAGTTATTTTACGTTGAAAATTTAAAAAAAAATGATTTTTTGCTAAAATTTTGAGAACTATCTTTTCTGGATTTTTTTTCTTGTAAATTTAATTTAATACCTATTCTTTCATTCTATCAAGAAATTATGTTTTTAATTAAAAACTAAAAAAAAATCCAAAAAAAATTTCAAAAAATTTCGAATTTTCAAATTTTATTTCTCGAGAAAAAAAACTCATAGGCGTGTTTCTGGGGTTGAACTATACTACCAGTTAAAATATTTGCACTTATTTCTGGGACACCCTGTATAAGTTAATAGGTAAAGAAATTATTAG
Organism: Sitophilus oryzae; assembly: GCF_002938485.1. Taxonomy (NCBI): domain Eukaryota; kingdom Metazoa; phylum Arthropoda; class Insecta; order Coleoptera; family Curculionidae; genus Sitophilus; species Sitophilus oryzae. The sequence goes on along the minus strand of NW_022145683.1, from coordinate 386,170 downwards.
AATTTTAACATGAGTAATTTTTTATGACGGAGTTTAATCATCCGCTGATGATGCTAACATGGTTAGCGAAACGCGCGTCCAGTGCAAAAGTAAAAGTGTTTTGGTGTATTGTGGTGATTTAGTGTTTTATTTTGCTGTGTAACACCAAAGTTTCCAACCCCCAACTGTAATAAAGAGTAATTACACAAAACAAATTAACTTTAAAAAAACAGATTATAAATCGAAACCAAAAAATGAATGCTGAAATGTTTTAATTTAGTTCCTTCTTGAATATTTCTTATAGTTGAGGACATCTTTTTTTAAAGAAAAGTTAGGTATTAGAAATTTATATTATATATCTATTTTGTTTTAAGTAATTTACATACGTGGTATGTAAGTTGGATGAACATAAAATAGCGTTATCTGGGAATCTATGTTGTGTTGATTTCTCAGAGATATAATCCTCTATAATAATCGAAATTTTTTATGAATCAACAGCACGTTGACGTGTATTTTTTGGTACTATCACCAAAGTTAAGCAGCAATATGCGTGGTTGTTATTAGAAGGGTTGGCCGTTTGAAAACACCCCTTTTTTGATTTTTGGATCGTTTAATTTGCGCTGACAAACAAAATTTGCGATCCTGAATGCTGATTACGAGCAAACCATTAACAAATTTCGCGATGTTGTCTGCTGTTTATAAGAAGTGTTAAGGCAGTTAAAATTTGGAATCACGGATGCTATTTATCAGACGGGTTTGCGATATCGTATGCTGTTTACGCGGGATCGTTCGGCCTAGAACGGAATCGCGATCATGGACGTTTACAAATATGCAACCCGGTCTAGCGTTCCTAGTGAACAACCTTCAAGCTAGATCGCGACAATACTATTGTCTCAATAGGTCTTGGTGCAATTCCCTGGCCACGACACTTCAGCCAGAAACAAGACAATGCGATGCTCCTTAGACCTCGCGAAAGTGCCAACGACAAGGTCTCGCATCTCCTAGAGGAAGTTCTTATAATACCTATATAATCCTAATTTGTTTGACTAAAATTGTCCCTAAATTAAGTTTACTCAAGTTACACAATTAGATTCTAGCTTATACACATTTGAATGAAAATTAACTATATTGTTTAATGTACGTCAGAAATAGTAAAACGTATTTTAGTTAACCATCCAATTTATTTTTCAAAACATGCTGCCCCGAGTTGTCGGGCGCTTCCTAATAGCTTGCATTAAATTTATAATTGAAAAAGAAGACGCATTTTTGCCGGGCAACTAAGAAAGTCATGCTGAAAATGTATCTTGTAATGAAAACACGACAATTTGACGTAATTTTGTACAGGCTCAGTTTACGAATAAAACAGAATGAAAGATATTTTGCTTAGTTTAAACATCATTTTGCATAACTGTTAGAATAAATAGGAAATTATTTAAACACTAACAGCTAATTACATGTAAATTATACAAAACTAAATAATTTTAAACATATTTCCTGAAAATTTTATAGTAATGACAATTATAATAACATTTAATAAAATAAAAATATTATACAGAGAAGTAAAAAATGCTTAAGATTGATTTTAATGCATCAGTTGTCCGACGATACGATGATACGATATTTATTTTATTGGTTGAATTTAAAGACTTCAATTGGTTAGAAAATTATGCAGTTGGCACGTTAAATTTAATGCATTTTAAAAATGCACGTTAAATTTACTGCATTTTTATGCCTCCGTTCAGAGGATATACGATTTGCTTGTGATTGGTGTCATTTTATATTTTCATTTCCATAACGAGATTTCGCTGTTTTACTTATAGTCTAAGAACTAGCAACGTTTTCGAGAGAGGATTATTTTAAGAAAGCTGGTTCTTTAGTATATCTTTTGCTATGCTCTCCTGAACAGAGCGCATGCGGACCGTCTGGCTGCACATCATATCTGTATTCAACATCTGTTTACTACTGCGCATCACAAATTCGCCCTGTATTGCAGGAACTAAAGATGGAGGCTAGGACCAACCTATGTGTAGCATATTTAGTTTCATAAAAATAGCAAAGTAATGTGAAAATCGCATCATTGTGTCTCTACTCATAAACGAAAAATCGTATAAAACACACGAATATGGGATACCCAGTACAGGGTGGGTCAAATTCGACGCTTTTAAATGGAAACACCCTTTTCTATAGGAGATAGACAAAAACTAATATCGATGTCTGGAACTCAATTTTTGTCAAAAACATGATGGTGAATACCGTCATATCGATATCTGTTACCGTTTTGGTTTGGTTTGGTTTGGGGTGTTATTCAAAAATATGCATTTTTAACAAATTGCTGTAACTTTTTTGCTATGGAAAATTTTGTATTTTTATGAAAACATTTTCAAAGCATCTTTTTACGTAGAATTTAATGGTTTAAGTATAATTTTTCAAAATTAATAATTTAAGAATTATCAACAGAAAATTTGATTTTTATATGGGATACCCTATATATTTTTAATTTATTGAAAAGAATTTAAAATTACCTTTCCAAAATATAACACACTTGATATTTTGCTCGATTCCTCTTTGAGATATAGAGTATATAAAAATTCACCCGCTGTAAATAAGTAGGCTTTGAACGGCGCAGTCCCGGCTGTGATGCAAAAATTCTAGCTGTGAGCATCAATTAAAACGAAAATAATATTTGCTATGAATTTTATAACAATTTAAAATATGTTTAACCAACATCAACACATTTAAACTATATCTAATAACAATAAAAATAAATAGCAAACCAAGACATGAGATTTTGCTACCGGTGTTCGACATATCGACCGGCGACCGTCTTCTGTTACGGACAGACGGCGCAGTTTTTGAATATTCCTCGCGGAATTCATTAACTCAGTGGGGGTGAAGTATACCCTCTCATAACTGCTATGTATTTCTAATTCTTGTCTAGATTATACGGAATAATAAGGAACCTTTATTCTTCCGCAAATATATCCATAGGATTAGATCCATAGGCGGCCTCGACGGCCAACGGCTGGGATCTTGGTCAGCTATTCAATTATTCTTGAAATTGGCTGCAAAAGTTAGCTGATAACTTTAGCGTTCAGAGGCGGTGCGTCGTCTTGCTGGAAAAATAGGTTTTCGAGTTCCATTAAGAGCATATCATCAATAAGGGGTCCAAAGCCTACTAGTTAAAAGTGGCGAACTTTTAAAAATTCTGCACAGGGGGTTATAACAAAATATTACGTGTGCTATATTTTTGGAAAGGTAATTCTAAATTCTTTTCAGTTAATTAAAAATATAGAGGCTGAATTTTTCTGTTGATAACTCTTAAATTATTAATTTTAAAAAAATTATACTTAAACCACTAAATTCTACGTAAAAAGGTGCTTTGGAAATGTTTTCATAGAAATACAAAAATTTCCATAGCAAAAAAGTTACAGCGATTTTATAAAAATGCACATTTTTGAAAAACACCCCGTAACTCCGAAACCGTAACAGATATTGATGTGCGGTTTTCACTATCATATTTTTGATGAAAATTGAGCTCCAGACACCGATATTAGTTTTCGTCTATCTACAATAGAAAAGGGTGTTTCCATTTAAAAGCGTCGAATTTGACCCACCCTGTACAGATGTAATGCGCAGTAGTGAACCGTAGTAGTCTACCGGCAGCCAGACGGCCCGCACTTTGGTCAGGAGAGCACAGGAGAGTATAGCAAAAAAATGTATTAAAGAACCAGCTTTCTTAAAATTCTCGTTTTGACCAGGTGACCTTTTTGTGACTCTTCCACATTAGCATAACTAGCAATTTATCGTGGGGTGAGCCCGGGGGGGGGGGCTGGTTTTTAGCCCGGGGGGGGGGGCCTAGGGCTTTTTTTTAAATGAACAATAATTTAAAAAAACACATATTTTTAATAAAACGTATGAATTTCTCTATCAATAAATTTCATAGACTTGGTTATCAAACCGTGTTCCCGTATATTACTTAAATACCTACAAATTTTCTAAAAAAATAAAAATTAACACATTTTTTGGACACAACAAAATAATATTAATTAAACAAAACTAGAAAACGTCATTTTTACTGCATCACAGGCAAATATAAATTAATACGTAGCCAAGAGTCATAATTCGGGATTTCTCTGGGGGGTGCCCAGCAGTACTTAGGGGGGGAGGGCCCGGCACCCCTGTAGTTACGCCAAGGCTCTTCCATTTTATTATGCCATGCTTATCGTCAAATTATTTAAATGCACATTTTTCTGCATGTAACTCACCTTGCCTTAATTATAATTAATTAATTAGTATTTATTCAATTTTGCTTTATGATCCATACAGCAAAATATTTAATAATGTTCGTATTTAAATTATCTTAAGATCTCTACGTTAAAGAACAGACGTTTACAAGACCTAAATAAAGAAAAATTATTAATAATTAATTAATATTTTTCTTTAATAATCCATTAATATTCTTTGTTTACTGAAAGCGATGTTTACTTTCTTAGAAATATACATAGCAGAAAAATTACTGAATGAATAACATATAATGATACCTTACACCCTGTTAAGTACTCCTATCATATACAGGGTGAGCTTCCTACGATGTTCTCTATGGGTATCGCGGAAACTTTTTGAGATAGAGAGTCGGTTAAATGGGGAAAGAATTGCAGTTTTGTGGGGTCATAAATATGCGCCTTTCAGATTTTTGAAAATGTTCATGGCTTACTAGACATTTCGAAAAAAACAAATTTTGGCAATTTTAAAGTTTGTCCCTAATTCCATTATAATCTATTTTAGACAAAAACTTTTCAGATAAAAGTTGTAGATAATCACATTCCTAATGAGTTTGTGTCCTCCGATTTTTTCTAAAGCCTGTCATTTATGACATATTATACAAATATATATTTTTTAAATAGAAACCATAGTTGGCCACAACTTCATAAAAAGCGCCATTTTTTAAGCTTTTCAGCGATATAAGCTATAATATGTTTTTTTTTTCGAAAAATTACTGAGTTATAGCCAATTCTTATCTTTCTTGACTAATTTCACTTAGTTGGCAAATGAAAAATTCATATTTACAATTTTTGTTTATTTTAATTTATCTACGTCAGTGAGTTAAGAAGCTCTTAACTCACGCATTTTGAGTGAGTTAAGAGCTTCTTAACTCACGCATTTCCATTACCGCACTCCTTGTTTAGATGACTACAAAGATATTTTGTAAAACATTTATTTTGCACTAAATACAAATAAACTGTTCTATTGATAATAATAATTATAAAAACATAAAAATTTATTTATTATAAATGTTAATGATACAGTTTGAACAATCTTTCAAGTAAATACCTGATGAAGCATATATATTCATTTTAATACATATCATAGTATGTATCATTGAATAGAAAACCCAAAGAGACGAAGGCTTATAAGTAGCGGATAAATTGGAAAAATATGTTATGAGTACCTTTTCACTTCCATAGCTGTGTACTTTTTTTTCGGTGCACCATTTTTCATATTTAAAGTATGTATATTCATACTTCTATCCAAAAATATCCTTATGGGTTTTTCGCCACTGCACTGCAAGAAAAATCTACAAAATAAGATAGTTATTTTTTGTAAACACTTCTGCGTTAAACCAAAACGGACGCTGCTTGTCAGAAGTTGTGTTTACAGTAATAAAAATTTGCCTAACAAAGAAAAAAATGCTATTCATACTTCTGTTTCGATCTTGCTGGAAGCAATACAGAAATGGCTCTGAATGCCACTTCTTCAATGTCAGAGGGAACACTGTCCGAATCGCTCATTTTTTCAACACAACAACGTTTGTCAACAAGTGACATCAATATTATTTACTGTCATATTGACATTGCCATGAATGGTGTTATTTGAACAAAGGTATTAAGGTAATTGATTTTTAGGATAGGTATATAATTCATTGTGTGTTTTTATAGTTAGTATCGTAAATATCTATTCCAGTTTGGATGTGAGCGGTTCGTTTTGTTCGTTCGGGCTAAAATACTGAAGTCTGGACGCACCTTAATACTCGTTCAAATGAACGACTTGTTCAATCTTTGCCCACCATTTATCTCCTAGTATAATAAATACCTAATTACCGAATAAAATGCATAAGTAGAAGCGTTTGACACAGGCGAAATTTCAAAAGTGATATCAAAGAGCGCCTAAGTGGTCGGTGGTTTTGTGCTTTTAACGGTCTCAAAGTTCCTTGAACCCCCAGAACGTTCGTTAGATAGTCTCGCGTAAAACGACAAAATTGAGTACCAGATCTAATTTGCTAATTGATCTGACTGACGAGATGGATGCACTTTTCTTCCGCCAACGTACTATGTTCGTTCAATAAACTCGCAGCTCGAATAAATTTACTAGTTTTAATGTTTTTTTTATTTCAAATGAAACTTAGTATGGGTGTTTATCCAGGGTTGCCACCTTTTGTATTTAAAAAATCGGGACAGAGCACTAGTGCAACCTATTTTCTTAAATGTAAAATTTTATGTGCCCATCGGATTTTGAAACGATATTTTATGCCTTTTTGCGTTAACTTAAAAAAACTATTCAATATTTATAAAAAATTATGTAAAAATAAAAAATGAAAAGTTGAAAACAAAATTAGTAAACAATCCATTAAATCTAAAACAACTAGAACAAAACCTAAACAAAATCAAAAGTTTCAGCTGTATAATTGGCTTTATTAGTTTATTTAATTATTTTTAAATGAAGATTTTTTGGCAAAATAAAACACTAATTACTCCCAATACACCAAAACACTTTAAAATATAACATACTTAGTATACAGTGCGGTAATTTCCATTAAACACTTTACTTTTAACACTGGACGCGCGTTTCGTTAACCAGCTTAGCATTATCAGCAGATGATGAAAACTGATGGTTAGCGAAACGAGCATCCAGTGTTAAAAGCAAAGTGTTTTGGTGTATTGCGGTGAATTAGTGTTTTATTTTGCTGTTGTAACACCAAAGGTTTCAACTCCCACTGTATTGAATATTTTTTTATTTCTTTTGTTGCTGTAATAATAAGAGCCTTGTCATTTTTAATAACATCCAAAAATTCTTAATTGCGATATATTAAAATTAAATGAGATTTGAAGTTCCGTTCTAATGACCTTAACTAAATTTTCAGAACCACTGGATCTTTTCTGGGCTTTCTTTCTTGTAAATTTACTCTACTCTTTAGTACCTATGTTGCCATATTATCAAGAAATTATGATTTTTTAACTAAAACTAAAAAATTTCAAATTTTCAAATTTTTTAAGTGACAAAAACCTCTATAATTGTGTTTCTGGGGTAAATATATTACCCCTAGAAATATTTGCACTTATATAAGACTCACCCTGTATATGATACTTATTCTGAATAGAATGCCATACTATGTGTTAACTTTTGACATTTTCAGTTAAAATAAAAACAGAATTTTAAATTTCAATCTAGAGTGGTGCCGCTTTCTTGCTACTTTTTGATGCAACTCAAAACATACAGTCTCAGGACTTTGGACAAAAGCCAGTATCTGAGACGGTTTTACAGAGGTTAGTTCTCCATCTCCGATATCAGTCGTACCAAAGTTTATAGCAGGAATGGTTGTCGTCTCGGCGTACTCAGTCATGAGGAGTTCTGGTGTTTCCCCATTTTCCCCACAGAGAATAGTTCTTACTTTAATGAAGGAAGATCTTTGATCCGTCGGCGTCATAAGAAAAATTTCTTCGAGTGTTTTAGATCATTGGAGGAATCCCATTCCAGGTTACGGATGGAGTCTTTCAGATTATTGAGATATACGCTTTAAGTCGGTTTAAACTTGGGAAGCAGAACGGTTCTGGTCCAGTTAGTGGGGGGGAGTGTTCGCTGCTTTTCTAGTTTATAAATAATAAATAAATAAATAAATAAATGCCTTTATTGTCAAAAATTTTTTCAATTTGTGGACAAAGGTAAACTAACAAACAAAGTAAAAAAAAACAAGGTACACAAACAAACAAACAAAAGATAATACAAAACATTATACAAATAATATTGTCAGTCTTATTGTTAATTCAATTAAATTGTTTGATATAATCCTATGAAGTGCCGCGATGTCCTTGTTGCTCCAAGTGAAGCTAGCGTCGTCCGCAAAAGACATATTTTGCCACTGATGTTTATGTTAGCAATGTCGTTAATAAAAAGAAGAAACAAAATAGGGCCTAGTACTGAGCCTTGTGGTACTCCATTCTATTGGCTTGCTAGAAGACAACGTGGTATCCACCCTCACAAGTTGACTTCTGTTGCTCAGGATACGATTTAAACCATTCGAGAGATGATCCCCTGAACCCATAGTGCTGCAGTTTATTAATTAGGGATCTTATGATTTACACAATCGAACGCCTTAGAAAAAATCACAGAAAATTGTTGCTGTAGAATGATGGTTGTTTAGGCTGGAGTAAACTTTATTAAGGAGGGAAAACATAGCGTCATTTGTGGACTTGTTGCTTAGAAATCCAAATTGATATTCAGTAAGTATTTTGTACTTAAACAGAAAAGATACCAGCCTGCTTTTAACCAACCTTCTATGATCTTAGATAGCGTTGGAAGGAGTGCAATTGGGCGATAGTTAGAAGCTTCATCTTTGTCTCCTCCTTTGTGCAGTGGAATGATTATTGCCGTCTTAAGACATTTTGGAAAAATACCATTTTGGAACGACATGTTTACTAAAGTTGTTAGGTGATTCAGAGTGCTTTCTGGCAGATTCGAAAACATTTTTAAAGTTAGCCCGTCATTTATTTTTGGTATTAATTGTACTGCGAAGCTCTTCAAGAACTACGGGCGAAAAAAAGAACCTGGTGTAAGTTTACATTATCATTAGAGAGATAAGAAAGTGGATCATGAGGAGGACATATGGTATTAGTTAAGTTTTTCGCTACATTTACAAAGTAAACGTTAAGGTTCTCAGGCGAGGTAGAGATATTGCTAGACGAAGAAAAGCTTTGTTTCTCAACTCGTTTGATCGTTTGCTTTTTCATTACCTACTATCCCTTGGTCGTTTTTTTTGTTTGAAAAATATTTGAAAACACCCTGTATATGTAATTAATCGTATTATAATTAGTCTCCCCTCTTTCTTTCTATATTAAATAATAATATTAAACGTAAATTAGGTGGTGTTTGCCCTAATCGATGGTAATCAAATGTTTTTGACATTTTCCCCCCATTCGCCAGTTATTAAATGAGGACTAAAGGGCACAAAGGGTTGGGAATTAATAGGGTGGCATTATTCAAATCAGTCCTATCGGATTGGTTTAGTCACATAATTAACACACGTTCCATTACACAGGCCGACAAAAAAAATTTTTTCGATGTAACACAAAGCTCAATAGGATATTGTGGTAGAATGAACCTATCTAATCACGAAAGTGGCAAAAAAAAAGTCGTAACACGTAAGGTTTTTTTGTTACATTAATAAAACATCATTCAATATTACAATATTCAATATATTAAGATAGCTATTCAAAACATGATTTAAGAACTTTTTAAGCCTATATACCGATTATATTTTATAGTTTACACTCCTCAAACATTACTTATACCTAAAAAGTACAAAAACAATCGAAACGAGATCAAAACATAAACAAAAACTTTTACTTTTTCCTTTTATGAGGGACCGCGTCTTCTCTCTTCAAAAACCAACAGTAATCACCCATCATGGCTGGATCCCATCGTCCTTGATAACGAATTTCCATTGTCCTTATGTCTTGATGGAATCTCACCTTGCTCATCACTGACAGCACCCATATTTTCAGGGAAAAATGACAATGAGAATGGAGAAAGTGAATTTTAAAGACATTCGGGCACCAAGCGTTTATAAGCATCTAAAAGCTCATTAACCAATTGTTCGTAGTTCGCATCCTTATTGTTTCCCAAAAAATCCCCTCACTACACTAACAAATGAGGTCCATGCTCTGAGTTCCTGCCTGGTAAGCGTGTCTGTGAAATTTGTGTCGTCCAACAATTTCCTGATTTGTGGTCCAATAAAAATACCCTCTTTCAATTTGGCATCACTCAACTGGGGAAAGACTTGCCTTAGGTCTTTAAATCCATCACCTTCTTTATTCATAGCTTTCACGAAGTTTTTCATGAGGCCAAGTTTGATATGAAGAGGAGGCAGGAGGACGTCTTTGGGGTCTACAAGAGGATATACTTGACATTTTGGGAACCCGGTTGAAATTCACTTCTTTCTGGCCAAATTTTCTGTACATAATGATGATTTACTGCACGACTGTCCCACAAACAAAGAAAAACAGCAATATTTTGTAAATCCTCCCTGAAGTCCCACTAAAATTCCTATAACTTTCAAGTCCCCACATATCTGCCATTTATACCTGTTGTAGTTGATTCTATCTAAAGCATGCGCATATTTTCATAAGTTTCCTTCATTGTCACTGAATGGGCAACTGGTATAGAGTTTTAAATTTCCGTTATGCAATAACACAGCTTTTAGGCTATATTTCGACGAATCTATGAATAAGCGCCACTCACAGGAGAATGTTCTATAGAAAGTTCCTGCATTAAGCCATCGATATCAGTACATGCACACACAACGAATCCTCCATACTGTAGAATGCAGAGAACGGAGCATTTCTTTTTCTAAAAGTGGTGATTTTTGTTTCATTGGCTAACAGATTCCATTCCTTAAGCCGGGATCCAAGAAGTTCTGACTGCTGCTTTGATAACGCCAAGTCACGCACTAAGTCATTCAACTCGCTTTGAACAATCAAATGTGGCTTGTCGGAACCGCTCTCTGGGGTAAAGGTAGGATCAGTACACTGGTCTCCAGAGCTGTTTGATTCAATATCTTCCTTATCTTCCAAAACAATACCTTGCCAGTCTAAGGGCGCGATCGGCACTGGGAGATCTGCACCTCATGAAGAACAGGTCGTATGGCAGACGGCAAATTGGGATACTCGATCTTGTGCTTTTGTTTTTGAAAACCTTCAGTTTTCGTCAGGCAAAAATAGCACCGTCAAAATGGTTAGTTGGTTCTCGCCATACCATTGGAACCGCAAATGGCATTTTTTCCTCTTCCCTTTCATCCACTGCACAAGCGACACGCTACAAGTAACGCAGCACACATGAGGAGCCCACTGCTTGTCTTGGATCTCCAACCAAAACTCCAAAATACTTGAAGTAGGCTTTCTTCACATTTTCAGAAAATGAAGGTCTGGCTTGTGATTGCACCATAAATTCTCCACAAATGTAACAAAATCGATCAGGAGACACTTTACAACTGCGGCGCGTTTGACTTGACATTTTCGTACTATTTATCTACACGCATAGAACAACTCACGTCGAAAATCAACTGAAAACTGAACTCTCTTATGTTTTTCACAATATATATTATAGTGCACAAAATGCGTCCCTTTCTAATCATCCCATCATAAAATTTACCTGTATGTAAACGAATCTACCTAGACTTAATACCGGACATCTATAAAATTGACTACCTGCAAAAAAGAGGCGTAATTAGGCAACTGAAAAGTGGTACGTGTAGGAGCTTCAGGAGTATTTTTTCTGTTATTAGAAGCATATTTTTATGAAGAAATTCTGCAACTGACTCGTGTTACAAAAATCATGTCGGCCTGTGTTATTTATTAATAATGTTTCGATTTATTTTGCTAAGGGTAGAAGTGAATTGTTTAAGCAGTTTAGTTTTATATAATACCTTTCGCTATCAGATAGTGATACAAATAAAAAATAAAATAATATACAATGAACTGGTAGACAGAAATACATTCGATAAACAACACAACACTGGAAATAGTAGCAAATTGTATATTCAGGGTGAGTTTCCTACGATGTTGTCTATGGGTATCTCGGAAACTACTGCAGATAGAGAGTCGGTTAAATGGGGAAAGAATTGCAAAGTTTGTGGGGTCATAAATATGCGCCTTTCAGATTTTTGAAAAAGTTCATGGCTTACTAGATATTTCGAAAAAACAAATTTTGGCTATTTTAAAAATTGTCCCTAGATCCATTATAATCTATTTTAGACAAAAAGTTTTCTTTTCAGATAAAAGTTCTAGATAATCACATACCTAATGAGATTGTGTTCTCCGATTTTTTCTAAAGCCTGTCATTTTTGACATATGACACAAACATATGTTTTTTTAAATGGAAACCATAGTTGGCCATGACTTCATAAAAAGCGCCATTTTTTAAGCTTTTCAGCGATATAAGCTATAATATGTTTTTTTTACAAAATTATTTAGTTATAGGCAATTCTTATCTTTCTTGACTAATTTTACTTAGTTTTTAGTTAGCCATGGAAACAAGTTCAATCGTCGTTGCTGTCAGAAATGTGAAACTGTCACATCCAAACTTTGTAAATTAAAATAAACAAAAATTGTAAATATGCATTTTCAAATGAAGAAAAGCGTGTAGGATTATTGGTTCAACTTTTCTTGGCCATACAGTTTCGAGGATACGGTGACCGGTGAACGTTATTTACGTTTTTTAGAGAACGGTTTTCAATACATGTTAGAAAAGTTAAATTTAGATACTCGCGCATTAATAGAGTGGTTCCAACATGACTTTCATTGTGACACACCACCACCGCCTCCTTCACAATGAAAGAAATGTTAAAGATTATTTATATCATAATTATGTAGACCCAGGGATAGAAAGAGGTGGACAAATTGCATGGGCCTCCTCGATCACATAATCTATCCATTTTAGATTTTTTAGTTAAGTCGACTGGTCGTTCTATCTGTGAGAATAGCTAGAAATTCAGTTTTAATAAGATGCATTTATGTACTCAAAACAATGGCGGATTATTTGAACATTTTCTAAAATAACTTAGTGTATGTAGTGCATATTATTATTTTTTAAGTTTTAGTTTGTGTAATGTAAATTGTAAAGAGCCCTTGAATAATATATTTTGTCTTTTTATAAGTTATAAATCATAACAAAATAAGAACACCATGTCAACTAAGTGAAATTAGTCAAGAAAGATAAGAATTGATTAAAACTCAGTAATTTTTTGACGACGATTGAACTTGTTTTCATGGCTAACTAAGTCAAATTAGTCAAGACAGATTAGAATTGGCTATAACTCGGTAATTTTATGAAAAAAAACATATTATAGCTTATATCGCTGAAAAGTTTAAAAAATGGCGCTTTTTATGAAGTCATGGCCAACTATGGTTTCCATTTAAAAAAAACATATGTTTGTGTCATATGTCAAAAACGACAGGCTTTAGAAAAAATCGGAAAACACAAACTCATTAGGGATGTGATTATCCACAACTTTTATCTGAAAACTTTTTGTCTAAAATAGATTATAATGGAATTAGGGACAATTTTTAAAATAGCCAAAATTTCTTTTTTTCGAAATATCTATTAAGCCATGAACTTTTTTAAAAATCTGAAAGGCGCATATTAATGACCCCACGAAACTTTAATTCTTTCCCCATTTAACTGAGTCTCTATGTCCAGTAGTTTCCAAGATACCCATAGAGAACATCGTAGGAAACTCACCCTGTATTTGAGACAACCAATAGACAGCTCAGGATATCACTAGCAGAAGAATTAAGTTAGCATAGAGTACATATGGAAGAAACTCATATTCAAATCTAGAAAGCGAACAAAGGAAGGCGATACGAGTCTGGAAAATCTGGATGGGCCGCCATCTTTAACATATTTTGGACAATATGGCGTGACATAAAGACACTAAAGTGACATAGGAACAGTGCCGCCGCCATCTTTAACATATTTTTTTTTTTATCTTAAACGTTTTTCGATATGGATTCTTAGACACAGATTTTTTATATAGCTTCTACGATGCGTATCCGCAGTTTCCTCAGAGAGTTCAGAAAGAATTCCTTTTAGGATTTCTTGTTTTATGGGTAAATCATATTTTGAAGTACTAGCTTCACACAAAATATCTTGAATAATACTTTGACTTGCCCTCTTCATAGTACCCATTTCAGCAGGCTGAGGGCAAGTCTGTTTTCCATGTTGGTGGCAAGCAAAAATATGGGGAAAACAGATGTTTGTCATTCGTTTTTGAACATACATCATTTTCCATTCCATATAGTTTTCCATATTCTACTCCAACTAGAAAAAATTACTATTACTATGTTTTTATAAACTCCATAAAAATAAAAGTGATGTTAGTTCAACCCTTATTCCTTATTTTCCACACACACACAGCTGTTTTATATTTGTACTTCTCAACTACCTCAAAAACAAATTTGTAATTTTATTAAATGGTCTTCAGAAACGTAGATCTGGCTTTTTGAACAACTTCAGACTGGCGCACGGTGGAGTATTAGCATGAAGAAGGTGATCGAAATTTGAAAAAGCAAATGTGTTTAAGATTTCCCAAAAAAAGATAAATGATAAGTTAAATCATGTCTGTCTGAATGGCGTTGCTATGGGTGTGTTTAGCTGCATTCATTTGTTTCAACGAAACGTCAAAGTTGTTACTTCTCAGAGATAAGAGGTAAATGGCTAAATTTTATGTTTAAAATTATAAATTATTGTTGTTCTTGTGCTCCTTTTACGTTTATATTATTGTTTTGATTGAAAATGGCTCAGCAAGCTGCAGGTATGTATTCTACAAAAACATATTATTTATTTATTTTTATATTCTCTAATACTAACGATTTTTTTGGCAACTAAAAGTTAGGCGTTCAGAAAATTTGATTAAATTTCTGACATTTTTATTATACTTAGAGATTTAGTTGCGCGAAGTCGAAGCGTTTAGTCGAAGAATTCAGCATATTGTCTATATACGTTTTACTTAGTAAACATTGGGCTTTCATACAGTAAAATAAAAATACTGCGACTTTTTTGCGACTTTGCTGATAAAATGAGAGAAAAACATACTTGGTTTCTCTTATTTGCAAATCAGTGATATACTAATGCGAGGTGTAAACCGCGATGGCATTGTTGTGTACAAGGCGATCGCATTAGTGCCATTAGCAGTATAGCACAATTTGGCATTAGTAGCGGCATTAGTGATATGGAATTGGTCGCGGATCAGTCGTAGCATTAGTAGTATTAGTTGCGATATTACTACTACGGCATTAGTGGCATTGACCGTGGAAACACTGAAACAGTGATTTTTTTTCTTTTTTAGAATCGACGAATTATCCTTTTATTTTGTTCATATTATTTCCTCTTTAATTGAAAATAGCAATAATTTATATAAGGTCTACATAAAAAATTTCGATCAACTATCGGTGTCAAATACCCCACTGTGTGGCGCGGCGTCTAATTTTCTAGAGCCAGATTTTTCGCCGTTTCTCTTCGATATGCAACCTTTTAAATCTTTTCTAGTAGTGGAAAGTGGAGTTTTAAGGAGTTTTAACCATTTATTACAGCGTTAATACACCAGATAATTTACAAAATATTTTACAAAGGTTCTTTTGGGGTCTAAATTATCATTTTAAGACTTTAAGACCATAAAAAATACCTGCAACGGGCCTATTACAGTTGTTATAACAATAATCCTTTTTGTAATTTTTTTCTCATAGCAACTGTTAAAATTGTCTTATATCTATCAAAAATAATAGATAAAATAGTACTTTAACCAGAGCTTTAACCGCAAGGGTAAATTAAATGATACTTTAACAGCGAGGATATGTTAAAACTTTATTTCTTCTCGCACGTTTTTTAATTGCTTCCATTTTTGAAAATTTTTGTAATCTCTTTCATAAGTTATTCGGGATTTAAATGGAAGTAGTTTGGATATGGCGTTTGTCGCCTCAGCCTGAATATTTGTTGGTAATTAACTTTTTTTTTTATTACGAGTTTTTACTCGTTTTGAGCCATTTCTGGCTCCAATTCAGTCAGCAATCGACAAGAAAAAAGAATTAAAAATATTGACTCAAAACTGACAACTAAAGAGACAGCTTTATTTATTTCTCAAATTACATAGAAACCAACGCCAACCCAGCACAATATTTTTTCTACTCATAGTAAATTCCTTGAAATAATAATTTCTGAATATTGTTTATATACGACGATAAAATTGCATTATCGTCTCCCGAAATTAATTCACAAGCGATTTCATCGCTCGTGAATTAATCTTTTGGTCGACAATAAAATACCATTTTATCATCTTGTATAAAAAATAAATATTAATTCATTAACTTAGGCACTTTTTTTCACACATTTTTTCAGGGTTATGTCAAAGTTTAAAATTTTTCTGGGACGAATGGGAGGAATTGGCAAATGGGGGGCCCTAACTCGTCTCACAATCTTTTAATTAAGTCGGCATTACATTTTAATCGTTCCCAGTCGTTTTCTTTAATTGAATTCCTGTTTAAAGGAATCCCCAAAGGGAGTGAAAGGCTTAATTTTGCGAAAAAAGTCATGAATATTTCAATATTTCGGGTGGCATTTACGCAAATGGATATCGTAATGAAAATGGCTACGTCTACTATACCGTATAATTAATTTAATTAATAACGATGTCACAGTCAACATACTTAGAAGGATTTTGTAAAACCTATATGGAAAATTAAAAATGGTATGTAGATAGAGTTTGTAGAAACGCTTGCCAATATATGCGGCGTCAAGTTGCAAAATCGGCCTTATCCAATTTTAAAAAGAAATGGCCTAATTACATATTATTATCTTAATAGTAGGGGGGAGGGTGATCCTGAAATCTACATAAACATAGACCCAAACTGCAGTATAAGCCGCCTATTCCTATATAAAATTCACTACAAATTACGTTACTGCAGTAAAATCCGTCTTATCCACTTATATTTGCTTTTTATTGTCAGTATTGTTGCAAATCCTAAACTTTTTCATATGTTTTTCTAAACAAGTATAATATTGGTAATCGAATGGTTTTTGTCATTTTCATTTAATAAGTATCGTTACCTTATTAATTTACAGTTAATAAGGTAATTACAATTAATAAGGTAATGATAAACTTAATAAGGTAAAACCAAAAAGCTTAAAATTTTCTGTATGATTATTTTTAATTTGTTTTTGATTTTTGTTATGTTTATTTATGTTATGTTGTTTAAAATAAAAAAAGCGATTGTCATACATTACGGAAGGTGGCTACACACACTACTGCAAGCTTGACAAGCATGCATGAACAATCATTTTGTACAAGCCATGCTTAATTTACCTTCGCTGCCAAACGGCATGCATGCTTGAACAACCTTCAGTTTATGCCGCGAAAAAGAGGAAGGAAATCCGAAGAAAAAGAAGAAGGAAGTCCGCGAAAAAGAAGAAGAAATCCTGAAGGTATTTATCTTTTTAATAACGGCATCCTTATCGGCTTGGCTGTCAATTAATCTATACTTTATTATATTATATATCCGGTTTTATAGCGTTCTCCGCCTTCCGGTTCCCAGTCTCCATTGCCTTCGATCTTCCCTATCTCCTGGAAGTAAATTTCTTTCGGACATGGCACGGTTAATGCCCTCAATCCAGGTAGCTTTAGGTCTTCCTTTCATTCTTCTTTCCGCCGGTGTCCATTTTAGGATTTGTTTTGGTAGACGTTCGTCAGCCATTTTCTCTACATGTCCATACCATATTAGTTGGCGTTGTTCAATTTCATCGAGGATAGTTTTCTTTACGCCCATAATTTCTCTAATTCTCTCGTTGGTTATTCGTTCTATTCTTGACTTTCCGGCAGATCTTCGCCAAAAATCCGAGAAGGAATCTATACTTATTAAGTAAAATTTTGTATGCTGCATCCTTCTTCACCCTATTATGATATTCTGGTGATTTAATTCGCCAATAAAGACACGGCTGATTTTCGTATGCGCGAATAAAATCTTCCAATAATCCTCGATTGCTCCTTTTCAGATCGCTAGACATGATGGCGACGCGACGTGCAGGTCATTTACGATCACGGACTGAACTAATTGTTTGTACAAGCTAAATACATGTGGTACACGCGTACCGTATCACTTACGCAAGCATGGCTTGTCCAAGCTTTCAAATTCAATCAATTAATTGATTGAATTTGAATCAATCATTATTAAAATGCTTGCGCAAATTTTCCCTACAGACACTACAGTTTGCTTGTACAAAAAGATTGTTCATGCATGCTTGTCAAGCTTGCAGTAGAGTGTGTAGCCATCTTAACATCTACAGATGCATGAGCAATATATTTATTTTTATTAGATTGTATTAAAAAAAGCTTCTTTTACTTTTCTTTTAGAGACTATCGCTTCTTTCTGTAGATGTTAGTGTATGGCAGTCGATTCTTTGATTTTAAAAAACATAATATACGTAAAAATTAAAAACAAATTAAAAATATTCATACAGAAAGTTTGAAACTTTTTGGTTTCACCTTATTAATTGTTATCAGTTAGCAATTGTTAATTTTGTAGTTTAACTTGATATAATGTCATTTTAACAGAGCGTCAACGGTTTTTGTAGACGTATCTGTTAAAAAAAAACTAAAGTGTTCTCGAATAGTTGCATTTAGATATTTTAAATGGTTTTTTTCTTTATTCTTTGTATTTTTTTTTGCTTCCGACGACGGAAAGAGATATATTTTCCGAAATGTTAAGCATTTTTTTGTCCATTAGGCAAATTTGTTTATTAGTAAACCACTGCTGACAATTAGTCTCCGTTGGATTAACGCAGCAGTGTTTACAAAAAATAACTATTTTATTTTGTAGATTTTCTTACAGTAGTGAAACTAGTAGAGCCCTTAGAATTTTGGAGAGTAATGTATAAAATAAACATTTTTATGGTTAAATTTCCTAATTCATGCATCAGTGCAGTTTAAAGCTACCCATCATTTCTTGGAAACTCTAACTGAACATTCGGTATATTTATAGGCCATTGACGTTCTAGTTACGTATATAGGTTGACACAGTCGTTCAATACGTAATAGTAAGACAATCGGAGTTCTACATACGTTCCTTATGCATACAGAGAGTGTATCTATGGTCAATAGGTCTCTAATCTGCATTGTTTGCAGGGTGATGTGTTGTAAATATCTCCTGTGAAACGGCGTTAGACTATAAGCCTGAATATTATTTGTAGAAACTTCACCATTCTCTCTAAATAAGTTGTACTATCGACTGCTAAAGAGTTGCTATTAAAAAGTAGAGCAACCTTGTGACATGTTAATATATAAGGGGGTGGTTTTTGAGCCTATTCTAAGAAGAAAAAATCATTTGAATGTATGTCCTAACCCTCTTAAATTTTGAGATACAGGGTGGTAACATTTTCTTTAAAAAAATCATAATAACTTTGATGTTATTATATAAATTTTTGTGAACATTGATACACGTCTTCTATGCATCAAAATGCCTTTTTTGATGTACCTACACATAATTTCATTTATTTCAACGTTTTTTTAAGTGGCGTTCGTACAGATTTTCTATTATACATTTTTGGAGTAAACAATGGTATGCCACTAACTGTTCTTAAAAAAATAGCAATGTTATGTTAACTATCAAGTTAAGCAGCCTTAAAAGCGATCAACTCAGTAACCATCGAATTTGAAGTTGGTCAAGGAATGCCTAGAGAAGCTGAATAAAAGCATGAAGCAAAGAAAATAAAGTCCTCCTACTCTGAGTGCTAGCCCACCAAGGGATAGAAGGTAATGAAAGGAAACTATCTAAGCAGACGATTTCAAGTACATGGAAGACACGTAACCTGGAATGGGAATTTTGCAACGGTCTCAGACAAAGAAGAAATTTTTCAGAACTTACGACCGAGAAAATTTTCCTTGATTTAAGTAAGAACAATTTTCGAATTGTCACGGCTTTTTAACATTACTCTGTCTCCTCAATGAACACCTCAGTAGATTGAAGCTACGAAACTCTGTAGGGAAATTCTGTAGGAAAAATGGTGAAACTTTAGTACGACTGATATTGGAGATGGAGAACTAACATCTCTAAAACCGTCTCAGATACTGACTTTTGCCAAAGCCCCGAGACTGTATGATGAGTTATAACTCAAGAAAGGGTGACACAATACATCTACCGGGTGCGTCCCAAAAGTGGTTCACTCCTATAACTTTTTTTATTTTTTCAGATAAAAAAAACGAGATTTGGTAGTTAATATATGATATAAACTAGGATTGATTGACGTATTCAATTGTTTTTGGTCACTTCCTGTTTTACAGGAAATAACTACAACTTTTGATTTTTAAATGACACCTTCGGTATTTTTTTACTTTATTCGATAGAAAATGACACTTTGAATAAAATGACATTTCATATGTCAACTTTTGACATTTTTGCATATGGTTTATTTAAAATTGAAACATGCGTTTCATAACGACAATTTGACTCGAAATACCAAGTGTGTGGTACCAAATTATTCGTAAAAAAATGCTTTTTTCAAATATGCTAATGAGCCACCCTCGTTCCATTTCAATAACTTGAGATATGATTAAAAAAACGATATGGTCATCTTTTAACCGACCAGGACAAGTCACGAAACACATTTGATGATCAAATCTATGTTTAACCAAGGATCCTTGATTAAATATTAGTGTTTTTAACACATCCATAGCACTCTAGATTGAAATATAAATTACGATTTTTTTGTAACCCAAAATGTGAAATGGTGACATATGATATGTCATTCTGTTCAGAGTGTCATTTTATATCGAAAAAAGTAAAAATATTCCCAGGGTGCCATTTAAAAACCAAATCTCGTTTTTTTATCTGTAAATATAAAAAAGTTATAGGTGTGAGCCACTTTTGAGACGCACCCGGTATAAGAATTGCAGTTGTTAACTTCCCACCTTTCATACAATCTCCATCTCAAGGATCACGCAGTATAGAAAACGTATTAAGTATTTTTCCATGCCTCCAAACTCAGTTCAAAGATAAAGAAAAATATTTCGCTAGCCCATTTAAGTACGCAATCTCCCTTCGAATAACAAAGAAGAAATAAACTTTTTATCTGATCTTATTGTGTGAGAATTATACGAAAAAAACATTCCACATCACGCCTGACAAGGATCGCACCACATAAATTTTAATAATTTTTAAATAAATTCTAGGCTGGAAAGCGATTCTCTGCGGTACAACACAATGAAACGCTACGTTTTTGTTATATCTCAGAATGATTTCTAAATGCCAACTCTATATCACAGATAGATACATATGCAAATATGTTTGTACACTAGGGACGACCCAAAATATTGATACATATTACGTATATTTGTTACGTTAGTCTGGGTACCAGGGCACAAGGGTCACAAGGCAAACGAAAACGCAGATGAAATAGACAAACAAGGCTAATCAACTCCAGAAAAGATAACCAACAACAGAAAAGCCTAACAACTCCGCAAAATTACAAATCAAATTCCAATGTGTAAATTGAAACGTCAAACAGAACTGTCGAAGATGGAGATTCAAGATGTCCTATGTTCCTATAGTCTCAGAGTAAGATCTAAGAGCTAGCAACGTTTTCGAGAAAGTATTTTAAGACGTCTGGCTCTTTGATATATATTTTACTATGCTCTCTGGAACAGCATGCGGCCGTCTGGCTACCGATACCCGTTGCGTTCACTATTATGCGCATCGGAAGATTATTATTAAGGAAGATATTATTAATTTAGTCCTATAAATTCTACTATTGAATATAAATCGAACATGTCCCCATAGCGCAGTGCGTAGAGTTTCCGACCACGAACCGATGATTCAGAGTTCGAATTCGGGTCAGGGCAAAGACTTTTTTATTTTATATTCGTTTATATTCTGATAGTAAAGTATAAAATAATTCTGGTGATTAAAAAAAATATTTAATACTTTACTATCAGAATATAAACGAAAATAAAATAAAAAGTGTTTGCCCTGACCCGGATTCGAACTCTGAATCATCGGTTCGTGGTCGGAAACTCTATGCACTGCGCTATGGAGACAGGTTCGATTTATATTCAATACTAGAATTTAAAGGACTAATAAAAATATAGGATCTTCTTTTAATGCGCAGTAGAGAACGCAACGTTTACCGGCAGCCAGACGGGCCGCATGCTGTTCTAGAGAGCACAGTAAAAGATATATCAAAGAGCCAGACGTCTTAAAATACTTGTTTTTCCGACGTTGCTAGCTCTCGTACTACTTTGTTTCCACCTCCAATGCATGAATACATGATTAGCATCTCATATACTTCCTTGATGTTTTTATAGATAATATGTCGATTATAGAATATGTCTATTTCACATGGCCTGGTTGGTTAACTAATATAATAAGATATGTAACTCCAATTAGCAGAATTTTTTGATACCACACTCTGATACTCTATTCCGAGAGATGGTAAAGTTCAATTGTATACTGTTTATAATCATTCAGTGGCACTGAGCTAACGGGTGACTTCCCTTATATTCCCGGCAAGATCATGAAGATCTATACGAAGAGCGAAGAGATAAAGATCTATGATGCTCTAGCCTCCGAGGAAAGGATTCCGGGTGCTATACAAAGCCGGAGAGCAGCATAGAAAATGCAGGACCCTTTCCAGTTCTTTCGGATCCATGCAGCTTCGGCAAACTTCGTCAAAAGCGTTTCCCATTCTCGCCGCATGTTCACCAATTGGCCAATGTGTCTTTTCCAGTGTCATGTATATGTCTCATGTAAATTACAACCAACTTTCTCTATTTTTGGATCTATTTGACAATGTACAATACTAAAAATATCGATAATAAATATCGATAATCGAACGTATGGTACACATCTCTAATATACACGTGGAAAGGTCTTCAAGCTGGCCCATATGTGGCACAAATATCTCTTTACGGTTTTACGACTTTCCATTCTTATTTTAATTTTCGGAAAGACGTACCAAGGAAAACAATATTATAATATTTAAGTGTAAACAAATATATTTTCTCTGCGGTCTTGAGCGAAAACCGGAAGTTTCTACAGGGAATTGAAAAAGAAGAATAACATTTTTCAGTTGAACGTTTCCGTTAAATTTGCTTATTTTTGTACTAATAAGAGGAACGTCTTTTTTACTGTAAAACATTTCAATACTTTCACTAGCAAAAATATTTTTTAATTGATACAACATAGCAAGTGGACAACAAGTTAGACAAATTTTAGAACTGCACAAACTAGTGATGGGTTGTTATTTAACTATCTGTTATTTTATAACAATTATTTATAAATAACATAACGCAACCCTTACTACTTCTAAAAAATAACAGATATAAAATAATGACACGTAGAGATCGGCCGCTCGTGAAACGAAATACGAAGTCGGCGCTCTGCACCGCCACGAAATTCTATGCTGCTTGAAGCAATTCCAAAAAACAACTAGTATGGATGGAAAACATGTTATTTCGTCAACCATCGATACAGGCGGCGAGACAACGGCGGAGTAATGCGCTACGGCGAACGTAGCTGCTGGTCGATGCCGTCGATGGTCGTATTGTTTGCAGCTTAAAAATAATAGGATATAAAAGAAGCAGGTTTTTGAAACAGTTGCGGGCATAACGCCTGGCGGTCGAGATAACAGGAGTGAGAAAGGAACGCTGCTGCATAGGTCTATTGTCGATGGAGGCTCGCAACGGGTTGGAGAAGCAGTCATTTTAGATACGTTGTTTTTCAACCTGTTACGAGCATAACAGGGCGGCGGTCGAGATAATCGGAGTGGGAAAGGAACGCTGCTGCATCGGTCGATTGTCGATGGAGGTTCGAAACAGGTTGGAGAATAATTTCGTACCACCGAGGCACAACTATCGATAGTAAATTATTTAGTGCCTCGGTGGTACGAAAGTACTACCATTCTATGGTACTACCATTGTACGCAGGCCGCTATCTTGCGATGCGGGACTTAATATCTTACCGCTACTTTACGACAAGTCGTTTTCATATACTCTGCGCTGTGCTCGACATATTGTGGAAACGACCCAAGCTCACCTGATGGTGGGGTAGGGCCCCAAAACCGGTAGTGAGAACAGGTTGATCCACATTATGTCGAACACAGCGTGGAATTAATTTTTATATTAGCAGTTCAAGGCAAGAAACTCTTATATAATTTTATTATATACCTAAAAACTGAAGAATTTTCTGAACGATGAACTAAAACAATATTTAAACAAATGGCAAAAAAACTAAACAAAACAGTGTTTCCTCCATGATAATATGACAGAGAATACTAACTCGCATTTACTTTTTTTTTAAATATTATTAAAACAAATTTTTATATGATTTTTTATCTTACTTTATCTAAAAATGCTTGTGTTAAGTTCGCTAAATTTAGGTTAAAGCTTTTTTACTCAAATTTATCCTTGAAAACGGCCCAAAACAATGTCGAAAAAAGTGAGCTCTTCCCGTATCTCGTTTAGGGTAATTATTTTTTTAGGTCATACCCTTGTAGCTGCGAAAGTTTGCAAAGTGGGTCGCGACCTCTATAAACTGCGATTTATCATTAGGGGGAAATCCCTAATCAAAAAAATGCATAGAAAAATCTGAAAATTACGCATTTACATGTATTTTAAAGTTCAGTATATTTTGTAATAGTGGCCCGATTTTGATGATTCTTTAAGCAATTTGTTGCTAAATTATATTTGGCTTTTACCCTTTTTTTGATATTAAAAATCCCGTCCCCATTTGTCTTTTATACGAGGGAAAACAAAATGTTGCTATTTTCGCATTTATTTATATTAAAATGCATCTTTTCTCTAAAGCATGTATTTTGGTTTATCTCGAGAGCTTTACATTTATTGGATAATATTCGCTTTTGGAGAAGACAGTAGATGTTGATTGTATGGGAAGGAGGAAGTTAATCACCGCGATCTATTGCGTCCTTATCTCTTAAGTTTTAACTCATTTTACAGTCTCAGGGCTTTGAGAAAAGCCAGCATCTGAGACGGTTTTACAGAGATTAGTTCTTCATCTCCGATATCAGTCGTACCAAACTTTATTGCACGAATGGTTGTCGTTTCGGCGCATTTAGGAATAAGATGTTCTGGTGTTTCCCCATTTTCCCCACAGAATCTGCATTTGCCGTTAATTCTTACTTTCAATCTCCTGAGGTGTTCATTAAGGTGTCCTGTTAAAAACCTCGTGAAAATCCGAAGATTGTTCTTACTTAAATCAAGGAAAATCTTTGATTCTTCTTAGTCTTAAGTTCTGAGAAATATCTTCGAGTGTCTTAGATCATTTTAGGATCTCTTTTAGTTGGTTTCCAGGAAGCAGAACGGTTCTGGTCCAGTTAGTGGAGTGTTCGCTTCTTTTCTAGCTAGATTGTTTGCTTTTTCATCGCTACGCTTTTGCGTCTTCTCTTGGTGAGCTGTCATCTATCTCTTGGTGGGCTGGAACCCAGAGTAGGAGGACGTTTTTATCTTGGTTCGAATTGATAGTTATTGAGTTGATATCTTTTCATGCTGCTTGACTTCCGGATAAGATGGTTATTTCTTATTTTCGATACTTCCTATCTAAGATAAGTTGTACGCATCTTTCGATGGTGTAAATTTCTGCCTGAAGGATGCTGGTTAGATGCCCATTGGTTCGGGGTATTTAGTTTTTGGTCCAAATTATCCTATCCCTATCCCCACAATAGACAGATATGGGCCTTATAATTTTTAATTCAAAAAGATGCTAGAAAGTAAAATCTTGTAACGTTTTTAGTTCGCTACATGTCTTTTGTATATGATATATGATGTCTGGCGTATCGTCATCGGATTCCGTATCGCTCAGGCCTGATATTTTATTTCAGACGCTTGGCGTAATTTTTACGTTCTCTAGTCGACAACCCTGTTATCATTTCACTCTGTGGAGGCATGGTGGAGGCGCTGTCAACATCGCCCCAAGGTTTCGCTCTCTGCGCTGTGGACTTTGAATAAGAAGATTAAGGAAGGAGCATATCAAAAATCTTAAGTCCACCGAAAGGTCCACCGCGATGGGCCTCAAATATGGCCGATTTAAATTCCGCTTTATCAGTTCCGTTCTAATTTTATTTAAAAAATGTAAAACTGTGATGTAGGGTAGACGTGGGATAGACTCAATCATTTTTTTTATTTTACATTGTGAATAAATGTTGGTAGCTATTAAAATTGTTATAAAAATATAAAATTCTAATAAAAATAGATAAGTTATAACAATTATTTATAACCATAAACATCCGATGCGCTACTGAAGCAGGTAAGTCAAATTAACGTATCTAAATTCTTTGACATCTAATCTTTGACAAGTAGTAAATAAAAGCAAAAATGCAAGAAAAAACATATAATTAGTTAATTTAAGTGAATTTCATAAATGATCGGTTTACTACACGTATGTATATTATATAGTCACTTACTAGCGAAACGTTGTTCCATTATTTCACTCGATTTTTGCCGAGATCTACCGCACGCTACACAACCAACTATTTTAGAGTCTTTTTCGATAAATCGCGATAGTGTCAATTTAAGTTCTACCACAATTTCCATCTAGATTTACTACCTTTATACACCTATCGGTAGTAGAATAAATAATAAATAATATAAAATAAGCTCCGTAAAGGCTGACAAATCCACAAAATTTCAAATCAAATTCAAATGTGTCAAATGAATCGTCAAACAGAACTGTCAGGGATCCCCACCCTAGAGTCCTTTTTTCCGCCCACCATGCATGAATACATGGATAGCATTATGCTCATTCCTTAGTCTTTTATTCAAAGGCTGTGGGCTTACTTTTTGCTTTTGCCGCTCTGTAGCCATCACCAACACACCATCCCGACTTTTAGAAATGGTAATTATTTAAATCTTGCTGTATAATCTGAATCAGCTGCTATTTCAAAGCAACAGGTAAAGATGAGATATTATCTTTTATAGATTCGATATTATTATTGAGTATTTTTAGGGTAGAGTTTTGGATTGGCCCACCTTAACTCGTATTTGTATTTTGCTGACACGTTGGTGTACTTTTGCTGTTGTCCTCCAGAATGTTAAATGAAAGAAAAGACAGTTCTTTTGTTTATTATTGAGCCCTCGGAAGTGTTTCGAGAGTCTTATGGTTGGATGTCCAAGGTACGGACAGTATCCAAGGTACGGGCATTATCCAAGGTATGGACAGTATCCTATGGTTGGATGCCCTATGTACGGGTAGTTCCCTATGTACAGATGTCCCATGGACGAGTGTCTACTGTACCCATATTTTATCTCATGTATAGAATGCCACAGTATGGATGTAGCGTAAGCACCATGCTGCTTTACTCCTATCTTTAAGGCTAGTCGATAGTTACAGCTGTATTGGTCCATGGTATCCTCATCCTGGCCCCTTTTGTTGTATTGGCCAACAGCATAGCCGAGAGACAGTACAGAGATAAGAGCCCACCTCACGTTGTTACTCTTTGAAACAGGATTACCTCAAGAACAAGCAAATAAGTTTAATTCTAAGTTCAGATTTTACGTCTTACATCTCAGTCTTAAATAATATCGTATAGACCATGTTTAGTGGTTAGATTGTTAAGAACTTATTTATGTCGATTTCGTATTTAAAATATGATTTAGATCTTTAGCTCGTACGAACATTACCTTTTGTAATAGTATTACTTTCTATATAAAAATAGCGTCATTTTGACAGATGAATAACCAAACAGATCCTAGAATCTACGGGTTGCAACATCTCAGATTTAACATCGTATGAAATATAACAAATTGAATAAAGTAATGCTACATTTTTTTATATTTTTAATAGCTCTATCTATATCGTATTTTTCCATAGTCTTTTTTGAACATATTTAACATTAGTTCTAACATAACTTTTACTTGACATATAACCACTATAATTATTAAAATTGTACAATGCTATTTATCATCAGAATTCATCATGAATAAATATAGTCATTAGCTTTAAATAATATACAACTGTGTTTTCTTTCTCTGTACATGCCTGGCGCCCAATATCTATTTTTTTTTGTTTATTGTTATTAATTAGTTTTCTTTCCAGTGAAATACCTTATCCACGACTGCTTTCCGATAAAAAGCTGCCGTTCGCAGTGGTAGTGGTTTAAAAAACGCTATAATCTCTTAGCTAAAAATGATATAAAATATAATCACAACGGACCCATAACAACTAAATATATTGAACTTGAATAAAATACATGTGTATATAAAAAAAGTGTAATATATTGTAAAAGAGTTAAAGAACGTTATATAATGGTTATATAGAAAAGAAAATATAACTTCACATAAACTCCTAACATTGTGTTTTAGGTTTGCGTTATTTTTATATCTTTATCACTGGAAATATTACAGTTGGGGGATGGAACCTATGGTTTAGTTTTAGTGTTTTTATTTTGCCGGATATATTTTTCCTGAAATTGTGTTTTAGGTGTATTTTATTACTTTATGGGAATCAGATAAAACCGAATGATATACTGCTCAAGGAAATTTATTTTATGGCTTAAAGAAAGTCAATATATTCAATTTTTCTCTCTAAAGGCGATTGGATTTTATACAAAGTGTTTTTCTTATTTTCTGAAATTATTATTTAAAAAACAAAATATTTCTACAGATCTGCATACGGCAGTTATTTTCCTGTATAAATTATAGTAGTAGAGAGGCCAGAGATGCGAAATGAATAATAATTATTGTGTTGTGAAAATTTGGTGCTAAAAAGAATACAAGTTATATTATGATGTATGCTCTTTTACTGGCGTGATTATTTTTTTACTACTCTGATCGGCTGTCCTCCCTACATGCACGACCCTGTATAAAAGGTGTATGTATGGGTAGGGTACTTAAGAGTGCGCAAGATTTTACCACTTAACTATTCTACCGCGCTTGAGTATATTTTAAAATCCCGGCTTGGGCTTCCCTACTAAAATGTAATATTATTACAGTGAATATTTAATTTTCAGTTTTATAAGTGTGTTATTTTAGTTTCCCCAAAAAGTACTTTTTTAAATCACTGCGTTTTTTTTATCACACTTATACAGTATATGATAAGCATTTCTTTATAATTTATGTTTGCTCTTTACTGTTTGTAGGTTTTCTCCGACTTACATGTAGAATGTAGGGGAATATAAAATGTATGCTTCTTCTTCTACTTCTTTTAGAAGGCGTATCGCCTGTTTAGTTCCGGTTTCCTCCTCGTCTAAGCAACTCTTGCGAGGTTGACTGCCAATTGTCTTGCCAACGTTTAGGTGGTCGTCTAGTAGGTCTTCTGCCATGGGGTACGTTGTTGCGAATTATTATGGCCATTCTGTCGGGGCCCATTCTATTGACATGCTGGTTCCATTCTCTTCTTTTCTGCCTTATCCATCTGACAACGTCGTTTGTTTGGCACTTTTCTCTTACATTTCGTCTACATTTCTCTGTCTGTCCCTCAATGTGTATCCAGTTATCATTCTTAAAGTCTTCATTTCAGTAGTTCGTAGGATTCTCTTTGTTACTGCTGTTTCAGCTCTGGTTTCTGCACCATATGTCATCACTGATCGTATGCAGGTTTTGTATATTCTTGGCTTACATTCTGAACTCAAATGTTTGTTTTTCCATATGTGATATTTAAGATGTCCTGATATTGCGGCAGCTTTATTGGCTTGTTTCCTTACTTCTTTTTCCAGAAATCCTGAGCTTGTAATTTTGCATCCGAGATATTCGAATGACATTATCTGATCAATAGTTTTGTTTTTTATTACCAATTTGCACCGTAGAATAGGCTCCTTTGTAATGGTCATGCATTTGGTCTTATTTGTGGAAATTTGCATGTTAAGTTTTTCTGCCTGTCTGTTAAAAGTTTGTAGCATTCTTTGGAGGTCGTCCTCTGACTCTGCAATAAGTACTGCGTCATCGGCATAGAATAATATGTTTACGCATTCCCATTCGATATCCTAATCCAGTATTCTTGACGGTTTTTATTACTTGATCCATGATTGTATTGAATAACAGAGGGCTGAGACTGTCGCCTTGGCGAATACCAGTTGTAGTTCGAAGATGCTGCGTTCAGGTAAAGTTTGTTTTTATTTGGGTTGTTGTGTTTGTGTTTAAGTCCTTGATAAGTTCTGTGAGTTCTTTCGAGACATTACTGCTTTCCAAGATGGTGATGATATCTTTTAGTTAGACTCTATCAAAGGCCTTTGTTAAATCTATAAAACATAGATAGGCTGAAGAGTTATATTCTAAGGATTTTTCAACTAGTTGCCTGAGTATGAATAGTGCATCGGTAGTTGATCGGTTTCTTCGGAATCCTTGTTGTTCCTCGCTTATTGGCACTATTGAGGAGATTTTGTCCGCAATGATCTTAGTCAGAAGTTTTAGCGAGGTGCTCAGTAATGTTATTCCTCTATAGTTTGCTGGGTCTGTTTTATCTCCCTTTTGAAAAATGGGTATTGTATTTTTGTTTCATTCTTCTGGTATTTTCTTATGTTGTAATATAATGTTAAACAGTTTTGTGTATTCCTCTATGATAGCCGTGCCTGCGTTTTTTATTAGCTCGTTTGGTATTTTATCTTGATTAGCAGATTTTCTATTTTTAAGTTTCCTTATTGTCTCTTCTACTTGTTTGTAAGTGATTTGCGCATGATCTTCTATATTATCTCTTTGGCTTGTCTCTTGTGCTTCCATTGGTTCATCCGTTTCTGCGTATATGTCTCTGAATTATTTTTCCTACGTATCTTCTGCAATTGTTCTTAGTTGTATTGTTTCATTTGTTTCTCGTTTTAAACCCCTCAACATCTTTTAAATACGTTGTTGTGCTCCGTACATATCCGCCTCCATTTCGCTATTAAATCGCTGCCAATATTCTTCTTTAATTTCTCGTACTCTATTATTAGTCCTGTTCCTTATTTCGGTATAGATATTTCGGTTCTCCGGTGTTGGAGATTTCTTGTATTGTAAGTATTTTTCCTTCTTTTCCCTTGTAATGTTCTTGACTTCTAATGTAAACCAAGGTTTAATGTTCGGTCTTCTATTGTGTGATACAGTACGTGTTCCTAAAGCTTCTTTAGCACCTTTGCAGATGTTTTCTTTCAGTTTGTTCCAAGCTGTGTTAGGAGTATCAAACTGTGCTATGGGGTTAAGAGTGAAAATGTATGCGAAGGGGATTAATCACCGCGTCCATATAGATTTATTGTGTCCCCCTTTCTTGAGTTTTAACTCATTATCCAATTTTAGGGCAATCCTAAGATTGTTCTTACTTAAATCAAGGAAAATCTTTGATTTTTCTCGGTCGTAAGTTCTGAGAAATTTCTTCGAATGTCTTAGACTCTTGGAGGATTTCCATTCCAGGTTACGGATGGAGTCTTCCAGATTGCTGAGTTCCGCTTTAAGTTGTTTTCCATTTGGAAAGCAGAACAACGGTTCTAGTCCAGTTCTTTTTTAGCTAGACCGTTTGGTTTTTCAATGTCTTCTATCCCTTGGTGGGTTGGCACCAAGAGTAGAAGGACTTGTGGTTGAGTATGTTCTTTGGCTAATTTGTTCAGCTTCTCTGGGTATTAGTTGACCAATTCTTGAAACATTGAAAAACTCACATTGACCAATTTTCAACACATTGAAAGACTCAAATTCCGTTTTAAATAATATTTTTATGTAAAAAAATCTATTTACTATATTTCCCAAAATTGTCAAAATTTTGTCTCGGTTAACTTAAAAGTTGGTAATGCAATTCCAGTCTTTTACATGAAAAGATATCTTAACAATATTCTCAGAAAATTTAGAGAAAACAGAAGCCCACCGAGCAAATGTTTACAGACATTACTCCTAAACTTCAACAATGCTAGTAAGTCTTAAACTCTTCTACATTCGAATAATTTTCATGTTAGTTTGAATAAGGGCTTTGTTATTGTCGGGCCCCAGTGACGTTTCTAGCGAAACAGAGTGATATACAGACAAAATTTTGCGGAAAAACAATGAACCGGAGGAAAGTTGTTCGACAAAGGTAAACACTTCTAAGGTTTTCGCTCGAGAGGAAGCCTATTTACGCGTAAATTTAATCGTTTTGATGTTCAGAAGAATGCCTCCCCCGCTCGTGTTTTCTTGGTTTTCCTTTAGACCAACCGTAAAGCAGTTTCGTTTCCATTGAGTTAAAGTTTGATGGGCTTTGGGTGATGTGGGAATAGTCTAGACATAAAAAGACTTGATAAATGTTAAATTATTCTATCTACACTAATAGGAGAACTAAATTATTGATTTATATTCTAATATGCAAAGTTCAGACAAATAATATATGGTCGAAAAAAACGGCGTCATAGACTGCTGGGGAATGACGATCGATGGTAATTTTGGTGAGGTCAAGCTCTAGACGTCATTTACTTAGCCAGTATTCTTCTTTATTTTTCAAAGGCGCTTACTGCCTGTTCACCTTAAGAAGGTTTTAATTTAATTTTATATCGAGTAAAAATTATTCTTAAATGGTGTAACAGATGAAGAGTATCAAGATGAAGAGTATACAAGTAAAATAAAGCATACTAGAAACCAACAATTCTTTTAGAAATTTGAAATTTGTGTATAAATAGAATTTTTAACATAAAAATATTATTTAAAAAGTAAATTGAGTCATAAAAATCCTACAAACATAAGGTTTGTTCCAACCCGCCGCAGAACCGTCACCGAACGATCACGCTCGATCACGCTCGTGCGCGAGTAATTCAAATGTGTTCCAACCGAGATTTGACGGTTATCGGACAATCCTATTTGCTTACCAACCTACCTTGGGGTCGTTTAGTTACGATTTCAGAACGGTAATTTCGGTACATGGTCCAAATTGAGAACTGTTTGGGTTAACTTGCGCATTAAAGCATATTGGTAGGGATTATCGATTTTTAACAGCTGATTCTGGTCCGGCGTCCGGCTGATGCTTCTGTCTTGGTTATTTTTTACGAATTCGAATACGTGTACGTTATACTTTTGCTTTTGAGTTTGTGTGGAGTAAATCGTTCGGAAATTTTAATTAATTTTTTATTTATAAAATAATGTTCAAAGATTCTACCACTGCAATGAAATAACAGAAAACTACGCATAACAGGATCATAAAAGAGAGGATAGGTAAGTGATATAGTGAGTATACAATTGAAACAACACTTACCAACAATTACTGGGTTCTGATTCTCTATTTCAAGAATAATAATTATTAGTAGTATTCTTTGGTTCTGAACGAACTGAAAATTTTCACTTAAACTGATTATTATTCCATTTACGTGGTACAGGAAATAAATCAGTTTAAGTGAAAATTTTC